>NC_089492.1:199298275-200651853 GCF_036850765.1 Saccopteryx bilineata
TTACACATTAAAAAAAGAAATAAATAATGCATCCAACCAAATGAATTTAGGTTTTTGGTGGGGTAAGTAGGCATATAGATCAGAAGAACATGATCAGCAGTATGATTTCTGAAGGTGTTTGACTTGATAGAGAACTGAGGCCTGAATGAAGCATTATTGGATATGTTTATAGTTGATGACAAAAAGAAAACAGTGACCACAAAGGCTGTTGAAAAATCAATTGATGTTAGCTTAGAGGAAAGTCTCATAAGACCAAGCTGTTGGGAAGAGCTGATAGGCTAGATGATAGGATCTACACCCAAAATGATTTCTAGGCCTGGAATGAAGAGTCAAAAACAAATAGATAAAATGAGTTAGGGGGAAAAAAAGTGAAATTCTGAATTCAGATTTCCACAAATAATTACACAATTTTGGTGTGGATAACATCTAACTTAGAAGTGATCTTTGAGAGAAAGGCCTGATGATGAGTTATAATTGCTTTATAAAGAAAAGTAGAGGTGGGCTTAAGCTTCATTAGTAGAAGCTTGGAGTCCCCATCAAGGCAGGTAATAAATGGGGCACACTGATGTTTCCCCAGAACCTTTCATCACACATGTGCCAGAAAGGGCCCTGGCTATACTGCCCTGCAGGGGCCTCTCCTCTATTCCTTTGCTTGTCATGCTTTCCCATGAGACTCAATTTTCCCTGCCTGTTGTGCTTTTGTTTTTGCCAGGATGCTAGTCAAACTAATAGGCATTGCTTACCTTTAGTATAGACTGTCTCATATTTCATCTGTTAAAAACCTAACAAACTACTCATTTTAGAAGTCCTACCTCAAATCCCTCCTTCTCCATGTGGCTCTCCCTTCCTCACCAGTGGAAATGACTTTGCCAATATCTGTGAGCTTCTGGATTTGAGGGCACCCAGTTCTTATGACTCTTACCAGTCTTGTCAGATAATATATTGTTTGTTACATTTCATGAAATCCTAAACAATTTCAAAAGTAACTGAAGGACATAAACTTTTTTTACATATCATTTGCATTTATAATATAAACATATTTGTATTATGAGGAAGAAAGTAAAGGAGAAAGAGAGAAAAGATGTTAGTGACCAGAATGGGCACAACATCTTAGCAACCAGCTACTAAGGAGGAGTTGAGGTCAGTCATGTCAAATGTCACACTGTATATGATCCTGGTTTGCCCACTATAAAGCTCTACATTAATATTTGGAGTTAATTCTCACATACCTTGTGATAACCAGATTTTATAAAGTGACATTTCGTCTATATGAATTAGTTCTTTAAAATTAAAAAACAAAAAAAATATTGTTGGCCTAACCTGTGGTGGCGCAGTGGATAAAGCATCAACCTGGAACACTGAGGTCGCCAGTTTGAAACCCTGGGCTTGTCCGGTCAAGGCGCATATGGGAGTTGATCCATCCTGCCCTATCCCCTTCTTTCTCTCTTCTCTAAAATGAATAAATAAAGTCTTAAAAAATTTAAAAAAAAAACCTTGTTGTCATAGTCCCGCACCACCACATGGCATCAGGTGTCTAAGATTATGCCCACAAGGAAAATTATTCACAACCCAACATTTCAATACATAGGATAAGAAAACTAAGTGCAGAGAAAAATGTGTTTCTAAGCCCAGCAATAATTTATTAAAAGGTCAAGGAGATATATAAGCATTTTCCCCTGAGGCACATGTAGACAAAACTGGAGGAAAATGCAAGTATAAAATATCTTAAGTTTCAAACCAGTAAGGGCTGGTTCAAAAACTTTAAAAGAGGTGCTGGCTGCACATCTAAAACTTGTAAGTGAGTCTGTCTCAAGAGAAAACACTGCCCTGCTCTGCTCCTCGAAAATGGACAGAGTAAAGAATTAATTCTACAAGCAGGATTTTACATTAGCAAACCTAGTTTGTTTTGGAAGCAAATTTCTTCTAGTAGTTTTTAATGGATTGTTGCTATTGCTATTGATTTTCTCTAACCTTACTTTTCATTAAGACCTCAAATTTGCTAATCTTGATACTTTAGGGAAATAAAGCTAATGACCATGAACTCTCAATATATTCTGCCCTCAGGGACCAAGTTTCTAATGAGAAAGTCTCATGTGCCTATGATAAATTTATATACACAAAGACAAAATTTTTTATCCAAAGAGGCTCCCAGACCAAGATTTTAACCCTAAACCATTATCACTAAAATTGTTAGCATCATAGTAGCTAGAGGCAGAGGGTCTGCCTCAAGCTTGTTCATACTGGAATGAAAGAGTTATTGTTCAGGGTTTCGTATATAACCGTTGAATTTGCACATAAATACATCAGAGGTTTGAAAGAGATAATGATAAGCCATAAGAACAAAACTCAGTTACCTGTGACATCATCCCAAACCATAGATATGAAAAGTGATTTCATTTCAAATTCAGGGCACACACAAAGCTGATGGCAAAATGGGCCTAAGTATTCAAAACCAAGATGGTTTCGCTTAAAGAGTGAAGGGCGTCAGCCTATGAACACTACATCAGTTTTGGGGTTTTTATTTTTAAATCTCATTTAACTTGCTGCAAATCCAATCCATTAAGTTCCCCTGTAAAGTGGGTTTATAGAGCATATGGAACTTGCTGGCTTTGGGGGATATTGCAAAGGCAGATTTGTTGATGGAGAATATTATACACTTTTCCCTATTTCCTACTTCAAATTTATTATTTTCTCCTTTTAAAATATTTTTTTGTAGAGAAAAAAGTGAATCAAGCCAAAACCTCAATCTTTATGTTTTATTTTTGAACATATTGTAAGTACACACTGAAAATAAATGTTGAAGCACTTGTTCTCTTTTAACCAAATATTTTAAACTTTCCAAGACAGTTATCAATTACAGGATGTACAAAAATTTTAAAAATACATAAAAATCCTAATTTTAAATAGCATGTTATTTACACTTTTTAGAAAAAGATATATTTGATATATTTTTCTTCAACCTGAAGACAGCTTTTCAGATGAAGTAACACTAAACTTAAAGCAATGATCCTACTGTTAATCTGAAACAAAATTATAAGTATGCTACAGAGTGTCCAAATATTGAAACATGAAAGACATAGTATATTTATTATACTTTTGCAGACTAAAGATCAAAGATATTGCATTAAGTTTAGAGTTACTTTACCTAAAAAGGTGTCTGGAGTTTGAGAGAAAATGTATTAAGTATATTATTTGAAAATTTAATGAATAAACTATTTGAAATAAATTTATCCTCTGTTGCCAAACTTTTCAGACAGCCTATATATTATTTTGGCTGAAATAGCAAAGTATTTTACATACTAATGAATTACATATGGGTTGCAAAATTACTGCCCAATAAAAGCTAAGATATGAGTGTACATATTAATCTACAGAAAGAGGTTGATTAGGGCAAGGAGCCGGGCATAGAAGCTTTCTGAAACTTCAAGAAAGAATAAAAAATAAAACTTGAACAAAAGTTAGGGGTTGATATCCCTCTGGGAGGACCAAGTTTTTAACAAGCACATGGATACTAAAGTTCCAAGATGCTCAGTAATCGGTCACATAAATATTGATGGTTAGTATCAAGTCTATGGTCAATTATTTGTTCATTTATTCCACAAAGATTATCTGAGTACTTACTCTGTGCCAGACATCATAATTCCTGGGGAACTCTTCTCTGCTTAGAAAGAAAGTAAAAGGCCTGTACCTTGCTAAAATGCAGCTTAATTTATAGCACGGATGCCCCTCTCTGACACTTTAGGAAAGAGTGCTCAAGGCTGCCTACCATTTCCTTGGTGCACTCCAGTGGATTTGATTGCTCTCTGAAATACAGCCTGAGTCTATGGAGGGTGCCTTCTGGGGCATCCCCTGCTGTTCACTGGCCTGGGACTCTTCTTAGAATGTAGGCAGATGATATTATTTTGCTGCCTCTAGCCAAGAAATGAGCCTTAAGCACAGCAAGTACCCTTATTCACATTGGCATAAGCATCACAAAGCAACCATAAGTAAATGCACATCCAATTTTAATCTATGATTGACTATATTACACACTCTGGACTATTTTATCTGATTAGGTTGTAAATGAGCAATATTATAATTTATTAATTACCAAATATAAGCTTTACCAGTTTGAGATGATTGCTTCTGCAACTCTTACCAACCCAATTCATTTTCTCAGCAACCTGATATCCCTCCTTACTAAATATTTGCACTGAAATTTAAATACAAATATACACATATCTAAAGATGTGCCACTTAGAGTCATATCCCATTGAAATTTTCCCTCAATATTTTCTCAGGATGTTATCTCAAATGTCTTTTCCTCGATCAAGTCGAATACCCTCCATAAATATTCTCTCCACTTTGTCTGCTGCCAGTCCTTATGCTCCTTCCAATATTATAGAAACTCTTGTCACCAAAATATTACTTTGTAAATACAAAAAAAACCACTGCGATTTAAAAGAAGAAGCACTCTGAGAATTAGCATGAGAACCCTGGAAAATCTCAACAGAGAACACCAACCACAAAGTCATGACAAATATAACACACACGAAGTCCTTCTCTGCCCTTCCCTCCAAAGTTCACTCTAAATATTGTAGGTATAGCCTTGTTGACAGACACCCAAAGTAATGGTTTGTGCTTCTACTCCATAAATTTTTAGGGACTCAGGCTCCATCTGCTTTGATCTTCTGCCCTCCCATCCTCTCCACCAAGCTCACATTTCAGCCATGAGTAAGGCAGGAAGCAGAAGGGGTAAGCAGGTCCAGAAAGGTCAAAACATGGGTGTTACTTACATCATTTCTGTGTACATCCCCCTAGCCAGAACTTACTCCCATGGCCACAGCCAGCTGCCAGAGAGGCTGAGAATAAAGTCTGTATTTTGTTCAGCCACCTGTACCCAACTGAAAATTCTATTGTCATGAGAGATGAAAAATGAATATTGGGAAACAAGTGACAGGCTCCCAAAATAACTTCTTCATATTTCTCTGCTCAAAATTTCACATTGAATATTTATATTCCTGGCCCTGGCCAGTTGGCTCAGCAATAGAGTATTGGCTTGGTGTTTGGAAGTTCCAGGTTCAATACCAGTCAGGGCACACGGAAAAAGCTACCATCTGCTTCTCCATACTTCTTTTCTCCCTCTTCTTTCTCTCTCCCCTCCCCCTGCAGCCATGGCTCATTTGAACAAGTTGGCCCCAGACACTGAGGATAGCACCATGGCCTCGCCTCAGGTGCTAAAATGGCTCGGTTGTCAAGCAACAGATCAACAGCCCCAAAAGGACAGAGCATTGCCTGGTAGGGGGCTTGCTGGGTGGATCTCGGTCAGGGTGCATATGGGAATCTGTCTCTCTGCCTCCCTGCCTCTCACTTAATAAAACAAAATAAAATCAATTAATTAATTTAATTAATTAAAATATATTCCAATAAATATAGTACATTATGAACTATTCATCCTGTATTCCAGGGCATTCCTAAGCAGATGCTATACAATCTTTTATTACCAGCTCAGGCTTTCAAAAGCCCCTAAAATTAGCCACTCTACCACCCTGGCTCACTGTGCTTCTTCACATCTTTCAGAGCCCGTATCAATTTCCAAACTTTTCCATAAATTTCTCCCTTCTTGCTACCTCCCATAATACTCTTTTCCTCCTCTGAACTCATTTCGCATTTGTTGCCGGGTCACTCTTTACCCATTCAATTATTATAGAAGATGCTCTAGATGTCTCACCTTTGTAAGTGCTGAGGACATTCTACTGTAAGAATTTGCAACTCTCCAACTGAAGCCTGTCTCTTGATCTTCACACAAAAAGCCATAAGTGCTGGGGAGTAAATGCTACCAGGAGTAGCCTTTCACCAGCGATGGGTTGGAATTACAAGAAACTATACTATCTCTTTCTCATAGGTAGACTAACCTCAGGTTCTGTTTTATACAATTTCCTAGTAAAAATACCAGTTTCTCACTTAGTTGTCTTCCTTCCCTTTTCTGTCTCACTTCTTTTATTCTCCTACTCATGGTTCTCGGGATCACTCCTAATAATAATAGTAGTCCTAAATCTTTGTTTCAATGTCTGTTTCTGGAGAAACCCAAACCCAGATAATCACACCCTATATTTTCCCACATTCCCCAGAATTCTGGACAATTCAAGTACCTCCGTCTGATTATTATTGTGTCATATCCCCATACCTGACACACACTAGGTACTTAGCAGATGCTGGGGGTTCATAAGAACTGATTGTACTTATTTTTTTCTTCTTTGTTCTAAAGTAATTTTTTTAGTTCAACACCCAAATTGCTAAGTAGTCACTGTAAACCTAGAATCCTGTAGCCTGGGCAGGTACCACGCACTGATTAAACACAAGTATTTTTCCTACACTTTATAAAGCAAAAATATATTTTTAGGGAGCTCCATCATCATCATTTCACTAAGCAGCAGAAAAAGTGAGGTTATATACTAAGTCAATTTGCACTAAGCTTTCTCTCCTTTCTGTTAAATGAACATGCTAACTCATTGTTATAAAATTCATAGTTTGCATGAAGCTCCATTGTCCACTATTCTCCCAAATACTAGCAATACAAAATGCTGTATAAATGTAGCAACAGCAGTATTTAGAGCAGATACATGGTTCTCTTCTTCCTTCCTTCTCTCCCTACCCTATACGGCCATCATCCTGTTTCCCTTTCACACAGACAATCTTATAGAAAAGATAATCATTTCCATCAGGTGCAGCCACACATAAATGCTGCACACTGTTTGGATTTGCACCTATCATTTTTATTATCCCTCCAAGTCATTTAGACATTTTGTACAGTCGTGTATGAGCACATACGTAAACTTTTTCCAAGCATTTTGAATTCTGTAAAATCCAAAAGAAACTTAACCAGCTCTATTCTCTTCTTGTTTTCTAAACCCATATCTATTTAAAGAGATATTCAATACTTTTGTTTTTGAATTGGTTAACCGTAGCCTATTTAAGTGTTTTGTTTAAAAAAACTATTTGCTATTCAGTGAGTCTGGGGACCTTATTTTAAAATACCTTTTAAATAATTTTTCTCTGAAGTAGGAAATTACATTTTGTCAAGAGTAAACATACTCTGGTCAAAGGGGGGAATAATTGGGTTATATGCATGCCCAGGTGTGCTACTTCATAGCTCACAGATAAGAATCCACAATTAAGTTAGAAAACAATATAATGATGATTAGAGGCTTAAACTTTTTCTCTGTGTCAGACACTATACGTGGTTGGAGACGATGTGTTTCTCAAAATCTAGAGACTGCTCAGTTTCAGGACATGAGTCATACAGCAGGTAGCTTCCGATTGCCATATGGACTTTCTCACTCTTTTGTGTGTATGTGCGTGTGTGTACGTGTGTGTGTATGTGTGTGTGTGTGTGTGTGTGTGTGTGTGGCAGAGACAGAGAGAGTCAGAGAGAGGGACAGACAGACAGGAAGGAAGAGAGATGAGAAACATCAATTCTTTGTTGCAGTTCCTTAATTGTTCATTGACTAATTTCTCATATGTGCCTTGACTGGGGGCTACAACAGACCAAGTGACCCCTTGCTCGAGCCAGCGACCTTGGGCTCAAGCTGGTGAGCCTTGCTTAAACCAGATGAGCCCACACTCAAGCTGGCAACCTCAGGGTCTCAAACTTGGGTCCTCCATATCCCAGTCCGATGCTCTATCCACTGTGCCACCGCCTGGTCAGGCTGGATTTTCTCACTCTTAATATTTTATTTCACTTCTAATTGGGACTGCAGTGACTGAAAAGGAAGCTATCCAACCTGTAGTAGCAGTTACACATATGGGAATATATGCCATTCAGGCTAGAGAAACAAATTGAGCTCTCCTTTTTTCTTCCTGCTTCTTATCTCTTCACTAAGATGTGGACTTAAGAAAATGCATAACCATTCTGTATTAAGGCTGCCATAACAAACTACCACAAACTGGATAACCTAAAACAATAGCAATTTATTTTCTCACAATTCTGGAAGTTACAAGTTTGAAATAATGATGTCAGCAAGGCTGCAGTCCCTATGAAGGCTCTAAGGGAAGATTTGTCCTTGCCTCTTATAGTGTCTACTGTTTGCCAGCGTTCCTTGGTGTTTCCTGCCTTGTAGATGTATCATTCAAATTTCTGCCTCTGCGATCATGTGGCATCTTACTCCTGTATGCTTCTGACACCAGTCATTTTGGATATAGGGCCCACCTTACTCAAGCATAACCACATCTTAACAAATCACATATGCAAGAACCCTATTTCTAAATAAAATTATATTCTGAGGTCCCAAATAGATGTGAATTTGGGAGGGGGGCACTATTCAACTCTGTACAGTCTACCTGCTGCCCCCACAAAATGCACATTTGTTCCATGTGCAAAATATTTTTACCTTATCCCAACTTCTCCCCAAACCTTCAACTCATGAGTACAAAGTCTTAAATAAATATCTTTAATTCAAAAAGTCAAAAATCTCATCACCTAAATTATATAAATTAGATATAGATGAGACCTTGTGTATGAACTATTCTGGGACAAAATGTCCATTTGTGAACCTGCAAAATAAGAAAACAAGTTAATTGCTTCTAAAATGCAAGAGTGGGGCAGGCTTGGCGCAGTCATTCCCATTCTAAAATGGAGGAAATGGAAGAAATGAAGGGATCACTTTTCCCAAGCAAGTTTAAATGTGAATAGATTTCAAGGCCTGGGAATAACCTTCTGTGTCTCCATGCTCTGTTTTCAGGCCCATGGAGTCTGTAGAGAAAATCCAGTAAGCCCTGATCTCTGGGCAGCTCATTTCTCATTTAAAGCATTTGAGAAACCTGACAGACATCCTTCATTTTATCCTGTCTCTGTGTCTTCCAGTTTGGGTTGTCAGTGTTTTTGCTAAGATGGCATTCTCAAAAACCTTGTTGGTCTTCCATAGATATCATAGATAGTCATGCCATTAGACATTAGGAAAGGTCTTTTCTGGATGACTCTGTCCTTATTTCTAGTTTCTGCTGAAATGGTTGAATGGACTCATAAGTCGTATACCTAATCTCTTCAACCAAGATTGTACAGCCTCACCTTTGAACCTTTCTCCAGAGCACACCTTGGCATCTTTGATAATATGGACAGACTGAGAGTTTTCCAAATTATCAAATGCTGGTTCCTTTTTGTTTACCAGTTCTTTCCTAAGTTTACTCTTTCCTCTTACCTTTTACTATAAACAGAAAAAAAGAAACCAGACCACAACTTCCACACTTTGTTTGAAAATCTACTCAACTAAGGATCTAAGTTTATCACTTTACAAGCTCTGTATTCAACCTAATGACAGGGAAAAAAATTTAGCAAAATCTTCTGCCATTTTTCTCCAGTGTTGATAACATTTTTCTCATTTCTTTCTATGGTCTCACCAGAAACACCTTTAATGTTCACATCCCCAGCAACATTCTGATTATAACAATATCTGTAGTCTCTAATAGAATGAATAATTTCTCTATCATTCCATTCATTTCCTTCTGTGACCTATATCCAGAATTATCTTTGATGTTTATATTTCTACCAATATGTTCTTCAAGGCAATCTTGTCTTTTTTTAGCATGCATCTCAAAAGTTCTTTTAGCCTTTACCCACTAAATATGCAAAAGCCATTTTCACATTTTTAGATATTTCCTTCAGTAGAATCCCACTTTTTATACCAAAATATCAATCAATCAGGATTTTTTATAAAAATAGAATAAATCAATAGGAGTGACAGAGAAAGATAGATGGATGGATGGATGGATGGATGGATGGATGGATGGATACAGAGAGAGATCTATTTGAAGGAGTTAGCTCACATAATTGTGAGGGGTTGGCAAGTCAAAATGTGTAGGGCTGTCAAGCAGTAGTTTGTTCTATTGTCTTGATATATAAATTCCCTGGGAAACCTCAGCTTTTCTCTTAAAGTCTTTAACCGATTGTATGAGTTCCACCTACATTATTCAAAATCATCTCTTTTATTTTTTATTAAATTTATTGTTTAATAATATTATATAAGTTTCAAGGGTATAATTCTTTATATATTATGTGTTGCATTTGGTGTGATGAACACCTAAAATCTAATTTCTTTTGATTACCATGTATTTTCTTTGTTTCTTTCTTTCCTTCTTTCTTTCTTTCTTTCTTTTTTGTGACAGAGACAGAGAGAGGGACAGATAGGGACAGACAGACAAGAATGGAGCGAGATGAGAAGCATCAATTCTTCATTGCAACTTCTCAGTTCCTTAGTTGTTCATCGATTGCTTTCTCTCATGTGCCTTGACCCGGGGAGTACAGCAGAGCGAGTGATTCCTTGTTCAAGCAAGCAATCTTGGGCTTCAAGCCAGCGACCTTTGGTTCAAGCCAGCGACCATGGGATCATGTCTATGATCCCACGCTCAAGCTGGCAACCCCATGCTCAAGCCAGCAACCTTGGGGTTTTGAATGTGGGTCCTTTGTGTCCCAGCTCAACACTCTATCCACTGCAATTACCACCTGGTAAGACTCAATCACCATATATTTTACTTCCTTTGCCCTCTTCGATCTCCCTTTAATGCCATTCCTCTGGTAACCATTATACTGTTGTCTGTGTCTATGAGTTTCTTCATTTTGTTTGTTCATGTGTTGTTCTCTGTTTTCTACCCACATATGAGTAAAATCATATGTATTATGTCATTTTCTGTCTGACTTATTTTGTTTAGCATGATAGTTTCAAGAACATCCATGTTATCACAAATGATAGTATTTTATCCTTTCTTGTAGCTGAGTAATATTTCGTTTTAGGTATGAATGATGTTGTCTTTATCCAATCCTATATGAAAGGACATTTAGGTGGTTTTCACATCTTGACTAACATGGTTAGTGCTGTGATGAACATAGGGGTACATACATCATTATGGATATCTTTCAAATTTAGGGGGTAGATACCCAGAAAAAAGGATTTGGGGTCACATGTAGCTCTATTATTAATTTTTTTGAAGAACCACCAACTGTTTTTCATGGTGACTGTACCATTTTACATTCCCACCAACAGCATATGAGGGTATGTTTTTCTCCACAACCTCTGCAACACTTAATTCTTGTTTTATTGATAATAACCATTGGTTTGTGTGTAATCTCTGCTACACTTAATTCTTGTTTTATTGATAATAACCATTGGTTTGTGTGTCTGTTTTGATTATTGTAACTTTATAGTATGATTTGAAGTCAGAGAGTGTGATACCTCCAGCTTTGTTCTTTTTTTCTCAGAATTGCTTTGGCCATTCACAGTCTTTTCTGGTTCCATGTAAATTTTTTTATTTTTTTTTTGTATTTTTTTGAAGCTGGAAACGGGGAGAGACAGTCAGACAGACTCCCGCATGCGCCCGACCGGGATCCACCCGGCACGCCCACCAGGGGGCAATGCTCTGCCCCTCTGGGGCGTCGCTCTGCTGTGACCAGAGCCACTCTAGCGCCTGGGACAGAGGCCAAGGAGCCATCCCCAGCGCCTGGGCCATCTTTGCTCCAATGGAGCCTTGGCTGCGGAAGGGGAAGAGAGAGACAGAGAGGAAGGAGGGGGAGGAGGTGGAGAAGCAAATGGGCGCTTCTCCTATGTGCCCTGGCCGGGAATCAAACCTGAGTCCCCCGCACGCCAGGCCAACGCTCTACCGCTGAGCCAACCAGCCAGGGCCTCCATGTAAATTTGAGGATTTTTTTGTTCTATATCTTTTTTAAAATGCCATTTGGGACTTTAATGGGGGTTAGAATAAATCTTTATATTGCTTTATCCAATATGACCACTTTAACTATAATATCCTTTCTATCCATAAGCACAGAATATTTTTTATATTTCTTTGTGTCTTTTTCAATTTCTTGCAACAGTGTCTTATACTTTTCAGTGTATGGGTCCTTCACATCTTTTAACTGTATTCCTAGGTATTTTACTCCCTTTGTTGAAATTGCAAATGGAATTGTTTTCCTCATTTCTTCTTCCCAATTTGTTGTTGTTGTTATTGTTGGAATACAGGGTGGGACAAACATAAATTTACAGTTGTGAGTACATGAAGCACAGAATTTATTGTTTTTAATTTAAATAACTACTGTATTATTTTCCACATGAACAACCGTAAACATATTTTTGCCCCACCCTGCGTCAGAATGCAATGAATTTTTGTACATTAATTCTATATCCTGTAACTTTACTTAATTTGTTTATTGTTTTTAAAAGTTTTTAGATGGCATCTTGGGTTTTCTGTATAGAGAATCATGTCATTGCAAAAAGTGACAATTATACCTCTTCATACCCAATTTGGATGAGTTTTATTTGTGCTATGACTAAGACTTTCAGTACTATGTTGGTTAACAATGGTGAAAGTGGGTATCCTTGTCTTGTCTCTGATTTTAGAAAAAAAGCTTTCAGTTTTTTATTATTAAGTATAATATTGACTGAGGCTTTGTCAGATACAACCTTTATTATGTTGAAGAACTTTTCTTCAATATTCATTTTATTGAGTATTTTATTAATCATAACTGGATGTTGTATCTTACCAAATACTTTTTCTGCATCTATTAATATAATTGTATGATTTTTATTTTTTATTTTGTCAGTGTACTATGTAGCATTGATCAATCTGCACATGTTGAGCCATCCTTGAGCTCTTGGACTAAACACCACTTGACTGTGATGTATTTTGTTTTTAATGTATTATTTTCATTTTGCTAGTATTTTGTTTAGCATTTTCTTTTTTTTTTCTTTTTTTTTCTTTTTTTTTTTCTTTCTTTCTTTTTTTTTTTTTTTTTTTTTGTATTTTTATGAAGCTGGAAACGGGGAGAGACAGTCAGACAGACTCCTGCATGCACCCGACCGGGATCTACCCGGCACGCCCACCAGGGGCAACGCTCTGCCCACCAGGGGGCGATGCTCTGCCCCTCCAGGGTGTCGCTCTGCCGGGACCAGAGCCACTCTAGCGCCTGGGGCAGAGGCCAAGGAGCCATCCCCAGCACCTGGGCCATCTTTGCTCCAATGGAGCCTTGGCTGCAGGAGGGGAAGAGAGAGACAGAGAGGAATGAGGCGGGGTGGAGAAGCAAATGGGCCCTTCTCCTATGTGCCCTGGCCGGGAATCAAACCCGGGTCCCCCGCACACCAGGCCGATGCTCTACCACTGAGCCAACCGGTCAGGGCCTTGTTTAGCATTTTCTATCTGTATTCATCAAAGATATCAGATTGTGATTATTTTTTTGTCTGTGTTTTGATATCAGGGTAATGTTGGCCTCATAAAATTAGCTAGGAAATATTTCCTCTGTTTCAATATTTTTGGGAGAGTTTGAGAAGATAGGTATTAAGTCTTTATATGCATGGTAGAATTCACTAGTGAAGCCATATGACCCTGGACTTTTACTTTGGGGAAAGTTTTGATGGTTGTTTCAATTTCTTAACTGTTGATCAGTCTATTTAGATTTTCCAATTCTTTATGATCCAGACTAAAAAGGTTATATAGATCTATGAACTTGTTTATAGTTCTCAGTTATCAAATTTTGTAAACATAGCCTTTCTTAAAATTCTTGTATAATCCTTTGTATTTCAGTAGTATCCATTATAGTTTCTTCTCTTTCATTTCTGATTTTATTTATTGAAGCTTTTTCTCTTTTTTCTTTAGTGATTCAAGCCACGAGTCTGTCAATTCTATTAATTTTTTTAAAGAACAAGCTCTTTGTTGCAATAATTTTATATTATCATTTTATTTTCTGTTATAATTTTTCTCTAATTTTTATTATTTCTTTTCTTCTTGTGACTTTGGCTTCAATCATTCTTTTTCTAATTCTTTAAGGTGAAAGGTTAGGTTGTTTATTTGAAATTTTTCATGTTTCTTGAGGTAGGTCTGTAATGATATAAACTTCCCTCTTATCACTTTAGCTATATCCTAAAAATTGTTATATACTGAATTGTCATTCTCATTTGTCTTTACATATATTTTGATCTTCTTTATCATTATTTCTTTGAACCAGTTGTTTAGTAACATACTATTTAATCTCCACATATTTGTTGTTGTTGTTGTTTTTGCTTTCTTTTTCCAGTTAACTTTCAATTTCAGAGAATTGTGGTCAAAGAATATGCTTGGTATGATATCAGTCTTCTTAAATTTGTTGAGGCTAATTTTATGCTCCAACATATAATTTATCTTTAAAAATATTTTATGTGCACTAGAGAAGAATGTATATTCTGGTGTTGTAGGATAAAAAGCTCTGTAAATATTGATTATGTTCATTTGGCGTAATGTGTAATTTAAAGCTGATATGTTCTTATTGATTTTTGTTAGGATTATCTGTCCATTGCTGTCAATGAAGTGCTTAGAACCCTACTATCATTGTGCTTTTGTTAGTTTTCCCTTTAGTTCTTTTAGCAGTTACTTTATATATTTTGGTGCTCCAAGTTTGATGCATATATATTAATGTGTTATTTATTCTGATGGATTTATTCCCTTTATCATTATAAAATATCTATCTTTGTTTCTTGTTACCATTTTTATCTTAAAATCTATTTTGTCTGATGTAAGTATAGCTACATTCACTTTTCTCTGGAATCCATTTGCTTAAAGATAATTTTCAACCCTTCACTTTCTGTCTATGTTTGTCTTTGCAGCTAAGGTGTATCTCCTGAAGGCAGAAAATAAAGTTGGGTTTTATTTTCTGATCTGTCTTCCCACTTTGTGTCTTTTAATTGGTGAGTTCAGTTCATTTACATTTAGAGTGATTACTGATATATGATAATTTCCTAAGTAATTTTATCTTTTGTTTTCTGGCAGCTGTTTCTCCACTGGTTTTTTTATATATAATTTTATTTAGAAAACTAAATTTTAAGGGGTGACACTGATCAATAAGAGTACATAGGTTTCAAGAAAATATTTCTATAGTATTTGAACTGTTAGTTGGGTTGTGTATCCATCATCCAAGTCAAATAATTTTCTGTCCCCATATATTTTATACCACACTAGGCCTTTTTCTTCTCACTACATATTATCTTCATTCACTTGGTAAATAAGTTCTTTTCCTTGACACTTTTTATGTTTATGTTGTCACAAATTATCCTTTTTCATGCTGTGTACTCATTTCTATTTTACAGCAAGATTTGTCTTATTTTTTTATTTTTTTACTTTCCTGCTTCTGTTTGTTTATTAATCATCTTACTCCTAATTTTGTATTTTGTGTGGTTTTTTTTGTTTCAGATAGAAGAGCACCTTTTTACATTTCTTGTAATTTCCCTCAGCTTCTATATGTCTGGAAAAGCCTTTCTTTTTCTTTCATATGTAAAAGCATAACTTTTCTGGGTATATTATTCTTGGCTGGTGATTTCTCTCTTTTAATACTTTGAATATTATTTGATTCCACTTTCTCTTACCTTTTAAGATGTCTGCTGAAAAATCTGATGAGAATCTAATGGAGTTTTCTTTATAGGTTACCATCTTCCTTTCCTTGTCTACCTTGAAAAAAACTTTTTTGTTATTTTTTTTACAATTTTAATATAATGTGCCACTGACAAACCTTTCTGGATTGAAATAATTAGGTGTTTTGTCAGCTTTTTGCATTTAAAGATTCGGTTTTTACATGGGTTTGGGAAATTCTCACCACTTATTTCTTTGAATAGGCTCTCAGTTTCCTTCTCCTGCTCTTCTCCTTCACATATACCTTATGTGTTATTTTTATATTGCTCTTTCAAATGAAGTCAGATATTTTTCATAGAGTAGTTTTAATTTTATTTTTTTACTCTCAAGGTTCTCTCTTCTCCAACTTGAGTCATTTCTAGATTTCTATATTCTATATCACTAATTCTTTTTTCCATCTAGCCTGCTTATTTCCTAAACCAGCTAGTTAATTCTCCATCTCCTTTATTAAGTTCTTCAAATCCAGAATTTCTGTATAAATTTTTTATAGTTTTAATCTCTTTGGTGAAGGGTTTTTCTCCTTGATTTTATTTCTGAGGCCATTGGTTTGCTTCTCTGAGTTTTCTTGTATCATGTTGAGTTTTTTTCAGAGCAGCAAAATCTTGAATTTTCCATCATTTGAATCATGGTCTTCCATGACTTTACATTTATTTCCTAGAGATTTTTAAGTTTCTTTCTGAGTTCCTTGTTTTCTTGGTTATTCATTGTGCTTGATAGATTGTTTCTCTGCCTGGGCATTGAAAAAAATTGTGAGATTGAAAAAATTTTTCTAAGTATTTGACACTTCATTGTTTAGCAAGTTGAGATTTAGAGGTCTTTCCTTTGTTTTCCAGTAGGTGGTGCTGGAGCTCGAGTTTTTATGTTCTTTAATCTATACTGCAGGGACTTTCAGAATGTCTGTGGGGTAGTGTTGCCTGGACCATGGAAAATGTTGCATATTACCTGAGAAGTGGGGCATCATCTTGTCTGGCTCAGTAACCTCGGACTTGAGTTACCTCTCTTGTGGTTTGAAAATGGTAAGCAATGTGTCTCCTCTATTTTCCTGGTGCCACCTTCTTGTAGCCAGAAGCCACAGGCAGAGTTGCTCTCTCTGAGTTGATGCAGCTATCTCTACCGGGCTGCACTATGGTGGATGAGGGTGGGGTGGGCCAAGAAAGTGGGTTTGTAAGTCTGAATCTTTTTTCTCTCTTTGGATTAAGCTGTAATAAATACAGCCAATTAGGCTAGAAAGTTTTTTCAGTCTTTTCGCTATCTGCCAAGTGATAATTTTATTGCTGGACAGGTTACCGATGAATGGGGTGAATAGTTTCTGTATTGGCAGAATTTATTGTCTGATAATGGTGGGCTGTAGAATGCTGAGAAACTTTGCACCTCAGCTCTGTCTCTAACCCTAGGTTCAGCCTGAATGTGCAATGCCCAACGAGGCCTGATTACAGTCTCTGCCCCCTGCTTTCCCCATTGGGGGCTGTGCCTTGACCCTTTCCTGCTGTTGAATCCACTGTGGGTGCTGGAAGTGTTGGACTGCCCATGGCTTCTACCTCTGTCCTTTCTTTGCCTCCACCCTCTCCTTTCTGCCGTTGCTGTGACATCTCAACTTCAGATGTCTCAACGCATGGAACTCACAGACATGGAACTCATGTGTTGAGCAGGGGATCCTCTGTTGAATCGCATCATTCTTACTTGTAAATTCAAAAGGAGAGACAAATACCATATGATTTCACTTATATGTGGAATTTAATGAACAAAATACACAAACAAATAAAATAGAAATAAACTTATAGATACAGAGAACAGACTGATAGTTGTCATGGAGAGGAGGGGATCAGAAAGAGCTGGTAGAAAATGTAAAGACAATAAGCAAAAAATAAATAGAAAGAAAAAGAGAGAAAAAAGTATTCTAAAACCATCAGAGGCCCAGCTTGACCAGGCGGTGGTGCAGTGGATAGAGCGTTGGACTGGGACGTAGAGAACTCAGGTTTGAGACCCTGAGGTGACCAGCTTGAGCACAGGCTCATGTAGTTTGAGCAAAGCTCACCAACTTGGACCCAAGGTCACTGGCTTGACAACTCAGTCTGCTGAAGACCCACGATCAAGGCACATATGAGAAAACAATCAATGAACAAGCAATCAACAAGCAACTAAGATACCACAACAAAGAATTGATATTTCTCATCTCTCTCCCTTGCTGTCTGTCTCTATCTGTTCCTCTTTCTGTCTCTGTCACACACACACACACACACACACACACACACACACACACACAAATCCTCATAGGCCCAGACAACAGTATGGTGATTACCAGAGGAAAAGGAAGGTGGGCAGCAATACAAAAAGGTAAAGGGGTGATAAATAGTGATGGAAGAAAACTTGATTTGGGGTGGAGAACACATAGTACAATATACAGATTATTTATTATAGAATTGTCCAATTTAAACCTATATAATTTTATTAACCAATATCACCCTAATAAATTCAATAAAAAATTTTATAAACCACTATGATATTTGTAGAAAAATAAACACAGAGATGAATGAAACAAAACTGAGGGCTCAGCAATACACCCACACATATGGGCAACAAGCAGCCAACATCAAACAATGGAGAAAGAAAAAGTTCTTCAGTATATGGTGTTGGGAAAACTGGAAAGCCACATGCAAAAGAATGAAACTAGATTGCTATCTGACCCCATACACAAAGATTAACTCAAACACGATAAAATACTTGAACATAAAACCTGAAACAATAAAATACATAGTAGAAAACACAGGCACTAAACTATAGGCCTTGGTCTCAGAGGGTTTTTTGTGACTTGACCTCAAAGGCAAGAGAAATGAGAGCAAAAATAATAAATTGGATTACATCAAACTGAAAAGCTTCTGCACAGCAAAGGAAACCATCAACAAAACAAAAGGGCAACCAACCAAATGAGAGAAGGTATTTGTAAATGATATCTCTGATCAGAAGCTAATATTCAAAATATATAAAGAACTCATACATATCTTGCCTGATCTGTGGTGGCACAGAGGATAAAGTGTCAGCCTGAAACACTATGGTCGCCAGTTTGAAACCCTGGGCTTGCCTGATCAAGACACATATGAGACTTGATGCTTCCTGCTCCTCCCCCTTCTCTCTTTTTCTCTCTCTTTCTCTCTCTCTCTCTCTCTTTTTCTCTTTAAAATGAATAAATTTTTTAAAAAGAACTCATACAACTCAACAACAAAAATATCAATTCAATTAAAAAATAGTTAAAGGGCCTGAACAGGCACTTATACAGGAACACATACAGATGGTCAACAGACATATGAAAAGATGCTCAACATCATAAGCTATAAAGAAAATGAAAATTAAATCTATAAGGATATACAACCTCACACTGGTTAGATTGGCTATGTTATTAATAAGACAAGAAATAATGTTAGAGAAGGATGTGAAGAAAAGGAAACCATCATATGCTGCTGGTGGGAATGTAAATAGGTACAGCTTTCATAGAATACGGTATGGAGTTTCTTCAACATATTAAGAATAGAGCTATACTATATAACTCAGCAATCACTCTTCTGGGTATCTACCCAATAAATTTAAAAACACTTAATTATAAAGATATATATATACTCCTGTGTTCATTTCAGCATTATTTATAATAGCCAAGACAAGGAAAAAAACTGTTTTCTTCAGTGGATGATTGAATAAAGAAAACATGGTACAAATACTTAATGGAATACTACTCAGCTATAAAAAAAATACTGCCATTTGTAACAACATAGATGGATATTGCTAGTATTATGTCAAATAAAATAAGTCAGACAGAAAAGGACAAGAACCATATTATCTCACTTCTAAGTGGGATATAAAACAAAAAGCAACAGACAACAAGCCCTGGCCGGTTGGCTCAGCGGTAGAGCGTCGGCCTGGCATGAGGGGGACCCAGGTTCGATTCCCGGCCAGGGCACATAGGAGAAGCGCCCATTTGCTTCTCCACCCCCTCCCCCTCCTTCCTCTCTGTCTCTCACTTCCCCTCCCGCGGCTCCTTGGCCTTTGCCCCAGGCCCTAGAGTGGCTCTGGTCGAGGCAGGGTGACGCCCCGGAGGGGCAGAGCGTAGCCCTGGTGGGCGTGCCGGGTGGATCCCGGTCGGGCGCATGCGGGAGTCTGTCTGACTGTCTCTCCCCGTTTCCAGCTTCAGAAAAAAAATACAAAAAAAAAAAAAAAAGCAACAGACAACAAGAGAAAAAACGCATTAATACATACAATATTGTGGTGGTTATCAGAAGTGAATGAGGATGATGAGAGGATGACAAGGGTAGAGGGGTTCAAATATATGGTGATGAAAGGAGACTAGACATCAGGTGGTGGGTACATAATAACGCATACAGATATTGTATTATAAAGATGTACATCAGAAATTTAGGTAATGTTATTGTTAACCAATGTCATCCCAATAAACCTAATGTTTAAAACAGGTAAAACATAAAAATTTATCTCAAGAGAAATTCAAAATTATTTTGAACTTAAATGAAAAGGAAAATACAACTTGGCTAAACTTGTGAGGTTCAGTGAAACCATAACTTAGACAAAATTTTATATACTGAATGTTTTAGAAAATAAGAATCTAAAAATTAATAACCAAAGCTCTCTCCCTAGGAAACAAAAAAGAAGAGCAAATTAACTCCAAAGTAAGAAGAAGAGAAGAAATAAAAATTAGAGCAGAAATCAGTGAAATTAAACATAAGAACTCAATAGAGAAAAGCAACAAATTCAAAAGCTGATTCTTTGAAAAGATCAATCAAATTGATAAGTCTTAGCCAGAAAAACTAAGAGAAAAGGAGAAGATATAGATTATTAATCTCAGAAATGAAAGATGGAACATTTGAAAAACAATAAAGATATATCATGAACAACTCAATGCTCACAAACTTGATAAGCTGAATGAAACAGCCCAATTATTTGAAAAACAAAATCTACTAATACTCACACAAGAAGAAATAGAGAATTTGAATAGACCTATATTTATTAAAGAAATTGAAACAATAATTGACAGAAAGTCCTAGTTACAAATGGGTACACTGGTGAATTATATGAAAGTTTGAGGTAGAAATTATAATAGTACTCTATAAGCTCTTTTAGAAGTTAGAAACAACAATAATATTTCTTGATGTTCTTTGGAGCCAACATTACCTTGCTACCAAAACAAAACGAGACATTACAAGGAAAAAAATATATATAGACCAACATTTTTCTTGAATGTAAAAATTCTCAAAAAAGCATTACCAAATTTAATCCAATATATAAAAAGAAATATACACCACATAAAGTGATATTTATCTCAGGTATGCAAGGGTTATTCAACATGTGAAAATCAATTAATGTACTCTATCATACTGACAGAATAAAAAAGAAAAACAATCACATAATTATATCAATAGATATAGAATAAACGTTTAATAAAATCCATCACCCAGTTATGATAAGAACATACAACAAAGTGGGAATAGAGAGAGCATACCTCAACATAGTAAAGCCATATATGAAAAACCCAAAGCCAACATCATAAACAATGAGCAAAAACTACAAGCAATTACCCAAAATACACAAAGAACTCTTAAAACTCACCGTTTAGAAAACAAACAACCAATTCAAAAACTAAGAAATAACCTGACCAGACACCTCACAAAAAAATACACACAAATAGCAAATGACATATAAAAAGTTACTCAACATCTTATATCATTAGGATATTGCAAAGTAAAACAGCAAGGAGATACCACAAAACACTTATTAGAATGGCCAAAATCTAAAACGGACAATACCAAATGTTGATGAGGATGTAAAGCAACAAGAATTCTTGTTCACTGCTGGTGCAAATACAAAATAGTACAGCAATTTTGAAGGAGAGTTTTGCAGTTTCTTACAAAATTAAATGTGCTTTGATCATATTTGCATAGGTCTATTTGGACTCTTTTTGAATCAAATCATATTAGGTGATGGAAAGGCTCTATATCATGATGTTGGTTGTCTGGTGGTTGTTACATAATTGAATACATTTGTCAAAACTCATTATTTTTACTTCATGCAAATTATACTTCAATCAAGCTTTAAAAAACAAAAGGTATATTTATTGACTACCCAGGAACTGGGTTAGAACCACAACCCCTAATGTTATGTACAGTTTCCAAAATCTCCCCAGAACTGTAATTTTGTCTTCATGGTAAGCAGTATAAGATACAATAATTTTTCCCTTACTCTAGTGATTGTATTCCAACATACCCCAGACTACCAGATTTGTAGACGCATCACAGAACTAGTAGGTCCCTTAACTTTTGTAGGGCTTATTTCCCATTCTCTGTGATGCAAGAACTCAGTTTCCATGATCCCTTACCAAAACAAAAAAATTACTAAAGGATAAACTGTGGCAAAAACTAGCAGTGAACAGTAAATCTATCAAACTGCAGGATTAGGAATAAAGCAAATATGGGTTGAATGCAGTAAGTTTTATCAATCTTCTCAACGTAGAAATAATACCACAAAAGGTATAAAAAGAAAAAGAAGCTGCAAAATGGTATGAATATACTGATTTCATCCTTTTTTTACACTAAGTATAAAATTATGTCACTTGAAACTGATGAATCAAGTCATAAAGATATAAGTATATGTAAAGTTATAAAAATAATAAAATTAATAAAATAATTAAATATAACTGATTTGTGGGGGACAATGAGAAGATGATAGGGTAAAATATATTAAATATAACATTATTTATAGAAGAAAGTTTGGGCAATATCAAAATATAAATGATATTTAAAGTCGTAAGACTAGTTGAGAGCCCCGAGAAAATAAGTATAGATTAAAAAGGTTAAAAAAAACAAAACAAAGTTTGAGCCCTGGCATACTCCAATTTTCATTAGTGCTAATACATGGAACCAGCAGAAAAGACTGAAAAAAGAATGATCAGAAGATAGAAGAAAACTGGGAAAAATTGATTTCTTGGAATCTAAATGTAAAAGTACACCAAAGTGATAGACGTGATCAACTGCTGATAGATCAAATAAGATGCAAACTGAAAATGAGCAAATGGGGAGGTCATTGTTGCCTTGGAAAAAGCAGTAAGTGGAATAAAGATAAGTAACTGAACTTTTCTCTTTCCATATATTACTTATAAAATAGAACTAATAATATCATTTACTCCACAGGTAGTATACTGAGGAATGAGTACACAAATAGATGTACAATAGCCCCTCGCACTTAATGACCGGTCCAGAGATGTGATAAAGAAGAAAATGTATTCAGTGCAAACAGCTTAGTTATGATAGCACACAGCTGTGAGAACAGCACAGCCCTGAAAGCAAGGCCCCTCTCCAGCTAGACAGCTCTGTTCTGCTCCACCTGCTCTGGTCCAGGTCTACTCACTCTGCTCCAGCCAGGGAAATGTAGTCTTTAGTCTTTAGAGGAAAAGGAAAGTCTATGAGTCAGAGGGGAGCTGACGTATACAGACAGGGTCCCCACACTCCTCTCTGATTGGCCTGTCCTCATACAAATAATGACTCCAAATCCTCACAGTTTAGTCCAAAAAGCACTATCTTGATTGATCAGAATGGAGCTGCTCTGATTCATTGGTAAAGATGCTGATCAGGACACACCTACAAAACTCCAATCAGATGGGAAAAGCCTCATACTATTGATTGATATATAAATCCAGGAACATCTTTATAAACACTGGTTCAAATAGCAAGAGCACAGTACAAGCAGGCAGTTCAGTGCATGTTTCTCTCTAAAGCTCAGTTTGCATGACAGGTCCCTATGTAGAAATAGCTGGTAGGCTATGTATTTTTTTAATTTAAGCCCAGTTAGCACTGAGCTCTATGAGCTCTAGTTAGTAGGTATTGTCTTTCTCAGGGTCTATAATATCACACAGCAGTGTTAATTATAGCTGCCATGTTATAGATTACATCCGTAGTACATATCTATCTTATAACTAGAAATTTGTACCTTTGGACCACCTTCTTACAATTACCCCTCTCCTACCCTTGCTCTGGAAAACACAAATCTGTTCCCTTTTATTGTGCATTTTCAGGATTCGGTTATTTCGGTTTTGTTTGGTTTTTGTGTTTTTTTTTAAGATTTCTCATGTAAGTGAGATTATACATGTTTGTCTTTCTCTGTCTTGCTTATTTTACTTAGCATAATGCCCTCAAAGTTTATCCATGTTGGCCCAAATGTCATGGCAGGGTTCCCTCAATTTTGATAGCTGAATAATATTCCACTATACATCCCCTAATTTTTGTATCCATTTATCTGTCAATGGACATTTAGGCAATTTCCATGTCCTGGCTATTGTAAATAATGCTGCTGTGAACATGAAAGTGCAGATATCTTTTGAAGTTAGTGTTTTCATTTTCTTTGTATATATTCCCAGAATTGGATCATATTGCATTCGTATTTTTAATTTTTTAAGGATCCTCTATACTGTTTTTCTTACTGGCTGTACCAGTTTACAGTCCCGCCAACAGTGCACTGAGGTCCCCTTTTCTTCACATACTTGCCAGCATTTGTTGTCTCTTGTCATTTAGATAATAACCATTCTAACAGGCATGCTCCTCTCTTAATTAAAAATCCAACTGTAGAATTACTACAAAATCGTACTTATTTTTTCAAAGGGTTTTATGAAAATTACATAACTAGATACTCATTGCAACTCTGAATCTACAGTTCTGAAGAAACAAAAATGAGTTAAAATATAGATGGAGAAAAAAGGACATTGAAAGAATAGGTGATTTGTTTAATTTTTCATAGCTAATAGCAAAATTTAGACTATAGCCCTAGTCCTTAAGATTTATAGCCCAGCTTTCTTCCCACTGAAGACCTCCATCTCCCAGTAAAAACCAGCCCTTCTACTTGAATTAGGTCCTTAATCTTTATTTTTTTGCATCTATAAACTGAAGCTATGCCTTATCCATGAAAATTCAAGTGGTTTCTATGAAGATTCACATTACAAATGTGTGCATCCTTTGTATCTCTTAGAAGATGTGCACATAATTCATACAAAGTGTTGCTCTAAAAAGGATCCAAGTTTTGACCTCTGATGTATGTCAACGGCTGATGTCATACATTTCAAAGCAAAGTGTAGCCCGATATTGTCTGAGTAAACCAGGCATGTAAATTAACTCAGCCATAAAACCTTTTCAGAAATTTTAAAAAAGAGGGGCTTTGGCAAGTAAATTAAAATACAGAACAACATAAGTATTTCAGGCTGTTGATGCCATTCACTGCCATTCTGTGTGTTATTGTTATGACATTGACAAGCAAAGGAAGGACTAGTGATTCCTATGGGGCTGGTAGATTTTTAAAAATCTATTTGCAAAAGATTATTTATATTAATTTCTCTCAAACTGTACCAGCACAGGGAAAAAGAGGAAATTGAAAACACCAGATGAGTTAAAGCAAATAATACAGTTTTACCTTCTGCTCTTCTTCTTCCTAGTGTATTGGCTATCTGGATAATGGAACAAATTGAAGTAAAACTATGGCTATTCAGTCATCTTTCTTTTCAATGCAACCAATTATACTATACCAAGAGGATGATGACATCTTAAAACATGGATACCAATTGGTGAATTGAATGGTTTAATTTCATTTCCAGATATCTGAAGTTGCTGGGATTTCTGTTTTGTTTTTTAATATGGAAAACACACTTGAAATATATTCATTGGGTAGGGGCATAAGATTGGCATAAAGATAAACAACTGGCAAATTGTTCACAGTAATAAATTTGCCCTGTGGCTTTTTATTCCAAAACTTTAGAAATTAAAGACTGTTCACCAGATGTTGTAGGGGGGGAGGAGGTTTTGTTTTTTACTCATTTAACTACTAAATTGCTAAAAGGTATGCTCTGGCAATTCCTCTTTTAGCTGAAGATACCTGTGTCTTGTTAAATGTTTATTGAAGAGCGTAATTATATTGCTTTTGCTGTTAAATGATATTGACATTTTGAATAAAGATTTTTATTCAGTCAAGATGAAATGTGAACATCTGGCAGTACACTTAGGCATAACATTGAAACAAACAAACAAAAAACTGAACCAGTATGTACTTTTTCTTTTTTATCTTCCTCAAGTTCTGTGGAAGTGACTCACACCAGAATATACTTAAACATGAGGAGTTGGTCACTTACCGTTGACATGTTCAAAGTAAATCCTTAGCAAGGTGGCTGCTGAAGTTGGGATCAATTTAACCATGAAACAACTGATTCTCAAACAATGAGGCAGCTGCTTAGTTCATTTCAAATTATTGTGGTAGTAGAAAGTAAAATAAAATTTAATTTAAAAATACACATAATATAATGGTTATTTATTATGACATTTTCAGAAGTTTAATATTTTTATAAGTTTCTGTGGGCTCCAACACACCACATGGAGATAAAGAAATTAATTTCCAGATGGTATTGTCAGTTTGCTGTAGGCTTTTTTCTCTACACAGGATGTTTCAGTTTAAGAATCTCTTCATTTTATCTATTAAATGATTGACCCTCCCCCACAAAGTGGTCATAATTAGGCCACAGGAAGAGGATCACTAGAGCAGTTGGCTCACTATGTTCCCAACACATTTCTATCTTCTCTTTCCCATTTCCCATTGTGTAATGGAAAATGACAGAAACTTGGCTCTTCTCTATCCTGAGAACTCTTTACTAATTGAAAAGCATATTTTGATTTATGTGGAAGAAAGAAGTTGCATATAGCCTTGAGTGTTTCACAAGAAATCTTCAAGGCAAATTCCTTTTTCTTTTAAGTTTCCCTGTCAAAAAATGGATTTAGACATCAGAGTAAGTCAAATATAATCAAATGCAAATGTCTAACACCAGCTGTATCTACACAGCAAAGCAACAGTTGACAAGCAATTCCCTTAATGTAAGCCCAAGACAAGCCAATGGCATTCATTCGTCTAAAATATCCAGATTGGTTATCAAGAATGTTCCCAGTTGGCCAATTTCTCAGCATCCTGTTTGTATTAATGACTTAAAAACATATTCCCATATATCCATGGCATTAAAGAAAATGTAGCCAAACCCTCTGGTCCCTGGTATTCTGCTCATCCACACAACTGCTTTTTATAGTGTGCTAAGATGGCTCTAAGTAAATGGAAAGATCCAAATTTTACAGTAACAGGTTCTTCATCTGAATTAATTATACTGGCTATTAAAATAACCTTGAATATAGTAGGCCTGGAAGCATGAAGAACATTTATAAAGACATCCACACTGAGGAAAAGCATATGAATGCAAGTATATAGTATTGAAAACCATAGAGGTATCTTTGATGGAAAAATGAGTAGGTTTAGCTAGTCAGAGTAAAGGTTTACTTTCAGTCTTAACAGGGGTGTAGGTTGGATGTATCATGTAGAAAGAAAAAATACTGTATTAAAGAGAACAACATGTACAATGGCTTAAATAAGTCTGGCAGGTGAAGATAATTGCAAGAAGGTTTGCACAGCTGGAACATAAATTCTGGGTGTCTATAGAGGGCAGATTTCATTAGCAGTAATGCAATTAGGTAGGCAGGACTCAGGTAATTGAGTCACCACTCATGTTAAGATGTTTTAATTTAATCCAAAATGGTCATTTTGACAAGTCTATATTATGATCAGCTTGTGTTTTAGAAAGATCACCCCTATGACTTTAGAAAGGATGGGTTGGACGGACCGTAATGTAAGGGAATGGGAGAAATTTTTAAAAGGCAGAACAGACAGACCTTCTCATTAGGTAAAATAGAGAAGATAATAGAGATGTTACTGTTCCTGTAGTTGATGGTTTGAGCCACTGTTTCCAAGAAGGTATTAGTCTTAGACATGGGGAAGAAGGAGTTTGGTTTGAGATAAGATAAACAAGACAGTTGCTTATTGAGCAGTACAACTGAATTCCCAGTAGGTGGGCATGAAATTCAGGAAGGATAACTGGAGCAAATAAATAAATATATATAATATATACTAAAACATCTAAACTATATATAATAATGAGAGTAAGTTATTTATCATATATAATTATTTTTCTGATTGAAAAGTAACAAATGTTCATTTTAGAAAATTTAGGAAAATCAGAAAAATATAAAACATAAGCTATTCAGTTGGGTCTGATATATAATAATTAAATGTCATGAATAATAATTGCCACCTAGCTTATATGTGATACATAAATTTTCAAAGATTTATCATATAATAAAATACATTTAAAAGTAAACCTAGACTGCATATATAACATAGTTTGACTGTCATGAACTAAGAATGACCTCAAGAAACTGAATTAACAGAAGAAGAAAAAGCTAAATATTAACTATGTCAAAATCTCAATTGCATTCATATCAACCAAATTAACTCTTCAGCTTCATGGGAATGTCTTTGCAGCTGGCTCATCCTGGCAGGTCTATTAGGAAATGCTACTCCAGAAAGTTCAGCAACCACGAGACATAGCCTCAGGTTCATCCATAATTAAGACAACTAAATGTAAACACCTGCTCCAATAATATTCTATTTTATATGAATGGAATTCTAAGATTTTAAATAATAATTGCCCAGATACAAGAGCAAATCTAAAACTTTCTTTGAGAGAAAAAATTCTCTGTCATTGGTCATCTCTATAGCCAGTCTCTATTAGGGAGTGGAATGGAACCATTCTGGGGCAAAATAAAAGTCAATATTTACAATTTTTATAGATTATAAACTTTTAGATTGGTTATCCAGTATCTCTCTCACCTATGTAGAATATATACAATCCATGCACTTACAAAAACAATTTGATTTTTAATTTTATTTTTTATTAAAATTTTTAATTTATTATGTTAACATGGATTCAAGTGTCTCAATATAACTCCCTCACCCCCTAACCATGTGCCCATATTATACCCCTTTGCCCCCTCCTCCTACCAAACTCTCTCCCCCCTTCCCACTGAGATTTTCTGTCCTGCTATCTGTATCTATGTATTATGTGATTTTTTATTTTTTAAGGAGGCATAATTTACATAAAGGGCACAAATCTTAAGTATATAACTAGGTAAATCTTACATGTGCTATGACAGACGTTACACAGAAGAGGAAACACATGGCAAAACCCTCAACCTCAGTTATCACAGAAGTATAAACTAAAACATCAGTAAGATACCAAAAATTTGCAAGAACTAAGAAATTTGACAATATAAAATTTTGGAGAGAAGTGGACAAATAGGAGTTCCTACAGTGTGTCAGTGTAACTGTAAAATAGCCAGCTAATTGGGGAAAAAATTGTCATTATTTTATAAAATTTAAGATTTACTCAATGACACCTCCTAGCTATATACCTTAGAAAACTTTAATTTGTATCATGTACAAAAATGTTCATAGTCACACAATTCATAACAACAACAAAAACTAGAAACACCCTAAATTTCCAATTATGGGAAATAGATAAGTTGGCTTTTTTTCTACTTACACAATGGACTATTACTCAGCAGCTGAAAATGAATGAATTGTATACAATGACTTGGAAGACTCAAAGAAATATCATGTGAGTATAAAAGGAAAATCCCAGACTACTTAAACTTAAAAGATATAATTGTCAACTTCAAGAAAATGTAAACAATATATTGTTAACATACGTAGAAGAGAATATTACTTTTTAAGGTAAGAAAATAATAAAAATTAAAATTAAGTTACTGCTCACTTCTGGTTTGTAAGTAGAGCATATTGGGAAACACCAATTAATGGGAAAAAACATAACAACACAGGTTTCAGTGTGAATATGTATGCTGCTATGAGGTTTCACAATATCTATATATGTTCTATATATTTTTCACACCAAATATTACATTAAATTATAATTTAAAAACAAAGAATAAGTGAATAAATCTTCTTGTTGAAATGCCAGTTAGGACTATATTCTCTGTCAAACTGTACTAGGCTCAGGCCTAGAAGGGAGAAACAAGACATTTTCCAATACTACAAGAGTTAATTAATCTCTTTACAGAATTCCCTTTGGAATAATCAGATGTTTCTCAGGTATTCTGAAGAAATCTTGTTATTAATTGACCAGTGTGTTTAGAAGTCAGTCCTAGAAGCACCAGGCAAAGGCCAATATCTAATTACTTTACTTTGGTACGTTCCTTGCTGCCCATTTCTTTAATGTGACCTTTTCTTCTTCCTTTTGTTTTGATTCAAACTGGCCTCATCCAGCACCCTCACTCACCGGCTTCCTTTTCTCTTGCATGTCTACTTCCATAATCATTAAGCCCTCGGGACAATAAAGCCTTGGTCAGCATTAAATAATCTTTAAAAAAAAAACAAATCTGGGTCTATTCACCACAGACACAGAGCTTCAATCAAACTAAAGATAACATCTAAGCTTCAGTTGTGTTTCAGCTCCAGACAGAAAAATGGAACAAATCAGTCAAAATAATGCCATGGCTGACATCAGGACCTAATACAATGATCAACTCCCTATCTTACCACTGACCAATCAGTAGCAACCACAACCTTAGCGCCACCATGACTAATGATTTTGTCCCTATGTAATCCATCCCTCAGAAGCCATTAGAGAGCCAGGCATTTTAGCATGAGCTTACCTGTGACTATAAGGTAGTGACATTTCCTTAAAAATAAACTTTTACTTTCTTGGTTGCAAACTCCTATTCACCTTTGAGCTTTGATGAATGCAAGAAGCAAACAAACCCCTTTAGTTCCATAATAGCATGTTGTTTAACTTACACATATTTGTCTTCCCAACTCAGACACTTGGATAGGTGAAATGTTGAACATTTTAAGGGAACAAAGTGATTTGTCAAGAGGAACCACAGGAACAAAGAACAAGGCCCTGAAAAGATTTTTCACATAGGACAGCTGCATTTTGGGAAGGTGAGTTTAGGAATGAGATGGCCTAGAAATATGAATGAGTCTATAGCCATACCATCCTGAACGTGCACGTTTTCATCAGATCTCGAAAATATGAATAACAGAAAGATATAATATGAAGGGCTCTCCATAAAATAGGCCTCCGTGTACATGGCATCTAGATGTGGAGCTCAGGTTAGAGTGAAAAAAAAAAAGGTGGGAAAGGGTCTCAAAGAGTAATAAACATAAATACACTCAATAAAATTTTTGCTGGTGGCTCGGTTTACATAGTAACACCCTCAAAAAAAAAAAAGATATAGATAGCTGTAGGTTAATGTGGAAATGGGCAAGTAAGAATCTGATTTGATGTCAGAGTAATGATGACATAAGAAATACCCATGATTTCTCTTCTTGAAATTTCAGTAGAGCCAAAGAACCATAGCTGGGTTCTCAGGCTTGCCTGAAAAGATCTGTGCATGGAATGGACTAAAGGTGGGAAGAGTTAGAAAGGGGGGTAGAAGATAAGACACACTCATGGTTGGTCTCCAGAGAGAAGAGAAACACAGACTGGGTTTTTGTCTGCCAGGGCTGCAGAAAGGGGAAGAACCCAGAGTGATTGGGTCTTCTACTGCCTGGAGGAGTGGAGAGATTGGGGAACTCTTGGGGAGATATTAAACCAAAGCTGTGGCAGAATGAGTGATTATTGCCAGAATCTCCATGGTCCACGAGCAGCCCACACTCAGCACAGAGACATAGAAAAACTAAGTGCAGTGACCTAAAACTCCCCATCCTGCCTTCCTCCCCTTGCAGGGTACAGAAAGTGTCAGAGACATACCCCATAGCTATTTCTACAAAACCACTTCTCCTGAAGAACAGAGGTGCTCTGTGTTTGGTACCTGATCTGTTCAGATGTTGATAGGAGTGCAGAAAGGCCTGAGAATGCCGTTACTAAAGCCACAAAATCCTCACAGCACACCCCACTCATCATCAAGATCAGTATAAATCATTGGAATAACAACACCTCAGCAGAGGTCAGCCCACAAATTTCACAGCTAAAATTTATAATCCAGCACCAGCTACTAAAAAAAAAAAAAAAAAAAAAGACACAGAAAAACCTCTCAGAACTAAAGTTTTCTTTCTTTTTTCTCTTTTGAGCTTTATTTTTCTTTAATCTCAGATATTTTTATTTTGGTCTCTGTTTTGTTTTTGATTATTAGTTTTTGTTCTTTGTCTTATGTGGTTTTTCTCTTTTACTTTTATCATAATTAATGATTTATTTGCAGTTTTAATCCATATACTTTCTTTTTATATTTTATTTTTTTTAATTTTATTTAAAAAATTAAATTTAACAGGGTAACATCAATTAATAGAGTACATAGGTTTCAAGTAAACATTTCTATAATATTTGAAGTGTTGACTATGTTGTCCATCACCCAAAGTCAAACATTTTTTGTCACCATATATTTGTCCTTCTTTACTTCCTTTCCCCACTCCCTCTCCCACATAACCCTCCTCCTGGAAACCACTTTAGTTTTACCTACGTATGTCCATAAGTCTTAGTTTTATATCCTACATATGTGTGAAATTACATAGTTCTTAGTTTTTTTCTGATTTACTTATTTCACCCAGTATAATGTTCTCAAGGTCCATCCATGTTGCCCTAAATAGCTATATGTCATAATTTTTTATGGCTGAGTAGTATTCCATTGCATATATGTACCACATTTTCTCTATCCAATCCTCTATTGTAGGACACTTTGGTTGTTTCCATGTCCTGGCCACAGTGAACAATGCTATGATGAACATGGGGGGTGCATGCGTCTTTACGTACCAGTGTTTTCAAGTTTTGGGGGTAGATATCCAGTAAAGGGATTGATGAGTCATATGGTAGTTCTACTCTTAATTTTTTAAGGAACCACCACACTTGATTCCCCTTTGGATTTCCTCTTAAACCCACAGATTGTTTAGTGTATTGTTAAATCTCCACATATTTGTAAATTTTTTATGTAATTGATATTTAGTTTCATACCATTTTGTTCAGAAAATGTGTTTGATATAATTTCAGTCTTCTTAAATTTATTAAGACTGTTTTGTGGCCTAATACACACACATACACACACACACACACTAAAGAATGTCCCATGTGTGCTTAAGAAGATTGTATATATTTTTGCAGTTGGATAAAATGCTTAGTAAATATCTACTATATTAAGTCCATGTGTAGTTTAAGTTCAATATTTCCTGGGTAATCTACTCATCATTCAAAGTGGTATACTGAAGGACCCTACTATTATTGTAATACTGTCTACTTTCCTCCTTCAGGTCTGTTAATACTTTCTTTATATCTTTAGGTTTTTCTATGTTGGATGCATAAATATTTACAAATATTGTATCCTCTTGTTAGATTGACCCTTTCATTATATAATGACCTTCTTTCTCTCTTCTTAGAGTATTTGTCTTAAAGTCCTCATTCCTTCTTTATTTCTCTGTAGTACTTGTCATATCTAACATACTATACTTGTCAAATGTTTTTATTGTCTATCTTCCTCACTAGAATGTAAACCCTGTAGGTGCTGGGATTTTTGTCATTTTGTTGCTGCCGTGTATCCAGCAACTAGAAGAATACCTGACACACAGTTGATATGCACTAAATATTCTTATATGAATGAATGAATGAAAGGAGGCCATTTGTTTTCACTTATTTAAAATAATGATGAGAGGGAAAATTACACCTAAGAACCTTTTGAGAAAGAGTCAAGTCTTTTGGTTACTGTTGTTATCAGAATTTGCATGCAGTCATTTAGAAACATTCCCAGCAGCACTCTTGTTCCTGTGCCTCACTGCTGAATCTGAATTGTAGAGCAGGGTACACTCACTCAAAGAATTTTCCCCCTAGCCCACTTTTTGAATGAAATGAACATTATAGAAACATTTCTTACTGCCAATAGATCTTGCCAAAACCATCCAATGTTTCAATACCAACTCATCAAAGAAGAAAGCCGGTGCTGGGAATGAGTTGAGCTATCAGTTAACAGCTGCCAGTCTTCAGTTACTTTCCACACCCTGTTGTTCTCTTTTAAAATTCTTAAACCTTACAATTCTATACATCCTCTGGTGAGAGATTTAATTATTGGTATTCTTAGTGGTTCATGTTCACTACAGGAATGATGAAAGGCGATTAGAATCACAATTGGGAGGGGTTGAAGCAAGCTAGGGTGATGATGAAAATGAGCAGTGAGTGGGCACTGAATGACGGCAACAGACCTTACTGGGTTTGAAACACTCACCAAGACAGGAGACTTTTGCCCAATACAGCTACTACTGATTTAGAGTGAGTTCCATATTCAGAAGTAGCCCAAAACTCCTCATAACCTTCAGACAATTTAATTTTTAGCATTATCTTTTCTTTATAAGTTCAGCTATAAAATGCTAATGCAATCCCAGCATTAAAAATGTAACCTGCAATTTGTATGTTTTTCCTCTCTGTTCTACTTTTGAAAAAATAGAGTTATGAGAGACATTTCAGAGTGCAAATTCTGTCCTTCTATTCTGGCTTTGGTCTATAACTCAATTTCCATGGCTGGCTCAATATTAAAATGAATATAAATAGAATAATCCATGTTTTCCCTTTTAGCACACCAGTTTCCTACTGGTTCCATGCAGCTATCAATTAACACAATTTACCTTATTTATAGATGTTGATAGTATTTAGGAGTCAGTGATATTCATACATAGTTGAACAAAAACAATGTGTTACTAACTAGCCACTGCTCAGTTCCTATATCAGAAATGTATCTGAAATCAGTTAATATTATTTCTCCTGGGGAATTCAGAAGGAAGTATAACAAGATTTATTAACTTATTTAATAATGCTAGTTAGTGACCCAAACTGTACATCCAAGCCTAACTTTCCACAGAAACCTATTAGTCTACATAGGCAGATATATATCCTTAACCAGTGGGCTTAATTTTATATATAAATCTTATTCATTACTTAAAGTTCACAAAAAATGCAATAATCTTACTTTTAACTAATTATGTGAAATATGGTAAATACATACAATGTTGTTCAAACTCTAGGCATTATCATTCCAGTTTCATCATTTTTGTCATCTCCCTCATACTGTTATTTCTTAAAACCCCTTAATATTTTTCTTTAAAAACTTACCTTTATCTTCACTTTAAGATAACAAATTAACAAATACTTATTGGACATGTACTTTGTGACACATTTTTGGGAGCTGGAAATACAGCTGCGACTAGGATATACAAAGAACCTCTCTCATAGAAATTGCATTCTAATGGAGAAGAGAGTCAAAAAACAAAACAAAAAAATATAGGATATTCTATAAATACAATGTCAACTCAGTGCTATAAAAAATAAAAACCTAAAAGAATGTAAGGAGAAAAAGGAGATAAAGTTGGATAAGTGGCTCTCTGAAAGATTAGCGACTTGAGTGAAATCTTACAAAGACTTTGGCAGTGAAAAAGAGAAAGGTAAATGCCCCAGTGTGAGAATGAGTCCACCATACCTAAGGAATAGCAAGAAGTCTGGGACAGAGGAGCGGCACAGAGAAGCTTAGAGATGAGCCTTCAAGGGCAGGCAGGGACCAGATCAGGTAAGAATTTACAGGTTCTAAGAAGGAATTCAGAATTTCTTTTCAGTATAATGAGAAACCATTGGAGGATTTTGAGCAGGGGAGGACCAGAAAGTGTTTTCCAGTTATAATCATCACTGAGGCTTCTGCATGAAGAACTCACATTAGACTAGCAATTCTGGAAACCACTTAGAAAGCTCCTGTAGTGATCTGGGAGAATGGTGAACAGGTGGCAGCAATAATGGAGGTGGGGGGAAGTGGATGGACTGGCTATTTTACTTTCTTTCTGATATTTGGTCTCTAATACACATCAAAAATAAACACACAACTATTAGAAAAAGTTTAAAGTTCCCTCATGTTCTATCTGAAAGTATTTCAGCCACTATGTCCCATGTTCCATCCCTTGTGAGAGGCTGATATAATGTTTCAACTTCAGGCTCTGAAATCAGACTGTTTGTATTTGAGTTCATTACCTGACTTATTGCCTGGAAGGCCTTTTGCAAGTTACTTTACCTATTTCTTTGCCTATATAATGAGGATGTTAATAGCTCTCTTTTAGGGTTATTAGTAGTATTCAATGGGATAATGCACATGCAATGCAACACATGACACAGTACATGGTGGATAACAAGTATATCTGTAAACAATATAATTCATGGAGATATCCAGGTTTTATTTTGTTTTCTTTCAGAAACCGCATAAGCACTATGTTAACCTTATAAATATGCTATTAGCCTTAAGAAGAACTAATATTTTTTAATTGGACATTTAATAATTAATGTGCTGCAAATGTGGTGGTGTTTTCCAAATAATTGTAATGCTTCAGATTCATAGTTCGGGGAGGTATTTTTTGCTCTTGTACTCCACAGGTGAAATAACAACGGGAACTTACCAGAGTTCTACTCGTCAAAGAATCGGCATTCAGTGGCACAAAACTAACACAGGTGCTGCAGCCTGCTGGCAAAGAATAAATAGAAGCACATGTTTTGAAAGGTACATAATACTTCACTTCTTAAAATACTACTTATGAAATGTGGTCAGCTTTGTTTTGCAAATTGGCTGACACCTAACATACAGAGGAACTGCGGTTGGTGCTGCGTGGCTGCGCCACCTGGATTCCCTTATCTCGTTTATTATTATTAACCATTTCAAAAACACTTTGGAGATTTTTAAAGAAAGAGATAGATTGTGATCTCTGCTTTGAGTGTGGTCCTGCTAGAAAGCCCAATGACTTTTTAAAGGTGCTTTTAGTGACATGGTATGCTGTAACTGGTATTTTCCTATTGTAAACAACTGTCCTCTTGGGTAGAGCCCAGAAAGGATATTAGGGATTATGTTTGAATAAAAACACTGAATTCACTTTCCAACCCCCATCCCCTTTTATTTTCAGGAAAGAAATTATCTTGAAATGTGGAAAAGAAATGAATTTGAGCATACTAAATCCGAATAACCCAACACTGATCTCTCTTAGTCTCAAGTCAATACAATAGCAAAAGCTCCAATAATGTTAAACTTGCTGTCAGGAGACCGGACCTATTACATGTTGTGCTTACTTGAGACAGATGGGTGGTCTACAGAATGTGATTGTCCTGTAAAAACAGGGGCACACACGCTTATAAAAACTTCTCAAGGAAGCCTTCCAAAGAATGTCTGTCTGTGCTGCCACCTCTGATTCTTCCAATTAAAATTGAAGAGCCTTCTAAGTTTCCAAACTCTAAGTAACACCAAATGTTGGATTTACTTGACAAGCATCATCAGCCACCATCTGAGATTAACCTCCCAGCTTAAAAATTCATTTTCTTCCAGCCATGGAAACTGTGATACCCAGGAAGATAAGCTTATCACTCAATGGCTTCTCCTCACTCACTCATCCTCCAAAATGAATATGAAGAAGTAAATTTCAAAACAGAGCCAAACTCAGGCTTCTTGAAACACAAGGTTGGGTTACTGAGGTTATTAACAAAATCTTTTTGGTAACCCAAGTTTACCTGACAGTTCTTGCAAAGTGCTCAATTAGTTCGACAATTTGTAGACCTGCAGAACTGGACCAAAGTTAATCTAGACTTGTGGTACATGAAATACTAGCATAATACTAGGAACAGTGGATTCTACACTGTCTTCCTAATTTCCCTAAATCTGAGAAACACATGGGTATTATTAGCAATACTCTTGGAAACTTGTAAAAAGCTAAATTTCACTACCTAGAGTATTTTTTATTCTGGATTCTTGCACTAACTGAAACATTCCAAATATTAAAAATTATATTAAGTGCCCTATTCATGGAGAATTTTACAACTAAGATGTAGAAATACCATGGTAAGAATATTTTATGAAAGAGCCAGAACACATAATAAATTAATATTGATTTGCATGAAATTTTGCAGACATCAGATGATAATATAAAAAAGGAAATAAACTTTGTTTGAACTCTATAGCTATTATGTTAGATTATCCCCTGTTTGATTCTATTCCTGTACCTAATTTAACACCTGTAAGTTGCCATGGAAATTGTATATAAAAAGTGCATTTCATATTGCAAAGGTAGGAAGTTCAAGTTGTATGAGAATCAGAATTTTATTAGAATTCTTTCAGCTTGAGCCTTTCCCTAGCCTTGAAAGTGTGGGTAATTTGTGTTCTATCATTTTTTATATCTTATAGTATTTGGCAGTAGTTAACAAAAGTGGTCAGGAGAGCAAAGAGGCATTGCTAGAACTATAAACCATGGAAAAAGATGAAACAGATTGAGTTTGAACTTAATAGTCTTCTAATTCACTTAAAAAACATTTTTTAACTTTTATTTATCTTAAGATTTTATTTTTATTTATTTTTTAGAGAGAATAGAGAGACAGAGAGAAAGGGGCAGATGGGAGGAGTGAGTAACATCAACTCATAGGAGTGCCTTGACCAGGCAAGCCCAGGATTTTAAACCAGCAACCTCAGTATTCCAGGTCAATGCTTTATCCACTGCACCACCACAGGTCCTAATTCACTTTTCAAAATAAATTTCTTAAACAAGTAGAAAAATTGCAGAAGTCTCCTAGTGACTCTAATGATTCTAAAGCTTGAGGTAAAGAGCTGGACAAGCACAAGAAAGGTGTGTCTGGCTTTGGGTCTGTAAGTCCAGGAGCTGCAGCGGCCACAGCCACCACCTGGCACATGCAGGTTCCCATTGAATTCGGATAGATCATAGAGTAACAATGGAGCCAAGAACTAGTGGGCCATTTTCTTTATTTCTAGCCTCATGCTAAACAGGCGAGTAAATACACATAGCGGGAAAACATTTCCCTTTCCACTCAGGGCTCCCAAAGCCACTGACTCATCTGAGTTTTACTAAAATCAGAGGCCCTCACCAGTTCAGCAGACCTTACAAAGACCTTCACCTCTGTTTCCTTTCAGCTCCCTGCTATCTTGCTCCCTGCCTCCTCTCTGCAACCATATGGCCTCTTTCCCCTGCAACAAGTAGTCTCCTCCCCTGAAACAACATGGTCTCCTCCAAAATGGCCTCCTAGCTCCTCCTTTTAAAACTTTTTGGCACAAAAATCCCTCCTCTAGCACACATTAGCATAACCAAGCCCCTTCCCAAGCAGAAAGGCAATCAGCACTATCACATGGCAGCATCATCACATGAGCAGTGGCCATTTTTAACAAAGTGAGCATAAAAATTATATTTTATAAACTTATTTGCCCAACAGGGTCTCTATAGTATGATGTGGGTTCTTCTGGAGTTGTGCTTTTATTACTCATTGCATGAGCTTTTTCTTTCCCTGAATGGGACTTATTGACTCATTGCTAGAAGGATATAAAATCTAAGGTATTAATCAGAGACATTCTTTCTCAGGCCTACTTCTAAACTAATCCTTAAGAAATGTTTGTCAATTGGCATTTTCTAGCATGAGTGGCAGGTCATGTGCATAATTCACATGAATGTGCTTTGAGTACTCTTAAGTGCCATGGAAAGTAATAGTATTATCATTGTTATTGTTATTATTATTATTATGCAAAGTCCTGTAGCAAAAAATTACAGTATCTATTTTCCATTCATATTGTGAATTTATTGCTGAGCTGGAGCTAGAAGTTAGACTTTCTTAAACACTCTTATTTTCAGTGCTTACAGTTACTTCATAAACTTCCTTTGGTATGAAAACACTTAAGGTTTTATTTTCTCCTGAATGCCCCAGGTGGTTCACCAGGTGTGTCACAGCCTCAACTGGCAGGTGGCCATCAACAACTGACAGTGTGATTCCAGATGGTTAAACCCATATGATTCTTCCTCCCTCATCCCAATAAATGTAAATTTCCCATTTTTTCTTAATTAAAAATGATTATTAAGAAGCAAATTTTAAAATTTATTGTTTTAAAGATGTCTTTTTAAAGTAACTCAAAGAAATGAAGGCAGAGATTCAAATTAATTGCTGTCTTTTTCCCACGTTTCTACCGTAGAAATCTATCAGTTCAAAGCTCTTTTCTGACATCATTTTTCACAAATGTTTGAGGGTACCACTGCTCATTGATTGATTCCAATCTGTTTTAGAAGCTATAGGCTGGTCAAAGGTTATTCATGGCTTAAGCTATTCACTGAGAAGTTCTTAGGTGAGGCATTGATTTATATCTACATATGCAAGAAGAGAGAGGAAAAGACACTGACAACAGGATTCTGTTGGGAGCACTTTCTCCAGTTAAAAAAATAGCCATTTTTTCTTTTTCTTTTGATTTCCCGCCACCTGTTAGTTACTTAACTTCCCAGTTAGCTCTAGGTGCAGCCTAATTTGTATGCTATCCTGGTTTATTTGTACCTTTACCATTGACTACAACCTGAACTCACAAACTGCTTAACGAAGAAAAGTCTGAGCAAAATGTCAACAGCTCCTTCTGCGGTAGGTAGGCAGTTAGAGATGAGCAGAGCAAGGACTGTGGGCCAGGTACAGAAGGTCAGCAGGGGGGAAGGTTCCGGTGCCTGGCAGCGAACAAAACTGAGAAAACAAAGACCTTGCCCTCAGGGTAACCTTTTCTCCCCTGCATGGTGCTAGTTATGCAGGTTAAACTCCCTTAGAGGAGGAAAGAAATGGAGCCCTCAAACACAAAGTCCCCAGAACAGTGGGGTTCTGACCAGAATCAAATATATCTAAGCCTCAGTTGTGTTTCTGTTTCCAGGCCCAGAAAAGCAGCAAGACCAGACAAGCAAATGGCTTATGTGTCAAGACCAGCTGCATTGACTAATGACCCCCTACCCCAGTGCTGATCAATCAGTAGAGACCATAACCCTAAAAGGACACACCCGGAAACTGATGAATATCCTACTGGGTTCTTCCCCTGAGACATTCAGATAAATGTCTTCAAGATGGAGGACCCAGTGTGGCTCTCTCTGTGGAGCCCAACTGAGTATTTCTCCACTCCCTTCCCGTAGGGTGTTTTCCTTGCCTCTCTCTTTCTACCTAAGCTCCAAGGGCTCTTCTTTTGCCTCTACAACCTGTTCCTGAGTCCATTTCTTAAACAGTTCACTTCTACTTCTGTGACTATCTAAATATACCTTCCCTTATAATTTGAGTCTTGACTCTGAAGTCTTTCTTAGCCAGAATTCAAATACTAAGGTTGTTGAACCAAGGTCCAGTCTGACTCCACTGGTCTAACACTTAGAGCCATTTCATCACCAACACTTAGGTCTTTATACTCAGTTAATTACACCATCCATTAACTAATACATATATGTTCCAGTTATACTATATATTTTTTATTTAATTTTGGGGGGTAACACTGGTTAATGAAAATAAATGTTTCCTGTGTACAATTCTATAATACATCATCTGTAATATTATATTATGTGTTCACCACCCCAAGTCAAGTCTTCTTCCATCACCATTTATCCCCCCTTTACCCCTTTTACACTCTCACCCCCCTGTCCCTCTGGTAATCACCATAGTATTAGTGTAACTATAGGACAAGAAATCCCAGTAGATCATAGCTATCCATTTATAAATTATAATTTTCCTCATTGTGGAAGAAAATATTCAAGACCTATATAATTCACATACTTAGAAAAGAAAATTTATTTTTTGCCCTACTTTCTCAAATTCCTTGGAAGTGAAAAAATGTTAAACGGATAATATCTTTCAACACTGAATTGATTTCTCAGCTTAATTTAAGCATAGGAATTATGTGCCAGATGGCATAATCAACATATTCTGTTGAAAGATTGCAATTTTATTCTTATAAGAAAAAATAAAATAAGCATTTTCCATGTGGTCTACTCAGTAGGAAAGAAAGTTTATGTGTGCTCATTCCAACAATGCCATCTTTGATGAGGAAAATGACAATAGCTTTCAATGTTTTAATTGAACTCTTTTGAAAACAGGAAGTGCACTTTGTTTTGCATAAGAACTCTGGTGAATAACTGGAAATAGAAATAGTATAATGAATAATCATAAATATAGTAAAATTTATCTTAGCGCCATTGGATATTTAAAGACTTCCTGAAATGCATTTCATTTTCACTCATATTATAACCATATTCATTCAATATCCTGAACCTTGTGCTCTAAAATTGGAACATGCCCTTGGCTCTCTTCTTCAGAGAGGTCATTCAAAAATATACCTATCTCGGGAGATATGGCAACTGCTTGTTTCCACAATTTATTGCATTTACAGTAAATGTGATATTTATATTCTCTACACTTCCATAAAGCACTTGGCCAAGGAACTTAGTTATGAGTTAAAGAGAAAAACACAATGTTCATAATAACAGAGAGAAATACTGTCAAAAAAGTCCTCACCCTGAGAAGCAGAAAGAGGAGAAGCTTTATTCGAGTACACATTTTGCAAACTAGGGCCATGCAGCAACTGTGGAAACTGAAAGCATAATCTGTGGAAATAACAAGGAGAGTGCCTTTTATAAAGTTCTCACTCTGGTTCTGAACTGGTCCATTTTTATGCAAATGAGTAATATAATCTGCACTAACTGATTGGTCCAAATAGTTCTGATTTGATTGGTCAGCTTCTTGAGATCTGATTGGTCATATATAGCTACAGCTAGTGCTCAACTTACAACCACGGTTGGTTCTGACAGACCGGTCGTAACACAATTCGGTCATAAGTTGAGTAGGCTATATGTACAGTACTGTGAAATGATGTTATAAAAATCTTTAAGTCATATTTTATCATAATTTTCTTTCATTATTGTTATATATCATAATTTTCTTTGTTCATTTTATGCCATTTGTATCATCTCTACTCCACTTTGTTTCTTATTTTTACATTTGTCAGGTTTAAGTAAAACACTGCATTACCAGTACAACTGGTTTAATATTTGCAAAGACTATTTCCTCTTGGTAGACATCTTGGGAGGGGTTTGATGAAAAATATCCAAGACACAAAACACAAATTGCTGTACCAAGTCTGGGATAACAGTTGAAATGGTGCACGCGGAGATGGTAGTGCTGCTGGAAGCTGGTTTGCACTGTCGTACGTCCAGCTGGGCAACGCTTGCGCTGCCAGATGCGGAGCAGTTGTGGCTAGTGATTGTGGTCATAAAGTCGAATGGTTGTAAGTTGCATAGGTCATAAGTTAATCAATATTTGTACTCTGATTGGTCAGTATAAATGCAAATAAGGATATAGTTGTGCAATTCTAGTTGTATGGGGCAGTCTCAACCCACTGGTCAAAGATGATTTCAGAAAATCCTTTGTAAGATGGCAATAGCACAGTGCAAGAGGCTAAAGATTCAATCTTTAGCTTTTCCCTGAGATGCAGAGTGAGTAAGAGGCCTCTGTCAGCAATGGCTGCCAGACTCTAGGTATGAATTTGTGCCCAGTTAACCCTAACGAGTCATCCTTGTCAGATATATTCTTTCTTGAGCCCCACAGTACAGTTAACGGATACAAATATTTGAACACTATGAGTGTCAACCAAAGAAGAGAAAAAGAGAGTAAAGAATGTGGGGGGGGGGAATGAAGGGAGTGCAGAGGAGAGAAGTGAGGGGTGACCAGATAATATAGGAAGACAAAAATGTGAAACAATTCATTGATGACATTAATTTGTATTCTAAACAAATTTTATTTGTTTCTGAAAAATAGAGAAAGTCCTTCCTATGACAAATTATTGCTGGAGAAGATAAGACATTTCTAGTTACTTTGAAGAAAAATTTAAATGATTATTAAAACAGATACTTGGAATAAAATAAGTTTTTAGTAAAATAACCTCTCAATCGATACTTTTTGGAGAAAAAGTTCAGTAATGATGTCGCTGTGGCAAGTTTCCTTTTTTAGCTTCTGGTTGAGATTGTTCTTTTATCTTCACAAGACCTGTATTTTGATGCTTAGACAACTCTAAGCGTCTCTGGCCTGATAATGGCAGCCTGCTTGGCAGCATTATGTTAAAATATGCTTTTCTAACTTCTCTTATAAAAACAATATTATTGAAGATGCACTCACTTATAATATCAGGTGCATTTCAGAAGAACTATATTATAATTCCATTAAGATATCTAAATCTTATTCCTTGAGTGTCAATTTTTTTTCATCATTATTATCATGATTAAATATACTTTGATATAATCTCTTACACAAGATTACACCATATAAACATCAGATGATGATCTAGAAAATTTAGTAGGTGTCAAACACCTACTAGGTCACTATTGATACATGGTTTAAAAATGACAAATCAGTCCTGGCCGGTTGGCTCAATGGACAGAGCATCAGCCCTGCATGTGAACATTTGATCCCCAGTGAGGGCACACATAAGAAGCTCCCCCCACCCCTTCTCTCTCTCTTCCTCTCACACAGCCAGTGGCTCGATTGGTCTAAGCATCAGCCTCAGGCACCTAGAATAGCTTGGTTGATTCAAGCATCAGCCCCTGACAGGGGTTACCAGATGGATCCCAGTCGAGTGCATGCGGGAGTCTGTCTCACTATCTCCCCTCCTCTCACTTAAAAAAAAAAAAAAAGACAAATCATATTAATTGACATAGTAATCACTTACTGTGCACTTGGGGTATGAGAAGAAGTACTACAGCCTGTCTGGGGTTAAGTCTGGATTTTCTAGGCATCCTAATTCTATTTCTATTCTAATACAAATAGGAACAATATAAATTAAAGAACTTTATTTTTAAATGTTTTGGTTTTTAATTTGTATTCTAAAATATGGCAAATGAAAACAAATAGCCCAAATAAGTGAAACATGAGAAAAATGAGAATTCATAAGACAAAATGAACAGAAATGTCATACTTTAATGGATTTAGGGGATAAAAAAGGAAGAATTTATAGAAAAGGTAGAGAGAGAGAGAGACCACAAAGTTTAAATCCAAAATAACACTATTAAGAAATGTTAAGGATATGGCAGCCATTGCTGTCGAAGGCAATACCGAGGTCTACAAAAGTAAGAATTCAAAACTGACACTGAGTTCGGCCAATCCAAAGTTAGTGGTTAGGATTTTCAGTGGAGAGATTGGGTCTGAAGACAAAGTCTAGGGGATTGCGGTATGAATGTTCAGTGAAAAAACAGAAAACAAAAGATCTGTAGAATTCAGAGCAATTGTTCTTTCTTTCCCCTTATGGAAGGAAAAAGGAATGTCTAATACATCATTACAGCTTTATCCTCAATTTCTAAGTGCTATTTTGTGAATTTTGCACTCCATTTGTTTTGCATTTGCATAGTATTGAGTACTCCATATCTTAGTTCTACATTTCCTGCGTTGCAAAGCCTTACAATAAGCTCAGGTGTAAGTGAGAGTGTAGAGACGAAGGGAAAGAAAGCCATAACCAGAGTATAGCTGAGCTGGTCGCCACTGTGGGCTAATGGAGTTAAATTTCCTGGGATGGACTGGTATGTAGTATGTACCTCAGAGAGTTGTCCTTCTGAAGCACTGGAAGCTAGAGACTGTATGCATGAGACTCCTGCCTCAAGTGACTAAATGTTGCTCCCAGGGGCATGATTTCCATTGGCATTTCCAAGACTGAGGAAGAACTGCTTTGTGAAGAAGAAAGCCCTGTGTAAGAGGATTGGAGAGATGCAACCCCTTGGGGTGGATGTGGGAGAGGAAGCATGTACAGGGAATTGTCCATCATCCTGACACTGAAGTCAGGGGGGTGGCACTGTAACACAGGGTACAGACAGTGTCCCAGTTCCACCAAAAGTCTCCAGTAGAATTATGACTCCAGAAAGTGCCATGCTAGTTCTGTCCTTTTTGTGTGTGTTTTCTAATATAGGGGGAGCACATATACATATGTGAGAAGCATGAATTTAGAATATACGTATATAGGCACCTTTAAAGAAACAAACAAACAGGTTGAAAAAAAGTTCATGCCACTTGTGAAATCTTAGTCATGCTCAGACTCCAGGAGCCCAAGTAGAGAGAGTGAGTGAGTCAGTGAGTCAGTGAGTGAGCCATGTGGACTTCACTCAGAGGCAAAGAGCCCAAGTTACTAGCAAGAGACAGGGGACCAAATACTGCTCACAAATATGAAGGGATATTTTATTGCTTCATATATATTTTGAAATATCCCCTCATTTTTGTGAGCAGTACATTCATTCCTCTAGCTGTCTCTGCTTGCTCTTTCAAAGCCAGGACTAACGCTATACCTCACAAAAATAAAAGGAAAAATAATACCTCCCCAGACCATATCATTGCACTCTTCCTTTGTGAAATAGCATTAGTAGGTAATAATTCATATTTTAGGTACTGCGATAGTATTAATAGCACAGGGTATCAGTGACAAAAAACCAACTTCCAAACTAACAACGTGTGTATATGCTATCCTCTGTCCATGCCCATGGGTCCCCATTAACAAATATCATATATCTTACTCAGCTCCAAGTTCACCAATGCCTCTAACCAAGGCTTTTTTTTCTCTAAGTAGACTAAGCCAAAAGGTAAAACAGCAACGAAAGCTCTGGCTGTCTGAACTGAACTCTGCAATGACATGTGTATTTTCTTCTTTCTGAGTGGATTCATGAAGTTCTAAAGCTATGGGCCTTAAAACTTGGTTTCCTGACCAAGAGCGTCAGCATCATTTGGAAATATATTTGGAATACTGTACAAATTTCTTGCCACCTGACAAAGACTCTCTCCATGACCAAACTCTAGTCAGGCTTCTTTGAGCTTTCCTCTCAGAGTCCCTGGCTTTTTCTATGTTCTTCTCTGCCTTGTTCATTTTTTAGCAAGAATCCTGATAACTTGGTATAGCCAGATTCCCTCACCCTCAATATTTGATCATCCTCAATATCTATTCAAGTTCCTCATTTCAGCACCCCTGGTGGTCACTCTGGTCTATCTTCAGCAAGAATCCTGACAGATAGGTTTTTTCTAGAATCTTCCTTTACCCTTGATGTTTCCTCCTAATAATTTTCCATACACTGAGCCTCCCTCTCTGTTTCTTGGGTATAAACTGCCACTTTTCCTTGTTGCATTTAAAATTGAATCCAATCTTTCTCCCCTACTACAAAACTCAGTTGAAGTAGCTGCTTTGAATAAAGTCTTCCTTATTATCTTTAAAAAGTGTCATGAGTAATTTTTTCAATGCTTCTCCCAGACTTACAGAATCAGAAGATCTGCAGATGGGGCCCAGCAATCTGTATTTTGTCAAACTCTTTGAAAGATTCAGTGCTTACTAAAGTTTGAGACCCACTGCTCAAAATGAGGCCCTAAGGAAGGGGGCATTCACACTACAAAAGCAACATGCCAGGCAATAGGGACAGGTCTAAGAACATACGAGAAAAAACCAATTTTTATTCTCATAACTCTCACAGTTAGTAAGGGTAATTGTAAGATCTCCATTTGGAGACAGGCATCCACATCTCCAATAAAATTGAGAAAGGCTGACCTAGGACCCCCTGGAGAAACCATGATTATTTCAGGCATATGATGGTAGTAATTTAAGAATCTGGATTTAAAGTATGGAATCAGCTGTGGCTCTGAAAACCCCACAGGACAGTGGCTAAAATTCTAATTGTCAGTTCTGTGGTTCTGTACTGACCTGTGGTTTCACATGGGAAATACCCACAGCTGTAGAGGAAACCACAAAGGTCTGGAAATGGCAGGCAGAGGTAAACAGAACCATAGTATATTCTATAAACAATAATAAGGAACCACAGAAAAGTATCAAAAGGGATACTTTTGGCTGGCAATTTATTGAATGTTTAGACTTAGGGAACAAAGTGGTAAGAAAGTGAATGGGATTTCTTGGCTTTAATTCCACAAAGAAATAGCTGTTAAAGCCTACATTTTTATTTCCCATTAAGAATGGTTAACAATGAAATATAAAAGGAGGGTTACTTTAGAATAATTCATTAATTCATCTTGTATTTTTATTTATTTTTTTAATCTTTACAGACATGAGGAATGTATATGTCTCTCCAAAAGTTTAAACATATTAAACCTTTTTGTTTTTCTTAGCAGATATGCTTTTATAAGACAAATAGTCAAATAAGAAGAAATCTGTAACTCTCGAACTTAAGCTTTTTGACCATTACTGTTAGATCTGCTGTCCAGGAGATAGATAACAATGAGTGAGAATCATTGATATGATGCAAATGTTCAAATCTTCTTTCTCCCTTCATTCCAGAGGCACATGCTTTATAAGTTCCCTGACCATTCATTCACAAGCTTTTTCTGCTCCCCCTGGTGGTAGCTGCTTTGGAGCTGGAGAGCACTGGAGAGGGTATTTCAGAAGTCTGTACAATAGAATTCAATGTGAATTTTGAAGTCCAAAACTTGCTCTGTTAGTATTGAGCATTTCCCCTCCCTCAAAAAGTGCTTTTTCCTTAATCTGCTAGAAATATAGTGAGGGGATTTTACTTTGCAATAAATCTCTAGTGTGTTTTTGAATACTAATTAAATTATTTAGATTATTTCTTAAAATTTTAATGTTAATATTTATAGTATGTCATTTTTAAATGTCACTATTAATATCCACAGCACAAAAAAAGACAAAGGCTACTTCTTTAATTATGAGAATTCCGATTGTCTACAGACTTAGAAACATATATCTTCTCAAAAGTTTTAAATATTCAACTTTTTAAACAGACAAGCTTTTCACAAGAACGATATTCAAATTAGAAGAAAAACCTCAATTCTTCAACTTCAGCTTTTCAGCATTATTCCTTATTCTCTAACTCCCTTTTAGCTTAACCTACTTGGGAATCTAGCCCCTTCAAACTGTCCCATCCCTCTGAACAAACTATTCTCAAAAGCACACAAGCTTTCTTCTTGCTCATGATAAGTGATCTCTCCCTTTGTTTCACATCACTTTTAGCTGCCCTAATGCCATTTGTCTATTTCTCCTTGCAACAAAACGTTTCCACATTTTCATCTCACATTCTCTCTTTAGCACACATTTTTTTTCTTTTTTTCTTTTTTGTATTTTTCTGAAGTGAGAAGCAGGGCAAGGCAGACAGACTCCCACATGCGCCTGACTGGGATCCACTCGAGGCAAGCACACAGACTCCCACATGAGTGGGATCCACCTGGCATGCACACTTTTGAAGACATTTCTGCTCTGGCCAGCTAGGGTGGTTGGTTAGAGCTTCGTCCCGAAGTGCAAACATTGCTGGTTCAATCCCTAATCAGGGCTGCTGGTTCAATCCCTAATCAGGGCACGTACAAAAATAGCTTGGTGTTTCTCTCTCTCTCCCTCCTTCTTTCTCCTTTGCTGAAATCAATACTAATAATAATAATAATAATAATAATAATAAAAGTACCAGCTATTTTTAACTGGCCACGTAGGCTCTCCTCTTACTTCATAAGTGGTATTTGAGCAATCACCCCCCTTTCTTTCATGTCTAATAAAGTACCTCAAACTTAACAGAAGCAAATCACAGCTGGATTCATTCCACTAACACTGCTTACACTTTTCAGTTCATTGTGCTATTATCATTCACTCTACACTTTTCCTCACAAGCCTACCCTGCCCCATATCTCCTCCCTGTTTCTACTGCCAGAGCCCTAGTGCAAAGCATCATCATCTCTAACCCACGGCTCTGCAGTACTCTAACCCACTTCCCCTTGACCTACCTTCAGCAGTTCATCTCCATAGCAGCCACAATTACCTTTTAACATATAGGTGCAATCTTATCATCTCCATTTACCACCCTCCAGTGGCTGCCCACTCAATTAGAAGAAAACCCAATACCACCCCCCCCACACACACACATGGCCACAAGAAACTACATCATCTAACAACTGTTGCCAAACCTCTTTATCTAAATTTCCTTCACATCTCTCTTTGTGTTTTATCCATCTTATCTACTTTTTTAGTAGCAGTTTCCTCTGCTTGGCGTGTACTTCCCTCTGTTTTGCTAGTTCCTTCTCATTTTTCATATCCCAGGTACATTATTGATATCATCACATCTCCTGCCTACTTCTCTGATTGCTCTGTCAAAAGTAGCTCTTTGCACCAACCCATGACCTTTTCCATAATCATCATAGCATCTTTTCTCATCTTAAATTATCTCATTGATTTATGTGTATGTTGTTCCACCCACCAAAATGTTAGCTTAACAAAGTCACTGATTTCTTGTTCACCATTGGATTTTGTGTGCCAAGTACTTATTTTATAGCATGTTTAACAAACAAATTAATAAATGAACAAATACCTCAGCTTGTAACAGGCAACATGGCCAAATCACATGTTACAGCTGCTGTGGATTGTCCCTTTCCCAGAATGTCTCTGAGTTAATGGCTTTTTTCTTCTTCCTAGGGTTATATGCACTGCTTCAGAGCCAGCACCTCTCCTGAGCACCCTTTTCAGATTTCCTCCAGTTCCCCAACACTAGAAGTCTCTCTCTCTCTCTCTCTCTCTCTCTCTCTCTCTCTCTCTCTCTCTTTTGTAGTTTTCTAAAGTGAGAAGCAGGGAGGCACAGAGACAGACCCTTGCATGTGCCCGACCGGGATCCACCCAGCAAGCTCACCAGGGGGCAATGCTCTGCTCCTCTCGGCCATTGCTCCATTGCAACCTGAGCCATTCTAGCACCTGAAGTGGAGGCCATGGAGCTGTGCTCAGCGCCTGGGCCAACTTTGCTCCCTTAGCCTTGGCTGTGGGAGGGGAAGAGAGAGATAGAGAGAAAGGAGAAGGGGAAGGTTGGAGAAGCAGAAGGGTGGAGTTACTTCTCCTGTTTGCCCTGGCTGGGAATTGAACCTGAGACTTCCACACGCTGGGCCAACACTCTAACATGGAGCCAACTGGTCAGGGCTGGATGTGTCTTAAAGAGAAATTTTGACTACAATTCTATTTCTGGCTCTGGTCCCTGAGACTAATTGGACAGAGTAAGAAGGTTATACTGATTAGGGAAGACATGAGAATGATACAAAGACTATTTTAATTGCCCAGGAAGGGCATATTAAAAGTAAATACCCAGCAGTGGGTTTGGTGAACAGTGAATAAATTCAAGAGATACTATAATGGAATTGATTGGCTAGATGAGGAGAGATGGTGCTATCTTACCTTGCTATACCAAAGAGGCACAAAACACCAACAAAATACCAAAGGCTAAGCTGCTTAAACAACAGAAATTTATTTTTCATAGCTTTGGAAGCTGAAAGTTCATGACCAAGGTATCAGCAGGGTTGATTTTTTCTAAGACCTTTCTCCTTGACTGACAGATAACTATATTCTCACTGTGTCTTATGTGTGTGTGGTGTGTGTGTGTATGTGTGTCTATGTGTCTTCTTTTAAGAACACCAGTCCTATCAGATTAGGACCCCCACCCTTATGACCTCTTTAACCTTAATTACCTTCTTAAAGGTCCTATCTGCAAATATAGTCATATGTAGAGTTAGGGTTTCATTGTATGAATTTGTAGCAGATACAATTTGTTCCATATAGGAAAGAAGACCTGTTTAGACTAAGAAACATCATTGATGATTTCTAAAAGTATATGATTTGTCTAATTGTTCTCCATTGCTATTAATAGATGTCTTATTTATTTTTCATATTAAGCCCATTATAGTCAATTTAAAGGGCAGGAAAACTTTCTATTACTAGAAGAGCATAATTTTTAGGTTGGTTTTAGGACACAGAACCCCTCAACTTCCAAATTACACCCACAAATTTCTTTGTTCCAATTAGTGTATTAGTTAGATGAGTGTGGCAGTCAGCTTCACTGGTTTTAAGCAACAGAGCTATCATTGTTGCTTCTCAATCATGAAATGATTGAAAAAGAACTGAGAACATAATGGTCCTTACATGAGTGACGTCCTAAAGGTTAAGAGTTTGAAGAGCTCAAGCTTGCCTGAAACCAGGCAGGATGGTCACGAAAGGTCTGGAGCTTGCGCCTGGATACTGTCTTTTGCCAGGTGGTCAGCACTTCCTCAGCTCCTTCTTCTCCATGGCTCAGTTCAGGTGGGCTCTGACCTCACCATGACACTGAAGCCCCTCCTATCCAAGTTGCCAGTTATCTCCATTCACCACATCCCAAAGTCAAGCTTCAAAACCCACTCAGCTTGACATTTCAGTAAGAACTGACACAGCTGACCACACTTCCTTCTTGAAGTACTATTTCCCTTAGAAAATGCACTTATTTTCCTCCAATACCACTGCCTCTTTCTTCTTATTTCTACTTGTGGCTCCTTCTCCTTTCCCCACCCTCTCCACACTCATTATCTCATTTAAAACCCTTGCTTACTTTAAAGATCAAATCTAATCTCTAGCTCTGACCTTTCCCTGACAATTTAAGATTCTGATGTCCCGTTCTGACATGTCTGGTCAGAAATATAATGAATTTCTTTAACAATACTTCTAAAATATAATTCCTGATTCTTTTCTCAAAACTTTCTCCAGTTTTCTCTATTGCAGTAAACAGCACCAAATTCATTTAGTTGCTTAATTCATAAATAATGATAATGATAATAATATTTACTGACACATATATATGTTTATTAGAGGCCAAATTCTGTTCTAAATAGGACACCTACCTATTTTTAAGGTTTTATGTTTTCTGTGTTGGGCTTCTTTTTCTCTATCGTTTTTTAGGAAATTGTCTTTTGTACACTGAAGGAGCACACTCAAGAGATACATTCCCTAGCTTTCTCACCCCCCTAACCACCGCCCATTCCGAGATTAAGTTATGGACACTGTAAATCAGCCATACCTTCCTCAGTCCTGAAAATGTTCTCTTCTCTGGCAAATGCCATGCTTCCTTTTATGTGGTAGGAACTAGCTAATGGTGATAATTATCATGGCTATTTTACAGCTAAGATAAAGAGAATTCATGCAGAAGATGCTGCATCTCAAAATTATAATAGAATAAACTATTAAAAAGCAGAACTATAAGAAAATGCTTTGGCCAACAATCTACAGCCACAAGGTAGCCATGGTATGAGTAGTGCTTTACAATATTCTGAACTACTGGTTTTTGTCACCATTTAGCCATGAAAGAGGCCACATTCATCAGATTGTAAAGGCGTATAATGATTACTGGAAACATGTACCCTTTCCTCAGGTTTTAGTGGCCATCTCTCCTTGAGGGATGGAGGGCACGTGGTTTAGGTTCCTAAGCAATCACAGGTCTGGGTAAACATGCTTGACTGATTAATGATAACAGCTCTTAAAGCACTGCAGATGTTTCCAGCACCCAGAGATGTTTATTATTTTATACTAAATTAAATTCATTTTCTCTCTCATTCCCCTCTAAGGAAAATGGTGACAAATCTAAATTCAGAGTGGACTGCTATATTAAAAATGGCCATGTGCCACAACCTCTAAACAGGCTATGGTTTGGGTTTGTATTTCAGTGAGAGGATGATGGGAGGGAGGATATTTAAGGGCAAGGGAGAAAAAGGAAACCCTCAATGAGCACTGAGCCAGAGTACAATTAGCACTGAGCCAACTGTCCTGCAAACAGAAAGTAGTAACCTGATAGCTTTTTGTATTTACCAAATACAATAATAATCAAAACAGCAATAATTTATCATATTGTTGCATGATACATACTTATGATGGGCACAGAGAAGGAAATAAATATTTTAAGGCTCATCTGCTTTGTGCCAGGCAACACAATACTGGGAAATAGGAAACATTATTTCCATTAAGCAGATTAGAAAACTGAAGTTTACAGTGAATGGCTCACTTGCCCAAGACAGAACAGCACAATATTTATTCACACTAATTCCAAAAATGAGAGTAACAATAGACATGTATACAGTATCTATTTATTTTTCTTACATAAATCATTTCAGTCCATTTTATGCTAATAAATTTGTTGTCTCTTAAAAATCTATATTAGCCAGTGGTCAGCAAACTCATTAGTCAATAGAGCCAAATATCAACAGTACAATGATTGAAATTTTTTTTGAGAGACAAATTTTTTAAACTTAAACTATATAGGTAGATACATTCCTTATCGAGGTAGCGCCTGCACATGGTATTTCGTGGAAGAGCCACACTCAAAGAGCCAAAGAGCCACATATGGATTACGAGCCTCAGTTAACCAATCACTGGACTAGACAGTCATTCATGGCATCCTAACTCTTGTGGGTTTTTTCATATTACCATGACCCTGGGAATGCCCACCGGCTGCATACTGTTCTCAGCAGGGAGATGTTCTCAGAAGAGTACATCCTTCCAATGAATAGCTGTCCCTGGTTTCTAAGGATGATGGCTGTATGATTCAGATACATACAATAGATTCCAGAATGAGCTGAGGCAGAACCAGAAATTCAGATAGTTATGACTGTCAGTTTTTAAACATTGAGTTGAAATAAAGCTGTGGATTATAAATCAATTTGAAGAGATAATTAGACATTGCTTGTTTCTACTTTTTAAAAATTTTGGTCACAAATGAATTCATAAAAGCACACATGGTTACATATAAAATAGGAAGATTCATGGCATCACTGTGCATTACAGTCTTTAAGAAAAGAAGACATTTGACTTGTGATTTAAGACTGGTCATTATAAATTTTGGGCAATTCTTGACAGTGATTCTGATTTGTTTTCTACATGTTAAAGACAGGCATAGAATTCTTTCACTTCATAAAGTGTGCATATATTCTACATGTAAGAAAGGGAAGGGTCTTCAACATTTATTTATTTACTAGCTGTACCCGGTCATGCATTGCTGTGGCTCAGTCTGGTTAAATGGAAAAGAAAGAAAAGAGAAAGCACACATTTCTAATATGTTTAATTTTACAATGCTTGTGGATATACAATATTTTTTGTTGTTCCATTGTCTGTGGAGATATAGAGATTGTCTGATTTGCCAACTCTAGAACACACAACATATAACTGTCCATGGGAGAAGCAATCTGTGTCTAGATCTAAACCACACAATTCTAAAAATTAGCCCTGAGCTTTGTTGATGGTGATTGCAAATGCCAATTGAATTGGGAACTGCAATCTCTGAAATTGAAATGGCATATCTGTTGGAATCATAGGAATGCAAGGAATGAGGACATGTTCACCTTTGAAAGGTCCTGTCAAGATTGTTGCTTCTATGATGTTGCTCATTAATATTTTATTTTAAGTCATGTGCCGTTGCAAAGCTTTGGCTGGTTGATATTTCACAACATGATAACTGGCATTCCGATTTTCCATTGCAGTACATGCGATGGCATCCCTGCCAGATCGAGTGAATTAAAAAATTCTGTTGGGTAATTAACTGCTTCATCTGCTTCCACAACAGTGTCAACGGACTTGTACGTGACTGCCTCACTTTGAATGTTAGACTGAATAATATTGTTAAGTTCGTAGACATCTTTGTTCTTGGCCTCAAGGATAGCTCGTTCACTCAGCCAATCATGATTCTTATAATTGGTTTGAATATTGGGAAATGCTTTTTCAACCAATTCTTCTTTTGACGTCACTAAATTGCAAAAGTTATGAGGCAATGAAATTTGTCCTGAGGTCAGATCAACCAGCACCTTTCCATTCCCAATTTCCAGCAATTGATGTGAGAATATCTCAGCTGATCGATTGTTTTGCATCTGGACACGCATATTTGTAGTTAATTTTAACGTCTTTACGTGTCTCCACAAAGTAGAGTATTTCAGGTAAGCATTTATTTTATCCGCTGGTGTCAATCGAGGAATTACAGGTAATGTTTGCCTGAAATCTCCTGCAAGCAATATTAATGCGTTCCCAAATGGTCTGATGTTTCCATGCAAGTCTTGCAATGATCGATTAAGAGCCTTGAGTGACTTTGTGAGCCATTGTGCATTCATCCCAAACAGTAAGTTTGCATTTCTGCAATACTTTTTCCATGCCAGATGCTTTGGAAATGTTGCATGTGGGAGTTTCAATGACTTGCATGTTCAGTGGCTATTTCAAAGCAGAATGAGCAGCTCTTCCACCTGGTAGCAATGTGGCAGCTATTCTGGATGATGCAAGAGCTAAGGCTATGTCATTTTAGGATCAAATTGCTGCCAGAATCAATCTAATTAGGAATGTTTTACCAGCTCCTCCTGGGGCATCTAAGAAGAAGAGTTCTCCAACCCATTATTGACAATTTGCATTATTTGATCGTAAATGCCTTTTTGCTCAAGCGTTATCTTAAGAATATTTGATTGCACATACAACAAAAGATCACCCGTGTTGTAATTTTGTTCATGATGCAATTCTACATCGAATGAAGCAGCAGCAGATCAATTCGGTGATGGCATTCCCAATTGATTGAGAACTTTGTTCGCGATTTCTAAGCACAAATCTTCAATCATTATCAATGCTTCGTTGTAGATTTCTGCTGTAAAATCCATGTTCATATTTGAATTTTCTTTGCGTATTTGATGAAAAATATCTTCAGCCATGTGTGAGTTATATTTCTCCCATAACATTGAAATGGAATCATAAAATATTTAGTATAGCTTGTGTTGCTTTTACGTCCAACAGATGGCGCTGTTTTTCAAAAAAAGCATGTTTTATTTGTCACAGGTGTGACATCTATGCAATAGTAGGTATATAAAAACATAAAAACATGCACGTATTCGAATGCAATGTTGTGTCAAAATTTCAAAGCAATTGGTGCAGAATTTTCGGAGATTTGAGATTTTGAACAAATGAATATTTACATTTTTATTTATATAGATTCTTCAATATGTATATGTGGCTTGTTCATTTGTATCAAGAACTGTAGTAAATTTCAGGGAAACAGCTTGACAAAATACTACCCCTGCCCTCAAGTAGCTCAGTGTTTAGAGTAGAGAACACAGAAATTAAAGCGGAGAAATCAAACTAAGCAAGATGCCGTAAGCAATTAAATTTCAGAACATCTTGTGGCCATTTAAACAAACAAAACGAATAAAACTGTTGTCCTAATCTAGTAAATATTCATTCTTTGAGTTAAACATTTGTTCCAAAAGAGGCAACCATACTTTCTGAAACACTTAAGGCCTTCCAACAATGGTGTGTCTGATCAGAATGAACCTGTGGGGCAAATGGTTTTCTGCCAACTCTGAATATTGAATTCCTATTCATTCTTCAAAGTCCAGTAGAAAAACTGCTTCCTCCAAAGAGACTTGCATGATACACTAAGCTGAATATGCTCTGGGCCTGCCTTACTACTGCCTTATAAATAGATCACTTCCAGACTTATAGCAATTTTTTCTGATTTTTGCTTTCAAAAACACATGGCTACCTGAAATTACCAAAGAGAGAAGGCTCACCTTCTTCATTTTTTCCCCCTGGAGAATCTCTTTCTCTCATGGCAGCTAAGCTGACATTTCTGAAAAATTAAGTCAAATATAAGTACATCAGGGTATACATGGACCAGGCTACCATGTATAAGCAGGAGCAAAGCAGGAGCCATAGCCCTCCTGATATGCTGTTCTCCACCTAGGCTGGGCCTCCAAAGAGCTAAGACTGTCCCATGAAGCCCTGGAGCTTTGTGTGGGCATCTATCCTACATGAATTCACTTTTTTATCTTAGTATAAAAATAAAAAATAGGACTATGATATAGATATATAATGACACCAACCAAGGTTAAATTGCACAGAATGGAATGGGTAACCAATCACAACCACCATGACCAAGTGCTCTCTGTTTTTGCAGTAATACAATGTATTGATTGGCTGAGGCTGTGTATTGCTACAGTAACAAACAACTCTGAAGTCTCAAGAGTTTAAAACAACAGAGGTTCTCTCTCAGTGCACATCTCTCAGCAATGACATCCATCTCGGCTGTGGATCTGCTCTATTCATTTTTTCTTCCAAGACTGAGGCTGAAGAAGTGGCTCTTCTTTATTATGAACAATGCCCATGTCATAAAAAAGAGAAAAGAAGATGACAGACTACATGATGGTTTTTCAAGTACAGGTCTGTTCTGCTCCTATTCCATTGTGAAAAAAAGTCTATGGCTAAGACTGACATCAGTGAGATGAAGGTATGTAATTCCCTCAGAGGAAAAAGCCTGTAGGAGGAGCAGTAAATACTTTAAACAATAATTTCATTTACTACACCATGTGAGAAAGGTTAAGCTATTGAAGCAATCCAGAAAAACACTATACCAGAGGGTTCTTATTAAGTTTTAGTGAAAATATAGTCATGTCAATTGTCTGTTTCTAAGTCTTAACTTTTTTATCTATAAAATCAGAGATTTGGTTTATATGGTGTCAAGGTACCTTCCAACTCTGCGATAGAGCCCACAGCCTGCATTATGGTTATTTGTTTTGGTATCTTAACCAAAGTGTAAATGCCAATATTACTTCTATATTTTTCAAAGTCCTCACCAAGTGTGGTGCTTGAAAACATGTATTGCATGAATAAGTTAAACCCTATGAGTAACTTACACTTTAGTGCAAATCCATTAGATAATGTGCTGGAAGCAGGTTCCCTGGCCGAAAAGAGTAGAGTGCTGAGAGCCTCGAGTGTGTTGCGAAGGGACAGAAATAAGGAGGAGAATGAAAACAGCACAGGAAAGCACTAAGGACGGCAAGCTGAAACCCAAGGCTGGCAATGTTCCAGTTACTAGTTGATCTCTCTAAAAGCAGTTCTGTGGCTGAATGTGTATATTAGGACAGGCTACTATTCTGGATTACTTTAGGGCTGAAAATTACTTAATTCACTACATTTAAAGACATATTTTTTGGAACTATTGCAAATGGGAAGAGGTTTGGTTTTATTCTTCTGTTTCTTATTTTGTATAGGAGGACTAGGTGAAGAACACATTCCCAAACTGTTAGAATTCAATGATAGGAAATGCTGCAGCATTGGATAAAAATTGAAATTCCTGCTTTTATTGTGAAAAGGAAATAATAGCCTTTAGAAGCTAACAAAATAGTTGATTTGCCAAGAAAATGCTCCCAACTAGAAGGAATCAGCTAAGAAGAAAAAACAGACAGTGCTTTTGTCCCCATTAACTCTGTTTTCATGAAGTGATGAAAAAGCTCTCATTAAAAAAAAAAAAAGTTCTACACTTACAGCAATACAAAGCATTGTTATTTAAGTAACTACAATATGTAATTTGAATTTCATATTTAATCTTCAGCCAGAGTGATGGATAGTTCTCTGCTACTTACCCATATCATTCTTCCTGTCCTCATAATTGTAGCTTGGCAAGAGCACCTGTGAGTATTTCTTATTTTTACAATTGTAGTCCACAGTAGCTCTTCAATTATTTCACTTCATGGTTGAACAAATAAATCAAATGTGTAGATTTACTTTTAAATCAATGCACTGTGAAGCTGATTTAAAAACTTGATGTAGTTTGAAATAAAAAAAATAATAAGTAATCCACAACACAGATAAAATCCATCCACAATAATGGGAGCTGTTTTGTAAGCTCAACCAACATCCTGTCGCTGAAAAACTAACGCTTTTTTTCTTAACTAATTTCAACGTGATAAGCTGTAAAACTCCAAACACTGTAGTGAAGATTTGAGAAGTGAAACAGAAAGCAAGTGAAAGCTGGAGTCTGGCTATGGAATACCCTTGAGGAATCCATTGTTTACTCTCTTTTCTTTTTTAGGTTTTCAAGTATTGCCTTTCAATTAGTGATTTGAGCATTTAAGAAAAAGACATTCAAGGACAGTAGTGTCTAAACCATAACTTTATACTTTTCTCAGAAATCTGTATTCTTGCACCTCTTGCTGACTTTGGAGAGGACTGGTTCTCACTTTGGAAAGGAGGATAACAACATTTCTCTCTGCCTCCTGACCAGTGGCTCTTCCCCTTCCCCTCTGGTGATGGTATGTTAGCAAGCAAAGCCATCAAGTAGAACACAAGTATTTCTTAGGCTTTTAAATCAAAAGCATTTTGTAGTTTTCAACAACTGTCCAGAATATTGCTCCTTCCGGTGGCTAAAAACCCATATATGGGTGATACTGAGATGTTTAGTAAGCTTATAATATAAAATATGTAAAGTAACATCACTAGAACTTTCAAGTGTTACTTTGCTATTAAACACCCAGATCTTGAAGCTTAGCAGTAAGCTTAGTCAGTATGTAATACCCACAGGTCTGTTTCAGTCAATACTAGTCTATTAGTACGCAGTTTTCCTTGGAGACTGGCCATCTTCACATTGTGCCTGTGTTCCCCTTTCCAATCTTCCTGTCACTGCTCCCTGTCCCCGACTCAGCCTAGGGCACCTTGGATGGAACTCTTGCCATTTCCTGTATTCTGCAAGAGCACTAATTGAAAATTTGGGTGGCCTTGCTTATTTATTTTTCTGGAATGCAGTTGGTTATATTTTCATGGCATTTTCTCAGCAGTGCAGAGTTTCAATTTCAAACTACGACAATCAGAAGTAAAGTCAGCCAGTGTCGGCAGGCTGTACCCCGGCTTTGAATTTGCAGTACTGTCTTTGCAGATTGTAACTAAATGTAAGCCATCAGAAGTGTCCGTTTTTTTTCATGAAACTAAAAATACAGGTTTACTTTTGCCTTGAAAAAAAGAGAAAACATAGTTTGTGCTCAGTTACTCTAAAAAATAAAAGATAAATAGGAGGTAACATTAAAAATTATTTGGCAAAATTTAACAATTGCCTGTCATATCTAAATCTTCATAAAGTGAAGATTTAAGGCTTAAATTTTCTGTCAGATCAATATATTTTAAAAAGAGCTTGCTTCACCATACTGTAGCACTGAGATTTCATACAAATCACAGCCTCATGTGTTGCATGCACATTTTTCTATAGGATTATGAAGGCTAACAGTGAAATATTTAATTTTATCAATATGTTATACCATGTTGTTCTAATAATCTACCACTGCTCTAAAGTTTGCATTGCCTAACATTCAAAGAGGACTATATTTCAGTGAATTTGGGTAAAACACAGTTCTGGCAAAAATTAAAAGTATACACATGGCTTATAAAATTTATACCTTAAAACTGACTTTTGATTTCATCCTGGATGTGTCCATATTTCACTTCTGAACTAAAAGGACATAGAGAGAGATAATTTTTTAACATCTCATATATTTTGCATGAACTACATTGAAAGATTTAGAATGGCTGAAAATATACATATAAATTAAATAGAGTTTGTCACCAAAGACAATTATTTTCATTCAACTTCCTGAAAAAGTGTCAACTCAGAGGCAAATACATTTTCAGTTTTGTAATTTTAAAATAGGACTGAGTCTTCTTTTTTTTGTTTTTTGTTTTTATTTTTTATTTTTTAATCTTGACAGCCACCATCCCTTGGTTGACATGTATTTCTGTCATTCGTGTAATTAATGGGTACATTAATTGTACACCGATTTGCCTCAAGATGGAAAAATGATTAAGATCTTTCTGTGGAGCAAAGGTTGCCATGGCTGTGAGCTAAAACTAAACTCTTAAAAAAAATCTGTCCCATTTAATTTAGGCAACTGATTTAGGAAATTAAAAAAAAAACTTCATTTGTTCATTTTAATTAAATAATTAATGGTATTAAATAGCAATCCTGAGTCAGTTTTTATAAACTGACACATATGACAATGACACAAATCATATCTTTACATAAGAAAAAAGTACACGAAATTAATCTGACTTCTTAAGTGAGCAAATTTATGAAAGCCTTCCTATAATTCATAAATAGGATTTCTTTTCCACATACATTTTGTTTTTAAATTGACTTGAAAGAAGAAAAAATCTGCTTGTGCTATGCAAGTATTGCTGAAGTACTTATTTTGAATATATACAGATGTAAGCTGAGTTATAAAATTATGCTTTTCACATGACACTGATTATGTACTTGAAGATATGCTATGAATATTATATTGGTAACACTTTATGATTATATAGCTCTAAGTAAACTGCAAAAGTATTTTTCTAACATATATAACTGAACAATTTAGAAAACAAGCTTGTAGGCATTCATTAACTTGGTAAATACAAACATATTTTATTTAGTACTTTTTTTAAATTTGACTTTTTAAAAATAAAATATTTAAAGAAATATAACACTATTCACATCCATATCATTCCTTTCCTAATAGTGAGTTTCTTCATGTTTCTGTCTTGTTATGTTTCATTATACCTTAGGAAAATAGTTGTCAGCTGATGTATAGTCCATTTGGAGGCTTGCTTTTTGTCATTAAGTCTGAGCAAATATGGGAAAAGACATGTTTTTACTATTTGTACAAAGTCTCAAAAATTAAAATTTTTACATATTCTTAATATTTTCCAGTATCATGTCAATTTTCTGAGCATTAATGATAAGTTTTAGTGTGAGTGATAATTTCTTCCCTAGAGGTCAAACCACAAAATTAAAATATCTGAAAAAGCAATACACTTCACAGAATAAGCAAGAACAAAACTACCTCTTTGGACTTACCCTTTCCTGTATATGTGGACAGCTGCCATTTCCTTTCAGATGTGTGACTCCAGGGTATGTTTTCTTCCAACTTGTGCACAGACATAAGTCACAGCCGAATTTAGGCATTGCTCAAAAGAAATGAATGCCTAAAATTTCAAAATAATTCACAATAAAAATGGAAGATCTGGGCTGGAGGATTTCTATGACAGGATGGGCCATTATCTGCAGAGTAAACTGAGGTGGGACAAGGTTGCCAGTCGGTGAGCTCAAAACAAAATTCACGAAAGCATCAAGTATTTCTTACCTTCTCATCTTTGATTTCTTGAAACTTAATGACTTAGATGGGAAAATGAGGTATATGTATAATGTTGGATAACAGAATTATTGGACCTATGTATTGGTTTTCTATATCTGACATTCTATTATAAACAACTGACAACTCACCTAATTTAAATTAGTTTATCCAAAGCATGAGGTTCCTGGTTTCTTTTGCTTGAGAAAATAAGCTGGTTCTTTTGAACATTTTCTTGTAATAAAGGCAAAAAGAGGTGATACAGCTAAGGGAACAAGGTACCTTCAGGCTTAAGGATTTGCCAGTATGGACTACCTACTTTAAGACTTGGAGAGCAGAGGCATTGTGGCTAGCAACCCCCAAATCTCCCAAACACAGTTTTCCAGTTGTACAGGCCACAAATAATCTTAAGAGCTGTTGAAAGCAAAGTGCCAGTGTACAATCTTCCTATGAAGAGTGGGTTATCCACAAAAGAGAAATGTGTAAATCAGAGAATTTTTTTAAAAAATTAGGATGCTGCTCTCAGAATTCTTTTTTACATAGAATTCTGCCGAGGACCTCAATTTACATTAAAGATGAAAGAGATGTTGGGAAAATAAATATTTAAACTGTGATTGATGAGACAGGATGATGCAAGTTGGGTTAAAACAGGGCTAAAACAAAATGGAATCTAAACATTCAAAAGTCCTCAAATCCCCACAGCCACTCCCCCCAGTTCTTCACACCCACCATCTGGAATGTGATTCCCAGTGGGACCACCCTCACTCACCCCACTGCAAAGCAACACTTTTTAGTGGTCACTACCTCCAAATTCCGTTTTCAACACTTCCTTATGCGCGCATGTGTGTGGCAGGCAGTGGTGAGCACTGACCCATGGTGTCTACCCATGCTGGTCTGACCACAGCAAGCCTTTGGACTAAAGAGGAAGGCCCCTTGAGGAGGGGATGTTTTTCTGCAGTTTTGGGAGGGCTGCCTTAATCTGCTACTGCATTTAGTTTAAACACGAGTGCAAGCTAAAATGACAAGGTACTGAAATTACTTGTTACTTATAAAAAAAAAGAACTCTAATTTTTCTCAGAATCATATGTTCTGTTCAAAAATGAAAATGAATAGCAGATAGGAGAAAGAGAAGCAGGAAGCAAAGGAAAAATTAAAGTCAATCTATAGACACAACTTTCTCCTCTGTCCACTTCCACTTAATATTTTTTTCTTTTTTAATTTTGGTTAATTAGCTTAGAGTTCTCATTTGTCTGGTGCCAGCCATTTCTGGTTTTGTGACATTGCTTTCTCCTCACTATGGAAATGTGATTTTCAGGACATAAAAAGCCACAGGATATAATCCATCCCTATGAATCTAAGGTGAATGTTGTATGCAAAAGGAATAAAAGTTGATGTCTGTCACTACCATTACCCTAGACTGAAATGCTTACTCTAGTCTTCTGGAATGTTCTGCTGACCACCATCTACTGATTGCCTCTGAAGCATGAGCACTTTCTGAACTGGCAAATAGGATTTCTGTATGCATTATGTTTGCATTGGCCTGAAAAAAAACTTGGGATGTATCAGGGACCAAAACTAAATGGAGATTTTAACAGGTCAGATTTCCATAGATTTTGTAAATAAGAGGGTTATTAAATAAGAAGGTTATTTTTGTTTGTTTGTTTCTAAGTGTTTCTCAGCAGTTGAAAACTATTAATTGTAAATATCATTACCAATATTGATTTTATTAATAATTATTACAGATATGCTGAAAAAGTTCAGCCTAATTTCATCTATCAGAGTTGTGTTTTACATGTATATAGTTAGTTATTTCATACTTAAATAAGCTGCTCACTTAGCCAGGATTCTTGGAAGAATTCCTTAAAATGATTCTCCAACATGAAATATTCTAATTTCTACTTTTAAATATTCTAATTTCTACATTTAAAAAATGTAAGGGTTCTCGTTTATAGTTAATTTGCTGTTTTATTAGTTTGTGTTCTTAGACAATATGAAATCTCATTGGATAAAGTATAAAGCTTTGATTATATAACAGAACTGCATGCATTCAAGAATTATATTTTATATGGAAAGTCAGTATTCTAAACTAGTTATTTAGGTTCATTAAAGGTCCTGATATGTGTAACATTTCTGGTAACTTAAAACTTTTAACATGTAGTTATTAGATTTCTAGTCAGAATGGGCATTTTTTATTAAAACACATTTGAATGATTTGCTATTGTCATTTTCAAAAATAGTAGTAATAATGTGTATTTAATTAATTATTCTCATATCATGCTCACAAATGCCTATATTTCTATATTTCCAACAGAGATCACCATAATGTGAACGTTTGCATGTAATGTGAACCACAATATGTATATTTTTTCCAGTATAAGTTCATTAAATAAGTACATTAAAGAATTTAAAAGTTACGCATGGGTCACCTCCATTTATAGTAGTGAGTTTACTCATGCTTGCATTTTTAAAGGATGAGTTGTGCCAACAGCCTTGTGCCTGAGATTATTTCTATCCCCAAATACTGCTTACATAATTATATTTTCTAATAAACCTAACCAATAGGACAGTCCTTTCTTTGGGCACAGTCAAAATTTGCTGATTTAAATGTTAGAGTATGCTTGTAAAAATAAGCAGGAAAGACAACTTCTTTAGAGTGTCAGCTGTTGTTTTCTTACTGCTAAAAGATTTTCTCCCAACAAATTCTCTGAGGCAGTCAATTTGTATTGGCCCTAATTTTTAATATTTATCAAATAAGACCTGGGCATAAATTAAAAATATATATATAAAATAGGATTTCTCATTATCTTGACCACCTTCCATGATCCAAAGATATGCTTTAAGGAAAATAAATATGAGAAAAGGATAATAATTATAATGGCATAATGGCTTTACTTTGTGGTTGATTAGCTTAATTTATAGAAACCAAGAGAAGACATGTTGAAAAAAATAGTAATGCCTGGCATACATAAGGTATTGGTCATTATTTGTTTGTTTGAACCACAAGCTTGAATTGCTGCCCCATACATGTACAGAGGATCTCTCTGAATTAGTAGCTAGGCAATTAGTTATGTGCAAAAAGTAAACCTTTCTTAAAAGTGTTTTCTTTATTTGTATTGCCTCTAGGGTCAGTTACATACAGATTTCTTAGACATTTAAAAATGATTAACAGTTTTATTGAGTTATAATCGATATACAAAAAATTGCACATATTTACGGTATACGATCTGCTGACTGGAGCTTAGACATCTTTAAATGAAAGGATTACAGTATTGTAAACCAAGAAAGAAAAGCAATGCAAAAATTCTGTAAATATAGAAGACCAACTAAAAATGCAAAAAGCTCCTCTTTGTTTGATGTGGCAAGCTGACTCATCTTGTTCAGGAAGAGCATTCTAAATTCTTTGAGAAATCATTTATCTTTTATTTCTCTTAAAACATGCCAAAATCCATGGGGTGGAGGGGGGGGGAAGACAAGGACTGGTACAGCAATGCATTTTATGTTCTCTTTCCAGCATTACGACCAAGGAAAACATGGGCCATAAATTCTGATTTAAAACAAATTTTCCTAAAGAATGAAAACATCTCTCTAAATGTCTTTTAACCAATACATGCTTACAAACAGGAAGACAGTAACAACCATAATTAAACATATCTAAAACACAGAATGATGTGCAAGGACTGACAGCAATCACTGAAATTTTCTTTCACAATTTGAAATCAGCAAACATCGTGTACAACTCTCTAGATAAATTATAATTACATAGAGATTTTCTCCATTTGCTCTCAAATCCTTACAAGTCTACAGTCTTAAAAAGCTATTGTTTATCAGAAGGAAAACATATGTATGTGCTAAAAAAAATCTATTATTCATGTCTCTGCATTTATTCGAACCTCTAATCTATGTTAATAGGATGAATGTGCATCGTGTTAAATAGATGTAAAACATAATAGTAATGAAAATCAACACAGACCCATACATCTAGGATCTAAAAAGTGTGGCCAAGCTTAGAAGGAATTACTTACGGAAAAGTAGGAATTCAATAAAAACACAAAACTGAAAATGCAACTCACGTACTTAACATTATATTTTTCTCCTTTTTATTACTTTACTTCACAGCTAACCTGCCATAGTTTGGTTTTCTGCTTTTTTATAGTAGAAAAACTATCCTAGTCAGGGACTAAGAAGTAAAGCAATTAGTTCACAGGGTAGGGGGCTGAGGAAGTGGTGAAGGTCTTGCAATTCAGTCAAAACTCACTGCAGAGAGTTGTTCTTTGAAAAGTGCGGTCATGGGATTTAAGACCTTAAAGTGCCTTTCAGTCTCTGCCTCCTGAACACCTTCTTTTAAAAATGGGATAACTGGCATCCCAGCTGGGTGGCTCAGTGGATAGATTGTCATCCCAACCGAGGTTGTGGGTTTGATTACTGGTGAGCGCACATATGAGAAGCAACCAATGAGTGCAGAACAAAGTGAACAATGAGTTGATGGCTCCTCTCTCTTCTTCCCTTCTTTCCCCTTCCTCCCTCTCTCTCTTTCTCTCTCTCTCTCTCTCTCTCTCTGTGTCTCTCTGTCAAATCAATGGGGGTAAAAAGTGAGATAACCAGAATGCTCAAGAAGTCGAAGAATGTATCTGATCAGGGTTGATATCAGGCCTGGCCCAGAATGTGGACTTCTGAACTCTCAGTGTGATTAAGCTATACAGCAGATTTTTGAATAATGTATTGTAATTTCATTCAACATCATTTCTTTATAGTGTTGATGAAGAAGAAAATAATTTACTTTAGCTGAGGCCACTGTCTCTGGAGTGTGTACTCTCTCCCCACGTATGTGAGGGTTTTTCTCCAGGGACTCTGGTTTTTTCCTGCAAACAAGAGCTGTGCACATGTCTATACTGTCTCAGTCTGAGTGCATGTGGGGTGTGTGATGTGCCCTGTGATGGACGTGTGCCCTCTCCAATGCACTGTACCCTCAGCTGCCAGGTTGGGCTTCTGCCATGCACTCCTCTGAACTGGAATAAGTGGGTTGAAAATAATGATCTTACTTGTTTTTATTAATCTGCCTTAAATGTGTGTATAGCTCCCATTTATTTAAGTTTAAAATTAAAACTGTTTTTGAGTCTTTACTTAGAAGTTTGGTGATGTTTTTGTGACCAGAAATATGCTGTAAGAACTTAACTATTGTTTACATCAATTTGTCTATGATAAAATTGGTTCCATTATACATCATTTTGCTTAAAGTTATAGCTTCTGAGAATCTACTGAGGACTTAAGTGAGGACACACTGTATCTCTAGCTACATCAATCAATCAATCTATCTATATTTAAACCAACAACATATAATCAACACTTCATTTTTCAGGGGCCATGGATACTTTCATTCTTTATTTTTAGTATGTCACTGCTCAAGTTTCATCAGAGGTGGAAAAGTAAGTTTTTACTCAAATTAATTGGCTACACTCTTTGGTTATCACTTTTGTTGTAAATGTTCAGTCAGGAAGAACAAAAGCTCAGGCTTTTGTCTAAAGGGTGACTTGGAATTTATTTTTGGCTTATAATTTTTATGCTGTCCTCATCCCTTTGTACAATGGAAAGTATAAAGAGAGTTCTGCCCTGCTGGCACACCGGCCTAGCATACTGGACAGCAGTAGAATAGCAGCAGCTGTTTGAAGATGTGCTTATAAGAGGCAGCTAAGTGCAGGTGGGCAAGACAAGTCCTTCAGGATGCAGTCATCAGAAGCCAGGATCCGGCTGTAGTGGGCACACTGAGAAGGCATCCTGCATACGGACGGATACTTCCATTCACCTTTGGGAACTATATTCTAGGGGAGCACAGCTGAGTCAACAACATAGTGAAGTCTGCTGAAAACAGGATGAGGAAACTACCTTTAGGGAGTTTAAAATCTTTTATTGGGTTTGTGAGAGAACAAGGTGTTAGCCGAGCAATGAAAAGACTCAGATAAAAACTGTCATGTTAAAACAAAAAGAAATGAGACATGAAACCAGGCAGACAAATTGTATGCAAGGAATCTATGAAACTGTTGGAAATTTGTAGGCCTTCATACAGGAGTGTTCATAGGACTCAAATCCTATACAAAAGCCAAGGGGCCTTCAACATGTGTCTCTACCCAAAAGAAACTATAACTGTTGCTTCTGTTCCAAATGGGGTGATATTCCTTGACAGCAGATGTTTAACATGGCAACAGCCAGTCTGTGGCCCTGAACCCCATCTATTACGGGAAATAGCGCATGAGTGGAAAAAACTTGGAATATAGTATCATTTTCTATGTCTTTCTCTATGATTGCAGACACTAGTGATATAATACAAATTGGCCTTGTTCCCACTAAAGTATGTAAGACCTTCAAGTGGAGAGTTTAAAAAAAAAATACAAAACACACAAAGAAACCCAAACAGAAATATCCCAACACCTAGTAGTTTAAAATAAATTAAAATACTACCTTACACTCCATGATGTCTTTCATTTAGAAGATAAATAAATCTAAATTCCTATTCACAAAAAACCAAGAACCAGGTCATTGTTTCCTTCTCTGTAGCAGCAGGGAGGACCTGGCAGGGAAGGGAGATTCCCCTGGTCACTACAAAAGTCATTTTCACATTCTGACCAAGTCCTCTCTCTCCAGGTTTCATATCTGTCATATGTCCCTGGCAGTGAGTGACTTTCCCAATTTCTTTGTTCTCTTTCAGACCATCTACAGATACAACCCACAGCCAGAGATGCCCTAATATAAACACAGGTGGTAATCACAGCTGCATCACTCTGCTGGGTGGCAGTGATGGCCATATAGTTGGAGTAACACTGTTAAAATATCATATTCCTAGGTAGACCCGGCTTTACTTACAGTTTTTGGAAAATAAAATATGAGATAGCAAGTAGGAAACCACTGAGCTTTGCTTTGCTCTAAAGTTGACTATTTTGAGGACCTTGCATAGACAGAGCTCTGAAACTGTTAAGAAACATGGATGCTGAAGCCTACATAAAGGCATTTGCTAGCATCACATGACAGCAAGATTAAGGTGAAAATAAAGTGACATAAGGGACTTTGTTAACCAATAGGCCCAATCTGACAATTGCCAAAACAGAGTTGTAACGGTTAGAGAGAGAGGAGAGAGAGACAGAGAGAAGCTGGAAGCATCAACTCCCATATGTGCCTTGACCAGGCAAGCCCAGGGTTTCAAACCGGCGACCTCATCAGCATTTCCAGGTTGATGCTTTATCCACTGCGCCACCACAGGTCAGGCCCCTTGAGGATTTTAAATCGTCCTTATGACCTTAAACCATGAAAGACTCCTGTGAAGGATGACAAAATTGGGTGGTGCTTGGAGAAACATCTCAATTGTTTTTTCATTGTCAAGATTTACATATCAAATTCTGCTTGCATTTCTGTGCGCTTAGGTGATCATTAAGCATATTTTGAAATATGCAACTGGAAACAGACCCAACTCTGCCACTATTATAATGTGTTGTTGTTGTTCTTCTTATTTTTCATTGTGCATTCAACATTTAATTATTGAGAATCTACTATTTGTGAGGCAGGAGTGAACAATACAAAATCTCTTTCCTCAAGGAGCTTATATCCTAGTGGAAGGAGAACAACAACAAAAAAGTAAACAAATAGATAATCATATATGTACAAGTTGTAGTTAGTACTATCACTGAGAGGCTGGTGAATACCTGCTGTATAAGGCTCAGGTATCGATAGCAATGAGTAAGACAGGAACCTGCCAGGAAGGGGCTTAGAATCTGAATTAACAGAAAACCAAGAAGTTGTCAGTCTTTGGTAAAAAGATTCACTAAAACATGTTAAATTATAGTTGTTTTGAGGATTAGATTCCATACTAATTATGGTCCATTACACACTGATATGCCATGCACTATGAAATACGTTGGGTGTCAATTTAATGTTAAAAAAAATCTAAACAGGAAACTATGCTTGTCGTAGTGTTTTCCTAGGGCTAAAACCAGAGAAATTTAATGCTTCAAATGAGCTTTTTTAGGTCAAATAAATCTGAGGCAGAAATAAAAACACAAAGCTATAATGATATTTAATTGCCTCAATAGCTACTACTGCAATTTGTATTTAATTATTTTATTTTCTGTTAGCCTCTGCGTATACTGCACCCACATTTGCTAGCTAGCTTTAGAATACAGACCAGAAATTTAAGAAAACACCACCAGTGATTTTCATATTAGCAAAATATTCTCTTTTTTCTTTCAAGTGTTTTTGTTTCAGGACTACAGTATTACTGTTTTTTAAAATTTATCCAGGAAAGATATGTGAGTCCTTAAGAGCCATTCAGATGGCAAGATCACCTCATTTGAGAAATGGCCTGTCACTGAGACCTAAGGGAAGACAAGAAAAGGGTTTAGTTTCACCATAAGCAGAGTACCACTACCAGGGACACAAAAAAACTTTATTTCCTTTCAACCTCTGTTGCCAGGTCTCTTGACTCATGTTTCTTGTGTGTTTTAAAATGGATGATCCTGGGACAGTTGATTACTGCATGCTGTAGCACACTTCGACATGTCTTCTGTTGTAAAGGAGAGAAAAATGTAGTCACGCTAAGTGCCAGGACTCAAAGCATCTGTACGAAATATCACCTACTTTTCTTGGGATGTATTTCTCTTATAGGTGAGCAAATTCAACACATAAAGATATTTGAGTCATAATAAGTGGAAGGTTGTTTTGTTCTATGATAATGACTATCTTGGCTGGATTCCCCCAGAAGCCATCCCTGAATGTTTCAAGGGCTAGTATGTAACTTGGGAGGGGAGAGCAGGAAACACCAGAAGGAGAACGAGGAAGGCAGATGGGAACAGGGAAAGATGTCAGTCAAAGGTGAGCTGTGAAGGTATATCCTGAGGGTGCTGGAGCTCAGTCTCAAAGGGAACTCTGGAATACACTGGATAACATGCCTCCCAGCTACCCCAGGTGGGAGGCAGCCTGTCTGGCTGAAGCCTGCTTCTGGTCCAATAAACTCTGGTCACCGTTTCCAGCTTGCTCTGCATTCAGAAAGAAAGCACTGAGGTACGAAGGTACAAGTTTTCCCAGAAAGTAGAGCTCAGAGAGCAGAGGGACAGCAGAGAAAGTGGGTTGGCTGTGATGGTCTCTGTTTCTGTCCAGTCCTTGCATACCGTGTTGTGTTCAGTTTGTTCTGTTACTGGTTCTTAACGCGGAGGCCCAGTCACACATACATTAGTACTGATGTACTGAGCTATGGCCTCCTGATACAGTTGGCCCTAAGGCCATGGTGATCCTCATTCTTTCCCCTTGTATCACCCATTCTGAGTTATCCTCACTTTCATCTAGCACTTCTGCTGGCTTCCTTGATGAAGCGGCCCAGACCTTTGTCCCTGAGTCCTTTTGTCCCAGACCAGGGTCTAAACCAGGGGTCCCCAAACTACGACCCGTGGGCCGCATGCGGCCCCCTGAGGCCATTTATCCGGCCCTCCCCGCACTTCCGGAAGGGGCACCTCTTTCATTGGTGGTCAGTGAGAGGAGCACATTGACCATCCCATTAGCCAAAAGCAGGCCTATAGTTCCCACTGAAATACTGGTCAGTTTGTTGATTTAAATTTACTTGTTCTTTATTTTAAATATTGTATTTGTTCTCGTTTTGTTTTTTTACTTTAAAATAAGATATGTGCAGTGTGCATAGGGATTTGTTCATAGTTTTTTTTTTATAGTCCGGCCCTCTCCAATGGCCTGAGGGACAGTGAACTGGCCTCCTGTGTAAAAAGTTTGGGGACCCCTGGTCTAAACCCTGGTTACCATACCCTGTCAGGCCAGGGATGCTGCATTGTCCATTAATTGATATCACCAGGCATAGAAAAGATGTCCAGTGAGTGTCCTGAGTTCCAGAAATAATCTTCCCTGCTCCAATTTTCTCCAGATGATAAGGGTAAATTTTTTTTTTTTGTTGCCTATATGAGGAGCCTAAATGAAGAGAAGCCTTTAGCTTCAGTGGAATTTTGTGTCACCTGGCTGAGCACCCTCCCTTGCTAGAAGAGCCAGGACTCTATCAGGGACACAGCACCTTGATACATATATACCACAATATATACTACATCCCATAGAGTAGCATCCCAATCCTGCAAAATGTTATCCCCAGGCTGGAAACTTAGCTCCAGATGCTCTAATGTTCTATTAGGGGGCAGCTTCTGGGTGTAAGATATATGGTAGAATCAGTGGATCTTGTGGTATAATTTCTTTTGTCATATCTCTTTCACTCTAAAGAGGGTCCCTGGTCCCTGATGATATTATGGGAAATGTCACAATGATAAATCAGACAGTAGGTGAGCAATTAGATAGCAATGCTTGCCTGAGCCCTGCAGGCAGGAAAAGAAACCCACACCCAGGATATGTATCTGGGATTTTGGAAATCAGCTTGCCACCACGTGGCTGCCTGGTCTTCTTGAGGAAAAGTACAAGAGCACTGGCTAGACATTAGCCACTGCTGCTGAAGGGGATGGTTGTATTGTCTAGATCTGCCTTGTTGAGAGGCAGCTCCATCCCTGCCACTCTTGCTACTCCATTCACAGGCCCATCGTACAAACACCGGGGTGACCCAGGACAGAGGCTGGTCAAAGCATCCTGGGTAGTGGTACCCCACTGCTGTGGATGCTCTCTAGTGGGCATTGATGTGACACATGCAGATGGGCCAGAGATGAAGGCTATGTGTGGTGCACATGTGAACATGTGAGTTCTTGGGGTAACATCATCACCATTGTTATGCATCTGCTTCATGGCTACACTCCTCTCCAGTCAGTTGTAACAGGTCACTCCAACAGGTCTACTACTTTTGGGAACATCTAGTCTGGAAGGAGGTAGCACACTCTCGATCACATATAGTCCCAATGGCAGGTAAACTCTCCCAACAACTCTGACCCAATGCTCAGCTCCACTCTAATAGCAGCAAGCACAGGATCTCCTGTATGTCTCATACTAACCCAGTTCAGATCCATTCATTACAAATCTTAGAGAGGTGTCTGAACCCAATTGTTTTGAGCTCTCTTTGTAAGGTGGAGTGACATGTGGGTGACCATATATTTCCAAAACAGGGAAAATTTGACAGTGAAAGGGGCACTTTTTTGATCATTAAGGTACGGTAACAGACAAGAACCAAAGTTATCTCACACAGACTGAGATCACCCTACATATCTGCCACCTTTTTAATTTAAAGTGGTTAATTCCAGGACGACCAGGAAAATCCCTCTAAAAAATCCTGTCACACAATCTTAAACTCTATCATCCTCCGTGTCATTTCTTTGCATAGACTCTCAACTCCTTTGCTCCCTGCTTCCTCTGCCTTGTAAACCTCCAATCTTGGTTACAATTATTTTTCTACTAATGACCTACACCACCGCAGCCAAAACATACAAAAAGCATGATGACTGGTTCCATTTTAAAGCCAAGAAAACTTTCAGCGCAGCCTGGAAACCTTACCACTTTTTCTTAGGAAATTGCTTCACGATATCCAAGACAGAGATTTCACTCTTTCTCCCCAAACCTTCCTAGCCCCTCATCCTCCACTTTCACAAGATGATCGTGCTGTTTTCTCTTGCTAATAAGATAGAAGCAACCAGAAGAGTATTTTGTCATTTTCCCGGCACGACCTTCCGTCATTCCCGCGTCATTTTCTGTCCAGACTGTCGCAGTCACTCCGTAAGTGACATTCCGCATCCTCTTGCCATGTCACTGGACACCCTCAACCCAGCGGGACTCTGCAAGGAGGGTTAGGGTAGGGTCTGTTCTCCACCTTTGTGCATCTGATTTGGCTGAATTTAAACCATAAGCGTTCAAGGTTTTCAGGCTGTAGACTGGCTTTCTCTACGACAATTTCTACGGCACCGTGACTTTTGTGTGTCACCGCATCTGCCAGGGCCTCGGATGGAGCCCATCACCAGCGAGAGCGGATGGTCCTGGCCTCCTCCGCCCCGCCCGCCCCTAACCCCGCCCATCCAGTATCTAGCCCCGCCCCGAGCCCCGCCTGCCCATCCGACACTCGGCGCTCGGCTACCCGGCGGATCAACGCCCTCGGCGCTCCTAGCGGGCGGAAGTGGACAGCCGGCTGTCGGTGCCACTGCCCGAGAGCTCTGGGCGAGCGCGGCCGGGACGGCGTCCGAGCAGGCAGGAGGGCCAGCGGCAGGCTGAGGTACGTTTCGGATCCTGGCGGCCCTGGCCGGGGGCCACCGAGAGGCGCGTAGAGGCGGTGCGGCGGGCTCGCTTGCTCCTGGAGATGCGGGTGGGAGTGGCGGGCGGACGGCCTGTGCTTGTGTTCGACCCGCGGCTCTGGGCTGTGAGGGCGCCGCGCCGGTGCTCGCGGGGGGCGCCCCGGCCTTGCGTCGCTGTCACCGCGTGAGTCTAGCGAGGTGAGTCTGCTGCACTGGGCGTGTCCCCGCATCTGTCCCCGTCGCTGTCCCCACCGGGCGTTCACACCTGGCGCGGGTGAGTGCCGCGGCCGGAGTGAGACCGCCTTGGGGTGCTGGGTGGCCGGTGGGGCGGAGGCCGCCTCGGGGTGCTGGGGGGCCGGCGGGGCGGGGGCCGCCTCGGGGTGCTGGGGGGCCGGCGGGGCGGGGGCCGCCTCGGGGTGCTGGGGGGCCGGCGGGGCGGGGGCCGCCCTTGGCTGCTGGGGGGCCGGCGGGGGCGGGGGTCGGGGCTCCTCGGTGTGGGGGAGGGCCGGCGGGGCGCACTCCGCCGCTGCTTTCGGACCCCGCAGGCCCGGTCCCCGGATGCAGGAACAGTGTCTCCATTCCGATAAAACACGGCTCCCGAAAGAGCCTGCCTGTCTTTACATGTAGCTAGGTTTAATTGCTCAAGGTTAATGATTGTGAGAACGTTTTGTTTTATCTTGTTCACGAATCTGAGTAAAACCTACAAGGAAAACTTAAAAAAAAAAAAAATGCTGTAAAAACCAGCCACCCTTAATGAATCGTTTGGGTGCACGATATCGGGAAGCTGGTTGTAACTCAGATTAACGCGACTCGATCTTTTTTATTTTATTTTTTATTCGCGGATCGGTCCTCTAACGAGTAATAATATTTTGTTCACATTCCGGTCTGGCTCAGTGTAACTGAGTAACAACAGAGAAACTGAGATCCAAAAGCTGCTGAAGGGTCACCTGTGTGCTCCAAGCTCTTGGGTTGGAAGGGTGATCATAGGAAGACGATGATGTAGGCTTCCTGCTTCGGTGGTCTCTTCTGGTTTAAGTAGAAACTTAATTTTTAAGCAGAAAAGCAGAGAAGATTCCCCCCAAGGGTAACTTGGAACAATTGGAAGTTTCAGAAAGTGATTTTTTCCCTCTTGTCAAGCATTTAATTTCCCATACTTAATATCATTTTTGAACTATTCTCTTCTGAAAGGACAGTTGTTAGTCTGCTAAGTTAAATGTCCAACTTACAGATACTTGAGAGCCTGTTCTATACATCTTATGGGAAAAAGAAATTGGTACTAAAAAAAAAAAAGCGTTGCAGAGGCAGTCTTTTCATGAAGGACTTCGGACAGTTTCTCCTGCCAAACAGTGGCAGGATTAGGCCATCTAGGAAATGCTGGTTATACAGTTAATTTTTCATCCATTCTCCTGCTTGCTCTTCTTATTTATCCAGGATTACTAGTACAGCACCTGTCACATAGTAGGAGCTTAAATGTTTATTGAATAGATAGATGAGTTTTAGGCCTGTGTTGACTAGAGGGTTTTGAAATTGACTGGAAAGGGAAATAACTTTGACCTTTCTGCTAAGCAGTGTGCTAGAATGTAGATTGTTCTCAGACCCTGGGGGATGTGTTCATGGATCCCCTGCAGTGCCTGGTGAAATCCAGTGGTGTACTGGTGTTCAGTTATACTCCCATGATTCAGTATGTGTTTATGTTAATTTTAAACAATTATTATTTATATAAATACACAAACTTAAAGGAATTGTAGAGGAATTATGAATCTTGAAACTGTGGACACACAGCTGTCTGTCTGAAATTACAGAGTCAAAACATATTTTGGCTTAGTAGTCAAAGCATCCACCCATCTGCTTTATAGCCTGTTACTTAGCCTCTTTGGGCTTCAAGTGTCCATTTTCCTGCAGTCAAAGAATATATAAAACTAGACTATTTTAAAGAGTTTTTCCTGCTTTGAAATTTTCCGACTCAGTGAATTCTGTTATCACTTAGCACTTTTCTTATCCCTGTGTTTTCTTAGGGGCTTTAGATATTCCTGGCATTTACGTATCTGCCAAAAGAGTAAGCTTTTGCTGGACAGGGGTTAGTTTCAGTAATTTTTGAATCTCGTAATTTTAGCGTATGCCTGGTACATAAATGGGAATAAAATGATGTTAGCTTAGATACAGAAGGGGCATTTTTGCCATCCCAAAGATAGCTAAAAACTAAACTGTAGGAGTATGTGTGAATATAACAGGACTTCAGAGAAGGGAAGGATCTATTGGAGTAGAGTAATTGGGAAGGCTTCAGGGAGGTCAGGCTTTGATGGGAAGGATGTGGCCTTTCAAAAGAAAGGCAGGTAGGTGAACATCTGGGCAGCACACCAGGAACAAAGGCTCACTGACTGGTAAGTGGGAGCATTTTGAATTATGGAGTGACTTGAAGGTCAGGCATAGGAATTTGAAACGGACTCATTAGGCTTGTTTCCTCCCCTGAAAAATTCTATTAGGTTTGCTCAAAAACTTCATGAACATTCTTTAACTTAGTATTAGGGTGGACCATACAATTTGCTTTATTTATGGTTTTGGTTTTAGTAATTCCTTCTGCTTATTTTGTCCCACTTACAGTAAATCTTGGTGCCAATAATGGAAAGAACAGTGGATGCCAGGACTCGGGAAACCTTGATTTTAGTTAATTAGATGAGCTGCACAAGGTGGATCCAAGCAGGCACCTGGAATGTTGCCGGGCACAAAGTTAGCATTAGTAATTATTGTGCAACACTGAATTCATTCTCCCTTTGCTACTTACTGCATATGTGGCTTTTGGTAGATTTGGCCCTTAGTTTCATCTGTAAGCTTTGATGAATTCAAGGCCTTTTCCACTTCCAGAGTTCTGTGATTTTGGAGGGTATATGATTTTAACTTTTATAAATAAGACAAAAAGCTAGGCATATATATTTAATTTTAGTTTAATTTTAATGAAAGCCCCATGTGATTGACAATGAATATCTGGAGAAATCAGGGTGTCAGCAGGAGTCAGAATTCCTGCCAGATGGTCAAACTAGGAGATTTTAATAAAGGGAGTACTTGCCAAAGAAATGCAGCACAGCATGAGGGAGCAAAGGAGATAGTGAGGCCCAAAGAGAAATGTACAACTGGAAAGGGCTAAAGGAGAAAGTAGAGCCCACTGAGAGCTGGATTCACAAGGGAGGGGTCTGGTAATTGCCTGAGACATGCTTGGGGGTGAAGGAGCAGGACTGATGTGCTCCACCTGAAACTGGTCCACCTCTGAAATCCAAAGCTGAAACTTACCACTGTTTGCTTACAGTCTTTCATCTTTCTAAGCCCCCGTTACCTCAGTTACACCTGCTCTTTTACCAGGTCTTTGGTCACTGTCATACCAGTATGCTCAGTTGTATCATCATTCATCTGTATCATCTGGCTGGCAGATTCTCTGCCCTGGATGATCTCAATTCTTTACTTTCTTTAATGCTTCAACTGAGTTGCTGTGACCAGCAGGAGAAAATCCTAGCATCTAGATTTGTACCCCTATAAATTTGTTTACTAATTTCAACCAGCCATCAAAGACTTTTCTAGAATTGTCCTCAATAGCGTTGCTTCTGGTCTTTGCAGAATCTATTTGAAATATTTTCCACTTTTCTCAATCTCTCACCTTTTCATATAATCCATACTGTTAGTAGAGTTTAGAGACAGAGAGCAATAAAGCAAAACAAAAACAACAGTAGTAAAGAAGTATCATCCTCCTTTGAGTTCACATTCTCCTGTTAAAATTCTTCTCTGTTCTTCCCCAAACTTCTTGATAGAGATCAACTTGATTTGATAATATTGTCCAGGTTATATGTCTTGGGGGTAAAAGACAATTTTTTACCCCTGAAAAAAATGTTTCCTAATAAAGAAGTAATATTTTGTTCACCCAGTGCAGGTCTAATAAGGAGGGACACAGGTACTGTTTGTTGGCAATAGATTGATGAGTGAATAATGGTATATTTTTTGCATGAAACTACTTTTACTTCTGTCTTCCATTAAGTAGTGTTCTTCTTTAAGGTTTTTGTTTTCACTTCTTGGCGGGGGTGGGGTGGGGGTAGTAGAGGGGAAATGGGTTTGGCCTGACCTGTTTCATTTTTGGAGTGTGTGTGATCACTAGCCAGTAGAATGAGTCAGAGGACTAGCCACCTTTAGACCTACGGCTTTTGGCTGTGAAATGTAATAAAGGTAGTTACTCTCTAGGAAGAAACTTAGCCTATGGAGGCAGAAGAATTTATGGTTATTGGGGAATAAAAAGGAGACTTTCAACTAACATTTTTAATTAATATGGAATTCAGTGCTTGTTTTAAGAGAAGAGCCAGGTAATCAAGTATTTATGCAACCGGTTAGTTATGTGGGAGCTCTGGAGAGACAAATTGTCAGTCTTTTCCCTTGTATACTATCTTGCTTTCACTATTCTTTCCTTGTCACTTCATGTATATTCCCTTTTATCCCTTACCTCCCAATATTGTAGCAGAAGTGAAGGTATACCCCCTCCCCAAGATAAAAGAAAAAAAATTGATAGCCATTTATCAGTTATTTTTTAAAAAATTACTGGATGTTTTTCAAGTGAATTAAAACAAATACGCTTTTATTTAAAAACAGTATATTTCAGTTTTATTTTTAATATCTGTTTAGTGATATTAGAAAGAGGAAAGGAGAGAAAAAAAGAGAGAGAAACATCAATTTGTTGTTCCACTTATTCATGCATTCATTGGTTGATTCTTGTAGGTGTCCTGACTGGGATCAAACAGCAACCTTGGTGTGCTGGGATGCCGCTCTAACCAACTGAGCTATCTGACCAGGGCTATTTCATTTTTATTTTGCTTGTAGGAGTTACGAAGGAAAGAGAAAGCCAGAAAGCTGGGATGCTTTATCTTTTGTAGTACAAATTTGTACCCCATGGATTCTTTCAGGTTGGTTCATGGTTATATTTTTGTTTACCATGATTTTTGAGATGGAGCAGGAGAGAGATGATTAATATAGAAAACTGGACCAAAGAGTTTATGACTCTGTCGCCCAAGATTTATAAAATGTGTGGCAGAGGTGATATAACTTAACTTTGACCCTGCTCAGAAGTAGTAGAGTCTGAGTTTACAGAAAACTAAAGGAAGTAAATTACCATTCTTGAAGACCCTTTTCCCAGTTTCTCTGGGAGATCCCTCTGGGGCCAGTTTAGCCTAGCCTCAAAAAGCAAGTCTATCCTTGGTTAGGTATGCTGCGACCCTCTGAAGATATGGTGAATTCAGTACTTTATGTTTCTGGGTGGCCTGAGATACTAGTTGAGTATGATTTTATTGTTGAAACTCACTAGGCAGCTTTGCAACCAGATTTTTCTGAAGTTCTTTGGCTCCAAGATGTCTCTGGACTGGGTGAGTCTACCTAGTGCTTCTCAAACATTGATGTGCACATAAATGGCTAAAATGTGGATGGATTCTCACTTAGTGGGTTTGGAGTGGGCTCATGAGATTCAGTCTTTCTAATTTGCTCCCTCATGATGCAAGTTTGAGTAGCATGGGGAGAGGTGGGGTTTGGGAGTTTAAACATTTTTTTTTTGTGTGTGTGTGTGTTTTGAGGGAAAACTTTTATTTTTCTATGGCTTGATCTAAGAAAATAGTGTTTTAGTGTCAGGAGGCTTTCCTTGGTCTATTTGGTGAAGGTTCTCCAAGTCGTCAGTGAATCATAACTTATATTTCCAAATCCTGGCCTTAATCCCCTTAGCTGAGCTGAGCCTCTTGGGGACCTGACTGGTGAGACACTTGCTCGCTTGTTTGTTCAGATTTTTGTATGCTATTTATTTATTTATTTATTTATTTTTTGTTGTTGTTTCTTTTTTAACAGAGAGAGAGTCAGAGAGAGGGATGGACAGGGACAGACAGACAGGAACGGAGAGATAAGAAGCATCAATCATTAGTTTTTCATTGTGCATTGTGACACCTTAGTTGTTCATTGATTGCTTTCTCATATGTGCCTTGACTGCAGGCCTTCAGCAGACTGAGTAACCCCTTGCTTGAGCCAGTGACCTTGGGTCCAGGCTGGTGAGCTTTTGTGACCTCGGGGTCTCAAACCTGGGTCCTCGGCGTCCCAGTCCAATGCTCTATCCACTTTGCCACTGCCTGGTCAGGCTTGTCTCACTATTTAAATCAGCAAAATTCTTCTTAACTGAATAGGAAAAAAAAATTTTCTACAGCTATTTTTGTGGTTACATTTTCTGTTTTTCTTCCCTTTAATGTTACTGCTACTAGTTATTTTTATATGTATTTTAAGTCTGAAGTTATATAAAAAAAGTAATTTGCTGTCTTTTAAAAAAAAATTTTTTTTTAAATTTGCTTTTAATTGTCTTTTATTCTGCCAATAAATATTTTGGGAAATTAAAGATTGTGCCACAATGAAATACGGGAAAATTATAAAATTAATAAAATTTTCTGACCTCTTTTGAAGAAACACTTTAAATTTATCTTGTGTGCTTCATTAAAGGAAAAGAGGCAGGCGGGTTAAAACTAATATGAATCTTAAAAAAATGCATTTATTTAAGTAATTATTATAAATTATAAGAAAATGTGGCCTTTCCTCATTTTAATGAAATGATTTTATAATGGTAATTCTCTCTTTTGACCTGTGATTGATAGGAGGCTAATTGATGTTAAATGGATGCTTTGTTAATCCTTCATCAATGGCTAAATTGGTATGGAGAGTACAGGTCAAGGCTACTCTCACAAGGCCATGACCAGCTTGTTTTCTCAGGGAGGTTTTTCCCTTTCTCCCTTCTTTTTTCTCACTCTCCAATTCCCTCCACCACCCTCCCGCAGCCCTCCCCTCTCTCTACTGCAGAATGACAGCTTGTAGATGTTGCGTGCGAGGAGTTCAAGCTGGCGCTGTGTGGTCTGAGTGTGTGGTCTCCACTCAGCCCAGAGGCTGCTAACAGGGTGGATGAGAGAGCAAGACTGTTTACTTTAATTTATTTCAGATGCCGGAATTGTGCCCAGTTCCTCCTAAGCTTGATTCCATAGCTAGCAGCTCAATCCCTCACAGCTGTGGTGTAGTCTCAGCTCTGCATCAGGCCTCTCCCAGTAGGCACTTGCATAGCATCTGCCTGTTTGAATCCCTCTCCGCTCAGAAATGTTAATGACACTGCTGAGTGCTGTGATTATTTTGCTTTCTCTGTGTCAGATATATGGCCTTGAAGAAGTTTCTTTTGAGGTAGAGCTAGAGAAGTAAAGCAGAAAATTGAAGATCAGTGACAAAGTTGATGTATTTTTAGAAATTGGGCAAGTTTTTCTACAAGATTTGGATCCCATTAATCCAACTATGCTTATATAAAAGAATTTGAGCATTATGTGACATACTGTCATGTTTAACATTTTTAATAAAATTAACCAATTTAAGCTGACAGTTGATTCCTTGACTTTTTTTGAGAATCTGCATTGATTTTGGCATGGCCTGTTATTATATTTGTCAGTAGTGATAATAGGCTTATTTTATCATAAAGATTTGATAAGTTGAGACAAATGTAACTTTGTTTTTAATGCAGTAATATAAATTTAGGACAATATCTTTTTTCTAATTTCATTATAGATGGCTTAGCAGTAGTTATTGATTTTTATTCATCTTTCATTACTGAACATTATTGTTGAGAAGGTATAGAACTTTGTTATTTCAGTAAACATCTGTAATGTCAGTGGCCGAGGCCAGTCAGGTTCACCCTGGATTTGGGCAGACAGTAGAGACACTGTGGAGCTGGAAAGTGTCGGGCCATACCCGTTTTATTGGAGGCTCACAAAGACAGGTGAGCAAATAAACAACAAAAGGGGAAGAGCTAATAAACAAAGGAAAATCTGCTATTCGCAGTAAGGACAAGGGAGCAAGGAAAACCGTACCTCATGGTGGCAGGAGAGCGATTTGGGAGAATCACCACCCAAGGGAAGCACCCATAGCTTTGGCTATGTGCACACGTGCCTCTGCCATGTGCTCACGCACTATTTAGGCAAAGTGCTTGCAGCTGGTAAACCTGCAAGCAAACCTAACACAGCTGCCCCTCGTTCTACCCCTTTAGGGTTTGCCTCACAATCTACATGACAGGGTTTTTCCATGATGGTCCCTGGGTGAGGAGTGAGGTGGTACATTACAAATACCAAAACAGTACAGACAGCAACAGAATTACAAAACAGAGCTATGGGTGAAAGATAGAGCAGTCAGCGGCACCAAGAAAGGCAAACCGTTCCCCTCTGGCAGAATCCAGGCCAGAGTTCTGTCTGCAGACAGCACAGTAGCAGGTACCAGAGGCTGCCCCAGGTGGGCATACCAAACCTTATTGTCCTGCTCACCAGGATCTGCTGGTTCTGTGTGCAGCAGAATGGGAGAACTCTTTATGGGCCATAGAGAAATTTCAAAGGCGCCCTTCATAATGCTGTCTCCCTGAGCACTCACGGGATAATACACTTCTGTCTTAGCGGCCAGGTGCTGGTTGCCCAGGGAGTTAACTGGAGGTCTACCTCTAGCCCCCTACCCCACAGTGCCAATAAGGTCACCCATTGAAGGTGAGGGGCCTGTACAGTCCAGGGCCATGTCCATTGAAGCCGTTGGCATTTAAGGAGTGCTATTGGGGCAGGCAGAAGCATGATGCCCTGTTATCCAAAGCCCAGCTTGAGCAAAGCGTCCTTGGTGTGTATCTGCAGCTGGATGGGAGCAGCTGCCCAGTGCAGGAGGGCCTTCACCAGAGCTGCCCTCCCCCACTCCCCCGTGGAGGTTTCTCATTCAAAATCCGGAGTACTGTCCACAAGCAACGTGTCCGTCCAGTAAGGGAGCTAGTGCCCCCTTCCTGTTGCAGTCCCTACTTTAAGATTTCATTATAGCACTCAGTGATACCAGCAATTTGTGGGTGGTAGGGAACATGGTATTTCCAGTCCACTCCTAGATCTTGAGCCCATGTCTCACCATAGAACCTGTGAAATGGGTACCATTGTCACTTTCAAGGACCAGTTGCCGCCCATACGCAGCACTCCAGTGGTCCAGAGCCTGTATGACCGCCCTTTGGTCTGGGTTATGGGCAGGGTAAGGAGCAAGCAGACCCGTGGTAGTATCTATACATGTGACTGCATGCTGTTACCCGTCCGACTTTGGTAAAGGTTCAGTGATGTCTATTTGCCACCGTGTAAGTGGAACATGACCTCTCTGGATCTGCCAGGTAATGCCAGTTGTTTCTGTGGGTGCTCCTTGGAATATACTGCACCACACCAGTGGTAGTCAACCTGGTCCCTACCGCCTACTAGTGGGCGTTCCAGCTTTCATGGTGGGCCGTAGCGGAGCAACCAAAGTACAAATAAAAAGATAGATTTAACTATAGTAAGTTGTTTTATAAAGATTTATTCTGCCAAACTTAGCGAAAATCCGACATAAAGTACTTGGTAAGTAATTATTATTATATGCTTTAACTGGCTGTAACTCTGCTTTATAAATTTTATAAAGTTACTTCCCTACTTTATAAATCACCATTACTGTGGAACTGGTGTGGGCAGTTAAAAATTCTACTAACAGAGATATAAAAATGGGCAGTAGGTATAAAAAGGTTGACTACCCCTGCACTACACATTGCTCGCAATCTGCAAGTACCTCTGCATAGGACACAGGCAAGCCCACATTGTTTTTTGTCCCACATGGAGCAGACGCTGGTGGAGCCACTGTGTCACATCACCTACAGGTGCAGTCTCCAACCATTGTACCCTCGCCAAAGTGTCTGCCTTGTCATTCCCAGGATGGGGTAGAGCAGGGGTCTCAAACTCAACTCAGCATGTGGGCTGCAGAGCAAGATCACAGCCATTCGGCGGGCCGCACTAGGTCTACAAAAGGCAACTGTTACGCAACACTTTTCTCACTGCAGTTGAAAACAAAGAAAATCAGTACAACAAGCACAATCGTACATGCAGTTTACTCTGTGTCACAAAACGACCAGAAACTGTAGTTCGCATCACAACTGCTGTTAAGCTAATATCTAGCTAGGATGCTAGAGAAATGAAAAATACAAGTAGGCCCCTAGGCTTACTTAATTTTATCCAAAATATTTTGAACTTCATGGATTAGTCTGCAGGCCGCACAAAATTGTTCAGCGGGCCGAGTTTGAGACCCCTGGGGTAGAGGAACATGTCCTATGACATGGTATACTGTCACCTGCTTCTGGTGTCCAATTTCCCATAAGTCCTGTTATATGGCCTGACCCCATAGCAGATGGTGCATTACCATCCACTGGTTAATGTGCCAAGTAGCAATTCAAAGGGTCAGTCCATGATAGACAGCCCAGCTGTCAGTACAGATCACCAGAGGTGAAGGTTCATTATGGGCAATTAGCCATATGGCTTTTAATTCTGTCCATTGATTGCTTTGGTCTATACCTGTGTCCATCTAAATAGTCTCAATGGCTGGATGGAAAGCTATGGCCATCCACTTGGCAGGTTGGCCGCTGCTAGAACTATCAGTATACCAGGCATCCTCAAGGATGAGCATTCGCCCCTCCTGGTAGGGACTGACTTCAGGTTCTGCCTCCAGATCCCCAGCTGCACCTGACTCTAAGGTCGCATAGGTGACTGGACCCAAGACTTCCTGCAGTTCTGCTAATGGGCTGGTGCTAAGAGCACAGCATTGTTGCAAGTATGCTCCCCACTTGGCCAGGGTAGATGTTTGGGCTGTACCACTATGAGGTTTGGTTGCCCAATCTCTCACCTGTCCTGCAATAGGGTATGTGGTCTTGTCTGTAACTGGAGTTATGATTGTAATACTCTAGTGCAGGCGTCCCCAAACTATGGCCCAAGGGCCTCATGCGGCCCCCTGAGGCCATTTATCTGGCCCCCTGCCGCACTTCCGGAAGGGGCACCTCTTTCATTGGTGGTCAGTGAGAGGAGCACTGTATGTAGTGGCCCTCCAACGGTCTGAGGGACAGTGAACTGGCCCCCTGTGTAAAAAGTTTGGGGACCCCTGCTCTGGTGGCTAGGAGGGCAGTATACACAGCTGCCAACTGTTTCTCTACTAATGAGTAACGGACTTCAGCACCTTTCCATAGTTGGGACCAAAACCCAGTATGTTGCTGCAGGTGTTCTGTTTGTTGCCACAAGCCCCATCCAGTTTCTCCATATCTGCCCCAGCCGCAATTAAATCTACCCGCATATGTGTTTGGGTAACTTTCACAGGTCTGTTCCTCTTGTTGGTCAGAGGGGCAGCACAGGCAGCATCCCTCACAGTTTTGTGATTCCGTGCTACCTCTAGCTCCCCTAAATCTGCTCCCCAAATCTGTGTAACTGCATTGATAGGCTCTCCCACATAAGGATCTAGGATAGCCACTAGTGAACCAGAAAGGGCTGATGGGGCACTGCAGAGGATGAAATCCTTGCATGCTGGCCGTAAACACTTCCTCGTCTGGTCCACAGGACCCCGGGTGGAAAACAGCATTCTTCATACCTAGTTCCTAAGGACCTTTACTTACTCACTATGGCACTGCCACTGACTCACTGCCCCCAGCAATTCTCCAGTATTCTGCTAGACTGTACGAATGGCAGCCATCGCCCATTCTTATACAGTCTGGTTTCCTGGGTTGTCATGGCAGTTTTGAAGACGCTGCCTCAAGGAGGAGTGTGTGGAAATGGTGGCAATTTCTCCATCTCTGTTCCGGAGAGCATGACAACATCCACTCCCCATGTCCCACAGCCTCAGTAACCAGGCTGCCAGCGGCTCTATGGGATTCTTCCTGAATTGTGCACCCAACTCCAACAGCCCTGCCTGGGTGTAGGGCTGGACCACATGGTGGTTGCCCCTGAGTGACTCTTTGCTGCTGAAATTTTACCTTCTTGGTGACCACTGGCTTAGCTCTGAGTCTGTGGATGGCAGTTGCAGCCAACCGTTCCCCTCAGAAGAGGAGAAATCAGAAATGCCTGCTCCCGCCAACTCAGAGCCACTTTGCCAGCAGGAATGCAACTCCATCTTCCGTGCCTGCTTTGTCTCTTGTGGCTGCTGGCTCTCAGCCTGATGCTGACTCTTGAGCTCCTGAACCTGCAGTTTCTCTAACAGCTGTTGCTGCCAGTGTTCAGCTTCCTGGGCAAACCGCAACTCGTGAACCTGTAATTCCTTCTCCAGAGACTGCTCCAGTTCCAGGCGCCATTGGTGTTCTGCCTGCACCTCACAATGCAACTCTCAGACCCATTCGGCCTCCTTCTTCAGTGCTGGCTCCAGTTCACGCTGTTGCTGATTTTCAGCCTGCAACCTGCCATGCAGTTCTCAGATCTGCAGCTCTTTCTCCAGTGACTGTTCCAGCTTGTGCCATTGTTGCTGCTCAGTCTGCAGCTCATCCTGGAGCTTTTGATCTCGGACTGCCTCTCACACAGAGCTCTTGGTTTCCTCTTACAGGACTGTAAAAACCACCCGGCCTGTGGCCCCAAAAGGACAGCCACGGGGAACCATATGCTGGAGAACAGCGACCACTCCCCACCCTTCAAGGGTGTCGGCGGCTCCATACCCATCTGCTCCGAACCCTGCCCACTACACTAGATGTAATGCCAGTGGCCGAGGCCAGGCAGGTTCCCATTAGATTCAGGCAGATGGTAGAGAAACTGCTGAGCTGTAAAATGTCAGGCCATACCTGTTTATTGGAGGCTCACAAAGACAGGTGAGCAAATAAACAACAAATTAGGGGAAGAGCTAATAAAGGAAAATCTGCTACTCACAGTAAGGGCAAGGGACAAGGAAAATCGCACCTACGATGGCGGGAGAGCGATCTGGGAGAATCACCACCCAGGGGAAGCCCCCAAAGCCTTACCTAGGCTATGAACACGTGCCTCTGCCACGTGCTCACGCACTAATCAAGCAAAGTGCTTGCAGCCCGTAAACCCGCGAACAAGCCTAACACTGCTGCCCCACAACATGTATAGACTCAGTATCAGTTGGGATTTTGTATAATATAGTTTCTTTGTTTCCTGTCTTCCCTACAAGTTTTTCTCAAAAGGAATTGTGTTATTGATGATTGTTCACGACAAGAAGTCTAAGCCACTGACATTTCCAGAGGAGTTAATATGTGTAGCTTATTGTTGTCTTTCTTTTCTCCCTACTTTTAACCCCAAATTTCAGTACAGTCTTGTGCACTTAATGGTGGGAATGTGTTCTGAGAAATGTGTCATTAGGCAAGTTTGTCTTTGTGTGACATCACAGAATGCACTTGCACAAACTTACATGTTATAGTTTATTACACATATAGGCTATATGGTATAGCTATTGCTCCTAGCCTACTAATCTGTATAGCATATTACTGTATTGAATACTGAAGCAACTGGAACACAATGGTATTAAACATAGAAAAGGTAAATTGTCATACCTGTGTCGGGCACTTATCATGAAGGGAGCTTGCAGGACTGGCATTTAGGAGTGAGTGGTAAGTGAATGTGAACGCCTAGGACATTACTGTGCACTACTGTAGACTTTATAAACACTGTATATTTAGGCCAAACTAAATTTATAAAACAACAAGTACTGCATACTGTGCATAATTGTATGTGCTATATTTTATGTGACTGGTAGCGCAGTAAATTGGTTTACACTGGCGTCACCACAAACACATCAGTAATGCATTGTAGTAAGATGTTACAAAGGCTAATGCTGTCACTAGGTAATAGGAAATTTTCAGCCCCATTTTAATCTTATGGTGCTACTGTTATGCCGCATGTGACTATAAAGAAAGTCAGTTTGCATCACTTAGGGTATAAAGCCTTCCTCTCTTCCCTTAATGCTTTCAGTTCTTGCCATGGTTTTCCTTCGTCTTACTTGATCTTGAATCAGTGCGAATTAGGAATTTAGTAGTGTCAGATTTAAAAAAAAAAAAAGTTATCCTGTATTTTCTCTTGCATCCTTTTTTCTCTTTTGTATTATGTTTGTGGTGATAATGATAATCTAATGCTCCCCAAATTTCTGAAGCAAAATTAATATATCAACACTAATTCTGGATCATTTTTATCACTCCAAAAGGAAACTCTGAACCCTATCAATCCTTTTCCATTCCCCCTCCTCTAGCCACAACTAATCTGTTTCTATGAGTTTACATATTTTGACCTTTCATGTAAATGTAATCATGCAAGATGTAAATATTTGTTTTTGTCATGGCAGAATATGTTCATGGTAGCAGTCATTACCTTATATCTTTTACATTACCATATGTCTTTTACCTAGCAAGTGAAAATTGTGTATGTGTGTGTGTGTGTGTGTATAATATAGAATTGAAGTTATGTTTGGAAATTCAGAAATATTTAACAGGAGCTGTGAAATGCTCTAGGTTTGTATTTGATAGAAATGCCATGTGTGAGTATTATCTGTCAGTCAACCAGCCCTTTGCAGCAGTGGTCAGTCATGTAGGACCCTCTAGCCAGCTTTCTAAGTTTCATTGTTACTTTTGTCATTGTTACCAGTGTCATTGATACTTGTTTAAAATTTGATCTAATTTATTTATTAAATTCTAATAAATTCTAAAGCAATGAATCCTGATTGAACCAAATACCTTTATGTCTACTTCATTTTATTGGGCAAAATCCTTCAGGAATGGACAATGAGCAGGAAAAATAGCAGTGTTTTATACTAGGTAACTAAAGTGGGAGTTACTCTCAAGAACAGTTGATTTTTTTGCAAAGGTAGAGAAACTTTATATAGAGCTACAACACCTTGGCAGCATTTTATTTTTGAATTATTTTTTAAAGATTTTATTTATTGGTTTTTAGAGAGAGGAGAAAGAGAAGGTTGGGAGGAGTGGGAAGCATCAACTTATAGTAGTTGCATCTCATATGTGCCTTGATGGGGTGAGCTTGGGATTTCAAACTAGTGATCTCAGCAGATTAGGTTGACACTTTATGCACTGTGCCACCACAGGTCAGGCATTGGCAGCATTTAAAAAAATTATTTCCAAATTCATCTCTGTTGAATGTAAGTTCATCTTTAAATCTAAGAAAAGAAATTAGTCTTTATTTAGACTTTATTTTTTATAACTGAAAAGTTGGAATCTTAAATTCTCAGTACCTACTCCCTTTTTTTTATCAATATATGTGGTTTTAAATTTAATCATTAAACTTAAAATCAGTTTTGGCTTAGTTTTTCATAAAATTTAAGTATTTTTCTAATGCAGAGATGTATGAGGGGTAAAACTCTACATTTAAAGTATTTTTTGGTAAAAGGGGGACACAGTATTAAAGATCTGACTCTATACATTAGAATTTCTGATTTTCCGGTAATTCATTATGCAAGTAATTCATTGTGCAAGATTCAGTGTCTTGTTACTCCATGTGTCCTGCAACACAAATACTGCTGTATTGCTCTGAAAGAAGAAACAGTGTACTAAGAAAAATAATGAGGAGGCTGCCGAATATGCTAATCTTTTGGCCAAGAGAATGAAGGAGGCCAAAGCAAAATGCCAGGAAAAGATTGCCAAGCAATGTAGGCTGTCCTCTCTGAGAGCTCCCACCTCTACAACTGAATCCAGTCCCCTCCCCTCCCCTCCTCTTCTCTCTCCTTCTCTCCCCTCCCCTCCCCTCTCCTCCCTTCCCCTCCCTTCCTCTCCCCTCCCCTTTCTTCTCCCCTTCCTTTCCCCCTTCCTTTCCCCTTCTTTTCTCCCTTCCTTTCCCCCTTCCTTTCCCCTTCTTTCCCTCCTCCTCCCTTCTCCTCTCCTCCCTTCTTCTCTCCTCCCTTCTTCTCCCTTCTCCTCTGCTCTCCTCCCTTCTCCTCCCTTCTTCCTGTTCCTCCCCTCTCCTCCCCTCTCCTTCCTTCTCCTCCCTCTCCTCCCTTTTCCTCCCTTCTCCTCCCTTTTTCTCCCCTCTTCTCTTCCCTTCTCCTCTCCTCTGCCCTCTCCTCCCTTCTCCTCCCTTCTCCTCCCTTCTTCCTTCTCCTCCCCTCTCCTCCCTTCTCCTCCCCTTTCCTCCCCTCCCCTCCCTTCTCCTCCCTTCTTCCTTCTCCTCCCCTCTCCTCCCTTCTCCAACCTTCTCCTCCTCTCTCCCTTCTCCTCCCCTCTCCTCCATCTAAACATTGGTTAGAATCTTAATACATCAACTGTGACATGATTTTTGAGACAATATAGAAGGAATGAACTTGGGCTGGGTGCAGAGTCCATTGTAGTGACACAAACTAAAATATTTTATGGTTGAAATTATTTATTTGGGGTTTACTTTAAAGTACTCCCTCAACAACAACATAAAAATGTATTGAGGAGAGGTAGTTGGAACAAGAGACAAAACATTGAAGCTGGGTAATGGGAAAATGGAGGCTCCTTATGCTAGTCTCTCTTCTTTTAGGTGTAGTTAAAATTTCCATAATAAAAAGTGAAAAAAAAATCACATAGAGGATTAGAATAGTATAGAGCTAAAGCCTGGTTTTGAATCCTAACTCTGCCACTTACTAGCTGTGACTTTAGGTAAACTGTTTAATCTCTGGTAATTTTATCACTATTAATAAAACCATTGAGCATTTTAGAATGCTTACTTCCAGGCATCTTTTCTGTATGTTTTAAAATAATATATTAAAAATTATATAACAATATATTTATGAATATGTAATTATCTATGCTAATTAAAAATATGCATATGTTATATTTGTGCAAGCAGAAAATGTTCATATGAATTACTAGTTCAGAGCTTGGATTTCCACTGGATCCATTACATGAAAGAGTCCATCATTGATTTTTGCCAGGTTTGGAGCCTTTTTTAAGTGTTGGGTGTGTTTTGAGGAGCTGATAGTTTCTAAGCAATAGCCATCTGAGGTGATAGACCTGGATTCCTTGCATCTGGACTTGCAGGCTGTCCTCCTAAGGGGGCAGGAGTGATGCTGGTGCTAACTTGGCTTTGCTACAGAAAGATGGTAGCCATCAAGCACAAGTTCAGACCTGAGGCCTCCAGGTTTTGGACAAGTGTCACGTTTTTATTGAAGCTCTTGGTGCTTGGGCAAGAGACATCAGTTGGGCAGATATTCCCTTTCCTCACAGTACGCTTTAGTTTAGAAAAGATCACTTGATAGGCAAGCTGCAATTTCCCCAAATATCTGGTTTACAGATTGTCCCATGGAAGCTTCATATAATATATTATATAGTTTTATGTAATTTTAATATGTATAGAAAGAATTTCTGGAAGTGTTCTAAAATTTTAAATGGTTAGCTAAATATATATATGTGTTAAATATATATCGTATATACATGCACATATATAGTTTATATATAAACTAAAAAATATATATATATTTTACAGACATTCTTGGAGATATTGTGGATTTGGTCTAGATCACCACAATAAAGTGTGCCACAGAGACTTTTTTGGTTTACCAGTTATGTTTATACTGTAGTCTCTTAAGTGTGTAATAGCATTATACAAAAAAAGCAATGTATGTACCTTAATTAAAAATACTTTATTGCTAAAAAATACTAGCTTTCATTTGGGCACTCAGCAAGTTATAATCCTTTTGCTGGTAGAGAGTCTTTTTTAAAAAAATATTTTTTATTTATGGTTGACATACAATATTATATCAGTTTTAGGTATACAACATAGTGATTAGATATATATTTTGTACCTTATGAATAAGCACTCTGATCACCCATCTTGAACCATACATAGTTATGATAGTATTGACTATATTACATATTTATGCTGTGTTTTATATCCCCTTGACTTTTTACAACTGGAAATTTGTACTTCCTCATCTCTTTGACCTTATTTACACATCACCCCAACCACTCTAACATTGGGCAACCATTAATTTGTTCTATGAGTTCATTTTTTTCATTTCTTTTTATTTTTAATTAAGTGAGAGTCAGGGAGGCAGAGAGACAGACTCCTGCATGCACCCTGACAAGGATTCACCCAGCAACCCCTGTCTGGGGCTGATGCTCTGCCCATCTGGGGCTGCTGCTATTTTAGTACCGGAGGTGAGGCCATGGAGCCATCCTCAGTACCTGGGGCCAACTTGTTCAAACCATTTGAGCCATGGCTATAGGAGAAGAAGGGGGGTGCGGAGGGGTGGAGAAACAGATGGTCACTTCTCCTGTGTGCTCTGACTGGGAATAGAACCAGGTACTTCCATACGCCAGGCTTGAGTTCATTTCTGTTCTGTTTATTTTCTTTATTTAGATTCCACATCTAAGTGAAATAATATGCTATTTGTCTTTGTCTGACTTATTTCATTTAGCTTAATACCCTCTAGATCCATTCATATTGTCACAAATGGCAAGAAGTTATTCTTTTTTATGGCTAATATTCCACTATGTGTGTGTGTGTGTGTTTGTGTATTTTAAGTGAGACAGAGATAGAGAGAGGGACAGACAAGGACAGACGGAAAGGAAGTGAGAGAGAGAGATGAGAAGCACCAATTCTTCATTGTGGCACCCTAGTTGTTCATTGATTGTGTTCTCATATGTGCCTTGGCCAGGGAGCTCTAGCAGAGCGAGTTACCCTTGCTCAAGCTGATGACCTTCAAGCCAGTGACCTTTGGGCACAAGCCAGTGACCATGGTGTCATATCTATGATCCCATGCTCAAGCCAGTGACCCCACAGTCAAGTCGGTGAGCCCATGCTCAAGCTGGTGATTGGGGTTGGGGTTGGGGTTTTAAATCTGGGTCCTCCATATCCTAGGCTGATGCTCTTTCCACTGCGCTACCGCCTGGTTAGGCTGTACCATATCTTCTTTATCCATTCACCTAAGCTGCTTCCACATCTTGACTATTGAAAATAATGCTGCGGAGATGATGTTAGAGTAATGATGGCATAGAGATACTCCTGACCTCTCCCCTTGAAATTTCAACAAATTGAACAACTTTAATTAATGCATTGAACAACTATAATGCAGCTGGGCTTGCAGGTGTGCCTGAAAGTTCCACGCCCCGAATGTACTAATGGTGGGATGGAGTGAAAAGGGGGCAGAAGATAAAACACAATCTTGGTGGGATTTGGAGAGGAGAGGAGGCAAACCTAGAATGATTGGGTTTTTTCTTCTCTGCTGCACTACAGGGATGAGGGAAGCTCAGGCTCTCTGGATTTTGTCTGAGGGATACAGAGAGGGAAACTCAGAGTGACTGGGTCTCCTTCTGTCGGGAGGAGTGGTGAGAGAGAGGGGCAGAGGGGGAGATAAACCAAAGCGGTCAGAGTGTAGTGTCATGGTAAGTGTTCCCCCAGTCTGCAGCCTGCACTCAGCAGAGACAAAGAAAACTAAAGTGTAGTCCCACAGCCTCCCAGGTTCCGCCTCCCTCACCTTGCGGAATGGAGAGTGGCAGAGACAAACACCACAACTAGCTCTCCAGAGCCACTCTCCCCTGAAAAACGTAGGTGTTCCATGTCCAGTACCCAGGTCTGTTGAGACGTGGGAAGGAGCACCTGTAAGCCTAAGATCACCATTGTTAGACCCATAAACCTGGAAAGCTGAAGCAGTAAAGCCAAAGCTGTAGAGCTGAAGCCATAAAGCTCACACAACACGCACCACCCAGCAGTGTTACAGTAACATCTCAATGGATAGCCCAGAAACTTCACAGAGCTAAAAGTTGTAATACAGTGACACCTACTGGAAGAAATTTCTCAAAACCAAAATTTTATTTTTTTCTCCCTTATTTTTTCATTTTTGAATTTCATTTTTAAAATTTTTATATTTTTTTTCCTCTTTTCATGGGTGTTTTGTTTTTGATTTTCTTGTTTGCTTTCAATCTCTTTTCCTGTGTTTGTTTTTCTTGTCATAATTTAAAATTTTTTTATATTTTATTTTTTTTATATTTTCAATTTTTTTAGTTTTTTTTTTTGTTAGGGTTCTTAACAATACCATTCCCAGATGCCATTGAGGAAGAAGAAATTGAATATCATGGCTACACAAGACAGAGAAGTATTTCAGAAAGAAAATGAAAAGAAGCTCCATCACATGGAAGCCTTGGAGTTAAATAATAGAGAATTCATAATTGAAGTTCTGAAAATACTCAACAAGGTGCAAGAAGACACCAATAGGCAACTTAATGAGTTCAGAAAACAATAACTTAATGAACCCAGAAATTAATAAACAAAACAAATACCTCACCAAGGAGATTGAAACTTTAAAAACAGAGATGAAGAACAATACATGAATTGAAGACTGAAGTCGCAAGTTTAGCTAATACAATGGATACAAAATTGATATGCAGAAGTCTAATGCATTTCTATATGCCAACAATGAAATTTTGGAAAATGAACTAAAAAAAGCCAATTCCTTTTACAATTGCAATAAAAAAAATAAAGTACCTAAGAATAAACTTAACAAAGAATGTGAAGGACCTATATAATGAAAACTACAAAACATTATTGAAAGAAATGGAAAAATTCACAATGAAATGGAAAAATATTACATGTTCATGGATTGGAAGAATCAACATAGTTAAAATGGCCATATATATAGCAATATATAAAATGGCCATATAAAAAGCAATATATAAATTTAATGCAATCCCCATCAAAATTCCAATGTCATTCTTTAAAGAACTAGAACAATAAATTACCAGGTTGGTATGAACCATAAAAAACCTCTACTAGCCAAAGCAATCCTGAGGAAAAATAACACTGGAGGTATCACACTACCTGACTTCAAATTATACTAGAGTCACGATAATCAAAACATGGTATTGGCAGAAAAACAGATATGCAGACCAATGGAACGGAATCGAGAGCCCAGAAATATAACAACATTTATATGGACAACTCATCTTCGACAAAGTAGCCAAAAGCACGCAGTGGTGAAAAGAAAACCTCTTCAATAAGTTGTGTGGGAAAATTGGAAAACCACATGCAAAAGAATGAAACTTGACTACAGTTTGTTCCCCTGAACAAAAATTAATTCAAAATGTATCCAAGACCTAAATATAAGACCTAAAACTATAAATTTCATAGAAGAAAACATAGGTACTAAACTCATGGACCTTGGCTGTAGAGAACAATTTATGAATTTGACCCCAAACGCAAGGGAAGTAAAGGCAAAAATAAATGAAATTGAGACTACATCAAAATAAGCTGCACAGCAAAAGAAACTGACAACAAAACATATAGGCAGCCAACTAAATGGGGATATTTGCAAACAACAGCTCTTGTAAGAGTTTAATATTCAAAATACTACATATAAAGAACTCAAAAAGCTCATCAACAAACAAGCAAACCATCCAATTAAAAAGTGGGGAGAGGACCTGAACAGATACTTTTCCCAAGAGGATACGTAGATGGCCAACAGGTATATGAAAAGATGCTCATCTTCACTAGCTATTAGAGAAATGAAAATGTAAACTATAATGAGATACCACCTCACCCCTGTTAGATTGGCTATTATCAACAAGACAGAAAATAACAAGTGTTAGGCTGTGGAGAAAAAGGAACCCTCATTCACTGCTGTTGGGAATGCAAATTAGAATGACTATTATGGAAGAAAGTATGGTGGTTCCTCAAAAAATCAAGAATAGAATTATCATATGACCCAGCAATCCCTCTACCTGCAAAACTCGAAAACATTAGTATGTAGAGACACATACACCCCCATGTTCATTGCAGCATTATTTACATTACACACACACACACAATGGAATACTAGTCAGCCATAAGAAACAATGACATAGTGAAATTTTCAACAACAGATCAGGGGTCAGGAACTTTTTTGGCCTAGAGAGCCATGAATGCCACATATTTAAAAATGTAATTCTGTGAGAGCCATACAATATGTTTAACACTAAATACAAGTAAATGTGTGCATTTTATGTAAGACCAACACTTTTAAAGTACAATAAGTCTCTGAATTCTTTTTAATAACGTTGTTATGCTGTTGCTAACCAATGATGAATAAAGTACTTCTTTACCATTAATGTGACTTCTGGTACTGCATGGTTTTGCTGATGGCTTTGTAGTCTGGTTGATGCGTGGTGAGGTTAAGCTTCATGCAGGCGTTGAGACTTCCATCTATTAAACATGATTGTAGGTTGGTCTTAAGGTTCTTTAGATGTCATGCATACGTAGAGCCAAACATTATCAGTACAGCAATACTCACATGCTGCAGTGTGTGGTATGTGACGGGAAGTGCATTTCAAGTTTTGACAATCAGCTGGTCTGCGGGTTGAAATTTTTTCATTTCTCCCCACTTGTGTTTGCTCACCAACTCTGCTTGCTGTCGTGCAAGTCTTTCCAAATCTTCATTCAGTGTCTTTAACTTATTCACCCACATGTCTGAGGCCTTCAGGTCAGCAGCTTTTAGCTCAAAACCTCTAATGGAGACACTGGGGATGTAACTCAGGTCGGTGCTGTCCACTGCACACTCATGTGGATGGTTGATGAACTTAAAAAGACAAGTGCGCTCACAAAATTCTCCAAAGCGCTCTTTGAATGACTGCAGGAGATTAGATGTGAAGCCTGCTAGCTGCTGGAGATTAAGATGTTGAGAAGTGTCACTTGCTGTGCATGCATCTTTAAACTCTCCCAGTTTTTCAAAGTGTAGTCAACAACCTGTTTCAGTGTCCGCGATGAAGAGTTCCAGCTTGTTTTCAAATTAAAACACTGCTTGTTGAAGGGATAAGACTGTATTTCCAATGCCTTGCATTTTCACATTGAGCTGGTTCAGATGTTCAGTCATGTCCATGAGATAGTAAAACTTCAGGAGCCACTCAGTGTTAGTTAACTCAGGGTGCTTGACAGTTTTCATTTCAAGAAAAGTCCAGATTTTGCTCAGACAAGCCGCAAAAGGGCTGAGCACCTTCCCTCTTGACAACCAATGCACATTGCTGTGCAGAAGCATAGCAGGATAATTATTCCCAACTTCATCCAGCAGTGTTTTAAACTGGCGATCATTTAAAGCTCGGGCAACAATAAAGTTGACCACCTGAATGACCACCGACATCACCTCACCACGCTGCTCACCACACATCTGAGCACAAAGTGCCTCCTGATGTAGGATGTAGTGAAAACTTAGGATGGGTCTCTTTTCATGTTCACGAAGAAGTGCTACGAATCCTCTGTTTTTCCCCACCATGCACGGAGCACCATCAGTACATACCGAAATAAGTTTATTCATCGGTAGATTTTTTTCTTTAGCGAACTCAGTGTAAGACTTGAATAAATCCTCCCCTCTTGTTGTCTCTTTCATAGGCAAAACAGCAAACTTTCCTCAGGTAGTGTGTCACCGACAGCATACCTTGCAATCACGCTGAACTGGGATAAATGGCTTACGGCTGTTGACTCACCAAAGCAAGAGAAAACAATGGTGCTGCATTTATGTCTTTCACTTGTGTTGCCTCAATTTGATTTGCCATCATGACGATACAGTCATGAACAGTTCTTGCCGACAGAGACATGTCTTTTGTTCGTTTGATTATCTTGTCTTTATCCGAAAAGTCGTCAAAAAGTTCATTGGCAATATCAAGCATTAATGTTTTGACATACTTTCATCTGTGAATGGCTTTCCATTTTTCAGAATTGCTAAAGCACCAGCATAGCTAGCCAAATTCCAGTCACCTTTTGGGTCCAAACACAGAGTTGCTGCTGACTATCTTGCTCTCTGCACAGTAGCTCTTGACATGCTTTCTTCCTGCTGTCCCCCGCTGGATATTTTGATGCAAATGTAGCATGGCATGTATTGAAGTGCCGTTTTATATTTGACTGTTTCATCTATGCAATTTTATCATTGCATATTAGACACTGCAGAACCTGCTCTCTCCACAAAGGCGAATTCTTCTGTCCATTCCTGCTGAAAAGTATGATACTCCTCATCTTTTTTTCTTTTAGCCATCTTCTTCAAAGGGTTTCTGCAATTAGCTAGCTGACTACTTGATTAAAAGGAGGGAAGTTTACTTCCTGACCTCACAACGACCCGTGTACCTTACTCATTATCCAATAAAAATTTGGTGGTGTCCCGGAGGACAGCTGTGATTGGCTCCAGCCACCCGCAACCATGAACATGAGTGGTAGGAAATGAATGCATTGTAATACATGAGAATGTTTTATATTTTTAATGTTATTATCATTTTTATTAAAGATTTGTCTGCGAACCAGATGCAGCCATCAAAAGAGCCACATCTCGCAAGCCATAGATTCCTGACCCCTGACATAGATGGACCTTGAGACCATTATACTGAGTGAAAGAAGTAAATCAGAAAAAAAGCTAAGAACTGGACGATTTTATACATAGGTGGGATATAAAACAGATTTATGGATATATTATAGATAAAAGTGAAGTGGTTAGCAGAGGGAAGGGAAATGAGGGTAGGTGGAAGGAGACTTGAGTGAATGGCGAGGGCGGAGTGGTGGGGAGAAGGATATAAAGTGGGTCAAATATAAGGTGACAGCAAATAATTTGATTTTGGGTGATGGGTATACAACAGTCAATAGTTCAAATGTTACAGAATTGTTCACCTGAAACTTATGTACTCTTATTGATCAATGTCACCCTGTTAAAGTTAATTTTCTAAATAAAAATTTTAAATAAAAAAAAAAAAGGCTGCAATGAACATAGGATGCATATCTTTTTTTTTTTTTTTTTTTTTTTTTTTTTACAGAGACAGTCAGAGAGAGGGATAGATAGGGACAGACAGACAGGAAGGAAGAGAGATGAGAGGCATCAATTATCAGTTTTTCATTGCGACACCTTAGTTGTTCATTGATTGCTTTCTCATATGTGCCTTGACCGTGGGCCTTCAGCAGACTGAGCAACCCCCTGCTTGAGCCAGCGATCTTGGGTCCAAGCTGGTGAGCTTTGTTCAAACCAGATGAGTCCGCACTCAAGTTGGCAACCTCGGGATCTTGAACCTGGGTCCTCCACATCCCAGTCTGATGCTCCATCCACTGCACCACTGTCTGCTCAGGCTGCATATCTGTTTTTTTGGGTTTTTTTTGTATTTTTCTGAATTTGGAAACGGGAAGGCAGTCAGACAGACTCCCGCATGCGCCCAACCGGGATCCACCTGGCATGCCCACCAGGCGGCGATGCTCTGCCCATCTTGGGGCGTTGTTCTGCCGCAATCAGAGCTATTCTAGCGCCTGAGGCAGAGGCCACAGAGCCATCCTCAGCGCCTGGGCAAACTTTGCTCCAGTGGAGCCTTGGCTGCGGGAGGGGAAGAGAGAGAGAGAGCAGAAGGGGAGAGGGAGGGGTGGAGAAGCAGATGGGCGCTTCTGCTGTGTGCCCTGACCGAGAATCGAACCCCATATCTGTTTTTAAATTAGTGATTTGGATTTCTTTGGCTAAGTACCCACAAGTGGAATTGCTGAGACATATGGTAGTTTTATTTTTAATTTTTTGAGAAACTTTTATGCTGTCGTTCATAGTAGCTGCGCCAATTTATAGTCCCACCAACATTGTACGAGGGTTTCTTTTTCTCCATAGCCTTGCCTACACTTGTTTGTTGGTTTATTGATGATAACCATTTTTACAAGTCTGAGGTGGTATTACATTGTGGTTATAGTTTGCATTTTTCTGATGATTAGTGATGTTAAGCATCTTTTTCATGGGTCTGTTAGAAATCTGTATGTCTTTGGAGAAATATCTATTCATGTACTCTGTCCATTTTAAAATCACATTATTTGTTGAGCTGTATAAATTCCGTATTTTGGATATTAATCCCTTATAGTCTATATAATTGGCAAATGTTTTCTAATCAGTAGGTTTGTTTTTTTGTCAGTGGTTTTCTATTCAGTGCAAAAATTCTTTAGTATCATGTAGTTCCATTTGTTTATTTTTGCTTTTATTATCTTTGTTCTAGGGGATATATCCTGAAAAATACTGCTCAGGATAGTATCAGAGAGTTTATTATTTACATTTTCTTTCAGGGGTTTTATGATTTTAGATCTTACTCTAATCTGTTTTCAGTTTATTTTTTAATATGGTATAAGAGGTCTAATTTAATTAAAATTAATCTAACATTTAATTTTTTATTAAATATTTTTATTTTGAAATTAAATTTAATGGGGTAGCATTGATCAACAAGAGTACATGGGTTTTAGGTGAATATTTCTATAGCATTTGAACTGTTGATTGAGTTTTGTGCCCATCACCCAAAGTCAAGTCATTTTCTGTCACTGTATATTTTTCTCTCTTTACATGTATCTGTCCAGTTTTTCAGCATCATTTACTGAAGAGATTACCTTGACTCCATGTTCTTGCCTTGATTGTTGTAGATTAATTGACCATATAGGTGTGAGTTTATTTCTGGGCCCTCTATTTTGTTCTATTGATCTATGTGTCCTTTTATGCCAGAACCATGCTGTTTTGATTACATCAGCCTTGTAATATAGATAGTTTGATGATTAGGTAAAGTTTGATACCTCAAACTTGTTGTTCTTTCTCAAGATTGCTTTGGCTATTTGGGGTCTTTTGTGGTTCCATGTACGGTTTAGGATTATTCCAGTTCTGTGAAAATGCCATTAGAAATGCAACTACTGATCTACTTTCTGACTCTATAGATTTGTCTATTCCAGACATTTATAGATAAATGAAATTATATAGTATGTGGTTCTTTGTGGCTGGCTCCTTTGACTTAGTATAATGTTTTTGATAATTACTTATCATGTGGCATGTGAGTACTTCATTTCTGTTTCCTTTTTCTCATGCCAAATATATTCCATTGTAAGGATGTATCACATTTTATTTACCCTTATATCAGTTAAGTTGATTCTACTTTTTGACTATTATTTAATAATCCTGTGAACATTCATGGATGTTTTTATGTGAACGTAAGTTTTCATTTCTCTTGGATATATACTTAAGAATAGAAGTGATGAATCAGGTAATAACTCTATGTTAACTTTGTAAGGAATTGCCAAACTGTTTTTCAGAGTGCTTGTAACTTTTACATTTCCTCCAACAATGTAAAATGATTCTAATTTTTACAGTCTTCCCAACATACTATGTTTTTTCTTTTTTGATTACAGCCTTTTATGGGTGTACATAAAGCGATACCTTATTTTTTGTTTTATTATTTATTTATTTATTTATTTATTTACTTTTTAGATAGAGCCAGGGAGAGAGAGAGAGACAGCAACATTGAACTGCTCCTGTAGTGTTCTGACCAGGAAGTCAAACTGGCAACCTCCGCACTCCGGGTGACACACCAACTAACTGAGCTATCTGATTGGGGCTTAGTTTTTATTAATTTTTAGAGAACAGAGAGAGGAAAGGATAGAGAGGACAGGGTGAAGGGAAACATTTGTTGTTTCACTCTGTTGTGCATTTTTTGGTTGCTTCTCATGTGTGCCCTGACCAGGGATCGAACCTGTAACCTTGTTGTTTTGAGGCAACGCCCTTAACCAACTAAGCCAATGATCAGGGCCAAATAGGTTTTGATTTTCATTTCCCTAGTGACTAATGACATTGGGCTTCTTTTCCTGTGCTTATAAAATATTTTTGTATCTTTTTTGGTGAAATGGCTATTCAGAATCTTTGCCCATTTAAAAATTGTATTTAATTTTTTTTTACTATTGAGTTGTCTTTTTTATAAATTCTAGATGCAAGTCTTTTATCAACTACACTACTTACAAATATTTTCTCTTATTCTGTGTGTTGTCTTTTTACTTTCTTGGTGGTCTTTGAAACATGTCTTCTTAATTACATTTATTGGGGTGGCATGGGTTAATAAAATTGTATAGGTTATAAGTATATGATTCTATGATACATGATCTGTTAATTGCATTTTATGTCCACCACCAGTCAGATCATCCGTCACCATGTGTTTGATCCCCTTTGCCCTTTACTACCCCTTCACCCCTCTTCCTTCTGGTAACCACTAGACTGTCTGTGTCTAGAGTTTCAGTTTTATATTCCACAGATAAGTAAAATCATACGGTTTGTAACTTTTTCTGTCTGACTTATTTCATTTAGCATGATATTTTCAAGAACCATCTATGAATGTAATCACAAATGGCACGATTTCATCATTTCTTATGGCTGAGTAGTATTCCATTGTATGTACATACCACGTCTTCTTTATCCAATCCTTTATCAAAAGCCACTTCAGTTTTCATTTCTTGGCCATTGTGAATAATGCTGCAATGAACATAGGAATGCAAATAAATGTTTTCAAAATTTTTAGGTAAATACCCAGGAAAGGAGTTACTGGGTCATATGATAACACTATTCTTAATTTTTTAAGGAACCTTCATACTGTATTCCATGATGACTGTACTGATTTATGTCCCCATCAGCAATGAATGAGGGTTCCTTTTTCTCCACAGCCTCTCTAACACTTGTTATTACTTGTTTTGTTGATAATAGCCATTCTAACAAGTGTGAGGTGGTATCTCATTGTAGTTTTGATTTGTATTCCCCCAATAGCTTATGAAGTTGAGCATCTTTTCAAGTATTTGTTGGCTATTTGTTTTTTTGGGAGAAGCATGTGTTCAGGTCCTCTGCCTGTTTTTTACTTGGATTGTTTGGTGTTGAGTTGTATGAGTTCTTTATCTATTTTGAATATTAACACCTATCAGAGCTGCAAATATCTTCTCTCATTCAGTAGGTTGCTTTTTTGTTTGGTTCATAGTTTCTTTTGCTCTGCAGAAGCTTTTTAGATTGATGTAGTCCCTAGTCCTATTCATTTATTGTTGCCTTTATTTCTCTTGCTTTTGGGATCGAATTCATAAAATCCTCTCTAAGACCAAGGTACATAACTAATTTCTGAGTATTTTATCCTTTTTTATGCTATTGTATACAAGTGTCTTAAACTTTGTGTGTATGTGTGTTTGTAATGCATCTCCTCTATCCCTATCCTCTACTGCTATGTTTGTCTTATTCTAAAAAACATTTATTCGACCTCTTAGCAATTACATGACATGCCTTTTTGGTGTCAGGTGCTCTGTGACAGGCATTGGAGATATTGAATTGATTAAACATCGTGTGTTTAGACACAAATATATCTAAAGTTTATTTAAAGCACAGTGAATATTAGAATGATGTAGCAGAAGCATTGTAGGAGAATCAGTGAGACTTTATTAGAGACGGTAATATTTAGCTTGACCTTGAAATATTGGTAAGGATTTAACAAACTTAGACTTTCTGTTTAGTTGAAACAAGATAAGGGAAATCACAAAGGCATAAAAATACTTGACTGGTCCTGGCTGAATGGCTCAGTTGGTTAGAGCGTTATCCTGAAGCACAAAGGTTGCTGGTTCGATCCCCAGTCAGGACACATACAGGAACAGATCGATGTTCTTGTTTCTTCCTTCCTCTCTCTCTAAAATCAGTGAAGTAAATAATAATAATAAAAAACACCTGGCTGTTCATAACAGGTGAACAGGCTCATGCACTAAGTGTCTGATGACTGAGGAAAATGACTGAAGGTGAAGTAGGAAATGTAGAGGAATCTAGTTTTCACAGGTTTTAATAAAATGTTAAGGATTTTGTGGGCACTGTGGGCCGCTGAGCAGTGGGGTTTCATGGGAGATTTTTATTTTTAAATGAGGGCTGGTGTTTATGAGATTCATATGTTGGAGAATTAACTCTGTTGTTTGCTGGGAATGGATTGCATACAGTAAGGCAGAGTAATCAATAATCTTGTGGTGTGCCACAAGAATTTTTAAAACATGCAGTACCTGACTATTTAGTCAGGTGTACTGACCTGTTTTCCCTTAGATTCTGTCATATAAAAAGAGAATGATAACAGCCAACACAACGACGCCTTCTGGTGTGAATGAATCGAAGTTATACCTTTTTTTAAAAAAATTAGATTGAAAAAAAATTTTTTTTAGTATTATGTGGAATTTTAGTATATAATAGTTGATGTGTGCCAGGAGATGAAAAAGGTTGAGTTAGAAGTCTTTTTCAAAATCCAGGGAGAGAAGATTAGTAAGATTTTATTATGAAGAGGAGGAGGAGAGGAGTTCTACAGTTTGCTATGCAGTTTGACACTTAATTACCCCTATTTTGCCTGGTATCTCTGTCTTCTTCTTGGTTTCTTCAGAAACTATACTTCTAATTTCTACCAGACTGCAGAGGGAAGGCAGAGTCCCGAGTGTCTAACTAGCAAGTTCCATCTATTTTTTTCTGAAACTCATCCTCATCTTCTAGGGTGTTTGAAGCCTTGGGCACTTAAGGAGCTCTGCAGGATTTATTAGTGAAGTTTTATTATTTATTGGTTGCCTATATGCTAGGTACTGTGCTTTGCTAGAATTATCCTATGTAATCTTAATTGTAACCTTAGGAAAGGATCTATCTATTACCTCCTTTTTACACATATGAAAATAGGTTTGGAACAGAATTAGTAAGTTAGAACACCAGGACTTGAACACAGGTGTATTTGACTCAGAAACTGGACTTTTACCAACTCTGCTATACTCCAGAACAGTTAGCATTTCACGCTTCTTCCTGTATGTCTGCACTATCATTTTTGTAGAAATATCACTATGTTGATTTGAACACATGAAAAAAGAGTTGCTATACTAAGTATAATACAAAAATAAAGTGAAATTCAGTACACTTATGGAAATATAAGTGTCATTTAATTTTTATGACTGTAGTTGCTCAGAATATCTTCCTTAAACAACATTGGGAGTAAAACAGTTTCTAGCAATATTTGGGATTCAGCTGGTGTAGGCATGGAGATAAATGGTCACAATAGATTCTGTCTGTCACGATACTGAAAGCTTCTAGAACCAAAGGCTTAGTTTTCTATTATTTTTCTGCCCCTTACAGTACTAGCTAGAGTGTCCTTAGAAACTTAATGTTCAGTGGATGTTGGCAGATAGACTAAATGACAACTAAAAAATTCAGAACTATATGTTTAAGAATACTTTTTATGTTTTGGTACCAAATGTTTAGCATTCTTGTATTTTGAGTCAATGCTTATCTCAGTTGGCACTAATTTTTTTTTCTTTCTCTTTTAACATAATCTCTATAACTAGATCTCCAGTTTGATCAACAGAGCACCATGTCTCGTTCACGGCAACCCCCCCTTGTGACAGGCATCTCTCCAAATGAAGGAATACCATGGACCAAGGTCACAATTAGAGGAGAAAACCTGGGGACTGGTCCAACAGACCTCATTGGTAAGGGAAGGACTGTGCTATGTATCCATGCTAAGTGCATTTTTGTGTTGGGCAGTTGAGGCAAGATATTTTGAAATAGTGAAGATGACATTATTGTGGTCTGTACAGAATGAGCTGAATAAAAATTAAATAATTATTTGATTTCCTGATTTTTCTGTTAAAAATTTTTGTCATTATTGTTTTTCACCAAGTCCTTCAGAAAGTTTTCCAAAGCTGAGATTTGCCTCCATTTCCTTGACTCTTCTCTCTCCTCTTTAGATTGCTAAAATAGCCTCCTATCTGTTTTTGCTCTCTTAAGCTTTCCTTTCATTATACAACTCTCTTTCTTCTCAAGTGTCCTGTGAATTATTCCTCTTCTCTTTCTTACTGCTCTTCAAATCTAAACCCCATCTCCTGGTGATGTCAGTACCACTTGGCTCTCATCCTCACTCCCCCTATATACTGTCTCACCAGGTGACTTAGAGACCTTACTTGTACTCTTTTCTTTGTTCCATGGCTGTTCCATCATGGTTGAGAGCATGACTACTAATCTAAATGCGTAGTCTCAGTCTGCAGAGACTCACAAGCAAAGATCCCTTCTTACCCCTGTTAATCTATCTTATTTAGGTTCTCCTCTAACATTTACATACTATTTAGAAGAAACTAAGTTTTAGTTTTTAGGGTCAGTTTATGTTTTTAAGCTTTTTAATCTTTTTAATCTTTTTAAGGACATGGATGATATGCATCCAGTTGATACAGCATAAATAATTTTACATACTGGTTTGAATAGTATGTTTCTCCTCCCTCTGTATCATGGAGACCCTTTACTTTTGGCTTATTTAAGCATTGATGTTTGTCAGTGGTTCTCACTTCTTGCTTTTCTTAATCTCTTCTAAAACTTAAAAAAAAAAAAAAACGACTGGAAGCCACTAAGTCTCAGTCCCTAAAGAGCCTGATTATGTTTTTTAAAAATACAAATGAGTGTTAATACAGCCAGGGAAGAGAGCAGATTAGAAATATAATTGTATGGTCAGTTAAGATTATTTCCCTGTGAACTCTGTGTGAGGGTATACTGCACTCCATTGATTGTGAGAAAGGGAGAGACTCTACTAAGTGTTATTGAATATGGTACAGTATTCTGATTCCCCGCATACATTTATCTGGATTCAGACATTCTCTTGACTCATTTCTTAATTTGGTAAAGTACTGGACATTATGAGTTGGAACTTGATTTTTTTTTGCATTATAGCTGCTGATTGACAGATTGTGTTTTGGCCATTCAGAAAACCTTTTGAAAAGAGAAAGTGCATCACCGTGTTTTATAACTGAGATTTGCACTTCCCAGCTAATTATTTTTGCTAGTGTTATTTAAATATGTCTCATTTTATACTGTTTTTCTAGTTACAGTTTTTGATTCTTCAGTAAATAAAACTTAAATATATTCTTATGAAGATAGTCATGTCTAATCCTACACATTGATTTTTGATACAACTTATTCCAGAATTTTCTTTATCCAAAGTGCAAAAATTCCCACATGTATGGAAAAAGGCCATACAGATGGAGTTTATGTCCCACATTTTAATTGGCAGTCACTGGGAGCTCCTAAACATGACAGTTACTAGTCTATATACATTTTAATTTTGCCTTAGTTTCAGACATTACTATTCTTATTTGACTAAATGTATATTTTATAAACCTTGGTAGATCAGCTTTCAGTTGCCCATATATTGGCAAGAAACCAGTTTTTAAAAAAGCAAACTTAACTTACTAAATTGTTTAAGTGTTTTTAACTCAGATATATCTACATTAGCCAACTAAAACACTTAAAAGTTACTTTAAAAATATTTATTATATTTTATAAAGCAGATTTCTTAGTTTTCAGTAACTTGTTTCTTAGTTTTCAGTAACTTGGCAAAAGTAAGCTTAAGTAATTAAGAAATAGGTTTTACGGTCTTATTTCATTTTCATGACATTTAAAATAATCTATTTCATCCTATGTTTTAAATTATATGGTGAGTATTATTTTTTTTAGTTAAAATGCTGAAGACATATTAAATCAGAGGAACAATGATTGCAGCTATAACCAGATGAATGTACTATTATTGTTCTGGGAATTTTTTCCCCAATATCATTTATGTTTGCTCATCTGAACATGTTTTTTCTATGTCTTTGTAGCTGATAGTTGTTTCCAGTTCTCAATTTTAATCATAAGATAGTTCTCTAGCAGGGGATTTCTGTCAGGAATGACTTTATATTAAGCCCTGACATTTGTTGTGTTTTTCTCCTTTCTAAAATGAGTTAATATTTAAAATCACAAGAATCTTTTTGATACAGTAAAATTAAAAATTATTAAGTTATATATTGCTCTGGAGTGTTATCAAAATACCTACCCTCTGTAATTAAATCTTTTGTAAATTAAAACATTTCTCATTTATTTAAAACAATACACAGACTGTTAGGTATACATAACAATTATTTGAGCAAATATGCATTGAAGTGTTTCACAGTACTTGGAGATAAAGAACAGTTTCAGAGATGCTTTAAATCTCTTAAATTGTTTAAATTTTTGTAACAAAAATGATTATCAGGAAAGATATCTAAGAAATCCTCATTTGGGAAAAAATAATTTTGATTATCAATACATTTAAAAATGTGTCAATGTCATTACACATTTTAAAAAACCCACAGAAAACTTACTCCTAAAGGAACCTTTAAGTGTTTTATTAGTAAAATAAAATTTCATACATGAATAAATAATAGATGTTTTAGAGAAATCTCTAAAATTCATTATTTTAAATGTTTTTAAAATGTTATGTTCATGTGGTTTTTATTCCTTATAGTTAATATAACATTCTTACTAAGTAATGTTTTAAGTTATAACAACATGAATGCCTTCCAATATTTTGTTAACCAAATTTGGCAGGTATTACTGGAAAAAAAACTGTAATCGCTAAATTTGACTGCTGAACAGTATAGAAAAAATACATAATGAGAAAAACAAGTGTGAAGTAGCCATGTCTTTGCCACGTATATTTTGGTTTGTTTTCTTTATAAATATTTATTTTATTGGTCCCTATTTTGTGGTAATGGAAACTATAGAGACTAGCTGGTAAGGGTAGTATCTTGGTGTTTTGGTAGGGATCATGTATTCCTTACAATCATCTGTCAGTGCCACCCTGGTTGGTGTTGCCCACATTATAATTTGCATGGAATCAGGGCCTGAGATGCCAGGCATAAGCTGATCTTTTGGGAGTGCCAGTTTTATTTTGAAAGCAGAATGTAGGATAGTAACAGTATCATTAGGAAGACACTAAGGAAGCAGAATGGTCTGCCTGTAGAGGAATGATAAGCAAATAAGAAAAATGAAGTAGGAAACCAGTAATGCCTGAAAACATTTACTGGATTTACCAGACTCCAGACTACGCTTAAAATAAAGTATCTACTTTAGTTCATTCTGTTACATCCTATCTAATTGAACACTAGTAAAAATGTATGTCGATTATTTTCAGGAAGATGTATAAAGATGTTTTTAGGGAATGATATATATGTTTATTTATACTTTACAACTTTATATCAATAACTTAGACTTCTAATAATAGCAATAATTTCCCTTCTAATAACCATGAAAGCAATTTAAGATTCTCATCATCTAAGTACAGTAATCTAGAATGCCTACACATTTTTAAAAATTTTTTTTATTCATTTTAGAGAGGAGAGGGAGAGACAGAGAGAGAGAGAGAGGAGAGACAGAGAGAGAGAAGGGGGGGAGGAGCTGGAAGCATCAACTCCCATATGTGCCTTGACCATGCAAGCCCAGGGTTTCGAACCGGCGACCTCAGCATTTCCAGGTTGACACTTTATCCACTGTGCCACCACAGGTCAGGCCTACACATTATTTTTATGGTCATTATTTTCTAATTCCAGTGATGTTTCGAGAAACAAATATACTCTAAGTCTTAAACATTAGTGAAAAAGATTAGACAAAAATCAATAGAAACAATGGTACATTTGCAAATAATGTTAGATATATTCAATAATAGAAGTAATATTGAACGAGGAAATGTTATTTCCAGATTTATTTTTTAGTTCTTGGCAAAGCCTGGTGTAACTAAGAGGAACAAGAAAAATGTCTTTTTATATATGATTATTATTGTTCTTTTGAACTTTGTTATATGCATTCTTTTATTTTTAGGCTTGACAATTTGTGGACATAATTGCCTCCTGACAGCAGAATGGATGTCTGCAAGTAAAATAGTATGCCGAGTGGGACAAGCCAAAAATGACAAAGGAGACATAATTGTCACAACTAAGTCAGGTGGTAAAGGAACGTCAACAGTTTCTTTCAAGCTACTCAAACCTGAAAAAATAGGTATCAGCTCTCATGATGTTGTTCTAAAGATGAAAGTAAAAATGGGTTTTGTCTTTCAAAATTTAGGTATATTAGTGTAAATTTTACCTACTGTTTTATCTCATTAGCTTAGATTCAGTTTATGTTTAGTTTGACTAGAATTGATATTGGTTAAAATTTGCATTACCTCTGAAAAGGCAAGCAAGGGTCATGATCCTGACAATTATCATTCTAAACTCGTTTTCCCCCTTTTATTTAGAAATTAAATTTAATAGGGTGACATTGATTGATAAGAGTACACAGGTTTCAAGTAAACATTTCTAAAGCATTTGAACTCTTGATTGCATTGTATGCCCAGCAGCCAACATCAAATCATTTTCTGCCACTGTATCATTATCCCTTATTATTCCCCTCTCCCCATTACTAAAGCTCTTGCTTTTGTTCTGTTGGTCTGTGTGTGTGTTTTTCTGCCAATGCCATACTGTTTTGATTATTGTGGCTCTGTAGGATATATTTGAAGTCAGGTAGGGTGATACCTCCAGCTTCATTCTTTTTCTTCAGGATTGCTTTGGCTACTATTTGTGTTCTTTTATGGTTTTGTACAAACCTGGTGATTTTTTTGTTCTATTTCTTTAAAAAATGACATATGGATTTTAGTGGGGATTGCATTAAGTTTATATATTGCTTTGGGTAATGTGTCCATTTTAATAACTATGTTGGTTTTTTTCGGTCCTTAAACATGGAATATGTTTCCATTTTATTGTGGCTTTTTTCAGTTTCTTTTAATAATGCTTTGTAGTTTTCAGTACATAGGTCCTACACGTCCTTTATTAAGTTTATTCCTAGGTATTTTTTGTTGTTGCAGTTGTCAAAGGAATTATTTTTTCAGTCTCTTTTCTGAAGTTTCATTGTTGGCATATAGAAATGCAGTAGACTTTTGTATATTGATTTTGTCCTGTGCCTTTACTGTATTTATTTATGGTTTCTAATAGTTTTTTAGTGGAGTCTTTGAGGTTTTCTGTATACAATATCGTGTCATCTACAGAAAGTGATACCTTTACTTCTTTTTTCCCAGTATGGATGCCATTATTTCTTTCTCTTGCCTGATTGCTCTGGCTAAGACTTATAGTACTATGTTGAATAAGAGTGGAGAGAGTGGGTATGTTTGTCTTGATCCTGATATAAGAGGAAAAGCTTTCACTTTTTCACCATTTGGTATGATATTGGCTAATGGTTTGTCAAATATGGCTTTTATTATGTTGAGGTACTTTCTACCTACTTTATTGTATGTTTTACACATAAATGGATGTTGTATCTTATTGAATGCGTTTTCTGCATTTATTGATAGGCTCATATATTCTTGTTCTTTGTTATGTTCATGTGGTGTATGTATTATATTGATTGATTTGCATATGTTAAATCATTCTTGTTCTCTTGGAATGAATCCTACTTGATTGCTATGAATTATTTTTTTAATGTATTGTATTCGATTTGCTAGTATTTTGTTTAGGATTTTTGCATATGTATTCATTAGAGATAGTGGTCTGTAGTTTTCTTTTTGTGTGTTGTCCTTGCATAAGGGGTACAGAGGCAGGATCTGGATGTTGGGGATGCACAGTTTGTATTTCTCTGACTCTGTGCCAATTCAGGCTGCCCGCAGACCATGGGAATAATGGTAGTGACCCATGTTCTGCTGTCACTTTAGTTCAGTATCTCCAGATGCCTCTCAGTCTCTCTTCTCTCCCCAGCTGAAGAAGACCCAGTCACTCCTGGTTTCTCTCCTCTCTGGAGCCCTGGCAGAGAGACACCCAGACAGTCCAGTTTCTCTCCTGTCTGGAGCTCCGCCATGAGCATGTCTTATCTTCTGCCCCGCTTTTTACCCTTTCCACGTTTATTCTGTGCGCAGATCTTTTTAGGTAAGGCTGCGAGACAAGTTGGATTCCTTCACTGAGTTATAGCTGTTCAGTTTGTTGAAATTTCAAGGGGAGAGAGATCAAGGGTGTCTCTCAGGTCACCATTACTCTTATGTCTGGTGCTACAGTATCTAAATTCTTTATAAAATCTGTTCATTTAACATTTCTTTTTTTTAAATTCAGAGACAGAGAGAGAGTCAGAGAGAGAGATAGACAGGGACAGACAGACAGGAACCCAGAGAGATGAGAAGCATCAATCATCAGTTTTTTGTTGTGACACCTTAGTTGTTCAGTGATTGCTTTCTCATAGTGCCTTGACCGTGGGCCTTCAGCAGACCGAGTAACCCCTTGCCCAAGCCAGCGACCTTGGGTCCAAGCTGGTGAGCTTTTCTCAAACCAGATGAGCTTGCGCTCAAAGCTGGTGACCTTGGGGTCTTGAACCTGAGTCCTCCGCATCCCAGTCCGATGCTCTATCCCAGGGGTCCCCAAACTTTTTACACAGGGGGCCAGTTCACTGTCCCTCAGACCATTGGAGGACCGGACTATAAAAAAAAACTATGAACAAATCCCTATGCACACTGCACATATCTTATTTTAAAGTAAAACAAAACAAAACAGGAACAAATACAATATTTAAAATAAAGAACAAGTAAATTTAAATCAACACACTGACCAGTATTTCAATGGGAACTATGCTCCTCTCACTGACCACCAATGAAAGAGGTGCCCCTTCCAGAAGTGCAGCGGGGGCTGGATAAATGGCCTCAGGGGGCCGCATGCGGCCTGCGGGCTGTAGTTTGGGGACCCCTGATCAGGCCTGGTCAGGCCATTTAACATTTTGATATAACAATTTTAGTTCCTTGATCTTGAATACATTTCTTCTTGAATTGTATTTTTTTCTGCTATATAGTTAAGATTTAAAGTGAAATATCCTCCTGACTTGGCAAATTATCAATATGGTAATATTAGCTAAATAATACACTTTCATTTTCTCCATCCTTTCAGTCCTGGACAACATGTTGTCTGATCTTTAGACCTTCAGACTAAAAATCATTCTTCCTTGTACCCTAGAGCAGTGGTCCCCAACCTTTTTTGGGCCACAAACCAGTTTAATGTCAGAAAAGATTTTCACGGACCGGCCTTTAGGGTGGGACGGAGAAATGCACAAAATAAAATTATGCAACCAGCGTAAAAAATGTGTTATTTTTAAATATAATTGTTGAACTTACGAGACAAGTGCCAAGAGTGAGTCTTAGATGGATGTAACAGAGGGAATCTGGTCATTTAAAAAAAATAAAACATCGTTCAGACTTATATATAATTAGAACGGAAATAATGTAAATTATATATTATTTCTCTGCAGACCAGTACCAAATGGCCCACAGACCGGTACCGGTCCGCGGCCCGGGGGTTGGGGACTACTGCCCTATAGCACTTCACATGATAAATTTTTATATACTTAACACCCACTTTCTCAGAGTAATTAAGAACTTAATCTGAGGACCCAGACTTTGAATATTAATCTGGGCTCTAGCACAAAAAACTGTGGAACTTCACTGTCTCTTTGTGGTTAGAAGTGGAATAGTAGTATGAACCTACCCTTATAGGGGTAAATGAGTTAGGACATACACATAAAGTGCTTAATATAGCCCCTTACACAAAGTAAGTGTTCAATAAATTATTTTTATTCATTTAAATATTTCTTTAAACATTGGGGTAACTTTAATAACATTATATAAGTTTCAAGTATACCATTCTATAATATATTATTTGTATATTTTATTGTGTGCCTATCACTTAAAGTCTAATCTTCTGTCTCCATATATTTGATCTCTTTTACCCTCTTTAATCTCCCTCCCTCCATATCCATTCCCTTTAGGTACTCACCATATTGTCATCTGTTTCTATGATTTTGTTTGTTTTGTTTTGTTCATTTGTTGCTTTCTATTTTATATCCCACATGTGAGTAGTATTCTACTTTATGAACCATATTTTCTATATTCAGTCATCCATCAAAGGACACTTAGATTGTTTCCATGTCTTGGCTACCCTGTATAATGCTACAATGAACATAGGGGGTACATATATCTTTTTTTTTTTTTTTTAAGTGAGAGGGAGAGATAGACAGAATCCTGCATGTGCCCAAACCAGGATATACCCAGCAACCCCTGTCTGGGGCTGATGCTTGACTGAGTCAAGCTATTTTTAGCGCCTGAGGCTGATGCACTCTGACCGACCAAGCTGTTTCTCAGCACCTGGGGCCATGCCTGCGGAAGGGGAAGGGGAAGAAGACGGGGGTGGGGAGAAGCAAATGGTTGCTTCTCTTATGTTCCCTGAGTGGGTATTGGACCCGGGACGTCCATATGCTGGGCTGGTGCTCTATCCACTTAGCCAACCAACCGGCCAGGGCCACATATATCTTTTATGAATAAATGTTTTCAAAATTTTCAGGTAGATACCCAGAATAGGGATTACTGGGTCATATAATATCTCTATTTTTAATTTTTTGAGGACCCTCTATACTGTTTTTCATAGTGGCCACAACATAGCTCAATCTGGAAAATATGCTGAGTTAAACAAATCAGATAGAAAAGGTCAAGAACCATATGATTTCACTCATATGTGAAATATAAAACTGAAAGCAACAAAATGTATTAAAAAACAAAGAAAAATAGAGGAAGACAGCAGTATTGTGTTTAACAGTGAGAAGGGAAGTAGAGGGAGATAAAGAGAAAGGGGGTCAAATATGTGATGACTGAAGAAGACTTTGGGTGATGAGCACACAATGCAATATGCAGATGATGTAGCATATATTTGTACGCTTGATACCTATATTATTTTAAGTCACTGCAATAAATTTAATTAAAAAATTTTTAAATAAAAAATATTCTTACCAACACTGTATAAAGATTCCTTTTTATCTACATCCTTTTTAACACTTATTTCTTGTTCTAGTGATAATAACCATTCTGACAGGCGTGAAGTTTATCTTATTGTGGTTTGTTTTTTGTGACAGAGAGAGAGAGAGAAAGGGACAGATAGGGACAGAAAAACAGGAAGGGAGAGAGATGAGAAGCATTAATTCTTCATTGTGGCTTCTTAGTTGTTCATTGATTGCTTTCTCATATGTGCCTTGATTGGGGGTGGGGGGGGTGGCCACAGCAGAGCTAGTGACCCCTTGCTTAAGCCAGTGACCTTGGGCTCAAGCCAGCCACCATGGAGTCATGTCTATGATCCCACAGTCAAGCCAGTGACCCCATACTCAAGTTGGTGAGCCCACACTCAAGCCAGATGAGTCCGCACTCAGGCCAGCGAGCTTAAGGTTTCGAACCTGGGTCCTCTGTGTCTCAGTCCAACGCTCTATCCATTCTGCCACCACCTGGTCAGGCTATCTCTTTGTGGTTTTGATTTGCATTTCTTTTATAGGTAGGGAAATAGACCATATTTTTAAATACCGATTGGCCAATTGCATGTCTTTTTGGGAAAAGAATCAGCAGGTCCTCTGCTTGTTTTTTTAAAAAAAATTATTGATTGATTATATATAGAGAGAAACATCAGTTCTACATTCATTGATTGCTTCCTATATGTGCCCTGATCAAGGATCAAACTGCAACCTTGTCATATTGGGATGACTCTAACCAAATGAGCTTTTGGGCCAGGGCCCTCTGCCTTTTTAAAAGATTTTATTTACTGATTTTTGAAGAGAGGGGAAAGAGAGAGAGAAAGAGAGAGTGAGAAATGGGGGAGAAGCAGGAAGCATCTACTCATAGTAGTTGCTTTCTGTATGTGCCTTGACCGGGCAAGCCCAGGGATTGAACTGGTGACCTCAGCATTCTGGGTCAATGCTTTATCTACTGTGCCATGACAGACTTGCCATTTCTTAATTGGAACAGTTGTTTTTTGTTGTTGAGTTATGTGATTTCTTTATATATATTTTGAACATTAACCCCATATCAGAGGTATTGTTTGCAGATATTTTCTCACATTCAGTTGGCTGCCTTTTTGCTTGTTGATGGTTTGTTTTGTATGCAGAGTTTTTTAGTTTAATGAAGCCCCTTTATTTATTTTTTGCTTTTACTGCCTTTGCATTTGGGGTCAAATTCATAAAATTCTATCTGAGGCCAAGGTCTACAAGTTTAGTGCCTACTTTTTTTCCTATGTATTATATTATTTCAGGTCTTAACATTTATGTATTTGATTTATTTTATGTTACTTTTTGTGTAAAATAGCAGTGTCTCATAGCGGTTTAGTTTCATTCTTTTGTATGTGGCTTTCAAGTTTTCCCAACACCATTTGTTGAAGAGACTTTCTTTTCTATTTGTATGTTTATGGCCTCTTATCAAAAATTAGTTGCCTGTATACATGTGGGTTTATTTCTTCGCTCTCCATTCTCATCATTGTCCATTTGTCCATGTGTCTCTTTCTCTGGTAATAACATGCTGTTTTGATTATTGTTGCTTTGCAGTATCATTTGAAGTCAGGGAGTGTTATACCTCCAGCTTTTTTTTTTTCTCTCTCAGTATTGCTTTAGCCATTCAGGGTCTTCTGTGGTTCTGTACAATTTCAGGATAAAATTTAAGGAAATTTTTTTCTATATTTTTGAAAAATGCCATTGGGATTTTAATGGGGATTGCATTAAATTTGTATATTGCTTTAGGTAAATGGCCATTTAAACTATGTTCTTTTAATCCATGAACATGAAATATTTTTCCATTTCTTTGTGTCTTTAATTTCTTTCAACATTATCTAGTAGTTTTTAGTGTATAGGGCTTTCATACCCTTTGTTAACTTTATTCATAGATATTTATTTCTTTTTGTTGCAATCGAAGATGGAATTGTTTTCATTTTTTTCCCGAAATTTAATTGTTAGTATATAGGAATGCAATGCATTTTTTTACATTGATTCTGTATCCTACAACTTTACTGTACTTGATTGTTTCTAATAGTATTTTGGTGGCGTCTTTAAGATTTTAAATATAAAGAATTGTGTCATTTGCAAAAAGTGGCAATTTTACGTATTCCCAATTTGGATGCCTTTTATTCTTTCTTTTACTTGATTGAACTGGTTAGGTACATCTAGTATGTTGAATAACAGTGGTTAAAGTTAGTATCCTTGTCTTGTTCCTGATCTTAGAGGAAAGCTTTCATGTTTACAGCATTGAGTATATTAGCTGACAGTTTATCATATATGGCCTTTATTATAGTATTTACTTCTATGTCCCATTTATTGAGTATTTTATTAATCATAAATGGGTGTTGTGTCTTGTCATATGATTTTTATCTTTTATTTTGATAATTTGTTGTGTAACATTGATTGATTTGTATATGTTGAACCACCTTTGCACTCCTGGCATGAACCCCACTTGGTTGTGGTGTATTATCTTTTTAATGTATCATTGTATTTACTAGTATTTTGTACCTATACTCATCAGAGATCTTGGTCTCTAAATTTTTGGGTGTGTGTGTTTTCCTTATCTAGTTTTGGTATCATGGTAATGTTGATCTCATTTTAAAATGAATTAGGAAGTTTTGCCTCCTTTTTCATATTTTGGAAGAGTTTGAGGAAGATCGGTATTAAATTTTCTTTGAATGTTTGGTAGAATTCATAGAAACCATATGGACCTGGACTTTTATTTTGGGGGGAAGTTTTTAGTGACTGTGTCAATTTCCTTACTATTGATTATTTAGATTTTCCAATTCTTTGAGATTTCATTTTAGAAGGTTATTTCTAAGAACTTGTCCATCTCTTCTAGGTTATAGAATTTGGTGGTGTATAGCCTTTCATAGTGTTTCTGTAAGTTCTCCTCTTAATACTGAGTTTGAGTTTTTTCTCTTTTTTCCTTAGTGAATCTAGCCAGAGGGTTATCAATTTTATTAATCTTTTCAAACAACCAAATCTTTGTTGCATTATTTACTGTTTTGTTCTCTGTTTCATTTATTTCTGCTCTAATTTTTTTTTTCCTAGTAACTTAAGGCTTTGCCCCCCTCCCTAGTTCTTTAAGGGAAAATGTTAGGTTTTTTTATTTGAGATTTTTCTTGTTTCTTAAAGTAAACCTGTCATGATGTAAATTTCTCCTTTGTTAACACTTTGTATCTTTCCAAATTTTTATATGTTGTACTGTCATTCTCATTTGTCTTTCTACTTTTATTTATTTTTTGACCTGGGCATTGTTTTGTAGATCTCCACACATTCTGAGCTTTTTTTTTTTTTTTTTTTTTGACAGTTGATTTCCAATTTCAAAGCATTGTGGTTAGAGAATATGCTTGGTATGTTGTCAGTCTTCTCAGATTTGTTGAGGCTGGTTTTGTGTTCCAGCATATGTTCTGCCCTTGAAATTGTTGAACATGATGAATTAGATGAATGACAAAGAGCCCAAAGGAGCGTAGCGGATACAATACTATCTTCAGAGGTCATATTTTGTTCACAGGTACTATCCAGTCGTTTTGTTGGGTCCTTGTTAGTTCCATTACAAAAGCTCTGTATGCCTTGGAAGGTGTTTGACTGATTTCTTTATAAAAGGAATTGTTGGATATATTTTTTTGAATAAACAAAATTAATTGTACTTTTTTTTTGTAAAATACATTTGTTTTATCAGAACTTTTTATCAGAGGCTTAATTTGTCTTCTCTATTGAATAATGTAAGCCAAGAGCTGTTATATTTGTTTTTATAAAAATAGATTCTTAGTGTTTTAAATTAAGCTACCAGACATTTTAAAAAAAATTAGAGCCTTTATATCTTCAAAACTCTTAAAAATTACCTTAGCATGCATTTAGATCCTAAAAGATAAAGCAATTTGAAAAACTTAGAACGTACCTGGAGGTGTTTATATCTTACTAAGGATGTGCTCCTCATTTCGGTAGGCATTTTGGACCAGTCTGCTGTGTGGGTTGATGAAATGAATTATTACGATATGCGTACTGACAGAAATAAAGGAATGCCTCCCTTGTCCCTGCGTCCTGCTAACCCGCTTGGCATTGAGATTGAAAAGTGAGTACCATCTTTTTTACAGTTTCTTTTTTTTTTTGTATTTTTCTGAAGCTAGAAACCGGGAGAGACAGTCAGACAGACTCCCACATGTGCCCGACTGGGATCCACCCAGCACGCCCACCAGGGGCGATGCTCTGCCCCTCCGGGGCATCGCTTTGCCACGACCAGAGCCACGCACCTGGGGCAGAGGCCAAGGAGCCATCCCCAGTGCCCGGGCCATCTTTGCTCCAATGGAGCCTTGGCTGCGGGAGCGGAAGAGAGAGACAGAGAGGAAGGAGGGGGGGGGGTGGAGAAGCAAATGAGCGTTTCTCCTATGTGCCCTGGCCGGGAATTGAACCCGGGTCCCCCGCACGCCAGGCCGACGCTCTACCGCTGAGCCAACCGGCCAGGGCCATTTTTTATTTTCAATTGGTAAAAGTTTTATATACTTAGAGAGTCAAATTCTGGAACTATCAGGGAAGCACAATTTAACACACCTTCATTTTGGGGAGACTATTATTACTTCTGAAGCCTGGTCAGCTTTGCTGCCAGTGAATATTTCTATTAAAACTTTTGGCAAAACTACTACTTCTTTAGGTTTTTTTAAAATTTATTAGTTGTGGAGAAGAAAAATACCTTGAAATATTTAATACTAATACCTAAAAAAGTCTAAGTATAGTTGATTAATTTATATAAATTTAGGTATACAACTAGTAATCTGACATCTGTAGACTACATGAAGTGATCACCATGACAAGTCTAGTAACCTTCTGTCATCATACACGGTTATTGTGAGAGTCTCTGTGTATTGCATCCCTGTGACTTACTTGCTTTATAACTGGAAATTTGGACCTCTAATCCCTTTATGTTTTCTGCCCCTGCTACCCCTACCCCCACTCCCTATTATAGCCATCAGTTCTCTGTTTCTGTGTGTGTGTTTCTGTTTTGCTTTGTTTATTTTGTTTTTAGATTCCACATATAAGTGAAATCATGTGGTATTTGTCTTTCTGTGACTTATTTCACTTAGCATACCCTGTAGGCCCATCTGTGTTGTCACAAGTGGCAAGTTTATTCTTTCTTTTATGGCTGAGGAATATTCTACTGTTTGTATATATACATACATATAAATCTTCCAGAGATATACATATATATCATATCTCCTTTATTCAGTTGTCTATTGATGTACACCTAGGTTGCTTTTCTATCTATTGTAAATGCTACAATAAACATAGAGGTGCAGATACCATTTTGCATCGATACAGTTTCACAGAACTTGTTATTTGAATAATACTTTAATGGTATGAGAATAAATGCATTTTTTTGGAGTTGGTAATTTTAAATATTTAGATGATACTTGAAATAAAAATGGGATTTTCTATGTGCTTGATATTTTGGGAAAAATTTTAGAGTAATTAGGCTCAATGTAGTTTTGCATTTTGTTTAAAACCCTTGCCTATAATTCAGACTTACTTTCTAGGCTTGTGGCAGATGATATCTTTCAAGATGTCTTTTAACCATGTCTAGAACTTGATTTTTTTAATCCCTAGAATAATGTTTTAGTAACTTTCATAATTAATATCTTTATATCCTATTTAATCAATGCTTCTAACGCCTTAATTGTGTCTTATTAGTGATTTTTCTTATGAACTGATATAAAGATATAAAGTGTGTTTCTCTTTAAACACTTACTGGTAGATGACAAATTCATTCTGTTAACACTTTAACCATAGCTTTATTTTAGGTTTTTCTAAAATAGGAGAAAATTCTCTACTAATCTCTACATATACTTAACCTTTGAGCTTACACTTGTTATCTGATGTGGTTTACCTGTGGCTGAGAAGGAGTCAGCAAGTGTTTGTCTTGGGAAGTTATCATGTGTGGAAAAAGTCCTGGGGCTTAACAGCTTTTAGTGAGTGAGGGCTGTTCTGGGTCACATCTTTGAAGCTCTTGGGCAGTATGGGTAATTTTGGGAGCTGTTTTAAGGATTTCAGTGCTCTATAAATTTAAGAATTTAAGATTCAAGAAAGTCCAGAACAGAATGGTAATTGCTAGATATTTACTTGAGCATAGTGTCAAGCATAAATAGACTTTGAAGTTGATTATAAAACTTTTAAAGACCTGCTTCAGTACTCTCAAAAGCTAGTTAATTTCATTCCAAAGTCTGCCACAAGTGAAGTGTTGAACAGGAGGGCCCTTTTGATTGTTCTTTCTAGAGTATAAGACTGTTTTATGCATTTTGTATGAGTGTTAGACAAAACTATCAAAGTTAGGCTTGAATTGGATATTTACTATCATAATGTGAATTTCCTTAAATTTTAGTTTGGCGTATACCCACTCTTTGATAACTTTACCTTCTCATATCCTCTCATCTTTGTCTTTAGTTTTCCTGTTATTGCTGCTATCCATGAAGCGGTATGGCTTGAACTCTTTATAATAGTGTTTTTAAAAAATGGTTGTCAGGATAATAATATGCATTCCTTTGATAACATTGGTAACAGCAGCCAGGAATAATGGCACTGAAGGTGCTTGGCTTTTTAAAATTTATCTTTTCTTTTTTGAAAAGTAGTCTAATTTAATCTGGAGACAAACTCAGTTTAAATCTTAATTCTAGCACTTTTGGCAGTATGACTTTGAGCAGGTTGCTCAACTTTTCTCTGCTTTAGTTGGAGTGTCTGTGCCATAGAGACACAGGGTTGTAAGGGTTCAGTGAGTAAATGTTACTTTAGAGCAGGGGTCCCCAAACTACGGCCCGCGGGCCACATGCGTTCCCCTGAGGCCATTTATCCAGCCCCTGCCGCACTTCCGGAAGGGGCACCTCTTTCATTGATGGTCAGTGAGAGGAGCATAGTTCCCATTGAAATACTGGTCAGTTTGTTGATTTAAATTTACTTGTTCTTTATTTTAAATATTGTATTTGTTCCCATTTTGTTTTTTTACTTTAAAATAAGATATGTGCAGTGTGCATAGGGATTTGTTCATAGTTTTTTTTTATAGTCCGGCCCTCCAACGGTCTGAGGGACAGTGAACTGGCCCCCTGTGTAAAAAGTTTGGGGACCCCTGCTTTAGAGTAATGTCTTGCTCATAGCAAGTGCTTAGTAAATGTTAGTCATTATTACTATGATTTTTTGCTCTTCATGTATACGTACTACTTAGTGCTTTGCCACTTAGGAAAAGAATCTCTTTTTTAATGATTGTTAAGATTTCAGGATGATAAATTGTATTAAAATCTTTTATTTTTTTCATTTTTCTTAAGTGAGAAGCTGGGAGGCAGAGTGACAGACTCCTGCATGCTCCCCGACCAGGATCTACCCAGCAATCCCCTGCCAGTGATGCTCTGCCCATCTGGGGCCGTTGCTCCATTGCTCTGCAACTGAGCTATTTTTAGCCCCTGAGGCAAGGCCATGGAGCCATCCTCAGCACCTGGGGCCAACTTGCTCCAACTGATCCATGGTTGTGGGAGGGGAAGAGAGAGATTGAGAAAGAGAAGGGGAAAGGAGAGGGGTGGAGAAGCAGATGATTTCTTCTCCTGTGTGCCCTGACTGGGAATTGAACTCAGGACATCATATGCTGGGCTGACCTCTACTACTGAGCCAGCCTGCCAGGTTGTATTAAAATCTTAAAAGGATTATGTACAGTAATTCACCGAGAGTGTAAATGGTGATAAATTTAGCAATAATATATTTTAGAGCTGTTATTTAAGTTTGAGTAGTATTTGCTCAGCCACGGGATAATTAAAAGATAGTTTTTGAAAAGGTAAGGTCATGACTCATACATATGTAACATGAACACATGCCAGAACTTTTGTTTATTTCATTAGTTAATGGGAAAACCTGAGGGAATTCCAGAGTACAGACATGAATAGGCAATGAGGAATGCTAAAAGATACAAAACTGGCCACTTCTACTGTATGGTAATTAGTTGTATCTTCACCTGACAGGTACTTCTGTGGCCAGGGATCCCTGCTCACCATCAGGTCTCCACAAGTTAATTTCTGTTTCTGTAACAGAATTACAAAATTGAGACAGAGAAGCACAGATCCTTGTGGAGTCAGAAGACTCTGAGAAAGTCCTCCAGATAAGGACAGGACATCTAGGGACCTTTTCTTTGTTTGTTTAAAGTCTTTACAGTTTGGAATACTGTGTGGCCATGAAATAGAAGGAAATCTTGCCTTTTGTGATGGCATGGATGGACCTGGAGACTATTATGCTGAGTGAAATAAGCCAGGCAGAGAAAGACAAGTATCATATGATTTCACTTATATGTGGAATTGAATGAACAAAGTGAACTAAAGAATGGAGTAGAGGCAGAGGCAGGGTCACAGGGAGCAGACTTGTGCTGAGGGACAGCTGTCAGAGGAAAGGGGGATGAGGTGATGGGATCAGAGAAGGTGAAGGGATTAGTGAAATTATATGTACATAACAGAGATACAGATCACAGGACAGCAAATCCCAGAGGAAAGGGGCAAGGGAGTTAGGGGGAGGGGGTCAAAGGGGTATAATGGAGGATAAGGGAGTGGGAGTGACGGAGTTACAATATATTGAGTGGAACACTTGAATCCATGTTAACACAATAAATTAAAATTAATAAAAAATTTAAAGAACAAATAAAGGCTTTATAGTTGTTCCAGTCTAAAGAAAGAAAGGATGGACAGACGGGGAAGCAAGGAAGGGAAAGGTGAAACTGGGCAGTGTTATACAAACCAAGAGGAGAGAATGTTTTTGGTCAGAAATGCTCCTCCAGTTTGTCTTTTAAATATTATTAGGAAAAACGTATTTATTTTATTGAACTTTGACCTCAAATAGAGAGGTATTATTTTAGAAAAAGAAGAGAACCAGAAAGGAAAAGCAGATCTTAAAATACTGGTAGAGTGGCTTTCATTATTTTTTAGATGAAAGCTTTGGTCTTCATAGAGAATGCTATTACATTTAGATTAGAATTCCTAAGAGCACTTTCTTATTATCTGTCTTTTATTTCTGTTTATGAGTATCATTTGGGGGCTTCTTTTAAAATTAAAAGGCGGAAGACCTATTTTTAATATTTTAAAAATGTCATTGGAGAAAGGATTTTAATCTTACTTTCTGTTGAAATAGATTAATTGAGAAGGTTTGAAGAATTATGACTACCTGTTATAAAATACTCTACTGTGGCCTTTTTGAATTATCATGTTAAAGTGGTAAGGCCACCTTTGAAAGATAAATCAGCTTCTGGGAATTGCATTGAAAATGTTTATAGAAATTCTTTTCAGCGGACAGTCAGATGTACACTGTGAAACAATGAGGAGTCCTGTTGGTTTGTGACCAGCTCATCTGAATGTGAAAAAAAAGTGAGAATATAGTTTTCCTGTTACTGTTTGATGTGAGTCAGAGTTTAATGAATCTTTCATTGGTATACTTAACATACTACATACTGTCCTCTTTCAGCACACAAGTTTAACAACTGGCATGTATTGGCCTCCTTCCACTGCTAACATCATTCATGTTCCTAAATTTTTAACTGATGTTTTACACATATGGTGCCTTGATACTTATAAAAATTTTACCAATTGTTCAGAAACAACCTCACTTTGAACTGTGACTAGGATTTGCTTATAAAAGGTTTTTTTTTTTTTTAATTAACTAATTAATTTTTTTACAGAGACAGAGAGTCAGAGAGGGATGGATAGGGACAGACAGACAGGAACGGAGAGAGATCAGAAGCATCAATCAGCAGCCTTTCTCTGTGACACCTTAGTTGTTCATTGATTGCATTCCCATATGTGCCTTGACCATGGGGCTACACCAGACCGAGTAACCCCTTACTCAAGCCAGCGACCTTGGGTCCAAGCTGGTGAGCTTCGCTCAAACCAGATGAGCCCGCACTCAAGCTGGCAACCTTGGGGTCTTGAACCTGGGTCCTCCACATCCCAGTCCGATGCTCTGTCCACTGCACCACCGCCTGGTCAGGCAGAAGTCTGTATTTTTTTATTTATTGTACTGATAGTCACAAATGTATGTGTTCTTTGTATGGCTTAAAGTGTAATGGAGATAAGCTAACCTGAAAAAGAAGGTAAACGGGTTTATATAAATAAAGTCTTTACTAGGTTTTATATCTTAAAAACAATATTTTTTGTAACAAGAGAATATTTATAAATAATGTTTATGGAGATGGTACATATTTGGGAGTGAGGACATAGAATGGACTTTGCCTCTGTTTTTGTATGATCTACAACTGTGAAACTGTTACCAGAACGGCTATCTAATGTAGTCAATTGATACACCACTAATACCTGTTTTATTTTTACATGTTCTGTATGGACAACACAAACCTGGTTTATTTCTCATTCGTTTGGCTTTCTAATAAAAAGAAAAGTTGACCACTTTTCTTGTTACATTTAGAAAACAAAGAAAGGTGGCAAATAATTCTTAGTTTTAGTACAGAAGAGAAAAACCTTGGGTAAATTTACCTTTAGAAATTTTATAAAAACAGCCTGACTAGGCAGTGGCACAGTGGATAGAGTGTTGGCCTGGAACGCTGAGGACCCAGGTTCGAAATACTGAGGTTGCCGGCTTGAGCGTGGGATCATAGACATGACTCCATGGTCACTGGCTTGAGCCCAAGGTCTCTGGCTCAGCTAGAATCCTGCAGTCAAGGCAAATAGGAGAAAGCAGTCAATGAACAACTAAAGTGCTGCAAAAAAGAATTGATACTACTTATCTCTCTCCCTTCCTGTCTGTCCCTCCATCTCTCTCTCTCTAAAAAAAATAAAAAAATAAAAAAAATCAACAAATTTGTGAGGTACGATATAGTGCCTAAGTCCAGAAACTATATCAGACAAAAAAAACCAAAAAGAACACAACTAAACACAAGTTTATGATATTTAATACAACAGAGTGAAAACAAAGGTGCTAAAAATGTAAAGCTAAAAGAAATGACACATTCTCAAAAGAATGTGTTAACCTCCCCCTTTTATTGTGTTAACCTCCCCCTCCTCTCATTTTTCCATCCACCAAATCAAGAAAACGTATTTTCTTCATGCAAACACAGAATAACACAGCTTTCATTAGACCTCACTCCATGTGAGTGTTTAGAATTTCTCTCAAAATTATTTTTATTTTCTTTGCTCATGGGTTATTATTGCAGATTCTTCTCCACTTGAAAGTGAAGCTGATATGTTATCAACATTCCTGTTAGTTTTATCTGGCCACTCAATATATCTGCATCTTTCCATGACATGGTCTCAAGGCTTTATCGGTTTAGATTTAAATGTGCACTTACACTGCCATCCAATAGAAAGCATGTATTTTAGTGGTGGCAAGAGTTGTCATCTGCAACTTTTATGATTCTTTAATGAAAAGATCTTGAATTTACATTGACTATATGTTGCTTTCTCTTTCCAACTTCAAGTTATTAGATTAACAGTATACAGTATATTTAATTTGAATTACTCAGAATATGCCCTATTGAAATTATAAACTGTAACTTCATTTGGTGGGTCAGAGCCTAAAATCTTGTTACTATGAACAAATGTTTGCGTTCTTTCTAATTCTCCATTGACATAGTGCTTCTTCCTTACCTAACACTGTATTAAGACCATCAGCAATTTTCTGCATTCTAAATTAACTCCTCCTGCATTCTCCCTCTAAATTTCTAACTTTCTAAATTTGTAGTTGTGGTTTTATTTCATACCTAAGATTCTCTGGTTCTTTATTAGACAAGAGAAGTACTGGGTACAAATCTCAACTATTTACATGCAACCTCTCTGAGGCTGTTTGCTCACTGTAATATGGGAATATATAACTCACAACCGGTTGTTTTGATTATCAAATGTAATGATACTTATGAAAATAATTACTAAGTATAAAGAATAAAAATAACAGCAAATAACATGAGCATTTGTTTTGTGTCAGAACTGCTAAGCCTTCCACATGCATTAACTACTGTCATCTTTAAACATTCTTAAGAAAAAGTTTTTATGATCTCATTAGCCTAGTGATAAATGTAACCGTGGAGAAGTTACATAACTTCTCCAAGGCTGTACAGATTTAAGAAAGAAGGAAATACTGTCATTTGTAACAACATATGTTGACCATGATCTCATGCAAGACAGAAACAGAATTCAAATACGGTCTGATACAGTATGGTTTTCAAGTAAATTTTTTAAGCATGACTTAACTGTCAGACCTCTGGGGACTGTGTAGTCTTATCCAGTTCACCATGGCGTACAACTGCTGTATTTTCGTGTTTTGCATTTGCATGTTATATTTTTTTGCTTCACTTGCAATCATTATATCATAGATCATTTTTTTGATATTGTCATTCTTAGCTCTAGTGACCCCTCTTAACTCTGTTGCTTCGATATAGGTGGTGAACCACCCAACCAAAACAAACCACAGGGTTTGAGTGAAGGATAAAGAAGAGCTCAGGTTAACTCCTCAGAGGTTTTTTGTTGTTGTTTTTTTTGTCAACTGTGTCTTTAATCTTTGAGTTTGGAACTCTTCCTTGTTAGATGAAGATATCACATAGTTAAATAATATGTAAAGACTGTAGGTAGGGATTTAGTGGATATCAGATGATTTTGTAGTATATTTTTATTGTTAAGATTATATAACATTCGGAGCAAATGAATTGTTAGGATTGCAGAGAACTGTAGTTTAGGTATTGTACAGGAGTAAGGCTGACAGTCATAGATGCCACTGCACACCTCTCCCTTACACAGATGATGACAGACCGCACTCATTCATCAGGCCATTCTTTACAGTTTAGGCAAAGCCACATGATTCTTGAGACAGCAGTCTGACGACACTGCTTACTAGTTTAGGTGGAACTATGGGATGAGCTAGCGCACCCGAAAGGAGGGTTTCCAGTTACTTAGCTAGGTCTCTGCCTAAGTTTGTACTCAGTTATTATATTCTGTGAAAGTTCTAACTTGGAAGAATGATTTACAAATAAATAAAATGAGAAAAACTTTCAAAGGTGATGGGATTTTATTACTAAGTATCAAACCAGCATGAAGAATCCAAAGCAAAATAGACTTCCTTTTATTTTTCTTTTACGGAGACAGAGAGAGTCAGAGAGAGGGATAGATAGGGACAGACAGACAGGAACCAGGAGAGAGATGAGAAGCATCAATCATTAGTTTTTTGTCGCGACACCTTAGTTGTTCACTGATTGCTTTCTCATATGTGCCTTGACCGTGGGGCTACAGCAGACCGAGTAACCCCTTGCTCAAGCCAGCGACCTTGGGTCCAAGCTGGTGAGCTTTTGCTCAAACCAGATGAGCCCGCGCTCAAGCTGGCGACCTTGGAGTCTTGAACCTGGGTCCTCCACATCCCAGTCTGATGCTCTGTCCACTACGCCACTGCCTGGTGAGGCCAAAATAGACTTCTAAAGTGTTGTTCTCTAGCTCTTTTTCAAAGACTGTATAATGAAATGAGCAATGAGCTTAAACAATACAAATACACAACACAGACAGTATGAAGATTTAGACCAGGGGTTGGGAATCTTTTTGGCTGAGAGAGCCATGAACGCCACATATTTTAAAATATAATTCTGTGAGAGCCATACAACGACCCATGTACGTTATGCATTATCCAATAAAAATTTGGTGTCCCAGAGGACAGCTGTGATTGGCTATAGCCACTCGTAACCATGAACGTGAGCAGTAGGAAATGGATTGTAATACATGAGAATGTTTTATATTTTTAACATTATTTATTTTATTTTATTTTATTTTCATTTTTCTGAAGCTGGAAACAGGGAGAGATAGACAGACTCCCGCATGTGCCCGACCAGGATCCACCTGGCACGCTCACCATGGGGCGACGCTCTGCCCACCAGGGGGCGATGCTCTGCCCATCCTGGGCGTCCCCATGTTGCGACCAGAGCCACTCTAGCGCCTGAGGCAAAGGCCACAGAGCCATCCCTAGCGCCCAGGCCATCTGCTCCAATGAGCCTTGGCTGCGGGAGGGGAAGAGAGAGACAGAGAGGAAAGCGCGGCGGAGGGGTGGAGAAGCAAATGGGCGCTTCTCCTATGTGCCCTGGCCGGGAATCGAACCCGGGTCCTCCGCACGCTAGGCCGACGCTCTACCGCTGAGCCAACCGGCCAGGGCCAACATTATTTTTTTTATTAAAGATTTATCTGTGAGCCAGATGCAGCCATCAAAAGAGCCACATCTGGCTCGTGAGCCATAGGTTCCCGACCCCTGATTTAGACTGTAATCTTTTAACTTTTGAAGCCAGTGGTTTAGTCTCGGATTTACTAAAACTGAGGTGATGCCTGCTTGATGTCCATGATTGTCTTAGTCTTGTTTCATCTTCTTGTCTGTTACTACATTGTTAAGCAGTGTCTTCCCCCTCACCTCCAATTAAGGAAGAAAACTTCATAGTTTGTGGGCCTTTTTCTCTCCTTACTGAGGTAGTAACATAATAAATGTTGGATTCTGGATTAAAATATAGGGTTTACAAAGGAGATCGTGGAGCACCAGTTTTGATGCCTGTGTTCCTTGTGCTTTTAGGGAATATGAAGGGATAAAGTAGAGGAATTAGTAGAGAAGGGAAAGATTTGTGAGATTTCTTGAGAGCTTTGATAAGATGTTAAGGGAAGGTAGGTAGAAAGTGTGCTCTTCACTCTTGCCTGGCAAGAGAAGCTTCCTTGGGACCCCTAGGTACAAATGTTTCCCGCAGTTATGAGACAGAAGCCCTGGCACCCAAGAGCCGTCGAACAATGCACGTGAACAGTAGAGGTGTCTGTGTGCCTAGAGAAGGGTATTTTCTGGGAGCACTTCTCTAGAGAGAGTGGGCTCGCTCCAGACCATTGTAAAATTGTACCTAAGGAGTCTGGTCACCTGCAAGGCAAGGGCTCAAACAGGTAGTCGTTTTGGGGTGAGGACAGAGTTTTAATCTTAGACTGGGTTGCCTAATTTCTGAATTGAAGCTGTGTTTTTAATAACGTGGAATCTCAGATAAGAGTAAATAGAAGTCATCAGATCTGTCCATATTTTCTTTGAGGATGGGGATAGTGTCCCCACTGAATAAATTTTAAAGAGACACTGGACTCATATAATGCATCTATTTGTTTTTCCCATGTCTCCTGTGTCCTACTTAGCAATTTTTCCCATTTGTCACATTCTTGCCTTAACTGCTCTGTATAGTATGCATTCATTTTCAACAGCTCTTTATTTCCATCTGTTGATCTGACTTGAATGTTATGGGAATATGCATATCAAATTCCTTTCTAAAACATGATGATTTAGAGAGTTCAGTTTCAAAATAACTGTCTTGCTAATTTTTTGAGATTATGAACAAAGAAAACTTTACAGATTTATATGCATTTTGTTATATCAATAAATGAACCATTCGCTACGGCCTTCCTTTAACAGAACACTCCTTTGAAAGCTTTATAGATATGAAATATATATGAATATTTGTAAGTTTTAAATTTTTTTATAGAATGCTGTATAAATTTTCTATTTATAAATATAATGGTTTGGCCAGAAAAAATATATATTCCAATTTTATAAAGGATTATGTACTGACTGAATACATTTAAAAGAAAATATGTTTTGAAACCTATTCTGTTATGAACAGAAATTACATATCTTTTTACTCTGCTGTTGGTTTTTAAGTCATGCTTCCTAATGCATAATTAATTTGCAATGGATACTTTAGAAAAGCAAACAAAAAGTAAAGAGGCACCAGGCTATAAAATAATGTAGCCCTGGCTGATTGGCTCAGCGGTAGAGTGTCGGCCTGGCATGTGGAAGTCCAGGTTCGATTCCCAGTCAGGGCACACAGGAGAAGCGACCATCTGCTTCTCTACCCCTCCCCCGTCTCTCTCTCTCTCTCTTCCTCTCTCATAGCCATAGCTAAAACAGTTCTGAGCAAGTTGGCTCCAGGTGTAGAATATGGCTCATGGCCTCGCCTCAGGCACTGAAATGGCTCGCTTGCCAAGCAACAGAGCAGCAGCCCCAGATGGGCAGAGCATCGTCCCATGGGGGCTTATTGGGTGGATCCCTGTTGGGGCACATGCAGGAGTCTGTCTCTGCCTTCCCTCCTCAATAATAATAATAATAATAATAATAATAATAATAATAATAAAATAATGTTGTGTCCTGTTCATATCCTGTGAGTTGGGCTTATCCTAAGTTTATGGGGGTGAGGAACACATTTCAGTCAGAGGGGATAGCAAGATCAGAGGAATAAAAGTAAACAAACACAACATGCAAGAAAATATAATCCTTTTGAAGTTGCTGAAGCTTCAAGTTTGAGGATAAGAATAGAATAGTCCTGAGATATGAACAGGTTTGGATAATGGAGACACTTAACTACAGAACTTTGGACTTTATTTTGCACAGATGAAGGGATGGGAGTATCGTTAGGACTGCTAGCTAATTAAGCCCATGGTCGCAAGTTCTGCCCATGTTCACTTTTGCTCACAAGCATAACTGGCCTCCAGCATCGAGTCTGACCTATATTTACTTAGTATTTGAATTAATAAGTAAGTGAATTGATCTAGAAATTGACATTAAAAATGTAGGCAAGAAAGTGACCCATAAGCGGTGATGTCCTGTTGCCATTTTCGACAATATGGATGGACCTTGAGAACATTATACTCAGTGAAATAAGTAAATCAGAAAAAGCTAAGAAGTATATGATTTCACACATAGGTGGGAAATAAAACTGAGACTCATGGACATAGATACGAGTGAAGTGGTTACTGGGGAAGAGAGAGGAGGTAAGTAAAGGACAAATACACAGTGATAGATAATGATTTGACTTTGAGTGATAGGTACACCACATAATCAACAGTTCAAATGCTATAGAAATGTTTACCTGAAACCTATGTATTCTTATTGATCAAGGTCACCCAATTAAATTTAATTTATAAATAAAAGAATAAATGTGAAAAAGAAAGTGAGCTAAAGATAATGTGTTATCAACTTTTCTTAAAATTATTTCAGACACAGGGAAATAAGTTAGATCTAATTTTATTAGTAAGCCTATCATTAAGCATTCATTGGTATGTCTTAAACCAGCTTTCATATAGGTCTTTAAAATATTTTTAACAAACTGATCTAATGTTTTGAAATATCACTGTATCCAGATTTTGATTTTTACCTATCGATTAGGACCTAATTTCACATTTGGATAGATTTCATAAAATGTCAACTTAGTCTCTTTAAACTTTATATTCTAGTATTAATGCAATTTTTATATTTTAATAATTTCCTATCACATATAATCAAAATTGCTACATAAGAAATCAGTTGAGGTGTAGTAAATATATTTTGTAAGCACTTGCAAATGTAGGCTTCATAATGTAGATGAATATGGTTTGTATATGAATATTATACTAAGTACGCCTGGATATCGGTTACATCTTTTTAAGTAATAGAACTGGAAATATATTTTAAACTTTTTTTCTCCCTCAGAAGTAAATTTCTCCAGAAGGACTTGGAAATGCTGTTCCCTGGAATGAGTGCTGATTTTACAAGTGAGAATTTTTCAGCTGCCTGGTATCTTATAGAGAACCACTCATCCACCAGGTTAGTGATGTGGGACTGTTGATTGTGCCTTGTTTCCCTCGGATGCAGGTAGTAGGATTATACAGTAGGTTGGGTTTTAGGTCTAGCTCTACCATTTCAGAGCCCTTTGACTTTGCGTGAGCTCATGAATGTCTCTGGGTACCTATTTTCTTATTTGTAAAACAATTATTAATGGACCCTTATTTTTTACCACCGTCTTGTTTCCATAGGTTTCATTATTTATGCAACCCATCAAAGCTTTGTGGAGTCTCACCTGGTTACCTAAACTGATGTCTAAATGTGACCTCTTCTAACTCAAATAACAAAACTTTCAAGTCCTGGTGTAAAGTAGGGAACACACCTCCTTCCCAGACCATAGAGCAAAGGAAAATGGCTTGGTTTATCATTTTGTAAAAACTTTGTTTAAAATTAGGCAAAAAAATTAGACAAGGTCATATACAGTGGTGGGCAAAAGTACATTTACAGTTGTGAGCATGTGAAAGTTTATTCTTACATTATTATTTGTTAATTGTATAATTTTCCGTATGATCAACTATAAACCTACTTTTGCCTACCCTGGTATCTAATGTAAAGCACTTCTTTTTGTCTGCTAATTAAATTTTACCCATTCTTTCTGCAGAATCAGGTTTTTAACATTTTTGCAGACTGTTTTAAAACAATTATATTTAGTAAAAACGTTTGAATAAATGTTACTGTTTTTGTTTTTTCCTTTTCCAAGTGAGAGGAGGGGTGATAGACAGACTCTTATCCACCTGGCAACCCCGATCTGGGCCAATGTTCTGCCTATCTGGGGCCATGATCTCACCCAAGGTTTTTTTTAGCACCTGAGGCAGAGGCCATGGAGACATTCTCAGTGCCTGGGGCCAATATGCTCGAACCAATTGAGCTATGGCTGCAGGAGGAGAAGGGAGAATGTGAGAGAGAGAAGAGGGAAAGGGAGAGGTGGAGAAGCAGATGGGTGCTTCTCCTGTGTGCCCTGACTAGGAATTGAACCCAGGACATCCACACACTGGGCCGATACTCTACTGTTGAGCCAGCTGACCAGGACCTGAATAAATGTTTTATTGCTTGAAATTGATATTCTTGAAAAGTTAACTTGTTAAAGTATAAATTAGAAATTCTTTACCTTTATTTTATTAGGAGGAAAACCATTAGCTGAAACATGAGGAAATACTGGTATATACACAGAATAAATTTGGCCTGATAATTTTTTTTTTTTTTTTTTTTTTTGGTATTTTTCTGAAGTTGGAAACAGGGAGGCAGTCAGACAGACTCCCGCATGCGCCCGACCGGGATCCAACCGGCATGCCCACTAGGGGGTGATGCTCTGCCCATCTGGGATGTTGCTCTGTCGCAGCCAGGGCCATTCTGGCACCTGAGGCAGAGGCCACAGAGCCATCCCCAGTGCTCGGACCAACTTTGCTCCAATGGAGCCTTGGCTGCGGGAGGGGAAGAGAGAGACAAAGAAGAAAGAGAAGGGGAGGAGTGGAGAAGCTAATGGGCGCTTCTTCTGTGTGCCCTGGCTGGGAATCGAACTTGGGACTTCTGCACGCCAGGCTGACGCTCTACCACTGAGCCAACCAGCCAGGGCCTGATAAATTTTTTAAACAAACGTCTGAACTCTTATTATAGGAGGTGGTTGTAATTTTACATTATGGCTGTGCTTTTTCTATTACTTTGAGTCAGAATTGTCTTTCTTCTGTGTCAGGCTTTCATGGCACTCAGTATATTCAGTTTTATAGACAGATTATCTTAGCTCAGATAGAAATAAAACTGCTAAAATAAGGAAGACTGCCTTTTTTATTTCCCTCTACTTGAGATGTAGAGATAAAATATTGTGGCTTTTTATTTAAATTGTGAGTTGAAAACCTCCCTCAGGTTTTCTATAGTTTCACTGCTAATGACAGGATTAGCTATTGATGTGGTAAGGATAACAGCGTGTACAATTTGTATCCAGAGTACAGAAATGAACACACAGAGAAGGCCCAGCCTTAGGTGGCTTCCACCACTGCATGACCTAGGCCTTTCCACCAGGCAGATGATATTCAGTACTCCTTATCACCTTACATATGTATAAATGGTATATATTGGTTATAAAAGTATTTATGTGGTTATTTACTTCATAGGGGCTTGATATTCTATTTGAATTAACCATTTGAGGGCTACTAATCTCTTTTCTAGCTGCTGCAATTTGGGCATTCATAATAAAAGTTTTATCTCTAGGTAAAAATTTAAAAGCTTTTATTTTCATCTGGTTATGTATTATATCAGACTCTTAACTTTCTTAATGCAGGCTTCAGTATTTTATACTTAATGCATTGTCTTATTTCTTTTTTGCTTGTTAGGAGTGTCAAACTCTTGGTTTTTTTATTTCATTTCAGTTTTGAACAGCTCAAAATGGCAGTCAGCAACCTGAAGAGACAGGCTAACAAGAAGAGTGAGGGCAGCTTGGCTTGTGTGAAAGGGGGTCTCAGTACATTCTTTGAAGCCCAGGATGCTCTCTCAGGTAAAGTGACCCTCAGAGCCATCTGCTGTGGCTTCCACAACAGAAACTTGACACTGTGTTTGCAGGGTGTTTACAGGGTGTTACATTTGGTCTGTATTTATAATAGTTGAGATCTAAAATGTGCCATAAACATTTGTAGGCTAGGCTGGAATCTCTTTGAAGGCTTGGTACTTTAAATATTTGTCTCTGAGGCTTTTATAGACGTATGGTATATGTGTGAAATAGGAGACTACTTTGCTTCTCCACAGTCCCAGTCTCCAGGGCTGATAAGTAATTAAATACCAATGGGTAAAATTCTAGAATTTTAAAAATCCTTTTATAGCCATCAATATCTTACACATGTGACTGATTCTATAAATGTGACTCATTGTGTGTTTGGTTTGGAAAGGACTGATGGCAATGTATTACTCTTTGTAGCCGTCATCCCACCAGTCCCACTGTGTGCGTCATCATCTCAAGGGGATTGTATTGAATAGAAAAATGTAGCTTTAGACATTTCAGGGAGAAATATTAGGTATGTTTTCTTTCCCCCTATAACTACCTTTAATAGACATCAAGCTATTGTTTATTTATTTAAAAGTAAAATATATTAATAAAAACCAGTGCTTTTAAAAAATGAAAAACCTATAATATAGAACCTATATAGCTAAGTACTGACTGTAGACAAGGAGGCCACACCTTCTTAGAAAGACTACATTTTAAAATTAATTTGTAGTCTTAAAGTGTAGATAGCCTTTTATTGTTTTTTAATTTTTTTTAATTTATTCATTTTAGAGGAGACAGAGAGATAGATAGAGAGAGAGAGAGAGAGAAAAGGGGGGAGGAGCAGGAAGCATCAACTCCCATATGTGCCTTGACCAGGCAAGCTCAGGGTTTTGAACCATTTGACCTCAGCGTTCCAGGTTGACGCTTGATCCACTGCACCACCACAGGTCAGGCACCTTTTATTGTTTTTAAAACCCCTTTCTCTTAGGCTAAATATGTATAGCTGACTTCTGACAGGTAAAAAATTGGATCTGATACAGCTTTTCCCTTGTAGGTAGAAGTTAGGTTTTTAGAGTAAAATGTGAATGCCTAGGATGGAACAGAAGTTAGGTAATCTTCTTTGATAAATATTCTGTACCCCATAATTTTTGATGGTGTACTTTTCTTTCTTTGTGCTTATTGATATTCTTAGTTATCAATGTTTTCAACATTAGAAACCTGAGCATATATAAACAGTTTAGTATTATTAGGTAGAATTTAGTTATGAATATACCTAGTAGCTATACAAATGATAATTTGCCATGTGTGATTAGCAATTCTCATAGATCATTGTAATTAAAACTATTTCACTCAGCAAAAATACATATTTGACTCTTCCCTCTACCCTTTTTAAAATATATATATATATTTTTTTGTATTTTTCTGAAGTTGGAAACGGGAAGGCAGTCAGACAGACTCCTGCATGCGCCCGACCGGGATCCACCCGGCACGCCCACCAGGGGGCAATGCTCTGCCCATCTGGGGCATTGCTCTGTTGAAACCAGAGCCATTCTAGCACCTGAGGCAGAAGCCATAGAGCCATCCTCAGCGCCCGGGCCATCTTTGCTCCAATGGAGCCTTGGCTGCGGGAGGGGAAGAGAGAGACAGAGAGGAAGGAGAAAAGGAGGGGTGGAGAAGCAGATGGGCCTTCTCCTGTGTGCCCTGGCTGGGAATCGAACCCGGGACTCCTGCACGCCAGGCCCACGCTCTACCACTGAGCCAACCGTCCAGGGCCTATACATTTTTGTATATACACATATTTTTATTTGTTTATGGTTTTACTTCTGTAAATGGCTTCACTATTGACATATTTCAAGGTTTTTTTGTGCATTAACTTAATGTATTCTCATTTATTACCTTTGCCCTACAAGTATATTGGTAACTTAAAAGTTTAACAGAAATAGTTGTGACCGACTACTAATAATATTGCAACTGACTACCCCATATAGAAAATTATTTTAATAGTAAATTTGAAAACATTAGACACATATATCTAGCTTTTTTTGATGTAAATGAAATGCATATTACAGAAAATATTAAATAGATGAATAATAAGCAAGAACTGTTCTATTGTAGAGATAATCACATTAATATTTTGATATATTTCCTTTTTTTTCTTTAGCTTATATAAGTACATATTACAAATACATAGTTATATAGTTGTATATGCTAGAAAGCTTTATTCTTTAAATTGCTCCTCTGGATATTTATTTTAATATACTATATAGCATTTGATTTATTAGCTCTTTAGAAATTTTTTTGACTATAGTCTTAAGTGAAATTGTTCTATAATTTTTTATTTTTACAGAGACAGAGAGAGGGATAGATAGGGACAGACAAACAGGAACGGAGAGAGATGAGAAGCATCAATCATTAGTATTTCGTTGCAACATCTTAGTTGTTCATTGATTGCTCTCTCATATGTGCCTTGACTGTGGGGCTACAGCAGACTGAGTAACCCCTTGCTTGAGGCACCGACCTTGGGTCCCAGCTGGTGAGCTTTGCTCAAACCAGATGAGCCTGCACTGAAGCTGGCGACCTTGGGGTCTCACACCTGAGTCCTCCACATCCCAGTCTGATGCTCTATCAACTGTGCCACCGCCTGGTCAGACTATAATTTTTTTAAATGCTACTTATTGTTCAGGTTTTGGTGTTAATGTTATATAGAATCATGAATCTCTTATGTGTATGTGTATGTACTTTGAAATGGGTTATGTTGATTAGGAATTTTATGTTGGAAATTTTAAAGAGCTTATATATTGAAAGAGCTAATAAACTGCTCAGGTAATTTATTTTACCTTATTCTTTTTAAATGAGAGGCAGGGAAGTAGAGACAGACTCCCGCATGTGCCCTGACCAGGATCCACCCAGCAAGCCCTCTATCGGGTGATGCTCTGCCCATCTAGGGCTGCTGCTTCATTACTCGACAACCGAGTGTCTGAGGTGAGGCCATGGAGCCATCCTTAGTGCCCGGGCCAACTTACTCCAACTGAGCCATGGGTGCAGGAGGGGAAAAGAGAGAGAGAGAGAGAGAGAGAGAGAGAGATAGAGGAAGAGGGAAAGAGAAAGGAGGAGTGGGAGAGGTAGAGAAGCAGATGGTCGCTTCCCCTGTGTGCCCTGACCAGGAATCAAACCCAGGACTTCCACACGCCAGGCTGACGCTCTACCAGTGCGCAAACCGGCCAGGGCCTATTATATTTTTTATGGTAAGTTTCAAACATGCTAAAAGTAGAGAGGATACTGCAGTCATCCCCATATACCTATCAGTTAGATTTTACAGATATTTATATTTTTCCATACTTGCTTCATTGGTGTGTCTGAGGTTGGGTGGTTGGTTTGTGTTTTCCTGACCTCAGGCAGCATGACATTTCTGTCCTATGTACTTTATTATGAGCCTTCCTCCCCTAATAAGGACATTTGCCTACATAACTACAATAACCATTATCATAGCAAACCAAAGTTTCAATAATTCTTTAATATCATCTCTCAGTACATATTCAGATTTCCTCAATTACCCTTCAACTTTTTTTTTTTTTAATAGTAGTGGTTTGGCTAAATCAAGATCCAAATACGGTCCAGGTATTTAATGTGGTTTTCTGTTTTTATTTTTAAGTTTCTTAAGCATTTCTTAACTAAAACAATCCCCTTGCCCTTGTTACCTTGTCCTTCCTCCACCCCCCAACCCCCATGCTAATGACTTATTAAAGAAACAAGGCTGTTTGTCCTGTAGGATATCCCATGCTCTGGATTTGACTGATTGCTTTCTTATGGTGTCATTTAATGTCATTTAACTTATTTTACTCTCCATTATATTGTTTGGACTTATCTAATGGGACATTAGTAAGATTCAGTTTCAACATATTTGGCAACATGTGGTAGTGTGTGCTTTGTGCTTCGTATTTTATCATTATCATTAGTGTCTGCTTGTTCTTCCTGTAGGACAGACATTATGATGGCTTAGTGGGTTTAAGTGGCGTGGGCCCTGGCAGTTAGATAGATAGATACATTTACTTTTGAAATTTCTACTTTCTGTGTTCTGTTTATTTTCATTTGAGTTCCCCGAAATTCTCTCTCTCATTAAGATTTTCATGATTTTTAGCATTATGTTATAATTTTTAAACTATCTAAAATTTATGTTCTAGGCCTTTCTTATTAGCAACTCAGATTATTTTTGTTCTTCGTTTTTTACATTGATTCTTCAGTGATGCCATTTTTGTGTTTTCAGAATGTGAAATTTTAATTTTCCTTTTTGATTTAGTAGTTTATACTAGACTTGTTTTTTTTTTAAGTTAGTTTTAGTCTTATAATATTATGAAAGCAAATGTACTCCTTAATATATGTCAATTTTCTGTTATTGTGCCGAAGGTAAAAATGGGGTGTGAAGCATGTTCTTCTCAGGGCATACTTTTTAATTTATTATTAATACCTAATTAATTATATTATTTAAATCTAGGTTATTTAAAATAAACGTGTCAGACAAATCTCCCTCTTTAATTTTGATTCTGTCAGTTTTTCTTTGTGTGAAAAACATATTTACTCTAACTGGTTGCTTGGATTATTTTGATACCAATATTGAATTATAATATGATGATAACTGCAAAATTAGGGGCAATTCCCATGACCACCAGCAGGTTTGCTGATTTCCTAGAAGGACTCATAGGACTCAGTGAAAGTTATTGTACTCAAAGCTGTGGTTTACATTGAAAAGATACAGATTAAAGTCAACCAAGGAACAAAACTCATGGAGCAGGTTGTCCAGGAAAGTTCCATGGGTGGAGTGTCTAGCTGTCTTTTCAAAATGGAGTCATGAACAGCACTCTTTTTCCTGGTAATGGTGTGAGACAGTGTGCCTGGAATATTGCCAAGCAAGGAATCCTTGCTGTCCCGAGTTTTTATTGGGGCTCTGTTCCATAGACCTATTCAGCTGCCCCCATGGCTGGCATCTCCAGTTGCCCTGCAGGCTGAGCTGATACTGCGTGACCCAAAGCTCTCACCATAAATCACATTGTTAGATTACTTGGTATGACACTGTTTGATATCCTCTGTGTTATTCTGTTTGATTGAGTGGAGTATTTAATACACAGTTAAAGGATTTTTTTAAAAAGTATTTTTTAATTTGAATTGAGAGAGAGAGAGAGGAGAGAAGAGAGAATGGGGGAGGGAGAGAGAAATACATCGATTTGTTGTCCCACTTATTTATGCATTCATTGGTTGGTTCTTATGCGTGCCCTGACCTGGGATTGAGGATGCAACCCTGGTGTGTTGGGACGATGCTCTAACCAACTGAGCTACCTGACCAGAGCCATTATGACTTTTTTTTTTAGTCCATTCTAATCAGGTATACAATAGTAGCTGTTACCCTGTGGTATGGTCTTTATTTATCTTACAGTTTTTATGCTGTAGGCAGGTTTTTTTCTTGTGGGTACCTGGGTATTTTAATTAGAAGTTGACAAAAAGTGTGTGTGGCATAACTGATCTGCCCATGTTAATCTCAGTGTGTTTGTTACAGTTTTCTTTACTGTATCCTACAAGACTATTATTGCTGGCATTGCACTTCACTTTTCTCCTCCGGTCCCTTGAGTCTTGATGAATGTTGGTTGCTTACCAGCTACTGCTCCCAGGAGTCCCCCCCAGTAATGTTTATGGAGCTCATAACATTAAAGGCCTTCTTTACTTCCTCAGTGCCTTCTGACTGTCAGCTTTGTTTTGGTGACCATGTCCGTGACTGCCCCTTAAACAAATACAGTCACTTGTTTTTTTAGTGGCAAGTCCAGCATTATCACTGCTTCTTTTGAGGACAACTGTGGGCCAAACAAAACTGTATGAATTATTTCCTTTTAAGATATACTAAAGGATGCCAGAATAAGGAGGCCAGAGCAGAGTAACTAAACTCATGTTGCTCAGTACATGATTGATCCTCCTTTCTTGTTACTTTTATTGCTGCTATTCCTGGTGATGTGAGCCATATTGATTTTTTGGCAAATTCTGTTGTTAGTATCTTTTAATGTATGAAGATAATCTAGGCAGATATGGTTATGTAAAACCCAGTTATCTAAGTGAGAACCCTATGTACTTATTATTCTTCAATGTAGTAGTTATAATTATATTATTATTTTTTCCAATATAACTAAGGATGGAAAGGATTCACAGGTTACCTAAACAATTTAAATATAATTCGTATATGTTTAGTCACTCATAAAATTTAGTAGAATAAGTAGAAACTAAATGTTTGAAAAGCTCTTTATAAATTTAAATTAATCCATCTAACCCTAACCCTTCCTCATCTTTTCTGTTAGTATTATACTCAGACATTGTCACATAGGCCAATTTAGGCCCCAGCTTGTCTTTGTACAGGCCCAGGAGCTAAAATAAACATGACTATGTTTTCCAAGGGTTGTTTTTTTTAAAAAGAAAAAAATGGGTGGAGAAGAAGAATATTTCATAGAGGTATTATGTGGCCCACAAAGCCTGTAACGTTTCCTTTATGGTTCTTCACAGAAGTAGTTTGTCAGTCTCTGACCTAATGTGCATATTCTCATTTCACACAGGTTAGTGATAACACAGTGGTTAGAGCAGGGGTCCCCAAACGTTTTACACAGGGTGCCAATTCACTGTCCCTCAGACCACTGGAGGGCCGGACTATAAAAAAACAAACAAACTATGAACAAATCTCTATGCACACTGCACATGTCTTATTTTAAAGTAAAAAAAGAAAACGGGAACAAATACAATATTTAAAATAAATAACAAGTAAATTTAAGTCAACAAACTGACCAGTATTTCAATGGGAACTATGGGCCTGCTTTTGGCTAATGAGATGGTCAATGTGCTCCTCTCACTGACCGGCAATGAAAGAAGTGCGGCGGGGGCCAGATAAATGGCCTCAAGGGGCCGCATGCAGCCTGCGGGCCGTAGTTTGGGGACCCCTGGGTTAGAGCATACACATCACAGTGTGCCTGACACTGAATCCTTATGGACATTGCCCATACACACATGCCATTTAATAATGGCATTATATAAATGCACGGAACAAATATTTTGATATTTTTAATTGAAATTTGCATATTTGAGATCTATATTTTACTAGAGTTAAAAAATCATATAATTTCAGTGAATCAGTAGGCAGGATTTTTCTTTGAATAGTACTTGTATATACATACTTTTTTTGTTTCCTAAACATAAATACCTGATCTCCAACTTCTTTAAGTTTCAGTAGATTATAAACAATAACAAACAAACCTGTGATCATGTACTGAGTTGCTTATTGAGTTACACCATTTAAAAAATGTTTTCAGAGAAAATAGAAGGTCGAATGAACCAGACATTAGGTTATATGTATAGTTTAATTTTCTGGAAAACAGGATTGCTTTTTATCAGATCCTGTGTGTCTTAGTCCTCATGCTCAGCTGACAGTTTGACAGTGGCTTGCCATGGTGGAGAGGGTGACAGAAAGCTTCTCCGTCAGCAGAAACAGGCTGTGAACTGAGCTGGGGGCTGCCAGGCTCACCCTGTGTTGACCTGCTGATCAGTGATTGGTTTTGGTAGCAGCCAAAATGTGGCTCTATGATTTCCTTTAATGCTAATTTAATTTAGGAAGTAACATTTGAAGCAGGCTACAATAAGATGTACTGTCTTATTGCCATGGGTAAACCACATGTAGTGCCTGCTCAGTAAAATGCAATGAGTGTGGAGTGCTTTTCTGCAACCAGGACTGCCAGAAAGTCACAGCAACATTTAAATAAATAGTGTAAGCAGATTTGTTTGTATTGAACATGGAAATCTTTCTAGTTTTGCTGTTAATATTTGGGCATTTTTATCACTTTTTCTTAAAGATAGGGAAGTTTGCTTTCATTTAACTTCTGTGTAAATTTAGGCTTTGATATTTGCAAACACTTTATTATTACCACATAATCCAAATTTGAAACATTAAAGAAATAACTTTTCTTTTTCATTCCTGAATCAACCATGACAAGAAAAAATACAGTGGCTGATTTTTTTTCTCAAATGTATTTTCAGTGAATGTGTTTCTTCAACAGAGAAGCAGGCTATTTTAGAATTTTAAACAAAATTTGAGGTTGCTTTACAAAAATAAATATAAAAAAGGACAAGATCAAGATTAGAAACTAATTAAAAGAAGCAGAGAAACAGATGTTATCATACATTGAGAGTATTTTTATACTGCATTTGAACACTGAATCTGACCCAGAATTTCCCAGCTGAAGAGTCAAGGGAAACAAATTGTAATTTATTAAAGAAATACATGTTTTACTTAGACGGATTTTCTTTCCCCAGAAATCTTCTATTCATGACTTGTGGGGTTGAGGCAGAGTCTATAGCTCCTTTTAGGAAAGAGTTTGATGCTCTGAGTGTCAGAGAATAGACAACATAGTAGTGGTGTTTGCGTAAGTAAAGTTTGCCTGTAAAGCCTGTGGAGCTACACAATGTGCATTTGAGTTTTGCTAGAGCAAATTATATATGTGAAAGAATAAAATTCTGGATGTTTTAGTAGCTATTATTTTTGAAAGAATTGCTTTTAATTGCATCCGAATGCCATTCCCAGCTGACATAATGAGTATCATTTTCATTTTACAGGTGTGAAAACAGGCTTAAACAGTTGACAGTGCTTACTCATGCAGTGTGGGCAGTGTGGGCGGTGCAGGCAATGTGGGCAGTGTGCGCAATGTGGGCGGTGCAGGCAATGTGGGCGGTGCGGGCGGTGCAGGCAACGTGGGTGGTGTGGGCGGTGTGGGCAATGTGGGCAGTGTAGGGCAGGCATCCCCAGGTTCTCAGATCAGACTACTTTATTTCAAATTTGGGGATTTCCTTGGTCAACTTATTTAATTTCACTGAGCCATGGTTTTGCCATCTGTAAAATAGAAATAATATTAAATATGCATCATTGACATCTTATAAGAACAATACACGTTAGAAAGTTATCGTAGTACGTAGCTTATGTTCATGGCTCAATTAATGTTTGGCTTGCTAGTTTTATCATTTTTATTATGTCACAGTTTTGAATTTGAAATTTTTTTTTTTTTTTTTGAGAGAGAAAGAAGTATCAACTCATTGCTCAACTTGGTGCCTTGACCAGGAATGGAACTAGCAACCTTGGGATCACATTGGTGACCCCATGCTCAAGCTGGCAACCCCAGGCTTAAGCTGGCAACCTCAGGATTGATTGAGCTGGCAACCTTGGCATTCTGGGTGTATGATGTATTCACTGAGAGCCGCCACTGGTCAGGCTGTAGTGTACTATTTTAATAATGAGAAACTATCAATGATTTAGACTGATGTCTTCTGGTTACTTTGCTGACTTGATACGAGTTTTTGCACGTTTGTGTTTCTTTCCAGCAGTGAAAATAATATGACCATTTTGAAAAGCTGTTTAAAGATGTCATTTTGATGTAATATATTCCCACTTATTTAAATAGCCTAAATTCTAACTAAACATTTTGTTCTAGCCATCCATCAAAAACTAGAAACGGATGGAACAGAAAAAGTAGAAGGATCCATGACGCAAAAACTGGAGAATGTTCTGAACAGTAAGTTTTGTTCTATTACTCAAAACTATTTATGGACTTTATAACAAGCCTTAATACAGTTCTTGGATCTGGTTTCACAGAACAAGGCAATAAGTTGCATTTTAGTATTTCTTTCTAAATAGTAGTGATTTAATGAACATAAAAGAGAATAAAAACATTGAAATGAATGCCCTTCTTTTGTTTTTTTTTGCATTTTATTTAGGAGAAATCATAATTTGAAAACAAGCCAGTATACTTCATATTGAGTAAAATATGCCGTCAGAAAAGAGACTGGTATATAAAGAGCATCGTCAAAGACAGAAAAGCGCCCTGGCCGGTTGGCTCAGCAGTAGAGCGTCGGCCTAGTGTGTGGAGGACCCGGGTTCGATTCCCGGCCAGGGCACACAGGAGAAGCGCCCATTTGCTTCTCCACCCCTCCGCCGCGCTTTCCTCTCTGTCTCTCTCTTCCCCTCCCGCAGCCAAGGCTCCATTGGAGCAAAGATGGCCCAGGCGCTGGGGATGGCTCTGTGGCCTCTGCCTCAGGCGCTAGAGTGGCTCTGGTTGCAACATGGCGACGCCCAGGATGGGCAGAGCATCGCCCCCTGGTGGGCAGAGCATCGCCCTATGGTGGGCGTGCCAGGTGGATCCCGGTTGGGCGCATGCGGGAGTCTGTCTGACTGTCTCTCCCTGTTTCCAGCTTCAGAAAAATGAAAAAATAAAATAAAAATAATAATAAAAAAAAAAGACAGAAAAGCACTAAGGAAGTAGCCGGGGTTTTTATTGACCAGAAACCTATAAAAGCATCTTCAGATATCTACCAATGTTCATACAAATAGTATCAGCTACTAGAATAACAGGTGCTTAGGTGTTATTTATTTATACCTGACTTTCTTCCAAAGTGAATTTAAGGCAGCTGCAAATTTTTTTTTTCTTTTTTCTTTTTTTGTATTTTTCTGAAGCTGGATACGGGGAGAGACAGTCAGACAGACTCCTGCATGCGCCCGACCGGGATCCACCCACATGCCCACCAGGGGCAACGCTCTGCCCACCAGGGGGCGATGCTCTGCCCCTCCGGGGCGTCGCTCTGCTGCGACCAGAGCCACTCTAGCGCCTGAGGCAGAGGCCAAGGAGCCATCCCCAGTGCCCGGGCCATGTTTGCTCCAATGGAGCCTTGGCTGCGGGAGGGGAAGAGAGAGACAGAGAGGAAGGAGGGAGGGTGTGGAGAAGCAAATGGGCGCTTCTCCTATGTTCCCTGGCTGGAAATCGAACCCGGGTCCCCCACACGCCAGGCCGACGCTCTACCGCTGAGCCAACCGGCCAGGGCCAAGGTAGCTGCAAATTTAATAGTGTTTCTAACTCTGAGACATTTTGTAAAAACTGTAGGCCAAGAGAAACTGAAAATATGCAAAATTTTGGGATCCTGTCTACCTCCCCTTACATATGTTTCTGACATACTAGCTTCCAGGTACTTAAAATATTGATTTGAAAGAAACTCATCAGGCCTGACCTGTGGTGGCGCAGTGGGATAAAGCGTCGACCTGGAACACTGAGGTTGCCGGTTCGAAACCCTGGGCTTGCCTGGTCAAGGCACATATGGGAGTTGATGCTTCCTGCTCCTCCCCTTTCTCTCTCTCTCTCTCTTTCTCCCCTCTCTCTAAAAAAAAAAAAAAAAAAAATCAATAAATAAAAGAAACTCATCAGATCAATCAGTTCCACTTATAGTATTAGTGACTTAGACTTAAAAGTAAATTATCCTCTTTCAGGCATTAGTAAACATTTGACAAGGATCAGTAATGACCAAAGGAATCTCCTTGTTTTTTAAAAATAAGTATAGCATATGGTTACAAAATTTAAGTAGCATCACATTAGATCTTTAATGATTCTATGAATGCAGGACTGTGATACGAGGTTAGTTTTTGCATTTCTAGCTTAATTTATTTTCACGATTAGAGTTACTGAGCTTTTTTGTAAGGTTCTGTTCATAAATCTGGGCATCTCTGATAAGCCACTATGATCTAGAAGGAAGCTTTAGTTTGGAATAGGCTTTCCTTGGTAGTAGAATTTGAGTGCTTTAGATTTCATCCTAAATTTATGAGTTTTAACAGCACCTAAATATTTTTTTTCTCTAGTTGTTGTTACTGTTATATGGCCTTGAGATTTTGCCGTATTTCTTATGAGAATCATGTCACCACTGGTTGAAATGAATATATTCTGAATTAATTTAACCCAGATAAACATTTACTAAAGCTAGTCTTTGTTAGCATAGTCAGACAGTATATTAAGGTCTTGGAAGGATATTTTCTACTCAGGGATGTTGTTTGCACTATTGAAATTGTCATTAAACCATATCTGTAAAAAATAGTAAGGTTATTTCATTAACTTTTGGAAGGTTATTTCTAGGACAAATAAGTATCAAGTAAGTATATCATTGTTATCAGTAAAAGAAAATAGATGCTTGATAAGGATTTGAAAAAATTAAGGTCTCTTTCAAGTGTTAGATTTATTATAATGTGTTAACATAATTTTTTTCTTTTAAGGAGTAGTTTAGGAAATCCTCCCTTGAGCATGTGGAATAAAATTTGTAAGGGAAGTCATTTTACTTCTATGCTTTTATATCCACAAACCTTTTCTAGAAATGTGTCATACTAACTTTCTACTGAAGTTTGCTCTTTTTCAATAAAGTTGTTGTTAATGTAAATGCTCATTTCTTTGTTGGACTCTCTTTTAAGACTTTCTGGCCTAAATTTTTTCTTAAAATATATTCCTTTATAGCAACCCTGTTTTTCTAGAAACATTTTTATAAAGTCAATGTTGATGTTTACTCTCTATGATAAGGTTTTGATAATTCACTTGGACCAGCATTTATTTAAGACCGGTTGTGTAGAAGTCCCTGCTCAGGCCAATGTAGGGTGCACAGCTGGAAGAGGTGTGGCTTTAGCCTTGAAACATGTCCTCTGCCCAGACAAGGTGTAGTTACTCAGACTTCAGAAGCTGTGTAACCGGGGAATCAGAAAAAAAAATTATAGAAGTAGTGTGGAAAATTTAATTTATTTTATTCTAGAAAAGAATTGATGAGAATGAATGTACTTAGTTTGATTAGATTATTGCTTTAATTTTGTATAAAATTTTATTTTAATTTATGTTCATTTTTGAGTTATTTTAAATGAATGTTTTTATAATTTGGGCAACCTTTGTCACCATAAATTAAATTTTAATGGATAGTATTAACTATAAGAAACTTAGCTTGACCGGGTGGTGGTGCAGTGGATAGAGCATCAGACTGGGATGCGGAAGACTCAGGTTCGAGACCCCGAGGTTGCCAGCTTCAGTGAGGGCTCATCTGGTTTGAGCTAAAGCTCACCAGCTTGAGCCCAAGGTTGCTGGCTCGAGCAAGGGGTTACTCGGTCTGCTGAAGGCCCGCGGTCAAGACACTTTCTATGAAAAGGCAATCAGTGAACAATTAAGGGGTTGCAATGCGCAATGAGAAACTAATGATTGATGCTTCTCATCTCTCCATTCCTGTCTGTCTGTCCCTGTCTATCCCTCTCTCTGACTCTCTCTCTGTTTCTGTTAAAAAAAAAAGAAAAAGAAAGAAACAGTCCACGTTATTCAGAATTTATCAGTACTAAAGCCTTTCATTGAAATTCTTTTGTTTTCACTGACTTATTTCTTGGATTTGCCTTTTAACTTAATAATTTCTTCTTGATATCAAGCCAGTGATGAAGTAGTGACTATTCTATCAAATCTATATGACTATTTTCTACCCTATTCCAAGAGTACAGAATAGCACTGTCCAATACAACTTCTGAAATGGTAGAAATGCAGCTGTTGAGCACTTAAAATGTAGCTAGTATTGAATTTTTAATTTTTATTTAACTTTACTTAATTTGAATTGAAATAGACCCATGTGGCTAGTGAGCTACCTTATTAGACAATGCAGATATAGACAGTGTAGTTTAAGTATGCAGCTGTGGTAGTAATAGCTAAAACATTTGCTGTGTTTACCAAGGGTCATAAACATTCTATATGTAGTTAATCTTCACAGTCACTTTATAAAGTTTGTACTATTATCTCCCTTTTATTGAAGAAACAACTGAGGCCTGGAAAGATCAAAACGAGTTACCTAATGGCATATAAGTAGTAAGTGGTAGAATTGGGATTTATGTCTAGAAACCTGGCTCCAAGTTTGTACTTTAAATAACAGACATACCTTGGTTGCATGTTTTTTTGTGTTTTTTTTTTTTTCTTAAGCTGGAAACGGGGAGAGACAGTCCGACAGACTCCTGCATGCGCCCGACCGGGATCCACCCGGCACACCCACCAGGGGCTACGCTTTGCCCACCAGGGGGCGATGCTCTGCCCCTCTGGGGCGTCGCTCTGCCGCGACCAGAGCCACTCTAGCGCCTGGGGCAGAGGCCAAGGAGCCATCCCCAGCGCCGGGGCCATCTTTGCTCCAATGGAGCCTTGGCTGCGGGAGAGGAAGAGAGAGACAGAGAGGAAGGAGGGGGGGGTGGAGAAGCAAATGGGCGCTTCTCCTATGTTCCCTGGCCGGAAATCGAACCCGGGTCCCCCGCACGCCAGGCCGATGCTCTACCGCTGAGCTAACTGGCCAGGGCCGGTTGCATGGTTTTGATGTGCATGAGTTTCAGTTACCACAGTTCTGTTAAATATACCTGATCCCCAATAACAGAGTTCAGATTTTAGTTACCACAATATATTTGTTATAATTGCGTCAAGTATAAACTCAGGTGCTAGCTCTTCAGTCCATAGATCACTCTGTAAATAATAGATGTGCAAGTGATCAGTGACCAGCTGTCTCTTCTGAGTCTATCTGTGACTGGTCACTGCACATATGTTACCTATCATTTCATGCACAGACAGCAAAGTGGGTAGTTGTATGGCCCCCTTGTCTCCCAGAGATAAACTCACATAATATTTTATAGAAATGGATAGATAATTAAAAGAGGGGATTGGCCCACAAAGGTGAAAATGCATCAAGAAACAAAAAGTGATAACTGTTAAGCAAAGTTCAAATCTAACATAACTGGCGTTACAGAATAAGAAGCTGACAGTGGGGACTGGGCGCTGCTACTGTTCGAGAGACTCAAGCTGTGCAGCCAGAGGAACTCAGTGATGGCAAATTTATTAATGGAAATGAGAAAAGTGTGAAGAAAAAGATGAAGATGTTTTATAGGAAGCAATACCTAAAGGAACACTTAGAGATAATCCATGTCACTGAAAGTACAAACTTGGAAAGGGTATGATAATTTGTCAAATATAAAAAAAGGAGTTTGCTAACGTAAATTTTATGATGAAAAACAAGGTTAGCTGTCTTGATAATTTTAAAAAAAAGAAATAGACCACTTTAGTTTTTAACTTTAAATTATAGTGTATTTTATGCTTTAAATTATAGTGTATTAAACAAAATAGTTTTACAGCTTTTTAATATTCATTTATAACCAATGGTTTTTAATATTTCAATGAAATTTTTTAAACTCACAAAACTGTCATCATTTTTTGTTTGATTATTAAGATTATTTCTCAGTATCAATTTGCACTGTCATTTATGTGGTCCTGTACAGCAAGCAAAACTTTTATACTAGAGTTAAGAATTGAGTTCAAGTTCTATACATGTGCAGGGCTAGTAGGCAGATAACAGGTCTGAAAACAAGCAGAAATATGTGTTTATGGTCACATTATACTAGAGCAAAGAGCATACTGTACTGGACACGTCTCTAAGTAGAAAGCCTACAGAGCTGATTCAGAGGCTGATTTTTAGTTTTTGCTCTGTAAATACTTATTGAGCACATGTTTGTTCTGTCCCAGGGAGATGGAGGTAAAACTTACGCTCTACTTTTCAGACTGTATAGTTTAATGGAAAATATAGGCAAATAAGCAGGTGATTAAATTGTGGTGTGATAATCCTCTTCAGGTGGTAATACTCGGGTACATTTGGAGCCTTCACAAGAAGGACCTAATTGAAAAGCAGAGCAGAGAGAATGTCAGGGAGGGTTGCGTGAATTTTCAAAGAGGTCTAGGAGGTAGCCATGCAAGAAGACATAGGTGGTAGGCAGCTAAGTGGTTACAGGTTGTCCCAGGAAGGACCAGCAGCATAAGGATGGAGGCACCAACTTCAGATACATGCCTATAAGTGAGATAGCTGGGTCATAAAGCAGTTCCATTTTTAATTTTTTTAGGAAATACCATACTGTTTTCCACTGTGGGTGCACAAGACCAGCGGTGCAGGAGGGTTCCCTTTTCTCCGCACCCTCACCAGCACTTACTGTGTGTCGATTTGTTAGTGAGTACCATTCTGACAGATGTAAGGTCGTATCTTATTGTGGTTTTAATTTGCATTTCTCTGGGGTTAATGACATTGAGCATTTTATCATATACCTATTGGCCAGCTGTATGTCCTCTTTGGAGAAGTGTCTATTCAGGTCCTTTGCCCGTTTTTTAATTGGATTGTTTACCTTCCTGGTATTGAGTTTTATAAGTTTTTTTTTAAAATAAATTTTGGTCATTAAACCCTTATCAGACATATCAGCAAATATGTTCTGCCATTGAGTGAACGGTCTTTTTATTTTGTCAATGATGTCTTTTGCTGTGCAAAAGCTTTTTAATTTGATATAATCTTGTTTGTTTTATTTCCCTTGCCCCAGGAGATATATCGGCACCAATATTGCCTCAAAAGATGTGTGAGATGACTGCCTAGCTTTCTTCTAGGATTTTTATGGTTTCATGACTTACATTTAAGTCTTTTATTCATTTTGAGTTTATTTTTGTTAATGGTATAAGTTGGTGTTCTAATTTCATTTTTTTCATGTACCTCTCCAATTTTTCCAACACCATTTATGAAAGAGACTGTCTTAACTCCATTGTGTATACACTTGCCTCCTTTTTAAATATTAATTGATGATAAAGGTGTGAGTTTATGTCTGGGTTCTCTTTTCTGTTCCATTGATCTATATGTCTGTTCTTATGCCAGTACCATGCTGTTTTGATTACAGTGGCTTGTAGTATAGCTTGATATCAGGAAGTGTGATACCTCCCACTTTATTCTTCATGTTCAAGATTGCTGAGGCTGTTTTTGGTTCCATAGAAATTCTTGGAATATTAGTTTTAGGTCTGTGAAGTATGCCAATGTTATATTTTGATAGCAATAGCTTTGAATCTATAAATTACTTTGGGTAGTATGGACATTTTAATGGTGTTAAGTCTTCCTATCCATAAACATGGTATATTCTTCCACTTTTTTGTATCTTCCTCAATTTTTTTTTCAACATCTTATAATTTTCTTAGTATATAGGCTTTTACCTCCTTGGTTAAACTAGGTATTTTTAAAATTATTTTTATTTATTTATTCATTTTAGAGGAGAGAGAGAGAGAGAGAGAGAGAAAGAAAGAAAAGAAAGAAAAGAAAAGAAAGAAAGAAAAAAGAAAAGAAAAGAAAAGAAAAGAAAAGAAAAAAGAAAGAAGGGGGGAGGGGCAGGCAGCATCAACTCCCATATGTGCTTTGACCGGGCAAGACCAAGGTTTTGAACCGCCAACCTCAGCGTTCCAGGTCGGTGCTTGATCCACTGCGCCACCACAGGTCAGGCCTGCTAGGTATTTTATTTGTTTTGTTGCAGTGGTAAATGGGATTGTTTCCCTAATTTCTCTTTCTAGCAGTTCATTACTGGTGTATAAAAATGCCACTGACTTCTGAATATTTTATTTCCTGCCACTTTCCCAAATTCATTTGTTAAGTCTAGTTTTTTGGCGGAGACTTTAGAGTTTCCTATATACAGTATCATGTTGTCAGTAAATAATGACAGTTTTGCTGCTTTTTCCAATTTGGATGCCTTTTATTTCTTTTTCATTTCTGGTCATGGTGGCTGGGGCTTCCAGTTAATAGAAGTGGTAAAAGGGGACACCTCTGTCTTGTTCCTGATCTTGAGGATTGCATTTAATTTTTGCCATTGAGTATGATGTTGGCTGTCAGTTTGTCATAGATGGCCTTTATTATGTTGAGGTATTTTCCATGTATTCCGACTTTGTTGAGAGGTTTGTTCATAAATGGGTGTTGGATTTTTTTTTTCTTTTGTATTTTTCCAAAGTGAGAAGCAGTGGGGAGGCAGAAAGATATACTCCGCATGTGCCCGACCAGGATCCACCCGGCATGCCCACCAGGTGGCAATGTTCGGCCCCTTCTGGGGCGTTGCTCTGCTGCTGCCAGCTGGAGCCATTCTAGCACCTGAGGTGGAGGCCATGGAGCTGTCCTCAGCGCCCAGCCCACTTTGCTCCAGTGGAGCCTTGGCTGCCTGAGGGGAAGAGAGAGATAGAGAGAAGGGAGAGGGGGAATGGTGGAGAAGCAGATGGGCGCTTCTCCTGTGTGCCCTGGCCTGGAATCAAACCCGGGACTTCCACACGCCAGGCCCACGCTCTACCACTGAGCCAACTGTCCAGGGCGGGTGTTAGATTTTAACAAATGCTTTCTTTGACTCTATTGTTATGATAGTTATTTTATCTTTTTTTGTTATCTTTTATTTTTTTGACAGAGAGAGAGAGGGTCAAACAGGAAGGAAGAGAGATGAGAAGCATCAGTTCTTTGCTGCGGTATCTTAGTTGTTTGTTGATTGCTTATTCATTGATTGCTTTCTCATATGTGCCTTCACTGGGGGGCTACAGCAGAGCGAGTGACCCCTTGCTCAAGCTAGTGACCTTGAACTCAAGTCAGTGACCTTGGGCTTCAAGCCAGCGACCTTTTGGGCTCAAGCCAGCTACCATGGGGTCATGTCTATGATCTCATGCTCAAGCCAGTGACCCCCTGCTCAAGCCTGAGAGCCCACACTCAAGCTGGCAACCTCAAGGTTTCCAACCTGGGTCCTCTGCATCCCAGTCTGATGCTCTTTCCACTGTGCAACCGCCTGATCAGGCTCTTTTTTGTTTATGTGCTAAATCCCATTTATTGGCTTGTGAATATTGTACTAGACTTGCCTCCCCAGAATAAATCCCACTTGATCATGGTGTATAATCTTTTTAATGTATTGCTGAATCTGGTTTGCTAATATTTTATTGAGAATTTCAGCATCTCTGTTCATCAGGGGTACTGACCTATATTTTTCTTTCTTTGTAGTGTCTTTACCTGGTTTTAGAATTAGGATAATGCATGCCTTGTAAAATAAGATTGGAAATCTTCCCTCCTCTTAAATTTTTTTGAATAGCTGAAGTTTGGTGTTGTTTTTTTGTTTTTTTTTTTTTTTTTTTTTTAATATTTGGTAAAATTTGCCTCTGAAGCCATCCAGTCCAGGACTTTTTTTTGGCTGGGAATTTTTTTGATACCTTTTTTTATGGTGGTAACATTGATTAATAGTATTATATAAATTCCAAGTGTACAACTTTAAAATACAATATTGTGTGCTTCCCATCCAGTTTCATTTTCTTGTTAGTGGCCCTAGAGAATAAAGACATAAAATGCATTTTGTGAGATGCTGGTAATTTTTATATGTTTACACTAATCTTGGTTTCACTGCTATGTTTTATTCCTGGATATAATTATCCAGTCATCAAAGAGTTAGGAACTTCCAAAATTTTATTACGAGTGCAGTAAAATTCAAAACAGAGTAATAATTTGTGGACAGAAATTATCTATAAATTAAGATTACAGTTTTATAATTTATAATTTTTTGCATAAATTAAAATTCTCCATATATACATACATTTCTTTATAAATAAATCATAATTTTATATTTTATAATTTCCTCTGTAAATTCAGCAAATTTATTCTGTAAAATGTTTTCTTTTTATTTAATTATAAGTAGATTTTTTACCTGTACTTGTTTTCATACTTTTTAGAGGAGTTAAAATTGTTAGTTGGTATTTTTTTATTATCTTTAAAATAAGATGAGAAAAATCTAATTTTGAACTCTTGTACGCTTTATTCTAAATTCCTTCATTATATATTTAAAAAGTGTTTAAGAATTTAGTACCCATAATTCACACATAAGTAATTAACCTTTTAAAAATACTTATTTTCTTTCATGTATCTATTCATTTATGAAGCCTCATTTAATGAGGTTTATATTTTTATATTGTAAACAAATAATTTTTTTGAAGAAAAAAGTTTTAACCCTATCTTTCAAATACTCTTTTAAGCATCATTACATGGTTTGGTGTCAAGAAGAGAGCATGTTTTCTCATCTTGTAACAGAAATTTAGTATTCAACATTAAGTAGAATGTAATGAAAACAGCTGTTTTGAAAAAACAAAGTTTTTATATTAGGCTTTTAAAATTTCGACAGAATTTAAACAATATTTAGATAAAACAGTTATGTTACAAAGATGACTTTTAACATAATCAGGCCACCCACAGTGTGGAGTAGAGAATACAGCATGTGAACCACCCAGTGAGACTGAGGTAATTTTTTCATCTTTGCTTAAAGTATAGTCAGTAGACCAGATAATGTAGAAACTTTTTATGGGCAGTGATCAAACAGCCAAAAACAGTTTATTCTTTTTCTCCCCTTTCCTTGTGGCTATTTAAAAATAATTTCTAAATTGAAAAAGTTTAACTATTTTTGAATACTATAAATTTCACTTTAGATAAAGCCACTCTTTCATTATAATGATTCATATAGTTTAAGGTCTTCTGAGTTTAAAATGTGTATATAAAATGTCCAGTTTGTGTATAATATTATAAACATTAGCTGATTAAGAACTAATCATTAATGATATGTTAGAGTTTGTCAGTTTAATGCTTATGTAATTTTTTTGTGCCAGCTACACAAAGAGATAATTTCACCAAGAAACGGGGTTAGTTCTAAAATATTTCTATTGAACAACTTTCCTAAAAAATATTTTCTTTGTTTTGTGTATAACCACATATGTAGATACTGAATCCAGATAATTTCGTGTACATGTGTATGCATATGTGTATACATGTGTGTTTTAACCTATTGTCTGAAATAATGAAGTAACTTAAGTGCCCATAGTTGCTATAAAATTTAGAAGAAGGACTAAAATAAATGCAGATTCACATTAGAGAATTTATGTGGCCTGGTAAATACGCTTATTTTCGATTGGATATCATTCTTAATATAAGAAAAAACTTAGCAGGCAAAATGAAATTGTATTTTAACAACCGTGAAAGATATCCCTTATAGCTAACTTTTGAAAAAGTCTATTAGTTTTAGTGTGAGGCCACAGTAGCAATCTACTAGTTTGTTTCTTTTGTCCAGTTATACATTTTCTGAATAAAGTTGATTTTTATCTAATTTAGGTGTTGTGTTTTTTTTTAAATAGGAGCAAGTAATACTGCGGACACATTATTTCAAGAAGTATTAGGTCGAAAGGACAAGGCAGATTCTACTAGAAACGCTCTCAATGTGCTCCAGCGATTTAAGTTTCTTTTCAACCTTCCTCTAAATATTGAAAGGAATATTCAAAAGGTAGAGCACATGTTTATGCACCTGTGGTTCTAGATGTCATAAATTTTAAAGCATTAAGATATTCTTTATCTTCATTATAGTTTACTGACAGTCTCCAAAATGTTTATTTATTTATCTATTTTTTTATTTTAAAGGGTGATTATGATGTGGTTATTAATGATTATGAAAAGGCCAAGTCACTCTTTGGGAAAACGGAAGTGCAAGTTTTCAAGAAATGTAAGATTTGTTTATTGCCTTTAGATCTTTTTTCTTTTTACAGGAACAATGTGGGAAAGAATGTTAAATGCATTTTAGTTTTTGTTTACATGGTGCTCTTTTTCACATGTAAAACATTTACCTCAAAAATAATAAACTATGGCTTTTCTTACTGAGATATAGTGAAAATGAACAACCACACTGTAGGATAATCTTAGACATTCTTTGTCACTTATTAACCATGATGTTATTAAAAATTATTTTTATTGGAAAGAATTGATTATAGATAATTTATAGAGATGGAAACCTACATTTTAATCTTCCCTCTTCAGAAAGATTGATATATTTACGAATTCTAACCCGACATTAACAACTTTTGAAGTGATCTCTAATGCCAGGTACAGAAAGTAAAACAATAACAAAAGCCTAAAATGCTTTATGGTAATGCCTTATGAACTAGGAGAAATACCAGAAGGCTTTATTTAGTTTGTAAGTCCCCACTCCATAAGGTCTCAGAAAACTTAATTTTATCTTGATTGTAGTTAATTTACTGTTTAGTGAAATAAACAGACATTTGCATATACCCCTGTAACCTGCACCCCAGGTAGAATGTTTTCATCTCTCCAGAAAGCTCCCATGAGCCTCTTCTCAGCTAGCCACTCAAACCCTCAAGCCAACCACTGTTTTGCTTTCCATATTTTCATTTTACATTCCCATTCTGTAAATCTCATATATGTGTTCTTTTTAAAAAATAGATTATGCTGAAGTAGAAATGCGGATCGAAGCTTTAAAAGAATTACTTCTGGAGAAATTGCTTGAGACACCATCAACTTTACATGACCAGAAACGTTATATAAGGTAAACCTTCTACAGGAATTTTCACAATTCACGTATGTCTGTATTGTACCAGATACTTCATCTAATTCTTAAAGCTGACTTGGAGGAAATAAGGAGATTGATGAAATAATGAAAGAGAAAACACTTAGGAGTACCTAGTGTGGAACACTGGAATTCTTGTATAGTAATAAATTTGTAAGTACTTACTCTTTAAGGGTAAGAAAATCCTGCCTGTTTGAGGAAAGAAGTAGCCTCATTGCTTAGTCCCCTCTTCCTGCTGCTCAGTGAGGGCATACCAAACGTAGCTGGATGGTGTAGGTGCTGCACCCTGTGGGCACCCATAGGCTATGAGGCAGGAGCTCCCTCTATGGTTTAGAGCATGTCATTGTCACAAAGTGTGTGGGAAGTTCTTCATGCTGAAGGGTGGGTCATGACTCAACAGGAGAGAAAAGTCTGAAAGGTTCTAGTCTTTTAAAGAAAATGGGAAACTTTTTTAAAAAACAGCAGTAATATTGAAAGTGATGGACAGCAACAAGGTGTGGCGAGAGGCCTGAGAAAGAAGCATAGTATCATAATGGGAGCTAGCTGTTCACTGGCTGACTTGAGTTTTCCTTTTCAGTTTATTCATCTATGAAATGGACATACTTAAATAATCTACATCTCAGGGTAGTTGCATAGATAAGAATAAATTTAAGAATTTAACATAGCACCAGACACATAAGTAATCAATAAATTGCACATATACATAGTGTTATATATAGAGAGAATTTATATTAGGATTTGGACACAAAATAAATTTAAACTTTTATATCAGTGACTTAAAAATATTTACTTTCTGATGTCATATTTTGTATGTGACCTTTGTTCTCAGAATAAGCTATTATTTTCATACTTAATACCCTCTTTAATTATTGAAGTTTATTAAATATTCAGTAGTTATAAAATTAAAATAGACTACATATATGTATACATTTGGCTGTTGTTACTGTGTCACCATTAAAAATAATTTCTAGATATGGAAGGAGGGTTTGGTCTGAAAGCTACTGCTTTGTTTGCACTTGTGAGAGGACAGAGGTCCACAGTAAGACCTGTGTTCCTAGTGATAAAGGAGCATAGTAGGAGCATGAGCCATTGTCATTGTCAGCATATCTGTGTTGTCCCCCAGGAAGGGGGAGGAGGCTTTTATGGTGGAGTAGAAAACACTAAAATTGATGCCCCACCCCTCATCTGCAGTGCACCAGGCACCATGCTAGATGTGCTGTTTATCATTTTTAGTCCTCCTCTCACAGATGCAGAGACATCTATATTATATCCATTATAGTGGTGTGGAGACGGAACCTGATTTAGTATCTGCTCAGTGCACACAGCTAGTGGTAGGACTCCTGTTTGTCTGCTTTCAGAGCCCATCTTTGCTTTTCTCTAAGCTATCTTCATAAGAAAAAAAGAATGTACAATACTTTGGGGATTTTTCTGGCTTGTAGAAATAAACTACATGTTAGTTATCCAAGTGTTTTTTGTTTTGTTTTGTTTTTACATATAAAGAAAGTTTCAGGAATGTTACTCATCTTGTCCAGGGTATATACAGTTGGTCAGTGCTTTGTCTAGGTTCTGCTAATTATGCATTATATTTATTTTACATTTGGTATTTATTCTATTAAATTTGCTGATAGTAAAAGTAGTGTTAAACCTCATTGAGTGTTTGATGTCTTTATATAGGGAATTACTATTATGTAGATAGCTAATGTGTAGTTCTTATGACTGCTTAACCTACTGGATAGCATTTAAAATATGACTAGCGTTTAAAAAGATTCTTTTAAGTGACCTATTTAAGTGCTTTTTTCCTGTTATTTTAAGGGGAAAAGAACAAGAATGTCAATAACAATGTCCAGTAGTTCATTTATTTTTTTAATTATTATTTTATTTAGATACTTTGAGAAGACATTTAGCAATTCTATTACTCTTTTAAAATTGAATTTTTAGTTATTATAAATAGGAAAAATGTCACAACCAGGTCAGATTTCTTTTGCATTTTGGGATCTATGTGATCTGTGAGTACCACATGGGGATAGAGACTGCTTTGCCATTAACAAAATACATCTGTATTATACATAATTGAAGTTATGCATGGTGTGAGTGCAAATCAGATTACTACTATGTTATCCTTTGTTTTCTATTTTATCTAACTAAAAACTTTCTGATTATTTTTACTGTCCTTAATCTGCCTTGATCTTTGTTTCTTTAGCAAGAAGCAAAGTTTCATATACTTTTTCCCATGTCAGTGTGATCCTATCCCTGGTAATTGTTAAAAATGATATCTGAATATGGCTTAAAACTTTACTTCTCAAATATTAAACCTATGCTTATTATTATTAACATTTTAACTTTTTCCTCTAAAAAAGTCTTAAAAAGTGTTCTTTAATATACAACTTTAAAAGAAATGGCAATAATATGTATCATACTCTAAACAAATATTTTTGAAATGAAACTTCTTACTTTTTAGCTACATACTAAAAGAAATTTACTAGATTAAGTCATTTAACCAAGGAAAAGCCTAGCACAGGTTTTATTTTTAAATTGAAACACTAAAATTTCTAAGAGAATATGTTTATCTTTCTTTATAAAACTTTTAATGTATTGTAATACCCATTAATAAGACAATAGAAAGAGGATTATTATTACATTTTGTGGTCCTGGCTGAGTGACTCAGTAGGTAGAGCATCTTCCTGGCACATGGGTTTGATTCCCAGTCAGGACATGCATGAGAAGGTCATGGGTTTGATTCCCAGTCAGGACATGCATGAGAAGGTCATGGGTTTGATTCCCAGTCAGGACATGCACTAGAAGCAATCAGTAAGGGCACAACTAAGTGGAACAACAAGCTGATGCCTCTCTCTCTCTCTCTCTCTTTTTCCCCTCTTCTCTCTCTCACTCTTTCTCTTTCAAATCAATGGGAAAACTAAAAAAAAATATTTTTGCAGAGACCTTAGTCACCATACTAAAGAGACTTACAATATTAAAAGTTACTAAAAAAAAGTGCTTATCAATTTCTTTTGCTTGAGAAAGAATTCTTGTAATGGGTCATTGGTGTTCTTATTCGGTAGTTTAAAAATTATAAGGAAGCAGTTTTCCTAAAAGGGTATTCTGCCAAATATTTTAAATGATATTTGGCAGAAATTTTTCAACTGTAATCTGTTTCAGTTGTGTATCTGGGTTTTGATATTTTATGTACAAAGACTTTAAATATTTGAAGAACTAAAACTATGAAAAATGCATATCTATGCTATATTTCTGGAGAAATATTTTTTCAGTCATGGATTAGGATTCAGACTTAGAGGTAAATGCTTGTTGTAACCAGATCTCCTCATGTAATAAAGTGGCTGTAAGTTTCAGTTGACAGTAAACTTTAGATTATATAGAAGACAGTGTTACTCTGCCATCTAGTGGCCACATTTCAGACCAGAAAGGAATATATTAAACAACTGAAATTGAAAAAATATTCACCAGGTGCTCTGCTGGCTCCCAGCTGTGTTTTATATAATGACAGAACTAAGTAGAAACATTCTGTGCACTAAATGTAAATCCGTGTAAAGGTAAGTTCTCACTAAGTATATTGGATCATAAGTTGGCTTTCTCTCCTTAGATGTCTTTTTATATCAAGTCCTAGTTTTATAAAATATAGCTTTATTGTTGTTTGTTACCTTAATGAAATTTGAATATATTTCATTTAGAACTAATATTATTAGAGACTAATACTAACAACTGCTTTGCTAATTGATAAAATTTTAGTTTGTTTTTTTTTTAAAGAAAAGTGAATGAATTTGAAATATACTAGCTTTCCTTATTTATGGCTGCAGAGAAAATTTGCTTGGTCAGCCTTGGCTTTGCTTTTTCAGGTACCTGTCTGACCTTCATGCACCGGGTGACCCTGCTTGGCAGTGTATTGGAGCTCAGCATGGATGGATCCTTCAGCTCATGCACAGCTGCAAAGAGGGCTCCATACAGGATCTGAAAGGCAAGGCTCTTCCCTTCTGGTGCACTGTGCCACTTCATATTGTCACTTTAACACATTTTGGAAACACTTAATGATCAAAGGAATTATTAGTTACTTTTCTAGATATCCATATCTGTGGTGTCCCCCTCCCCGGATGGCATCATATCTGAGGAATAGAACAGAAAACTATAAATGTACCTATTATTATGGTCGATCAGCAGTGTTGACAAAAATTTAGTTTAAGGATCAGTTGCTTAACTTCATGAAATTTGAATATATTTAATTTACGACTAAATATTAGAGACTAATATTGACAACTGCCTTACTAATTGATACACTTTTAGGTTTTTTTATAAAAAGGGATGATTTTGAGCCTGATGCAGTAGATAGAGCATTGACCTGGGATGCTAAGGGCTCTGGTTTTAAACCCCAAGGTCTCTGTCTAGAGTGTGGGCTTGCAAGCTTGAGTGTAGGATCATGAGTTGCTGGCTTGAGCACGGCGTCACTGGCTCAGCTTGAGTCCTCCATTTCTCCCCAGTCAAGGCACATATGAGAAGCAATCAATTAAAATAAAATAAAAAAACTAGTGATGCAACTTCAAGTGGATGCTTCTCATCTCTCTCCTCCCCCCTACCTGTCTCTCTCTCAAGAAAAAATAAGTGCATGAATTTGAAATATGTTAGCTTTCCTTATTTATGACTGTGTAGAGAAAGCCTGCGTGGTCAACTGTGGCAACATGATGTTGGAAATGATATTAGTCCTTTATGTATGCTAGTAGCCTACCTGTTATTTTTTAAAATATATGTTTAGCCCTGCTATGTTCCAGGTACAGATAGATAGTGGTGAATAAAACAGACATGGACCCTGCCATGTGGAATTAAACAATAAATAACCAAATATAAAAGTGTGTCAAGTGATATAAAGGAAAATAATGGTATTATGAGGGAGAAGAACTGAGGAGAATGCTTTAGTTGGTTGGTTTGGGAAGGTGTTGTGGAGAATCTCCATGTTAACTAATACTAGAAAGATGTGAAGAAATCTGCCGGCTCATTCCAGCCTGAAAAAAGGATAAGTTTTTGCAAAGACCCTGAGGAAAGTTTGAAGGAAGAAGTCACAGCTGAATTCACAAACACCCAATTTCCTGAATGCCATGTGCCAGCCACTGTTGAGTACTACGGATACAGTGGCTAGTACAGCAGATAAGAGCCTGGCTCATATGAGGCTTCCAAAGTAGCAGAAGAGAAGAACAGGGAAAGTGACTAGTGAAATACAGTGTTTCAAGCTTGGGAAGTTGCAAGTGCTATAGTAGCACTTAGGAACAGCATTTGATCCCAGATTTTGTGGTTGCAGAAGTGACATTCCAAGATTTGAAGTCATTGCTACGTGCTTTGAGGTCTATTGGATAAATCTATTGGCTGGTTGAAATAGAGGTGTGAAAGAAGAAAGAGATAAAAACCATTCCAGGAAGAGAAAGTAAAATGTTTGCCAGATTTCAAGCAAGAAACAGCCACTGAATTCTGTGTGGTTGGAGCTCAGAGCATGATCAGAGTAGCCAGAGTTAGGAGGTGCTGGGTACTGAATGGGACTGTTAGCTGCTTCAATGAGTTTAGGCTTTATCCAGAATGTGTTGGGGGTGCCATTAAGGGTTTGAAGCAATGGAAAGATCCAATGAGATTTGTCTTTTAAAAATCCACTCTGTCTTCCACGTGGTGAATGGATGAGAGGGTGTGATCTTGGAGTAGTGAAGCTGGTTAGGAGGCTGCTGTGGTGATTCAAGCATCTCACCTGGCATGGAGGCAGTGGATGTGGAAACAGGAGTGGATTCAAGAGCTTTTCAGAAACCAGAATCTGACCATAGCAGCTAGTTGGGATGATGGCACCATTGAGTTAGGAAACCTAGAGAAAATGATTCTCCTCTCCCCTTTTGTGTGGACAAGCAAGAGGATATATTCAATAGTAGTTGGATTTAAAGAGCAAGATATGTGAATGTGGTTTGCATATATATGGTTCCTGGAAGTTGATGCTTTCAACCAAAAAGATGAAAAAGGAGAAAACGTAAGGCAGAATCCTGGGGAGCGATATTGACTGGACTGGTGAGAAGAGAAACCTGACAAGGAGAAGAATGGTATTCACAGGACTAGAAGAGAAATGGGAGGGAATAGTATTACCAGAGCAGAGAGGAAGAGTGGTAAGCAAGGATTTTAAAAGAAGAATTAAAATAAAGAGGTGTCCTTTAGATTTTCCACTGAAGCCAGTGTTGTTGACCTTGGCAAATGCAGTGGCAATGGCCCGAGGTGCCAAATAGATTATATAAAATAAGGCATAAGTGATACTTAATAAGGTTTCCAAGAATAAGAGAAGTAACTAACGTGACAACAATGGTCCTGGCATAGAAGGAAGTACAGTGAAAGAGTCACAATTATTTATTTATTGCAGTTTTGTCACAAATTAGAGTACTTTCCAACTGATTCTGTTACTAGTCTTGATTTTTAGCAAAACTCAAATATTTCTTTTTTGATAAAAAATTCCTATTATTTTAATTAATGTAGTTATAATTATAGTTTTAGTAAGTTAAAATGATGTACATTGTCTACAGTCTTTGGAGGTATATGGAAGGCCTACATTATTTGCTTATTCAGTCTATTGTTAGGCAGGACTCTAAACCTTGACTGCCCACCAGAATCCTTTGTTGTTTTTAAAACTACCAATTCCTGTTCTCCACCCCACTTCTACCAAGTGCATTAGAACCTCTAGCAGTGGAGTCCAGGTATTAATAGTTTTTAAAGCTTCCAGATGATTCAGGTACTGCCAGGGTTGATAATCAGTGCACCAGATGCTTCCTTTGCAAGGGACTGGAATCACAGTGGTGAAGAAGACTGACATGATCTCTGACCTCTTGGACCTTGATGTCTTGTGGGAGAGACATATATTTTTAAAAATCATGTGTTTATTACATAAATATAATGTGAAAATGTTATAAAGTGAGGAGTGCAGAATTTTACTCCAGTCTAGTAAGGGGGAGATCTGAGGAAGTTTTCTCAAGAAGGTGATATTTCCATTGAATGGAAATGATGCCTATCAATTATCCAGATAAAGAGGCATGGAGAAGTAGTCCAGACACCTGGTTTTCAATAAATGTTACCTCATTTCCCGTTCTACTAAATACAGTGATGATATTCTTCAAATCACAAATAAGATACATGGTCTGATAAAGGGTTTTCCTGCTTATGCTTATAAGAAGCAACTTGACTGTATAATTTGGTTATGAAAATATTTGAATTTCAGGGATGTATATATTCTGAGTGCAACATAGAGAATATTTTAAGTTGGAAGTTTCATATATCTTATTGTCACACACATATCTGAAATGTCTGATAACCAATATTACATTGCCAAAGGTCTACATTTTTCTTGAAGATAAATGGAGAGATAGTTTTACCTGATTTATTTCTTTTGCCATCTTGTTGTTATATTTGCTATATGTATTCATCCAGAACTGCTTAAAATCAGTACTTTTGGGGGGCAAATTGATAATAGCTTATGTGTAACTAGAGCCCTACATTTTTTATTCTTTCTGACCAAGCTTGTTGCAAAACTTGCTCATCACTTTTTTTTTACCCATATGTCAGAGGAGGGGAGATAGTAAGGCACACTTCCACATGCATCCTGACAGAGATCCACCTGGCAACTCTGTCAAGGGTTGATGGTTGAGCACTGAGCTATTTTTAGCACCTGAGGCTAAAGGCACTGGAACCAACTGAGCTATCCTCAGTGCCCAGGGCCACACTCAAACCATTCAAGCTACTGGCTGAGGAAGGGGAAGAGGGTAAGGAGGGCTGAGGGGTAGGGGGAGAAGCAGATGGTCACTTCTCCTGTGTACTCTGATCAGGAATTGAACCTGGGATATCCATATGCCGGCTGACACTCTGTCCACTGAGCCACCAGCCAGGGCCTACTCATCGCTTTTAAAATAATTGAAATAATGTATATTAAATGGATCCATTACACAAGCTTTACCTAAGTTATTTTCCTAACTTGGTCTTTTGTTTAGAAAGTAAAAAAATAACAATTTATAGCCCTTTGAACTTACTCTAAAGTTTCATGACAAGACAATGTAAATTTTCTAAATTCATTAGTCAGATATTTATAGGTTATATATGCATTCTCCTTGTCATTCAGAAGAACATGCTTATTTACCTGTGCCCTCTTTTGTTGTCAGTTGACAGTACCTATGTAAACAACATGGGAAACTAACATACAGTAGCAGCTTTTTTTTTTTTTTTGTATTTTTCTGAAGTTGGAAACGGGAAGGCAGTCAGACAGACTCCCGCATGCGCCCGACCGGGATCCACCTGGCATGCCTACCAGGGGGCAATGCTCTGCCCATCTAGGGCATTGCTCTATTGCAAGCAGAGTCATTCTAGCACCTGAGGCAGAGGCCATAGAGCCATCCTCAGTGCCTGGGCCAATTATGCTCCAGTGGAGCCTTGGCTGCGGGAGGGGAAGAGAGAGACAGAGAGGAAGGAGAGGAGGAGGGGTGGAGAAGCAGATGGGCGCTTCTCCTGTGTGCCCTGGCTGGGAATCGAACCCGGGACTCCTGCACACCAGGCCAATGCTCTACCACTGAGCCAAATGGCCAGGGCAGTAGTAGCTTTTTTAATAGAAAGATAGCTGTTCTTTTCTGAGCTCACATCAGAAGGAGTCCTTATATTATTTTGGAGGACTACGTACTTATTTACTGAAGTAAACATGCTTAAAAGCAGAAAAGGTAATATAATAACCTTCTGTGTTTCAACAATTATCAACTCATAGCCAATCTTATCTGTACCCTCATTTGTTTTTACCCCTCCCCATACTGAATTATTTTGAAGCAGGTCACATTATTTCATCCATAATTATTTTCTTATGTAATCTTTAAGGAAAAGATTTTTTTTTAATTTTTTATAAAATTTTTTTATTCATTTTAGAGAGGAGAGGGAGAGACAGAGAAAGAGAGAGAGAGAGAGAGAGAAGGGGGGGAGGAGCTGGAAGCATCAACTCCCATATGTGCCTTGACCAGGCAAGCCCAGGGTTTCGAACTGGCGACCTCAGCATTTCCAGGTCAACGCTTTATCCACTGCGCCACCACAGGTCACACCGGAAAAGATTTTTTTAAACATTAAGCAAAACACCATTCTCATTACCTAAAATATTATAAATGATTTATTTGTTATCAAATATTTAATTAATACTCAAATTTGAAAACAGTTTACTATATCTTTAGGATCTAAATGCATTAAACCATAGCTTTTTAACTGATAACTCAGTGCAAAGGCAAATGAAATAAAACCTAGCATATATGTAGACAGAACGTGTGTTTCCTAGAATGGCAGAATTAACCATTTGTGAATATGGTCCACTTTGGCCACTTTGCACTATCTTTCCTGGTTGTCATTAATGCATGTGTGTGCCATTGGTTACATGTTAATAGCTATTTAATATATACTTATGTACATTTGTACAGGTAATATAATTATATAGTTTAAGTATATGCAAATATAAAATCTGCCTTAATTATTAAGTTTGCTAGGAATAAGCACAATTTTTCTTTTTTTATATTTTACACCAGTTGTTCAAGATTGACCCTTAATTTCTGCATGTCCTAATTATATATAATATAAATGTAAGGTAATTAATGTAAGGGAAAGGCTCCGAAATATCATTTGGACTTTCTGTGGGGCATCCTCTCACAATTATGACCTTTTAGATATGGAAGAACCCTGGGACATTGTTCCCAACAGATGTTCAGTAGATGACTTGAGATCTATTTTGCATGTGAGGAAGGTGTCTGAAGAGAAGCTCAGCAGGAACGCTGTCCTGAGTAGTCGCAGAACTAGTGAGTGGTCCAGATTTCTCCCCATCCCACCAGAGTGGACTCCCTCTGAATCACTGAGCTAGTCAGCAAGTTCCACAGCCATCTCTGTATTTCATTGTTGGAGCAAATATTTTCATCAAACGGTTTCTGAACAATGCCAACATTTCATCTAGCACTTTGTTATAGTTTTTGTTTTTATTGAGGTATGCTCAGGAACCTATTTTCAAAGGAAAGGTAGTTGCATTCTAACTCTAAAAAATGAGTTACAATTTTTTATTATAATCTGCTTAGACTTTTAACCCTGGAAAAGAGAAATAGTTGTAATTTAAAATTTTCTTTATTGACTGATTTTAGAGAGGATGGGAGAGAAAGAAGACAGGGAGATAGGAACATCGATCTGTTCTGTCTTCAGGTGAAGCTTTAACCAACTGAGCTATCCGGCCAGGGCAATAGTAGTTATTTTTTAAGGAAACCCACAGGCAGAACAATAGTTAAGAATTGAGACAATCTTGCGAAATAAAATACAACTTTAAATTGATTGGTACACTGTAAATGTTTCAGAGAGGAAAGATTTCTGTGTCTTTTAAGAAAAGCAGATCTTTAAACATACATTTAATTAACTTTCTTTTGTTTTTGAGTCTTAAAGTGTTTATGTGATAGTTTGGGGGGAAATGTTAATTATATTTAATCTTGTGATCTCTAGAGAAAATTTAAGGAGCAAAAATGGTAATAGATTTTCAGAGATAGCAGTCCTACAGTTAAAAAAAAAAGCTACCTTTTCCAGAAAAGTTTCTTTTGTATGCACAGCATTTGTTTGTCAGTAGACGTAGATCATAAGGTTGATACTCTTCAGAACACTGCATTAGAGCTATCTCTGGATTCCAGTTTTTATAGTAATAAGGTATACTGAACTAAGAATATGGTATCTTCCAAATTTAAAAACACTGGGGCACAAGAGCAGTAGATTACTATTGCATGTTAAACTTAACTACCATTTATCCCCAAATATTTGTCACTCCTCTTCTGTGGCTTGCCTCTCTGTAGCCCAAATATGATCTTTTGGCTTTTCTAAGGGGAGACAATGATAGGAAATAAAGATTAACATTTTAAAAACTCATCTTGAAAGCTTAAAGACTAACTAATGGGGGAGGGATTTTTTTCCAGCCTGAACCAGTTAATTATTTTATTTCTGTTCCTCTATATTCAGACCAACCCTGTGTCCTGAATTGTTGCACATGGAAAACTTTTACCACATTATAAGACGTGTCATTTGTCCCTTAAAATTCCTGTGAAATAGATCCAAAATTAGACTGAGTCTTAGGTTTCTTTCTTGGCAGGAAAAACCCTTGGTTAACCCCCTACTGACATTCCCAAACAGGACTTTTAAAGGTAGACTTCAAAGATGTTTTTTTCCTTTGTTCTGAAAATGACTTTAACTCTTAAAATATATATTGGCTATATTTTAATAATTCAAGGGAAAAAGTTTCAGAATAAGGGTAATTATTTCCTTCTTTAAGGTATGTACTTAATTAGGACTTCCCAAAAGGACATACTAGGATGGGGCACAGCGGGGGGCTGTAATTGAAGTAAGCAAGAAAGTCTTTTAAAATTATAGTCACACAACAAAAGGAAATACAGTTATATGTGGCTCAGGTTTACTTTGAAAACTTAGATATGATATGTTACAACTTAAGGGTTTATTTCAAATTATCCCAGTATGGATTTATTGTAGAAAAAAAAATAATGCAAAAATCGTAGAGGCTGGGCTAAATACCTACTCTTTTAATTATTTCAGACACTCAGTAATTATTAGATTAATTACTTGCTGAACTAAAAATGATTGTTTACCTGATGACCTAGGATATATAAAAAGGCTATACGTAATTTCATCCCGATAGCTCATAAAATACATGCATAAATTATATTTTACAATTTACATATAATTTTGTGAATTTACTCAGTACTACCAAACTGTATTTTTCCTTGATATTTTTTGATATTTATGTGCATAACATATAGTTTGTTTTTAGTTAGTAAGATTAATAAATTAATTCTGGTACTTCCATAATGCATCGTTAGGTAGACTTGCTGTACACTAGGTTAAATTTCAACCTCTATTAGAAAGCTGGCACCAGATTAATCAAATTTTCTGTGTGACTAAAAATATTTCCATAGTTAAAAAGACAGTAGAATGTGTTGTTATACACATATTAAATATTTTAATTTAATTTTTAAATTTAATTAAAATATTTTTAAAGTGGTTAAAATGAAGTTGTACATTAGGAAGTTTTTTTTAAATGAAGTTTATTTTCTGGAGATTTAAAAATAGATCCTCTCTTGAAAGTTTATCATAATAGTATGAACCCAGAATGATAGAAGTTGATTTTAAAAGAAAAATGAAAGGCATACCTGCAGCAAGAACCAATATGAGACATTAGTTTGATTTTTACCTTCTCCCTGCAGTAAGTCTCTTCCAACTTAGACTATGCAACCCCAGCTTTATCTGTACACTTGTTCTTTTGCATATTGTGACTAGAGTATCTTTTCAAATTGGCTTTAGAAGATGAAATGCTTGTAGTAAGATTTTATTTCTTTGCTTTAAGATTTATAAGCTATGAGGTAAATACAGTATATAGAACAAAGTAGATTCAGAACAAAGAAGTAGGAGAAAAGTACCAGTTTATTATTGCAGTGAAAAAAAACTTTCCAGCTAAGTGGTGGTCTGAATTTCTTTTTTCTTTTTCCAGATAGAAAAGAAAGCCTAGGTGATACTCAGTGTGTCACAAATTAGATTTACAATTATTTACCATTAGAATTTCTGATGCATACTATTGGAAATTGTCACTGTTGTTTAAAAATAGTATAAGTTTATATAAGCAGTTTTATTGACCTAAATGCAGTTCAGATTTTTACATAATGATTATAGATCTGTTTTTTAATTTAATTTGAAAAGACAATTTTAGCTTCTAAATTTAAAACTAAGACTAGTCATTAATGCTGGTAATTTGAGAAGTTATTTTTAAGTCAGTAACCTAGGAATTTTGAATTTGACTTACTGTTTGAATACCATAGCATTCATTTTTAGATCTTGTATAGTAAAATAACAGCTGTTGAATATCATAGAAAAGAGTTGGATTAAGTTCTTTTTACTTGTTTCTTCTATTTTATACTGGATTCTATTCACCTAACAATGAATGATCTATTTTTGTTAGATGAGACAGGCCAACAGGCTTATGTCAGAAAGACCTTTTCAATTTGTTATCCCGGCAGCTGGTTCTTCTCTGCCGTCTTGGCTTACTGTATATCTGGAAGAAGACTTCTTGTGGCTGGGAGCCATTTCATGTCTAAACCACGTCCCCTTTCCTTCAGAGAAAAAAATGTTGGCAATGAATGTCATGTACACATTGAATGCTAGTATTAACTGGTAATTTAAAATATTCATTATTACATGTACTTTAATTCTATATTTCTGTCATTTTGGTAATAATTCTGTTACTTATATATTTTAATCATATTTTCTCTACTTAAATCTGTATATATAATTGTAAGAAAAGTGTAGTAGTCTAATTAAAACATAAATAATTTTGTTTTGCTTATTTACCTGTCCAGCTTATATGGTTCTTATAACCAGTGTTAGTGAATAAATGCTGCTTCAAAGTTATACCTGTAGTTTTGCTTTTAAAATAGTGGGGTTTTTGTTTGTTTGTTTGTTTTTTATTATTGTTGTTAATGATGCTATATCAGAGTCATTGCCCGGAACCTGTATAGACAGTTCTGATACCCCAAAAGGTGAAGTCAGGGTATGTTAAATATGTCTCCCTTTGTTTCATTTGACTAAATGATAATGATAACCTTTAAATTGAGGAAATTCTCCTGTAGGAACGTTAAGTATATGAAGAAGCAAAGATCAGAAAGGACGTTTTTATCTGTTGACACAGGTCTGATTCGTAAGGAATTTGCAGTTCTGCCTTGATACACTTGCCCTGCCCCCCAGCTTTGCCATTGAAATTCTTCTGTGTGTTGTGCTTGAAAGGAATCCCATCCTGCCTCTGTCTGTGGAGGCTCCTGGCCCTGCAAGTTTGGTCAACAAGCAACAGTGGGTGGTCGTGCTGCACATGGGACAAGGGCCCACTGTGCTCAGGAAAATGTGTTCAAAGGTGTTTAAGGGCAGTAAGGAAGTCAGCTGCCCTTCTGAGAGTTGGGGTTGTAGATCAGTGTTCCCCACACCATTGTAGACTGTGAGAAAACTTGCAGGAGGCACGAAGGATGAGAAAATAAAGTGAATTTACTCACCTGCCTCCACATTTGCAGGCTTCCCTGAAAAAAGGTCTCTTCTGCCCTTTATGTTACATAGGGTCTGTTAAAACAAGTATTGACTGCTTTCCACTTAAAATAAGGAAAACATGCACATCTTGAGTTGAAAGGATTTAAATAATACATGGTAAGGTTTCCTGAAAGTCTATGGTATACTAGGTATGATAAGCATTTTCTGTAAAGTCTGGAGTCAGTATTTTTAGTAAGAATCAAGAGTTTTAATGAACTTAAAAACCCTTAAGTTTTTGAGTTTTACAGACCATCTTTTCAAATCTGTGGATGAGCATAAAGATTATTATCTAGTAGAAATCTCAGTTGGAAAAATATAGCAAATGTTTCAGTTTGTTAATTGCAAATTATAAAAGATTGATTATTTCTAACAGAAAATAAAACATTTAAACTTATGTCTGCACTGCAGCATTTATTTATTTATTTATTTACAGAGACAGAGAGAGAGAGACAGCTAGGGACAGATAGACAAGAACGGAGAGAGATGAGAAGCATCAAACATCAGTTTTTTGTTGTGACACCTTGTGTTCATTGATTGCTTTCTCATATGTGCCTTGGCCGTGGGCCTTCAGCAGCCAGCGATCTTGGGTCCAAGGGTCAGGGTCTCGAACCTGGGTCCTCTGTGTCCCAGTTCCATGTTCTATCCAATGCATCACTGCCTGTCAGCTTTTATTTTTTTAAGTGAAGTGAGTAGGATGTTTTTATTAGCATTGTGAAAAAAATTATTTCTGCAACTTCTGAAAACAAATTTTCTGTTTTTCTCATAGTAAAACAAAATTTCTGTCTGTTTATATAGTATTATACCCCAAAATGTTTTTTTTTAATTTATGCTTGTTTTTAATCTTTTAAATTATTCCGGTATAGGCCTGACCTGTGGTGGCGCAGTGGATAAAGGGTCAGCCTGGAATGGTGAGGTTGCCGGTTCAAAACCCTGGGCTTGCCTGGTCAAGGCACATAATGGGAGTTGATGCTTCCTGCTCCTCCCCCTGTTCTCTCTCTCTATCTCTCTCTCCCCTCTCTCTCTAATAAAAATGAATAAATAAAAAATCTAAAAAAGTAAATTATTCCGGTATATTCACAATTAGAAAAAGAGTTGCTTTTGAGAATGCTGGTATCATGTTATAGAAGCTTTATTTAACTGGAGAATCAAAATATTGAAACTCTAGATTGTCAGTACTTAAGAAGCTTAGTTTTTAAAAAAGAAATTTAAGTATCGAAAGTTTTTTCTTTCAGATGCTTATCTGTAGATAAGATACATATCTTTTCTTTGAAATGTTGGTTAAATTGTAGCTCAAACACTAGTCTGTGTAATTTGATAGATGGAGTTACACCTGAAGAATATTCAGTTCTAGCATTTTTTTGTATTTTTTTCTACAAATAATATAGTGATGATTTCTCATGCTATTGGGTGTGTTCCTGTTTACAGTTTTTTCTCTAAAGCAGTCTTTACCTTGTAGTTATTTCTTTCAAATAACTTTGACAGATTATAGCCAAATAATTTTGATCTTAAAAGCACTTAAAAGTATATTTATTGTCGCCTGACCTGTGGTGGCACAGTGGATAAAGTGTCAACCTGGAAACGCTGAGGTTGCCGGTTCAAAACCCTGGGCTTGCCTGGTCAAGGCACATATGGGAGTTGATGCTTTCTGCTCCTCCTCCCTTCTCTCTCTCTCTCTGCCCTCTCTATAATGAATAAATAAAAATAAAATCTTAAAAAAAAAAGTATATTTATTGTCTACTCTGCTTAGTGCCTAAAATATCTAAAGTTTATTTTTTTACCCACTAACCCCCCTCCCCATAACCACCCTATTTTTGTCTATGTGAGTCTTAGTTTTATATTCCACACATACATGAAATCTATCATTCTTAGCTTTTTATGACTGACTTATTTCACTTAGTATAATGTTCTCAAGGTTCATCCATGTTGTCATAAATGGCAATATGTCATCTTTTTTAATGGCTGGGTAGTATTCCATTGTATATATATACCACTTCATTATCCAATCCTCTATCAGGGGACACTTTGGTTGTTTCCATGTCTTGGCCATCGTGAGTTATGCTGTGATGAACATAGGGGTGCATATGTGTGCTTTTGTTTTAAGGATGAATTTTCCCATATGCTCTGTGTGTAGAGGTGGGCTTTTTATACATTTAGATGATACCACTAATCAGAGTTCTAAATTGTAGTAGTAATGAGCAAAATAAGCATTGCATTTTGTTGTCAGTGGTAATTTAAAGTTTCAGATTTAAACTTCATATAATAGAATCAGAATTTTACAGCTAAAAATGACTTTAGCAGTCATTTAGCAGTGTGGTTTCAAGCCCTAATTTTTACAGATGATAAAGCATAGGCCTGTGATGATTCCTTAACCTAACTGCGAAACCTCAAACCCCTTGCATAGCTGTGAGAATCTTGGGTAGAATTAAACCCTGCCCCAGTTCTAAATACAGGGAACACTTGTATTAGCACAAATGGAGACAGGCTGTAATCCTGTTGAATAAAAGGCTTTTAAAAAAATTTACTTCTAGAAAGTAACTATAGGAAATGTCATTTTTAGAGAAAATTTACTATAGAAGAAAGTGACTTCTCATATCTTATTAATGCAGTATTAAGTTTGCAAAAGATAAAGTCAAATGCAATTTTACAAATACTTAGTCTCTATCACCTGCAAGATGTCTGTTTTTAAGCTAACATTTTAATGAAGAAACAGAATTGTGTGTATACAGTGGAACACTGTCTTCAGCTGGATATCAAAGGGCAATGAGTGTAGGTTTTCAGGGAAAATATATAAAGTAATAGCGTTTTCAGTTGCATATGAACTGCACAAGAAAGCAGAGCATGATATTATGAAAGTTCATTTATTCTCATTACCATATGTTATGTAATATAGGTATTTCTCTTAAACACAACAGGAGATATTACTATTATGAAGTTAAACAAGAGAAAATAAACTGATTCCTTATAAGATATTTTTAAAACTTTTGCTGATTTTGTTACAGAAATATTTTTTTTTGGAAATGCGTTTTTAGTAATGCTTGTAATTCTTTTGTGAGGGAGAACCAAGTTATGTAATTTAAGTTTAAAAGGACTCATAATCCTCAATTCTTCTGACAACTGAGGTTTAAAATGTTTTCATTAATTTTCTCTTCAAAGAATAATTGTATTAATTTTCTATACAGTAACTCATATCGAATCATTTTTTGGAGAGAAAAGCAGTGTAAAATGGTGAGGGAGAAAAACACATTTCTGAGTTAGTGCCCACTGTTTAGTTTGCCAGCCTCGTGCATTTATATATGGTGCTAAAGTGCTGTCTTCTGGTCACTCAGCAAAAATCGATCTTGCAGATGTGTTCTAGATGCTGGTTAGTCCCAGGGGTGGATATGCCGTTCTAGCTTCCTGCTGTTGTGATGTTCTTGCTGGTAGTTTGACACTAGCAATTAAGAAATTAGTTCGTGTTAAACTTTCTTTTCCTGATATCATAGAAAAATTATGCTGTGGTTTCTATGGAAGAAGTATATTCTTATCACAGGGAAAGATAAATCAATCTTTTAACAGTTTCAGAATTCGAGTTACTTAAACTACATGAATACCTACCTCAGTCTTAAAACATTTAAATTAAAGTTGTAAACACATCAGTTATATAAAAATTTTTTTTCTGAGGATTTACTTAAACAATAATTGTATTTTTTGTAGGAAGGGTATATAGTGTACTTTCAAGAAACTAGGAAGTCTTGTCCTTTTCAATAAAAAAATTTATTATCCTGAAACTTTCAAGAGTCATACGTAACATTTACATTAAAGCACTCTTCTTCTTGCACCTTTTTATTTACATTTTTATATAACTTATTAATTTTTATATAAATGTTTAATGCAATACTGAGTTCAAGTTCCTTTATATTTCTAAGATATTTCAAAAAACTGACATTTTGATAGTAACTTCCTGAATTCTTCAATTAATAGCAGTGTTGACTATGTAAACTCTAAAAAAAGGTCATAAATCTTTAAAGCTGCCACATATGACTTCCTCTTAAATGTGAAAAAATCAGTTATAGTAAAGTATTATTTTTTATTTTTTGTATTTTCTGATGCTGAATTACATTTATTTTGCTTTCTTAAAATTAAATTATATGAATTTTCTTATTTTAGCTGTGTTTTCCAAAGTAGAAATGCATGTAAATAAAGCATTTAGCACAGTTGTTGAAATGCACTTAAGTCTTCAGTAAATTCTAATCCAGTAAAAAAAGAAAAAGGTCTGTTCAGATGACTTAATTTCTATTTCTATATAACGTACCTGGTAGAATTTGTGAGGATACGAGGAGATGTCTCACATTGAATCACATTAAGTGACTCATGACAGGAGGAGCCCCTGAAACAGGTTCTCCATAGCACTTCTTACTGTATTTTGTTTACTTATTGCTTTATTTTTCTGCCTCCTCCACCAGAGCAAAAACACCTCGAGAGCAGGGGCTTACCTTTCATTCATCATCTTACCCCCAGGGTCTGTACAGTTTCTAGCACATAGCAGGTGTTCAGTAAATAACTGTTCCGTGTTATTGAATAGCTAACATCAGTGGCACAAAATTATTCTCATGTTTTATCTTTGTACCTGAAAACATATCTTTAAGCTTTTAATATTCTACTAACTTATAAAATATGGAATAAGGTTTTTATTGAATAATTTAGTGTCAGTATATATTGAGGGAGTTATTTGCAGAAGGTCTGGTGACTATGGATAGAGATAAAATATTTATTTTTTAAATTTTTTTATTTTTTTTATTTTAGAGAGGAGAGGGGAAGAGAGAGAGAGAGAGAGAGAAAGAAGGGGGAGGAGCAGGAAGCATCAACTCCCATATGTGCCTTGACCAGGCAAGCCAGGGTTTTGAACCGGCAACCTCAGTGTTTCCAGGTTGACGCTTTATCCACTGTGCCACCACAGGTTAGGCGAGATAAAATATTTAATCCTTATCCCTAAGAAAATAATATTCTGATTTGGAGATAGGCAATACTTCATGCAGTAGCTATAGTTCAATTAGCATTTTTAAGGATGAGAGTTTAAGTATTATAGATGGAGAAGGTGAATGAATAAGGCCTTTCAGGTAGAAAGATAGAGAATGAGGTAGGAAAATATGAGATGCATTTTCATAGGGAGAATATTTAAGTGTCCTATGCATGATAAATACTCTGTTAATGTGTATTTAATTCAATTTGTTTTGAAGATATTTGAAGATGCTTAGCTAAAGAGTTCAGAGTTAGGGGTTATAGGCATCTCTATAGATTGATAAAGGCAAATTTGCCACTTAAAGCGAATGTTTTACTAACTCATTCAGCAACATGGGATTTAATTCCTAATAGCTCTTGCTAAAAATGTTTCCTGGACTTCGGATAATTTGGGTTGGATTACTGGGGTCATTTTGGAATATTTCTGTGGATAGAATTAAGAAAGCAATGTTTCAATGATAATAATAGAGGACACTGAAGAGAATTTTTAAAAATAAATTATTTACTTTTTCCCCTTTGGTTTGAGTTGTTCCATTTAGTGGTACACTCATTGATCGCTTTTCAGATGTCCCCTGACTCGGGATTGAAGCCACAACCTCGGCATACAGGGACGACACTATCCACTGGACACCCAGTCAGGGCTAAAGAGAATTTCTTAACAATAGTGCTATGTTAGGCTTCTGGAATATTTAACAGTGTGAGTGAAAAGGACCTAAACTAGTTTGGCTGGCATCAGGAATAGAAATAGGACAGCAAATCTCACATCCCATAGTAGGAAAGAAATGGGATTGGGAGATTTAAATTTTAAGGGAGGAGTCAAAAGATTTGTGGATAGATCTGCTCCATTAAAAGAGTCAGACCTCTGTGACTTACAAGTGCCATGTAGTTTTTCAAAAAGTGATTTCTCATCCTGATTTTTGTGTTTGTAGAAGACCCCACTTCTTAGTTTTGCTGAGCATTAATTCTAAAATGATATATGTTTCACTCCAGAATTTGTTACATCTCTATATTAAGCCAAAGTAATGGGTTGAATCCTCCAAATCCATCAGGGTGGGAATGACTTTTAAAAGCTATTTAAAGGAAATCATTTTGATTTTACTTGGTAAATGTTTTTTTAAAGAATCGAAAAACTGATCAAGAAATAACTCAGAGAAACAGCCTTTTAAATCAACTAAATATGAATATATAGAAACAATGGGAGTGTCACCTCTTCCTTCCAGGCACTCCAGGCCTGCACGGTCCCATGGTGGATCTGGATAATGATGTACGTCCCTCAGTGTTGGGCCATCTTAATCAGACAGCATCACTGAAGAGGGGCAGCAGCTTTCAGTCTGGTCGAGATGACAGTAAGTATATCGTTCTACCCCACTTTGTCTTTTAAATTGGTACTTGTGTAATTTTAAGCATCTTTCTTTTGGAAAATTCCATAATTAGTTCTGTTACTACTGCTAAATATTACCAACCATCATCTCTTCTACTTATTAAGTGACTACCCAGTAATTAAATTTAAATAATTAAAATGCATTTTCCATTGTACATTAAATACATGACATTTGATTTCTTATAAGTCATTCATCACAGGTCAGTGTTTATTCAAACACAGGCCAGTTTTTAGTTAGTCTAGTTTTATCTTTTCTGTGGTTTAATTAAAAAAAAATATGCCACAGGAAAAATTCTGTGAGAATTTCTTTAAGATGAATTTTGAAACAAAAATAATGTCTGTAGTCAGTACAGAGAAAGATATCTTTTTAATGAATTTGAAAATTTGGAAAGGATTTATTGTTAATGATGCGTTGATTGCTAGTCTTTTTCATGAGATAAAGCATCTCAAATTATAACTATGTTACACTTTTTAACTTTCTAATGTTGATATTTATTATTTACTTACCCACTGTTGATGAGATATAAACTGTATATCTTGGTTATAATGCATTTATATACTAATTAGATGCTGTTAGACATTGGTATTTCTAACTTCAATAATAGAAATAAGAAATCCAAATAGAGTAATAGAAATACTGTACAGTACTTTATATTAAATTCAAATACCTCTAAAGTTTATTTGGAAGTATTTAAATGTTCTTACAAGTATTGAAGTAGGGAATTTTAAAAATGTTTTATTGATATGAATGATGTCCATCATAACATCATCTTAAAAGTAGATGGTTCATTTGAAATAAATGAAGGACTTCCATGACTATTGATATGCCTTCTGTCCTGTGCACATTCTCCATGCAGCTCACCAAACAGTAGAAGAACAGAACTGTTTGCTTTGGCCTGCTGTGCTGCATTGTAGTCCTCTGAGCATATGTACCCAGGGCCTGTCCCTGGAGTGCAGCCCACCAGGGTTTTTAAAAAGAATACTTCCTTCCTTTAATTAGTAACATAATATATCAGGTCTAAGTACACTCCTCCTCACTCATTTCCTTTCCTGTGTCATTCGCTACCATCAGTTGACACATTAACAGACCTAAATAACTTAGAAATTATACTTGAGGCTGACTGTAATGAATTATATCACCTTGAACAGTTCAAATTGATCCTTTTATCCTGCCTAGTTTTTGTCAAGTCTCTTGGATATGTTTTACCGAATTTTGGACAGTTTTATCAATTTTGAAAAATTTTTGTACTTTTCTCAAATATTTTTCTGTTCTGCTTTCCTTTTCTGGGACCCAATTACATGTATGTTAGGCCAGTGGGTCCCACCATTGGTCACTCAGGCTCTGCCCCCAGTGCCTTGTCTGTGTCTCATTGTGGTGTCAGTTACTATGCTTCCAACTTCTCTAATCTATCTATAGTTTCTGACTTATGTCACATACTTTATTTTTCATTTCTAGAAGTTCCATTTGTTTTTTTCTCTTTTATTTTCATGTGTTATTTTAAATTTTTTAACATTGCCGTTATTGGTTAATTCTGTCATCTCCGTCATTTCTGGATCTGTTACTATTGACTGATCTTTTTCCTGGTTTCTGGTTATAGCTCACATTTTCCTCCCTTTCTGCATGGCTAATTGTTTTGTTTTTTTATTGTTCTCCAGACACTGTGAATATCCAGTGTTTGGTGTCTGGGTTTTGTTGCCTTGCTTTAAAGTGCTGGACTTGGTTTTAACAGTTATTAATATAACGTAAGTTTGACCCATTCAAAGCCTGTTGTTAAGTTTGTTAGAGCAGGTCTAGAGATGCCTTTATTTTAGGGATACTTCAGCCCTACCACCGGGTTATGATCTCTTGGGTCTCCACTGAATGGCCCAGGTAATTGATGAGGATTATTCCCTGAGGCTGTTAAGAATTAGAGTCTCCCTGCCCTGTGTGATATCTGGGAATCTTGACCTTATACCATATTTGCATGACCTTACCTTAGTACTCAATATAGACTTAAGAAGACTGCAAATTTTTGGAGCTGGTTTTCTACATGGCTCCTCCCTACTTTGCAGAGTTCTTGCGTGCATTTGCTTGCATTTTCCAGCTCAGAAAGGCCACTGGGCTTTACTTTGGTTCCTCTTCCCTTTGCCTATTCAGGAATTGTCTGCAGGCAGAAAGCCAGGTCAGGTGTGGACTCACCACATATTTCCCTTTCCTCTTACTCAGTGTCTCAAAACAGTTGTTGATATATTTTTTCCCTAGTTTTCTATTTGTTTATGACTGGAGGTTAAGCCCTATTCTTGTTACTCCAATATGGTTAGGAGTGGAAGTAATATAATTAAAGTTTATTTTTCCTAAAGTTGTTACTTAAAATTGGAACATTATGAAGAAATGTAAAGATTATGGATGAAGAAACTTGCTCTTGACTTTATGATCATAGCAAATTTAATACGCCTGCATACTTTTAATTTTTGTCAAAGAAAATGTGGATGTTCCTGCCATGTGCCGTGGTCCTTTTCATCAGTCTTAGGTGATAGCTCTTCCGTTACTCTCTAGTGATGCAGCATGTGGGAAGTCACAGAAGGCACTAGGTCATGTTGAATTCAGTAAGGAAAGAAAACCCAAAAACATTTTTCAATTTTACTGATCAAAATTTGCATAAAGTTAATTTAGAAGGAATGGTGGAAAAAGATTTTCATTATATATGTAAGTACATAGGTATAGAGAATCTGCTAGTAATAGAAAGATAAAATGAAACCTGAGACTATGTTTCTTCACTGGGAGGCCACAGGAACCCATTTGTTTTCCAAGAACCTTGATGATTGAGGGCCAGCACATTAAGTAACTGCAGAACTTTCAGCTCAGTCTGATTATCTGGCAGTATCATTTAGTGACTGTATTTAATCCTCCATATGAACTCAGACAAAATAATGTTACTGATAATTGTGCCATTAAAAAGATCTAACTGAAGGAATCTTTAGAAATCTCTTAAAATTGGTTGTTATATTTTTACATAAATTTCTCTAAATACTTTTATCATAAAATCATTGCAGTTAGAATACTTACTAGTTGATGAATTTACCAACAGTGTAGTAGCTGAGTTTACTTTCTGTTTATTTTGTGGTTTTCAAAAATGATTTTTTTTTTAAATTGGTGAAAAGACAACATTCCCTGCTTTTCTTTGTGGTGGAGCCATTCTCTGTGACAGACTAATCTTTGAGGCTTTATATTCAATATGTTGACTAAATATGTACTTGCGGAATACATGGATGTGGAGTAAACCCGGCCAGAGTGTACAAAGAGCTTGTCCAGCACCAGGGCTAGTCTCTCAATGCTTTTTCAGTTTTTAGATTTTCTTGTCTTATTTTTTACCTTGGTGTTGCCTCAGAACACACCTGACCCTGGCCTATCCTATGTAGCATGTTGCCTTCCATTTCAAAACCTGTATTTAGTTTGTCTGTTTCAACTCTGTCTTCAGATGAAATATACCTCTCACCTCACCAGATTCATGTCACATTACTGTTAGGGGCTCCTTTCATTGGCTGTTCATTTAATTGTAGGCTCTGTGAAGGCGGAGACCTGCCCCAGTCAGTGTTCCTGGTGAGCATCGTATACAGACCTTGGAGTGCAGCCACAGAAGTAGCACACAGGGGACACTCAGTGACTGTTGGCTGGATGAACAAGTACAAGTTTACAGTGTAACCCTAAAGTATCATACCTTTCCCACTTAGGACAACTGAATTTAAAGCTCTTCCCCACAACTCATAATGTAGACAAAGGACTAATATGCCCAGTAAATAATGATGCTCTACAGGCCACAAAAAGGAAGTCTGAATGGCTCTTAAGCATATGAATAGGTACTCAACCTCAGTTATAATAAAAACTAAAAAGGCATTGTAATACTACAATGTGATACTGGTTTGACAAATACCGCCAGTGTTTATTTTATTGAGTTTTATGTTTTCTGTTCATTCATTGGTGAGCTTATAAGGAAGCTTTAACTTCCCTGTTTTGCTTGTGAGTGTGTAAATAATCCCTGTGGAAGTCAATTTAATAATAGCTTTCAGAACCACAACTCTGTATTCCTGGACCCTGCAATTCCTTTTATGAGAATTTATTCTATACTTATACAGATGGTCCCCCACTTAATGATGATTCAGTCTTATAATATCCCAACTTTATGACAGTATGAAAACAATACCTGTTCAGTAGAAAACATGCTTCAAATTTTACATTTTGATTTTTTGTCCTGGGCTTGCACTGTACACTCTGGATACTGTCCTGTGGTGCTGGGCAGTGGGTGAGTTTTGTCTCCCAGTCAGCCAGGTAGCCATTAGAGTAAACAACCTACACTGCTGTGCACTGTGTTGCCGGTATTTTTTGGACATTGGCTTCTGAGCATGTTTAAAGTAGCCAAGGCTAAGCTATAACATTTGATAGGTTAGGTGTATTTAATGCACTTTTTGACTTATGGTATTTTCAACTTACAATGGGTTTTATCGGGCTGTAACCCCATTATAAGTTGAGGAGCATCTGTATTTGCACATATGTTTAAGTGATGAGATATATATATCTCAGTGTTTTGAAACTGCTGGTCCGCCAGAAATTTCGTGCCGGTTTGCAAAAGAGTTAACCACCCTGATGTTATATGAAGATTATAGTCCAGTGATCTTAGTTGAATTCACTTATGCTCTGGGCGATTGCCATTTATCAGCCTGTATCAAAACTGGCAATGCTATTGAGGTTGGCTTACATATCTTTGGAATGTGAAGGTTCATTCAAGCAACCTTTTGCACCGTGCAGAGCATTGACAAATCATGTGCAACAGACATAAAGCATTTGGACAAACTTATGTAGTATTCAATGCATTGTACCTGTGGAGTTCAGAAATCACACAGTAGCTTGTACTATGTTACACTGTTAGGTGCCGTTGGATAAAACTATTCATTTCATATTTCCGTTTCCAGCCATTTAAGTTATGTGCAGAATAAAATCCCCACTCCCTTTCTGTAGTTCATTTTTTTCATGCTTGAGCATATAGCATTTGGACAAACTTATATAGTGTTCAGTGTGACATTCGGAAACCAAATACCAGCTGGCACTGTAATGCACTATCCTGTGCATTGTGATAAAACTTTGTTGTGTATTTCAGTTTCTGGCTCCCTCCCTCTTTCCATAGTACTTTTTTTTTTCAGGCTTGCACAGATAGTTGTGCATATACTTACTTGCCTATTCAGAACATGTTCATATTATTTGCAAATAAATTTTTGTGTGTTTTAGTGTCATTGTGCTGTAAACTTTAAACCCTACAAATTTGAAAGAAGAAATACAAAACATTGTAACCTTCTTCAAAAACAAAAACAATAGTCAAAAGAAAAGTAGTGTTGACATCCAAAGTAAACCAAGTACTAATGCTTCAGGTTTAAGACAAACATTTTGAAAAAGAAATGTGTTGATAATTTGGAAGGTGCAACAGGAGTCAAAAAATGAAAAGGAATGATAAGGAGTATTTAAAACTTGATTTCACTGTAGCACCTGGTAGCGAATAATCGCCACAGTTTTTGTGTGTAGTATGTTCTGAAATTTTGTCAAATGATGCAATGAAACCTTCCATAGTTACTCATCATTTGCATTCAAAGTATAGCACTCTTACTGAGAAGCCACTGGATTTTTTTTTGAAAGATTACACAACCGAATAAGTCAGAAAATTCAAATGAAGAAAGTGATGACCAGTGACAAATCACTCCATCGAAGGTCTTATTTAGCTGCCTTTCAAATATTGAGAATGAAAAAAACCATTTAGTATTGGTGCAGAATTAGTGAAGCCTTGCATCTTAGATGTCACTTGGGCAATTTTAAGTCCTCAAGCTGAACAAAAACTTGAGGCTATACTGCTTTCAGACAATACCATTCAGAGGAGAGTTGTTGATATGGCCAACAATATTGAAGAGCAAATTGTAGAGAGGATAAAGAAATTGAAATAAAAAAATAGAAATTGAATTGTTTTTCCATTCAACTTGTTAAATCAACTGACATGAGTAACCATGCTATTCTACTTTGCTTCATAAGGTGTATTAACGATAAAGATTTTAGGGAACAACAACTCAGTTGTCTTGATCTACCTGCTTGGACCGCTAGTTCAGAGATATTTAATGCTCTTCATGAGTACTTTCAAGTGGAGGACTTAGCCTGGGGAAAAACCATCAATAGTATGTACGAGTGGTGCTGCAAGCACGATTGAACATCACTCTGGTAGTTGAGAAAACAAAGGACGTTGCACATCTAGAAATGTTGTGCATACAGTGTATGGTTCACTGTCAGCATTTAGTGGAACTTTCTCCTGAATTGAACCTCAGTGATGAATGACACAGCGAAGATCACTAATTATATTCGTAGCTGAGGTTTTAACCCCAGACTGTTTACAACACTATGTGAAAGAATGGATTCACAACACCAACACCTTCTCTGTATGGAAGCGAGGTAAGTCTCAGGAGGAAGGACCCTTTTACATCTTTTTGAACTTAGAGAAGAAGTGGAACAGTTTCTGCAAGAGCAAAACCGTATTATGTAGAGATTTTGATGGATAATGAATAAATGGCTGTGTGCATATATGGTGTATATATTTAACCTCTTCAACAAACTAGATAATTTCTCTTCAGGGATTCAACACACATTTTACATTAAGAAATAAGATGGTCCTGACCTGTGAGACCATCAGTGGGTAAAGCGTTGACTTAGAACGCTGAGGTCGCCAGTTCAAAACCCTGGGCTTGCCTGGTCAAGGCACATATGGGAGTTGATGCTTCCTGCTTCTTCCTCGCCCCCCTCTCTCTCTCTCCCCCTCTCTCTCTCACTCTATCCTCTTTAAAATGAGTAAATAAATTAAAAATAAAAAAGGAATAAGATGGACTAATTAAAAAAGAAACTTGTTCTTTGGGAAAATCACATATGAGAAGATGTAGAAATGTTTTCACTTTTCCAGGACTTTTTGATTGCTGCAGACATCAACCAGAAATTTATATTTAATATAATAAATCAAGATTTAAGAGAGTTAGTAATAGAATTTTCTACTACCTACTTGTGCGAGGAGACTTTCTTGGCCCTATTACTAATAAAACCCAAACAGAGAAACCAAATGGAAGTCAGTGCAATGCTTCATCTCTCAGAAACTAAAATGTAGCCCTGGATATCAAGTATTCTTGTAAAGAAGCAACAGCAGATTTACACTAGCTTTGCTTGAGTTAAAAATTACTCTCTAGAAATTTCAGTTGTATTCTATTAAAAGTATTTTTTATTGTTCACCTGGTTATCTTAGAGAATTTTTATTTTATAGTATTATAATTAAAATATAATGCACAATATACTGTAATGGTATTTATTTCTGCCTTAGCAGTCCTTTAAATAATTCTTCTATTTTCACTGGTTCCCAAGTGTAAAAAGGTTGAAAACCACTGGTATAGCTTATTGGTTGAAGCTTTAATGTTAACTGGAAAAGACTGGGAACAGTCCTGTCCATTAGAAGGGGATTTGCTCAAGTATGATACTTCCAGAACATAAGATGCTGTGTAATGGGGAGGGGAGAGAAAAAGGAAACATTTATGTATGAATATGGAAAAACTCCAGGATTCATTGTTATATGATAAAAAGCTGTGTCGAAAGAGTGTTTCGGTATGTTTTCATTTGTGTAAAAGAACATTTAGGTGGGGTGAGAATACACATTTCTGTTTGCTTTTGTATACAAGACATTTCAGAAAGAATCCTAAGAAACTATTAACTGGTTTCTTATGGTTGGAGTTGCTAACTGGACAATGGGGATGAGGGTGGGTGGTAGAATTTACTGGATACCTTTTAAGTTCTCTTTTATAACCATATATTGTTATTTAGAAAATTATTAAATATTTAACTTTTCAGTTTTCTTTTTTTTTTTTTTTTCCAAATGAGAGGAGGGGAGATAGAGAGATAGACTCCTGCATGCTCCCTGACTGGGATCCAGCTGGCAACCCCCATTTGGGGCCGATGCTCTACTCACCTTGGGCCATGCTTGCAACTGAGCTGTTTTTAATGCCTGAGGCAGCTATTTTTAATCATCCTCAGTGCCCGGGGTGATGCGCCTGGAACCAATGGAGTCATGGCTGCAGGAGTGGAATAGAGAGAGAGAGACAGAGAGAGACAGAGAGAGAGAAGGGGAAAGGGAGGGGGTGGAGAAGCAGATGGTCGCTTGTCCTGTGTGCCGTGTTCAGGAATCAAACCTGGGACATCCATACACTGGGCCAGTGCTCACTACCACTGAGCCAACAGGCCAGGGCCATTAAATATTTTAAAATAAATAAAATCTACCCATATCCCACCAGAATAACAATGATCATACAGTGGTACCTTGAGATACGAATTTATTTTGTTCTGTAACCAAGCTCGTAAGTCAATCAACTCATATATCAAACTGCTGATACTGGATCCGTGCGCCAACTAGCAGCAGCTTCCTGAATCACGATTCATATCTCGGAATTTCGCTTGGATCTCAAACAAAAATAGGGACCGAGTCACAGCTTGTATGTTAAAAAATTCGTATGTTGGTCTGTTCGAATCTCAAGGTACCACTGTATTAAACCACAAAACTTTTCTCCTGGGAATATTTTTAAAGGAAGCTGATAGGTAATGGAAGGATTAATGAAAGTTCCCTTTCTTTTTTATTGTTTGTATTTTTCCAAAGTTAGAAGTGGGGAGGCAGTCAGACAGACTCCTGCATGCGCCCAACTGGGATCCACCTGGCATGCCCACCAAGGGGTGATGCTCTGCCCATATGGGGCGTTGCTCCATTGCAACCCAGGCCATTCTAGTGCCTGAGACGGAGGCCATGGAGCTGTCCTCGGTGCCTAGGCCAACTTTGCTCCAGTGGATCCTTGGCTGTGGGAGAGGAAGAGAGATAGAGAGGAAGGAGAGAGGGAAGGGTGGAGAAGCAGATGGGTGCTTCTGTGTGTCCTGACCGGGAATCGAACCCAGGACTTCTGCATGCTGGGCCGACACACTATCACTGAGCCAACCTGCCAGGACCTAAAAGTTCCCTTTCTTGAGCTGCTTTGAAGTTGCTGAATAGAAGTTAGAACCTGACTTCAGAGGGGTTCCTCCTCATTGCTGTGAAGTTGGACAGTGAGGATGTCTCCCTGCTCTTGTCAGAGGTTATGAGCAGAACAGCAGGGCCAGAAGTTAGGGCATGAAGGGAGGAAGAAGCAGAAAGAGGCAGTGAAGAAGCTGGAAGAGATGGGAAAGTGGTTAATGCTCATTAAATTACTGTTTGTTTTTATTCCCATGGACTTTTCTTCCCATAAGAAATATGTAAGACTTATTTCTCACTTACTACAATAACTACATTAAATTACATAACCCAAGAGGTGTCAATATTTTTACTTTTTCTTAAAGTTCTCTGTTATAGGAGGAGTTATTCATTACATGATTCTGTTGACTAGGTTCCTTGTGGTAACTTGACTTCTTACTGAATTTTCACTACATGGGGTGTCTAGAGTAATTTCTAATAAGTTGATATTGGCTTCAAACATAAATATTCCTCTGGGTAGCTCTACCTTTGCTTTGTTTTGCTGTTTGAAGGCATGACATTTTATTTTATTTTATTTTTTGAGAGACAGAGAGAGGAACAGACAGCCACAAACAGGACAGGAGAGAGATGAGAAGCATCAACTTGTAGTTGTGGCACCTTAGTTGCTCATTGATTGCTTTCTCATATGTACCTTGACCGGGAGGCTACAGCTGAGCCAGTGAGCCGTTGCTCAAGCCAGTGACCATAGGGATCATGTCTGTGATCCTGCACTCTAACTGGATGAGCCCATGCTCAAGCTGGCAACCTCGAGGTTTCAAATATAAGTCCTCAGTGTCGCAGGTCAGTGCTCTATCTACTGCTCCACCACCTGGTCAGGGGAAGGCATTACTTTTTAAAGAAAAAGACAACAAGGAAGAAAACAAGGTTGAAAAGCCAAGCTTCCTTGTCTATGAAGTTCTCCCTGCTTCTGCCACTATGCCCTCCTGACCTGTGTGTCCTCCCCTGCCTGCCATGCCTTGTGAGAACAGGGACCTCTGTTAAGTAGCTCCCTGTGCAAATGGAATAGTGGTTTTCAGCATATGAAATCTCTGCAGCCAAAGTGGGACGTATTTTTAGGTGGAGAAGCAGCAATAGGTTTAAACATATTTTTATTCCTGATTCAAAAGTATATTCATAGTATTTTATTCTTTCCCCCTTTAGCATGGAGATATAAATCTCCCCACCGGGTAGCATTTGTTGAAAAATTGACCAAGCTTGTTTTAAGTCAGCTGCCTAACTTCTGGAAACTCTGGATTTCATATGTTAATGGAAGCCTTTTCAGTGAGGTATGTATACAGACGTGACTAGGTGTAGCTGTGTCCCTGTGAATTTTAGATTCTGAAGTGACTGTTTTACAATCTTAAAGGCCCAACACCTTTAACTATTGTCAGATATTTTCAGATTAGTTGACAGTACTGTAAAGCTCAATACTTACTAGCTGTATGACCTTGAACAAGTCATACAGGTTGGTTCTGGTACTCAGTTTCCTCAATTGTAAAAATAAACTTTTGAGTGCTTCTATTTCAAAAGGTGGTTGTGAGGATTAAATGAGATAGTCAGTTAAAGACCAAAAGAAAATTCAAAATTTTTTCAGGGATTCTTAATTAAGTATGGTGCCAATCTGGCCAAATTGTGGGTGAAATTATTGGGCAGTGGACAGTGAACAAATGATAAAACTAGTATAAAATGCTTGCCACTTGCACATGGATTTGAAATAAATTATATAATTATGGAATTTCCTAGTTGAAAGAATTGAGGGATTTCTGTTATTTAGCCTCCATCTCATCATTCTATAGAAGTTGTTATAAGCCTTTATATTTTTACAGGCCACACATTTCCTTAGTGTCTTTATCACAACATAATTGGTAGCATAGAAATTGTGAACATAAAGTAATGACTCTGACTTAATATGTGTAGCACCTGGAACTTGGGTTCATCACTTTATAGTTTCACTTCAAGTGCCCCTAGGTCCTGGCATGTACACTGTAATTCCCTTTGCCTCCAGCTGCTAGGGAGTCCCCACTTGTGGAGACAGCAACTCTGGTTCCACATCTCCAGAAAGAACTCTTTACAGCCCTGAGAGAGCTGGGGAGGTAGTGACCTTCTTGGTAGTAAAAGTATTTTCTGCCGATGCACTTGCCAGCACAGACAATAGATGTGGAAAAGGCTAAGCAGGTTTTGCATTTCTGTATTAAGGCATGCCTTTGTGACCTCTTCCTTGGCAAAACGTGGACCGCCAGAGTATCTTGGTACTCCAGGGGTCCATCCAGTCTTATTTGACTGTGGACAGACATTCATGCTACTCTTTAAGAAGTAGAGTTTTTTTACCTGACCAGGTGGTGGCGCAGTGGATAGAGTGTTGGACTGGGACACAGAGGACCCAGTTTTGAAACCCCGAAGTCACCAGTTTGAACCTAGGCTCTTCTGGCTTGAGCACAGCTCATCAGCTTGAACCCAAGGTTGCTGGCTTAAGCAAGGGGTCACTCACTCTGCTGTAGCCCCCTTCCCCCCCCCTGAAGGCACATATGAGAAAGTAATCAATGAACAACTTAAAGTGCCACAATGAAGAATGATGCTTCTCATCTCTCTCCCTTCCTGCCTGTCTGTCCCTGTCTGTCCCTCTGTCTCTCTCTGTCTCTGTTACACACACACAAAGTAGTTTGGTTTTTGTTTGTTTGCTTTTGTTTTTTCCATTGTATAGTTAATCCTTATTTGTTCACTGTCTCTTTTAAACCTAGTGGATTCCTAAATTATTCTTATGAATGGCTACTTATCTAAACAATAAAATGTATGTGGTGCATGAAAAAATGATGCATTTTAAGAACTTTCTTGGAAAAATCAGTATTTTAAGTATGAGTTATCACTGTTTATTTTTTCTTCTTTAATTTTAGCAATGTATCAATTACTGTACTTCCAAAGGGAACAGTTAAATAATATAGCAATTAATAATGTATGACACGACTTTCTTATTCTCTTTTTATATCACTTGGTTATACAAAGTGATATTGAAAAGTTAACTATACAGAGAAAGTTTTCCATAAAATGAATGTAGAGTTTGGCTGACCTCTATAAATGCAAAGTTGCTTATGGCTGGCTGGAGAAGAAAATGCTTTAATTTCAGCTTTTCGGGTGTCCTGAAAAGGTTTTGTCAACATTCTGCTTTCAAACACTTCCCCATGAAGTCACATTTTTATTCATCTCAGCTGGATGGGAGTTGTGTGGCTGCTGTGCTGAGACAAGTTTAGGTGTTTTGCCCTCTCCCACAGTGGGGGACAGCTATACCACTGCTATGTGAGGACTAGAAAGGTGAGATGCTTCTGTATCAGTGCCTTGGATAAATAGTGTTAACAGCTTTCTTACAGGACACTAGTGCTGAATTAGAAACACCCAGTATTGATCACTTATTGGCTGTGACCTTAGGCAAATAACTTTACTTCTTTGTGTCCACTCCATAGGGCTGGTTAAGAAATAAATGAGTTAACATATAAGTGAAGTGCTTATTACAGTGTTTGGAAAATAAATAAGAATTTGTTTTTATTATTTGGATTAAATATTTTGAAATCTCATTAGCCTGGTACATAATAGGTATTCAATGAACAAAAGTTTAATAGCATTAAGAAATACAGCACTCAGGAACTACTGGATTGGTATTGAATAATATCAAGATGTATTAACTCATCTGAAAAAATTTTCCTCTAGGAAATGGAATTTAAACCTAGTTATTTTCACCCTGGCCAGTTGGTTCAGTGGTAGAGCATTGGCCCTGCATGTGGATGTCCTGAGTTCAGTTCCTGGCCAGGGCACACAGGAGAAGCACCCCTCTGCATCTCCACCTCTCCCCCTCTCCACCCCTCCCCTTCTCCTTTTTCTCTGTCTCTCTCTTCCCCTCCCGCAGCCAAGGCTCCATTGGAGCAAAGTTGGCCCAGGAGCTGAGGATGGCTCCATGGCCTCCGCCTCAGGTGCTAGAATGGCTCCAGTGGCAGCGGAGCAACAGCTTCAGATGGGCAGAGCATCGCCCCCTAGTGGGCATGCCAGGTAGATCCCGGTCATGCCCATGTGGGAGTCTGTCTCTGCCTCCCTGCTTCTCACTTCAGAAAAATACACACACAAAAAAATAATAAAAAATAAACTTAGTTATATTCTAGTCAGGTGGTGGTTTTGTTTTTGTTTTTTTGTTTGTTTTTTTCCTATCTATTGGACCAGTTCCTATAGGTTGCCCACCACCCAGTGACAGTAGCTGCCTTATTATGGGTCTTTTTAGACTTTGTAAAATTCCCGTGTTCTTGATCTCAGATATTTTAGTAATGAAAGGAAATACATTTTCCTTCTTTATAGGTTATATTTAGTTGTGAAATAAATGAACAAGGTTAGCACAGAAAAAATAGTTGTAGTTAGTTGTACTAAGGGTAGATATGCCTATGGTATTTCTACTTATTCATATTTACAAACTTTCCTTAAAAGTTTATAGTAATAGCCTGACCAGGCGGTGACACAGTGGATAGAGCATTGGACTGGGATGTGGAGGACCCAGGTTCAAGACCCCGAGGTTGCCAGCTTGAGCACGGGCTTGTCTGGTTTGAGCAAAGCTCACCTGCTTGAACCCAAGGTCGCTGGCTTGAGCAAGGGGTCACTCGCTCTGCTGTAGCCCCACGGTCAAGGCACATATGGGAAATCAATCAATGAACAACTAAGGAGCCGCAACAAAGAATTGATGTTTCTCATCTCTCTCCCTTCCTGTCTGTCTGTGCCTATCTAGCCCTCTCTCTGACTCTGTCTCTGTAAAAAAAAAAAGTTTATAGTAATAATTAGTAATTGAATATAATTTTCTCTACATAGTTTGCCATGTTTTTAAACTATTTATTCTTTATTGAAAAGCTAGAAGGATACAAAAGGACAGTTGAAAGGCATGGATGAATTAGGAAAGTTTGTTCTCCGTTTCAGTCTATGAGTGAGATCCAGAAACTTAATTAAAATTGGGAAGAGGTCTGGGCTTTTGATAGTTGCTGTTTAATCTCATATGAGAAAGCTCTGTAATATTTGAACAAAACTTAAAATTTTTTGTTGTTGTAGAACTGTTTTGTTTTATTAAGAGCCCATCTGTTGAAGATTTAGTGGCATTTTCAACAGTTTAAAAAAGTCAGTTCTTCAAACCAGTGAAGTTCATGTGAAATAATACATGTGAATCAGAACAGTGAGATCTAGCCGTTGGCCTCACCACAAAGTAGTTTTGGTCTGTGTGTGCAGGAAAGAGTTAAGGTTTTTAGTTAATGAAATGGTTAACAGTAGGTTAAGATCTCACCTTTAGATATATTTTAAATATAGTATATTTTGGATAAAAAAATTTAAAACATCCACATAAATTTTAAGTATTTGGAGTCAGAATTTTAAAAAGTTTTGTAATTTATAGTATATACTACTTTGTTCCAAAATTAGTTTAAAAAATATAGCAAAACTTACATAATTCAATATGTTAGAGATGTTTAATTCTTCATTAGATTAAAATAATAAGAAGCTATCTTTTAATTAACAATTGCAAGAGGTATGCTTCCATTTCTGATGTATTAGGAGACAGATTCTTGAAGTTTATAAAATCACTCTGTGCAGTAGGTGGTATCATGCATTCATTAACACATGTCTGGTAAACAAAATTATCCTGGCAGAATTTAGCCTTAATTTTGATATAATGTATTTTAATAAATGATATTTACTCCTCTTTGATAGGAAAATACATATTTTACAACAGAGGAGTATAAAACCAATCTTCCCACTGAATAAGCCCACTATGTGAAAATTTCAGTATTAGGTACTGTGGCACATATAACTAGAAAAGACACCATTTTTCCATCAAGATACTTACAGTTTTATACTGACATGATCCTTCATTGAGACAAATTACACCTTTCTTTTGGAATTCCACCCCTTCCTCCACAGCACACTGAACCAGGTCTGTAGTAGGGTTCAGAGAAACAGAACCTATGGGATGTTGATTCTTTGTCCAACTATATATATGAAGAGAAAGATTTACTATAAGGAATCGGCTCACATAATTATGGAGGTTGACAAATCCCCAGATCTGCAGTCAGCAAGCTGGAAACTTAGGAGAGCCCATTGCATAGTTCCAGTTTGTAGGAATTCCCCCTTACTCTGCCCTTTTTGTCCTATTCAGGCCTTCCACTGACTGGATGGGTCCCACCCCCACTGAGGAGGGAAAGCTGCTTTCTTGCCTACCAATTCAGATCTTACTCTCAATCCCGAGACCCCTTCACAGTCACACCCAGAGAGTATTTACTAGATTTCTGGGCCCCACAGGACCCAGTCAAGTTGGCTCAAAGAATTAGTTATCACAAAGTCAACATGAATTTCCCAGTAGAGGGCGCCAGTATTGTTCTGTGCCCCCTAACATTGCAATAGGTGCCAGGCTCCTTAGCAGCCTCTGAATTCCACACCTAAAATAGCCCTCCCAATCCAACATTCATGTAGAATTCTTAAACCTCTGCTCATTCCCTCATTCCTATTGTTGACATTTAAATCTACAGAACCATTCCTCAAGGAATCTACAGAGCATTCCTCAAGACATACTCTTGAGGAAGTAGTGTTGCCCAGAGTTATTGATGAGGATGATGAGGACAGTGATTCAGATATAGCTCCCCTGGGCTCCCAAGTGAGTAAATATGCCATTTTCAAAGTCAGGAAGACTTGAGAAAGAACATACTTGGAGGAAATATCAATTTTCCATTTTAATGTGTTGCATTTGAGATTTCCTGTGTTATTCAAGAAGAAATATCAAGTAGGTAATCTAAAAATCACATTGTCAGAGGAAAGATTTAGGCTATAAATGTAAATTTGAAAGTATGATATATGATATATATCACATATAATAAAACCTGGCTGGTCTTTGTCCCTATTTCTCACACAGAGCTCCTAATAAAACCCTTGGAATTTCTGAAGTGAAGAATCATAAAAAGTACCTTTTGTTATATTAATGATGGCTTAGATCCCCACCGAAGAATGAAGGGCTGATTGCCCTGAGCACCATCTCTCTTAAGTAGCTGGAGATTCAGCTTAGTCACCAATGGCCAATGATTTAACAAAGCTTCTGTAAAAACCCAAAAGGACAGGATCAGAAAGCTCCTGGTGGGTGAACACATGGAGATTCTGAGAGTCAGTGGCCTGCTCAGGGAGGGCAGGGAAGCTCTGCACCCTTTCCCCACGCCCTTCCCTGTGTATCATTTCCATCTGTCCCTGAGTTATATTCTTTTATAATAAACCAGTTATCCAGTAAGTATCATATTTCTCTGAGTTCTATGAGCCATTTTAGCAAATTAATCGCAACTGAGGAGGGGTTAGTAGAAGCCTCCGATTTGTAGCCGGTTAGTCAGAAGCACAGGTGACATCTGAACTTGTCACTAGCGCTGGAAATGTGTGTGTGTGGGGGCGGGGGGGTGGGGGGAGGTTCGTCTTGTAAGACTGAACCATCTACTGGAATCTTGACTCCTGGTATTGTCAGAACTGAGTTGAATTTTAGAACACCCAGCTGGGGTCTGGAGAATTGTTTGTTGGTTTTGCGAACCCCTCATATTCCTCTCCCACGCACACTTTGGAAGTGAGTGCCAAACCCAAAATAAGAAGGCATTATATGGAAAGGATATTTGAAGCTATGAGAATAAATTAGTGAGAGAGTACAGAGAAAAAAGAGTTAAGTGCTTAGAACAAAGAACCGATAAAACTGCAACATTTAGAGAGTACCTCTTTATCAGTTTAGTAAGCAGGGAACATGTTCTGCTTTTCTATACCTGGGCCACTATATCAGCAAGTATTCATTTGAATCAGAGCATCTCACTTGACAGAAACAGAAAGTAGGCTAACAGACGTTAAGGCCATTTGGATATTCCTGAGTGATCATGACTCAGATGGAAGTTATTCTTGACATCTCTCCTCTCTTACTAAATACCCAGTGGAATCACGAGGTTCAGTCACTTCTGCCTGAGAAGTTTGTATCTAAGCCATCTACAGGGATTCCTTGTTCGCCTCCTCTAGCCCAAGACACTCATTGCTTCCCTGGATTTGTGCAGCATTCCTCTAGCTGGTGATGCCCTTAACACTACCCCCTCTAGCCACTTCTCGCTGTAGATGTAAAGCCTGCAGTTACTTGTCATTTGTCTTTAAAATAAAGGGACAGCCTGACCTGTGGTGGCGCAGTGGATAGAGTGTCGACCTGGAAATGCTGAGGTCGCCGGTTCAGGACCCTGGGCTTGCCTGGTCAAGGCACATATGGGAGTTGATGCTTCCAGCTCCTCCCCCTTCTCTCTCTCTGTTTCTCTCTCTCTCCTGTAAAAAAAATGAATAAATAAAATTTTTAAAAAAACTTAAAATAAAAAAAATAAAATAAAGGGACAAAAACATTAATTTCTGAGTTGAATCTCGGTGTACAAAAAATTTTGAGAGTTGTTTGCCAATGAACTCAGGAATTTGCTTATTGAATTATTATTAAGGTAAATTTTAGGTTTAGTTTTTTTCAAAAACTCAGGTTTAATTATTTCAAAGCAAGAGTGCATTTCTACAAAGAAAAAAATTACAAAAGCTGCATACTTTAATATAAAATTTTAAAATAAGTATAAATTAGAGCCTGAAGAGTTGTGTATCTATGTGTATGTTAATCACTTTTTGTCAGGTATGTCTAGTATTTTTGTTGAAAACATCCACAATACTTACTCTTTTATGAATTCATGTCAGTAATGTTCATTGTATAAACCAACTAAATACGTTGTTTTTCTAACATACATAAAATAGATATAACATTACTTGTTTTTTAAAATTAATTTGAAGTCAATACCATAATCTTTTGTAATGCAGTTGTTCTTGACTTGTCTTTAACAAATAATACATGAATGGGTTTTTTAAATTAATTTTAATGGGGTGACATTGATAAATCAGGGTACATATGTTCAGAGAAAACATCTCCAGGTTATTTTGACATTTGATTATGCTGCATTACCATCACCCAAAGTAATACATGAATATTTTAACTTTAATGGATAACTTTTACATTATGTTAATGAAATATCAGAATTTTCTTTTACATTGTACCATTTTGTTACTACTTCTTTGTCTGGAAATTTTCCTAAGCTTGCCTTTCTAAGACATTTTACATAAAAATATTTAGGTCATAGAAAATTTAGTAATAAAAAGTTAACAAATCCAATTGAATAGATTTCTCATTAAACAATGTAGTGTAGTCATATACCTATTACTTTGAGAAGAGAAATATCAGAGAAAAGTATGGCTATTGGTAAACAGATTAAAATTTATTTTAGAATTCTGTAATATATTTTCACCTAAGTTAGACTATAGAACCACTGGAGAAAAGCAATGACTTATAATTTTTTTAAATAAAATACCAGATAGAATGCTTATATTCATAAGTATATGTCAAGGGAATGAAATGGATATCTTGAGATTACTAGACAATAATTCAGACTTCACTCATTCTTTTATTTCCAATCTAGTAAGTGAGAAATGATGTTGAGAGTTTTATCATGGGTATGATAATTTTAGGTTTCACCATATAAAATTGTTAATTAAAAGGACATGAAATTCCCCTACAGAAAAAGATAGTCTGGCCCTGGCTGGGTAGGTCAATGGATAAAGCGTTGACCTGGCACCAGAGGTCACAGGTTTGACCCCTGATCAAGCCACATATAAGAAGCAGTCAATGAGTACACAACTAAATAGAACTAAATGGAACAAGTTGATACCCCCCTCTTTCTCTGTCTCTCTCACTCTCCCCTCTTTCCTTCTGTCTCCCTCTCTCTTTCTCTCTCTCTCTCTCTAATCAATGGAAAAAAATTTTTTAAACGGTAGTCTCAGTGCTTGACCTGTGGGAGCGCAGTGGATAAAGCATCAACTTGGAAACACTGAGGTTGCTGATTCAAAACCCTGGGCTTGCCTGGTCAAGGCACATATGGGAGTTGATGCTTCCTGCTCACCCCTTCTCTCTCTCTCTCTCTCTCTCTCTCTCTCTCTCTCTCTCTCTCCTCTCTAAAAATAAACAAAGTCTTAAAAATTTAAAAGAAAAGGTAGTTTCAATTAATCCTTAGGTTCATTTGTGGGATTTGTACTTAAATGTTTTATGAAGGTGAATAATTTCTTGTTGTAATAAGAAAGGTTTTTGGATTAGTTATCCTTTATTAAGAAAGTTAGATTATTTCTTAAGCATTCTTTTTATTCAAGTTTTAACCATATTTCATGTTTTTTATATATAACCCCTAAAGCAATCTTATTTTTGTAAATAATTTCTAAAAATAAATGTTTATTTTTTAATTTTTTAAGACTGCTGAGAAGTCAGGCCAGATTGAAAGATCAAAGAATGTAAGGCAAAGACAAAATGATTTTAAGGTAAGTTAAGGATAAGTATGTATACTTTTTCAAAGGTTAGGGCTTTCTCAATCATGATAGAAGATGTTTATGTTCAAGATATCCATCATCACTCAAGCTGAATCCTTTATTTGATTTAATCAATTGCTTTTAATGTGGTTTGCTAATTTATTATTGTCTAGAAAATGATTCAGGAACTGATGCACTGTCTTGTGAAGCTGATCCGGGGAGCGCTGCTGCCTCTCAGCATCCCAGAGGGCGGAGTGAGGGCATACGGGGGCTGGGAGATGAAGTCTGAGCTCTCTGGGCAGTGGCTCGCTCACATCATTCAGACCATAAGGTAAATATGAACACAGTCTTCTGAAAAGGATACTTTTTGTCTGTTAAAAGAAATACTCAGGATGGGATACAATTTTTAGTACATTCTGCAAAGAATTTTACTTTCTGTCCTTTTGCTTCCACTGTTTCTCATGTGTCCTCTAGCAGGCTCTTCAACCTTCCTGCTCATACCTTTGATGAATGACCTACTGCTCTGGGTCTCTTATTGTTTAATTTAGTGTTACTGTTATACAATGATTTCTCTTCCGGTATTTTACCATATTTGCAACATGACATTGTAGCTTCTAAGCTCCATAATGAATCATTATAGGATGGCTAAAATGATGGCAGGGACTGCTTTGTGATTATACTCTGCTCACTTTTGTTTTGTTGTGTTTATTTTACAGGCTTACTTATGAATCATTGAGTGCCCTTGAAATTCCCAATGACATGTTACAGACTATCCAGGATCTCATTCTGGATCTTCGAGTACGTTGTGTGATGGTCACATTGCAACACACAGCGGAAGGTATGTTAAGAAAAATTGATGACCGTGCTTAGACCCATTTATATGAATATGCCACCTCTTTTTAGCTTCACATCCTTCTAGATAAGAAATTACTTTATGGAACTAGGAATCGTTACCAGTGATTTTCAACCTTTTTTGAGCCGCGGCACACTTTTTACATTTACAAAATCCTGGGGCACACTACCTACCAAAATAACACAAAATAACACTTTAACACAGTACATATTATACATATAGTTAATAATATAGTTTCTAAATGTATTTATACTCACACCTGACCATGTTTGTGCCGTGGCACACTGGTTGAAAAACAGAGACCACCTGTAGCTGCTCAACAGAATTTTTCAAAAGGAATTTTTTCAAATTTTGAAATGCCAGTCTATGAGAAATTAAAATGAATATACTTGAAAAACATTTAAGGATGTAAAAACATCCTTAAGGAAAATGTTAAGTAGAATATAAAATGTATTTAAAATAACCCAATTTTGAAAAACGTATGTGTATTTTAAAAGTTTAATTTAAAAGTATCAGTGTAGTATCAAGGAAGTATCAACAGTGGTAGTAGAAATTATAGGTGATGCTCATTTTTTTAATGCTTTCTAGAATTTGGGGGATTTTTATATTCAATTATAAAAGTACAGTTAAGATTGTCTTTGCCCTTTGGGTATTAAATATCTTCAAAAACAAGAACATTGGTATAAATGAATGACATAAGCCATTACTATCATCAGGACTTTTAAGTAGGAAGTTCATAGCTATGCAGAATTGGGGACTTATCACTCTGTAAGCAGAAAGGGAATGAATGGAATCAGGTAAGAAACTGAGCAGTGTCCTTCTAATTATCACCTCCTCCTCTCAGGGACCTGAAACAGACTGCACTTCTAAAGGTTTAGACAGGCTGCACTCCTATAGCCCAGAGAATCAGATTGCCATTGTCGGGAATATATAGGATTAAAATAGAACCCAAATTATTTATTAGAAATTTTAGGGGAAAATATTGTATAATTATTTTTTAATGTTTAATATTTCCAAGAATGCTGGATAAGTAATAAATATATTACTAAAGTTATTATTAAACCTAACAGCATTCTCCAAATTGAGCTGTGTAGTCAAAAATTTTATTCTGACTGTTCGTGATGCAGAGGATAGAGCATCAGTCTGGGACACTGAGGTCCCAGGTTCGAAACCCCAAGGTTGCCTGCCTGAGCATGGGATCATCAGCATGATCCCTTGGTTGCTGGCTTGAGCCAAAGGTCACTCACTTGAGCCCAATGCAACTGGCTTGAGCAAGGAAGGGGTCACTGGCTCAGGTGGAGTCCTCCGGTCAAGGCACATATGAAAAACAATCAGTTAACGTCTGAAGTGCCACAACCACGATTTTATGCTTCTCATCTCTCTCCCTTCCTCCCTCCCTCTCTTTCTCTCTAAAAAATAAAAAAATTTTACTACGTTAATGTTTTATTTGAAAAACCCATTGCACAGCACACATTTAAATCCTCGAGTCTACCAGAAATATATTCTGTACCCACTTTCACCAATTTTTTTTACTAACCTATAAAAAATTAAAAACCATAACCCGTAGATTTTTATCCTTATAAAGTTCAGTGAGATAACTATAATGAAAAGTACTGTTGTGTTTGTTTGCCCTATAGAAGTGAAGAGATTAGCTGAAAAGGAAGACTGGGTTGTCGATAATGAAGGGCTGACTTCTCTAGTAAGTTTTAGTTATTTTAAATGATTATCATTAATGCATATTATATTTAAAATAAATGATTTATTATTAAGGAACATATGCTCTCTGTATTAAAATTCTAAATAGTTTCTGGAAGTAGAAAAATTTCTTAAAGTTTTTTTCTCAGAGTCATTTTTACTCAGCATTAACCACACATTTAAAAATTAATGAAAAGTGGATTTCTTTTAGAATCTTTTTCATCCTGTGTCACATACTTCTTTTGTTTGCATTGTGTATTTTAATAGATTATGCTTAATTCTAAGTGACCCAACAACTCAATTTTTCAGAAAAGCAGGATAGAAAAAAATGCTTTTGCTGGCTCCTTAGCCAAAACCAAACAGACTTCTCCAGGCATATCCACAGGTCAAGTAATCACAATCTCTTCATTCAAAAAAACAACTTCCTTTCAGATGAGACTTAATAATATCTTTGAAAATAATTTTCATAATTTACTGTGTTTTACCACACTGTTATGAACCAGATCTGAGAAGACAGTAACCTCTGCCTAGTTAGAAGGTAAGGAAACTAAAATAACTTGCTGCAAATAATATATAAGCAAGGGCATATTGGACAGCAAGTTACCGTGATACTTGTTTTTTTATATGAATTTCAGATAAGTCTTGTGCAAATGAAAAAAAAACCTATATGTTTAATTTGAGATTTAAAGCATCTCTTTTCATTAAAAAAAATTGCTATAAAGTCAACAAAACTTAGCCATAAAACAGGTATTGACTTTAGGTCCTTCTTCAGGTTACTGTTTCTTGTATACATGACAGTCTCAAATGTGCTTACCTGATGGCTGCCACACCTGGGATTCCCATGTGTGCTTATGTGGTGGTTGCCCACTTGGAGTCCCCATGTGTACTTGTGTGGTGGCTGCTGCATCTGAGGTTCCCATGTGCACTTGTATGGTAGCAGCCACATCTAAGGTTGTTTATATAGATGAACATCTTTGAAAAATGCTTTGATATGGTTACTGTAAAATTTGTCTGTAGTCAAATTAAAATTTAAGTATAATGGTAAGAAACTGTAACCTCTATAACTAAGTTTATGTTTGGTCTCACAACATGCAAGCCATAAAACTAACCCTACTGAACTGTATAGATGAATGACCCACAGGAAGTTACATTTATGGTGTCAGCCAATTCTAGTCACACATTACTGAAGAAACATCCCTGGCCCTGGCTGGTTGGCTCAGTGGTAGAGCGTCGGCCTGGCGTGCGGGGGACCCGGATTCGATTCCCGGCCAGGGCACATAGGAGAAGCGCCCATTTGCTTCTCCACCCCCGCCCCCCTCCTTCCTCTCTGTCTCTCTCTTCCCCTCCCGCAGCCAAGGCTCCATTGGAGCAAAGATGGCCCGGGCACTGGGGATGGCTCCTTGGCCTCTGCCCCAGGCGCTAGAGTGGCTCTGGTCACGGCAGAGCGACGCCCCGGAGGGGCAGAGCATCGCCCCCTGGTGGGCAGAGCATCGCCCCTGGTGGGCGTGCTGGGTGGATCCCGGTCGGGCGCATGCGGGAGTCTGTCTGTCTCTCCCCGTTTCCAGCTTCAGAAAAATACAAAAAAAAAAAAAAAAAAGAAAGAAAAGAAAAGAAACATCCCAACATGACAGACTTGATAAAGCTGCTCATGGTTTTGGTTCTGTCCACCCAGCACTGGGCCTATGCACATGCTGTCCTCCCTTCCCAAGCTCACTTACTTCCCTTCCCCCTTTCTTTTTAGGGGCTGATTCTTCTTGTTCTTCAACACTCAGCTTAAATGTTCTCACTTCTCAGAGGGGCCTTCACCATTTTTCTTTGAGTCCACTTATTTTCTTTAGTACAGTTAGTTTGGGATTGTACTTATTTGATTTCTGTACTTTTTACATTTTGTAAAAACTGTTTTATTGACTCTTATTTTATGGTCAGTGTTTCCTTAGAATATACACTTAATGAGAACTTTGTCTTTCTTACTCTTCTGTCCCTATCACCCAGAGAATGCCTGGCACAAAGTAAAACCTCAACTATAGTTAGAAGCTAAGATGTTAGGATTCATTCAGATTTCTCTTACATGTCATCTGTTGCACATTTTTCAAGTTTCAGTTTCCGATATAATGTGTATAGAAAATGACTATAATGACTTTAAATTAAAGATCTGATCTTTTCTGGATCATTATTAAATGTTAAATTTTCTTGAACAGTACTGGAGATGTAGATCTAAGAGCAAACTCATTCAGACTACCCTTCAAGCAGGGTTTAACATAGAAAATCACTTTTTATTATGTCATATTCCTCGCAGAGGAGTAGAATTTTGAAGAAAAAATGCCCGACTCTTGTTCTTGTTTAATTTGATGGACCTTAGAATTTCAAGATCCACCTGTTTTTAAATATCAAGTGTGAAATGTAGCAAAGTTAAATCTTGATGACTAGATTATTTGCCAGTTTATTTGTGTCTCTGCTCCTTTGTATAAATCTGGAAAGTTGAGTTTTTGGCCATATTCACTTATTTTAAATGTCTTATTAACCAATGCTTGTTTTGAATTTTAAGATACACTTACACTTTTGTTTTCCTTTAGCCATATCAGTTTGAACAGTGCGTTGTGCATTCTCTGCAATCTCTTAAAGGAGTTCTAGACTGTAAACCCGGAGAAGCCAGTGTAAGTTTTCTGTTTTATTCAACTTCTATTTCAGACTTTCCCAATGAACTCTTCAGAATCACAGTAGGAATTTTTTGAGTCATTTCAGCACAAGTACTTTTCCCTCCAAGTGCTTGATTGTTTTATTTGATTTAACTGTATAAGCTGTTGATTTCTTGATCCCAGGAGAGGCTGATAGAAGTTAAAAATGTGAATGTGAGTGTTGTGAGTAGACTACTTTCCTTGTTAGCACTCTGTGTGCAGAGGAAACACGTGACTTGTGTATTGCTCAGCGCTCTGTGTCAGTTCTTCTCAGGGCAGAGTCGAAATAGGAGTAAGCACTGCCTGTAGTCCTGCTCCTCTTACATGACCCTCTTCAGAGTAAGGTTACACACACTAGAAGCAGCTTTCCATGTGATAACTTTTTATATTGAACTTCATAAACAAAAGTTTTGTTTTCTTAACTAAGCCCAAAACTTTTCACCAAAATTCTTTATTGTAGGTTTTTCAACAACCTAAAACACAGGAGGAGGTTTGCCAACTAAGCATCAGTATCATGCAGGTAATAAGTAAAAGTACTGATGCCTACGCCTGAAATAATGCAAATTATGTCAACCACCTCTTATTTAGAATATATGTATAACATGTATTATATTAAATATGTTTTCTTTTTTAATCAGTATATAATAGTTTATAGTAAGGTACCAAAGTTAAGTTCAAGACAGAATCCAGTTTGTTTTAGCAATGCCCCAATATTTTATTTATATTATGCTCCCTTGTTTTGTGTTCTCATGGGACTTTATAAATATTTCTGTTAGCAAAGATTAAATGGCATGATGGTTGCTACACTGTGTCTAGAGTAGGAAGTTTTTTGAAAGAAAGTTGAGCATGCGAGTGAATGAAGGAGAGAAAGGAAAAGGTGTTTTTCCTAAAATACATGCAAGAACCCTGTTTGGATCAAAATGTAGGTGTTTTCAATTTTCTATTATACAATCTACATTAGTGGATATATGTGTTTCACTCATGGGAGGTACATACATACATATGTATATATCTCTTATAAGATATGTATTTTTTATTTACATAAAGTTTTTATTTTTTATTTTATTATTTTTAATGTTCAAGTATTGATAGATTAGAATGTAAGAGTTCATGTCACAGAAACTTCTCATTTTTTACTTAGATTTTTATATATTGCCTGGAACAATTGAGCACCAAGCCTGATGCAGATGTAGATACTACACAGTGAGTAAAACTAATCTCATTCATGTATTTACAGCATGATGTTAATATATCTGGTCTTTCATCCTAAGAATTCTAATAAGAGAATTAAAATATTATATTAAAGTTATATTTTTCTACATTTCACCTATATTTTTTCTATAATTTATCTTCTGAACTCATCTTAATGTTCCTAGAGGTATATGGACCAAACTGAACACATGATTAGCTCACTAGTTATCCAAACAAAAAAAGTTTATAAATAAGAAAGTAGCAAATAAATATATCATATAACTCTATTTGTTAGCTTTTATAATTCTTTTGCAGAGGGTTTCACTAATACTCTTGTTAAAGACTAATTATGTTAGTGGGACTAATTCTGTGTCAGGATCAGTTGTTTGGGTTGCAGAGGACAAAGCTTCATTTTTTTTTATTTATTATTGATATTTAGAAATCCATGCGATAATTCTTTTATAGTGTTGTTATATAGGAACATTGGCTTGTATATCTTGTGCAACTAAGTTTTAGCTCTGACATACATAATACTGAAATAAATGCCTGTTGAATTTATAATTGAAAAATTGAGAATTTTTTGTTTTACTCTCTCATCGTATTGTCTCCTGCCTCTCAATAAAGAAGACTCTCACCTCTCTGAAACCTAATAAATATTTAATTCTTCTAGTTTTTGTTTAATTTGATTTTGTATGTTTAACACATTAATCTACCAGGAAATTGTATTGTTAATCAGTTCTCTGATACTATTATTTTTTCTTTTAGTTTTTTATTCAGTGAGAGGAGGCAAGACAGAGACAGACTCCCCTCATGTGCCCCAACCAGGATTCACCCATCAAGCCCACTAGGGAGTGGTGCTCTGCCCATCTGGGGTGTTGCTCTGTAGTTCAGCAACCAAGCCCTTCTTAGCACCTGAGGTGGTGGCCATGGTGCCCTTCTCAGTGCCCAGGATCAACTCATTCCAATTGAGCTGTAGTAGCCGGTGGGGGGGTGGGGGGGAAGAGAAAGAGAGAGAAGTGAGAGGGGAAGGGGAAGAGAAGCAGATGGGCTTCATCTGTGTGCCCTAACTGGGAATCGAACTCAGGACATCCACATATAGGTGGATGCTCTACTACTGAGCCAACCAGCCAGGGCCAGTTCTCTGATACTATTGATTAAATGTCTTTCCTTCCTATTGTTCTGTTACAATTTGTTTCATATGTTACTAAATTCTAATACATAATGCCATGTATTTCTGAACTTTATATTCTGTTTTATTTCATTCATTCATCTATATTTTCTATCAGTTTGTGTTATATTTATCATTAGTTTATTTTTTAATATTTTTCAGATTAGTAATTTTTATTTCTTCTCTATTTCAAAATATTATTGAGATTTTTTTTATCTATAAGGCTTCCATATGAATTCTAAAATCAGTTGGTTTGATTTAAAGAAAGGAATTCCTGCTAGGGTGTTTGCTACAATTCTGTATAATCTCACCAATAGTATGTGATATTTCCCTTTTCTTCACAATGGAAATGTTAGTGTGCTTGATGTTGTCCCAGAGCGCCATTAAATATGTTTCTTTTTCCTGTTCTGTTCAGTTGATTTTTACTACTTTGTCTCCCAGATCTTTGATTTCTTCTGCAGCATCTAATCTACTGTTGACTCCTTCTAGTATAGTTTTTTCATTTTGGTTATTGTATTCTTAGTTGTGATATTTATTTTTTCCCTTGTCTCATTGTCGAAGTTTTCACTGAGTTCATCCATTCTTGCTAGGTTCATTGAGCATTTCTATAACCATTACTTTGAACTCTTTATTTGACTGATTGCTTATCTCCATTTTGTTTAGTTTTTTTTCTCCCTGGGGTTTTGTCCTTTTTTTGTTTAGAACATACTCTTTTATCTCCTTATTTTTCCTATCTCTCTCTGTGTGTTTCTTTATATTAGCTACATCTATTAGCCTTGAAACAATGGCCTTATGTAGAAGGTGTCATGTAGGGCCCAGTGGCGCAATTCCCCTTAGTCACCAGAATCAGATGCTCCAGGGATGTCTCCTGTATGGTTTGTATGCACCCTCCTATGGTAGTTGTACTGGAATTGCTGCTAGTGCTCCTGTGTGTGGGGTGTCCACAGGCCAACTGGCTTTGAGGGCTGACTCTGGCTCCTGAGATTGATATGGTGAGGGGGCTGGCCTTCCAAAGTGGGAAGCACTTTGGAGAGGCTCTGGTGGGGATTGAGGCTGCTGACTGGGTGTGTTGATGCTGGAGCTGCTTGAGAGGTACTCTGCTGCTGGCTGAGTTTGCCTGCCAGGTGTGTTAGTGGTAGAGCTTCTAGGGTGGGTTGAGGCATTTGCTGTGCTTGGAGCCACTTGTAAGGGGTTTTTGCGTGAGCAAAACGTGTGTGTGACCTCTAGTGAATGCTGGGGTAAACTAAAGGATATTAGCCAGATACAGAGAGAGTGTCAGAATTGGCACTGGTCTCTGCTGGTTGGATAGGTTGAAGAAGAGTGAAATAAAAGAAACAAAGAAATAATAGCATTCTCCAGCACTTAAGTCCCTGGGGAAAGTTCCCATGGATTCCAGTTCCTCCAGTAGTTGCCCTAAAACTAGTCGGTATAATTCCTTCATGTATGACCTACGTGCTTTTCTAACTGCTGCCTCAGCACTGGGGCCTGTAGTGAGTGTGTTTGTACATGAACCCTTAAAGAGTAGAGCCGTACTTTCCTTGTAGCTCTTTGGCTTTGCTGGATGTAAACCTGCTGTTTCTCAAAGCCTTATGTTATGGGGGCTTCCTCTTCCTGGTGTCCTCTCTCCTCAAGGAGACCTGCTGTGGCTGTGATATCCCTCCCACTTGTGGGTCACGACACTGGGGGTGTAGTCCTGACTAGCCTGCATCTCTGCCCTCTAAATGGGGCTTTTTCTTTCTGTCCTGAGTTGTAGGAAAATCTCTGTAGCTAGTTTTCAGGTTGTTCTCAGTGACGACTGCTCTATATGTAGTTGTAGTTTTGTAATTTTGGTGTGTCCACAGGAAGAGGTGAGCTCAGGATCTACCTATTCCACCATCTCAACTCCCACTACCCAGAGAATTGACCAAAAGGTTTTAAAGTCAAATTAATGTAAGGTTCACTGCATGTTTTTATTGAGGTATAGAAGACATATAACTTTATATTATCATTTTTACTTATAACTTTTTTTTTCTTGCTTTTACATTCAGTCTTTCCGTTGATGTTTCTTCTCCTGATTTGTTTGGAAGTACTCATGAAGACTTCAGTTTGACTTCTGTAAGTAAGATGATAAACAGAGAATAAAACATGCTGTTTTAAAACTATATAATGACTATTCCATAAATCCACCTAAATTATCTACTATATGAGTACTGTAGCATACTACTCTATACTTTGGAGTTATGTTTTGTTTTGTGAAAATGTTAATAAAAATAGAATTTTATATATATTCTGCACTTAAAATTTTTTCTGCTGAAGTTGCAGCTTAACTAGTTTCATCTACTGTCTACATCATGTAGGTTCCCTGGTGCAGGAATAATTGAAGTAATTCATAGGGCCATAGTCCTTAATATGCAAGTGTTACCTTTTATAGGTTGGGCTGTTTTTCCAAACACATAATAATCATCTAAGTTGTGAATAAGCTTATGATTATTTGATTTGTGTTAATAAGAATTTGATTGTATTAGTTGTTCTTCCCACTTTTATTTCTTATGATTGGTTAGATTTGAAGGGGAAAAGCACTTACTAAAAGTAAGACTTTAAATCACTCAAATAGTTTTTCCATTTTGAGAGAAGATCCATTTTTCTTCAGCTAGAGAGAGTTAATTAATGGGTGTCCGAAGATGCAGCAAGCTCAGTTGGACTCCTAGATAAGGTTAATATTTGGAGGGAAGACTTTTGAAGGATAAAGCAATTAAGAATTGATTTTATAACTGGGAATCCAGATGAGAATTTCAAGGAGTAAAGCCTGATTAGAGTGGCTGGTGAGACACCATATGTATTTCATGTGCTTTACAAGGACCATATAAGGGTAACACCAGGTCTGAGGCCTCTCAACCCCCAGCCTCAAATATATACTTGTCCAGTGCAGGAAACTACATGCAAGATTACTCCACCCAACAAAGCTATCGTTGAGAATCGAAGGACAGATAAAGAGCTTCCCAGACAAGAAAAGGCTAAAGGAAATTCATCACTACCTAACCAGTATTACATGAAATGTTAAAGGTCTTCTTGAAGAAGAAGGAAGAGATCGAAAATCTGAACAATAAAATGGCAATAAGCATATTAGCTATCAACAGTTAAATCTAAAAAGACAAATGAACAAGCAGAACAGAAACAGACTCATAAATACTGAGAACATTTTGCTGGTTGCCAGATGGGAGGGGGTTGGGGGATTGGTGAAAAAGGTGAAGGAATTAAGAAGTATAAATTGGTTGCTACAGAATAGTCATGGGATGTAAAGTACAGCACAGGGAATATTGTCAATAATATTCTAATAACTGTGGTGTCAGATAGGTGCAAGAGTTATTAGGATGATCACTTAGTAAGTTATGTCTAACCACTGAGGTGTACACCAAAAAATAACTGTATGTCAAGTGTAATTGAAAAATAAAACATGATTTAAAAAGCCTACAGGTGTGGAGAAAGCACATACACAGCAGGGCCCTCTTTCCCTTGTTCTGTACTCCCCTTTCCCACCCACAGATGATCAGGGCCATCAACAGTGTTACATTTGCTTGAAGGGACCTTAACAGTTCTTTGACCTTTTAATTACATTAGTTGATAACCAGAAAGGGCATTGACTAGAATACACTCTTCTAGAAATAAAGATAGGAACATATTAAATATATGACCATATTAAATAAATATTTTTAAATTTAGAAAGTTTTTAAAGATCTGATGAAGCTAAGTGAAATTATTGGGAGATAAAAATCTGTGCTTGGCAATTGAGTTTAGAGTGTATTTTATCTGTGGTTTGTATACCTCAAAGAACAGGGGCCTATTTATTTCCTTGTTATTGGCACTGACTTTAACATGAGTCATTCCAATTACATATGAAACAGTAAACAAATATAGGTGAATGAGAACTTTTCTTGGAAAGTGATTTTTGCCTTAGTTTTTAGTCAAGGGATCTTAAACTAAGGCCCTATATTAGTCACATTTGTTCCAGAGAATGCTCATAGACTAGAGGGAGCACAGAATAAACACTCTCTGTGAGCCACAGTAGCGGTGACAGATGCCATTCCTGGAATTTTATTTAAAATAATTCTTCTGAACTGTAAGGGATGTTTCATTTATCAACATTGGGGTCTGTAATTTTGATGATGAATTACTTCAGGCAGCTAGAGCTGGGGAGAGTATAGAACATGAGGCTCTCGTCCTCTCTGTGCCTGACACTGAGGGAAGTACCCTACCCTCTGTCTTCACCCCCCAAAAGGGGGAGACTGTTCTACATAAAAAATTATGTGATGGTCCAAATTTTTTAAGGGGCCCATCATATAGACTTTATTATAAAACTCATATAAACTATTTTCTAATAGTTTCCATTGTTTTTGTAATTGTTTAAAAATATCTTTTGTGCAGACTATTAAGTAGAATAATAATATGAATCCCTTCCATAAGAACAACAGCTAGTCCTGCTTTACTGTTATTAACTGTGTTTCATTAATCTGTCTCTCTATACAGATGTTAAATTTTAAAGGGAACATTATTTGACGTCTTTAGTGTGTTATGTAATAACAAGCAATTTGTAGAATTATAGAATTGTATTATGTTTCTAGGTTAATATTGGGAAAGAAGGAGCCAAGAAAACCAAAGTATTGAATATTGATAGTAAACTCTAAGAAATTATAATTAAATTTAATAAGTGATAAGTGAAACCTATCTCAGTTTATTACTGTAAAAGTAATTTTCTAAAAATTTGTTTTAGGAACAGCAACTTCTGATAGTCTTGAGTAATTGCCATTACCTAGAACGTCACACCTTCCTAAATATAGCAGAACATTTTGAAAAGTACAGCTTCCAGGGAATAGAAAAAATAACACAGGTAAATGAATTATGTTAAATGGACAATTGGTTGTTTTATCAATTTAGTTTCCAAACTGTTTTCTCAGCACCCTTTTTCTTTTGTTTTCCTATACATTTCCCTCTGTTTGCTATACCCACACCCATAATCCTTCCCCATGCTTACCCCACCTTGTCTTTAAATGATTCCTGTCCTTTTCATAAGTTACCTTGAATAATTAATTTAATACTCTCTTCTTTTGTCTAGAGCCAGTTTAATCCCCACCTAAGCTGTTCAAGTCAGAGAAGAAAAAAATGATGGAAGGGCATAAAATCCAAGTCTTTAAGAATCATCTCAAATTTGGCTCCGTTTAGGTCAAGACCTTTACTTATCGCTGATAACAGACTCCCTAAGCCTGCAGAAAAAAAAATCTCTTCTTGCTCTTATTCACACTTTCCCCTCTCCTTTCCCATAAGCCTGCAGTGATCCCTTTGCTTTACTGCTTAAGCTGGCACACACACGGGACTGGTTTACACCTTTGCAGGATGCTTAATCTCTTTCCTGAAAACACATTCTCTCCATTCTCTAATCTATGGATGTAGCAAAGTTGAACAAAGAGTCCTGTATTAGTGGAGTAAGTTTTTTTTGTGTGTGTGTGGGTTTTTTAATTAATTTATTTATTTTTATTCATTTTTAGAGAGGAGAGAGAAGGGGAGGGAGACAGAGAGGGAGAGAGACAGAGAGAGAGAAGGGGGGAGGAGCTGGAAGCATCAACTCCCATATATGCCTTGACCAGGCAAGCCCAGGGTCTCAAACCAGCGACCTCAGCATTTCCAGGTCGACGCTTTATCCACTGAGCCACCACAGGTCATGGAGTAACTTTTTTAAAAGTTACACTTTGTTTATATTTTTTCAGGTAAACAGAAAAGGAAAAAATGAAGTAACATTATTATTAAAGGTTGGTTAGTTCCTGGGCAAAGTTTTATCAGATTTCTAAGTAAAACTACACTAGCACCACTCTTTAATGTCAGTACAGTTTTCTCAGTGCAAAGAATGAGAAAGATAATGATCTTGTTAATCTTACAATCAAAATGTACTTGTGATGGATCACATACTTTTTATAAGTGAGGGTTCCAGTTCGTGAGCTAAAGCGGGATTTTTATTTTCAAAGAATGAAAATATCAAAGTGGGTGACTGTTGCGTTTCTGTCTTATCGTAAAGATTAATCATTCTGATGAGAAATGTTGTGACTTAAGGCTATTGGGTCAAAAGTCAAATTTATTTCCAGAAATTTTTGTGTTGAGAATTGTAAGGTTCCCTCTTGCGGTGAAAGTGGACACTTTGTTTTTCTGCAATAACAATAATGACACCAATATATTTATTGGAGAAGTTTTTTATCATTTAAATAATATATGAAATGATTAGTAATTGCATGTAGTATAAGCAGTAACCTTGATTTTCTTCAGATTTTTACGAAGTTATAAGTATGAACTACCTGTTGCTTTGGTTTATGTCATTGAGGTAGAATGAGAGTGACATGCACATAGGCTTAGATACTCTTCCTAGTCTTTGTCCTGAACATGTTGAGACCAAGGGAATATGAAGGATTTCTAGGCTTAGAATAAATGGCAGGCTACTTTTCACATGCAGAATTTGGAATGTTTTTAATTGACCAATGACTATTTTGAAATTATTCAGTTGTATAAACAATAAACTAGGTTTAGATTATAGCATCTGTGTTGATTCTGTCTGCTATGCGTAAATTCATTCATTTCATTATGCCAACCAAGTAAAATATAATTTTGCACTAAAGGAATAAAGGCTGCCAACTGCTGTTGTTTTCACAGTTCCATTTCCAAGTGATAGCTAACTCTAGAGGCAAGATGCCTGAAAACTTATTGGGGCACATAGGTTACATGGATAATTTGGTATCCATTCTTTCATCCTGTTTCTGCTCTTGGAGATAATGGTTCATGGTGGGCTTCTAGCTTAGTGTCACAGGACACCAGACATTCTCTCAGATCTCCTTCCAGGTGTGAACTGGTGGTTTGCCAAGGACTTGTCAGCACTATTTCCTCCTGCTCTTATTGGTACTTCTACCAGGAGAAGGGTGTTAGTTCCCTAAATCTTGTTCCCCATTTTCAAAAGTGGAATTAATTTTAATATAGAAATAGTACACAAATAACGATGCTTTCTAGGAGTTCACTAAATTTACTAACCAGTGGTCATTTAAAGCTAGAATGACTCTATAATTTTATTTTATGCAAATAACCCTATGAATTAAAGTGTTATTTTTTTAATACAGAAAGATGCTCAGAGAGGTTAATGATTTGACCTCTTTAAGTAGCAGAGTAAAGCAGGACTCAATGTTAAGTTTTTTCATTCTAAATTCAGAATGCTTTCTGGCCTAGCAGCAGATATCTTAACATAAAGAACAAAATTATTCTACGGAGATACACCAAAGGAGTAGGAAAATTGTGGTAGCTATAATGATAAAATTCTAAGGAATTTTCTTAACATATATAAAATGCTATTTAACATGTCCTAAACTTTAAAAAGCAAACGTCCAATTACAAGCCAGACACCTTGTAACTGACCTTGGCTCCAACCCCCAGAGGGTTTATGCTGTCTTCTCAATTCAATCCCTTAGTTTGTATAACAGCAGATTTTCAGTTTACTTGGGACTGGAGTCTTTAAACAAGTCAGTTATTAAATTCTTGATTGAAGTTTTATTCCAAGATGGGTGTTGAAGGGAGGGCAGTTTCTTTTTTTTTAAATATGTCCAGGGACGAGCCTTCACATATAGCAATCAATTTTAAAGAACATATTTGATTATGTTTAGCTTAATTGTATTATATAATTCTTAAAATTTTGTTTGAAACCATTTGAATCCACAGATGTGAATGACTACAGCTTATGTCCTCACTATATTTGCTTCATTTTCCCCATCACTTCATAATATAAATTAGCTAAATTTTATTTAGAGGCAATATTTATAAAATAAATTAATTGTAAATTAATCCACTTGGGAGTTTAAGAACTCTTGGACAGGAATTAAAATTGGTCAGATGTGTTCCTGCTCCTAAATACTGAACTTAATTAATCTATGTAACTGCCTCAGTTTCCTTGTGTAAATGGGAAGGGAAAAAGAAGCAGACAGACATAAAGTGGTAATATAGGAGGAAGGACTCAAGGACCTTATAATTTATGAAGAAATATGTTCCCCTGTACAGTAAGTAATTCAGAAAAGCTTGCCATGGCAAGGAAGAATATAAGCTTTCATGTAGATGTTTCAGAGATGTGAGAAAGGCTCTAAATCTTCAGAAAGTTAGGGAGGTATAGTAAAAAAATAGGTAAAACCATTGTTTCACCCATCAGGTCAGATGTGGGATTGCTAAGTCAAAAACCGTGAACCTGAACAGATAAAATTCTACCTCAAAAATAGTTATCTTTCTACCCTCCCTTTACTTCTCTGGGTTGTGCTTTTTTTCCTCTTCACAGTCTGCATGTTTTGGGGAGAACTCATCTACCCTTTGCTGCTTCACTTATCTGTGCCCATGATTCCAAAGTTTTATTTTTAACCTTCATATTATTCCTAGGATTCAGTTCTATTTCCTACCATACATTTTCACTAGAAGTTTCTACTGGGATTTCAGATCAGCAGGTGCAAACCAAAATAATTTTCTTTCCTCCTTCAAATCAGCTTCTCTTTATGTGTTTTCTATCTTAGTTAGCAGTCATTGAATTAGCAAGCTGGGCATCTTGTAATTGTCCTTGACTCCATCCACTTGAGGGTTTATGCTGAATCTTCTCAGTTCAACCCCTGAACCATCTTCTGAATCTGTCTCTACTTCTCTGATTTGCTCTTCCTGTCCAAATTTCACCACTATGTTATTATGGAACCTTCTTCCCAAATTCTTTGCTTAATCTCTAAATCTAAATTTTTATTTTATTTTTTAGTGAGAGAAAGAGACAGAGAGAGGGACAGATAGGGACAGACAGGAAGGGAGAGAGCTGAGAAGCATTAGTTCTTCATTACAACACTTGAGTTGTTCATTGATTGCTTTCTCATATGTGCCTTGTCCAGGAGTGCTCCAGCTGAGCCAGTGACCCCTTGCTCAAGCCTGTGACCCTGGGCTCAAGCCAGCAACCTTAGGGTTTTGAACCTGAGTCTTCTGTGTCCCAGGCTGATGCTCTATATCCACTGCACCACTGCCTGGTCAGACTAATCTCTAAATTCTTTAACCCTCCAATTTATCATCTTGGCATTTCCAGGATGGGCTTTCAGAAATACAGATTTGATTATATTCTTTCTCCTTCCCACATTTCAGTGCCCCTCATTGCTTAAGAATAAGACCTAAATGTCTTAGGTTGATGTTTGAACAGGTTTTAGTCTTTCTCTCATGGCATTCATCTCCCCTACTCCAATCCACCATATCTAGCTACTTACATGTCCTTGGACATTTCATGTGATTGGTCTGCTCATTCATTCATTTACCATTAGCTTGCTAGTGTGTGATAGATACTACCTGTCTGGAATGCCTTTTCCCCAGTCTCAAGACAAATCTTGATCATTCTTCAAAGGCTATCTCAGATACAGATGTCTCATCCTGTAAAGTGCCTTTTATGGTGTCTCCTTATCTGTTTAAAGTACAAATTGAATCAAATCCTCTTCCTTCTGTGAAGCTATTTTCACACTTCTGGAGTAGCATTTTAACACATTACATTATGATTAATTTAGTACTGATATACGTCTTTTTTAGATTATAATTTTTTTCAAATATTTTATATTAAATGTTTTATCCTTACAAATGAGTAGATCTTATGTAGATATAAGAATAATAAAATGAACACGTGCAAGCACCACCAGGTTCAAGAAATGGAGCATCATTACCAGAGCCCTTCCTGCCCTGCTCACTTGTTTGCATTTCTGTTCCCTGTAGAGTCACTGCTATACTTTTGAGATTTTTTTTTACTTTGTGATTTTTAAACAGTGCATTGTTTGATATTACCTATTTTGACTTTTAAGTAGCATAAATGGGATTGTATGGTATGTATTTTTCTATACTTGCTTTTTCTACTCAGTTTTTTATATTCATGCTGCTTTAGTCTAGGTGATAGAAATTTATTAAAATGAACTAGAGACTTTCTCCCTTTTTGCTTCCTCTGAGAAGATTTGTATAAGATTATTCTTTGACTGTTTAGAAGAACTCTCTGGGAAAATCTTTTAGACCTCATATTTTCATTGTGAGATAATTTTTAATGACTGGTTTAATTTCTTCAGTGTTTAAAGAACCATATAGGTCCGTGATGGCAAACATTTTTATAAAAACCGCCCACGTTTGCAGTGCTGGTCAACCTGGTCCCACTGGGCGGGAGGGACCAGGTTGACCAGCACTGCAAATGAGGGTGGTTTTTATAAAAAGATTCACCATCACGGATATAGGTTATTTTGTTTCTTAGTTGTGGTCAACTCTATGTTTCTTGGATTTTGTCCATTTTGCCTATATTTTCAAATTTATTGGCCTCATATTTTTTGTAATAGTTTCATATTATTTCAATCTCAACTGCATTTGAAGTTCTAACCCCTATTTATACTTAAGATTGCTTGCTTCATATTTTCAGTCTTTTTTTTTTTTTTTTTTTGGTCAGTCTTGCCAAGAGTTTTCAAGAACCAGCTTCTGGTTTTACTGATCACTCTTTATGTTCTTTATTTTTTTCCTGTTGTAATTTGGGTACTTAATTGTATTTTTTTTTTAAAGCTTGTAGATTCCAAATCATTCTGCCTTTCTAATATGAACATTTAAGACTAAGAATTTTCTTTTACCTTCTAGCTAGGTCCAATATATTAACATACAGCATTTTAGTTTTTCAGTTTTGTATTTTCTAACTTTAATTTTGTGGAATTTTTTTTTGACACAAAATATATAGAAGTATGATTTCAAATTTCCAAATTGAGAAAGCAGTTGTTTCCACATTGAGAGTTAGTTTTCTTTTTTACGTATGTCTAACTTAGTTGTTCTGAAGTCAGAGAATATTATGTTTTTTAATTTGGTGAAACTTACTTTCAGGATACATGGTGAGTTTTTAAAAATATTTATCTTGCTTAAATGATATGTCCTTCAGTTTTGAATTCCATATATGTCTGTTAGGTCAAGTTAGTGAATATGTTGTTGAATCTTCTATATCCATTTCTTTTGTTTTTTTATGTTGGTCTTTAGACTGTTGATTACTGGGAGATATGTTAAAGTCTTTCTTTGACTATGTTTTCGGTATTTTCTTTGTCTTCACATTCTGTAGTTCTACTATGATGTATGTAGCTTTTGGTTTTGTTTGTTTGTTTTGTTTTTCTGGGTGGGAGTAGTCTGTTTTTTCCCTTACTCCAGTTGATACTTTTACTTAATTCTCATCCATTACCTTTTGATGATGTATTTTTCTTCCCCTCAAGATCTCCTACTGGATATTTATTAGACCTCTCACTCTATTCTTCATGTCTCATATTTTTCTTTCATGTTTTTCCTCTCCTCTTAGTTATCTGAAATGATTAGGAATCATTCTTTCTTCTTACTCAGTTGTATTTCATCTTGCTAAAACTTACTGTCTTGACATTTGTTTTTCATTATCAGAAACTTTTGTTTTTGTTATTAAAAAAGGGAAAAGGGTTAACTTACTCTGGAATGGTATAATTTCAAGTATCAGTGATCAGTGTAGGATAGCAAGTTTCAACTTAGTGTGCTGTAAGAATTTTTGAAACATGAAATACTTGATTATTCAGTTAGGGGCACAGACTTCTTTTCCCTTAGATTGTCAAATTAAAAAATGACAACAGGCAGTGCAGTAGTAGCTGTCCAGTGTGTATGAATCAAAATTGTACCTTTTTGGGGGTCAGATTAGCAAAAAAAACGTATTTTTTCATATGCCATAGAATTTTAATAATTATGTGTACCATGAAATGAAAAAGGTTGAACGTTGCTGGTGTACGGGAGAGTGGTGTGGGACCAGTGTTTATCAGACTGTTCTGTGTAAGGTGGCTGAATGAAATGCAGTCCATAATAAAAGAAAAGACTATTCCTTTTCCCCTTCCTTAACAGAAGATTGGTGCAATCAAGTGAAGCCTGATTAATGTGATGTAAGGTAGCTAACTTGATTATAAAAAATTCACAGAAAAGGAAAGTTTGGGAGTGATGACAAAGATCAGCCATAAGTCACCAAGTTAGAACCTCTGTAGAAGGTGAAGGGAGTGAGGACTGGTAGTACTCACTCGCAAGCTGTGCTTCTGTTTGAGGACAAGAACATAGCCTGTGCTGTCCACGGTTTCCTTTCTGTGTTTTAACAGTGCCACCTCCACTAGGGATAGAAGTTTATTTTTTAATATAATTATTTACTTGGCATTTATTTGATAAGTTATGGTTTAATAACATAAAGGAATGTTAGTTTCTCATCCGTCTAGCCATCCATTTGTAATGAATTAAAAATATGTTTTAGACTGAACCAAATAATCCAAATTCATTTGGCTAGAAGTTGCTATTTGAGTTTGATGAATTTGTTTCTAGAAAGATAGATAGCTCAGTGAAATGTATACTTTTCTGTCATCTTTGAAGTGAAAAAAAAAAAGATTTTATTTTCTATTAATTTTTTTTCTCAAAAACATACTTCATTCTGAAAAGCATTTTTACCACTTTTTGAAATAGTAAATCAGAAAATTTAAAATTGGAACATGAAAATAATGATTTTAATTTTTTAAATATTTTGAGTGAGTTGAAGACAACTGTATAGAAATTAAGGCAATGTGGCCCTGGCCGGTTTGCTCAGTGGTAGAGCGTCGGCCTGGCGTGCGGGGGACCCGGGTTCGATTTCCGGCCAGGGCACATAGGAGAAGCGCCCATTTGCTTCTCCACCCCCCCCCTCCTTCCTCTCTGTCTCTCTCTTCCCCTCCCGCAGCCAAGGCTCCATTGGAGCAAAGATGGCCCGGGCGCTGGGGATGGCTCCTTGGCCTCTGCCCCAGGCGCTAGAGTGGCTCTGGTCGCGGCAGAGCAACCCCCCAGAGGGGCAGAGCATCGCCCCCTGGTGGGCAGAGCATCGCCCCTGGTGGGCGTGCTGGGTGGATCCCGGTCGGGCGCGTGTGGGAGTCTGTCTGACTGTCTCTCCCCGTTTCCAGCTTCAGAAAAATACAAAAAGAAAAAAAAAAGAAATTAAGGCAATGTGACATTTGTTTAGCAGATGTTTGTTTTCCAGGACCTATCCATAGTGAACACGGGTCAGGCCATGTGATGTAAGAATATCTTTTGGTATATGTACTGCTGCTAAGAAGTTATAATGGTAGATTATTACAAATATTACTTGCTCCTACATGTAAAATACTGCCTCCTAATATGGTCTGTATTTCTTTGGTATTACCAGCTGTGTAAAAGTACTTTAAAAGGTGCTGCCCAGTTTTAATATGTAGGAATTTAGTGAGTACAGCTATTTCTGAATACATAGTTATTGAGCTGTAAAGCCCCCCCCTTTTCCTTCTGCTGGGGCCGAGTTTTGGTTAGAGACCCTGGGCCTGTAAGGACGGCGAGCCCTGGGACACCAGCTTTCCTAAGCCTTGCAGCCCTCTTTGTAGTGCCCCTTTGACTGTCTGCTTCCTTTCATAGCTGTATAATCTTTAACACATGATTTTGTGAATGTTTGTCTTTCTTTTCTGTTCGACTGTGATTTCCTTGACAGGAATTTTTCTTTTTTCTTTTTTTTTTTTTTTTTTTTTTTTGATTTTTCTGAAGCTGGAAACGGGGAGAGACAGTCAGACAGACTCCCGCATGCGCCCGACCGGGATCCACCCGGCACGCCCACCAGGGGCGATGCTCTGCCCCTCCGGGGGGTCGCTCTGCCGCGACCAGAGCCACTCTAGCGCCTGGGGCAGAGGCCAAGGAGCCATCTCCAGCGCCCGGGCCATCTTTGCTCCAATGGAGCCTTGGCTGCGGGAGGGGAAGAGAGAGACAGAGAGGAAGGGGGGGGGGAGTGGAGAAGCAAATGGGCGCTTCTCCTATGTGCCCTGGCCAGGAATCGAACCCGGGTCCCCCGCACGCCAGGCTGACGCTCTACCGCTGAGCCAACCGGCCAGGGCCAGGAATTTTTCATTTAACTTTCATCCATGGCTGTCAGGTAGTGTTTTAATGACAGATGGGCCTTGCCTTTGCATTTGGAGTAGGGTGAGAGCACACTTGGTTAACACCCATGTTTATATCTGCTGTGAACCGGACATTAGTGAAAAAGCAGTTGAAATAATTGTAGCTAGAATTTATTATGTACTTTAAATATGCTATACAAGTTTCCTAAATTATCTTTTTAAATTTGTACAACAGATTTTTGAGGTGAGTACTGTTTACCCCAATCCTGCCTTGTCACAAATTACTGCTGCTATTCCCCTCTTTCTGTTGCATTTGTCTGCTCTATCTACTCATCCATTTATTTTCAGCCTTTTAAAACTATTGAGGTATAATTTATATACAGTAAAACACAAATCTTAAGTGTACAGCTTTATGACTATTTACACATAGATACAGCTAAGGATCCAGATCAAGAGATAAAAATTTCCTTCATGCCCCATTCCAGTCAGTAAGCTCCCATCTCTCCACTATTCTGATTTCTTGCCAGTTCTTGAACTGAAAGTACAGTTTGTATTAGCCTTTTGTGGGGGGTTGCTTTTGCTCCAACTTGTTTTTAAATTCACTGAAATTGTATGTCTCTAAGTCGTTTATTTTCTTTTATTGCTGAGTTTAGATAACCAAATTTTGTTTATCATTCTCATAGTACTGGACATTGGGTTGTTTGAATTATAGGTTTTCTTTATTTTTCTTTTTTTTTTTTTCCAAGTGAAAGGAGGGAGAATAGTAAGACAGACTCTCTTATGCACCCCAACCAGATCCAATTGGCAACCCCTCTCTGGAGCTGATGCTTGGATCAACTGAGCTATTTTTAGCACCTGAGACTGAGACAGTCGGACCAACCAAGCTATTCTCAGTGCCCAGGCTGATGCTCAAACCAGTCAAGTTACTGGCTGCGAGAGGGGAATAGAGAGAGAAGGAGGATAGAGGGGAAGAGAAGCAGATGGTCACTTCTCTTGTGTGCCCTGACTGGGAATCGAACCTGGGGTGTCCATAAGCTGGTCCGATGCTCTATCCATTGTGCCAGCCAGCCAGGGCCGAATTGTAAGTTTTTATGAATAGAGTTGATGTGAACATTGCTGTAAAAGTCTTTATGTGAACATTTGTACTCTTATCTTGGACACAGTAGCTCCCCATTCATCTGCAGTTTCACTTTCCTATGATCAAGTGTGTTCTGAAAATATTAAATGGAGAATTCCAGATAAACACTTTATGTTTTAAGTTGCATGCTGTTCTGTGTAGCATGATGAAATCCCTTTTTTTCCCATTCCACTCTGCCCTGGGATGTGAATAATCCTTTGTCCAGCATATATCTACACTATACATGTAGTACAATAAAATATTTTTTTTGGGGGGGGGAGAAAAAGCACATCACTTTTATTACAGTATATTGTTTAAATTGTTCTATTTTATTATTGGCTATTATTGTTCATCTTTTACTGTACTCAATTTCTAAGTTAAACTTTATCATAGTTTTATATGTATAGAAAAAAATACTGTGTATAGGGTTTGTTTTATACAGTTTCAGGCATCCACTGAGGTCTTGGAATATATCCTCACAGATGAGGGGTTACTGTATACATTTAAAAGTGGGATTGTGGGTCATGGGATAAATTGATTATAAACTCTGAATTGTTTTTCAAAGTGTGTGTCTTATTTTACACTCAGCCAGCAATGTGTGAGTCTTCCAGGTGTTCTACATCTTCACTGTCATTTAATATTATTATTTTTTATTTTAGCCAATCTCATTGCTTTCATTGACTTTCCCTGATAGTGATGTTAAAACATCTTATACATTCAGGTATTTATAATTAGAGATCTTCCTTTTGAAGTGCCTGTTCAATTTACTTATTCATTTTAATTGGGTTGTTCACCCTTCTGTGAGTAATTTTTAGAAATCTGTAAATAAATTTTTTTCCAGAATTAATTTTTTTTCTCCCAATCTGTGGCTTGCTGTTTTTATTTTATAATGGTACCCTTTGAAGTAGAAGTTTTTAATTCTGATGAGATCCAGTTTGTCAAATTTTAAAATGTTTAGTCCCTTCCATATCCTTCAGAATCTTTACCTGCTCTAATGTCTTGAATATTTCTTTTCCAGAGGCTTTGTAGTTTTACCTGTTATATTCAGGTCTATGATTTATCTTTTCTAGTATTATATTTTGTTCATTATTGTCATGTTAATTATACATATATTATTATAGGTTTATAGTGTGACTTGGAAAGACAGTTAAGTTTTTTTTCTGGTATTTTTTTCTTGCTAAATTGCATGGGCTAGGATCTCTATAATAATCTTGAATATAAGTGGGAGAGGGGACATCATTTATCAAGTCCTTTATCATTTTTTTTAATCTATTGAAATAATTCCGCTTCTCTATAATGCATTCTTTTTTATCTATTTGTAGATTCAATTTGCTGGCACTTTGTTAGAATTTTTAAATCTTTGTTCATGAGGGCTGTTGGTCTATAATTTTCTTTGCTTTCAGTATCCTTGTTTGGTTTTGCTGGCTTCATCAGACTAAATAGGAAATGTTCTCAGGGTCTGGTCTGTGATAAAGTTTGTGTGTGACAGTTCTTAAATGCTTGTTAGAATTTACCAGTGAAGTCACCTGGACCTGAAGTGTTAGTCATATGAAAGCATTTGGAATAATGGACTCTATTAGGACAACTTGTGCCATTTTTAAAAAGTTGTGTTTTTTAGAAGTTTATCGATTTCCTATGTGTTGGCAGATCACATGAAATTATAATAACCATTTCAGAAGCCTACTTTTGGAATCGGTGGTTGTCTCTAATATCCTTTTTTCATGTTTTTTTTTTTTTTCTTCCCCCTTCTTTTTTTTTTTTTTTTTTTTTTTTTCCTGTATTTTTCTGAAGCCGGAAATGGGGAGAGACAGTCAGACAGACTCCTGTCTGCGCCCGACCGGGATCCACCCGGCATGCCCACCAGGGGGTGATGCTCTGCCCTCCGGGGGGGGGGGGGTCGCTCTGTTGTGACCAGAGCCACTCTAGCGCCTGGGGCAGAGGCCGAGGAGCCATCCCCAGCGCCCGGCAGAGGCCGAGGAGCCTCAATTGCGGAAGGGGAAGAGAGAGACAGAGAGGAAGGAGAGGGGGAGGGGTGGAAAAGCAGATGGGCGCTTCTCCTGTGTGCCCTGGCTGGGAATCAAACCCGGGACTTCTGCACGCCAGGCCAACGCTCTACCACTGAGCCAGGTAGAGCTCTACCACTGTCCAGGGCCTCTAATATTAACCTTTTTAAATTTTGTTTGCTGCTCTTATCCTTAATTATTACTTCTATTTTCAGTTTAATTTTCTCCTAGCTATCTGGGGTAAAAGACTAAAACATTAATTTTAAGCCTTTCTTTTAAACCTTTCTTCTTTCTGATAGATGCATTTTGGGCTGTAAAACCCATTACTTTATGTAATGCTGGTGGCTGAGGCCAGGCAGGTTCACACTGGATTCAGACAGACCACAGAAGAACTGTGGAGTTGAAAGGCGTTAGGCCATTCCTGTTTATTAGATTATCACAGAGGCATATGAAGGAATAGGCAGGGGAAAACTGTTTCTTGTTGCGGCAGGCCAGCAATCAGAAACACCTGCCCCCAAGGGAAAGTACTCATAGTTGTATCGGCTACACACATGTGGCTCTGCCACATGCTCACGCACTAGTCATGCAAAGTGCTTGCAGCCAGAAAATGAGTGAGCAAGCCTAACACGGCTGTTTTCTCCACACTATCTGTGTCACACAGATTTAGATATGTCATATTTTCATTGCCCTTCTAGGTTCTTATTTTCTTTTTGGATGCCTCCCTTTTTTCAAGAATTAGTACTTATATTTCACATTCCCAGAGTATGTCTAATAATCTACTTAGGTTTATGTCTCTAAATATTAGAGGAAGATGGGGGGAGGGTGAAGGAGCATAGAAAGGAGCTCAGAGTTTATGCCCCACCACAGTTTTTCTTAATTGTCCATCCTCCTCAACCTGATGTATTTGCTTTTAGGTTCTAGAGCCTTTTCTCAAGCACAAGGGTGATGTAGTCTTTGAATCTTTTGCATATTCAAAAATATGTTTCTTAGCCTCTGTAAGTGAATGGTATCTTAACTAAATATAGAACTCTTGGGTTCCATTTCTTTTCTTTCTAGAGATAGTATTCCAGTGATTTCAGGTTCTGGTGTTGCAACCGAGAAGGCTGATGTCAGACTGATTCTTTCTCCTTTGTAGGTAAATTATTTTTTTTGATCTGGAAGCCTAAAAGAATTTCTCTTTCTCTTTTTATTATTATTAGAAAATGGGTACTTTAATAGCATTTCCCTAGATGTGTACAGTGTCTCATCTGTCTAGCCTGGAATTCAACAAACCTTTTCAAATTATGAACTCAATCTTTAGATTCAGTTAGATTTTCTTTTATTGGTTAAGTATCACCTCTTCTCTATGTGGTCATATTTCTCTACTTTAATTTCTTCTTTTCTTTCTCCCTTCATCCCTCCCTTCCTTCCCTACTTTTTTTTTTTTTTTTTTTTGGTATATTAGAGTTCTTGGATCTATCTTCTTCTAAGTCTCTTCCTTCAAAATTTCTACCTCTTTACATTTTTATTCTGTGCTTTGAAGTAATTAATTGTGCTTAATTTGAAACTTAGTGACCAGTAGTTTCTTCAATTAATCTAGTCCGTTGTTAGCTTTAGAAATCATGTGTTGTATCTTCATGAAGTCTTGTTTTATGTTATACTTTAATCTCCTTAAGGGTTTTCATTATTTTTCTAAGTTCAAGTTGTTGCTTTTCTTTTCTACATCTGACTTTTTCTGCTTGACAGATATTATTTATAACTGCTAGACTCCCTAGATAATGTGTTTGTTTTTTAACATTAGCTTCTTTAAACTCAGGTCTGGTAATGGTGTTCCATGGGACAGTGGTATAGAAGCAGACAGGTCACTGGTCCACTGCAAAGGAACCTGGGCCCAGACTTTTACTCCCCCAAACTTAGTACTCCACCCACCCACTCTTTAACTTCTTGACCTTTTGGGTGCCAGTGAGACCCAACACAGACTCCTTGGACTTATACTAACCAACCTTTCCTTACCCTGTTCTACTTCTGCTACCAGCAAGAACTCACAATACATGTGGGCTGAGATTTCTGTGACAGTGACCTGTAGTCCACACATAGGCATTATTTCTTATCCCTATTAAATAGCTGTTCTGAAAGTGGTCTTTATTACTCAATATAAATATAGTAAAAGTGTTTTTATAGGAAAATTGTAAGTCTTTTAAAATGCTCTGATATATTTCTAAATTTACATTATTACCTTTTCCTTTACTCTAAGATGGACTCTTTGTGTTTTTAGGTTAGCATGGCCTTATTGAAAGAATTAGACCAGAGACTGTTTGAAAATTACATCGAGTTGAAAGCAGACCCCATCGTCGGCTCCTTAGAACCTGGAATTTATGCCGGCTACTTTGACTGGAAGGACTGCCTGCCTCCAGCAGGTAAATGGTTTCAAGTTACCGAAGTTCTCTAAAAGTAGTGTAATGCATGTGGAGTAATAAATACAGATACGCTTATAATCAATTTACATTTTCTTAAAAAGCTTTTCCTTTTATTCACATTTCTTGTATTTACTTAGGGATTAGTTAGATTGTAACTTTTCATTAGTTTAAATCCATTTCTTTTTCTTTTTTTTTTTTTTTTTTTTTTTTTTAGTGAGAGGAGGGGAGTCAGTGATAGACTCCCGCATGCACCCTGATTGGGATTCACCTGGCAAGCCCACTGGGGGGCGATGCTCTGCCCATCTGGGGCCCTTGCTCCATTGCAACAGGAGCTATTTTTAGCACCTGAAGCAGAGGCCATGGAGCCATCCTCAGCGCCTGGGGCCAACTCACTATAATCAAGCCATGGCTGCAGGAGGAGAGGGGAAGATAGAGAGACAGAGAGAGAGAGAGAGAGAGAGAGAGAGAAGCAAGAGGGGTGAGGGGGGGGAAGCAGATGGTTGCTTCTCCTGTGTGCCTTTACCAGGAATTGAACCCAGGACTTCCACACACCAGGCTAACACACTACCACTGAGCCAACTGGCCAGGGCCAGTATTTGATCATTTTTAATAATGCGTACTTACTTCCTGCAGTATTTCTTTATTGCATAGATATAACAGACTTCAGCAATTTTATGCAATGACTTTTTGACCAATATCAAAAAATTTAGTTAAGAAATATGGTCATTTCTACGTAAGACCTAATTATTGATGCTGAAAAAGTGAAGGATAGAAGGAAAATGTGTAGGAGTAAGATTATTATATTACTTTTAGCAAAGAATATTGACCTGCAGGAGAATGACTAACAGCTTCAGTATTATCTTTGTGATATCAAATGTGTAGTGTGTGAAGACTGGTGTTTTGGTGAAAAAATGGTAAATGCTGAAATAGATCTGTATTCTCTTAGTTTTTATTTTTAAAAACTGTATCTTCCTGGGCCCCTTGAGGTGCCCCCTTTAAAATTAAATGTTTTGTTGGGGAGGTGGAATGTGAAAAACAACTTCTGTGCTGTTTGACTATAAATCATGTTATTTTCTTTTAAATTATCTTTTTTTTTCATTTACCTAAGAAAAATATATTTCCACTGCCATGCAAAGAGTGTCTTGATTAGTTTTGTATAGTTTTACTTTTTCCAGCACTTTCATCTAATACTGTTTTGTGATTTTTAACTAAATTGTTGTATTTCATGGAGCTAGTGCACTTCCTTCTGCTGAAGTGTGAAGTGGTAAACAGGATGCTTGCCATTTCTATTGTTAAATCAGTACCTCCTATTTAAATGTTTAGTTGTTTAACCTTAACCATCCATAGGAACATCTTTTTCTGAAAAATTTTGAGGAATTTACTAAAATGCATTTTCGGGTCTGATACAGGGTCTATGTAGGCTGTTGCTATAATGCTTTCTGGATCATTCTTATTGATTAGTAGTCATGTTCACTATCTGAGAAGAGCCAACAAAATGACTCTCATCCCATCAGTATCGCAACCTAAACAGAAGGAAAGCAAGAAAATACTATTTGAATATAATGGGGAATTAATGAATTAACAGCCTTCTTCTCTGTCAAGGGTTCAAACCAGTTGAAGAATAAACAGTAGAGTCCGCAGGTGAGAAAGCTGATATTGGAGAATGTGGTCTAGATGTAAGAGCCAGGTAGCTTCCTAACCTCCAGCCTTCACCTTGAAACAGGCCACCAAAGGGAAAGGCCAATACTGCAGAGCACATTTATCTGTCTGGTTTCCTGCCTCACACTACTCTAGGGTAGAGAGGAAAGAAGAAAGAGATCAAACTCCCATGCTTAGGAATTTAATAAATTCATCCATGTTAGATTCAGGGAGGTGTGCTGTGGCTGCCAGAGTGTAACTATTGAAGGAGCAGGAACAGGGAGTGCTGAAGTGCTGTGGCTGCCAGAATATAACTATTGAAGGAGCAGGAACAGAGAGTGCTGATAGGGCCCCTGTGAGGCTGAGAACAAAGAAGGTCAGAGACCCTTATCAGAAGTTTATGTTTGAAATTCACCACTAAGCTAAACCTGGCCCCTGTTGCTATGCTCCGGCCCCTGTTGTTATGCTACATGCGACCTCCCTAGCGAATAGCTAACTGCCACATCTGCTTCTGTATAATGCTTGCTCACTTAGGATATTTAAGGACCTAGTTGTAAGCGCCAGGCGCAACTCTTGTTTGCAGCTCCTTGTGAGTACGGTGTCTCCGGACATCTTGGGAGTTCGCCCCTGCACAGGTTAAACTGGCCAATAAAGTAACATCTAAACTCCTAAAAGTCTCCGACATTTGTTCTCGTACCCGGTGGATGTAACAATCCACTCAACCAAACTAAAACATGGACTAATGTCTGTGCTTCAGAACCTAAATATTAATTTCTATTATAAGTAAACTACCTCTGCCAACAGTTTAAGGATCAGTTATAAAGAAAATATGTAGAATTTTATCTTGGCTCTGAAGTGTTTTTCACTCTACAACCAACTTCCAGTTTTCTGGATGATGGATCCAACAATCAGTACCTCCCTCACTTCTGGTTCCCTCTCAGTTCTGCGTGTGACTTCAGCTGCATGAGTACCCATCGTTCCTTTCTCGGCCTGTCCAGGACTAATTGCACCTGCTTCCTGATTCCAGCACTACTGCTCTCTTAGTGGCCATGTGCCATCAACTCTCCTCTCTTTCTCTAGGTCCTTGACATTTTTTCTCAGACTATCACTATTTCACATTTTCTCCTAAATGGTGCCTAACATTTTATAGTAAGCTTTTGGCAATAGATTTATTCATCCAGCCTGAACAGGTGGTGGCACAGTGGACAGAGCATCGGACTGGGACATGGAGGACTCAGGTTCAAAACCCTGAGATCACCGGCTTGAGTGTGGGCTCATCTGGTTTGAACAGGGCTCACCAGCTTGAGCTCAAGGTTGCTGGCTTGAGCAAAGGGTCACTCGGTCTGCTGTAGCCCCCCAGTCAAGGCATATATGAGAAAGCAATCAGTGAACAACTAAGATGCCGCAATGAAGAATTGATGCCTCTCAACTCTCTCCCTTCCTATCTGTCTGTCCCTATCTGTCCCTCTCTCTGTCTGTCTCTATCTCTCTCTCTCTCTCTCTCTCACACACACACAAAGATTTATTCATCCAGTGCACTGATTAATGAGAAACATTTTGGCATAAGTTACTCCAGCCAGAGGTGGTAGGAAAAAACAAACATCAACTAAAATACCAAGACACAGTTTAGTTTTTAGGAGTAATAGATATTTTCAACAGAATGTCAGATTGAATAATCTTTTTTTAATCCATTCATGTCAAAGAAGAGAACTTTGGTGATTAAATAGGATAGCAGTTGTGATATGCGAGCTACCCATTTAGAAATGATTAGGTTATTATGGAATACAGGCAACACCCAATATCTCTTAAATGTAACTTCACCTTTTCAAAATTATTCTGAAGACTCTTTGAGCCATGCAGAATTTTGTGAACATATTTCTGGTGCTATTTGTTGGACACTTAAAATTCTGTTCTCTGAAATTGGAATGTGAGTGGTAAACAATGACGTGGCTGTTCTCTGATGCCCCGTCTTCCACAGGTCTTCTTCATTCTGGTCATTGAGTAGCTTGGCAGTGGCAGGTGCCATCTGAGTGAACTGCATCTTTTTGAAGAGAGAAGTCTGAGTCAATAATTTTTCCTTTACTTAACTCTGATAAAATAGTTTTTATTAATTTCTTGGACATTTTGTATTTCACTTAAAAAGTATTATGAAGTAGATTTTAATTAACTTTATTTTTAAGAGAAAAGCAATTTTAGATTTTCTAAAAGAGCATCATCATAGTCATCTTTTTAAAAATCAATTTCATTATTTAGCTTAGTTTTTTCCCCCATTTTTTTTCTTTTTTATAAGCAGTTCAGTGTATTAGAGTCAGTGCTGTAAAATGATTTATACAATGCTTTCACATTTGGTTATCATTTGTCTGCCAAGCATTTTTCAATAAAGCTAAATTTTGGCTCTAGTGGGTCTTCAATGTGAAATTTATTAACTTTGAGATGACCCATGGCCTACATATTTTCTTCATCGCATGCCTTATCTGTTAAAGTATTTATTTTATTATGTATTAAATTGTTATCTGTAAACTATGCTATTTGGCACCAGGGTAAACTAATGTACTATTGTGCAAATAAACAGTTGAAGTCATTTTTAAACTTTTTATTTTGAAGATTTTTAAACTTATCAAAATACAATAGTAAAACAAAACCTGACTGACCTATTGGCAAGCTTCAACAATTATGAGCTCATAACCAATCTTGTTTTATCTGTATCCCCTCCTCCCCACTACCTCTGGGATATATTATTTTGAAGTAAATCACCCATACACAGATCAGATAAGGGCTTAGCTTAAAAAATAATAATATCCACAATACCTTGATTAGATCTGGAAAAAATTAGCATCAATTCCTTAATTTCATCAAATATCCAGTCAATATTCAAAATTGTCATAAGAGCTTTTTAGACAGTTTATTCAACTTAGGATTTAACCAAAGTCTGCATGTAGCTTTTGGCTGATATGTCTCTTATTATTTTACTCTCTAGAATCACCTCTTCAGCTTATTTGTTGAATAAATCAGCTTATTTATTTATTTTTTGTATTTTTTTTTTCTGAAGCTGGAAACGGGGAGAGACAGTCAGACAGACTCCCGCATGCGCCCGACCAGGATCCACCCGGCATGCCCACCAGGGGGCAACGCTCTGCCCACCAGGGGGCGATGCTCTGCCCCTTCCGGGCGTCACTCTGTTGTGACCAGAGCCACTCCAGCGCCTGGGGCAGAGGCCAAGGAGCCATCCCCAGCGCCCGGGCCATCTTTGCTCCAATGGAGCCTCGGCTGCGGGAGGGGAAGAGAGAGACAGAGAGGAAGGAGAGGGGGAAGGGTGGAGAAGCAGATGGGCACCTCTCCTGTGTGCCCTGGCCGGTCAGCTTATTTTTTTATAGATATTCCTACTTTCTAGACTTTTGAGATTGCTTTTTCATAGGGTCATTTAACATATTCCTCTGTCCCTTGTGTTTCCTATAAATGTGTGATTAATAAAGAAGTTTATCAGTTTTTGGGTTTCATTCTGATTTAATTTTTTTTTTACTTCCACCAGGAGGTACAGTCTATCTTTTTGGATGTTAAGATTAAAATTGGATAAAGTGGTATCAGCCCATTAGCTCAGCGGTAGAGCATTGGCCTGGTGTGTAGAAGTCCCGGGTCTGATTCCCAGCCAGGGCACATAGGAAAAGCACCCACTGCTTCTCCACCCAAACCCCTCTCCTTTCTCTTTGTCTCTCTCTTCCCCTCCGGCAGCCAAGGCTCCACTGGAGCAAAGTTGGCCCGGGCTATTAAATGGCTCCAGTTGCAACAGAGCTGGCAGAGCATCGCCCCCTGGTGGGCATGCCTGGAATTCTGGTTGGGCACATGTGGGAGTCTGACTGCCTCCCACTTCTAACTTAAGAAAAAGACAAAAAAAAAGTGGGTGGGTGTCAGATTCATCTACCCTTAAAAAGTTTATCATAACCTTTCATCTAATATTGTTTTAATACCATATGTAATTGTTGTCATGATCTATTCCTTTTTAGAGATTGCAAACTAATGATTGTTAAGTAACACTAAATTTAAAAAATAAGACATTTCACCAATTATTTGGTTACTCTGAATACAGTTCCTACAAGAAAGGCAGAATAAATGCCTGATTATTTAGCAGTTTTCAGAATGAATTGGTTGTTTCATATTTTTATATAGGTGATCTATCAGATTTTTTTATCTTTATTAACTTATGGTTTGAGCATACTTAATGAGTTTCAATTTATGATAGTAGTTATTTTTTTTAATAGTTGTTATTTTTTTATTTTATTTTTTATAAATTTTTATTAATGGTAATGGGATGACATTAATAAATCAGGGTACATATATTCAAAGAAAACATGTCTAGGTTATTTTGTCATCAAATTATGTTGCAAACCCCTCGCTCAAAGTCAGATTGTCCTCCGTCACCCTCCATCTAGTTCTCTGTGCCCCTCCCCCTCCCCCTAACTCTCTCCCTCCCTCCCTCCCTCCCATGTCCGCCCCCCCCCACCCTTGGTAACCACCACACTCTTGTCCATGTCTCTTAGTCTCATTTTTATGTTCCACCAATGTATGGAATCATGTAGTTCTTGTTTTTTTCTGATTTACTTATTTCACTCCTTATAATGTTATCAAGATCCCACCATTTTGCTGTAAATGATCTGATGTCATCATTTCTTATGGCTGAGTAGTATTCCATAGTGTATATGTGCCACATCTTCTTTATCCAGTCTTCTATTGAAGGGCTTTTTGGTTGTTTCCATGTCTTGGCCACTGTGAACAGTGCTGCAATGAACATGGGGCTACATGTGTCTTCACGTATCAATGTTTCTGAGGTTTTGGGGTATATACCCAGTAGAGGGATTGCTGGGTCATAAGGTAGTTCTATTTGCAGTTTTTTGAGGAACCACCATACTTTCCTCCATAATGGTTGTACTACTTTACAGTCCCACCAACAGTGAATGAGGGTTCCTTTTTCTCCACAGCCTCTCCAACATTTGCTATTACCCGTCTTGTTGATAATAGCTAATCTAACAGGGGTGAGGTGGTATCTCATTGTAGTTTTGATTTGCATTTCTCTAATAACTAATGAAGCTGAGCATCTTTTCATATATCTGTTGGCCATTTGTATCTCTTCCTGGGAGAAGTGTCTGTTCATGTCCTCTTCCCATTTTTTTATTGGATTGCTTGTTTGTTTGTTGTTGAGTTTTCTGAGTTCTTTGTAAATTTTGGATATTAGGCCCTTATCTGAGCTGTCGTTTGAAAATATCAGTTCCCATATAGTTGGCTGTCTGTTTATTTTGATATCAGTTTCTCTTGCTGAGCAAAAACTTTTAATTCTGATGTAGTCCCATTCATTTATCTTTGCCTTCACTTCTCTTGCCATTGGAGTCAAGTTCATAAAATGTTCTTTAAAACCCAGGTCCATGATTTTAGTACCTATGTCTTCTTCTATGTACTTTATTGTTTCAGGTCTTATATTTAGGTCTTTGATCCATTTTGAATTAATTTTAGTACACGGGGACAGGCTGTAGTCGAGTTTCATTCTTTTGCATGTGGCTTTCCAGTTTTCCCAACACCATTTGTTGAAGAGGCTTTCTTTTCTCCATTGTGTGTTGTTGGCCCCTTTATCAAAGATTATTTGACCATATATATGTGGTTTTATTTCTGGGCTTTCTATTCTGTTCCATTGGTCTGAGTGTCTATTTTTTTGCCAATACCATGCTGTTTTGATTATCGTGGCCCTATAATATAGTTTAAAGTCAGGTATTGTAATGCCCCCAGCTTCATTCTTTTTCCTTAGGATTGTTTTGGCTATTCGGGGTTTTTTATAGTTCCATATAAATCTGATGATTTTTTGTTCCATTTCTTTAAAAAATCTCATAGGGATTTTGATGGGAATTGCATTAAATTTGTATATTGCTTTGGGTAATATGGCCATTTTGATTATATTTATTCTTCCTATCCAAGAACAAGGAATATTTTTCCATCTCATTGTATCTTTTTCGATTTCCCTTAACAATGCTTTGTAATTTTCATTATATAGGTCCTTTACGTTCTTTGTTATGTTTATTCCTAGGTATTTTATTTTTTTTGTTGCAATCGTGAAGGGGATTATTTTTTTGAGTTCGTTTTCTAATATTTCATTGTTGGCATATAGAAAGGCTATGGACTTTTGTATGTTAATTTTGTATCCTGCGACCTTACTGTATTGGTTTATTGTTTCTAATAATCTTTTTGTGGAGTCCTTCGGGTTTTTGATGTATAGGATCATATCATCAGCAAAAAGTGATAGCTTTACTTCTTCTTTTCCGATATGGATGCCTTTTATTTCTTTGTCTTGTCTGATTGCTCTGGCCAGAACTTCTAGCACCACGTTGAATAAGAGTGGAGAGAGTGGACAACCCTGTCTTGTTCCTGATTTAAGGTAGAAAGTCCTCAGTTTTATGCCGTTTAATAGGATGTTGGCTGATGGTTTATCATATGTGGCCTTTATCATGTTGAGATATTTTCCTTCTATACCCATTTTGTTGAGAGTGTTAAACATAAAATTGTGTTGTATTTTATCAAAAGCCTTTTCTGCATCTATTGATAAGATCATGTGGTTTTTGTTCTTTGTTTTGTTGATATGGTGTATTACGTTAACCGTTTTGCGTATGTTGAACCATCCTTGAGATTCTGGGATGAATCCCACTTGATCATGATGTATTATTTTTTTAATATGTTGTTGTATTCGGTTTGCCAGTATTTTGTTTAGTATTTTAGCATCTGTATTCATTAGAGATATTGGTCTGTAGTTTTCTTTCTTTGTGCTATCCTTGCCAGGTTTTGGTATGAGGGTTATGTTGGCCTCATAAAATGTGTTTGGAAGTATTGCTTCTTCTTCAATTTTTTGGAAGACTTTGAGTAGAATAGGAACCAAGTCTTCTTTGAATGTTTGATAGAATTCACTAGTATAACCGTCTGGGCCTGGACTTTTATTTTTGGGGAGATTTTTAATAGTTTTTTCTATTTCCTCCCTGCTGACTGGTCTGTTTAGGCTTTCTGCTTCTTCATGACTCAGTCTAGGAAGGTTGTATTGTTCTAGGAATTTATCCATTTCTTCTAGATTGTTGTATTTGGTGGCATATAATTTTTCATAGTATTCTACAATAATTCTTTGTATATCTATGATGTTTGTGGTGATCTCTCCTCTTTCATTTTGGATTTTATTTATTTGAGTCCTGTGTCTTTTTTCCTTGGTGAGTCTTGCCAAGGGTTTGTCAATTTTGTTGATCTTTTCAAAGAACCAGCTCCTTGTTTTATTGATTTTTTCTATAGTTTTTCTGTTCTCTATTTCATTTATTTCTGCTCTGATTTTTATTATCTCCTTTCTTCGGCTGGTTTTGGGTTGTCTTTGTTCTTCTTTTTCTAGTTCCTTAAGGTGTGAAGTTAAGTGGTTTACTTTGGCTCTCTCTTGTTTGTTCATATAGGCCTGAAGTGATATGAACTTTCCTCTTATTACTGCTTTTGCTGCATCCCAGAGATTCTGATATGTCGTATTTTCATTTTCATTTGTCTGTATATATCTTTTGATTTCTGCGCTTATTTCTTCTTTGACCCATTCATTTTTTAGAAGTATGTTGTTTAGTTTCCACATTTTTGTGGGTTTTTCCCCCTCTTTTTTGCAGTTGAATTCTAGTTTCAAGGCTTTATGATCAGAAAATATGCTTGGTACAATTTCAATTTTTCTAAATTTGCTGATATTGTCTTTGTGGCCCAACATATGGTCAATTCTTGAGAATGTTCCATGTACACTAGAGAAAAATGTATACTCTGTCGCTTTGGGATGAAGTGTCCTGTAGATGTCTATCATATCCAGGTGTTCTAGTATTTCGTTTAAGGCCACTATATCTTTATTGATTCTCTGTTTGGATGACCGATCTAGAGCCGTCAGCGGTGTATTGAGGTCTCCAAGTATGATTGTATTTTTGTTAGTTTTTGTTTTAAGGTCAATAAGTAGCTGTCTTATATATTTTGGTGCTCCTTGGTTTGGTGCATATATATTAAGGATTGTTATGTCTTCTTGATTCAACTTCCCCTTAATCATTATGAAATGACCATTTTTGTCTCTGAGTACTTTTTCTGTCTTGTAGTCAGCATTATTAGATATGAGTATTGCTACGCCTGCTTTTTTTTGGGTGTTGTTTGCTTGGAGTATTGTTTTCCAGCCTTTCACTTTGAATTTGTTTTTATCCTTGTTGCTTAGATGTGTTTCTTGTAGGCAGCATATAGTTGGATTTTCTTTTTTAATCCATTCTGCTACTCTGTGTCTTTTTATTGGTAAGTTTAATCCATTTACATTTAGTGTAATTATTGACACTTGTGGGTTCCCTACTGCCATTTTATAAATTGCTTTCTGTTAGTTTTGTATCTAGTTTGATTCTTCTTTTTTGTTTTTCTATCATTTGTTTTTGTTTGTTTGTGTTCCATACTTCTTTCCTCTGTTGCTACCTTTTTTAAATCAAGTGTTTTTGTGGTGGTTTTTTTAAGGGTGGTTACCATTAAGTAATGAAAAGGGTACCTACCATATTCATTGTAGTACCCTATCTTATAAGTATTTCTGCACTTCATCATCCTTTGCTACTGTTAATCTCCATCCTCTCCCCCCTTTTTTTCCTTTGTTGTCACAGTTTAAGTTTGGTTTTATTGTGTTCTTGGTGGAGCTGTTACTTGTGGTGTTGTTTTCTTTTGTTCTTTGAATCTGGTTGGAAAACCCCCTTTAGTATTTCCTGGAGTGGGGGCTTTCTGTTGATAAATTCTCTGATCTTTTCTGTATTTGTGAATGTTTTTATATCTCCTTCATACTTGAAGGATAGCTTTGATGGGTATAGTATTCTTGGCTGAAAGTTCCTCTCTTTCAGGGCTTTAAATATTGGGGTCCACTCTCTTCTAGCTTGTAGAGTTTCTGCTGAGAAATCTGATGATAATCTAATAGGCCTTCCTTTATATGTTGTACTCTTCTTTTCCCTGGCTGCCTTGAGAATTTTTTCTTTGTCATTGGTTTGTGTCATCTTTATTATGATGTGCCTTGGAGTGGGTTTGTTGGGGTTAAGAAAACTTGGTGTTCTGTTTGCTTCTTGAATTTGAGGCTTTAGTTCCTTCCACAGGCTTGGGAAGTTCTCGTCTATTATTTGTTTGAGTATATTCTCCATTCCATTTTCTTTCTCTTCTCCCTCTGATATACCTATTATTCTTATGTTATTCTTTCTGATGGAGTCAGACAATTCCTGTAGGGCTTTCTCGTTTTTTATTATTTTTGCTCTCCCTCTTCCTGGTTGGTGACTCTGTACCCCAGGCTCTGCCCCTGTGTCACTCTTAGGTAGGGATTTGCAGTTGATGGGATTCTATGGCAATGTCATATAATTGGCTTTAGTCTTGCTGGAAGTAAAGGCTTGTTGGCGTTTGCAGTGTCCAACGATGAGAGAGTTTGCTTTCCTGGATTCTCTCTCCTAGTCCCCCCTTTCTGAATTAGCAGCCTGGTGATCCAGCTATAAGGCTGCAACTGCTTCTGCCTGGGGAGTAAGAGGCTCAAAGAGCTGGGAAATCCCCACTCTATCCCCACTCAGTGCAAGGCTTTGGGAAAGGCTCTGACAGTCAGGGCCTCCAGTGTAATCAGGCGGGGGTGGGAGTCAATTGTTGTCAAGGTGACTGTTCAGCGCCTATCATTTAGTTGGACCTCTCAACCCAGGCTTTCCACACTTTGTAGCCTGTTTTTGCAGGGTAGAAGAGGCACTAGTCTCTGCTTATGACTAGTGTAGTATAGACCTTATTATCTGCCAAGTCCTTCTTGTTAGCATTTATCCCTTAATATGGAGGCTCTATCAATCAGAAGTTGCCCCCGCCCCTTTAGCGAGAGGCACTAAAAAATATCACGCCTCTTGTCTTGGAACGCTGAATTGAGAGAGATCTTATCAATTAGAACCGAGGGTGCGCAGATTTCATGGGTTAAGCTAATTTCAGTGATTGGGTCGCAGCTGTGCTTCCGAAGGTATTTTAGGCTGCCTGCGCGCGCCCCTCCCCCAACGCTTGATTGTTAGCTTGAATGGCTGGGTGAGGTGCCCCGTCCACGGAGAGAATCTCCCAAGCCTCTCCCGCTCGCCCGGCCGCTGGCGGCTGGACCGCACCAGGCGCAGGATAATGGAGCCCCCTGGGTGTGCGGGCCAGCAGGGCGCCCTGGGCGCGTGGAATGCCCAAGGCACGCGCGTGAATGGGGCGCTCCGGGCACCGGTGGCTGGCGACCCCCACTCGCAGTGTGCGGGCCGCTGGGAACGTCAGCGGTGGTGCTCAACCGGACCGGGCGCGCGCGCGGCTGCTCGCGGTGGCTCGCGCGCGGCGGGCGGCAGCTCATGGTGCGGAGGTTCGCGGCAGCCGCTCCGCTCGCGGCGGCGGCTCCCGTCGGCCGCTCGCGGCTGCTCGCAGTTCCCAAGTATATGGGCTGACTCACCACAGGCGCACTTCCTTGCGGTTTGAAAGAACGTCCCTGTGGTAGATTCCTCCACACCCTCGTCTCTCAGATTCAAGTGATAACAGTCCTTTCGCTATCAGTTTGTGTGGAACTCCGGAATGCTCCGAGGATAAATTTTTCTGTTTCTAGTTGATAAATTTGTTGTGATTTAGGGGAGAGCTGTCGGATGCGCTGCTCACGGCGCCATTTCCGTGACGTCAATAGTTGTTATTTTTTAATTATCAAATTACCCTCTCTGTTTGGGGAAACCTTTCCCAGTGGGCTCCTGGCTCCTGAAGATGCACCCTTGTAATGCTCGCTTGTTCTCTGGGCTGTTGAGGTGTTCCATGCTCACTGGTGCTTTCTGGTTCCGGACTTGGAATCAGCCATTGGAAGGGAATGGTATAATATGAAATATGAAAAAAGTTCCTGTTTTAACTTTGTTTTACTCTTTCCATACTTTGTCTTTATCCTCCCTATGTACCCCCTGACTTTTTTATAATCTCTTTCTCATTAAATTTTACCTAAAAGTCTAAGCAGCAAAAGCCATCCCGAAAAACTTATAGTGCAGCTTAATAATTAGCCATTTTCGTCACTATTCTGAACTTCCGGTGGAAAACTTGCATATATTTTTGAAACAACATCTTGAATATTTCCTGGAAGTTCACAATAGACACATCCTTCCCTTAATAGGTGAGGAAGCTAAGAAAGGTTATCTGAGGCCATGGAGGACCATTTAGTTGACAAAACTAGGACTTTCCTCTCTGTCTCAGTTTAATACTTCCCAGCAAGTTCATTAATGTGGCAAATTCTATATTGAATAAACTAACAGTGATATAATTTGAATCCAAAACTCAGTTTGGGACTAGATTTTAAGTGGTTGGAACAATCACTTCAACAAAGAAAACTAAGATAATGTTAATAAAATCTTTGTATTTCACAGGGTATTTACTTGGGATATAGATTTTCCTTTGGATCAATTTACTTCTATTTTCTGATAATATTTCATACAGTCAAAATGTCTAAGAGTTAAAGTAAATTCATAAGTATGATATATTTGAAAATCCATTTTTCATTTTTAAGTTACCATCATTTCTAATTGCAAATGGTGTGACAGCCTATGATTTGAGTAACAAGGACTTGAAGAATTATATGTAGAATGAATATCACTTCCAGCAAGTTTGTGTATTAAAAGAGTTTAATAATAGGTTTATGAAATCATAAAAATCCACCTTCAGAGACTTTAAATATAATGGATGTGAAAGAAATTAATATTTTTGTATTCTGTGGCTGGGTATATTAATGAAAAGAAAAATTGGTGTATATTCCACTTTTTTCTTTTTTTGATTTTGTGCCATAGCTTTTTTTTTTTTTTTTTTAATTCTTTGCTAAGGGAAATATGTATGGCAAGTGTTCACTGCAGCAAGTTTTACTTTTGGGCACATGGGTCCATATTCAGCAAGACTGTATATAAAGTAATGTCAATGCAGTGCTGTTGATAGGGCACACATTCCTGCTTTTCTCTCCCCGTTGTAAAACTGGCAGTGCCCACTAGAGATAAACATGCATTTTTACAATGAACCAGTTCTACTTCAGTTTATTACCTAAAAGAAGTGAGTTGTTATGTCCACCAGAAGACATGGACAACAATATTCATAGTTAAAATTTGATATAGTTAGAAATGGGAAATTACTCAAGTGTCTGTCAGCAGTGAAGTAGATACATAAATTGTGGCATAATCATAGTAAAATTCTGTATACCAATGAGAATGACCAAATTCTTCTATATGCAACCACATTAATGGTTCTCACAGACATAATGTTACTGACTAGAAGCCGGGTCCAAAAGAATACCAGTGAGATGGTTTACCATTGTGAGTCTGCGAAACACAGAGTTTATTCTTGTGCTATTATTTAATTATTGTATTATTTTCTATACTAACAACTGCAAGTTTACTTCTGACCCACCCTGTACTGTCTGCCTCAGTATGAGTTCACTATTCCATTTACATGAAAACCAGCACACTGATTGATGGAGACAGAGGTCAGAATAGGAGTTACATTTCAGGTCAGGGTATTGCCTGGGAGGAGTACAAAGAACCTACTGGGGTGCTGGAAATAACTATGCTAGATCTTGATCGGGGTGGTGGTTACATGGTGTATACAAGTATAAAAAAATAAAGCTATTCACATAAGATTTATATACTTTGCTATGTGTGTAAGTTATACTTACTTTTAAGAGAGAGGAGAAAGGTGTGTGTGTAAGTTATACTTACTTTTAAGAGAGAGGAGAAAATTCCTATCAGCAAACTTAAAAATCTTCACAACAGAGTATCACAATTCATAAAATATAGTTAATTACATACCTTTTCCAAATGCATATCTTTTGTGTAATACTTGGTGTAATACTGGTATTTTCAGCTGTGAAAGTCACTAACCCCAATATCCAAGTAAAGTTAACCTAGATTCAGACCTTCAAATCATTGTGATTTCAATTCAAAAATACTTTTCATACTGTTAAATGTTTAACTTTAAAAAATTATAGTTGATTCTATTACCATCCATCAAAGTCCCCATTTTTCTCCCTGGGAAAGGGTTGTACTGCTGTACCTATTGAGGTTAGACACGGCCCTGTGGAAGCAATGTAGATAACCCAGCCAGCGCCTTGAATTGCAAGCCATGGTTTTTCTTGGTCTTTCTCCCCTACTTTGTGCTCATGGGAGCTTGCATTAAAGTGGAACCTCCATAAACTGAGACGCCTGATCACAGTGACCTCTTGATCAACCCCCACTGGACATATCTCGTGAGCAGAAAGTACATTTGCTGTTGTCTTAACCTGCTGGTATTTTAAGTTTTTTTTAAATTTTAGCATAAACTATATTAATTAAACTAATAATTTTTATTTCTTTATCACTTTTCTGATTTTTAATTTATAATGCATGTAATACATAATGTAAATATATTTATAAATTGTTTTTATAGGTTTACATATATATTGAATATATTATATTTTTATAATATATGTAATATGTTAATGGTACATGTCTTTATAAGTTAGACATTATATATCATATATTATAACCTTATATATATTTACATACAAAAATATATGTGTCAAGAGGGCATAAAATTATTTTATCTAATATTTGCATAGTAAAAAAAGTTTAAGGACTACTCTACTAGACCATCTCTAAATGACAAGCACCATGCCTTAGTCACCTCTAGTCTCCCTACAATAGGAAGTCTCTTTGCATAAGAGATTTTTAACAGTTTGAACAAATGAATGCTTTAATTAATAAATAAATGGTTTCCCAATTTGAGAATTATTCTAAGTCAACCTTTTCTCCTGATAAGAAAATTTCTCAGACAGGTAATACTAAAATTCTTAGGTGCCTGTAGAAATGCAGGTGACAGCCCATCGTACATCACTTTAGAAACTGTGTGAATGAAAGGGACACCATTCAAGTCATAACAGCGTGAATGAAAACATGCAGTTGGAGTGTTGACCCATTTTTGTGGTTTCTTTTTAATCTTGTAGCATTGAAAAGAAAATACCAGTTTGCTTGGCTTATATTGAAAGCTTGATGAATTTGTTGATATTTCATTTCGGTCCACTTTTTTTTTTTTTTTTTTTTTTTTTTTTTTTTTTGCATTTTTCTGAAGCTGGAAACAGGGAGAGACAGTCAGACAGACTCCCGCATGCGCCCGACCGGGATCCACCCGGCACGCCCACCAGGGGCGACGCTCTGACCACCAGGGGGCGATGCTCTGCGACCATGTTGCGACCCTCCTGGGTGTCGCCATGTTGCGACCAGAGCCACTCTAGCGCCTGGGGCAGAGGCCACAGAGCCATCCCCAGCGCCCGGGCCATCCCCGCTCCAATGGAGCCTTGGCTGCGGGAGGGGAAGAGAGAGACAGAGAGGAAGGCGTGGCGGAGGGGTGGAGAAGCAAATGGGCGCTTCTCCTATGTGCCCTGGCCGGGAATCGAACCCGGGTCCTCCGCACGTTAGGCCGACGCTCTACCGCTGAGCCAACCGGCCAGGGCTCGGTCCACTTTTAAATAAAAATGTTTTAGTTTATTATTTTCATATACGTTATTAGATTTGTATCCTCCAAAAATCCCATTGAGATAAGGTATTGTTTTCTCCATTTGGCAGATTTTTAAACTCTAGAACTCAGCCTGCAGTGGGCCAGACAGTGGCAGGGCATGCTTTGTGTGCCCTTGTCTCACAACAAAGGCCACACTTTGGATGGGGAGCCGGGAGGCTGACTCAGTCACATTCAGACCCACATTCGTCAGCCCAGCTTCTCTCGGACACACTTATTAGTTTTTATTTAATTAAAGTCATTCTTATTTAGAAAGAAAAACAAAACTCAAAATTATGGTCAATACACGATCAAAAAGATCAAGTGAGATCTTGAAAATTGAACAGCTACTACCTCCCGGTTTATATAGAATGCATCCTATTTTCTTATCACTTTCATTTTTCTAATTGAAGTTGAAAAAGTACTTCTAATGAAAAAGACAAAATTGAAACATGAATTTGACTTATCAGTTAATGTTAATTAAAATTTTACCTTTAAGTCTGAAATTTAGTGTATCATATTTCAGATGAAACTAGTAGTCTATGCTAAATGTATAAAATATTCTGTAATAGTTTGTTAATGTAATCATAATGTTTTACCCATCAGACTTTAATTTTGAAATGGGAGAGGTTGTTATTCTCTTGCCCATACGTATTTAATCTTGAAAGCTATCTGTGAAGTTTGTGAATGCTAAATAAATTCTTAAAAATATAATCATTACTTACAAATGGGAAGAATAACCCATGAAATAATTTTGCTTTTATTTTCACTGCTGCTAATATTTTCTATTTTTATGGGAGAAAGTATTCCTATTCACTTAAAAGCTAAGAAATCAAATTAATTAAACCCCCCCCAAAAAAAAGATTCTTAAAAAGAAAATAAAAAACTGTAGAGGCTAGAGTGATTCATTCATAAACTACTTATGAAAGGTATCCTTTCCTTGAATATTCATTTAAAAAATTCCCTATATACCTGAATACACCAATTTAGGAAAAGGCATCAAGTTGGGAATGAGTAAACTAAATATAAAAACCTTGGGACTTAAAAATCTTTATTCCAACAAAAGCTATTCTTGTTGTAGAATATGTAGGCCTTGCTCTCTGGCAACACTGACACAGTTTCTGGTTACCTTGTGTTAAAAGGCGGTAATTTTGACAGTATATCTTCAGAGTGTAATTGAATAGATAATTTACTTAAAAAAATAATACCCCACAGTTCTTTTATGTAGTGTTTCAGTTTGACCAAAAAAAAGTACATTGTGGGATATTTATAGTATTTTTCAACCTATTTATATCTAGAGACTAGGACTGATAACTGATTTAGGGCACAGGGGTTAAAAACAGGAAATGTGGTTTATAATGTAAGTAGTATCTCCAGTTTCCAGAGTTTGATTTTTTATACTATTGACTGAATGTATCATGTTTCAAAACAACATTGGGCAGTGTACCTTGAAATCAGTCTGTTTAAAAGGAGTTCTCTGTCCAATTACAACAGGAAATGCTTCATGGAAAAGTTTGCATTCTTGGTAGAGGTTCAGATAAGTTATAGCAATTATTTTCTGTAATTACACAGTGTTCTTTCTCTAGCTCTTTTTCAGATTCTTTGCATAGTCAGATTAAGTGTGTCTTATGTCACTTTTAATAAATGTCCTGACCTTTGTATTTAGCTTAAAATTTTTAGTGTTTTTTTTTTTTTTCTTGTAATTTTCTGAAGCTGGAAACGAGGAGAGACAGTCAGACAGACTCCCGCATGCGCCCGACCAGGATCCACCCGGCACGCCCACCAGGGGGCGACGCTCTGCCCACCAGGGAGCAGTGCTCTGCCCCTCCGGGGCGTTGCTCTGTTTCGACTAAGACCAGAGCCTCTCTAGCGCCTGGGGCAGAGGCCAAGGAGCCATCCCCAGCGCCTGGCCCATCTTTGCTCCAATGGAGCGTTGGCTGCGAGAGGGGAAGAGAGAGACAGAGAGGAAGGAGAGGGGGAGGGGTGGAGAAGCAGATGGGCGCTTCTCCTGTGTGCCCTGGCCGGGAATCGAACCTGGGTCTTCTGCACGCCAGGCCAACGCTCTACCACTGAGCCAACCGGCCAGGCCTAGTATTTTAATTGAAAGTTTGTCATCATAGTTGAGGTACATATATTATGGTTATCATTAATTACAGTAATTAGAGAATCCAAGTTAAAAATTAAAAAGGTATGACACAGTTCTAATTTTGTACGGTCTTTGGAATGACAGGTTGGCAGAATCAATCAAAACTAAACACCTTTGATTCAATCAGCAATTTTACTTCTAGGAAGATTTGTTACATAAATTATTCCATAAAAACACTACAAGGATCAAAGGCCATTGCACATTATTTTAAGGTTTTTTTTTTTAAATTTTTATTTATTTTTAGAGAGGAGAGAGAGAGGGAGAGAGAGAAACAGAGAGAGAGAAGGGGGGAGGAGCTGGAAGCATCAACTCCCATATGTGCCTTGACCAGGCAAGCCCAGCGTTTTGAACCGGCGACCTCAGCATTTCCAGGTTGACGCTTTATCCACTGCGCCACCACAGGTCAGGCTGCACATTATTTTAGTACACAATGAAAGGCAACATAACTGTCTAACAGTAGGAGAATAAATTATCAATAATAAAAATGAATAAATTAGAATAGGAGAACAAATAAATATGATGCAGCCATACTGTAGTGTACTAAGCAGCCATTGAAAATTATAAGGTAGCTGTGTATGCACTGGCATGGAAAAATGTTTGTGACATATTATGGAATGAGCTAAGCAAGTTTCAGAAAGAAACTGTGTAGTGTAATCTCATTTTTTAGGGAAAAAATTATATTTATAGGAAAATGTCTGGAAGAATATACAACAAACTAGGGAGAAGATGAAGGAGAAGTTTATTGGACTTTTGTTATTATGAAAACATACTTCTGTGTTGTTTTAATTCTTTTTAATGAGCACATTTTTTCAAAATAAAAAAATCAAGAATAAAATCTTGATCGATACAAAATGTTCACTATTCTGTTCTTTAATGTCTGCCTAGCAATTTATTCAAATTATTGTAAGAAAAAACAAATATGCCTGTGTGTCAGTTTTCATTTAAAAAAGCATTTCCCAGACTTCAAAAAGAAACCAAAACCAGAAGCCCCAATGAATTAACTGGTTTTCCAGCTAAAATTTAAGTCCAAGTCATTGCATGCACATCCGTATATTATAGATTATCTGTTACAGATTATTGCGAGGCACCATTTCATGAGATTGGCACTGTAGGAGCACTAAAATCTTTTTTAACAAATCAGCAAACTATTTTTTATCACAAACGGTGCTGAGGAGTCTAATCAAACAGAGGTTCTCTGTGTGCCAGTATGGGATTTATTGTTTGCCAAACAATTTTATTCCATGCAGTTGCTTTCTTATGCTGTTTTAGAGATGATGTAAGCCTCTCTCCCATTAGTAAGATGGTTTTCTTAAAGATGGAGGTGTCTGCATTAGAATGTAGGGTTGTGAGGAGAGGGACTTTGTTTTCTATGGTTTGCTGTTTTTTCAGTCACTACTATAACCCCAGTATCTGAAATAGAATCTGACATGAAACTGTAATAAACACTCAAATATTTTTAGCAGTGTGCCAGTGTCAAAACTCAAGTGCCCTCCCTATTAGATTAAAAGAAGTAACTGATGAATGTAGCAAAAAGAAAGACTCCTTTCTACTTTGATACATGGAAAACAAGACCTTCAGGGTTGGAGAAAATAGTATGTTGTATATAGGCCCACTTACAGGAAGCCCACCCTACAAAAGGAAGCCTACAGTTCTTGCTCACAGCGGAGATGAGCTTTGTTTTCTCCATGGGGAATTTCCACACTGGGCTACCAGATTAATTGCTAAGTGATAGTCTAGATTGATACTGTGTGGGCGGGGTAACTTTTTGGTCAAATGTTTTGACACACTCTAATTTCATATTCAGAGAGTATAGGAGCTACATATTCTAAATGTTTAGAAGCTGTTCTCATTCTCTTGCCTAAATAATGTGGAAAGTTGTGGGGGTTTATCTAAGTGGAATCTTTTTAAGAGCAATGGTTATTACTACAGCATAACAATGTAGCCTTTGTCAGTAATTTCAAGGAGCAAGTCAGTTTGCCATATTTTTCCTGTGCACGCTGTCTGCATTGACAGTGTGTTCCCTAATAGTACCAAAAAAATTGGCATTTATGGCCCAGTGCTGTTGAAGCTGAAACTAAAATCTAGATTTCCTAACACATTTACTGAGCATGCACTGTGTTCTAATATGTCTGAGCATCTGCCTGAGTAACACATAGTGAGCTTTCAGTAAATATTTAATAGTTTATTATTTGGAATAAACAATTTGCATAAGTGTATAGCTAGAAAAATAAGGTATATTTGGAAAACAAATGTATTTAGTTTCAGCAATATTTTCTGCTATATTTTCTTAATTCAAATTGTATTTTTCAAATGAATTCTAAAAAATTATTTTAAAAAGATTGTTTTCTTAAATCTTATGGGAAGTGGGCAATGTGTGCTTTAGTAGAAAATATCTCCCTTGCACATAAACTGAGCAAGTGGATGACTCAAACACTGAATTATGTATTATTTTTTCTCTGATAAATTTGTTTACTCATTAGGTCACTTGTCAGTTTATTTAAGAGGTTTAAGTCCTAGGAACTTACTAGTAAGCAAGACATACATAGTCTTTGCCTTTTTGGATTTCTTAGCTTGTAAATATTTTTGAACATCTGCTCCAGGCATCCACTGTGATAGGTGCTGAGGATATGAATAGAAGGTAAGTGAAGCAAGCCTTGTACTTGTAGTTTACAGTCTGGCAGGGGAGAGATGAATCAAGTGGTCACACACAGAGAAAGGTGGGAGGAATGGGAGACTGCAGTGAGAACAGGAGGTGAACTTAGAGCAGCACCTTGTAAATACAAGGGAGAGTCGGTGGGTGTTACCAGTAACACCGCCTTCTACTGCTGACTGCCTGCTATCGTGAGCTACTTAGGAATGTTTCATTTAATAAATGGTATCTGTTTTATAAAGAGAAAGCAATAAGTTAGAGCTGTTCAGAAACTTGTTCAAAGGTGATTGATTAGTATCATGAGTATTTAAAGTCAGCATCTGCTTCTGCTTTCTGATTACATATACTGGGTGAGACAAAAGTAGGTTTATAGTTGTACGTATGGAAAATAATACAATAACCAATAAATAATAATAGAAGAATAAACTCGGTTTCACATACTCACAACTGTAAACCCACTTTTGCCCCACCCTGTATAATTCTAATTTAAGCCATTGCTCAGCTCAGATGTCACCATAGGAGCCAACCTTCCTAGCCTTCCCTCCTATGCAGTATTTAGCCATTATTTTCCCTTCTTTTCCTTTCCTTTCCTTTCCTTTCCTTTTCTTTCCTTTCTCCCTCCTTCTTTCCTTCCTTCCTTCCTTCCTTCCTTCCTTCCTTCCTTCCTTCCTTCCTTCCTTCCTCCCTCCCTCCCTCCCTTCCTCCCTCCCTCCCTCCCTCCTTCCCTCCTTCCCTCCTTCCTTCCTTCCCTCCTTCCTTCCTTTGCTTTCCTTTCCTTTGCTTTCCTTTCCTTTCTTTTCCTTTCCTTTTCTTTCCTTTCCTTTCCTTTCCTTCCTCCCTCTCTCTCCTTCCTCCCTCCCTCCCTCTCTTTCTTTTTCTCTTTCTTTATTTATTTATTTATTTTTCTTTTTTTCTCTCCTTCCTCCCTCCCGCCCTCCCTCCCTCTTTTCTTTCTTTCTTTCTTTTTTTTCTTTCAAGTGAGAAGCAGGGAGAAAAAGAGATAAACTCCCATATGCAGCCTGACCAGGATCCACCTGGCTATCTTTATAGACTCCTATATGGGGAGATGTTCTGCCCATCTTGGGCATTGCTCCATTGCTCAGCAGCCAAGCTATTTTAGACCCCGAGGCAAGAACATGGAGCTATCCTCAGCACCCGGGGCCAACTTGCTCCAACTGAGCCATGGCTGCAGGAGGAGAAGCGAGAGGGGTAGAGAAGCAGATGGTCATTTCTCCTGTGTGCCCTGACCAGGAATCAAACCTGGGATATCCACACACCAGGCTGACATTCTACTGCTGAGCCAACTGGCCAGGGTTTAGCCATTATTTTCAAAATCAATATAACAAAAGAGTTCCACTCAAATTCCAACTTACAGAGAATTTTGTGTAAACCAGCAAAATAAGAGTATCATAAAAGAGCTATTTAATTATAGCATGTTACAGTAGCATCTGATATTGTATCTAGGCTGTCTGCTGTCATTTTCTCACATGTTGAACATTCAGCTGTCCCAGCATTTCTAGTGGAAGGAACTTCACTTAAATTTGGATGTGCTGCAGCTCCATGGGAAGATAACAGGTTTGCTGTGTTCAGACTTCTACACTGTGTTTCAGAAATAAAGTAGTGTATTATTTCCAATCATCATGCCTTTTACCCAAGTACTTATGTCTTTATAAAAAATAATAATAGGCCCTGGCCAGTTGGCTCAGCAGATAGAGTGTCAGCCCGGTGGGTGGACCTCCCAGGTTTTTCATCTCTGGTCAAGGCACACATGAGAAGTGACTGTCTGCTTCTCTCCTCCTTCCTCTCCCACTTCCCTCTCTCCTATTGCAAAGAGTGGCTTGGTTGGTCAGAGCATTGGCCTCAGGCACTGAGGATAGCTCCATTGATTTCAGCATCAGCTCCAGACAGGATTGCTTGGTGGATCCTGGTCGGGGCAAATGTGGGAGTCTGTCTCCCTATTTCCCATCCTCTCACTTAAAAAAAAAAGTACCTCAAATAAGTGTACTGCTTTGTAATCTATAAAATGTTTCTTACCACTAAATGATGATCTCTCTTAGGGTGGGTCTCATCTCTTCTGCTCACATTTGTACATCATTATCTGGCAGTACCCAGCACACATGATATATATATATATATATATATATATATATATATATATATACACACACACACACACACACACACACACACACACACACATACACACACACAATATATTTGAAGAATAAAGGAATAAACATGTTACATTTTTGTAACAGCTTTGTTAGCAAAATAAATATTGTAAACTACATTTTGCAAAATAGACAGTTTATCTAAAAACTGTACTGATTTTTGTCTTAGACTGTATCACTTGTGTATATGTAAGCCAGAACTTGGGTCCCAAGTCTTCTGACTTTACATTGGGTATTTTCTCTGTTACCTCAATAAACTTAAAAGTCATCAGCAACCTTTAATATTAATAATATTAAAATTAGAATGAAGTATAGTGGGAAGAGAAGGAACACATACTACCCAAATTAACTACAAAATCGTCCATTTGTTACAATTGTGGACCTTTTGAAAACAACCAAAATTAAATCCTGGTCTTAGCACCAAGTATCATGACCTTGGTCCCTTTAAACTCATTCTTCACTTCATTCCACCCTCTGCTTCAAGGTCTCAGCCACTCTGACAACCAAGTACACATGCATCTCTGACAGCCCCAGGATCTCTCTCTCAGGCAGCATGTGTCTTGGCGTCCGTCCTTACTGCCACTTTTCTATTTTCCAGACCTAATCCCTTGTCTTCAAGGAAGAAACTGCTAAGTTTAGCTCAGCTGGCAGTGAGATCACAGGAAAGACCCAGCTTTACACTTTCCAAAACCCAAACAAACCTATTCTCTTCCAACTCTTGAGTGTTTTCATTTTTATTCTTTTGGCATGGTTTCCATGCTGTCTTTACCCAGGCAGATGAGAGCAAACTGGTCAGTGTAACTGCTGAACAGAAAAGTGCTACCTGTCCCAGCAGTGCTTTCGTGGGTGGGTGCTTTGACCTCAGTACCACACAGACAGAGTGGGGCAGTCTGGTACCTGCCACTGTGACTGTTGTTTTCTGGTACCGGTTTTGGAAAGAGCTGACAGTCCCCTACAGTTGGATTTGGAGCAGCATTTTAAAACACAACCCCGCAGGCAAACCTGTGGAGTTGATTTGCATTTAGTTTGTAAGAAACCCATTTTTAAGTCTCAGTGTGGACCCTGAGTAAGTATGGAGAAGGAGCTGAGGAAGGAAGGCTCATGAGCAGTGTGTGGTGCTGGCTTTGCTCCTCATTAGACAGCTGGCTTTAGAGTGGAGTGCAGAAAGAAAGGAATTGAAATCTTAACCAGGAAGACAACAAAGATCTTGCCTGCTTCATGCTTACAAACCTTTATACCTTACTCCCCATACATGGATGCTGTCTAGTCTTTAGGCCCTTTGCCCTGACTTCACCACCCCTCCCCCGAATGATATTTTTTAACCTTTTAAAGAACTGCACAAAATAGAAATAGCGTATAATGCTTCACAAATTAAATTGGAATGCAAAAATGTTTTTTAAGAAATATAATACCCTTTCATATAGCCATCTAGTGCTAATTTCTCCATATAACTAAATACATATATAAACACAACTAAAAGTAAAAATAACTAAGCACTTTTGGGCCTTATCATATTGGGCATACTTACATACTCTATTGGAAAGACCTAGTGTCTGACTGCCTCTGTTATGTGCCTAGCTGTGTCTACCATAGAGCAGAGTCTCAACAAATTTATGTTCAATGAGTGAATGAGAACTTTTACAATTCCCTTAGAACTAAACAATTTTAGCCCAGTAGGCAATACAGAAAACTTATCTCTGTATTTACCACAATGGATAGCTTTTTGGAGAGAAGCAATCAGTGATTTGTTTTTATATATATTTTTAAAATATTGCTGATATAACACCAGCATATGCATTACTTTGAAAGGCTATAATATTTTACCGAGCTTTGCCTTGAGCTGGCATGCATTTTTCAAATGTGTTCAGTTTAATGGCATCTCTTTGAACCCTGACTAACTTACTGTGATTTGAGTAGGAGCTCTTTCTCTGTTTATCCCTAGGACCACACATTTTTTTCTCTTTCCAACACTACCACTTATGCCTTGAAGCTGTTTGTTGTTGTATTGTAGGAGGAGATGGATAGTTATTTACTTTTATTTTCTGTTCACAAAAATAAGGTCTCCAAGAAATTCAGAAGTTTTTTACTTGTCCAAGGTTAAGGCATGCCCCTCCCATACATTATCCTTGTGCAGCCTGTACCCAATGTAAAAAGGAAACTTGATTTTTGTAAAATTTCCTATCAACACAAACATGATTCTACTGGTTGAAGGAGTTTTGTGCTTTTTTTCCTACAATTCACAGCTTTGTCTTTAGAATTGCATTGAGTAATTTTAGATTTATCACTTTTACAGGATATTTTATTGGTAATACTTGGGCTGGTGGGTTCTTGCCAGGAAATGTTTTTTCTATCAGGCTCAGAGTGGGAGTTGAATTTATAGCACACTGAGCCTGTGACATTGTCTTCATTCTAAGGTTAATTTTTCTTTATTTTAGTCAGCACTCTGGCCCTACTGTTCTTTATTACACTAAAGAATTTTAGAACTTAAAAACTGCCCTCCTATTTTCATTCATTGTTGCTAGGACATCGCTCCTGACATACATTCACATAGTAGCATTGACAAGCCCCTGGTTTTCACGGAGGACAGACTGTCGAATTCCTTCCTCCTAAAGTGCGTAGATCATCATTGGCCCAATATTGTGCATATTATTAGTAACTATATACATTTTATATGTGTGTGCACTTATGAGCTAGTCTTCTATAGCGTTACAATTGAAAGAGTCCAGACCTATGCAGTGACTGTGGACTTGGGAGCCAGAGTGCCCTTCCCTGTCTCCCTCCACTCACATGGGGAGAACGTCTGGAGAGCAGGGAATGAGGCATGTTGACTCCACTGACTGCAGCCGGGGGACCTCACGCCCTGACTAGAGTCATGAACAATTCAAGGAGCACTCTGTGATGTGGCTTTCCTCTGACAGGAAGAAAACTTTTCTGGTCTTGAGCACAAGCTACTTTATTTCACTTTCACTTATAGTAGCTCTTCTATTCCTTTCTCCTACCTCCCAGAAAAGACTTGTTTCCTTGCAATTTTTTTTTCAGGGAGAATCAACTGATTTCTGGATTATATTTAATACTCTTCAATCAGCTTTCTTAGTTTTGTTTTTTTATCCACAAAGTATAATTAATAATACCTGAACCTTCATATCCCAGAGAAATATATGTGAAATAGGCTTCTGAAACTGAAAACAGTGTACCTGTTTATGGACCACTGGATATGACAGAAATCAAAAGCTAGTTATGCATTTAGAACCTGCCAGTGCCGGGACTTGCAAAAACTTGATTATAGTTCTTAGCCTTTAGTTCATCATTCCACATAATCAGTAGCCTGAATGACATTTGGGGAAAGATTCTCCTTAACTCCATTACTGTTTTTTTTTTCTTTTTTTTGCATTTTTCTGAAGCTGGAAACAGGGAGAGACAGTCAGACAGACTCCCGCATGCGCCTGACCGGGATCCACCCGGCATGCCCACCAGGGGTGACGCTCTGCCCACCAGGGGGTGATGCTCTGCCCATCCTGGGCGTCGCCATATTGCGACCAGAGCCACTCTAGCGCCTGGGGCAGAGGCAAAGGAGCCATCCCCAGCGCCCGGGCCATCTTTGCTCCAGTGGAGCCTTGGCTGCGGGAGGGGAAGAGAGAGACAGAGGAAGGCGCGGCGGAGGGGTGGAGAAGCAAATGGGCGCTTCTCCTGTGTGCCCTGGCCGGGAATTGAACCCGGGTCCTCCGCATGCTAGGCCGACGCTCTACCGCTGAGCCAACCTTCCAGGGCCTAACTCCATTACTGTTAACACGCATGATTTTACAGTGCAATAGTATTTTCCCTGTTCTGTAGAGAAGGCATTCTCAGTCCATGCAATTAAATTTAGAAGGAATTCTGAAATATTCCACTCCAAATGAAAATAAATTGTTTTGGAGTTATGATAAAGAAGCATTTTGATTTTACATTTTTTCCTTGCATTGTAATGAAAGCTGTTCATGAATCCTGTGACTACCGGGACCAATCACATGCACTATCTTCTGTAATCCTCACTGTAGCCCTACAAGATAAGTATTGTTCTTACACTCACTCATAGAAGAGAAAACTGGGCTTACAGTTTGTAAGTTATGAAATTAGAGTTTGATCCAAGATCATCTGACTTTGAACTCTTACACTATTAGAGCTATTACTTACACTAAGCCTAGAGCTATAGGCTTACACTATTGTGTGTGCCTGCTTTTGAGTGGAGTCGTGTTCATTCATTCTGTACCATCCGAACTCTGATGTTGTGTTCAGTTTTTGACTTGCTTTATGGAATCAGATTGAATGTGGTTTTGTCAGAAGTTTCTCCCAGAAGTAAATTAAGAGCAAAATAGTTGTTCTGCATAATAATTTGAATTTTTACCTTTGGAAGTATGCTATCACAGATATTGAGGATGTTTTTTAAGTTTTGGTAAATACCCTTCTGTTGTCTATTTTTTTTTGGCTGTTAATTTGCATGTGTTTGCACACATATGTAGACTATGTATGTGAAGAAACCAAAGGACATTTTAAAATTTTGGTTTTGAAGGAGACTTACCAACATTTATCGAGCAGGTAAACAATGACAGAATGGAAAAATAATGAAAGAAAACTCTTAAGTAATTTAACCTTTTTAAAAAACCTGTACAAAAGCAGTCCTTTCTCCATTTGGTTCTCAAAAGGAAATCGAGGGGGGTGTTACTTTCTGTTTCTCCTTAGAAGCTGTGAGGCAGTAGCACTGTGCACAGCGACGCCAGCAGGGGACAGGCAGCTTGTGTTTACACTAAATGCCTTTTCCCTCCCCTTTCTTGATTTCAGGTGTCAGGAACTATTTAAAAGAAGCATTAGTGAATATAATTGCAGTGCATGCAGAGGTAAGCTATCATTAGATGTTCCCAAAAGATACAGGTTACTGGGCGGGGGGGGGGAGGGAGAAAGGGGCTAATTTGATGGTTTTTATGGTGGTCTTTTTTCCCAACTTTTTTGTGCATTCATTTATAACAAATTTGAAAAAGTCCCCATAATGCACCATTTCTCCTTATTTAAACCTCTTAGGTGTTCACTATTTCAAAAGAACTGGTGCCTCGAGTCCTGTCCAAGGTGGTGGAAGCGGTTTCTGAGGAGCTGAACAGACTCATGCAGTGTGTGTCATCCTTCAGCAAGCATGGGGCCTTGCAGGTACCAAAGTCATCCAGTCCCACATCAGACCTTCGCCTTATTTACACATACAGGTGCATTTGTAGTCATCAGTCCTAAGATATACAGACAAGTTTTCGGTTGTTTGTTTTTGATGGGCCTGCTGATTGAAGTCCACATGGTCTCTCCTGCATAAACCACACCAGCCATTCCTTGTCTACAAGTTCCAGAGTTTCTGTGTCTTCAGAGCAGTGCAAGACCTAACAACTCTGGTGAAATTGTATATATCTCATTTTGTATCATGGATTTTCCACTGTATCGCGGGATTTTGTGGTATATAGGTAGTTTTATAAATTTATTATTTTAATTATTTTTGCAGTAAAATAAGCATTTTTAGCCTAAATTGAAAACAATATAAAAATATTAATTAAAACATTAAAAGAATATTTTTTAATAAATAAATTTTTATTAATTTTAATGGGGTGACATCAATAAATCAGGATACATATATTCAAAGAAAACATGTCCAGGTTATCTTGTCATTCAATTATGTTGCATACTCATCACCCAAAGTCAGATTGTCCTCCGTCACCTTCTATCTAGTTTTCTTTGTGCCCCTCCCCCTCCCCCTCTCCCTCCTTCCCTCCTCCTGCCCCCCCCACTCTTGTCCATGTCTCTTAGTCTCGTTTTTTATGTCCCACCAATGTATGGAATCCTGCAGTTCTTGGTTTTTTCTGATTTACTTATTTCACTCCGTATAATGTTGTCAAGATCCCACCATTTTGTTGTAAGTGATCCGATGTCATCATTTCTTATGGCTGAATAGTATACCATGGTGTATATATGCCACATCTTCTTTATCCAGTCTTCTATTTTTTTTTTACAGTGATTAAAGCCTTTAAGCAAACTCTTGGCCAATACAGCAAGAATCCATAAAAAAGTAGTGTCCTTAACATGTTCACCAAGTCCAAGTTGGCCCCAACACCATGCCAAAACCCTGAAAAATGCAACCCAACCCCAGTTCAGTCTGTTAGGAGCTGTCCCAAGGAGCAAGAGTCCAGGAAAAGACCGCATAGCACTGGAATTGTTGTCACAATTCTATACTTTGCAGCTCACATCCAAGTCCCAATGGCCGCTGCTTCTAGCTGGTAATGATTCAGGTAGACTGGAAAAGCCATCTGCAGCATGTATGGAGATGGAGCTTCTGTTCTCCTCTGCCAGTCTCAGTGTGGCTTCTTCAGTGTTCCTTGGTTGAAGAGTCCTCTTAGTTTAGTCCAAAGTTGGTTTTTCCAGATGATAGTTCTTAAAATTATTTGTAATCCACTTTGGTTCTGGGAGGTGGATATTGGTATGTCCGCCTACTCCAGCGCCCTCTTGTCTTCCTCAAAACATTAAAAGAATATTAAATCGAAATAAAATATGTAGGATACAGCAGAAGAGCAAGGAAGGTATCCCAGAGAGCAAAAGGCAAGAGCTACAAGTTGTGTGTACGCACTGCCTAAATCTCTGGTTGGCTCCTAAGCTATATATGCTTGGCCAGACTGCACTACAGCCAGCCCAGTTACGCCTAAAAGAACTGAAGTAAGGGTTATAATGCTGCCCAAGAGGCAAGTGTTTTGAGTTTTAGTTTAAATAAACTGCTTGCCAAAATTAGCAAAACAAAATCAGCATTCTTCAGAGGCATATTACAGAACCCAGCTTCTCTACAGCATAATGTACACTGTGTCCAGGATGCAATCTAAATTTATTGAAAGTACCAGCAGAACAAAACAAGAATACAATGGCCCATTTTCAATAGAAAGACAATCAACTGAGAGCCTTCAGATGGCCCCATTGTTAGAATTCAGAGACGAGTTTTAAAGCAGTTGTGTTCAGTGAAATAAGGGTGACTATGCTCAAATGAATGAAGAGATAAGAAATCTCAGCATAAAAAAAGAAACCTTAAGAGAGGAACTAAATGGAAATTCTGGAATAGAAAAAAATAATATATGTGTATATGAATTTTTTTACAGTCCATTAGATCAGAATAACTACAGAATAGAGAAGACAGAAGAAAAAGTCAGTGAATTTGTAGATCAATAGAAATTAATCCCATATGAAAAACAGAGAAAAGAATAATTGGGGGAAAATTAACAGAACTCTAAGGACCGCAAAGGCAATGTCAAAATGCCTAGCATACGCCGAGTTCAATTTCCAGAACAGTTAGAATGGCTGGTCAGCCCATGAAAGGATGGTCAGCATCATCACTTGGCTCTCTCACACATTGTTGGGAGTGTAAATCATACTTTGGGAAAAATTCTTGCAGTTTCTTTGAAACCTAAACATACACATCTCCTGTGACCTAGCCATTCCAATCATAGGTATTTAACCAAAGGAACTAAAAACATATATTCATGAAAAAAACATAAGAATACTCATATCAGTTTTCTTTATAATGGCCCAAAACTGGAAACAACCCAGGCGCCTATCAACGGAATAAACAAACAAACTGTTGTATGTTCATCTAGAATATACTATTCAACATTGAGGACAGACTACTGGTACCCCCCGATCAATCTCAGGAGCTTTAAGCTGAAGAAAGGAAGCCTTAGAGTAAAACACACATGTCACTATATCTGTTTCTAATTGGCGATAGAAAAAGTTCTCAGGAAGCTTACCTCTGGGTAGTTGTGATTCAAAGGGATGGACCTAAAGGAGCTTCATAGGGTGATGGTTCTCTCCCTTGAATATATGTTTTCATTGCTCAGGTTTATGTATCAGAACTCATCAAATGTTACACTATAAGATTTGTCCTTTGTGGCTCTGGCCAGTTGGCTCAGTGGATAGTGTTGGCCCAGCATACAGACATCCCGGTTTGATTCCTGGCCAGGGCACACATGAGAAGCGACCATCTGCTTCTCTTTCTCTCCCTCTCCCCTCCCCCCCACCATTTTTTTTCTCTTTTCTCCTCTCACAACCGGTGGCTCCATTGGTTCAAGTACCAGCCCCAGATGCTGAGGATAGCTCAGTTGGTCCAAGCATTGGCCTCAGGCACTGAGGATGGCTCAGTTGATTTTAGCATCAGCCCCATAGGAGGGTTGCTGGTGGATCCCCGTTGGGGTGCACTCTGTCTCGCTATCTCCCCTCCCCTCTCACTTAAAAAAATAAAAATAAAAATATTTGTCCATTGTGTAGAATGTAAATTTTAACTAAAAAAAAAAAAAAGAATTAAAACTGTCTACTATAGTTAATCATGCATGGTGAAGTACATCAAAACAATGTGATGGGTTTATGGTTGGATAGATAAATGACAGTGCTAGTAAGTGTTAATGGTAGAGACTGGGTTTATGCGTATTCAATGTAAAATTCTTTCAATGTCTATATACATTTGAATCAGCTGGAGAACTTTTTCCATATGCAGCAAGTCTTCATAAACATTGTTTTGTTCAACGCCCCTGAATTGGAATAAGTTGGTTGAAAAATAATGATCTTCCTTGTTTTTATTAATCTTTCCCAATAGCTCACTGTTATTTCAGTGTTTAAATTAAAGTGTTAATGGTCTTCATTTAGAAGTTTGGTGATGTTTTTATAACTGTAAACTCTTTTTTCCAGCAATTAGCCTGCAGTAAAATTGATTTTGTTATACATTTCTCTTAAAGTCACAATTTCCAAGAACCTGTCGATGACATTAAATGAGGATTTCCTCTTCACATATCCAGGAGACTATCGGCCACTGTGACTATTCAACCTCTAATACTTGATACTTCCAAGGAACCTGGCAGACGTTTTTTCATTTTGAAAATGTTCAAATGATTGTAACTGCCCTGCTTTGCTCTTTCCCTTTGAAAATGCCTTTTTGATGTCCTTTTGAGTACATAACTCTGAGAAAAACTACAGATTGATCTTTAATAGTCATTAACATCAAAGGTCAATGCATCAGTCTTCAAAACCTTCCTGACACGCAGTTTAGAGAGGAGTGGAGTGACAGTTTGGTGATTTTAGCTGATCTTTTAGCATGATTTCTTTTGGCATACAGTTTTTTGTATACTATAGAAGTAACTATAACTTTTACAATTGGCATAATAAATAGGTTAATTAAAACACCTTGTTTGACTGAAATTTCTACATGAAGATTACTTTTACAGTGATTTATTTAATCCTAAAATATTCACCTAAAAGTGCTACCTTATTTTTACTCTTCGATATTTTTCATTGTAGGTATGATTTTTACATAAACTAGAGTATAAACAATAAAGGTAAATTGTCATAGGTAGGCTCTCTAGTTACAGACTATTTTTCAGGCTTATGAAACAGTGAAAAATGAAACCAAACAATTACTTTTCAAACAGAAAAGTTTCACTGAATATACTGTACCTTTTATAAATCAGCTTTTATCCAGATTGATTACAGAATTTCTAATTAACTCTGATTTAAAGAACTAGCCATGTCCTTTATGATTGTTTTACATTTCATGTACTCCTGCAGAATCATGTCCTGAGCATCACCCACCAGGCGTCCCCAAACTACTGCCCGTGGGCCACAATGCGGCCCCCTGAGGCCATTTATCCAGCCCCCACTGCACTTCTGGAAGGGGCACCTCTTTCATTGGTGGTCAGTGAGAGGACCACTGTATTTGGCAGCCCTCCAATGGTCTGAGGGACAGTGAACTGGCCCCCTGTGTAAAAAGTTTGGAGACCCCTGACCCATACTATGGGCACCTGAGTCGAAGGTGGCAGCTGTGGGCTTTCTCATCAGAGGTTCTTTTAGAACTGAAGAAAACTGATCTGTGTGTAAAGTCACACTTCAAGCTTGCAAACATGTGTAAGCTTTAGGTATAGCTTTTCTGTCATTAAACTTTGCCCTGTCCGGTTGGCTCAGTGGTAGAGCATTGGCCTGGCATGTGGATGTCCTGGGTTCAATTTCCATCAGGGCACACAGGAAAAGCAACCATCTACATCTCTACCCCTCCCCCTCTCGCTTCTCTCTCTAGCTCTTTCTTCCCCTTCCAACTGCCAGCCATGACTCTGTTGGAGCCCCAGGCACTGAGTATGGCTCCATGGCCTTCATCTCAGGGGCTAAAATAGCTTGGTTGCAACAGAGCAACGGCCCCAGGTGGGCAGAGCATTGTCCTATAGGGGGTTTGCCGGGTAGGTCCCAGTCCAGGCACATACAGGAGTCTGTCTCTCTGCCTCCCCACTTCTCACTTAAGAAAAAATAAAAATAAAGTTTTGTGCAGGTATAATTCATATACCACACAAATGTATAAAAAGAGTATACAACTCAGTGATATCTTTTTTACTATGTTCACAAAGTTTTGTAATCATCACCAAAATCAATTTATGAAGAATGCCTCTGTGAACATTCATTTATAAGTTTTTGTGGACATATGTTTTCATTTCTTTCAGTTATACAGTGTGTCCGTAAAGTCATGTGCACTTTTGACCGGTCACAGGAAAGCAACAAAAGATGATAGAAATGTGAAATCTGCACCAAATAAAAGGAAAACTCTCCCAGTTTCATACCTATTCAGTACAGTTCGATGTGGGCTCATGCACAAATTTTTTAGGGCTCCTTAAGTAGCTATCCTGTATAGCCTCTACAGACTCATCACTGACTGATGGCCTACCAGAATGGAGTTTCTCCACCAAATTGCCAGTTTCCTTCAACTGCTTATCCCACCGAGTAATGTTATTTCTATGTGGTAGTGCTTTGTTATAAACGTGCCGATATTCACGTTGCACTTTGGTCACGGATTCGAATTTAGTGAGCCACAGAACACACTGAAATTTCCTCTGTACTGTCCACATCTCGACTGGCATGGCCGTGGGCTGCTCCGCTGTATACACGGTGTTATGTCATCATCTGTGCATGTGCACATGCTGCCACATCAACCTACAGAAGCTGGGAGGGTTTCCCTTGTATTTGGTGCAGATTTCACATTTCTGTCATCTTTTGTTGCTTTCCTATGACCAGTCACTTGACTTTCCTACCAGCATGTATGAAAATTCCAGGTCCTGTACATTTTTGCCAATAAATGTTACTGTCTGTCAGATTATAGCCATTCTCAGGTAGGAGAAGTGGTGTCTCATTCTTTTCACTTTCTTGATGGTTTCCTTTTGAGCATAGAATGTTTTAATTTTGATGAAGTTCAATTTATCTATTTTTTCTTTTATTCTTATACTTTGATGTCATTTCTAAGAAGGCTTCCCAACCCAACATCACAAAGATTTACTCCTGATTTATACTAGCGTTTTATAATTTTATTGCTTACATTTAGGTCTCTTTTGAATTAATTTTAGTATTAAGGACAGGATCTAATTTCAGTCTTTTACATGAGAATATCCAGTTATTTCAGCCTCATTGTTGAAGAGATTGTTCTTTGCCCATTCACTGGTCTCCCTTGTCAAAAATCAGTTGATCATAAATGTAAAGGTTTATTTCTGGACACTCAATTCTATTTTGTTGACCTACATGTCTGTCCATATACCAGTTTCACACTGTCTTGATTATTGTAGCTTTGTAGTAAGTTTTGACTTCAGAAAGCGTGAATTTTTCCAACTGTGTTATTCTTTTTCACAATTGTTTTGTCTGTTTGGAGTCAACTTGTCAATTTTTGTTTTTAAAAAATCTAATTGTAATTTTACTAGGCATCATATTGAATCTGTAGAGCTTTAGCTTAGCCTTTGAGATTAAAGTCAGTATGGCTAGAAGGTTCAGGTGTAAGGAAGTAAGCCAACCCACTTCCTTAAATCTGTGTAGGAAAAGAATTTGAGGACAGTGTTTCCAACTTTCCTTCCTCTCACAAGCAGATAGAAAGGAAAATTATGAGGTAGGTAGTAAATGCAGACTGTTGGGAAATCCTTGTGTAGTCCGTACCTTTCATAGCAAGATATCTAGCTCCCTGCATTCACACAGTCATATTTGACTATAAATTAATTTTCAGTCAACGGAAATTTTGTCATAGCCTATTTCTTTGGTCTGTTTTTAAGTCTGTTCATAACTAGTAATCACATGGGTAGAAGTAACCTTATGCCTGTAGTATTCTGTCAACGCAATAAACTGGCTGGAAACTGTCCCCCTTACAACCTATTTCTGCTTGATCATTGTCAGAGATCCTTATTGTCACTTTGTCCTTTTTTCATTTTTAGGCGAGGCTTGAAATCTGTGCTTTGAGGGATACTGTGGCTGTTTACCTGACGCCTGAAAGCAAGTGAGATGCTAAATGTTCTTGTTCTGGAGTGCTTCATTAAAAATAAAGCTTGCCTTTCTAACATGTGAAGTCCTTTGTAAAGATAACTGATCAGAGGGAATTTTTGTGATATTGTGACATGAAAATATTTACATTTGATCAAATTTTTTCATTTAAAAGCATGCATACACATAATATAAACTATAATAGATTCCTAAGAGACAGGTTCTTTAGAGCATAATATAAAGGAAAAAAGATTTAGTGTGTGTGTGTGTATATATATATATGTGTGTGGCAGAGAGAGACAGAGAGAGGGACAGATAGGGACAGACAGACCTGGAGGGAGATGAGAAGCATCAGTTCTTCATTGCGGCGCCTTAGTTGTTCATTGATTGCTTTCTCATATGTGCCTGGACCAGGGGGCTACAGCAGACTGAGTGACCCCTTGCTCAAGTCAGCGATCTTGGGCTTCAAGCCAGCAACCTTTGGGCTCAAGCCAACGACCATGGGGTCATGTTTGTGATCCCACGCTCAAGCCATATTAGCCCACGCTCAAGCGGTGACCTCAGGGTTTTAAATCTGGGTCTTCCGTGTCCCAGTCCAATGCTCTCTCTGCTGCACCACCATCTGGTCAGGCAATTTAGTATAATTTTATGTTTTTCATTCTATAAGATAACTCATTCTCATAAATGATGTAGCAAAGTATTACATTCTCCTTTAAAAAAAAAGAGAAGAATTGAGTCTATCCACAGCAGACTTTGAAGGACAGTTCAAGCACTGTAATTATCAGCATAAGAGGAAGCCTTGTGGTTTCTCTGAAAATTTTTGTAGTGGAAATTTGATGATAAGTTTTAGCTGTTTTGAATGAAAGTCAGGATTTCCTATCATTGAAATATCAGTAGGTGAACTGAAACAGCACTACTTACTTTGACAAACTTGTTTACACCACTGGCAACATTACCTAGGAAATTTTGGGTTATACTGTTAATGTGCACAAGAAGCCAAGTAGTATACAAATAAAATGTTTAAGGATATTTTGTGCAATATACTTATTCATGTATTTTTAGCTTTTGATAGCTTGACTTGTGCCATCATTCTTACTATTAAATCTGAAAGGCTTCTTAACTTTTTTCCTAAAAAAGTTAGCTTCATATTCTTATTCATCATGGCTGGCCAGAAGCCATTTCTAAATAATTCCCATGTTAATTATTTAACCACACCTTTTCCCAGTCATTGTTTTTCTGCACAAAACACTAAGTAACAGATGATAGAAAGTGTTCCTTCCACATTTGATGTGTATGTGTGCCATGTGTAGGTACCTATGTATTTATTCTCACTAATTTAACCTTTCATAACCTGAGTTCCTCATTATAAAAGAAATATAGTAATACTTTCTAGGCAAATCTTTGGTGAAATTAAATGAAAAAATATGTCAAGTCACCTTCTAAACTGTTGATGCACTACAAATAATAGGTGGTATAACTGTTATAATGTAATAGCATCATAATTGTTTTGATTAATTGAGAAGAGGTTTACAAGAAACCAGATGCTTGTGGAGATATGGCAGAGACTTGCCTCAACATAAGGATAAAGTGGGGGGGCAATTTCATATTGTGGGGGAGCTAAGTGTGCTCACAAGCTGTAATGCATCCCCACACTCACACCTGTCTCCACCAGGAGTAACTGAAGCCTTATAGTGCCAGTTTTTATGACTCTATTGGGACTTAGCAGTCTCTCTATACCAGGGGTTGGGAACCTTTGGCTCACGAACCAGATGTGGCTCTTTTGATGGCTGCATCTGGCTCGCAGACAAATCTTTAATAAAAAAATAATGTTAAAAATATAAAACATTCTTATGTATTACAATCCATTCATTTTCTACCGCTCATGTTCATGGTTGCGGGTGGCTGGAGCCAATCACAGCTGTCCTTCGGGACACCAAATTTTTATTGGATAATGCATAACATTCACGGGTCATTGTATGGTTCTCATGGAATTACATTTTAAAATATGTACCGTTCATGGCTCTCTCAGCCAAAAAGGTTCCCGACCCCTGCTCTATATGTTGTTAGGATACCTGCTCCTAGGTTGAGAAATACTGCTCAAAAGTTACTTCCTGGTATACTGATGAGGATGCTTTTACTATACAAAATCAAAGATCACTTTAAAGTCATGAATAATTACATTTATTTCATCTCTGTCAACTGTTTCTTAGTGTATGGTCCAATTTAGTACCAAATAATCTCCCCTAAAATGCTTTTCATTTCATTTAGTAATTTTTCTGGTATACTTTCTACATTAACAAGTTAAATGTATCAAATTGGTGCTTTTAAAATTACTCTTTTTCATGAAATGAGATAATATTGAATTTTATATATCATTATCCTACAAATTTTAAAAATAATAATAGCTGAATTTTATAAAACACTATGTTCAGTTATTATAAGATATTGGCTGTAAGTCAGGCCCTGTACACAAAACTGTTCCCATTTGTGTAATCTTTTACAAGATCACGTTTCTACTTCATTTCCTTCCTTTCTTACCAGTTGCTTTATCTAGAGTTCAGTTTTGTTTTGGAAGTAAAAACTTTAAAAACTTAAATGTCTACATTAGGTTTTCATCTACCACAAGTAGCATGCTTTTATAAAATTCAGTTTCTACTTTAGCTTTTCCAGTTATGTTCCATTCCTAGGTGAATTTTTGACTCTGCTCCTACAAAGCCTCTGGTAACTCTGCCCTCACTTGAACATTTTCTATTGTTTTTCACTTTTACTTTTTCTCATTTCTACATGTTGCACAGGTTTATACTACTAGTTTTTTATTTAAAATACACTTAAGAATTCTTTATGATGCTCTAATTCCTCATAGAAACATAAAATATTTATAAATGTTGCTGCTTGCATTTCAGGTCTAGTTTTAAACAGGCTCTGGAAGCCCTGCCTCAGCTTTCCAGTGGAGCAGACAAAAAGTAAGTGCTGTGTGCCCTTCTCAGGGCCCAGGGAGGTGTCTTGAACAAGATTCTGTTACGTAAAAGTGCTCTTTTTATAAATAATGATTTGAATTTAAGGAGGCGCAGTACTTAATAGCTCTTAATAGTATGCATTATGCTAGCTATGCCTTGCTTGTCTCTCAAGTGACAGAGTAAGGGAAAACCTTACTGCTGGGCTTTTGACAGTTTAGAAATTAATTCTTTTCTTGTTTTAAGTAAACAGTATAGAAGACGTCATAAGAAAGTTTATTTTGACTTATTTATTCAACTATATCATTGTCTTAAATTTTTAAGACTACTTAGGGAAATGTAAAAGAAGATAGCGTAGTAAAATGCAGAGCACAGTGATTTCTTTCCTTTGAGTAGCTTGGCAATGTACAGCTTTGTGCTCTAAGTAATACGTATAAAGTATTAAGGAAGAGTAGATTTGTAAATATGATAACAGTAAAATTATATATGTTTCACTAATACTGTACTGATTGTCTCAGTCACTTCAAACTTTGGTACTCATAGGACAAGAAATTCTGACCTGAGACAAAATCAAGGCCAGGTTAATTTAACCAGTGCCCAGCCTGTGCTCAACTGAGGCAGCAGAAACAGATTTTTGCTACTTCACCAACATGGAGACCTGGGCTGGGTTGGGAAGAAAGTGTAGCAGACAGTTCTTTTGCTTGCATGTCCCTAATGGTCAAAAGGGTGGCTGTACTAACAGTGCTTGCACCTACAGCCCTGTCTGCCCTTCTCCTACTTCTTTCTCACACTAACCTTTTCATTTCTTTAAAATAAAAATGTTCAGGCCCTGGCCTGGTAGTTCAGTGGAAAAAGTGTCCATCTGGCACACCAGAGGTTGCAGGTTCAATCCCCATCAGAGCGGGGCACATATGAGAAGCAATCAATGAGTGCACAGCTAAATGGAACACCTAAGAGAAACGAGTCGATGCTTCTCTCCCTCCTTTTCTCCCTTTCCCTCAAATCCATGGAAATTTTTTTAATTAAAAAAACTTACGTTCATAATAAAAATATGTTCATAAATATACAATAAATATGTTCATTAATATAATATGTTCATAACTAATGAATATGTTTATAAATATAAAAATACATTTTAAAATATGAAAACAATTACTATTATTTTTAACATTCAGAACATGGCTTAAAAGGCTAGTGCTTTTTGAGGGGAAGTCAAGAACAACAGCCACCCTGCTATAGTCCTGGATGGGGACTATTTTAGATCTAGTATTGGGACAGTGTTCTGATATTGAGCATTGTTACACCATGAAATAATCTCTTGACCTCAGTACCAGTGAGCCCACTTGGTTGCTTCATCTGAACCAGATGAATCTAAGATTGCTTTTGGCCCTAAAATGTTATGGACATTTCAGACAAGTTAAGGAAACAGATTGAGTTATCAAATAGTAGCGTGATTTGCCCACTGGAGTTGGAAGTAACCCTGCTCTTCTGGTGCTTAATTCACCACTTCAGTTTACCACTTGTCAATATTTGTCGAAGACAAAAATGTAAAATAAGAGAAACAGATATTAGACAGATCATGGCGCAGAGGTGGGCGCAAAGGGAAAGTGGCTTAGAAGGGGTAGCACAAGAGAGTCGGGAAGAGGAGGGGCCCAGTCTGCATCCAGTTATGGAGTTGTTAAGCTGCTGAGATGTTTGTCAACATTGATAGAACTGTATGTCAAAAAGAGTACATTTTAGTGTATATAAATTTTTGAAAAGTGAAGAAAATGGACAGGTGCAAACAATCTGTTTTAGGGAGGAATCTAATCTCGCTGAAAGAAACAGGAGGGAGATTTTTATATAGAAACATAAATATGTATCTTTGCTCTTTGTAACTTCTGTAAGGGCCTTGTTTCTGTTACTGAGTTAAGAATCCACAGGTAAATAAAGCAGCTGGCTCCCTGCATGTTTTCTTCTGTGAGATTGTAAAATGATCTGTGTTTCTTGCAGGTCACTGGAAGAGCTGCTGAACAAGTTCAAGAGTAGCATGCACTTGCAGCTCGCCTGTTTCCAAGCTGCTTCTTCAACCATGATGAAAACATAAATACCTGTACCTCCAAAATAGGGGCAATCCAAAGATAAAAGTAATAAAATTACTGTTTCTTAAGTGCTGTAAGGGTATTTGCATATAAAGCATTAGGTTTGCAATTTCTCTCTTTTTCCCTTGACTAGCTTAGAAAGATGTTGGTTATGTTTTATTTCGACCAAAATACCCTTATTTGAAATTCCCAAGCAGTATTTGTTTTGTCATTTTTATTATATTAGGTCCCATATGACTATATATATGATATTATTTTTCCCCCTTAACTAAATGTTTCATGGTCAATGCTGCGGGAAGAATTACTATTATAGGAGTGTTTTTGAGATGACATGTGATATATACTGAAGCATTTTTCAGTGTCTCACCTACTAATATTTTAACATCAGTGGCTTCCAGGACACAAGGATAGATTGGTAAGAAGAGATTTGGAAAGTTACATTTAGACATCTTTGGAGCTTTAAGTCCTAACCAAACAGCTGTACTTAAAAACTTTATTTCATACCAATAGCTCCAACTCTCCTTATTGGAGTAGATCTTTAGAAAATCTGTGATCTGCATTTAAAAAAATGTTCTGTTTGGGGTGATTATTTGTGGTCCAGATGTCCATTTGCTGCCTAATTTTTGTTTTTCATAGCCCAAAACATTAAATATCTTGTCAATGTGGTTTTCTTTTTTTGTCTCACTCCTATTTTAATGTCACTGTATGTAAGTGTCTTGGTTGTTCCTGTGCACCCCATTATGTGTGGTGGGGCTGGAATGCCCTGTAGGTGCTGTTTGGAACAGCTGCAGTCTTCAGTGTCTACTACGGGACAAACCAGGCCCACAGCTGTTTGCTCCGTCCCCTCGGGCAGCTCCTTTTCTCTCCCCTTCTCACCCACTGATGTATCTCACCCCATTGCTGAGAGAACGCTGCTCCTCAGAGGCTATTTCCTGAGGTAGTGAAGGTAGGTGCTCCTCATTCAGGGGTGGGAAGAGCTGTTGATGCGCCACGGCCATTTGTTCAGGTCATGGTAGGTCTTCCAGGTTAACCCCCACCACACTCCCATCATGCATCACTTCAGGACACTGAATAACTGCAGTCTGTGTGTCAGGGTTTTCACAGAATCTCCTTTTTTTATGCTGAAATTAATATCTTTGTTAATACAACTAATTTTAAAGTACATTCTAGCTAAAGTATCCATTATTTGAGTAAGTCAGTGTCATGTTTGTTCATATGATACATGGGGGGGGGGAATCATAGTAACTAGAAGTGAAAGTTTAGTCTTTTATGAATGTGCTTGATATACAAAATATTGTGTCTCTTAAGCATATTAACCACTACACCTAACATGACTATGGATTAAATTACAAAACTACAATCCTGAATATTTGTGTTATTTTAAATATATAGTATAGAGCATTCGGCCAATAAAGAATGTATCTTCAGTAGAAGATGCAATTTATCTGACATTTATTCCCTAAGCATCTTTATTTCAACATTTCCATTAGCTATATAACTTTTTATCAGTCTAATTTTAACACTCAGAATAAATAAATTCCAGTTTACCTTATGTTTGTTTCATCATTGGCAGAAAGCATTTTTCAGGTGTCCTGTTAATTCTCCACTTGGGGCCTTCCCAATATGCTAGGCACTGCACTAAATTATCACTTCGCACTCCCAACAGCTTTATGAAAACATTATGATTGAAATCATATGGTACTTGTCTTTCTGACTGGCTTATTTCACTTACCATAATGCTCTCAGCAGGTCCATCCATGCTATCACAAAAGGTTAAGATACCCTTTTATGGCCATATAGTATTCCACTGTGTAAACATACCATAGTTTTTTTATCTACTCATCTACTGATGGGCACTTGGATTGTTTCCGATGTAAATTTTAAAACAAAACATTATGAGCTAGGTAGTATTATATTTGTTTCACAGATGAGGTAATTAAGGCTTCAAGAGGGGTAGGCAACTTCTCTAAGACGACAAAGCTGGAAAGGGCAGGATCTGTGTCACACTTAGAGTTGTCTGGCTTCATTGCCCCTTAACATAATCACTGCCAGTTTTCCTTCAAGCAGAACGTGCTTTCTGCTGTTCCTCCTCCAGTGACATAGCTAAGAGAAGCATATAAATACAAGAGGATAATAAAATTTAAGCAAAATAGGAACAGGTGAGTGCTTTTATAGCTCAGATTAGACACATAAAAACCCCACACTGAAATAAGGTGGTTCAGGCACTGCTATTCCAGCAAGTCAAGGGGACTTCTTGGAAGAAAGGGGAATTTTAAGAGCTGCTTAAAAGAACAATTTAGTAGTTAAGAGGAAATGTCTGAATATAATGTAGGAAGAAATCTGAGAGACTTGGAACAAATTTACAGAGGTAGCTGAGAAAAAAATGTAAGTTACTCAAAGATGCTTGCTTTCACACGCTGGTAGTGCTAGGGTTTAGCACATCCTTGTCCATGTGGTCAGCCTAGCTTCATGTCAGTTAGCAAAGTTTAGCTCACTTCAGTGCTGAAAAGTATTAGAAATAATTTGGTTTTACTAAGACTTTCAGTATCAGTGTACCATTACAGTGGCATGTTCTAGAAATGATGCCAGCATTACAAAACAAGCATCATTGCAGTAGGCACAGCTGCCTGAGTCACTGTCCTGTTGCTGTCACCCTGGCATGCAGTTTTCTTAAAGGGGATGAACAGGGAAGATTACATCTTAATTCTAGACTTTGAGAAAGAGAGTCATGTTTGTTTCATGATTATGGGGGTGGAATGTTTATTAGTTGCAGAAGGATATTATAATGGGTTTTCTGAAAATAAGAACTTAGCAGCTTTTAAATAAAAATTAGGTTTCTAAAATAAGTAAACTATTTTATTTAATGTATGTTTAAATAATTATGCTTTACTGTAGATCGAAACTTGCTTATATTTTGTCATTAAACATTTACCTACCGATACCATAATAAAGGTTTTCATACGGATTTATAAATGCTCTGAAAATATAAAAGATATACAGAATACTTGACACATGTACTGCAATTAGAGCAGCGGTTTTACTTTTAGTTTTGCTTTAAATGCAGGTTGCATATTTTTATAGTCACAGAGGTTTTTGTGTACTGATATCATCTCATTTTTTACTCACTTATGTTTTTATTTTTATTTTTGAAGTGAGGGGAGAGGAGATAGTGAGACAGACTCCCACATGCACCCCAACTGGGATTTACCCAGCAACCCCATCTGGAACCTATGCTGGAATCAGCCGAGCTATTTTTAGTGCCTAAGGATGACCTGCTTGGACCAGTACCCAGGTTGACATTCAACCCAACTGAGCCACTGGCTGCAGGAGGGGAAGAGGGAGAGAAGGGGAAGCAGAAGGGGAAGAGAAGCAATTGGTCGCTTCTCTTCTGTGCCCTGACTGGGATGTTCATAGGCCAAGCCGACATTCGATTCATTGAACCGCTGGCCAGGGCATCCAATTTAGTTTTATTATATGTATCACTGAAAGCCTTTTTGTACTAGCTAGGTTATAAATACATAACAATGAATTTTTTACAATTGGAATCTGGGTGTTTGGGTTACCTGCTTTCTAAAGCCATCCACTCTTAACTCTTTTTAGCTGATCTGGTTCTTTTGATTTTGATGTCTCTGTCTTAACAGGTCTTCCTACAGCAGATGAGAACTTAACTCTTTTGTTGCCTCTACCACACCCACACTTCCCTTGACCTTTCCACCAAGTACATTCATTTTGGTTTGACCATAATTCAGTGTTCAATTTAGTGTGCCTATGTAAATGCCATTTGGTGCTAAGCCAGTAATATACTGAATATTTTTTGTATGTTCCTATTGTACTTTTTATATGTGCTATGCTTTCTATGTATTTTTCACTCATTCTAGAACTTCTTCAAACCAAGTTATGCAAATGTCCTTACACTATGTTCAAACACTTAGGTAGTTCATCAAGTTTATTTTGAGCAATCTCACCCACAGCTGCCCAGTTTGGACTGGTGTTCTCTAGGTCAGCCTCATGCCTGTAATTTTGGGATCTCCTGTCAGTATTATCGCCCTGGAGTTTTTTTCTGGCTGCCTCCCTTCTGTGTTGGACCAGTTGCTTTTGTGTCCCATGCTATTCTCTTTATTCATTTGTTCCCTCATTGATATAACTTAACCTCTGGTAACTTTCTCAGAAAAGAGTATATGGGAAGTAAAAATTTTGAGAACTTGAATATATTATGAAAATCTTTGTGATTGCTTGGCTGGATATAGAATTCTAGGTTAGAAATTACTTTTCCTCAAGCCTTCCCACTGTTGTTCTCCAATGTTTTTTGTCTCTGTTTATACAACCTTCTTCTTTTCCCAATTTTATGAAAGTTCATAATGTTCTAGGTGTAATGCCTTTATATTATTAGTGATAAGTCTAATGTCTTTAGATTCTGGGAGTTTTTCTTTAATTATTTCTTTGAATCCCTCTACTCTTGTTTTTTCCTTTATCTTTATTAGTTGAATCTTCTATGCTGGTCCTTCATAAAAGTTTTAAAATATTTTCCTCATGTTTTATCTCTTCTCTTTATTCTTTCTTTTTTTTTAAATTTTTTTTTAATTTTATTTTTATTTTATTTATTTATTTTAGAAAGGAGAGAGAGAGGGAGAGAGACAGAGAAGGGGGGAGGAGCAGGAAGCATCAACTCCCATATGTGCCTTGACCAGGCAAGTGAAGGGTTTCGAACCGGCGACCTCAGCATTTCCAGGTCGACGCTTTATCCACTGCGCCACCACAAGTCAGGCTCTACTTTCTGAGAAACTTCCTCACATTTATCATACAATCTTTCTGTTGGGTTTTTTGTTTCTGCTGGTTTGTTTGTTTTTTTAATTTAGAAGAAGTTTTTTGTTCTCCGAATAGTCTTTTATTGAGTGCTTTTTATTTCTTATTTCTCTGGGATTAATAATACTCCTTTAGAAGTTTTCTTTTTTGTATAGTATACAACTTGCCTTATTCTTTTGTCTTTGATATTAGAATAATTGTCATAGCCTTCTTCAGATTTCTTGCAATCTTTGGATACCTATTCATACTCATCAATAGAGCACCAAAAGCTGGGTAGCAGTGTAAGCTCCATGTAGTACGTGGGTCTTATAACTGAGCTTCAGTTTGGGTAGGATGGATGGCCCTTTCCATTGAGGAGTTCCTAACATTATTATATTTACGAAATTTTCCTGGGCTGCTAAGATTCTGTAGAGACTAGAGAGTGTTCTTTCAATCTTGTGCCTTCTGGAAGGAAGAAGAGGAAGAAGGCTTGGAATATTGTTTTTGTTAGGATAGTACCCTTGCTCTCAACTGAATTTGGTATCCCATGGCCTTCTGCCTTTACCCTTTTGGAGAACAAAGATCTGGTCTTCTCCTGGAGTGGAAAAATCAAGAGCATTACCCAGCTGTGTGGGAAGGAAGAGACCTGGGAACCTCTGGCTGTTGCTTAAACAGTCTTTAAACTGATTATTTGGTTTTAGCCTGAACTTTATCCCCATTTCCAGAACTTCCCTTATTATGAGTTCTTGAGCCTTTTGGGAATTTTGAAGTATAGACTAGATTGTAACTTTGTTGTACATACTGCCGGTTTAGGCTCCCATGTTTTTGTTTTGTTTTGGGGTTTTGTTTTTTTTTTTTGTATTTTTCTGAAGTTGGAAATGGAGAGGCAGTCAGACAGATACCTGCATGCGCCTGACCCAGATCCACCCGGCATGCCCACCAGGGGGCAATGCTCTGCCCATCTGGGGTATCGCTCTGTTGCATCCAGAGCCATTCTAGCACCTGAGGCAGAGGCCATAGAACCATCCTCAGCGCCCGGGCCAACTTTGCTCCAGTGGAGCCTTGGCTGCGGGAGGGGAAGAGAGAGACAGAGAGGAAGGAGAGGGGAAGGAGTGGAGACGCAGATGGGCGCTTCTCCTGTGTGCCTTGGCTGGGAATCGAACCCGGGACTCCTGCATGCCAGGCCGACGCTCTACCACTGAGCCAACCGGCCAGGGACTAGGCTCCCATGTTATTAGATCTGCTAAATCTGCTTCCAAACTTTTATAGCTATTATTTCCTCTCCTATTATCTTTTTATTTTTGGATGTATGACTTTTATATATATTTAATATTAACTATATATAGTTGTATACCCTATTGTATGCAGTGTGTTTACTGTGTGTGTATAGACAAATACAGTATGTGTACTGGGTACATGTGCTGTGTATATACACATGCACGTGCGCACACATGTAAAACTTCACTGTCATTTTTGTAGTGTTGGTTAGAGCTAATGTTACTGTGTGGTTTCAGTCTGCCCTTTATAACTGAAAGTTCAGATTAACTTTTTTTGTTTTATTTGATCATAATATACCAAACTGTTTACATGCATATGGTCTTCAGATTTGTTGCTCATAAGGTATGATTGTTTACTGCAACTTTTAAAAATTGAAGGGACTCTTAGTGGAGAGAAGCCATGGACCTTCTATTTCGATGAATCCACTACCCATCCCTGGATGCTAAAGGTACCAAATCAGGACTCACACGCAGGAAGTATCTCTTATTCCTGTTCTAGAAACATCTCTTACAATACATCAATGACTCATTCTTGCCCAACACACACACACACACATGCACACACCAACACAAACAACAACCAAAGAAACAAAATTTAGACATCTATAGCTATTTAATTTACAGGAATTATGGGGATAAAAGAACATATCAATGGACAATCAGAAAAATTTATACTGCAGAAAACTCCAAAGTAAAAATTCCATTTTCTTTAGTAAAGAAATTCTAAAAAAAAAAAAAAAAAATAGAAAGAAGGAATAGGCCAGAGGGTATTCTGTATAATAAAATATATTTCAGGTATTTATCAATTAATTGCATTGTATGAATATTATTTGAATAGAACCAACAAATTATTTTTTAAATTAAATAATTGGAAAAGTTTAAACATTCTAACAGTATTTAAACATTGTTATAAAGGAATTATATGTGATTATGATTTTTTAAAGTCATTATCTTTTAACTCTTTGTAAATAACATGTTATATAAAATGTCACTGTAAAGCTACAGTGACCATAACAGTGTGGTATTACCAAAAGAATAGACAAAGAGATCAACGGAACAGACCACATAGCTAAGAAATAAACCCATACAACTACAGTCAACTGACCTTTGACAAAGAGGCAAAGGTAATACCATGGAGAAAAAATAGTCTTTTCAACAAGTCGTGCTAGAACAACTGGACTAATGCAAAAAGAAAAAAAAAAAGAATCTAAACACAGACCTTGTACCTTTGTAAAAATTAACTCAAAATAGATTGTATACCTAAATGTAGAATGCAAAACTAAAAGTTATTAATATAAATCTAGATGACCTTAGGTTTGGCAGTGACGTTTTAAATACATCAATTGCTTATAATTGCCAAAATTTAGAAGCAACCAAAGATACCTGTCAGTAGGTGAATGAATAAATAATCTGTGGTACATCTACACAATAAAATATTATTACTCCATTCACTTAAGGTTTTTCCCTGACTGTGAAAATATTTAGTATATGCATGAAAATACATGGAGGAGGAGAAACCTTAAGTGCATGTTACTAACTGAAAGATACCAAACTAAAAAGGCTACTTATTGTATGAAACCAACTATGTGACATTCTGGAAAAGGCAAATATGGAAACGGTAAAAAGATCAGGGATTAGTGGTGAAGGAGGGATGAATAGGTGGAGTATGCAACATTTTTAAGGTGGTGAAATTATTCTATATGGTAGTAGAATAGTGGATACATGTCATTATACATTTCTCCAATCCAGTGGAATGCACAACACCAAGAATGAGCCCTGATATAAACTATGGAGGTTGGGTGATGTGTCAGTGTATGTTCATAAGTTGTAACAAATGTGCCACATGGTCTGGATGTTGACAACCAGAGGCTTGTGTATGTCCGAGGGAGAAAGTGTAGGATATCTCTGTGCTTTCTGCCCAATTTTGCTGTGAACCAAACTGTTCTAAAATATAGTTTACTGAATGTGTGTGTGATTTTTTTCAACTCTTTATAAATGACATGATAAGATGTCTGGGATTTGCTTCAAAAAGAGCTAAGGGAGGTATCAGTGGAGAGCGGGTGAAGAGAGTAGGATGTAGGTGAGGTAAGCATGGCCATGAGTTGATAATTTTTGAGTCTCGATTTTAGGTAAATTATGCTTTATTATAGTCTTATCTCCACTTTTGATACACTGGAAATTTTCCATAATAAAAAATTCAAAGAGGAAAAACATACAAAGGTAGCCCCTGAATAACCCAGCTCATTTATACTAAAGTATAATCAATTGAACAAGTGCAGGTAACTACTATCCAATTCTTTCGTGATTAGGAGATGACTGGGGAGTGAGTAGTATTAGATACCTGCAGGACGCCGGGGAGCACAGTCAGTACCAGCTGTGTCTGTCTGCATGTACTGCTAGAATAAGAAGATGTAGGCTGAGGCATCTTCCTTAAGAATGAATGCTCATAGATCACTTTATGAGAAATAATAGCTGCAGTGTTGACTTAAATAAGGGTAGATGATAGTTGTTGCTATTCACAGTAGATATATATTCTAGCAGATTAAACCATTATTCCCTTCCATATTGTGGATAAAATTGTAGAAGTAAGTCTCGGGGAAAATCTATAAAAGGAGACTTTTTTACACAGAAAAATCATTACCCTTTAATTATACACACTAGGATTATTAACACTTTAAATTATACTTATTGTAGAAATACAAATATTGATCGACTTACAACTTATGCACCTTACAACCATTCGACTTGACGACCACAGTTGCTAGCCACAACTGCTCCGCGTCTGGCAGCGCAAGCGTTGCCCAGCTGGGCATACGACAATGTGGACCAGCTTCCGGCAGCACTACCATCTCCGCGTGCACCATTTCAACTGTTATCCCAGATTCGGTACAGCAATTTGTGTTTTGTGTCTTGGATATTTTTCATCAAACCCCTCCCAAGATGTCTACCAAGAGGAAATTGTCTTTGCAAATATGAAACCAGTTGTACTGGTAATGCAGTGTTTTATTTAAACCTGACGAATGTAAAAATAAGAAACAAAATGGTGTAGAGATGATACAAATGGCATAAAATGAACAAAGAAAATTATATATAAAAATAATGAAAGGAAATTATGATAAAATATGACTAAAATATTTTTATAACATCATTTCACAGTACTGTACATATAGCCTACTCAACTTATGACCAAATCGTGTTACAACCGGTCTGTCGGAACCAATTGTGGTCGTAAGTCGAGCACTAGCTGTATACAGCAATATAGGGTAAAGCTTAATGTTTCAAAAGATGCTGAGTTCTAATTCTCCTTGCTGGAGAATTAAATTGATATTTGCAGATAACAACTAAAACCTCTGGCCATAAGTCATAAAGCTATAACCTAAGTGCACTAAGGAGTGACCAGAAGCAGTCAACACTTATACTGTTGAAGGTACATAGAGTGATTTCCTATTTTTGTGGTTTTTAGCCAGGAACCAGGTAGACATGGCACGTTGAATACGGTGACAGGGGGACAAATGAAGAACTGATGGTCTTTCTGCTGTAAGGACCGGAATATTACACCCAGAAAATTGCAGCTACTGGAGAGAGAAGAACTTTAAAAAAGAAACAATCAGTGAAGAGATCCCCAAATTCTGTTGGTCCTTGGCTGATACCTCAGACAGACAGGAATGGAGAGAGATGAGAAGCATCAATCATCAGTTTTTCGTTGCAACACCTTAGTTATTGATTGATTGCTTTCTCATATGTGCCTTGAGCGCGGGCCTTCAGCAAATCGAGTAACCCCTTGCTCGAGCCAGCGACCTTGGGTCCAAACTGGTAAGCTTTGCTCAAATCAGATGAGCCCGCGCTCAAGCTGGCAACCTCGGGGTCTCGAACCTGGGTCCTCTGCATTCCAGTCCAGCACTCTATCCACTGCACCACCACCTGGTCAGGCTAGAAAAGATTTTTTGAATAACACATTGGTCAAAAAAGAAGCCATCACAAAAATTAGTAAAACCAAGAAGAATTTTACATCAGCATGTGAGATACAGCTAAAGAAATTAAACATGAGCTAAGCAACAAACTAAAAAGTTTTTTAAAAATGAACTAGCCCACCGAAAATAGAAAAAAATAATTTTAAAAAGTAAATGGAAGTAGTAGAAAACAAAGATACAATAGGAATGATCAAGTCAACAAGGCTAAAAGTCGGTTCTCTGAATAAATTTAAAAAGGGATTATTGGAGACAAAATCTGGCAAGATTGATCAAGGCAATAAAAGAGGAGAGAACACAGACATTAGGAATGAAGAGGGAAATGTAATTCAACATGCAACTGCTTTTAGGAGTTCTGTGATCAAACTGAGTTCCTGAGCACAGCCAACTGAGAATCTGAGCCTCAATCTGATGATCAGTGAGAAGTGAAGATATGCAGGAGAAAAGCCTCTCTTCAGCACCTCTAAGAATTCTTGTGATCTTAACCAAACAGAACAGCTACTCAGGGCTGAGTGAACCCTTCCCCCACCCCATTTCAGTCCTGCCAGTCACTTAATGCAGAACTTAAAACATATCCTTATCCAAAATAGAAAAGAATATTCTTTTGGAAAGGAGAAAACGAACATACATGATTTTAAGACTTATTATTCTGTGTTTGACAGAATCAAGTCAAAACATGAAATCTCATTATATATTAGATGATGGGTGATACATTATCCACAGTGACAATTTGAATGCCAAATGGGTTTTGAAATGTAGGTCCTAATCAGAACCTTTCAAAAATGCCACTGTGTTTAAGAATAGCACTGTTGGCTTTGCTGTAGTTAATGACACACAAATGATGGTGTGCGCAGGCACTGCAGCTCTGCCGCTTCCCACACTGCTCCTGCGAGCCGCAGCCCTCGTCGTCTCTTGTTCCACTCCTCCACCAGCGTGCCACTTAGAAGAATTTAGGGAGAAAGAAGTGACTGCTTGCTTGCTTTCGCTTTGCTTTTCAAAGTGTTTCTTTTGTGAAGGGAAATAATCTTGTTCTGTCTACAGAAGTGGGTCTCAAACTTTGGTGTGCCCTGAAATTGCCCAGGGGGCTTGGGGGAGGGGTCCAGGCAGCTGTGTTTTTGCCTGGCACCCTGGTGGTTCTGAGGCACCAAGGTTTGAGCATCAGTTGAGGGTTTCAGCATCTGCACTTTCCAGATTCTGTGACACGTAGTCCAAGGCATGTGAGTTATGTCCTTCCGCACCTTGATAACACTGAGTCCTTACTATTTGTCAGACATTGTTCTAAGTTCACGTGTATCAGCACCTATTCTCACAATAGCCTTCTTGGATCTGCACTATTATCCCCATTTTATACACAAGGAAACTGAAGTACAGACGTCAAATAATGTGCCCAAGGCCACAGGACTCATTAGGAACAGCAAGGATTTGAACCCAAAGATTCTGGTCCTGAAGCTTGTACACTTAACCTTCATCTCTTCTGTTTGACATAACACTAGTTTATGAGACAGCAAATGTTGCTGAATGAGGGTCCCTTTTAAGTAACAGTGTCATAGCAAAGACAGGAACTCACCTGTCAAGACTCCAAAGACAGAAAGGATGTGTAACCCCAGGTAGTTGGGTAATTCTTAGGTTCTGTGAGGCTACAGAGATGAATCACATTTAGCTCTATCTCAAGGAATACAGAGCTAATCCAAGCAATTAAGAAAAGTGTGACCCCAATTCCCTGATACTCCTGTTTAGATTTAAAGAAATTGGATGTACCACTCCGCATTCCCATGACTGAGCACAAGAAGAAATCACAATCAGCCTATAAGCAGCTAATTGAAGCCAGGGAGCAAATGAGATCCTATCAAACAAGCAGGGGGGTTAGGAAAGAATAAGGTACCTAGGGTCTGAGAGGCAGACCTCAGAAGACAGATCTGCAGGAGAAACAGCAGTCACAAGGAGGGATGGGAACCAGAGGCTCTGGGGAAAATGAAAAAAAAAATAAAAAAGGATTGTGTAAGTTTACTTTTTAGAAAATGTGTTCAAACATAGCCATTTAAAGTGATGTGTCCTAGAATTTTTAGGGGGAAAAGCCACAAACCAACTTCATCATTTGATGCCAGTTTATCTTTTTACCAATATATCTCCTAGCATTTATGGGAGAAATACCATTGCACTTGGTTAGACACCAGAGATGTGAGGTCTATTTGCTGTTATTTAACAAAGTCATCATCTGTACAGTTAACAGAGTACAGATACCATACAGTAACACTGTGAAAGGCCAGCTCCTGAGCCACATGTCTGTACATGTGTTCCTATATTTAACCACAATTTCTATTCATAGAATCACCTTTCATAGGTATAGCATGCTGTGCTTTTCCAAGAACCTTCATGTTCAAGATATTTTATTCACTGTGAAATGAGCAGAATTAGTATTTTTACATCTGGACTTGACCAAGGAGAACACTGAAGCTAAGAGAAAATAGTGTTTCCTTTGATCACATAACTAGCTTGTGAAAAGGCTAAAACAAAACCATACTCACTAAGTCTCAGTTCAACCCCTTCACATTAGAACTCTGGACATGGGGGGTGAAGACATCAACATGTAACCTCAGAAACAACAGGTAGTTCCTTCTACCCTTCTGTAGAAGTATCTCCTTGTGATCAACTTCTTGCTCCAGACCAGTAAGTAAATGCCCTGAAAACTCGAGGTCCTTTCTTCCCTAGAGAGAAGGACTATTTTGGGTTTGTATTTTTTAGAAAATGGTGTTTAAAAGGAATATTTTAAAAACCACATCAGAATTTATGCATTAAAACAAATTCAGCCTTTGGCCCTGGCCAGTTGGCTCAGTGGTAGAGTGTCGGCCTGGCGTGCGGAAGTCCCAGGTTTGATTCCCGGCCAAGGCACACAGAAGAGGCGCCCATCTGCTTCTCCACCCCTCCCCCTCTCCTTCCTCTCTGTCTCTCTCTTCCCCTCCCGCAGCCAAGGCTCCATTGGAGCAAAGTGGCCCGGGCGCTGGGGATGGCTCCATGGCCTCTGCCCCAGGCGCTAGAGTGGCTCTGGTCGCAACAGAGCGATGCCCAGGATGGGCAGAGCATTGCCCCCTGGTGGGCAGAGCGTCGCCCCCTGGTGGGTGTGCCGGGTAGATCCCGGTCGGGTGCATGCAAGAGTCTGTCTGACTGCCTCCCCGTTTCCAGCTTCAGAAAAATACAAAAGAAAAAAACAAACAAAAAACAAATTCAGCCTTCAACATAATTCATAATATTTCAATATAATAGTTGGTAAACGAACTATACAAAGACATTTAAAGGATAATCACGTGAAGTTTAAATATGGTGTGGGTTGGATGGTATTTAGAAGTTAGTTTTGGTAGGTGTGATGATGTGTTCTGTCTGTGTTAGAAGTTAGTCTTATTTTCAGGCCTTGTGCTGATGTAGGCTCTGCTTCAACAACAACATGGTGATGTTAAATTTATCTAAATAAATTACAGAGTCTTGGTGAATAACAGCTCTGCTGCCTGAATGTCAAAGCATTTTATTTTCCCCTTTTTTTAATTTTTGAAAATGTTCTCCGAACCACTTTATGAACCACAAAGAAGCTGAGTCACACTACTTTAGAGTTCTACCTCATTTGGATCCAAAACAATATTATTAGTTGACATGACCCTGTTCCCCATTGTTGACACTATTTCCACATAATCATTTCCTTAAAACAGCCTCCTCCTACCTTGTATCTCTCTGTGCAAGGATCTAAAATTATTTTATCAAATTCTATGGCCAAGCCATCAGCTCAAATGTGAATGAAACTGAATGACTCCAGTCAGGCTTCTGGTATAAATGTTATAGAGACTCTGGTGATCTGAAACCTCTCCTCCAACGATTTCACTGCATGGGACCAAACACAGAGTCCCTGGGAACTAAGTCCAACATCCCTGGGTGGGGACGAGGATCATACTGTTTTCAGGGAAGAAGAAATCAACCATAGGTAGAAGAAATGAAGGCTGATTTTATTAAGCACATGTGGCAGTGAGCAAGATGTGAGGAGGTGACTAGGATGTAAAGTATCCTAAGAACCCGACCAAAGTATCTACTAATTCTGAAATTACTTCACTAAAGAAGCATGAATGGGGAGAGTTGTCCTCCCTCACTCCACCTCACTTTTCCCTAAGGGCAGGATGAAATTTGCTAATATAAGATTGGTTTTCATTTATAGAGTTTTGAGGATATCCTGCATAAAAAGTTTTCTTTGTATAAGCAGTATCTGCTCAAATTAGCAATTCAAGTTATCTTCATTGACCAAGGATGAAAGCAGCGTATGGAAAGTGTGAGCCCAGCCTGGGATCCTAGAGTCAAGCTGGGTGGACTCTCTCCCACTTGTGTGAAGCGTCTGTTTTTAAAAACTTGTGGCTCTTTGAAAAATCCCATTTGGAGTTTTGTGGTGATTGCATTAAATCTGTATGCTATTTTAGGTAACATGGCTATTCTAACTCTGTAGATTCTTCTGATCCGTGAGCACAGACTGTCTTACCATTTCTTTGTTCTTCAATTTCCTTCAACAGTGTCTTTGTTTCTCAGTGTATAGATCCTTCACTTCTTTATGCTCATTCCTAGAAACTTGATCCTTATTGTTGCAATTGCAAATGGGATTATCTTCTGACATTTCATTGTTAGTATATAGGAATGCATTGGCTTTTTTGTACATTGATTTTGTATCCTGCACTATCACTGTATCTGGTTATTGTTTATAATAGTATTCTGGTGTAGTTTTTAGGGTTTTCTATATATAAAATCATATCTGCAAGTAGCAATAGCTTTATTTCTTCATTCCCAGTTGGATGCATTTTAATTCTTTATCTTGCCTGGTTGCTCTGGCTAGGACTTTCAGTACTATGTTGAATAACAGGGCAAGAGTAGGCAACCTTATCTTGTTCCTGATCTTAGAGGAAAAACTGTTTTTCACCATAGAGTGTGGTGCTAGCTGAGGGTTTGTCATATATGCTCTTTATTATGTTGAGGCACCTTCCTTCTATACCCATTTTACTGAATGTTTTATGGGACCATAAAAGACCCCAAGTAGCCAAAGCAGTCCTTGGAAAAAAAGAACATGACTGGAGGAATCGTGCTCTCTGACTTGAAATTCAATTTCATAGCTACCATAATCAAAACACTGTGGTTGGCAGAAAAATACATAAACCAATGGAACATAATTGAGAGCTCAGAAATAAACCCACACATGTGTGGACAACTGATTTTCAACAAAGGAGCCAAAAATATACAATGGAGAAAGAAAACTTCTTCAATAAATGATACTGAAAAAATTGGGAAACCACATGAAAAAGAATGAAACTAGACTACTATCTGACACCATATACAAAAATTAACTCAAAATGGATTGAGCACAGCAAAAGAAACCATCAACAAAACAAAGGGTCAACCAAACAAATGATAGAAAATATTTGTAAACAATACCTTCAATAAAGGGCTAATATCCAAAATATGTAAAGAACCCAACAACTCAACAACAAAAAACAACCCAATTAAAAAATAGGTAAAAGACCTGATTAAACACTTTTCCCAAAAAGACATACAAATGACCAACAGACATATGAAAATGTCCTTCACTGGCTGTAAAGGAAATGCAAATCAAAACCACAGTGAGATACCACTTCACACCTGTTAGATTGGCTGTTACCAACAAAACAAGTAATAGCAAGTGTTGGAGAGAATGTGGAAGAAAACCCTCATTCACCACTGGTGGGAATGTTAACTGGTGCAGCTACTATTGAAAACAGTATTGAGGTTCCTAAAAATTAAGAATAGAATCATATAACTCAGCAATCCCTCTACCCCCAAATTTTGAAAGCACTTATTTGTAGAGATGTATGTACCCCGATGTTCACTGTAGCATTCATTATTCATGGTGGCCAAGACATGAAGACAACATTAAGTTCCTTCAATAGATGATTGGATAAAGATGTGGTACATTTATACAACGGAATACTACTCAGTCATAAGAAATGATGAAATACTGCCATTTGCAAAAACATGAATGAATCTTGAGAATATTGTGCTAAGTGAAATAAGCCAGTCAGGAAAAGCTAAGAAATATTATTCCACTTATATGTGGGGTATAAAACAGAAAGCAACAAATGAATAAACAAAACAAACTTATAGACACAGAGAGCAGTACAGTGGTTACCAGAGGGGAAGGGGGTGGGAGCAAGGTAATGGGGGTCAAATGTATGGTGATGAAAGGAGACTAGGCATTGAGTGAGCACACAGTGCAAAATACAGATGATGTATTACAAAATGTACACCTGAAACGTTATTGATGCTCCAATAAATTAATTTCTTTAGGTCTACTAAATTTATTTTAAAAATTATAAAACATTTCTTGCAAAAGAGCATTGCGTTCTGCACACTGCTCTGAATAGATACCAGGGACATAGGACTGTTGTTACTTTACCTCCCTGTCCCCTCATGACCATAGTAATTACATAGGGGGAACTTTCCACCAACAATGAACAAAAATTAAAATTCACGCTGCTGCTTTTTCAAGACTTCATTGTTAGCTTTTGCACACCCTCCCCTCCTCACCCTGCTTGTGAGGAACTAAAAATTATATCTGATGAACAGAAAAGATTGCACTACACCTCAAATGCAGAACACCTATGAAGAAGGATGTTGGCTTTAAACAGAAGCAGATATGAAAAATTAAAAAAAAAGAACGTAGGACTCCTTCAGTTCTCCAATAGTCTTAGAAAAAAGTTTCAGATTGCTCCTTTACACTGTTCTGAAACAAATACTATTCATTATTTTATATCTGATCCTGTGTTTCTGTAAAGGCTCATCAATTTTGATAGAAGCTCCTGACTCATGACGAATTTGCTTAATTCTCTGCCCACCTTTGTCAATAACAGATCCAGCCAAATCTCTGGGATAGTTACTTGTGCAGCAATACTAGGTCCACCAAGATAGCATGTGAGCCAGAACACCCTGCAGAGGAGTAATAATATTCAGAGCCACACCATGGTTCTGCCCTTCTGAAGGGGAGTTACAGAGTCCCAAGATACATTAGCTCTGAAACCAACCATGCCATCATGATTTTCTCCAAGTCTTCTTCTTCTGACCTAGGCCATTGGATCTCCTCTTTTAGGTGGTGGTGGTAGAGGAAGAGGGAGAGTCACCTTCTGCTACTATCCTGGCCACCTCATCCAGGAGGAGGAGGAGGAGGAGGAGGTCCTTGCAAAGGGCTTGTATCATAATCTCTTCTAGAGGGAGACATTGGATGCTCACCCTGACCAGAAGGCATTCTGTCAAAACCACCTCTTCCCCCACATGGGAAGTCCCACAGAACATCCACAGTGGTCATCAAACAGTGTAAATCCAGGTTTCATTGTAAGAATTAGGGTCAAAAGGCCGTGCACGTCCTTGGATGGGAGACTCCGATATACTATCAGGGATGATCTTCATGCACTCTACACCCCTGTCAGGTTCTCCTCCAGTAAGAATGGCCCTGTCCCTGGCCGGTTGGCTCAGCGGTAGAGCGTCGGCCTAGCGTGCGGAGGACCCGGGTTCGATTCCTGGCCAGGGCACACAGGAGAAGCGCCCATTTGCTTCTCCACCCCTCTGCCGCGCTTTCCTCTCTGTCTCTCTCTTCCCCTCCCGCAGCCAAGGCTCCATTGGAGCAAAGATGGCCCGGGCGCTGGGGATGGCTCTGTGGCCTCTACCTCAGGCGCTAGAGTGGCTCTGGTCGCAACATGGCGACGCCCAGGATGGGCAGAGCATCGCCCCCTGCTGGGCAGAGCGTCGCCCCTGGTTGGCGTGCCGGGTGGATCCCGGTTGGGCGCATGCGGGAGTCTGTCTGACTGTCTTTCCCCGTTTCCAGCTTCAGAAAAATGAAAAAAAAAAAAAAAAAAAAAAAAAAAAAGAATGGCCCTGTCAGTGGAATGAGGACAGAATTCCTGGAGAAGTTTGATTGTTGTCTGAGTCATTTCAAAGATTTTAGCTCCCTTGACCCCAAAAATTCCTTCTGCCAGACTGATGGATCAAGTCTCAATCCACAGCCAAAGTCATGTCCTGTACAGAGTTGGTCATTTAAGCGTTGCACTGCATCAGACTCGAGTGGAAGCTGGCTGGTTGCAGTGTGTGATGGCACTGCAGGCCCTCTTCCAACATAGGGATGCTTTTCTTCAGCATATCTCCAATTGTTTCAATATCAGCACTGATCCTCAGTGTGCACCCAGGGCCTCGGCTTTCTGGGGCTGACATGCTGGTGCTATAGTCTGTGTGCAGAGCCCAGCACTCTTGCCCCCATTCCCATTCACCACCCCAGCCTTCTTGTTCTGCAGCAGGATGCAGAATTCAACCCTCAGCAGCATTCTCAGATCATGTGAAAGCTTGTTCCTCTTATCTTCTGCAGGCTGCTTACTACTGTTGGTCTCAGTGTTGGGGAAGGTTTTCACTGGCTGTCCAGTTTTTATTTTCTTGGATTATATGGGTGCACCAATCAGTTATTATATATCCTCGCAGAGCAAAACTGAAGTGTTCTGGGCAGGATCAACTGACACCCTAGTGTAGAGGTCGGGAACCTATGGCTCGCGAGCCAGATGTGGCTTTTTTGATGGCTGTATCTGGCCCGCAGACAAATCTTTAATAAAAAAAATTAATAACGTTAAAAATATAAAATATTCTCATGTATTACAATCCATTCATTTCCTACCGCTCATGTTCATGGTTGCGGGTGGCTGGAGCCGATCACAGCTGTCCTCCAGGACAACACCAAGTTTTTATTGGATAATGCATAATGTACATAGGTCGTTGTATGGCTCTCGTGGAATTACATTTTAAAATATGTGGCATTCATGGCTCTCTCAGCCAAAAAGGTTCCCAACCCCTGCTCTAGTGCTTCAGGTAAACAAGCAGGATATGAGCAAGATAGTGAGGTTGGTGCAGCAAAGAAACAGAGGATAATAGCATTGGCAGCATTTTCACCTAAAGTGAATTTTTAAAAAATTGTGGTTCAATAAAAACCACCTAACCTCTTTTTGTATGCAGTACTCTCTCCAATTCAACCCTCTAGAATGAAATGTCATCCACTGACTAAACACTAGCCTGTTGACATCGAATTGCCTGAGTGGGGACATTCATGCAGGGCCTAGCCTGCATTGCCCTGTGAGCTCAGGGATTTTATACCCAGTCTCTTTGTTCCCTGATGAAGGGCAGACGGTCAGGACAAGTGCTGTGCGATACCCTAAATAAATTAGCCTAACACTCTTATGGGCCCCCAACTTCTCCCTGTACTGTGAGAAAAGTCTCTACAACAGCTACGTTGTGACTTGAAGGAAGGGAAGAGGCTCCCATGGATGCTTCATGGAATCCGGACGAGAGGAAGACTGTTCACTTCATCTTAGGAAACGCCAGTGTTGTTTCATGTAGAGAAAAATCCCATCAATATGTTTCAGAAAAAATGTGTTTCTTCATAAAAATAGGCACCATATTTGATAACTCACCTTATAAATTAAACCTAAGTAATTTGGAATATTTTACAAACACAAAGCTACTCATTTAAAGAACTTGGGGAAACAATGAGCTATCTGAAAGTTGTCAGGCATGAAAAATTCCTGTGAAAGTTCAGGGTTTTTGAAAACTCTCCAGGTTAGTATCTCTAAGCACATAGCCTTAGAAATAATGTAAAAGTTAAAATTCCACATTTTAAAATCCTGTGTTTTCTAACTCTTCCTTCTTGCCTCAAAACAGAACCAATCAACCTTCCTTCCTTCCTTCCTTCCTTCCTTCCTTCCTTCCTTCCTTCCTTCCTTCCTTCCTTCCTTCCTTCCTTCCTTCCTTCCTTCCATCTTGTCTGCATCAGGTGACCTCAATCTAAAAACTCCAATTCAGTGCACCAATCTTATATCTCTATTGAAAGACATCACCCAGAGAAGGTCATGCCATTTTTTCCCCTTAAGTGTGAGTTTTACCACCTGAGTTAAGTGTTCTGAAGATTTGAGTGAAAATATCAAGTTAGAACAAAAAGAGGAGTGGAAATCAGAGGCCGGGCGAAGCTGAGAAGCCGCTCACAGGTGTCTCTGGTTCTGAGCCCCTTTTCTCTGGCCTGTAGAGTTGAGCTGGTTCCTATGGCTCTTCACAGCTCCGAGACTCAATTACAATTCTCAAGCTCTGGACACACTAGTCATTTTGTGAACAAGCTTGTAAACTGTCAAGTACTTCACAGCCATTATCTCTCTATCAGGTAACTAGTCTCTTCCCACAATAACCTGCCACTGAATTGGCCTGCTGGGACTTTCACTCTCAGCGGCAGAGGGGAGAGAGGTGAGGGAGACAAGATGGCTAGGTGAAGACAGTCTTTGTCCCGCCTCCCTGTGCCCGCCCCTCAGGGTCATGGCCCCCTTCCTTCTGTTTCCTTCAACCAGTTGCTATCCTTCCTCTAAACTTTGAAGTTTTATTCCTTGTGTTAAATCTAGGGCCCTTGTGTACTCTCTCCATCCAACTTAGATGCAACCAGAGCTTCAAGAGTTAAACACTGCTTGTTACTCAGAAATATTAGATGAGCTCTTGCTGTCCTCTGTAATAGCAGCCATCTCCCTGCAAATGGCACACATAATTGCTTTCATTGAAGCAAGTCAGATTGAATAAAATCTGTATTTTTACAATATTAATGTTTCAGTTCTCATAATTAAACTGTTTATGGAAGATATTAATGGGGAATCTAGGTGAAGGGTAGGTATATGGACACTCTTTATTTACCTTCGCCACTCTTTCATAAGTCTAAAATTATTTCAAAATAGTTAGTGAGAAAAAAGAATTGAGGACCGTTTTCTAAACCTGCTAGAAGTTCAAGTAAATCATGGCCAAGCAGCTCTTCCCTTTGCCACCTGAAAAGATTTAAAGGGCATGGGTCTTCTGTCTAAAACAGGCCTCAAAGAGCAAGGGAAGTGGTTTGGAAAGGTAGTCAGAACTGAACTTTTGCTCATACTGTTTCCAATTAGCTCTAGGAACTTCACTAAAAAGAAGGTGCCCCTCCTCAAGTTCACCACTATCAACTCTAACTAAACCAACCCCAGAGCCTGCACTTGTCTTTCTTGTCACTGGTTTGCTAGTCTCTGGATAGGACTGGGGTCAGGACAGATTCCCTATGAAAAGCCACATCCTCTTCCTGCTCATACCTGCTGTGCCCCAAGTCAGGATTTTACCAGAAGATTCATTGTTACACTTTTTAATTCACTGTTTTCAACAGTTTTTTAGTACTGTATGCAAAGTGACATGCTGGTCAGAAACAAGAGCTACTCTAGAATGAATCAGTCAAGGCAGAAGTACCATGTCTTGGATCCCTAACTGCTTGGCAAGATTCGAGTTCTCATTCTGATTTCTTTCCCATCGTCCCCTGACAACAGGCACTTCCCCATGACTCAGAACTGCTTGTCCCTCAGTGAACTCATTGTCTGCATGCATGCCTGTCCAGTTAGCCTCTTTCTTCTTGCCTCCAAGTGCTTTGTGATGTCTCCTCTACTGATGAGATTTAACATTTTTGAACTTCAAAGGCAAACTTCTCACCCCCAGATCTGTTTCCGCTCCTCTCTTCTTCATTTTCCTTTGTGATCTTCCTTCAAAGATTCCCCAGACTTACCTTGAAATGTTCTTTAATTTGTTGGTCATCCTCATTTCCCATCTCCTCCTCCCCTGGCCAGTCATCTGCCTGCCCTTCTTGGCCTCACAGGTTTTGTTGGGTTCTCCCCACTCTTCATTACCTCTTTAGCCTGACCTGAGGGGAATGACATTATAAAAGCAAGTCTAACTATTCTATCAATGAAAATTTTGGTGACTTAGCACAATAAAAGTTTACTTTATGCTCACATAAGAATCCAATGTAATTTTCTAGAAGGTGACCCTTTGTGATGCTCTCCTCCCGCAGATGACTGCTTCGAACATCTGTGATTCTGCCTCTGGCTTCTTGTCTAGCTCACTGGGGTGCTTTCCACACAGGCATCAGATGGAAATGGGCAGTGTAGGGGCTCACACACTAAGCCTTCGACGGGCCAGGCTGGGAAAGAGTGTGTATCAGTTCTGTTCACATTTCGCTGGCCAGGACTCAGTCTCCCAGCCCCTCTTCACTGCACCAAAGGCTAGCAAATGGGGTTGGGCCAGCTGTCCTGGAGAGAAGAGAAAGCAGGTCTGGTGAACCACGTGTTCCTGTATATCACACACTTGTGGGCTCTGAACCCAACCACTGATGTCGTTTTGGAAACAAACTGTACTCTTTTCTCCTTATATTTCCAGGCTTAGTTCGTTTCCCCTCTTGGAAGGATACAGGACAAATAGATTTCCACGGATCACTGTCACTTTCCCTTTCTCACCTTCTGCCATCTAAATGTCCCTAAAAACCCACGAGAATGTGGTTGGAGTGATCGTGCCCTTAATCAAAAGCCATTCCTCTCTGTAGCCCTGTCTTCATGCATGTACTCTGGATCCTCCTTCTCTCAGGCTGACCACTGGTAAGGTTTTGCTGTCTTTAACCCCAGTGTGCCACATGACCCTGTTTCCACACAACCTTCTGATACCTCTGTAAATAGTTCCTTTATTAAGCCATCACTGAATTATCCTAGTTTGTGACCACCTTTCTGATTCCTGGTAGGGTGCTTTCTGATACTCCTTGGATCTTTGCATAAACAGCTGGGTGCTAAGGTCCTGCCTAGCTCCTGACCCACCCCCTGATGGCTGTGTCATCCTCACCTCGTCTTCAGGCCATGTGCTCTACTTTCATCTGCTTTATTTTAAGACAACCTTTCACACATGATTCCCCTTGAACCTCTAACCTTTACCTAAAAATTACCTTCACCTTTCTTCTTTACTTCTTGTGTACTCTGAAGATGTGTTATCTCCTGTCTTATCTGGACCACCCTTGTTACTGTGCCCTCGAGTCCAGACTCTCACGCCATTCCCCAGACCTTGCTCTGGCATCTGTTCTCACCTGAGGCTTGACAGTCCTTTGTCATGAACCACAACAGGAAGTTCAGCATCCCCAGCCCAATACACTCAGTAGAAAGCCAGGAACCTCCACTCCCTATGACATCCAGAGTGTTTTCTGGCCACAACCGCTAACGGAAAGATAATGTAGACAATCCCCTAGAAACCTGAGAATTAAACAACATACTTCTCAATATCCCATGGGTCAAAAGAGAAATCACAAGGTAACTTAGAAAAGCGAATGGAAATACAATAGTATATCAAAACCTGTGAAACACATGTAAAAGCAGGGTTTCGCAGGAACTGAATAGCATTAGGTGCTAGTATAATAAAACAGGAAAGGTCTCAAACTGGCACTCTAAGCTTCTGCCTTAATCCAGAGCAAACACAAGGAGGAAATACTAGGAGAGCAGAAATGAACAAACAAAACAAGCAATAGGAAAAATAATAACATTGATAAGTCTCTAACCAGTGTGATAGAGGAAAAAGATACAAATGACCAATGTCAGGGACAAAAGAGGGGATATTACTCCTGATTTTATAGACATTTAAAAGATAAGGGAATATTATAAACAACTTTATTGCCAATCAACTTGATACCATGGATAATATGGACAAATTCCTTGAGAAACCATAAAAACTCATTCAAGAAGAACAAGATAACTTAAATAGTTCTATATCTATGAATGAAATTGAGTGCAGGCCTGACTTGTGGTGGTGCAGTGGATAAAGTGTCAACCTAGAATGCTGAGGTCGCCGGTTCGAAACCTTGGGCTTTCCTGGTCAAGGCACTTACGGGAGTTGATGCTTCCTGCTTCTTCCTTCTCTCTCCTCTCCCTCCTCTCTAAAATGAATAAATAAAATCTTTAAAAAAAAAAAAAGAATATGAGTTCATAGTGTAAAACCCTGCCATGTAAAGAAAACTTTAGGCCTCAATGCCTTCACTGGTAAATTCTACTAAACATTTAAAGAATAACTAAATTCTTATAGCATATTTAGCTCTTTCAGAACATAGAACATTTCTCAATTCATTTTATAATTCCTGCATCATCCTGATACCAGAACCAGGCAAAAACATTTCAAGAAAGAAAACTGCTGGCCAGTATTCTTCATGAACATTGACCCTGAAGTCTTTCACACAGTGTTGGCAACCCAAACCTAGCAATATATACAAAGAATAAAATATCTTTTCATCTGTACTTTATACCAGAAATGAAAGGTTAGTTCGACATTTAAAAAGTAATCAGTCACTAATTTTGTCAAAAGACCAAAAAGAAAAAGAAAAAAAAAGAAAAGGTATGATCATTTCAAAAGATGCTGAAAAAGTACTCTGGATTTGGAGTCTACCTCAGTTCAAGTGCTGTCTCTACGGTTTACGAGTTGTGTGGCCTTTGCCAAGTGACAGCTGTCTTTGAGAAGCTCTATCCTTATCATAGACTGGGTAGAAGAATCCTACTGTCATACTGCTGGGTGACGATGAGAGAGAAGACATCTGTCAAGTTCTCCAGAGTTGTACTTGGCCCACATGCCTCCCTCCTTCCTAAAGGACTGAAGGGTTAGTGGTAAGGTTATTACATGAGAACCCAAAGAAGGGCCAGTAGGTGCCTCCTGGTGTTCCCCACCTGCTGAACCCTGTGAGACTGAGCTCTGGAGGGAAGTAGCAGCAGTATTCTCAGTTGGCCAGTAGGGAGTTGCCTTGCTCCTGGGGCAGGGTGGGGGGTGTCCAGAGCAGGCATCATGGGCGAGGTCTCTGCTCACGGGCTTGGTGGACAGAGTGAGCCGTGCCGGAGGTGCTGCCTCAGCCATTTCAAACTTTTGTCCAGTGGTTGAACTTAAACCAGTGAGGCAGGGGAGCCGTCAGAGGTTTCTGAGTGGAGTAGTGGCATGACCACAGAAGCATTTGGAGCTGTTGTTGGAAATATGAATTATACATTTGTTGGTTGTAACTCTGATGATAGATTGGGGTGGTGAGGACCCTGAATTCACCAGGGAATGCTACTCCCAGGAAAATGCATCCTTGCATAAGGAGCAGTCCCAGGTCCTTGTGATCTGGCCGGGACCACAAATGGCCTTAACCTCAGGTAGATGCTAAGGCATCCTGCTCTGCATTTCCTTGCAAAGCTTGACTGGCTGTCCAAGAAAAGGAGCCTCCCTTTAGTCATACATGGGGGAGCAGGGTGTGGAGAAAAGCATCTCTGAGTCCTTCTTTGCGGACCATCACTTGGAGAAAGGAGGAATGTGGCATGGATACATGTAGAGGGGACACCCATAGGGGGTGCTCAGCACCCATTTCGGTGGTGATATTGCTGTCCTGGCCCCTCTCTTTCCTCAGAGTCCTTTATCCTAGCTCTCTCTTCAAGGTGAAGGAGTATAAGGGCAAGGGGAAAGCTTGGGTCATCCCACTAGAGAGAAATCTTGGAGAGAAATCTGAGATGTGGCCTGGAGCATTTGTGCATTTGTCAAAGCTGACCTTAAGTGACACTGATTTTTTCTCTCTGATAGGTGCTGGGAGTCTCTGAGGAAACTGACCCAAAGACAAATATCCTTGACTACCTCAAGGTTCATAGCAGGCCTCAGAGAGTTACTGACCAGGTTGGGTTAATAAGATATTTATTTACAGAGCATGTTGTGTGATGTCTGGCACTTAATAAATGTCTTATTAATTCTAGCTGTTTTCATCTTTAATTACTTCTTACAAAAGAAAAAAAGGGGGGCACAGGCCAAGGGGCTGAGTATAATAGTAGGTAACATTACAGCACTTAATATAGACTGGACACTATAAGGAAGGGCCTACATTTTATTTATTTATTTATTTGTTTATTTAGTGAGAGGGGAGGAAATAGAGAGACAGACCCCCACATGTGCCTCTACTGGGATCTACCCGTCAATCCCTGTCTGGAGCTGATGCTCAAATCAACTCTGCTATTCTCAGCAGCCACTGAGACCAGTTGAGCCTGCTATTCTCAGGGGCCAACTCTTGGACCAGTTGAGCCACTGGCTATGATAAGGGAAGAGAGAAAAAGATAGGGGAGAGGGAGGAGAAGAAAAGCAGATGGTCACTTCTCTTGTGTGCCCTGACCAGGGATTGAACCCAGGATGACTATACACTGGGCTGACACTCTTATCCACTGAGCCAACTGGCCAAGGTCAGGCAGGTTCTACTTTAACCCCCATTTTACATTGAGTAAACTGAGGCATGGAAAATTTTTTTTTAAAATATATCTTTTTATTTCATTTTTGTTTTTCTACATATTATCTTTCTATAAATTTTGTTTTATTTTATTTTTTTTTCAAATTATTATTATTTTTTTTTAATTTTATTTTTTTAATGGGGCAACATCAATAAATCAGGATACATATATTCAAAGATAACAAGTCCAGGTTATCTTGTCTTTCAATTTGTTGCATACCCGTCACCCAAAGTCAGATTGTCCTCTGTCACCTTCTATCTAGTTTTCTCTGTGCCCCTCCCCCTTCCCCTTTCCCTCTCCCTTTCCCCCCTCCCCCTGTAACCACCACACTCTTATCAATGTCTCTTAGTTTCACTTTTATGTCCCACCTACGTATGGAATAATGCAGTTCCTGTTTTTTTCTGATTTACTTATTTCACTTCGTATAATGTTATCAAGATACCACCATTTTGCTGTAAATGATCCCATGTCATCATTTCTTATGGCTGAGTAGTATTCCATAGTGTATATGTGCCACATCTTCTTTATCCAGTCATCTATTGATGGGCTTTTTGGTTGTTTCCATGTCCTGGCCACTGTGAACAATGCTGCAATAAACATGGGGCTGCATGTGTCTTTACATATCAATGTTACTGAGTTTTTGGGGTATATACCCAGTAGAGGGATTGCTGGGTCATAAGGTAGTTCTATTTTCAGTTTTTTGAGGAACCACCATACTTTCTTCCATAATGGTTGTACTACTTTACATTCCCACCAACAGTGTATGAGGGTTCCTTTTTCTCCACAGCCTCTCCAACATTTGCTATTACCTGTCTTGTTAATAGCTAATCTAACAGGTGTGAGGTGGTACCTCATTGCAATTTTGATTAGCATTTCTCTAATAACTAAAGAAGATGAGCATCTTTTCATATATCTGTTGGCCATTTGTACTTCCTCCTGGGAGAAGTGTCTGTTCATGTCCTCTTCCCATTTTTTTATTGGATTGTTTGTTTGTTTGTTTGTTGTTGAGTTTTATGAGTTCTTTGTCTATTTTGGATATTAGGCCCTTATCTGAGCTGTTGTTTGAAAATATCATTTCCCATTTAGTTGGCTTTCTGTTTATTTTGTTATCAGTTTCTCTTGCTGAGCAAAAACTTCTTAGTCTGATGTAGTCCCATTCATTAATTTTTGCCTTCACTTCTCTTGCCATTGGAGTCAAATTCATAAAATGCTCTTTAAAACCCAGGTCCATGAGTTTAGTACCTATGTCTTCTTCTATGTACTTTATTGTTTCAGGTCTTATGTTTAGATCTTTGATCCATTTTGAGCTAATTTTAGTACAGCGGGACAAACTGTAATCCAGTTTCATTCTTTTGCATGTGGCTTTCCAGTTTTCCTAGCACCACTTATTGAAGAGGCTTTCTTTTCTCCATTGTATGTTCTTGGCCCCTTTATCAAAAATTATTTGACTATATATATGTGGTTTTATTTCTGGACTTTCTATTCTGTTCCATTGGTCTGAGTGTCTACTTTTCTGCCAATACCATGCTGTTTTGATTGTCGTGGCCCTATAATATAGTTTGAAGTCAGGTATTGTAATGCCCCCAGCTTCATTCTTTTTCTTTAGGATTGCTTTGGCTATTTGGGTTTTTTTATAGTTCCATACAAATCTGATGATTTTTTGCTCCATTTCTTTAAAAAATGTCATTGGAATTTTGATGGGAATTGCATTAAATTTGTATATTGCTTTGGGTAATATGGCCATCTTGATTATATTTATTCTTCCTAACCAAGAACAAGGAATATTCTTCCATCTCATTATATCTTTTTCGATTTCTCTTAACAATGGTTTATAGTTTTCGTTATATAAGTCCTTTACATTCTTTGTTATGTTTATTCCTAAGTATTTTATTTTTTTGTTGCAATTGTGAAGGGGATTATTCTTTTGAGTTCGTTCTCAGTTGTTTCATTGTTGGCATATAGAAAGGCTATTGACTTCTGTATGTTAATTTTGTATCCTGCGACCTTACTGTATTGACTTATTGTTTCTAGTAGTCTTTTTGTGGATTCTTTGGGGTTTTCGATGTATAGGATCATATCATCTGCAAAAAGTGATACCTTTACTTCTTCTTTTCCGATATGGATGCCTTTTATTTCTTTGTCTTGTCTGATTGCTCTGGCTAGAACCTCTAGTACCACATTAAATAAGAGTGGAGAGAGTGGACAACCCTGTCTTGTTCCTGATTTAAGGGGGAAAGCCTTCAGTTTAGTGCCATTTAATATGATGTTAGCTGATGGTTTATCATATATGGCCTTTATCATGTTGAGATATTTTCCTTCTATACCCATTTTGTTGAGAGTCTTAAACATAAAATTGTGTTGTATTTTATCAAAAGCCTTTTCTGCGTCTATTGATAAGATCATGTGGTTTTTGTTCTTTGTTTTGTTGATATGGTGTATTACGTTAACCGTTTTACGTATGTTGAACCATCCTTGAGATTCTGGGATGAATCCCACTTGATCATGATGTATTATTTTTTTAATATGTTGTTGTATTCGATTTGCTAGTATTTTGTTTAGTATTTTAGCATCTGTATTCATTAGAGATATTGGTCTGTAGTTTTCTTTTTTTGTGCCATCCTTGCCTGGTTTTGGTATGAGGATTATGTTGGCCTCATAAAATGTGTTTGGAAGTATTGCTTCTCCTTCAATTTTTTGGAAGACTTTGAGGAGAATAGGAACCAAGTCTTCTTTGAATGTTTGATAAAATTCGCTGGTATAGCCGTCTGGGCCTGGACTTTTATTTTTGGGGAGGTTTTTTAATGGTTTTTTCTATTTCTTCTCTACTAATAGGTGTGTTTAGGCTTTCTGCTTCTTCTTGACTCAGTCTAGGAAGGTTGTATTGTTCTAGGAATTTATCTATTTCTTCTAGCTTGTTGAATTTAGTAGCATATAGTTTTTCATAATATTCTACAATAATTCTTTGTATATCTACAGTGTCCATGGTGATTTCTCCTCTTTCATTTTGGATTTTGTTTATATGAGTTCTTTCTCTTTTTTCCTTGGTAAATCTTGCCAAGGGTTTGTCAATTTTGTTGACTTTTCAAAGAACCAGCTCTTTGTTCTATTAATTTTTTCTATAGTTTTACTGTTCTCTATTTCATTTATTTCTGCTCTGATTTTTATTATCTCCTTTCTTCGGCTGGTTTTGGGTTTTCTTTGTTCTTCTTTTTCTAGTTCCTTAAAGTGTGAAGTTAAGTGGTTCACTTGGACTCTCTCTTGTTTGTTCATATATGCCTGAAGTGATATGAACTTCCCTCTTATCGCTGCTTTTGCTGCATCCCATAGATTCTGATATGTCGTATTGTCATTTTCATTAGTCTGTATGTATCTTTTGATCTCTGCACTTATTTCTTCTTTGACCCATTCATTTTTTAAAAGTATGTTGTTTAGTTTCCACATTTTTGTGGGATTTTTTTGCTCTTTTTTGCAGTTGAATTCTAGTTTCAAGGCTTTATGATCAGAAAATATGCTTGGTACAACTTCAATTTTTCTGAATTTGCTGATGTTGTTTTTGTGGCCCAACATATGGTCAATTCTTGAGAATGATCCATGTACACTGGAGAAAAATGTATACTCAGTCACTTTGGGATGAAATGTCCTGTAGATGTCTATCATATCCAGGTGCTCTAGTGTTTTGTTTAAGGCCAATATATCTTTGTTGATTCTCTGTTTGGATGACCGACCTAGAGCCATCAGCGGTGTATTGAGGTCTCCAAGTATGATTGTATTTTTGTCAGTTTTTGTTTTAAGGTCAATAAGTAGCTGTCTTATATATTTTGGTGCTCCTTGGTTTGGTGCATATATATTAAGAATTGTTATGTCTTCTTGATTCAGTGTCCCCTTAGCCATTATGAAATGGCCATTTTTGTCTCTGAGTACCTTTGTTGTCTTGTAGTCAGCATTATCAGATATGAGTATTGCTACGCCTGCTTTTTTTTGGATGTTATTTGCTTGGAGTATTGTTTTCCAGCCTTTCACTTTGAATTTATTTTTATCCTTGTTACTTAGATGAGTTTCTTGTAGGCAGCATACAGTTGGATTTTCTTTTTTAATCCATTCTGCTACTCTGTGCCTTTTTATTGGTGAGTTTAATCCGTTTACATTTAGTGTAATTATTGACACTTGTGAGTTCCCTATTGCCATTTTATAGATTGCTTTCTGTTAGTTTTGTGTCTTGTTTGATCCTTCTCTTTCTTTTTTCTATATTTTGTTTTTATTTCATTGTATTCCATACATCTTTCCTCTGTTGCTATCTTTTTTATCTCATGTGCTTCTGTGGTGGTTTTTTCAATGGTGGTTACCTTTACGTAATGAAAAGGGTTCCTACCCTGTTCATTGTAGCGCACTATTTTGTGAGTACTTTTGCACTCCATCGTCCTTTGCTACTGTTAACCTCCATCCTCTCCCCCCTTTCTTTTTGTTGTTGTTACAGTTTAAATTTGGTTTTATTGTGTTCTTCTTGGAGCTTTTACTTGTGGCTTTTTTTTTTTTTTGTTCTTTGTATCTGATTGGAGAACCCCCTTTAGTAATTCCTGGAGTGGGGGTTTTCTGATGATAAATTCCCTCATCTTTTCTGTATCCGTGAATGTTTTTATTTCTCCTTCATATTTGAAGGATAGCTTTGATGGGTATAGTATTCATGGCTGAAAGTTCCTCTCTTTCAGGACTTTAAATATTGGGGTCCACTCTCTTCTAGCTTGTAGAGTTTCTGCTGAGAAATCTAATGATAATCTAATGGGCCTTCCTTTATATGTTGTATTCTTCTTTTTCCTGGCTGCCTTGAGAATTTTTTCTTTGCCGTTGGTTTGTGCCAATTTCATTATGATGTGCCTTGGAGTAGGTTTGTTGGGGTTAAGAAAACTCGGAGTTCTGTTTGCTTCATGAATTTGAGGCTTTAGTTCTTTCCACAGGCTTGGGAAGTTCTCATCTATTATTTGTTTGAGTATGTTCTCCATTTCATTTTCTCTCTCTTCTCCCTCTGATATACCTATTATTCTCATGTTATTCTTTCTGATGGAGTCAGATAATTCTTGTAGGGCTATCGCATTTTTTTTCATTTTTGAGTCTCTTTCTTCTCTCTGTTGTGCCTCAAGTTGCCTGTCTTCTACTTCACTAATCCTCTCTTCTATCTGGCCTGTTATATTAGCTAAACTTGTTACCTCGTTTTTCAGCTCGTGAATTGAGTTTTTCATCTCTGTTTGATTTGTTTTTATAGTTTCAATTTCCTTGGACATATATTCTTTGTGTTCATTGAGTTGTTTTCTGAGCTCCCTAAATTGCCTTTCTGTGTTTTCTTGTATATCTCGTAGGATTTTTAGGATTTCTATCGTGAATTATTTGTCATTTAGCTCCAAGGTTTCCAATATATTAAATTTTTTCTCCATAGATTTTTCCTCATCTAGCTGTGTTACCTCTCTTTCTTTTGTATCCATGATATTCGATTGTCTCTTCCTTAATGGCATCTGAGGGTGGTTTTGTTGATAGTATTAATGAGATTTAATAAAGAATAAAAAGTTAAAAAAATAAAAAATCAAAAAAAGTTGTTTTTTTAAAATTAATAATGAAATAAAGAAAAATAAAATAATAAAAAAATTTAAAAAAAATTTTAAAAAAGGAAATTATTTCCCCCCTCTTTTTTTCCTCTCCTCTCTTCTCCCCTCTTTCTTGAGGAAATCTTGTGGTGAACTGTGAATTATATTGTATTTAATAGAACAAACAATGCCTGTAATGGAAGGCCTGAATTGGGGAAAAGTAATAAAGGGGCAAAAAAAATAAAAAATAAATAAATAAAATTAAAAAGGGGGGGTATGGACCCACAAAAAGCAAATAATAAAAAAATTTGGATCAAGAATAAAATGATTTGCTTTTAGGTGTTGGTTGACTAAGAGTTATGATGAGAGGAATAAGAGGGAAACCGGAAAATGGGGGGACAAATTAAAAAATTACTATTGTATTTAGTGGAACAAGAGCTTGATAAAATGAAGAGCCAGGGATGGGAGCACTGCTAGTGAGTTAAAAAGGTGAAGTAAAAACCCCCCAAATGCCACAAACATAAGTTTGAGTCCCAGATAAGTTAATTTGTTCGTTATTGAGGTTTGAATGAGAGGAGACGTAAAGGAGAAAGGAAGAAACTAATATAGAGGGAGAAAAGAAAGAGAGAGAGAGAGAAACCACTAAAGGAAGAAAAAAGAAAAAAGAGGAGAGAGAGAGGGAGAGAGAGTTAAGGGTTTTGGAGTACAACCCTCATAGAGAGAAAGGAAGAGGAAAGAAAAGATAATGGGAGATGTAACACTTATGGGTAATGTAGTTTAAGGAGAGGAGAGAATAAGACCGGTAGAGAGTTAAATGACCAAATTGGAGGAGGAAAAAAAAAATCAAGGATGAAGATAAGAGAAACAAACGAACAAATATAATAAAATGGGATAGGTTATAAAGTCTGCAGATTATTTTTGATTTTGAGAGGTTATCTTCTTGCTTTTTCTTTTCTCTCCCTCTTCCTGGTCGGTGACTCTGTACCCCGGGTTCTGCCCCTTTGGCACGCTCAGGTAGAGGTTTGCAGTTGATAAGTCTCTATGGCAATGTCATGTATTGTGCTTTAGTCTCGTTGGCAGTCGAGGCTCATTAGCATTTATAGGCTCCGACAGTGAGAGAGTCCGTGTTCCTGGAGCCTTTCTCCTAGTCTTTCCTTCCTCAATTAGTAGCCTGATAATCCAGCTATGGGGTTGCTGCTGCCTCTGCCTGGATAGTAAGAGGCTCAAAGAGCTCGCCACTCCCCACTCTATTCCCACTCAGCACAGGGCTCTGGGTAAGGCTCAGTCAATCAGAGCTGCTAGCATAATCAGCCGGGGCTTCTGCCCACTCAAAGACCTCTGGCTCTGCCACTCTGTCCGGTAACATGGGCGGGCACCCACTTCCGGGGCGCTTGGAGGAAACTCTCGTTCACTGTCTGCACACGCAGACCAGGATGTCAGACCGGAAGTCTCGCCCTCTGAGTGAAACCCCCCCAGCCGCTCTGAAAAGTTCTAGTGTTGGAATTGGCTCTCGATCCGTCCCCGTGTGCGGCTTTTTCAAGGCGCTGGGGTGGCCTGAGATTGCGCTTTAGGCCCACACAAAGGCCCCTGACTCTGCCCCTCTGTGGTACAACACGGGTGCACACTTCCGGGGCTTTGGAAGGAATCTCTCGCCCACTATCTGCGCACACCGACCAGGAGATCGGGTAAAATGGCTGCCCCGCTTGTCTTTCTTTGTCTGGGTTTGGCGCGAGTGTTAGCTGTATTGCCCGGGTTGTCACAGGAACAGTTTTTCCTCGGCTTGTATCTCCGTGCCACAGCCTGGTTCGGCCATTTGTGCTGCGGCCTGGATCTATTCACCCCCTTTGCCCGCCTTAGTTTCTATATTCTCAGTTTCCAGTGAAAGCTGCCCTATTTAGGTTAGTGAGGAAGGCGGAGCATTTCTTACTCCCTATTTCCTTCAGGGTCTGGTTATATATTTAGCCAATTTTTCGCTCAATCATACCTTTGGGTGTATTGCAAAACATCTGGAGGCTCCAAGGATAGGTTTTTCTGTTTCTGGTTGAAGATCTTGTTGAGTTTTGGGGGAGATTTATCAGTATCGCTTCCTACCCTGCCATTACTCTGAGGAATGGAAAATTTAAGTGACTTGCCCGAAGCCATGCCAAAAGGACCCAGAAGACGTTGTGTAAACCTCACCTGAGACCCACTCTGGTTCTGTAGTTCAGGTCTGCCTTATGCCTATAGCTCATGTCACTTGAGTGCATGGCCAAGTTCTTGGTCTCACTCATGCTCCTGTGAGGCTGATTATTCCAGAAAGACCAACAATTAACTTTAGAACCAGCCCAGATTTTTCTTGGCTGAGCTTAAGACTCCAATGCAGGTTAAACAAAAGTAAATCAAAAAAAATATTGGAAAAAGCAATGACATTTATTATTTCACTTAATGAGAAGCCTTAATGGAAGTTGAAACTCTAGGTTGATTAAGAGTTAGTGACCCAGTGACATTATCAAGGACCCAGGCTACTGCCACTCTCAACATGTAGCTTTTCTTCTCAAGGTAGTTTCTCCAGGCACCTAGACACCTGCTATGTGCAGAGGGAAAATGAGAGAACATTTGTGTCTTGTATGCTTTACGTGAATGAGGAAGTCTTTCCCAGAACCCCCACGGCATTTGCCTGCTCGAGGCTATGTCTTGGCAGGATGACTGAGAAATCCACAACTGGCTTAGACCAAACAATGTTCACCTGGACTCAACCTCTCCTAAATGACATGGCCTCTCAGAAGTGACCAACATATCTGAGTTCCATGAGCAATGAAGAAATGAGGTGTTCCTTGGGGGCAGGCAGCCAGGTCACGGTCTTACTGTGGTGTGTGTTGGTGCCCGTCTCCACCCCCGCCGGCTGTGCACTGGCTCCCCTGATCAGCTGTCCCTGAAGGACATCTATCCCACGCTAGCATCTATCTTAGAACTCCTTGCCTCCATCCCATGTGTCCTTCTAGCTGCTGCCCCTTTTCTTTGCTTCCTCAAGAGCCAAAGCCCTTGAATTGTCTACGCTCACCACCTCTTCCTGCTCGTGCACTGTTTAACCAGGCTTCCAGCTTCTCATCTCCACCAAAACAGCTGCCAGACATACTCAGAATTTGCCCACTGCCAGCACCCTCATTCTCCTCTGGACTCTCAGGGGCCTGCTAGTTGCCGTTTTCACCCTTTGTCTCCTGGGTGAGACCTCTACACGCAGCCCTGCTGATCCCTTTACAATGAGGGAGAGTGGCCAGGCCAACCTCACAGACCCCAGCCTGCTCAGTGCACCCACAGCAGAGGCCCTGTCCTCACTGTGTGCGGCCAGGTCTGCTGCTGCTTCCCTCTGCCTGACCTCCTTCTGGCGTTCTCCCCCGGGCGCTCTCCGTCCCTCTGCCCTGCTCTCTGAGGACTCACCACACAAGCCAGCTTTACTTCTCAGTGACCTTGTCATCACCTGACAGCCCACGTTCACATATTTATGGTCTGATTCCTGCAGTCACACATAAGCTTCGTGAGGGTAGGAACCCTGTCCAATTTAGTTAGTGCTAAAACAGTGCCCGGTACCCACTAAATACATGCTAAATATTTGTTGACCGCTATTGAACTATGTGACCTCAGGTGAATCACTTTAGATTTGGGGGTGTCAGTTTTACCTATGAACTGAGGGGCTCACTGACTTCCAAGTTTCTTTTTTTTAAAAAAAAAGTCTCTAGAAAGGTGATATATCAGCTTTCTTGGGGTGCCATAGCAAAGAACACAGTCTGATTGGATTAAATGACAGACATCTATTTTCTCACACTTCTCAGGGTTGGAAGTCTGAGAAGGTGTCAGCTGGGTTGGTTCCTTCTGAGGCTTGTAGATGACTGTCTTCTCCCTCTGTTCTCACACAGTCTTTTCTCTGTGCCTGTGTCCTAATCTCCTCTTATAAGGACACTAGTTAGTTTGAATTAAGGCCCACCCAAATGACCTCATTTTAATTTAACTCACCTCTGTAAGGCCCTGTCTTCAAACACAACCACATTCTGAGATCCTGGGGGTTAGAGGCTTCAATATATAAATTTGAGGGGGGGGGGGCAAAATTCAGCCATAATAGATAATAATGTCACAGCCTACAGTAGTTACAGGACCTTAGAGGGAACTGTGCCCTGGAGCGAGAGATAATTTTTGAAAACAACATTGAAAGATAAGAAAGTGGTTTCAAGATTGCTGTGCTTATACTTCTGACTCTATTTATTAGATAAATTTCCAGTAAACCTCCTTGTGAAAATGTGGGGATTTTTTTCTCCCATTGTTTTGCTGCCTGATCACAGCCTCAGCAGGTGAGTGGAACATCGGGGCTCGGCCCAGACGGCACGGCTGCAGATGTTGCGCTTTCCAGTGCTTTCCTCCGCGTCTGCTGTTTCCAGTGCGCCCTTTCTTAGGGCTCACTGTGCTTCCCTCCAGGTGAACACAGGAACCGTCCCTGCTGTTACTCCTCAGGCAGCTAACTCTTTGGAGCTGCTTGGCCTGGGAGATTCTGGGGAAGGCTGCTGTCCAGCGAGATCAGGACACCTCACTGCCCAGGGGCCGGGGGCCATTGTGTCCAGGCCCTTTGTCAGAACTTCATTTCAGAAACGCTGCCCCACTTTTCTGCTGGTGCGGAAGCCAGCCAGCCTCTCCCTGCTCCGTCAGTTCTCCCCACTGCATGCCAGGCAGGTCTTGTCCGTGCAGCCCTGAATCTGGAATGTGGAACTGGTTTCCAGTAAAACTTCCGACTTTAGTCAGCTCTCTCCATGACACCAGTGCAGAAGGATGGTGTGCTGTGGGTGGGCGGCCTGACTCCTCACCTGTTCTGTCTGCAAATCCATCTCCTAAGTGGCCTCCCTGGAGCCCCACTACTTTTCCTTGGCTTGGACACTCAGTGCCACCCATGGAGCCCCTGCCCGTCGAGAGAAGGAAGCAGCTGGACTGGCAAGGACAGTCCCAGGTTTCCATTCCTAAAACGGGCTGGGCTGTCAGAGAGCCAGCGGCCAGACCCCCCTCCCCCGGCAGGCGGTGCCTGTGGGTTTCCCCAGCACTTCCTGGGACTGCCACAACCCTCTGCCAGTGTTCCACTGGGGGCTTCTTGGTTTCTTGTAAAAGATGCGATTAGAGTAACCTTGAAGATTTATTCCCACCTTATTTCATAAACACAACAGGGAAATGCCAATGACACGCAAGCCGTTCCTCAAACCACCTTGTTTTTGAGCTCTGCAATGGAAACACACCACTTCCTTCCACTGAGTCAGGCCCGGCCTGGCCTCCCTTTCTCCGGGCGCCTGACTTGCAGCAGTGGCTCAATGCCAGCTACACACAAGTGCGATGTCACTATTTCCATTAAAAATGTTGACTCTCCAGGTGGAACTCAATCATTGAAAAAGTTTCGGGGTTTTGTGTGTGTATGTGTGTGTGTGTGTGTGTTTGTGTTTAAAGATTGCTTAAGTCATTAAATAGGTTAAAGAAGGTGTGGTTGGTGTGCCCACCCACTGTTCACATCTCTGATTCAGTTAGTGCCGCCCCACCAGCCCTGGACACTCAGGAAACACCTGGGTGTGGATGTCTCAGTCCACGTTAGGAGCCTTAGCATGAGCCAGAGATGCCAGTAGACACAAAGGCTGGGAGCAGCTGGAGCTCAGAGGACGATGAAGATACTTATTGTTAAAGTCTATCTTTTCTAAAACTTTCTAGGTACTGCAGCTAGAACAATTTCTCTCATGTTGGCCCCCCTCAGAGCCTGTTGAAGCCCTCCCTCAGTCTTGTCCGTGAATAGATATCTGCCAAGAGAGTGCTCCACTCTGGAGTCTCCTCTCCACCTCCAGCAGAGGGGACCTATACTCTTCCTCCTCCTGAATAGCATCTGAGTGGCCTCAATCCAGCACAGGCTGGGCTAGGGTGCAGGACCAGGAGCTCACCCACATAGGCAGGTCCCACTGGAAGCATTGGTACTGGCCAGGCAGGCAGGCGGCAGGTTCTGGGACACAGATGGGAATAGTTTCAGAAGCCCAGGCCCTAAGCCTGAAGCCACATGCCAGGAGCCTAGAAAAAACAAAAATTGGAATCTGGGTTAGGAGACTGGAGGACAGGTTCCAAATATCTTCATTTAAAAGTGTGAGATGACACCGAGCCAGATCCCCTGGCAGACAGGCAAACACCATGGCTCTGCAGACCGGGCTGGGAGAGCCCTGACAGAGGCAGCAGCTGCAAGGGCCCCACCTGGACCAGCTGCCTCCATCCCCTGCTCCCCAGCAGTGCAGCTTTGCCTGTCATTCCTTCAACTCGGCCACACCCACCCCTCCATCCCTGCTTTTCTTCCAACCTCAGCCTCCATCCCAATCTAGCCCTCTCCGAAACTTCACAGTAACCCAGTATTGTCATGCCATCAACACATAAATGAACCTCAGCCCCCAAAGTCCTTTGCTGTCCTTATTTCAGATGTCAATCCTTGTCCCCTTCTTGAGGGTAAAGACCAGCTAAAGGCCATTAGATTGGCTCCCAAAGCCCTACCACTACCAACAGTGCCTGGTGACTCAGAGTCAGGACCACAGGGCTGGAACAGACTATTCTGATGCTGGGAGAGGAAGTGGGATCCAAGCCAGCTGCCTCCTGGCTTCTCCCAGAGGCCTCTCCATCTGCAGGTCCTGCTTCCATGTTTCATGCCCCCCTAAGGGACAAAATGCAATGTGAATATGGTGCTTGACATAAATTAAGGGTAAGATGTTTGTCATTGTCAATATTTTTTTTTTTTTTTGCCATTACGTCTTAAACAGTTTCTCTGAACAGTTCCTGTGATGGCTTCTGGAAAGGCCCGACCCTGGGCTCCTAAGCGTAGCTCTTTAATCCCCATACCTGTTTTTGTTTCAGACTCTTATAACACTGAAGTTAAAAACCACAGAAACCAAAGTCACCAGCCAGTGGGTCACAAAGATGAGCTTCATTTTGTTTGTTACAGTGATTCTTATGAATCCCTTACATTATTGCATCAAACTCTAAAAAATAAATAAATAAAAGAGAAAAAGAAAACAGTCCTTGCTGTCCTCTGAAAAGGAAAACCAGAACAGTTCTAAGCGTGCTTCACTCAGTCTGGGGTTTCTGGGCCTGCTGGCATGCTGGCTGCTTTTCCATTGTTTCTCTGCGACGTAACCCTTGCTGTGTCTAGAACCATCCTCTCATTTCCTCTTCATGGTGTTGTGGTTTGGTCTTTGATTTCAAAATCATTCAACGTTCATTCAGCAAAATTTTGATGAGCATGTTATCAAGTCAATTCACCAAATACCCAACAAAAGTCCAGTGTGTGTGTCCCCAGCCCTGTGTGCTCCACCACACCACCCTGCAGGCTCCTGCCTTCTGTCTGGGGGCCAAGAGGACAGCAACTGGCCGTGGGCACATTTGGGGTTTGGAGGGTTTGGTGTTTCTTTATTGGATAGAGGCAGGAAAGGCTCCAGGAACAGAGATGCTGCTGCTACTGCTCCTGGGACAAACCCTCCATAAGCATCTGTCACAGGCCGGGACCACTCTCCCTATTTGGTGCTCACAGCAACCCTGTGAGCCATTATTACCCCCTCAGTAGACGATGACAACTAAACACTGCCGGGCTCACTCATTCACCCCCAGCACTGAGCTCGTCAGTGGCAGAACTTGCACGATACAGAGACATATGGACCTTACCCCGAAGTGAAGGACACAGGGCCCACCCAAGTGAATTAAAATAATGCATCAAGTTAATTAAAATATTGCCAAGGGGAGCATTTGCTTTTTGGCATCTACTGCGTTATTATGAAGTAAGTAATCAGAGACCGTTTTAAAATGGAGAAAATAATTCTAGTTCAATGGGTTGAAAGCATAGAGGAAAATGGTTTCTATCCGAAAAGAGGAAACCCTGACTGTCAAGTCAGAATCATGGAAGGAAAGGAAAGTTGTCTGGATAGTGTGTTCTCCATCCTTAAGAGGGTGGAGAGCCCGAGACAGATGGGTCACTTGTCCACCCTTTCATCTGTATGCCCACTCCCTGTCTTCGATGTTCTCACCAGTGTTTTAAGGGTCACGTGACGTCACAGCTTCCCATCACCTTCACCGCACCACTGCTCCTGCTCCCACAGGGTTCCCCAGAGGCCATGTCCCCCTGTTCTCCAGTCCAGCACTGCCACTGGACAAGCCCTAGGCACTCGCCTCTGCTTTCCAGGATTAGCCATGGCAGTGAGATTTCGGTGTGCCCGCTCTTGTGGGCTGTTTCCCGTTTGATATCTTAGGCTCAGTCTCGCCTCACCACTTCTACATCAGCCATTCTCTCAAGGAGGGGCACCTAACGGGTGTCGGAAGGGGCAGGCTGCAGGGACCTTGGCAGTGATGGGTCCCCAAGCACCTTTATCTACTCACTGGCTCCTCCCTGCCACCCTCATTCCAACCCTCCACTTTCTTGCACTTTTGCTTTCTCTCATTGCATTCAAGTTGGTTATTTAAAAAACCAAGTACGATTTCTTCCCCCTTTGTTATTTCCTCCCCTCCCCACCTTCCCTCCAGCAGTGATTTTCATTTATCTAAACTTGTCTTAAGTTTCCATTTACTATAATTCTGGCCCAAACATTTCCATTGAGACCCCTTTACATTCCTGGTGCTTCCTCTGGGGTGGAGTTGGAACCTCCAGAGGTGAGTGATGGCAGGTTATGTGTTGATCATTTGTGTTAGTACCTCACACCCCCCAAATTGAAAGCTCACGTGTCTGTGGCTTTCCCTGACCTACATCTAGGGGTGCTGTCAACACCACCATTTCATAGGTGAGCATTGATACTCAAATGGTCCAGTGACCCCTCACTCTTAGCCAAATACTCTTCCTAAGAGAAGCCCTGGAAAAACACCTCTTCATTTTTCTCCTCACAGTGCAGACATTTTTTTCTCATGTAAAGCTCAAACATCCCCAAATCTTAAAATGGTCCTAATTTTCAAAGCATTTCAAGCGTATTTGAAAGTAGCTAGAAATAGTTCAGTGAACCTCATGAACCTATCACCCAGCCTTAATGATCATCAAAGTGTGGCTATTCCTCTCTCATCCCTAACCCTCTTTTAAAATGTATTTTAAAATATGCATTGATTTATAAAATACAAGGTAAGAAGAAAAAAATAAATTCAGTAACATTTATAAATTATGCATGTGTTATCTGAACAGACTCAGATTTGAAAAATAGCTGCATCCTGAATGTGTACAGTAAACTATTCAACTCCTATGTGCTGATGCTTGTTATAGCCATGTCGCATGGGCTCAGTTCTTTTTGTGTCACTGTTCTTTACCATTTTTTGGAGATGGTTTAGACTTGCAAAAAAGTTTCTGAGATAATAAGAATTTCTGTGTGCCCCCTATCCAGTTCCCAAAATGTTAATACTTTATCATATAATTTTTTTCTGAATTGAGAATAAGTTGCATACATTGTACCTTTTCACTGCTAAATTCTTAGAGACAAAGACATTCTCTATATAATTATTCATGTTAAGAATTAACGTATATAAGACCCTATAATCTAGTCTCCATATAATATTCCAATTTCACCGATTATCTCACTAATTTGTTTATGGAAAAGAAGAAAATTGTTTTGTTTTTCTGGTCTGGGGTGTAATCAAAGATCTCACTAGGCATTTAGTTGTCATTTCTCTCTAGTCTCCTCAGACTGGGACGGCTCTCCACTCTGTCCTTCTGTCCATGACCTTGACATTTTTGTAGAGTATCGTTTCTCTCCTCCTCCTCCTCCTCCTCCTCCTCCTCCTCCTCCTCCTCCTCCTCCTCCTCCTCCTCCTCCTCCTTCTCCTCCTCCTTTTCTTATTCTGCTTCTTTCTCCATATCCTTCTCCTCCTTGTCTCCCTTCTCATTAGCTGGAAATCTAAGAAGCCTTGTTATTTTGCCATAGATGTTTCTCTCAGTAACATATACTTTTCTCCATGATCCCTGAGCACTAAAAGAAGGCTGGCTTCTCATCCGTGTGACTTTCTGCTTTCTTTGGATGTGGACATGTGGATCTGAGACATGGCTTGCCTCGCTTCTCAAGTCCTGAGACCCCAGTGGATGCCGGGGGCCAGGCTGCCTGCCTCACACACCTGCATCCAGCCTCAAATGTCCTGTGCTCAGAGAAGGTTATTGTTCACTGTTGATGACCCTGGGGCAGCAGGAGGATAAAACACCTGACTAGTGTCTTAAAAGTCTTTTTTTTCTCTCTACTATTCACACACACACACACACACACACACACACTGATGGTGCAGGGGCAGTCACTGAATGTAAGCTCTCCATTGCTTTGTCAACTTCTAGAATCAACCAAGGGGCCAAGTGTGGAAGATTCAGTTAAGGTGGCCAAGCAGGAAGTCAGTGTTATCAGCTGTAACTTGGTCACGAGGGAAATGTCAAATACTCAATGTAAACAAGTAAAAATAACCAGTGCAGTTTATGGAGGGATGAGAGGGGGACTGTGGAAGGAAAGTGAAGATGTCATGTGCACTCTTTGAAGGAGGGAGTAAAGGCATCCTTGCTACACTCAGTGAGAAATAGGAGAAACACAAGGGTGCAGAAGTCAGCAGAACATCCTTGATAGCCCAGAGAGCAGCGCGTGAGGGTATGGAAAGCCAGGAAGTAATCTGCCAGGAGAAATGGTGAATCGAGGCCAAGGGCCAGCTTCTGGCGGCCCTGTGCTGCTGGGCAGGCTTCTCTCCATTGTAAGCCACGCTCTATTCTCTCATACTTCACCACATTACAAGCACATTGATAATTGTTTCAAAGACCACTGAAATCAGAGCCAGAGGAACTGAATTCTTGTCTTGGTTTCATCATTCACTATCAATCAGTTATTATCTAGGCAAGAGTTTGCTGCCCCATGGGTAATAAGTACCTGCCCCCTACTCTCAGAGTTGCTGTGAGGGTCAAAATAGATAATGTGCATTTAGGTATTTTATAAACTATGTATTGCAAGTAGTATCAATATTGGTAGTTATTATCACATTATTATCATTATGGGAAGAAGGAGGGCAAACACGTGAAACACCATCCGAAAATATAAATGAGTAAATTAAGACACGAGTGGGAGCTCTGCAACATCATTTAAATGGAGGAAAAAGGTTTTCAACGGAAAGTCTGAGGCTCCCAAAGGTAAAGAGAGTTGTCACCTCAGTGAGGACTACACTACACTTAGGGAAAGCAAGCCCATGTTATGTATAAATCTTTTTCTTTTTAATTTTATATGTTTATTTTAAAATTATAGTTGATGTCCATTATTATATTAGTTTCAGATATACAACCTTGTGATTAGACATTTATATCACTTTCTAAGTGATCACTCAGGTAAAATGCAGCAACCATTTGACACCATGCATAGTCATTACAATATGCATCACACTACATCCCTGTGACTGTTCTGCCTCCACCAATTTGCACTTCTAAATCCCTTTGCCTGACCTGTGGTGGCGCAGTGGGTAAACCGTCGACTTGGAATGCTGAGGTTGCCAGTTCGAAACCTTGGGCTTGCCTGGTCAAGGCACATATGGCAGTTGATACTTCCTGTTCCTCCCCCTCTTCTCTCTCTCCCCGCCCCCTGTCTCTGTCTCCTTTCTCTAAAATGAATAAACTAAAAATAAATAAATAAATAAATAAATAAATAAATAAATAAATAAATAAATCCCTTCACCTCTTTCGCCCATCCTCCCCCAATGCCTCTCCCACCTGGCAACCCTCAAAATACTCCTTGTATCTGTGAATCTTTTCTGCTTGTTTATTTTATTTTCTAGATTCCACATACAAGTAAAATCGCTTGCCATTTGTCTTTCTCTGTCTGACTTATTTCACTCAGCACAATACCCTCTAGGTCCATCCATGTTGCCAGAGATGGCAAGATTTCATTTTTTTTTATTGATGAATCATATTCCATTTAAAAATATGCCACTTCTTCTTGATCCATTCATATATTGATGGACACTTGAATTGCTTCCATACCATGGCTATTGTAAATAATGCTGCATCAAATATAGGAATGCACATGTCTTCTCTATTTAGTGTTTTGGGTTTCTTCAGATAAATACTCAGAAGTGGAGTTGCTGGATCCTTCTTTGTTTCTTGTTATATAACGTGTGTGTGTGTGTGTGTGTGTGTGTGTGTGTGTGTGTGTGTGTTTCCAGAGTTAGAAGTGGAGAGGCAGTCAGACAGACTTCCGCATGCTCCCAGCTGGGATCCACCCAGCACGCCCACCAGGGGGCAATGCTCTGCCCATCTGCAGCTGTTGCTCCGCTGCCACTGGAGCCATTCTAGCACCTGAGGTGGAGGCCATGGAGCCACCTTCAGCGCCTGAGCCAACTTTGCTCCAATGGAGCCTTGGCTGCTGGAGGGGAAGAGGGAGATAGAGAGGAAGGAGAGGGGGAAGGGTAGAGAAGCAGATGGGCACTTCTCCTGTGAGCTCTGACCCCTGACTGGAAATCGAACCCAGAACTTCGACATGCCAGGCCAACACTCTACCACTGAGTCAACCAGCTAGGGCCTCTATAACCTTTTGTTTTAAAGTCTGTCTGTTATAAGTATTTCTACCTTAGCTTTTTGTTTTGTTTCCATTTTCATAAAGTATCTTTTTCTACTCCTTTACTTCAGTCTGTGTGTGTCTTTCAATCAGAAGTGAGTCTCCTATAGATAGCATATATAAGGGTCTTGTTTTGTGATCCACTCAGTCACCTTTTGTCTTTGATTGTAGCATTTAGCCATTTGCATTTAGAGTGATTGTTGACAGGTATGTATTTATTGCCAATTTTTATTTTTATTTTTTATCTTTTATATATTATTATTTTTTTGTAATTTTATTTAAAAAGCTTAAGTTAGTGGGGTGACAATATCAGTGAGTACACAAGTTTCAAGTGAACATTTCTATAGCATTTGAACTGTGTACCCAAAGTCAAATCATTTTCTATCATCATATATTTGTTCCTCTTAAAGAAGGCCCTATAACATTTCATATAATAATGGTTTGGTGGTGATGAAGTCTGTCTTGTCTAGGAAGCTCTTTTTTTGTCCTTTGATTATAAATGGTAGCTTTGTTGGGTGGAGTAGTCTTGGTTGTATGTCCTTGCTTTTCATCACTTTAAATATTTCTTGCCAATCTCTTCTGGCTCGCAGAGTTTCTGTGGGGAAATCAGCTGACAGTTTTATGGAAGCTCCCTCGTAGGTAACTAACTGCTTTTCTCTTGCTGCTTTTAAGATTCTCTCTTTATTTTTAACCTTTGGTATTGTAATTATAATGTGTCTTGATGTGGGCCTCTTTGGGTTCATCTTGTTTGGGACTCTGAATTTCCTGAGCTTATATGTTTATTATTTTTACCAAAGTAGGGAAATTTTCTGTCCTTTTTTTAAATACGTTTTCAATTTCTTGCTCTCTCGGACATCCCTACTATACAAATGTTGGTACACTTAACGTTGTCCCAGGGGATCCTTACACTATCCTCAATTTTTTGGATTCTTTTTTTTTTTTCTGTTTGTGATTGTTTTCTGCTTTTTTTGTTTTGTTTTGTTTTGTATTTTTCTGAACTGAGAAGCGGGGAGGCAGACAGACTCCCACATGTGCCTGACTGGGATCCACCTGGCATGCCCACCAGAGGGTGATGCTCTGCCCATCTGGGGCCATTACTCTGTTGCATCCGAAACCATTTTAGCATCTGAGGCAGAGGCCATGGAGCCATCCTCAGCGCCCAGGCCAACTTTGCTCCAATGGAGCCTCAGCTGCAGGAGGGGAAGAGAGAGACAGAGAGGAAGGAGAGGGGGGAGGGTGGAGAAGCAGATGGGCGCTTCTCCTGTGTGCCCTGGCTAGGAATTGAACCTGTAAAAGCAGATGGGCGCTTCTCCTGTGTGCCCTGGCTGGGAATTGAACCTGTAGAAGCAGATGGGTGCTTCTCCTGTGTGCCCTGGCTGGGAATCAAACCTGGGACTTCCACACGCCGGGTCAATGCTCTACCACTGAGCCAACTGGCTAGGGCTCTTCTGCTTTCTTATATTCCAAATCACTGGGTTGATTCTTGGCTTTATCTACTTTACTGTTGATTCTTTGTAATTTATTCTTCATTTCAGTTAGTGTAGTCTTCATTTCTGACTAGTTCTTTTTTATGATTTTTATGTCCTTTTGTATAAAGTTGAAGTTTTCACTAAGTTCCTTGAGCATCCTTATAACCAGTGTTTTGAACTCTGTATCAGGTAGATTTCTTGCCACATTATTTAGTTCTTTTTTTGGAAATTTCTCCTGACTTTTTGCTTGAGACCTGTTTTTTTGTTTGTTTGTTTTGTTTTTTTGTCTCCTCATTTTGGATGCTTCTCATGTTTGTTTCTATGTATTAGGTAGAGTTGCTATGTCTCCTGGACTTGTAGATAGAACTTATGTAGTAGATGTCCTATAGGGCCCAGTGACATGGTCTCCCCAGTCACCTGAGCTGGGTACTCCAGGTGTGCCTCCTGTGTGGGCTATGTACAATGTCCTATTGTAGTTGAGCTTTGATCCCTGTTGGTGTCTCTGATAAGGATTGACCCCCAGATAGATCAGCTGCAAGGTTGGCTGTAACTAAGCAGAGGAGCTGCTGTGTAGGGACCAACCCCTTGGAGCAGGACTTGCTTCAGTGAGGCTTTGGTGCTCACTGAATCTGCCCCTTGAGTGTGTTGTTTATGGAGGTGGTAGGGAAGTAATGTGGTGTCATTTGAAGATATTTACTAGGTACACTTTGCTCTTGGGCCTCCTAGTGGATGCAATGTCAGCCACCATCACCTGAGTTCTGACTAGAGTGACCAGGCATGAACTACAGAGCAATCTGCAGGTGTCTGGGCTTGGAAGTGTCTGGGAGAGGCTAAACTGCAAACCCAGGCAGCCCCCCCTAGTATCAGGCTGGAGCCTCTTAACAAGAGATACAGGGTATACAGAGGCCAAATGCTGCTTGTTCGAGTTTAGGAAAGTCTGAAACATGAGCCAAGAGAATCTGTTTGTATAGAAAAGCCACTGGAAATGGCTTGGGTGGACCTCAGGGAGTCACCAGGGCAGGGTGAACAGTGTTAACCAGGTTGATGGAGACTCAGATATGGCATCTGACTGCTGACTGGTGGGAAGGGTTCAGCAAAGAAACCATAGCTTCTGCCAGCACTTCCTTCTGGGAGAAAGCTGCCCCTCCAGCCCTCACCCTGAAGCCTGACCATTTCCTTTCAAGCTACTGCCCCAGTACTCGAGTTCAGCATGATTGAATCCATGTAAGTTTGTGTTTGAACACTTTAAGAGGAGCTGCCTGGGACTCTAAGAGTTCTTTGTCTCACTCGACCACAATTTCTCTGGTTTTCACAGCCAGAAGTTATAGGGACTTCTCTTCTGGTCATTGGAACCCTAGGCTGGGAGTTCTAATGTGGGATTGGGACCTCTCATTCTTTGGGGGGAACTTCTGCAGCCAAGATATTCTTCCCAATTTTAAACTGTGGATGTAGGACCAGCCCATTCTGAATCTCTACCCTTCCTACCCACGGCTTTTTCTTTATCCTATAGGATTTCTGTTCAGCTAGATTTCAAGCATTCTGAATGATGGTTGTTCTGTAGTTTAGTTGTAATTTTTTTTATAACTACAGGGTTTTTTTTTATAATTTTTAAAATTCATTTTAGAGAGAAGAGACACAGAAAGAGAGAGAGAGAGAGAGACAGAGACAGAGAGAGAAGCAGGAAGTATCAACTCCCATATGTGCCTTGACCTGGTAAGCCCAGGGTTTTGAACTGGTGACCTCAGTGTTCCAGGTTGACACTTTATCCACTGCGCCACCACAGGTCAGGCTAGTTGTAATTTTGATGTGGTTGTTGGAGGTTCCAAATACCACATTTACCTCTGCCGCCATCTTGTCTATACAATTATTCTAACAACCATGCCTTTGACCCATCCATTCCATTCATGCAAATATATTTTTGAAAATAATTATTAGTATATAGAAATATATCTAATGGAGCCAACTTAAAGATTAGTAATAGAAAACTAACAAATGAAACATGATACCTAGTCCTGCTGCATAAACAGCATAAACATTTGTTATGCATACTCCGTAGCAACATGAAAAATGTGTTTTATAGGTACACAATAAAACTGTACTTTTAATATGAATTATACTATTATAATCATATGAAATACATAAATATGAATAAGAATTGAAAATAAATGAGAAAAGTAAAAATATTTGTTGTATTAGGAAATGTATAATGGAAATTGTGTTTTAGATTTTCATTTCTCCCTTCAACAAAGATTGCCCATGATGCTCCAGACACTATTGTGAGCCAAACAAATTATCTTGTCCTCCTGGAGTATAGGGTTCAGGAATATAGCTATTATGCTATTGTAATTGTGCTAAGAACTGCAAGAGAGAGATTAATGGTGCTATGGCATTTTCTTCATAATTACTTTTTAAGAATATTACTTTTCTATTAAAGCTGACAATCAATGTTATTTTATGTTAGTTTCAGGTTAAACATTTGTATTACTTAAGAAATCATTTCCTAGATACATCTAATATCTACCCAGCACAATACATAGTTATTACAATATTATTGACTATATCTTTTATGCTGTACTTTACATCTTTGTTACTATTTTGTAACTATTAATTTGTTCTTCTTAATTCCTTCATCTTTCCACCCAGTGCCCTATACCAGGGGTCCCCAAACTACGGCCCGCGGGCCGCATGCGGCCCCCTGAGGCCATTTATCCGGCTCCCGCCGCACTTCTGGAAGGGGCACCTCTTTCATTGGTGGTCAGTGAGAGGAGCATAGTTCCCATTGAAATACTGGTCGGTTTGTTGATTTAAATTTATTTGTTCTTTATTTTAAATATTGTATTTGTTCCCGTTTTGTTTTTTTACTTTAAAATAAGATATGTGCAGTGTGTCTAAAGATTTGTTCATAGTTTTTTTTTTATAGTCCGGCCCTCCAATGGTCTGAGGGACAGTGAACTGGCCCCCTATGTAAAAAGTTTGGGGACCACTGCCCTACACCCTTCCTCTCTGGCAACCATCAGTTCTTTATGAGTCTGTTTTTGTTTCCTTTGTTCATTCAATTTGTTCTTTAGAGTCCACATATAAATAGAATTATATAGTATTTGTCTTTCTGTCTGATTTATTTCACTTAGTACAATACCCTCTAAGCTTATCCATGATGTTGCAAATGGTAAGATTTTTGGCCCAGTAATATTTCATTGCATTTATGTACTACAACTTTTTGTCTATACTACTTATATACTGCTGGGCACTTGGGCGGCTCCATATCTTGGCTATTGTAAATAACACTACAATAAATATAGGGACAGGAGTCATATATCTTTTTGAAGTAGTGATTTGGGTTTCTTCAGATATACATCCAGTAGAGGAATTGCTCGGTCATAAGGTAGTTTTATTTTTAGTATTTTGAGACAGCTCCATACTGCTTTCCACAGTGGCTGCACCAATCTGCATTCCTACCAACAGTGCAGGAGGGTCCCGTTTTCTCCACATCTTTGCCAACACTTGTTATTTGTTGATTTATTGATGATAGTCATTTTGACAGGTGTGAGGTGATATCTCATTGTGATTTTAATTTGCATTTTTCTGATAATGGTGGTAAGCATTTTTTCATGTGTTTATTGACCATTTGTATGTCCTCTTTGGAGAAATCTCTATTCAGGTCCTCTGCCCATTTTTGATTGGATTTTTTGGTGTTAAGTTGTATGAATTCTTTATAAACATTGGATATTAACCTGTTATATTGGTGAATGTCTTCTTCCATTCAGTAGGTTCTTTTGGTTTTGTTGATAGTTTGCTGTAAAAAATTTTTTTACTTTGATATAGTTCCATTTGCTTATTTTTTTTAATTTTTTCCCTTGCCCGAGGAGATATAGCAGAAAGAATATTACTAAAAGTAATGTCAGAGAGTTTACTGCCAATATTTTCTTCTAGGAGTTTTATGATTTTGGTTTTTATATTTAATTTAATTCTTTAGACCATTTTGAGTGCATTATGGTTTTTTCTGTAAGGAGATGAGTTGGATTTATTTATTTATTTGTCCAGTTCTCTCAACACTATTTATTGAATAAACTGTCTTTATTCCATTATATATTCTTGCATCCCTAGTCACATATGAATTAACCATATAGGTATGGGTTGTTTCTGGATTCTACTCTGTTCCATTGGTCCATGTGTCTTTTAATGCCAATATCATGCTGTTTTGATTACTATGGCCTTATAGTATAGTTTGATATCAGGCAGCATGACATCTCCAATCTCGTTCTTCTTTTGCAAGATTGCTTTGTCTATCAGAGTTTTGTGGTTCCATATACATTTTTTTTCATTATTTGTTCTAGTCCTGTGAAAAAAACCATTGGTATTTTGACAAGGATTGTCTTGACCCTACAGATTGTTTTGCTTAATATAAACATTTTTTAAAACTCTTTTTTTGAAATTATTTTAGATTTATAAAAACATTGTAAAGATCGTACAGAGTTTTTATATACCTTCACCCAGTTTTCTATCATTGTCAACATTTCACATAACTATGGTACATTTGTCAATATTAAGAAATTAACATTGAAATTTTCCTATTAAATGAAATTGTAGACTTTATTTGGATTTCAACAGTTTTTCCACTAAAATCTTTTTTCTGTTTCAGAATCCAATTCAGGATTCCACATTGCAAACAGTCATATCTCTTTGGACTCTTCTTTGACAGTATCTGTCTTCTTTGCTTTTCATGGCCTTTAGGATTTTAAAGAGTACTGGTCAGGTATTTTCTGGACTGTCCCTCAATTTGGGTTTATCTGATGATTTTCTCATGATTATACTGGGGTGATAGGTTTTGAGATCATGAGAGGTGAAGTGTCCTCATTACATAGGTTCACATCAGGTAGCACTTTGTACCCATAGAATGTATTACTGGTAATGTTAACCTTTAGCACTTAAGTGATGTGGTGTCTGCCAGGTTTTTCCACTGAAAGTTATTTTCCCCTTTCTCTACTCTGTTCTGTGGAAGTGAGTCATGCATATAGCCCCTATTGTATTGAAGACAAAAAATAAAGTCTGTCTCCTAGAAGGGGACTACCTATAAATATTATTTGGAATTTTTCTATGAGAAAATTTTTTCCTTCTTCTCATTTATTATTCAATCATTTATCAGTATGAACTTGTGTGTATTTCTGTTTTTCCTATCTTATTTTTAAATTTTTCAATTACAGTGGACATACATTATTATATTAGTTTCAAGTGTACACCCTAGTGATTAGACATTAACTTAATAAATGCTCATCCTGATTAATCCTGCACCCATTGACAACATATCTAGTTATTAGACTATTATTGATTATAGTCCTTATACTGTACATTACATCCCCATGACTATTCTGTAGTTACCAATTTATACTTCTTAATTCCTTCACCTTTTCCACCCAAACCTCCAAACTCCTTCCCATCTGGCAACTGTCAAAATGTTCTTTGTATCTATGAGTTTATTTTTGTTCTGCTTGTTTGTTTTTTTATTTATTTTAGATTAAACCATTGATAAATATATATTTATTGCTTCTTCTTCTTCTTCTCTTCCTCCTCCTCCTCTTCCTCCTTCTCCTCCTCTTTCTCCTTCTTTTTCAAGAAGACCCTTTAATATTTCATATAATACTGGTTTGCTAGTGCTGAACTCATTTCTATGTTTCTTGTCTGGGAAGTTCTTGATCTGTTCTTTGATTCTAAATGATTGATTGTTTTGCTGGGTAGAGTAATTTTGGTTGAAGGTCTTTGATTTTCATCACTTTGAATATTTCTTGCTAGTCCCTTCTGGCCTCAAAATTTTCTGTTGAAAAAACAACTGACAGTTTTGTGGGAGCCCCTTTATAGGTAACTAACTGCTTTCCTCTTGCTGCTTTTAAGATTCTCTCTTTGCCTTTAACTTTGACATTCAATTCTGATGTGTTTTGGTATGGGCCTCTTTGGGTTCATCTTGTTTGGAACTCTGCACTTCCTGGGTTTGTATGTCTTTTTCCGTCACAAGATTGGAGAAGTTTTCAGTTATTATTTCTTCAAATAAGTTTTCAATACCTTGCTTTCCCTTCTTTTTCTGATGCTACTGTGATGCAGATGTTGTTATGCCTGATGTTGTTCCAGAGGTCCCTAAACTATTCTCATTATTTCAAAAAAATGTTCTGCTCTGATAGAGTGTCTTCTGCTATCTTGTCTTCCCAATTGCTGGTTTGATACTCTGCTTCATTTAATCTATTCTTGCTTCTTCTAGTGTAATTTTTATTTCAGTTATTATATTTTTTATTTCTAACTTGTTTTTCTTTTTCATGGTTTCTATGTCCTTTTTTATGCTATTGAAGTTCTCACTAAGTTCCTTGAACATTCTTATTAACTATTGTTTTGAACTCTGTATGAGGTGGATTTCTTGTCTTTATATTATTTACTTCTGTTTTTTGCTGATTTCTTCTGTTCTTTAATTTTGGGCATATTTTGTTATTTTCCTATTTTGGCTGCTCTCTTTGTTTCTGTGTATTAGGTAGATCAGCTGTATCTCCCATTCTTAGCAGAGTGGTTTGGTGTATTATGTGTCTTGTGGGGCTCTTGGCTCTTGGGCACAGTCTCCCTTATCACCTGAACTTAGTGCTCCAAGAGAGCTTCTTTTATGGGTTATATGTCACTTTATGTTTATTTGAACCTTGATTGCTGTTGGTACATTTGCAGGTGGGATTGAACCTCATACGATTATCTGCTAGGATTGACCCTGTCCACAGAATATAAACTGTTGTGCAGGGTGGGCTGATTCCATGAAGTGAGATTTACTTGAGTAGGGTCTGGTGACTGTTAAGACTCCCCTTTGGGTGTCATGTATGAGGACTAATCAGGTTGTACTCTACTGTAGTCTGAAGCTAGCAACCTGGTGTGGTATAGTTCTGAGGCCTTTTGTTATGGACTCTGGTGCAAGTCAATATCAGACACTCTCTGTGACCAGCCTTGAGCTACCTCTTAGGAGCTACAAAGTGATCTAAATTGGTAGCTGCCTCTGCTGGGCTTGGGTGCAGATGGGGAGAGGCATATTGGAATCAAGAACACCTGTCACCAGCATTGGACGTATGGTAAGTTAGCAAAAGGCCTGAGGCACCCTGAGATCCATTATTACCTGCTGGTCACCACAACACTCAGGCACTGAAGAGCCTTGAGCAGTACAGGAGTTGCATGAGGCATTTTCTCAGGAAGTCACGACCTGCAGTGCATGATGTTCACCACGTTGATACAGTTTTAAACTCATTACCTGTGCTAGATCTGAGGCCAATCAACAAAAGTCTCAGGTTATACCAGAGGCCAGCTGCCACCACTTGGGGCCTGCAGACCTCTTTGGTGAGGCAAGTCTCAAGGAGTCATGGGCATAGAGTTAGTAGAGTTCACCAGGCTAAAGCAGATTAAGATTTGGCTATGTGAAGGGAGGAGAGGTAGCTCCTGTTGACCCTGTGAGAAGACAACCTTTGTCCTAAAGCCATACAATTCAGTGTCTCCTTGTGTGTCTCTGTAACCCCCCTTCCATGAGCCCCACTGGAATTTCTCAAGAGTTGCTCAAGAAAGACTACAGCACATGCCCAAGCTAGCTGTCTCTGCCAGAGCCTTGGGTCATACATCAGTTGGCTAAGAAAGAGCCTCAGGGAGACATCAAGGTAAAGCCAGTGTAGCTCATTAAGCTAATGCCCTGTGGGGTAGCTCTTAACCTAAGAAAGATAGCACCCATGGGCCCTGCAGTAGGAGGACCCAACACAGGGTAATGGAGGCTATCCCTATAGCTATTACTTTGAAACCACACAACTTAATCTCTCCCTAAATAACTCTGGCACCCCAAGTCACTATCCCTCTGTCAGAGCCCTCAATGAGTGCTTGTGAACAAGAGCTTATGTGTTGGCCCTTTAAGGGGATGTTTAGGGTTCCAGCAGCCTTCTGTCTTACGCAGATAGATGGAATATCTCCTGATTTTCACTGCCAGATGGTATATGGGTTCCTTTTCCTGGCTCTGGTGTTCCAGTCTGGGGAGCCTGGCATGAAGTTGAAACCCCTTGCTCCTCAGATAGACCACTGAAGCTGAGCTAGCCTTCTCAATTCTCAATCACAGCATGTGGGTATGGAGCCAGAACTTTTTGCCTCTCTACCCTTTTTACCAGTCTCTATGTGAGAGAAAGCCATGGGGGTAGTTGTAAAGATAAAGTCTGGAAGAGGCTAATTTAATAAGGAGTGTTTCCTTCTGTAAATCCTTAGTTATGGGACTTCTATTCAGCTAGTCTACAGATGGTTCTCCAGGTTAATTGTTCTGTAATTTACTGGTAATTTTTATGTGGTCATAAAAGTCGGTGAAGGCAGGTCCCACTTACTCTGCTTTATTGAACCCTCTACCCACAATACCTTTTTTTTTTTTGACAGAGACAGAGGGACAGATAGGGACAGACAGACAGGAAGGGAGAGAAATGAGATGCATCAATTCTTCATTGCAGCACCTTAGTTATTCATTGACTGCTTTCTCATATGTGCCTTAACCGGGGGGCTACAGCAGACCAAGTGACCCCTTGCTCCAGCCAGCAACCTTGGGCTCAAGCTGGTGGGCCTTGCTCAAACCAGATGAGCTTGTGCTCAAGCCAGCAACCTTGGGGTTTCAAACCTGGGTCCTCCACGTCCCAGTTTGACACTCTATCCACTGCACCACCACCTGGTCAGGCCCTAAATAACTTTTTAAAAAGATGAATATTCTCTCCTATGGAGTGAATGTATCTTCTTTCCAAATTTGTATGTTGAAACTAAACTCCAAATGTGATAGTATTAGGATGTGAGCCTTTTCAAGGGTGATCAAGTTATGAGGGTGGAGCTCTCATAAATGGAATTAGTGCCCTTATAGGAAGTTAGTACAAGATCACATGTAAGGACACAGTGATAAGGTAGCTGTCGACAAAACCAGAAAAAAAACCCACACACCACATCTGTCAGCACCTCCATCTTGGACTTCCAGCCTCCAGACTGTAAGAAATAATGTTTTTTGTTTAAGCCACTCAGTCTGTAGTCATTTATTATAGCAACCCAATTGACTAACTCTTTGATTAGGAAACATGAAGACGAAAAATGGCCACCCCTGTGAGAGAAAGCCATGGAGGTAGTTGTAAAGATGAAGTCTGGAAGAGTGACTTACTAAGAGCTAATTACTAAGAGCTAATTTAGTAGGGAGTATTTCACAAACTATGCTGTGAAGTCATGAACCTTATTTGCCCCAAGAATTTTAAAATATAAATATACAAATAGGATTCCAAAGTTTTAAGTTCCTTGACTGATAACCATCAATCATGGTTTTGGAAGTCTATGGCTGTCCCCAGGTGCTAACTGACCCTGAGACAGGAATTATGAGCAAACATTTGGGAGGTAACACAGGATGGGGAGTAGAGAGTGATGCAAGGGAGGGTGGAGGTCATTGTGAAGTACCTGGGACTCTGGAAAGAGTTGATGGTCTCCGAATCCACCACACCATGAAGACAAGAAAGTTAAGGCATTTGCCCTCCACTTCTACCTGCTGTGGCCTGAAGGTGATACCTGGGAGTCCCCTCTCTGTCACGCTGACCTGGGGTCAGAAACCCCTGAAAAGCAGTAGCAGGATATGGGCAGAGCCCCACAGCGTCAGCCACAGGAAGAGGTGACACAGGTGGACGTGTCTCTCAGAGGGCTTGGGAGGTGACAGCACAGAGGATAGTCCTGTATCTTTGGGGATTCTTTTTACCTTTTCCTGCAGAGTCCTGAGCTGAGACAGACCGAGCCTGGGTCCACAGGCAAAATCACTGGTCTCCAGTGCTATCCACCTGGTGGTGGCAGCAGAAGTTAGTTTCCCTGATGCAACTTACATTCCTCTCTATGCATTGACCTCACCATGTTGTCTCTTTGTAGGCATCTGGAAAGAGCTGAATTAACCTGCTTCAAATGAGTCACTACAGGGAGAATCAAGGAATGGTAATGGATCAAAACTTGACTTGGGATAGGGGGAATACCCAATGTGGTGTACAGAGATATGCTGTAGATTTGGGCATCTGAAATCTATATAATTATGTTAACCATTGTTGCCCCAATAAAACTAAAACAACAACAACAAACAAAACAAAACAAAAAAACCCATCTGCTCTTGCCAACTAAACACATAGACCTCAGCCTCTCCCAGGAGGCAGACAGATACAGACAACCTGCAACTCACTAGTCTATTTGGAACCTGCATCCCACCTGCACCCCAAGCATCCAAAAACAAGATTGACTAATGGGCGAACCCATTTAGAGAAGCCAACCCCACCACCAAACAACAGATGCCAGACAATGAAGAGTCCATTCTTGATATTGTGGTTGCAGAAAGGATTTGTGAAGGGCCAAAATAAGTCCTGGGGACACCCTCAGCCTTGGGCAAGTAGGGATGGTTGGTCATCCTACACATTGAGATATAGGCACAATACTGACAGGGAAGGCAGACCAACCAAGAGATCATGGTGAAAATTGCAGGGGAAGGATTGTGATGCATCCCACAGTGGAGCACAAAGGGTAGGCACCAGGAACATCTCTGCTTCCACGTCCATTTAAGCCTGTCTTCCTTTCTAACACCACCCTGCCAATGTTCTCATTTGATCTTGACCCTAAGTGTGTGTGAGCTAGAAAATCATGTTTGTAGTTAAGCCAGAGAGCACTGTGCCATGTGAGAGGACAGGAGCAGGCCACAGAGCTGGCTGGCTGGAGGGATGTAGGATAGAGGCAGAAATTTCAGGAAGCTGGCAGCAAGGATCAGATATCATGGTCACTTGGGTACCAGGTGGCGAAATCTCCATCCACACACAAGCTTCCAGGATTCCTTCCCATGGCTAGGGAAAAGAGAATGTGGCAAACTACATACTAGCTTTTACAGTGTCCACCTGCAGATGACATGTGTCCCTTCTCACATTTAATCTATCAGAGTAAGACATGCATCTGTGTTTACCTGGAAAGAAGGCAAGGGAGTACATCTCACCTTCTGCTGGCAAAGTGAAGAGACAATATTTGTAAACAGCCTGCATAAGTCCCATTAAGGGAAATGGGTTTTGTCTCCAGCAATGGGAAGGGCTTGCCAAAGAGTAAAGAGAGGGCCTCTAAATCATAAATGACAAGGTGTCTGTAGCCTTGACAGGTGACCCAGATTCTCACATCAGCTGCATCCTGGAAGCTTGCCTCCCTCACTCAGGGCGGTGGTCAGCCCCACCAAGCTCCTACCCAGGAGTGACACTGCTGGGCTGAGCCTGTCTGCTCCTCTCCAAGACCCAAGCAGCAGCCCTGCCCCAGCATCCTACCCCCAAAGAGAAAGGCCTCTTTCTGGCTAGCCAGGCTGTTTAAGATAAATATAACTCACCAAGAAGATGTGATAAGAAAAAAACATTTTCAGTAGAGAGAATGGGATGTACTCAGGGAAGTTTGAAAAAAAAAAGTTATTTTAATTGCATTTATGTTTTGGTCCAAGACTCCTATTGTTGATACTCAAGGGACAGAGTTTTGCTGGCTGAAATGTGTTTGACAAATGTTATATATTTCATTATGACCCAAATTATGTTACAAGTTGCAACATGCCAGTCATTAGGGAAGAGTTTGATCCCAGCTCTATGGTTTGTCAGCGATGTTGAGCCCATCTCAGCACTATCTTTTTAGAAGAGCAGCTGAAGCGCCCTTTCCCTGAGTCTCCTTCAGTTTCCACAAGCAACTTGGGCAGAAAGTGATTTTGTTACGCCATTATCAGCAGATCAATAGAGCCCTCTTGGGAAATTAAAGTTTCTTGTGTGTTCTAATATTGCGTGATGCTCTTTGCCTATTTATTTTGAAAAAGAATATCCACTAAAATCTGATTTTCAATGCAACAAGATGAGTAAAATGTACTAAGTGCATTTATAGTAGGAAATGTTGAGATATTTTTCTGGTAAACTTGATAAACCTCAACAACACAAATTGATAGTTATTTAATGCAACCTTTAATTGAATTTCATTATATATTTTGTTAAGTAAAAAGTTTTCTAAGGCATATGCATTTAAAAAAATTTATTTCTTGATGCAATGCCTGGAATTTATTTTCAAATAACCTTGGGGGTGTGGGGTGTTAGAGGGTCACAGTTGAAACAAGACTGGCCAGGAGGTGATAATTATTGGAACTAGGGATGAATGCATGGTCATCATGCTATCTTCTCTGTGCTTGGAATGTATATGTAATAAATGATTCAAAAGTCACTTTATTTACACTTTGAGCAGACAAAGTCATTTAAGGTTATCAGAGCCAAGAATGCCTGGTGCTGCTGCTGATAATGACAACATTTAATGAGGTCAATATCATAAAACTAAGAACAGTTTTCACATATTTTTAATGGTTGAAAAAAAAAATTCCAATGAGCTTGGATTTGACCCATGGACTGTTGTTTTCAGACCCCTGATCTAATATCAGATAGAGATGAAGCTAAGGCAAAAATGAAGACACGAGTCACCCCCAGTGAGCAGAGCAGACCCACTCTGGTGGCCCAGTGTCCTCAGACATGTGAAATTTCAATGACCACAAATAAAGCTTGGTTGGCTTTGTGCCAGCTCCACTACTTGTGGTTGCTCTCATGCTCCAATGGTGCAGTCCAGCAGTTGCAACGGTGACCTACATAAGACCCTCAGTTTTTCATTTTGGCCTGCAAGGCCTAAAATATTTACTATCTGGAGCTCTGCAGAGAACGCTTGCTGCCACCCATAATGCTACACATCATATATGTATGTATTATATATTAGGATCTCTAGTATTTATTTATCTCTTTTTTTTTTTTTCATTTTTCTGAAGCTGGAAACAGGGAGAGACAGTCAGACAGACTCCCGCATGCGCCCGACCGGGATCCACCCGGCACGCCCACCAGGGGCGACGCTCTGCCCACCAGGGGGCGATGCTCTGCCCATCCTGGGCGTCGCCATGTTGCGACCAGAGCCACTCTAGCGCCTGAGGCAGAGGCCACAGAGCCATGCCCAGTGCCCGGGCCATCTTTGCTCCAATGGAGCCTTGGCTGCAGGAGGGGAAGAGAGAGACAGAGAGGAAAGCGCGGTGGAGGGGTGGAGAAGCAAATGGGCGCTTCTCCTGTGTGCCCTGGCCGGGAATCGAACCCGGGTCCTCCGCACACTAGGCCGACGCTGTACCGCTGAGCCAACCGGCCAGGGCTATTTATTTCTTATTTGTATCCTCAACTAGGCTGTAAACATCTTGAGAGCAAGCGCCTGGTTGTTTAACACTCTTTTCTGCAAGGAGAACAGAAAAGTGCATGGCCATGGACTTGGGAGCTAGACTGCCTAGAGTTAGTTGAATCCAAGTTGCTCCTTACAAGCTGTGTGCCCTCGGGGAATTTGTTTGAACTCTCTGTGCCACATCTGTAAAACGGAATGATTACCATGCTTCCCTCATGAAAGTTGTTTTAATGAATTAGTAAGTTAGTACTTGGGAGTAGCAGCTATTTATATGTTGCTCTGATACTCAACCTTAAAACAGTCTGTTTCCATGTCAACAGCATGCCTTTTGATTTGTGTCTATGTAAGTCTATGCTTTAGCTGATTCCTTAATGTCAACAGAAAATCCAATCTGTTCTAAAGGCACACTAAGGTCACCAGTGCTTGCCAGGTTAAACATGCAGCTTTCATCTAACAGACTACCTGTCCCTGTAGAGCACTTCGTGACTGCTGGCCTTTCAAGTGCTCTGGGACACAAAAGCAGGGCCCTCACTGGGCACAGCCAGGGAATATCGTTGCAATGTGCCCATTTTCACAACTCCCTCTGCCAAAGTGCTCTCCATCAGAACCTGACTAAGGACACATTTCTTTGATGAAGCCAACCTTGAACATGCCAAGAGCTAGTGCTCTTACTCTGGGCTCCTGCCACTGGACACACCTCACACTTCAACTTGTCACAAACTCTATTTGGTTAAAATAGTGTGTCTATACTTACCGGTCTCTAACATAAAGAAAATCAAGTCTAAGGGTGTGCTATTGTCTGAGTTTGTATCACCCCAATATGATGGCATGAAGAGGTAGGGCCTTTGGAAGGTGATCAGGTCATTAGAGCTCCATGAACAGGGGGTTAGTATCTTAAAAAAGAGACTGCAGAGGGCTTCCCAGGAAGCGCCCACCTTGTGAAGACATAGTGAGAAGACAATTGTCTCTGAACCAGGAAGTCCTCGTTAGACACCGAATCTACCAGTGTCATGATCATGAGCCTCCCAGCTCCCAGGGCTGTAAGAGGTAAATGTTTGTTGCCTGTAAGCCACCCAGGCAATGGCATTCTGCTACAACAGCCCACACAAACTAAGACCAGGTGGTGAGGGAAAATGGTGTAGCTGCTTTGGACAACAGCACAGTTTCCTCAAAATGTTAAACAGAATTACCATATGATCTAGCAATATCATTTCTAAGGATGTATTCAGATGACGCAAAAGAACGGTCTCAAAGAAATATTTGTTCTTCATGTTTATTATAGCAACATAATTTGCAATAGCTAAAAGGTGTAAACAGCCCAAGTGTCCATCCATGGAAGGAAAAACAGATAAACAAAAGGTAGTATATGCATACAATGGAATGTGATCCAGCTTTAAAAAGAAGGAAATTCTGACACCTGCTACCACATGGATAAACCATGATTCTCTTTGTATGAGGTTCCTAAAGTAGTCAGATTCATTGACACAGAAGGTAGACTGTTGGTTTCCAGAGGCTGGAGGGCTGGGGGTGAGGGAGAAGAATGGAGAGGTAGTGTTGAATGCCTACAGAGTTTCAGTTTTGCAGAATCAGAGTCCTGTGGTGATCGTTGCATGATGATGTGAGTGTACCTAATGCTGCTGCTCTTACACAAGGTTGAGATGGTGAGTTTTATGTTCTGTGTATAAAAGGAATTAAAACTTGAGTGTTCTTTATCTTTCTATTCCCTGCACCTAGCTCATAGCCTGGAATCCTCTTCTGGAATCCTTGCCAGAGCAGAATGTAACACATTCTTTAAATAGTCACAGTAGATGCCAGTGAAATTGATTTGGGGGAACAGCCAAATATTACTACTCATAGTCAAATCAACAGATCATCTTTAGTTCAGAAGTCACACGTGGCAATGACTTGATGGCACTGTGAGGCCCAGAAGCATGTGCTCACATACGTGACCACCATAGTGTTTGCAGCATCATTCATGAAATAGGGCTCACCTAGGCTGGGAGCCTAACCAAGCCATGACCAAGTCACAGGGGTCAGAAGGCATGGCTTTTCCCTGGAGGGTGAAGTTTAGGTTCATGTCTCTTCAGGTGATGGCTCTGAGGGACAGCATAGCACATGTGATGACTGCATGTGATGCTTGATGACCTGAGGCCACCCAGGGGTTCTGCAGCTTTGCAAGCCTAAACATTGGGCTGTGATACCCCGTAATGATAGAGACTTGTTTCTTTCCTCTGTAACACAAAATTAACCTTAATCAAAAACAAATGAGGCCAGCTTGAGGGTAGATTGCCTGTTGTATTTCAGTGTACACCAGTGACTAAGGCCAAGGATTTGGGGGAAACCACCAGCGTTTCTAATAACTGAAGAACTGTATTTGACCTGGGCGTTTTCCCCATGAAAGCTGACAGTTGATAAAGCCTGCAGAGAATGAAAAATGAAGATCAGTGGAGAAATGAGTCACTATTCTCTGACCACTCATCTTGGCCATGTGATGGTTATTTCTTCACTGGTCTGTCCTTGCTGTTCTGCACAGCAGAGTCTCACGGGCAACTCACTGGTGTAAAGACCGAGCACAGCACTCAGAGGGTCCTGTGTATTCTCACTGGGCCAAAGTGAACTGAACTCACTCCCTTTAGAAATCATTTTGCTCCTTCTGCAGCTAAGGCAATTCTCGTTTCAATGTGAAATATTCATTCTGATGTGTGTGTGTGGTTTGAGTTGCTGTGCAAATAATTCCATCTAATATTAGTTGCTTCTTCCCAAAATGATGTCATATTTTATGTATCTGGAATTTTCTCCCCTTCTTTTGAGTGGCAGAGCCAGAGATAGCCCCCCGAGTTCAATTACCCTGCTCTGCTTTTTTTTAAGCACATATTTGTGAATCATCAATGATATCTCAAGCTATGTATTGCTCTCTGGATATACAGAACAAGTAAGACACAGCTTACACCACTAGCAGCTTTAAGCGAGAGAGTTGAGAGAGGGTGCCGAATGCCCAGGACAACACTGCCTCTTCAAACCATGAACCCTGGGTTCTCACAAGTTAGTGGTCAGGCAAGCCAAAGGCAAGAATAGCTATGAAATGTTGACTTTTCCGCACTGAGGCTACCTCACTGGAGCTGCTGCAGATTTCCTGGGTTCTTGCATTTTTAAACTGTCCAGTAAGACAGAAATGTCAAGGAAAGAGAAAGAGGCATGGTAGTTTGATGACGATGTAGAGACAGCATGAGATGCATCACTTGGTGTGCCTGCCACTCACTCCTGTCCCTGCTTCCTCTGCTCCACGGCATACCACACAAGCATGCTACCTGGATCCAGAAGACTGATGCACAGGCCCAATTCTGTCACTAATCAAATGTGACTAAATTTGACCCTTATGAAGAAACAAGCAAAACAAAAGGTTTGATCTTAGAGGTACCTTCCAACTTAAACTTCTGAGATTTTTCATTTTATTTCTTTCTAAAAATTTTATTTATTTATTTATTTATTTATTTTGCAGAAAGGAGGGGAGAGAGAGAGAGAGAGAGAGAAGAGAAGAGAAGAAAGGGGAGAAGAGCAGAAAGCATCAACTCATAGTAGTTGCTTCTTGTATGTGCCTTGACCAGGCAGGCCCAGGGCCACGAACGGGTGACCTCAGAGTCCCAGGTTGACCCTCCGTCCACTGTGTCACCACAATTCAGGCTAAACTGCTGAGATTTTGGGGGTCCTCTGCCATGGCCTACCTAGAAACTTGCTTCTTTTTTCTAATCATTTCTTAAACCTAAAATATTAGTACTCTGCAGAAATTGTCAACTATGTTGCCTTCTTTTCCTTTTCCTTTTCTTTTTAAATTTAGGCTTGACTTCTCTAGAAATATTATCTATTAGAAAAATAGAATTCTGTGACATTCTTCAAAAGGGAATTGATTTTCTTTAGATCTGAAGAGGCTATAAAATGCTTACTTTTGACAGAGATGAATAAAAATCTACATGAGTAAAATGGACTCTTTTTGGTATACAGTTAGTTCTATACATTTTCACAATCGTATAGAGTTGGGTTACCACCACCAGAGTTAGGACTCCCATCCTTCTCCAAAATTCTCCCATCTTCACCCCTAGCACCTACTATCTGTCCCAATAGCTTTTTGCCTTTTCCAGAATGGCATATAAGTGAAATCTTATTGTAAGTAGCTTTTGAGTCTGGCTTCTTTTAATTTAAAAAATATAATTATGGCCCTAGTCCATTTGCTCAGTGATAGAGTGTTGGCCCAGCATGTGGAAGTCCTGGGTTCAATTCCTGGCTAGGGCACATAGGAGAAGTGCCCATCTGTTTCTCCACCCCTTCTTCCTATGGCCGCCTCCTGCAGCCATGACTCAACTAGAGCGAGTTGGCTCTGGGTGCTGAGTATGGCTCTATGGCCTCGCTTCAAGTGCTAAGAAGAGCTTGGTTGCTGAGGGATGGAGCAACACCCCAGATGGGCAGAACATTGCCCCCTAGTAGCTTCCCAGGTGGATCCCAAGCAGGGTGAATGCAGGAGTCTGTCTCTCTGCCTCCCCTTCTCTCAATAAATTTTTAAAAACACATTTAAGATGAATTGATGTTTATGTGAAGATAAGTTTTTATTTTTCTTGGTTCAATACTTAAGAATCAGATATTATGGTCATATGGTAAGTGTATGAGTAACTTTATAAGAAACCACCAAACTGTTTTCCAAACTGATTGTAGTATTTTGCCTTCTGATCGACAGCATATGAGAGTTTTGGTTGCTTTGTGTCTTTGCTAAAACTTGTTATTGTTGCATTTTAGCTTTCTTATTTTAGCCATTCTAATAGGTGTATAGAACTTGTTGTAGTTGGAATCTGAGTTTCCCTAATGACTAATGATATTGAACATTCTTTCATGTGCTCATTAGTCATCCATATATCTTCTTTGTTGGGTTTTATCTGTTGATAAAACAGTTCAGGCCCTGGCCAGTTGGCTCAGTGGTAGAGCGTCAGCCTAGCGTGCGGAAGTCCCAGGTTCGATTCCCAGCCAGGGCACACAGGAGAAGCGCCTATCTGCTTCTCCACCCCTCCTCCTCTCCTTCTTCTCTGTCTCTCTCTTCCCCTCCCGCAGCCAAGGCTCCATTGGAGCAAAGATGGCCCGGGTGCTGGGGATGGCTCCATGGCCTCTGCCTCAGGCGCTAGACTGGCTCTAGTTGCAACAGAGCAACACCCCGGATGGGCAGAGCGTTGCCCCCTGGTGGGTGTGCCGGGTGGATCTCGGTCGGGCGCATGTGGCAATCTGTCTGACTGCCTCCCCGTTTCCAGCTTCAGAAAAATACAAAAAACCAAACAAACAAACAAAAAAAACCCCAGTTCAAACAGATAGATAGTAATATAACATACTCATACACTTCATGAACATCTAAAAGATTTAGCCAGTATCCTGAAGTTAACTGCATAATTTTCATGAATGTTTTGTTCATTTACTACATATGTAGGTATACACAAACAATGTAGCTGGAGAAGTAAAATGAAATGGAGTATTTCTAGAAAAATACACTTCTGGAAATGGAAATGATCAATTTTTTTTCTTCTTTTCCAAGTGAGAGGAGAGGAGATACCGAGAGAGAAACCCCCACATGTGCCCTGCAGGGATCCACCTGGCAACCCCCATCTGGGACCAATGCTCACAACTGAGCTATTTTTAGCACCTGAGGTGGAGGCTCCAAGGAGCCATCCTCAGAACCTGGGAACAATGCACTTGAACCAGTCGAGCCATGGCTGCAGGAGGGGAAGCAAGAGAGAGAGAAAAAAAAAAGGGGAGTGGGAGAAATGGAGAAGGAATGGGCGCTTTTCCTGTGTGCCCTGACCAGGAATTGAACCCAAGACATCCATACACCAGGCTGACACTCTACCACTGAGCCAACTGGCCAGGGCTAAGATGATTAATTTTAAAGGGCAATCTCTTCAAGCCTGTTTTCTAAATTGCCAAGACTGTGTCTGTTCTGTTGTTTGGCAACTCTGACCTTTGACCTGTCATCTTTCTCTATATAAGGTGGCTAGGATGTGAGAGTAACCTCTGGTGGATGTGGTCACACCAAACTGTCTCTCCTCAGTTCTTTACAAAGCCGTGACTGTTCCTGTGAGGGTGTGGTTTGGTTAACTATGGGATTTAACCCTAACTGCATGAGGGCTGGAGGATGAGCAGTTCTCTGGAACTCTCCAGTGCCCACCGCACTGCAGTAGGACATCCATGGGTTCCATACTGACATGCTCATTCCTGCCACAGGTATCAGTCCTGTGCTTCAAGCATGGGTTTTGCAACTCACTAAGGAAGACTTATTTGGAAATTGGCTATGATAGCAGCTCTTCATGGAGCTAAGGCTGTTGTAGCTTATTCATATAGTGAACAAGAGGAAGGAGACTAATAGTATGACATTGAAACCAGTGGGTACCAACCAGGAGTCAGCCATCTCCAAAGTATTAGCTTTCGTAAGCATCTGGGAAAAACTCATGGATGAAGGAGTCCAAAGATGGTCAGCACTGCAAAGCAGCTCTGCTCACGCCCTGGTGCTGGCAGTCAAGGCTTCAGCCTCTGTGGGAGCAGGGCGTGTTTTAGGGTGTTGTATGTGGTGGCAGCACACACAGCAGAGAGAAAAATCATTTCTTAGTATAAGCGTTTCCCCAGGAGAGTTCTGAGGTTTAATTCAATGGCTTATGTTCACACGGCCTTGTGGTAGGAGTGGGACATTCTCAGTTCTTAGGGACAAGCCCCGGAACCTATCAATGTGTGCTTGCCTCATACAAAACAGTGATAACAGAACTGTGGACAAATCATCGGGGTGGGGGGTAGGGCAAGGTGGAGCTGGTGTCTGAGCCTTTCTACTTCATCCATCAATTTCTCCAGTTTCTTTCCTTGCCTTTTCCACTGACCTGTCTTCCCAGGACAATTTCCTCCTTTATTCTCTGCCTTCCCACTGTTTTATTCCCCCCCCCCCCCCACTCCATTACTGAACTGGTTTCATTCTGCCTTTTCATCTAGTCACTAATTTGTGTGTTGGCTTCCCCCAGTGGGCTGATCATGAAAGCAGGACTCTGCACTATGGGGCAGGTTTCACAGTGCACTGTCGCCCCAGAGTCACTCAGTTTATATTTATAAATATGTACATACATAATTTAGATATATTTATTAGTACAACTTTCTGATTGTTGGTGATAAAGTTCCTTTAAGAAAGAGGTGCCTCTGTCTAATATATACAAAGTCCCAGTCCAACGAATAATGATGCTGAGTGCAGTCAATTAGGCAAACAATGTCCCTGTCTTCTTTTTAATATATAGGCTTTATGTTTTAAAGCAGTGGTCCCCAACTCCCAGGCCGTGGATCGGTACCAGTCCGTGGGCCATTTGGTACCGGTCCACAGAGAAAGAATAAATAACTTATATTATTTTTGTTTTATTTATATTTAAGTCTGAACGATGTTTTATTTTTAAAAAATGACCAGATTCCCTCTGTTACATCTGTCTAAGACTCACTCTTGATGCTTGTCTCGGTCACATGATACATTTATCCATCCCACCCTAAAGGCCAATCCGTGAAAATATTTTCTGACATTAAACCGGTCCGTGGCCCAAAAAAGTTTGGGGACCACTGTTTTAGAGCAATTTTGGGTTTACAGAAAAATCACCCAGAGAGTACAGAGCATTCCCAAATGTTGTCCTTCCCTCCCCCCACTCTCTATCACACAAGGGAACTGTGTCTTTTTAAACAATAGGTCCTGCATCCAAACCCAGGGTCTGAAACATAGGAAGTTTTCAATACATTTTTTAAAAATTGAATCAAGTTACTCATCTGGTGAGTCTCTACCAGAGTGTGGTTCGGAATGACCTGGCCTATATGCTGAAGAGCAGATGTGTTGATTTCCCAGAATCCCTAGAAAGAACTTCAGCTAATGAGAACACTAGCTCTAGTGAGAGTGACAGATAGCTCCTAGGTGCCAGGCACCACAAAGGGTGTCTCCCGGACACCTTGGACTTGGTGGGGCCATGCAGGCCTCACAACCCAGTGTAATCAACATTCATATTCTCTTCTACACTGGAGGAGACCTGAACTCCAGGAAAGTAGGAGACTAGCTGAAGTCATATCTGTAAGAAATGGCAGTAATGCCTGATCTGTGACTCTGTCAATATCTGGAGATGTAGCTCATCTGCATGGAGCAATATAACACGTATGGCATCCACACCTGAATTAGTACAAGAGTGTAAAGTATCTCAATAATTGTTTCAGAGTGAGTACACGTTGAAAAAATAATGCTAGATACATTGGATTTTATATAGAAGATATTAAAGCTAATTCTTCCCATTTCTTTTTTACTCTTTCTTAATGTGGCTACTAAGAAATTTAAAATTACAGAAGCGATTCACATTTGTGGGGTAAAATATGTTTTAATGGGCAACACAATACAGTTTCCATTGTGCAATTTTGATTGCTAGGAGAAGCTGAGAGGGTTCATTTTATCTGGTGAGAAGAATAGCACAAGAAGGCTGGAGATGTGGTGTGGTCCCAGCTCAGTCAGCCGTCTGACCCCGGGCAGGCCATTTCCCCTGCCTGTGCCTCAGTTTCCTTATTTAGGAAAGTGAAAGGACTGACTAGACTAGGTGGCAGTAAGCTTTCCCCCAACTCCAAGTGTCAGGCAAGCCAAAGGGACAATTGTGCCACGCTTCTTGTCATTCCTAAAAATGCAAAGAGGTTTTGTGGTTTAGATACAAAACTATTGAATAGAGAAGACTATTGTCTCAGGCTACAGAAGAAATTGTGATAACACTATTGCTGTTCCTACAATCCCCAACGGGCATGAAGGCCCTGCTGCCCATTCACGTGGAGGGCACATGTGGGCAAAAGGAAGTTTTAAAGGCAAGATAGTCAACTAGCTTGGGTTTTTAATGACTTTTAGGATGTTGTTGCTCTCATATATTTCTTTCTTTTTTGTGGTTTATTTCAACAACAGAGGACCTTGATGTGATCATTTCTCTGTAATTTATAGATAACATCTCTTTCACTAAATATAGAATACTGCCTCTGTCAATGTATTTTACAGGCAACCCCTATCTTGGATGGAAATTAAACAAGAAATTGGAATTACTAATGTCATAAAAGTGGTGCAGCTATGAAGTTGAAGTTAAAATGTCTAAGTTAGGAAAATAACATCATTGGAATAAAAATGTAAAAAAAAACAAATTATACTCCTTGTAACACTTTCCACTTAATTCCAGATATATATCTTCTGAAATGGGCACCGTCCATTTATACAGCACTTTGCACATTATTTTAGCCACCTTAGAAGAAATATGCTATTTAGAATCAAAAGAGCCATTGTTTTTTCTTTTCCTACGAGGCTTGATTAACACCTGGGGAATCGTGTTTAATGTTCAACATTTCAGGAACAGGATATGGAAGGAATGGTAGAACTTAGTTCATCCATGCAGTCCACACAACCTACTTGAAGGTAATGTTTCTCTTGAGGTTAAGAACTGGGGTCTGCCTGACCAGGCGGTGGCGCAGGGGATAGAGCATCAGACTGGAATGCAGAGGATCCAGGTTTGAGACCCCGAGGTCGCCAACTTGAGCGCGGGCTCATCTGGTTTGAGCAAAAGCTCACCAGCTTGGACCCAAGGTCACTGGCTGGAGCAAGGGTTACTCGGTCTGCTGTAGCCCCATGGTCAAGGCACATATGAGAAAACAATCAATGGACAACTAAGGTCTGGCAACGAAAAACTGATGATTGATGCTTCTCATCTCTCTCTGTCCCTCTCTGTCTGTCCCTGTCTATCACTCTCTCTGACTCTCTCAGTCCCTGTAAAAAAAAAAAAAAAAGAATTGGGATCTGAGGCAACTGATATCCTGGAAAGTCATGCCACTCAACTGGACATCTTATTGTTGTGTGCCTTCTATGATATTAAAGGGGTTTTTCTCAAGCCTGGGTGATGTGCGTAAGAAGGAAAATCAATAGAGATGACATCTCAAACTAGATAAAAATGTGCTGAGACCATGGTATAATGGTGATGGACAAAGGAAAGTGGGGTACAGTCTACTATCTGGGCCACTTTCTCTTGAATTAAAAAAAAATTATTTTCTCTGCCCCACTTCTGATGAGATTACAATGTTAGATTTGGAGAAGAGAACGTTCAGTTGGGATTAGAGTATAGGGACCAACTATTTGAAGGCTGTTTTGAAGAGAAGGGACTTGACCTGCTCTGTTAGGTCCCCAATGGATCACCTTTAACCAAGTAAGCAGGTGTCTCAGCATGTGGAGTGGTTGAGTCTGGGTCATCATGATGGCTGACCTCACATGGGACCCTGGACCCATCATGTATTCTACAGGTGAGTTCAGTTTGCACTGCTCTCCTTCAGGGACCATAGGGCCAGCACACCAACCCCCTGTGAAGGCGTACTCCATTCTAATCTTCTTCTGAGCTTGCTTTTCATTTGTGGAGTCCTGTGATGGTGAAGCACACATGGTTGTTGTTCTGCTATGACCTGGCAAAGAGAAAGAGACAAGCATAAGCCCACATCTGAAAGAAATCTAAAGACAATCTAGGGCTAGAGTCCTTCTCAGACCAAGTGGCTCTTCTGCTCCAGGGTCTGTACCAACTGTCCTGGTTTGTGGAGGCAGAGGACTGTGGAAAGGAGAGGCCTGGATATCCTTACAGCAGGAAATGGTCCATGAACAGTGTGAGGGTGAGTTGATCCTCCTGCATCATAGCCAAATGAGAGATGCCCCAAGAAGCACACAGGGACTACAGATGTTGACATGAGGGAGAGCTACATCGCTTACTTTCCTGGTCATTGAGAAGTGTGGAAGAAGACTGGAGAGAGGGCTGGGGACATCTGGATGCAAGGCAGAGTGGATACAATCAATAAATGTAGCCAGACTTGGTTGAGGAAGGCCAGCCTAGGACAAGAGTTTGGGCCAGCCCTGAAGTTTGGTAGTTCTAAGATTCCCCATTAGTCCCTGTAGATGAAGGTTTTTGGTGATTCTCCTCAGGAGGAACAGGGAGTAAAAGAGTAAATTGAACTCTACTCAGTGTGAGCAGATAAGTGTCTTACAATTGTCAGGGAAGAAGGGTTAAGGGAGGCCCTGATTTGTAGTGTTTACTGATTCCTGTGGTGTAAGTATTCCCACCATGGTCAGTTTCAAGCTACTGACACTGAAGGCAAAGTTGAGAAAATGTGTGCAGTAGCCAACTATTATGTGGTAATTCCACCATAAAGATGCAATGTGTCAAGTAATCCCCAAAGCAAAAATAAAAGAAAATTGTAGTCAATTTTTTTTTAAGAGTGTGAAAGAGAGACGGAGAGGAAGGGAGAGGAAAAGAGAGAGAGGAGAAGCATAAATTCTTCAATGTGGCACCTTAGTTGTTCATTGACTACTTGGGTTCTAGCTGAGCCAGTGACCCCTTGCTCAAACCAGCGACCTTGGGCTCAAACCAACAACCTTGGGCTTTAAGCCAGTGACCATGAAGTCATGTCTATAATCCCATGCTCAAGCCAGCAACCTTGGGGTTTCCAATCTGGGTCTCAGCATCCCAGGTCAACCCTCTATCCATTGCGCCACCGCCTGGTCAGGCAAAAGAGGAGTGATTCTTTCCCCCCGCCTTTTTTTTTTTTTTAAAGAGCAGAGAGAGAGAGAGAGAGAAAGGGCGGAGGGAGCAACGGGAAGAATCAACTAGTAGTAGTTGCTTCTCATATGTGCCTTGACCAGGCAAGCTCAGGGGTTCAAACTGGTGACCTCAGCATTCCAGGTTTATGCTTACCACTGCACCACCACAGGTCAGGCCGAATTGTAGTAAAATATTTTGGAAGTAATGACTATTTTGAGGATAAGTTACCTTTCCTTTTATTTTTTAAATTTTTTTTAATTTTTTTTTTATTTTTTTTATTTTTCTGAAGCTGGAAACGGGGAGAGACAGTCAGACAGACTCCCGCATGCGCCCGACCGGGATCCACCCGGCACGCCCACCAGGGGCTATGCTCTGCCCACCAGGGGGCGTCGCTCTGCTGAGACCAGAGCCACTCTAGCGCCTGGGGCAGAGGCCAAGGAGCCATCCCCAGCGCCCGGGCCATCTTTGCTCCAATGGAGCCTTGGCTGCGGGAGGGGAAGAGAGAAACAGAGAGGAAGGAGAGGGTGGGATGGAGAAGCAAATGGGCACTTCTCCTATGTGCCCTAGCCGGGAGTCGAACCCGGGTCCCCCGCATGCCAGGCCGACACTCTACCGCTGAGCCAACCCACCAAGGCCAAGTTACCTTTCCTTTTAATGTGACTCAATATACATTTATATAATTTAATTTTCAATATTGGCTTTGTTTAATGGCCAAAGGTAGAGACTGGCTGTTGAAAGCCAGCATGAACTGGCTTCAACAAAGCAACACTCCTGGTTCACGGGACAGGGGCAGGGTCTCAATGGGGTTCAGCATGCCAACGTAAGGACTTCTACTTTTCTCCTCCTGTGCCCCCCACACACAAAGTACATGCCTCAGGGGTTCCTTCTCGTGGCAGAGAGAACACAGGCTTCTGACTCACAGGAAGCCCAGCTCTGCAGTTGTCTCTCTCCTCCAGTGACACCAGGAGACACACAGTGGTGCACCTGAAGAAGCAGATTGGAGAGTTTTCTGGTTTCTGTTCAGCCTAACATGCTGCAAGAGCTTTCACATATTAGGTTCTAGATAAGGCTTCCTCACACCTTGGTTCCAAATGCCCAGCTCTTCCCAGTGACCCTAGGACAGACAGCCTCCCAGCAGTCACCCAACAATCCCATCTCTAAGTTCTAGCTCTTCCCTTATATTCTGCCTTGAGACCCTATCTGTCTAGGTTGCTGCTTTTGCCCTCTCCACAGGCCCTGTAAATGTCCCCACAGGCTTGGCTCCCCTCTTCCCTACTGCCACACGAACTCACAGCCTTACAGTTGTGGGGCTTTATGTCCAGGTAACATACTAGAATCATGACAACAAGAAGCCACACAGCTTGAAAAAGCCTGTAGAATTCTCCTGGTCTCTCATAGCTCTGTCCCTCAGAGAAGGAGTTCTGATGCCCAGACACCCAGCAGAGACCCAGAGCCAGAGAGTGACAATGGTGGGAGGTGAACTCCAGAGTCCCTTGAATTGGAGGACACTCAGTCATCTGGCAAGGCAAGGGGTAGCTTGTGCCTCAGGGCTCACCAGTCCTTGCAACTGGTCTCTTGCCACCTGTGAGGCAGAGACCTCAGGGATGGGGAGCCCGTGGAAGCCCACACGGCTGGCCTCAGGAGAACCCCAAGAACTTGGTTGTCAGATGACTAAAGTGTTGTTTTACCCCTGACCAGAGGTTTTGTTTTTGTTGCTGGTGTTGCGTTCTAATTGTGAAGCAGTTATTCATCATTCTGGATGGGTGGGGACTTTTGTTGAGCTTACCAGGAATAGGCTGGTCAGGTTCTTGCCTTCACCCATGCCTGCAGTGAGGTCAGGCCCTAAGAGAGCTTGCTTCATCCCATATCCAGGAAAGGGATGCAAACTACATATTATTTCATCCCTACTGTGTATTATGCCCTCTATAAACATAATTAAACACTTTCATGAATCCTCCTGAACATTTGCATCACACAGATGGGCTCATGTGAGTCTTAGTACCCTCCAAGATCTCAACAGTCATCTGACAGTTGCCAAATCTCTCTAAACTTGTGTCAACAGAAAGTGCCAAAAGTTCCTTAGAACTTAATATGCAAAATTGTGAGAGGGACCAAGTTTTTCACCCCAAAGATTACCCACAAAGACCCCTCCAGTCTGTTCTTCCCTCTTTTTCCCCTTTGGTTGCCCTCATCCTTCAAGAGGTGTTATTTCTCCCCCAATGTCTCCTGGATGGGAATTTGTGTCCAGAATGCTTGGGATCTACCCCAGTGCTAATTCAACCTTTCCAATTCCACAAATCTCTTCCCATTTTCTAAGTAGCTATGCTTAATAGCTAGATTTTTCTCTTGCATTTCCAAAGGGACTTCTGGAGGGCTCACCCACCCCTGAAGAGTAGATGGCAATCTGAGGCCCCAAAGTCTCACAGGTCTGAGGAAAGGGTCTGGAATTAGGGGGTACAGAGGGCATGAAGACACTCCCCCTCAATTTTTATCCTGCAAGAGCACAGGCCTGCTTCTGCGCAGTGCAGCGAGCGGCATGGAGAGGTCCCTCAGGACAGCTCCAGCACCCCCCGCCCCCGCACCAGCTCTTCCCTCCACTCCTCTATAGTCCTGAAGTGCAAAGAGCTGTCCTAAGAAATCTTTTTTCCCTTTAAATGATTTTAGTCATTGTGGGGATGGGAGCCATGATCATTCTAGAGCCATGTTGTAGCTGGGGGATGCAGATTAATGTCTTCAGCTCAGCTGAGACTGGGGAGAAACATGACAAGAGGCCCCAGGTCAGGGACCACCCCAGCCAACGGTGCTGCGCACCCATTCTGCTTCCTCCCGTTGTCTTCCTTCAACAGTAGAACATAAAAAAAAATATGTGTTTCTATCTACAGCTAAACATTTTTAAAGTTTTAATGTTGTATATGGTTGCTGGGGTCCTAAATGTCAGAAAACTTTGCATTTTGCCTTGTGGTTACTTATTAATATAATAGAAAGAGACCCACTCAGCTGTTACAGGAATCTCAAAGGCGCAGGCCAGAGCAGTGTGATAACAAATCTCACAGTGGTGAGTAAGCCCAGTGCACAGTGACAGGAATGACTGGATGTGTGAGCGTCTCTTAACTTACCGTGTCAGCTTTAGTGTTTGCATTTCTGGCTGTTTTTTTTTTTTTTTTGCCAGGAAAAGGCTCTAACATATAATCATTTAGAGAAGAATAATGTTTTAGCAACATAAAAAACAAAACCATAAGTCAGTGTGTTAGACTGTCCAATGACTTTTACTTCATGTCCCTCATCCAAATGGAGGGCAGTGTGGGAAAAGTCCTGCCTGACTCACATCTGCATATTTCCAAATAAGACTGTGAAATTTCAGAACGGGATTAGTCACTATGTGTCAAAAAGGAATTTACTTATTTGCTTGAGAGTTATGCACAATCAGAGAAAAAGTTTTCTAAAGAGTAAATGCCACCTTTCAGTCTAGAGACCACTTAGAGACCACCAGCAGGCGGGACATGGAGGGGGTGAGCAGTCGCTAGAGTCCAGTGATCACAGGGCAAGACGGCAGGAAAGAGTGAATTTTTTTAGGACCTGTGATGAGGGGTGTAAAATTCAGGCTTCCCCAAACTACAGCCCACGGGCCACATGCAGCCCCCTGAGGCCATTTATCCGGCCCTCCACCACACTTCCGGAAGGGGCACCTCTTTCATTGGTGGTCAGTGAGAGGAGCACTGTATGTGGCAGCCCTCCAATGGTCTGAGGGACAGTGAACTGGTCCCCTGTGTAAAAAGTTTGGAGACCCCTGTATGGTGCAGTGATGGGCATTTTTATTTCAATATTTTGTATTTCAAGTGGGTATTGGAAAAAAGATATCACGCCAACTTTGTGTTTTGTACAAATTTTTATTGCTTACAATGACATATAATTTGAAATGTGAGTCCACCTAACGATTTCAAGAAAATTATTAGTACTTTTTAACTATATTGAGAAGTCACATTTTAAACAGAGAATAACATTGGAGTAAAAATATTTGTCATTATAGATTTTGATTAGTTATTTAAATAATATATAAAATGTTGAAGGCAGTATATACATGACTACAATTTAAGAAACACTGAAATAAGGTACCTGTCTCATTTTGCAGAGAAACTAAGGGACAGAGTTTTGTAGCAGGAAGCTGGAGCACCTCGTACAGAATGAACCAGGCTATGCCTTTGCCCTGACACTTGCTGGCCATGCAAACTTAATGTACTTGCCTCCCTGATACTCAGTTTCCCCATCTGTAAGGTGAGAAACACAATGCCTGTCCCTTAGGGTTACTTCAAGGATCACAGGAGCTGAGACATGTTAAAGCACTCAACCCCTCACAAATGGTAATTTAAGGAAATTCTAAATGAGAATCAGCCAGATCTTAATGCGCAATTCCAAATTCTTCGTTTTTCTTTTTTCTAGAAGGTTTGCTGTTGTCTCTGCTTCTAGTCTCTTTCTCCATCTGAAGGGATGGACCCCCATTTGTGTGGCTCCTCTTGGTAAAAAAAAAAAAAGCCAAACATTCTACAAAGTCTGCACTCAATGCCAGTGGGCGGCTCAGCAGCCATGTAAACCAGGCACATTCACTGTGTCTCACCTCTCTGACTCATCCCTCAACTACAGCTTGGCATCAGAACTGAGGGAGGAGGCTTTGGAATCTAACACGTCTGGATTAGAATCTTGGCTATTCAACATTAAGCCAGTAACTTTTGGTTTCTGAGCCTGTTTCTTCATCTTAAAAATGGGGGATGAAAATAACTTCTTTCTGAAAGCTCTCACTGACCATCCTTCCTGGTTGCAGGAGATGCCCAGCCCAAAACCCCTATTTAGTGTGTGCACTCTCCTAGACCCTGGTTGGCAAACCGCGGTTCATGAGCCACATGTATGTGGCTCTTTGGCCCCTTTGGATATGGCTCTTCCACAAAATACCACATGCGGGCGCTACCTCGATAAGGAATGTACCTACCTATATAGTTTAAGTTAAAAAAATTTGGCTTTCAAAAGAAATTTTAATTGTTGTATTGTTGATATTTGGCTCTGCTGACTAATGAGTTTGCCGACCACTGTCCTATACTATCCCATGAGCCCTTCAAGGAATAGTAGAGCCTTTCCTGTTGAAACTGTGTATCTCTGGAAACCAGCAGAGGGTTGGAACATGGTATATCTCAGGAGATGTTGAATAAATCAGACTCTTTATTCTTCTTTTTCCACCTGAGTAGAGGGGAGATAGAGAGACAGACTACTACATGCGTCCTGACTTAGATCCACCCAGCAAGCCCTGTCTGGGGTCAATGCTCTGGCCATCTGGGGCCATAATTTCAATGGAACTACTTTTAGCACCTGAGGCAGAGGCTCCACAGAGCCATCCTCAGTGTCAGAGGCTGATGAACTCGAAACAATTGAGCCATGGCTGCGGGAAAAGAAGAGAGAGAGCAAAACAGAAGGGGGAGGAGTGGAGAAACAGATGGTCACTTCTCCTGTGTGCCCTGACGAGGAATTAAACACTGGACATCCACATGCCAGGCTGACATTCTACCACTGGCCAGGGCTGAATAAATGTTTTAAAAAAATAAATGTTCTTCAGCCTGACCAGTGGTGGCACAGTGGATAAAGCATCAACCTGGAATGCTGAGGTCGCTGGTTTGAAACTCTGGGCTTATTTGATCAAGGCACATATGACAGTTGATGCTTCCTACTCCTCCCCTTCTCTCTCTCTCTGTCTTTCTCTTCTCTCTCCTCTCTAAAATGAATAAATAAAATCTTTTAAAAAATGTTCTTCAGAAAATAATAAGTGTGGGAGAAAAAGGGGAGAAATTCCAACCCTTGTACACTATTGGTAGGAAGGTAAAATAGTACAACTGCTACGAAAAAGAGCATGGAGGATTCTCAAAAACTTAAATGTAGAGTTACATATGGTCTAGCAATTCCACATATACCCCAAAGAATTGAAAGGGTCTCAAAGAGGTATTTGTTTCCCCATATTTATAAAAACATTATTCACAGTAGCCAAAAGGTAGAATCAACCCAAGTGTCTATTCATAGAAGAATGAATGGATAAATATAATGTGATATATACATACAATGGAATATTATTTAGCCTTAAAAAGGAAGAAAATTTTGATACATGCTACAACACAGATGAACTTTAACATTATGCTTAATGAACTAAGCCAGTCACAAAAGAACCAATATTGTATTAAATCCACTTATATGAGGTCCCTAGAGTAGTTAAATTCAGAGAAGCAGAGGGGAGAATGACAGTTGACAGGGTCCGGGGAGGGGGAGGAGGAATCATTCAATGACAGCGGAGTTCCAATTTTGCAAGATAAAAACACTTATGGAGATGTATCTGGTGATGGTGGCACAGCATTAGTGAATCTACATGTCCCTGAACTTTAAAATGTTCATTTAGTTTTCATGCATTTTTATCATAATTAAAAATATATATCAATGTGCTTTTCTTTCCTGTTTTCAAGAAACCCCAAATGTTACCATTCACATGAGGTTGAACAGTGAGGCCAAAGACAAAGAGTGAGCCTGGAGGAGTAAAGGGGATGGAAGGTGAGGGAAGGAGGGCCCCTCAGGGTGAGTGAGGGATGACAGAGAGAGTGATGGCCACAGTTAGGAAGCCAAGAGAGGATTCAACCACAGTATAGCTCAGAGCACAGAGCATATATCTTAGAGGAAAGATGAGTCAGAGAAGAGCATCCGAGCAGAAATAGCAGGGAAAAGAACTCAACCAAAGAGACAGCTGAGGACCAAAAAGGACTTTTCCTGTGGCCAGGGTTGAGTGCTGAGCTAGAAATCCTGCACTTCCAGTGTGGGACAAAGGTCGCCCTGTGTGTCTCTGTGTATGCACGCACATGCTTCTTACAAATGCGACTAGGCAATAGGGACCCCACACAGTGACCTAAGAAAGAAAAATCGCACACGTGTACATGTGCGCACACGTGCACACACACACACACACACACACACTTAAAGGGGCATACCAATGTAGAATTACATTTTGTGCTTTTTTTTTCTTCTGGTAACAAGATATGTGGTTATTAGAAAAAATTTGGAAAATACAAAAGAACACATAAAGAAATTAAAAACTCCATCACTGCAGTACTGGAGATAAAATTTGCACTTTTGACTAGTTCTTTTCGAAACTTATACATGATTTCATAAAATTTCAAAAAATTAATAACATTATTTTGAAACTTGCTTTCTTTTGGCTTACAGTAACAAGAATTTCTTCATGTCATAAAATACTTATATACCACTGGCATTGAGTGCAGACTTATACACTATACAAATTTTAAGTGGTTATGTAACATTTCATTGTCTAGATGGCCATCAGTTGACTAAACCCCACTAGATACTGCTGGATATTAGACAGGTCCACCTGAGCTCATGCAGGTGGTGCCTACTAGGGGCTGAGCGTTGTTCTAGGTACTGATATCCAGTGGCATCCAGATCTTATGTTCTAGGAGTTCATATTAAGGAAGAAAACTAATATTGATATATAGCAATTACAATAAAGAATGGCCAATGTTGTATTGCAGACACAGCAAGTACAAACATAAATCCATAAAGTTTTCAGAAAATATAATTTAAAAACATAATTTTCACATTAGCTCTTATTACATTAGGTGATAGAAACTCAAGCTCAATTAACTTTAGATCTCTCCCTTTTCCTTGAGTAGGCACTAAATATGACCCTGCTTCTGTGGTGCCCAGAAATGTGATGGATGGAAAAAGTGAGGAGGGAGAGTCTGGTCCTTAATGTGGTCTCCACTCAGATACAACTCACGAGGTCCACAGGTAATACAAGTTACCAGGCAGTTATTCTTCACACCTACCTATTCGCTCCTCTGTGACCTGTGCTTCCTTACTGCTCTTCCCACACACTTTCCTCAGGTTTTCTGCACCCCCTGCAATTCAAAGGCTCTTTCCAGGAGGCAGAAGATAGTTCTCCTTTATCAGGGAGCTGCTGAAGTCTATGTACTCATTTCTTCTCATTCTCTTTCCTCAGCTCTGAGCATCTTTCTCTAGTTGGGGGTGATAGGCCAGAAGAAGTGAAAAGGTTTATCTTACTTAAATTCCTCTATTTCTCCCCTGAGAACCAATATCTTTTGGAATACAACAGACAGACACAGACAGCTAGGTTACATTCTTTATGCCCTGCAGAAGGAATGGCCTGACAGCTTGGATGTAAGCAAAAGGGAGAATGTCCACAGTGGGGGCATCTTTTTCAATATTTCAACATTATCCTTCATTGATCCAAACAGAGGTTACAAGTGAGAAAGCTTCCTGATCTAGCATGAGAAGTGAAGAAATGCTTCCAGAGAGGATGCCACAACTAAAGACCTAGAAGGGAAAAAAGGGTTAGCAGAAGTCTTCCAGCAGAGAGGTGTCTTTGAGCACTGCAGTAGTTCAGCAGAGCAGGAGAGTGAAGTCAGTGAGGGGAATGGTGAGTAATAAACGGCAAGGTTTCCCATGCGTAAGCTGATTTTTCTCCAGAAAAGATTATTATGGAAAACCTGACCTAAGAAGAGAGGACATTAGAGGCAAAAGATGTTATCTTTACTGAGGTGATTCCCCTTAAAGCCACCATTATGCCCAAGCCTGTGGGAAAAGGAGGGAAAAAAATGAGAATTGTAATTTACCTAAAGAAGAGAAGCAACAGCTTTTAATAATAATAAAATGTCCATAATTTGAAGTTCACAGACTCCAAATGTTTGACCCTTCACTGAAGTTCTGGAATAAAATGAACTTTACCATAGACTTTGTCAGACAGATGGTCTAAGCAAAGATGGTGGAGGCCATGCTGCTGATGACAGTAGACCAAGGCTCCTCTGGCATTCAACGAATTCTCTAAGGACAGCCATGTGCCAACATGGTGTCAGCCTGGCAGGGGTACATTTTCACTCAAAAATGTACCTGGTTTTCCAGGTACCTGTAACACCCTATTATGTGTAATTTTCCACTAATTCAGAAGATATCTATCTGGGTTAATTTAGGGTATAGCTTCACTTAGAAAAAAGTGAGATATCATGATCCCTGGAATTTCTTTCCAGAGAGATGTTGGAGAATTGATAATGTTTTTCTGGCATAGACAGGTATTACTAGTGTACTTTATACAAAAGTATTTATTTGTCAATGTAATACTTGCTTTAAGGACACTGACTCAAAAGCAGTCAAATTTCCACTCTGTATATAAAAAGGTTTATAAACATTGGTACCTGAGAGAGGTATAAAATTACTTAAGAACATGTTCCAGGGCTAAAAATTTCTTTGAAAATTTGAGATATAAAGAGCTAATACATTGCTTTATAAACATTGGCTTACATATGCTGACTCAAGTCCGTCCATACTTGCTAAGCAGCTAGAGCTGCAAAAAGCAGGATAATACTTTATTTTCATTCTTTTTTTTTTCTATTTGGTTATCACTTAGCAAACTCACATTATTCTAATTCAGTGGTTCTCAAACTTTTTGAAGTCAGGGCACATTTAAAATCCTATAAATAATTGTAGGCGCACTATATGCAAATTTCTGAGAAATATGTTATAATAATTAAGTCAAATATTAAAGAAAAAATATAAAGTCCAAGCGTGCTTTTATGGTAATTAAATGAAATAAATATGACAAAATTAAATTTATTCTGACATTAGAAAACATTTTTATGTTACATTTTTTGAGCTATGCTTTTTAGAATTCATAAAAAAGAGGGATTAAAAAATTAAAAAACGACAAAATAGTTATCTTTTTATACATATAGATACATTCTTAGTAAGATTTAGTAAATTCAGCAGGTCCCAGTGCAAATGTGTTAAGTTTTTTCATTCTTGTGTTTATGAGAAACATGAGCCTGATGTGTTCTAATGATTTCTTCAATGTTTGGGCAGATATTTGAAAGGTAAACTTTCATTTCCTTGTCAATACATTGAAGAATTCCTCTCTTTTTATTCTTAATTGTGTTGAGTGCAGAAAACCCTCACCACACATATCATCTTAACTTTACACCAAACAAAGGATAGAAGAAACTTGCCTCCAGTCTTTCCGGGGAACATGAGGGGTAGTGTAAACAATCGAGCATCACAGTTTAACAGCCTTTTGCAACTTAATCAGGCAAGTGAGGTAGGGGTGTGGGTAGACTATCAGCTTACAGCCAATTCCCCACACGTTTGTGCCTCAAACATCTAAACTCCAAAACCCCTACTGGTTTTTTGGTCTCCAACAGGTTCATATCTCCCTGGAATACCATAGGGCACACCTGGAAATCTTCTAGGGTGCCCTGCTACACACTTTGAGAAACACTGTTCTAATCTAATATTCTGGGGCTCCTAGCTGCAAACCACAAACATTTCTGACACCTTCAAGAAATATTTATTTTCTTGAAGAAATATTTAGCTGCAAGAATTTAACACTACAAGCTGCAGCCAGCTCTTTCTAGTGTTTCTGCCAGACTATTAAGTAGTTAATAGGGCTGAAGGGCTGGGCCACATAAGAGACAGAGCAGTACATAGACTGAGAAAGGTGAATCCTTAGCTTGTGGGCGGAGCGCAGAGCAAATTCCTAGCAGCTGTGGCTGATGCAATGCTATGAGAATACTCCAGCTCCCAGAAGCCTCCTGGGCATACCCAGGAAGGGAGCTCACCCGCTATAAGGAAGTGACTTAGCGCCAACCACGCAGCTCCCTGGTCTTTTCAGCCATTGGCTATGAAGGACACACTGTAACATCCTATTGGCTGAACCCATGCATATAAGCTAGCTTACTTTCTGAATAAAATGGATCTGCGTCACTGAACCTGGTCCCCGGAGTTGTGTTTTTGCGTCTCCGTTGTCCTCACCCCCGGCAGGACTTGTCCACAACTGGTGCCTAACATCAGGCAGGGACCTAATCGGCATCCAAGGGATGGGTGAGTGACCCTCTGCAATGGGAAACCTCCCTCACTCTCAAGATCCGCAGGCTCGAGCCCTGCATGCCCTATTGCAGAGTAGGTGAGTTAAAGTTAGTTAAAAGGATCTTTGTATTTACTGGGAGATCCTCTCTGGTTTCAATCCTTGGTTCAGGGACATGCCTCTTTGGGCCCCATATTTGGGCCTGAGCTTTCTGGTGCATCCATTTGGCTAAAGTACAAGAGGAGCAAACCTTCCCTCTGGGCCTCACTCCTGCCTTATTGGCAATACACGCCTGCTTGACTGGTGCTCCTGCTGGGGACCCTCCGCCAGTCCCTAAGGTCCTACAGGCTACTCCTCTTTCAGAGGAGCCCCTACCTCCCTATTCACCCCCCTCCACTAAGGAGGAAAATAGTTTAGCCTTTGAGTTTGACAAAATTGCGACTGAGCACGAGAAATGAAACCAACCGAATTGCTAACTGCGCCATCAGCTTTGCCGCCAGAAAAAGCAGAAGTCTCTACTTCCACATTCCCTGTTGGGGCTCAATGCCCCACCCCAGCCTCTCAGACGCCATTTTATACCCCATCTTTAACTCCAACACGTATTCCTGCTGCAGACCCATGGGCCAGCCTATACACCCCCATGTGTCTTTTTTCTTTCTGTCTGTCTGTTCTGTATCTCTCGCTCTCTCTCTCCTCCACCCCTCTCTCTGAAATGATGCTGGAAGGACCCAGCCATGGCACAGTGGCGGGGATCACACCCTTTTCTAACATAAGGGAGAGGTTATGCTTATGTTTTTCAGCCAATTTGGATCCCAGGATCCCCCCAACCTGCTTGACAGGGTTTCTTGGGCACCCACTAAATGGTTCAGTCTTCACCTGCCCAAAGCCACAGCCCTGGCCTTCTCCACACCAACTACACCTGCGGGGAGGAGGTACTCAGCGCTCCAGAAGAAGACCTCACAGCCAGCATGTGCGCCCCATCACCTGGGGGGATGTGGAGGCTTTGGCGGGGTGGACCCAGAGAATGGCCCTTGACAGGCCCCCAGGCCCTGGTGCTCTGATCTTGCTTGTGTGTGCTATAGTGACCACTGACTCCCAGATGAGGCGGCGGCAGCCCGGGGCTCAAGCCTGGCAGCGTGAGCTGGTGTTTTCAGTTCATCTTTGGAGGATGAGGAGAACTGGGCCGGAGTTGCGATTCGCAGATTCCAGAAAGTAAACAGTGGCAGCTGTGGCAGGAGGATGAATGGAAGCCAGTCTTGCATCACAGAGTGGCCACTGGAATGGCAGAGAGTGCCTGCTAAGCTGCTGGTGGGTTCGCTGACATTTTGGGACATAGGGGTGCATGCCATCATGCTCTTCAGAGCAGAGATGAAAATTCTGACTGCCATTGCCATGTGCTCCTCTTTGGGACAGTGTAATACCTGCCAGGATGGCAGGAATGAGGGGGCTGAGGCCTCATGTGCGTGGACTGATTTCCTGGACTACGACCCGAGTGAGCATTGGCTCCTTTATTGGGTGGACTTACAGATTTTGGACAATGTGAGATATCCTGATGGGGGTGGGGCTGGCTTTGCTGGAGACCCTTCCCCTGCCCCGCGAAGATTTTCCCATGGCTAGAAAGAAGGCTGAGGACATTTTGCACTTTTGGCAAAGTGCTCAGAGACTGGTGAAATGTACCTTAGTAATTGTTGAAATTGTATGATTTGCTATGTTGTTATAATTTGTGTAATGTGCCTTGCAACCATATGCAGTACGCAGCCCATGGCAAGCCATCCGTTTCATGTTTGGATGCTGGGACCTTTGTGGGAAGGGGGTGTGCATGGACCTATGTCCCTTTTTTATAATCAAAATGGAACTGTGTTTAACAGCACCTAGAAGTCTCTGTAACACAATGGGAGGGAAATGACATCCCAACCCCTAGGAGCAATCCCTTGTTTAAGACCCCCGTTCTATTTCCTAACTAGTCAAACATTACAGAAGCTTGCCTTGTTGTTTAATCCAGCTAATCTATTAGCATACAGTATAATAGGAATTATAGTTGTTTTAGTTCTACTAGGGTTCCGTTGCATAATGCGTAGCATTTAGAAGCTACAACAACAGCAAGCTGTCATTCATCAAGTCCAATTGGCCTTAATTAAAAGAGAAGGGGGAGATGTGGGTGGAGAGCAGAGTGCATTCCTAGCAGCTGTGGCTGATGCAACACTGTGAGAATACTCCAGCTCCCAGAACCCTCCTGGGCATCCCAGGAAGGAAGCTTGCCTGCTATAAAGAAGTGACTTAGCGCCAACCACGCAGCTCCCTGATCTTTTCAGCCATTGGCCATGAAGGACATGCTGTAACATCCTATTGGCTGAACCCATCCTATTGGCTGAACCCATCCTATTGGCTGAAGTATATAAGCTAGTTTACTTCCTGAATAAAGTGGATCTGCGTCACTGAACCTGGTCCCTGGAGTCGGGTCTTTGTTTCTCCACCGTCTTCACCCCCAGCAGGACTTGTCCACATTAGCTGGCTGCACAGACATGAGTTTGCAAACAGAAGGACGCCAGAGACCACATGGATTCCATTCCTGTGTGTGCTCCTTTCCACACACAGCTTCATGTTACATTTTAGAGTCGGATACTGGTTAACCTGCATCCTCTCCCTTTTAACAACAAGGACTAAATCAAAGAAGCTGTGATATAAAAAGAACATTTACAATGATTCCCTTGGGTCCACTAGAGCTGTTAAGGGAGAGGAGAAAAAAGAAGGAAAGGATCTTCACTGCTCTACTTAGATGTGTTTCTGTGGGCTAGAGGAGCTGCCAATACTAGGACAAGTGTTATATATATTTTTTACACAAGCTAAACACTTTGAAATCTGAGTTTAAAGATGCATATGACAACCAGGAAGGAAGCAGGCTGCCAAAGCAGCCTTGCTTAAAAAAAAAATGCAACAGAAGGAGGAAGTATATAAAAAGCTATCAAGATCAGAGTGTTTAATAACATGCACACAGTCCATAATATTATTTTTTTAAAAGTATTTATTGACCTAAAACACAAAATTACTACAAATATCAATTTGAATTAAAAAGCAATACATGACAAAATTTATGCCATGATTATGTACAACCATTGCTATGAAATGCTCAACCTAGTTCTCAACATGCCATGTCTGGGAATTTGGCAACAGGGAGAACCAGCACAGCACTGGACCGAGTCAAGGAAGCTGCCTGGTCCTGTCCACCTATAAAGCAGGGATGCACGAGAGTAAGCCTCACTCACTCCCTGTGGGGTCTCCTTCATCCCAAAGAGTCTACAGCAAAATCTGAATTTAGTGGAGGAGGACTGGCCTGTTGACCCACCCTCTCTCTTTCATATCTCCTCTACTTAGCTATACTTCATATATATGCTATCCTTAAAGCAGTGAAAACAAATGCCAGGAAAATTGAGCTTTGCTGCATTCATATGGTCAAGCTGCTCAACGACAGTTAACAAGACATGAAGAGGCTACACCTACATTGACATGGATCAATCGCAAAGACAGGGGTGCGAAGAAAGCAAGTAGCGGAGCTGTACAGTTGGGAGGGCGGTTCGAATGTTACATATGTGAAGGTGGCATTAGGGCTGGTCATACCATCTGTCAGCTACAAATTATTTAGGAAGATCTATAATAAAAATGTAGCCCTTTAAGGAGCTCACAGCTTTCAGAAAAATGTTCATCTGCGGAGAAAGAGAAGAAGTATGAGCAAAGAGGAATGAAAAGGGGGTCTGAACTGGGACTGGATTTCTATTGAAAAAACAATCAATGCACCCCAAAATAATTATTGACCTTCACTGGTGCAGGAGTGAGCCTTCTCTAGAGATGCTCACCAACCCAGTGATCAGCTTCTCAGCAGAAGCCCTTGTCAGAACCCACACCAAGATTCCCAGAGTTGGTCCTACTCCAGGGTTTCCAAGCAGTGACACAGGAAGAAAATCTTGTTCATGCCTTAGTTCAATGTATACCCTTTTATAAACACAAACCTGGACATGCCTCTGCTTAGGTGATAACCACAGTGTCATGCTGCCCATTCCATTGTAGGATGTTAAATTTTCTCTCCTAAGATACAGTGGTCTCTTCCTAGCTCAAACACAATAGTCTTGCTGGGTTGTCTATAATGATTGATTTAAATATCCTTTTTTGTCTGAGACTGGGTTGGGGGGGATCTCAAAGTTTTGGTTTAAATTGAATTGGTCACACTGGTTCTCTCTAGTTTCCAGAAGACATCAGTTACTACCCACAGTTTTACTACATACTAAGAACAAGAAATGGGCCAAGAAAATGCACCTGTGAGACAGATATTTTTCCCTGTAATCCAAAGCTTTTTAGCAAAAACAATCACTTAAACTTTTATAGAATTTTTCATTGAGAACAAACAGCTTGTTCTAGTTTGCTAATCTTATTTTATCACATCAAGGAATGAGGCAGGTCTTCCCCTCTGTAGTCCTCAGACAACTGTCAGGATGCTTCCCCCTGAATACTGTGTGACTGATTCATTCATTAGCCACACTTTGGTTCCCTTGAAATTAAAAAAAAGAAAAAAAAGAAAGGTAGTTGAGTATAACAATGAGAAAGGGGGTAAATGGCCTGAGCCAACAGAATTTTCCAGAAAATGTAACTCCCATGTTAAAGTATGTTAATATTTAGAAAGAGAAAGAAAAGAATTCCCAACAGCAATTGGAATCAAGCATCTAGTTGGAGAATTAAGAAATCTTCATTTAGCCCTTAGGATAATATACCCCAAATACTTTGCATCTATAAGATGTATAAAATTACCACAGTTCACAAGAAGTACAATCTGCTGTCCAGACATATTTATTCTGACTGGCTGATAAAATACCTTACACTGTACTGACTACACCGTGGTGGAATTCTACAACAATGCCTCAGAGAAGAATGAGGTAAACCTGTACTGTCAGGTTAAAAGCACTGCCTAAAAGTGGGTACAAGAGTACTCCATGAGTTGTTTTAAGTTTACATGTATGTGTGTACACACAAACACACACACACATAAAAGTGAAATGTGTGGAAAGAGTACATCAAACTCTTCCTTCAGATACATCTAGGGAGGCGTATTTGTCCTGTTATACTGTTTACATCTTCTGTAGTTAACATAAATTAATTCATCATTAAAAACTTCTCTTAAAAAAGAAAACAAAACAAATGACATTCCAATGATTTGCAGTTTACTAAATTGGATAAATGCTATCACTTCTCTGATGCAAGGGCTACATACAGTTTGTTGGGTAAACTATGAAGTAAAGGTTAGAATAAGAGTGGCATCTGTTTGAGAACTATCGAGTCTTCTGCTGAGCCGGAAAACAGTAACAATTATTTTGTAGAATGACAAAAAATATCAGATGCTGGCTTTTATCTGTATGTTTCCAAACAAACAATTAAATGATTAGGTTTAATTTAAGCAAGTGTAGATCTTAGTGATTTTATAAGAAAACAAAACAAAAATGTATTTGGAAAATGCCCAGTAATGTTAAGGCCCTGTCAAACCACTGTTGGCATGAGGAAGCATGTAATATACAAAATAAGCAAAATACAGTCTACTGAATCTGCAGTTATGCAATCTGTGAAATCCTGTCATCATTCTTCCTAACAGAGTTCATCAAACAGTTTGAAAAGCACTGGCTCCTTCTCTTTAGTGTTGTCATGGATAGCTCACTGATCACCAAACAAAACAAATAGGATAAGAAGGGAAATGTCACCAAGTTTCAAAAATGTATCTTTAGTCCTTAGATTGTTGATCTGTCTTTAAGCAATAATTTCCATAACGTAAGACAAAAAGAGAAACAAAAAAAATCTTAATACTTACTACACTGTAAAACAGATGAAAACGGAGTACACAAGTTGGATCTGACTCTAAAACTTTGCAAGGAAAACAAAAGCAAAAATAAACACATGGGACTACGTCAAACTAAAAAGCTTCTACACAGTGAAGAAAACCACCATGAAAACAAAAAGGCAGCGTACTAAATGGGAGAAGATATTTGAAAATCATATATCTGACAAGGAGTTAATAGCCAAAATAGATAAAAAATTCATACAACACATCAATATAAAAATAGGCAACCTGATTTTTAAAATGGGCAGATTATCTAAATAGGTGTTTTTCTAAAGGAGACATACAGATAACCAATAGGCACATGAAAAAATGTTTGTTAATAATTATTAGAGAAATATAAATCAATACCACAATGAGATATCACTTCACATCTATTAGAATGGCTATCATCAAGAAGACAATATGTATTGGAGAGGATGTGGACAAAAGGGAAGCTTCGTACAACCATTGATGGGAATATAAATTGGTGCAGCCACTAAGGAAAACAGTATGAAGATTCCTCAAAAAATTAAGAATAGCATTACCAGTCCTGGGCAGTGGCTAAGTGGATAGAGTGACACCCCAAAGTGCCAAGATCACCATCTCGATCAAGGGTCGCCGATCTGGGGGGTTGCTCACTTGATCCCAAGGGCACTGGTTCGAGCTCTGGCCAGGGATATATAGAAGCAATCAATGACACAACTAAATGGAACAGAAAGTTGATGCTCCTTTTTCTCTCTTTCTCTCTCCTGTTTCCTTTTTTTCCCTCAAGAAAACAAAAACAAACAAGTAAACAAAAAGAATAGAACTACCATACAATCTAGCAATTTCACTTCTGGATATTTATCTGAAGAATACAAAAACACTTATTTGGAAAGACACATGCATCTTTATGTTCCCTGCAGCATTATTTACAACAGCAAAGAAAAGGAAACAACCTAAGTGTCCATCAGAGGGTGAATGGATAAAGAAGATGTGGTACATGTAACAAGAGAATATTATCAGCCATTTAAAAAACAAAAAAGATGAGATCTTGCCATTCATGACAATACGATGAACCTTGAGGGTATACGTTAAGTGAAATAAGTAAAAGAAAACTGTATCACTTCATCCATATGTAGGCTCTAAAAACAAAAGAAACAACCAAACAAGCAAAAACAAACATAAAACAAACTCATAGATCAGAGAACACGTTGGTGATTAGCAGAAAGGAAAGGGATGGAGGGAGAGCACAGAATGGGTGAAGGGGTAAAACATGGCAGCTAAATTTTAGGGGGTGACCAATCACTGCGTAGTGCATTAAAGATGCTGAACTAAAATGTTGTACACCTAAAACTAACATAATATTATGTATCCAGTTTTATATGGATTAAAAAAAAAGTGATATTCAAGGGTAGCCCTAATGCTTTTTTGCTCAAGAAAATAGCAACAGAGTCTACCAACTGGCTCCCAGAGGCATGCAAAAAAAAAAAAAAGGCAATCATTTCAGTGAAAGGCAGGGCTTGGGAGCCTACACCCTGGGGTGAGACCCAGGCCAAGTGGGGAGATAAGCCACCCAAACCTGGAGGCACCATGGCCCAATCTCAGCCAAAGATTCTGTTTCCTTCTATAAACAAACATTTTCAACCACAGCAACATCTACATGCGTTAATAACCCATTTCTTTTGTGGGCAGAGTAGCCTCAAATTTAGATTTTACTTCCCTGAGAAATAGTACAATACTTCAGTGCTTTCATCACTCGAGTTAGTTGTCAATCCTGAATTATAAATTGTTCTCAGTTTTCAAGCAAGAAATAATCCACATCAAATAAAAGAGCATTTCAGTAAATGTAAACACACTCTTTGGTTACTTTTCACAGCTTGTATCAATGATGGCTAATCTAGAAGACCCTGAAGACCATGCTTCCTTTTGAAATAAGCTCATCTGTCAAGAAGATGGAGCTGATAGTTCGTACAGAGATTCTTGCTAAGATTCTTCTCAAGTGTTGAACGGAAACTCCAATTCCCAGCTTTCTCAAAAGGAAAAGAGGAGGTTCAATCAGTAGTTCTTGTGAAAGTCAGGTATGTACAATGAAAGAAAATCATTTGACGTTTTTCATTCTTGAATGGAGGAATGGCGAATAGATCTGTGATACTCCTCTGGGCTGCTAATGTGTTCAGGTAAATCATAGCCCCTTAGGAAATGTCCACTGTTTTGTTGAGCAAAATAATATAGTTGTCTGGCCAGTAGTGGTTCGACCTTTAATAAGAGATTTTAAGAAGACGTTACTAAGATATATATATATTTTTAACACCCTGTAATTTGCTTATCATTAAATAATTGGATATATGGACAGGTATAGTAAAGTTAAGTACAAAGTTAGGTACTATCACACATCAAATATTTTATTCTTGGAGACTTCTAAAGAACTAATTTCTATAGTTCTTCCATACATCAATTTCTAAACAGAATGACAATACGATGGGTTTCAACTGAAGTTAAACATGATACTACTTTTAAATCATCTGTCACTAGAAATTTACATTTAATTGAGACTGAAACAGATCAGGTAAAATGAACAAAATGAAAGGGAATTTGAGGTAGTAGTTAGTGTACTTTAGGCCAATAAATTTATTTTTTTTAAACAATTTATGATTCCAGGATGACCTAGGTAATCTGTATGTTTCCAAACAAGAGAGAAAAGAAAAAGAAGCAAAATCAACAACAAAACTGCTATTATGGGAAAATAAAATTTAATTGATCCCAAATTCATCTACTTTGGTTGATATTTTTCATCAAAAAATAGTCAAATTCCAGCTTTTCCTGAATTTCCATTTAAGAAAACAAAATGCTTTCAATCAAATGTGTATTAAATTGAGCCTTGGTGTCCTTTGATATACAGCAATTTAAGCATAACTCACAAAATACCTGAAATAAATTAAATCCATAATAAAAGGAATCTGAACCAGTGTGTATGCACACACCTGTTTTCCCTTTCCATGCCTTGCCTGGGAAGCCCATCGCCGCCTAGGTTACAGGAAAGCTAGTGCATCCAAAACCTTTAAAATCAGAGTACTGGTAGAGTGTATCATCAACTTCTTGCATGTTAATTATCAATGCTAAGCTTACTTAGCCATTTAATAATCCCATTTGTTAACAAGATTATATCAATAATTACATCAATCATTGGAGAGGCTTCGTGAGAAAAGTCTGAAGTCTACTGGATTATGTTTTTGTTTATTGGTTGGCTAGTTTTTGATTTTATAATCAATAAGGGGGACCAAATGTTCAAAATCAGATAGTGTTTTATTTCAGTTTTCAATAAGAAACATTATCATAAGTGTAATATGACCTGAAATTTTATATTGCTGGGTATAATTTTTTACCTTTGCTGCTCATTATCTGGGCTCATTAATAACTCTTGAAGATATGTAGTTTTCAAATTCAAAAGTCATAAATATCCAGAACTCTTTTTTTGTGTGTGGCAAATTAATGCTAAATGCTTTCTATATAAACCTTTTCTTCTTTCCTTTTTATGAAAAAAAAAAAGTCTACTTGCCACAGTTGAACCTATCTTAAATTCTGCTACAGAATATTACAGTGATCTGATCTACTTGAGTTCTTTTAAAGATTTAACCTCCTCCAAATAATACATGGATTTTGGTTTCCAATACTAGAATTCTTTAAAACCAGAAATAAAAAGGGTTTTGGAAAATATCTGAATGACTTACAAAATATGCAAGTCAAGTTTCCCATTTTGGGAAAAGCTTCTCCATCAAGTAAAAATCAGACATTTTAAAAGCAATATTAAATATGGAAAATTTTAAAGAGCAACTTTTCACATCAGTCTTTTTACATCCTTATAAAATACTAATATGACAATTTCTTTGGAAAATAAAAAAGATGGGACAGATGAAGTCCGTGGTTGGAGGTCACCTTCCATTTCTGATGAGACTAATTCTAGGGCTGAGAGCAGGGTGAGGCTCTCTGGGCTCACTCGGTCACAATTCCTCCCTCATCGTTTTCCCAAGTCACTTGACTGTTACTTTTGATTTGAGACTCCTCTGAATGGAACCCTGCCCTGAAGAAGAACAGGGAAACAATCATTTGAATGTGGGGAAATACTCACGTGAGCAGTAATGAGTTTTCTTTGCCTCTGGGGATCTGGAAACTCTTCTCCAAAGCACAGAGTTACCTGGAATCTTGGCAGGGGACGGCCATGGTGAGCAAATGCTTGCAACTCTGGAGACACCACACATAGAAGAAGAAAAAGGAAAAAAAAAAAAAAATATATATATATATATATATATATTTTGTGAGCATATATATATGCTCAGAAACCCTCATCACTGAGCACAACAGGTTAAAGCAGGAAACAAAAGCTCTATGTTGATTTTGAAGACTGCAGTAGGAATGAGTACTCTTTATTTCTCTAAGTGGGGTCCTTACCCTTTAGACCCCAAATGTAAAATTGCATGTACATGCTGTTATGTGTACTTTTCTTGAAAGGGATCCAGGTTTTACCTGATCTTTTTTTTTTCAGGTGAGAGGAGGGGAGATAGTGAGGCAGACTCCTGCATGCGCACCAACTGGGACCCACCTGGCAACCCGATCTGAGACCAGTGCTTGAGTACTGAGTTATTTTTAGCACCTGAGGCTGATATGCTCCAACTGGAGCTATCTTCACTGCCTAGAGTCACTCTCAAACCAATTGAGCTACTGACTGTGGGAAGAGGGACAGGAAGGAAGGGTGGAGAAGCAGATGGTTGTTTCTCCTGTGTGCCCTGACTGGGAATTGAACCCAGGACATTCATACACTGGGCCAACACTCTATGCACTGAGCCACAGGCCAGGGCCTCACTTGATTTTTCAAGGGGAATATGCTTTGCAGATTAAGAACCATACTTTGCAGTATTTGAACCATGAGGATGCAAAAGATAGCAGAAAGGAGTGAAGGAGAAAGAAAAAGGAAAAGAAAGGTAGTTGTGTTGAAGCAAAAGAATACTATACACAAAAAAGAAATTTTCTTTTTAAAAAATCAGAATTTTCTGACTTGTCCCTGGATTTACTTAAAAACCACATCTCAGCCCTTTTAACCTAGTATTTGTTACCCAGGCCCTCTCTGGAACTTAGGCACCACAGAAATGCTTGACGTTCTCTTGGAGACTGAGTGCCAGTTCTGAGCAGCTGCATCCCATGTGGCACTAGGCCTAAACTGGGTGACTTTGAATGGACTTTTCGTCTGTCTTCTGGGACAGATGATGTTTTGAGATGAGAAGTGTAGTGATGAATCTCACTTTTGTGGATTTGTAGATCCTGAAGCCACAACCCTTACCCTAAGCATGAAAAACAGAGAATGGAACACTGTTGGAAAGATGTGTTCAACCCCTGACGTTGATGCATATCCTCACCCATATTCAGGATAACTTTTTCTTTAAAAATTTTCTCCATTGACTTGAGAAAGAAAGAGAAAGGTGGGGAGAAGAAAGAGAGAAGGAAGGAAGAGAGACAGAGAGAGTAAGGGAGAGAGAGAGAGAGAGAGAGAGAGAGAGAGAGAGAGAGAGAGAGAAGCATCAACTTGTTCCACTTTTTAGTTATACTCTCATTGGTTCCTTCTCATATGCACTCTGACCAGGGATCAAACCCACAACCTTGGTGCTCCGGGATGATGCTCTATCCACTACCCAGCCAGGACCTAAAGATAATCTTATGCCTCTAGCTGCTCCTATTCTTTCCACTAGACGTAAATGTCATGTCCGCAAAAGAAACATGCTTACACAGTCTCTGTTACAACTTCTGTAGAACAGCACCTGGTTGCATCTTTGTCAGATCCTTGGGCTTTGTCTTTGGGGGCTGTCCCTAGTAGTCTGCAAATCTTGAATGGGTAGATATCAAATATTTCTACTGTTCTCTTCAACTAAGGAGAAGTTTCTAGCTAACTCACTGGACTATTTGACTTCCTTTTTTTTCCCAGAATTCAAATCAAACCTAACCAATTTAGTCAGAATGTGTAAGAAGCATTTACACTATGGAGGTTGGAGGCTACACTTACAGAAGCTAATCAGAATGACGAGTTGGTACAGTTCTCTGAAAAAGTCATGCTTCAAGTGCTTGGTAACATGAGAATGCTCTGTGATTATGCAGAAGCTCATCTACACAACTTCAGTTTTTAGGTTTACAGATGCCTTCTGGCACTTCAGTGAACACTTCAAGAAAATAGTTTGCTATGAACAAAAAGTATGGCTCTTGGTAACAGAAGAAATGGAAAAGAAAAATAAAACAATGACTGCTCACAGATAAACACTAAATTCGAGGCAAGTGACTTTGCAGTTTGAGGGCACTAACAGCTGGCATATCATGCTGGTTTGCTTCTTGCCTGTATCCACACTCAGTTCGTTGTGGCTCAAAGAGAAACTTATAGCCTCATTAGAATAATAAGAGTCTACCTTCCTTAAAACATGCATGGTGAGAGAAACTCAGAGAAACAAGTGCCCTTTGCCTGGGGTGCCTTAACTACAGCCCTCGTCAGTGGTGGATTCTGGATCCAAAGATACCAAGTTCCACAATCTTTGAGAAAATGCAAACCCAGTGGGCTCTTTCAGAACCCACCACAGAACAGGAGGTACAGACAGAACCCCCCTCAGTGGCTTATGACCACCACACTGGGCCCCAGGACAGACAAAACAGTCATAACACTGGCTTGGAGGCAATTCTACAGCTCCGTTAAGGAGGGGCTTTCAGATACATGTGACTTTCTCACCCATCGCGCGGACCCAGGGGACCAGTGACTCAGTTTTCCCTCTTCCTCTCGTCACACCTCTGTGGGAGGGTTAATCATCTACAGATATATTTGCTTGGGGGCACCAAAAGAGAATTTTAATGAGCCTAAGCGAATTTGAGCCACTTGAACCCAAAAGGCTGAGCAAATGTCATGGTGCCAGAAGACAGAGATGCTTCACATTTTTATTTCAAATAAATTGAATTTAAGATGCACATTTAGGGAAAGTAAAAGCACAGGGAAACCCAAAGACATAGGGTGTTTCTGAAGGGGATGCTTTTAAACGAATGGGTTAAGGATAAGGTCAAGACAGAACTGGCAGTTAGCTGGCACATTGGAATGGCTTTCTGCCTCCACAAGAGGCAGCATTAATACAGATTGCTAAACAAGTTCTCTGGATGAAGCTTCATCAATAATGTAGCAGGAGTTTCACAAGAGCCAGCCCAGGGCTTATTTAATTATCATAAAATCAAAGCTAGGAAACAAACCTTACTGGTTCTGGAAAATATGATTTGAAACACGCATGTCATAGAGATAGCTCAAAGACTTCTCATAACTGCCCCTTTGCAAAATCAGTTCAACACACTCCATCTGTGGTCCCACCTGCTGAAGGGCATCTATCCACTGAAGGATGACACATCTCATAACCAAGAGTGTTAACAATATAATTCTAATGGTTACACTTTCCCTAAGAACCTTAAAAGAACTGAAACATCAACAGGTACGCTTGCTGAGATCATACTGCCAATAAAATGTGAACTTTATTACTAGGTGACTATTTGTTGAATTCCATAATTTCAATTCATGAGCCTGCACCATTAGCCAGGAGCAATCTCCCCCCTCTTCACACCTTCTGCTGCTGGAGAGCAGCAGGTGGTAAAAGGAGAGGTGAAATGTGAACCAAACAAGAAACCTATGCTGGAGTCAGGCTCAGCAAGCTCAGGGGTTAACAGAAGAAAGACCTCTGTCCGGACCAGAGTGACCAGCTGTTTTTGACAGTTGTGGCAAACAGGCCATCACCACCTTTGTATTCCCTAAGACTCACAGGTATGAAACTCGCCATTCTAACTGGTAATTAGGTACATTACCTGATAAAAACTGCTGTGTGTCAAAGAGCTTGCAGGTCTGGTCTCTCTCCAGTTTGTTGGGCCGGTCACTGCACAGTGCCAAGGGTCCATCCCAGTAGATCCTGCTCTGGCACAGTCTTTTGGCATAAAGGCCATCGGGGGCCATCCAGAGGACCACACCCCTTTCTAGGTGGCTCAGCAGTTTCTCAATGTTTTTCCTCTGACCATTGTCCTCAGGGTAGGGGAAGAGGACCTGGTCCAGGCTGCTGGCATCAAAAGTGTGTCCATGGGAGATACGACAGCCTTCGGGGCTGACTGTGGTCAACTCTTTCACCAGGATCTCCCGGTAATACAGGCAGATGTGGAGCCGGCAGTCTGCAAACACAGAACATCTGGAGTCAGTGCTAAAGGAACAAGAAGTATTGCAGACCCATCAGGATGCCAAATTACCAGTCAGAACAAAGTACTTGTTGGGGCACTGGTGCCAAGATGCTCTGTAGAAAGCAAACTCTTCCAGGATCAAAAAGTCTAGGAAACACTGCATGCTTTTATCTCCCTCCTGGAGATTCACAAACCATGAGAGGTGTTAGAGAAGTCCCACAAGAAATCAATTTGATGATGTCTAACTCAGCATTTTCCAAATTTACGGGACCACTTTTTTTGGGGGGGGGCTTAAGGGGAAGGGAGCATATATTTCATTAGTTTTCTGCAAAACAGGTTTGACTTATATTAGAGAGTAATATAAGAACTGTCAAGAACTATCTATATCTTTTCTTTTTGGTGATGATGGTAGCGGTTATGTCTAAAATACTAAGTCATGTATCACTGAACAAAAAAATCATCTTTAAGTATGACAATAAGTTTTGATTTTGGAGAAATTAAACCCTAAGTTTAATTTTTACTAGCAAAAAGAGTATAAGGATGTTTCAGGGAAAAAAAGCAAGCATGTCTACACATCTGAACTACCCTAAAATATCAATATGATGTCATTAGGTTAAAATATATATGTATTGAAGTTTCAAGAAGGCTAAACATTAAGGCCTTAATAGTGATGATCTCTGGGTTGGGCGAATGTGATATTTATTGTTTTTGCTATTTTGATTTTTAAATTAGTTTTTATACTGTGTAAGTACTAATTGTTTAATATAATTATATAATATATAATTTACATGGAAAGAGAGGAATCAATGAGAGAAATGTTTTGAGAGTAAAGTCTGCTGAAATCCCATCAGGCTACGTGTTTAAGTTTTAAAATAACTCTAAAAACAGAGCTGTCCAAAAGATTTAACAAAATAAATTCATTTATGAAATTTGGCTGATTTCAGAACCTACTTTAAATTATGACCCACAAACTGAAAGGACCCAACTAGGTTTACAAAGGGCCCCTTAACTGAAATGCAAAAGAGCTTTATAGGTAGGAAACAGCTACCCTTTGGAAACTGCATGGGATTTAAAAAAGGAATAGAAATTGCAGTTCTCCAATAAATGCACTCAATTAGTTAATCTGTATTATGCATGCCGAAACAGAAACCCACAATAGCCTCTTATTCTTCAATGGCAGGTATTGAAACTGAGCCCAATACTGTCTCAATTCTCTACTGCACTTTCTACTGTTGTAAACACTGGCTGAGAGGGTGCCTTGGATGGCATACTCTGATGAGAGTGGGCACTGGCCGTTAAAAGTGATTTGCAGGCAGGTTTCATTTCATTTCACGTCATCAGAAATCACAAGGTCACAGTGATAAAAATAGCTGTTGATTTCCTACTCTTCAGGCTCCCACACAAGTTTTGGGTGCTTAAGAAAGGGTTGAGAGTTCCTAAAGACAAACAGAAGACTTTCTGCTTGGAAAATCTCCTCCCCTCCATCACTCAGGAGCATCTAAGAAAAAAGGAAGCAGCCCTTATTCAGAACTCTGGAAACAAAAGGAATGAAACCATGAAGATTCCAGCTCCTCTCAAAGCAAGACAGGTGCCCACAACTCTTGGTTCCTTGAAACCTTGAGAATTTAGTTTATGTTTTCTGTCACTGATTTGTGTGTGTGTGTGTATGACAGAGACAGAGAGAGACAGAGAGCAGGACAGACAGGGACAGACAGACAGGAAGGAAGAGAGATGAGAAGCATCAATTCTTCGTTGCAGCACCTTAGTTGTTCATTGATTGCTTTCTCATATGTGCCTTGACTAGGGGGGCTTCAGCAGACCGAGTAACCCCTTGTTCAAGCCAGCGACCTTGGGTTCAAGCTGGTGAGCTTTTGCTCAAACCAGAAGAGCCCGTGCTCAAGCTGGCGACCTCAGGGTTTCAAACCTGGGTCCTCCACATCCCAGTCCAGTGACACCACCTGTCAAGGCTTCTGTCACTGATTTTTAAGAAGTGGGATGAGGCACAAGAGAATCTGAAGCTTAAGGGTTTCATTTTTAATATAAATACAAATCCCATTTTTAAACAATCCAACATCTAAAAAAATAAATATGCATATACCACACATGCTTATTACACACTGAGATGCCTTCCTTAAAACAGGTAAGATCTCTTGAGGTGCCAGGGTCCTTTTAGAAATGAAACTTTAAAAATCAGATCTAATCCATATTTTCTTTTTTGTAGCACATAGCAAAGTTCAGAGAAAGACCACAATACTCAGTCAAATGTGATAAAGGCAAAGCAGCCAAACCAATGTCCCCAAGAAGTTGATGAGGAAGACCTGTTTGTGACTAACTCTGGAAGGATGATCAGCTTCTCAAATGAGAAACCTTGGTGAAAAAAAAATTATTTTTTCTAAGAATTTATACTACACTGTGAGGATGTTAGTTGAGGAGGAGCCCTAGGTGAAAGAAACTAGAGTGTTTGCCTATTCTTGGAAATTCAGAAAGATGTCAATGGAGAAGATAACATGACTCACCCAGCACATAAAATTGCATCAAAATTGTAAGCTGGTTTCTCAGTGCTAACTCTTCTAAGGGTGTTCCTCATTCACACAGGTGGAGGGTCAAATGTGTCCACACACATATAGGCACCAGCTGGCAGAAAGCGAGTGCCCACAGGCTATGCTCACCAACTGCCCTCCATCAAATCTGCCCAACAGAGAGGATGAGCGCCTCCAGAGATGCAGGCCTCCTGTGGGTGCCTCTGAAACCCTATGCCACACTCACCTGAGAGGGCCAAGGCTTCGGCAGACCTTATGCTTGGCTCTATGGGGATTCCAGGGGCCTGGGACTCAGGTGGGGCACAAGCATAAAAGGTTCCGGTCACCTGGCAACCTGCATTTGCAAATAAAAGTCAAAGTTTGTCCACACACAGAGAGGCCTCCTCTCCTCTCCCTGAGAGCGGCCACTCAGCTCCTGCAGGGTGGGGGAAGGGGTCTCAGACTAGCCCCCTAGAGCTGACCCCTGGCTCTCCTAACAGAGACAAGCTGAAGTCCCATGGGAAAAACCAAAGTGGGAGGAGTTAGGAGTCTCCATACAGCTTTGGAAGGAAACTTGGAACTCTCCCTCTGTAATTTCCTCCCTCCCTCCCACCCTCCCTTCCTCCCTCCTTCCCTCCTTTCCTTCCTTCCTTTCCTTCCTGTTAGCTAACTCCTTCATCACCACATGATTATCATTTTGTGTGTGTGGGTGTGTTTATGTGTGTTGAGAACATTTAAAATCTACCTTCATTACCACTCTGCACATTAGATGTCCAGAATTATTCACCTTATAATTGGGAGTTTGTGCCCTTTGACCAACATCTCTCCATAACTGACAAACAGGAAAACTGAGACTCAGTGAGATGAAACGATTTACCCCGTTCACTCAGCAAGCTCACAGCAGAACTGTGAGCTCAGGAGTACGTGAGTCCTCATGCCCAAGAGCACAATTCAAACCTTGCACTTTTATTTAATGTCACCCAATGCTTTAAAATAAGTCTGCCTATTCTATCATTTTGCAATTCTAAGCACTGTCTCTTTATTAAAATTAGTTCAACAGAGCCTGATTGACTTGGACATGGGTCTGAATTTCAGAAACCACTTTAATGTTAGCTAATTCCTTCACTATGATATAAAAAAAAACTCTACTGCAAATCATCTTGAAAAGCTAATAAAACAGAATTATTCTGGGTGTTTTGTTTTGTTTTTTAGTAAACATGTTATTTAATACAAATCATAAAGAAGGATGTACTTCTTCAGTACCATAACCCTAACAGTGACGTGAACATGGTTAGAAAAAGGGAAACTGACCAAGTATTCCTAGAACATCCAAAAAAAAAAAAAAAATCTATGTTGCCCCTTCTCAGGATTTTTATTTAAATAACTTACTCAAAAGTACTAAAAACTTGTGTTTTGCTGTGTTGAATATACAAGTGAAATTTTCTTTTCACTTTAATTAGTGCTTCTGCTGCTGAGAGCTTTCCTCCCGGTGTCTGGGAAACCCCTACAGGCATGGAATCACATATGATCCAGAGTATAGGAATTTTGGATCCAAAATCAACACTGCACACCCTATGGAAACTTTTAATGTTTTTTTTCAGAGTTGTTGTTTTTTTATTCATTCCCTACTTATTATCACCTGTAATCCAAAGAACTACAATGGGCACACCATTGTTTAAGAAAAATATACTAGCTCAGTAATCTCCTTGTGTCCCATTTTACAGTAGTAGATAGAAACAGATCAGCAAAATTTTGTGACCTTCAGTCAACATTAAGGGAGGGATTGTAATGTATGCTAAAATATACCCATTTTTCATTTTTTATTTTTGCTGAAGATTAAAAATAAGGTTTAAGATTATTGACAGTTTTAAGCATAGGCCCCGGCACACCATCGGCCAGGGGTGGGTAGACCTTGGCATCCTTCTTCTGAGGACATTTCCATCCAACAGGAGAGAGAAAACTCTCATTCACTGCATGTAAAGGCTTTCCCAGCAATTCTGATAAGGGGAAAGAATTGTGGTCCTGCCCAGAAGGACAGATAAGGGGAAACCAAGGGCCTTCCAGCCAGGTTTGCTCCACTGGGTCAGTAGCAGCCAGAGGAACCAGGCCCAGCACAGTCCTTACCATTTTCACAAGCCGGCCCTTGCCAGTGGTGGCTGCGGGGTCCAAATGTCACAGGACACTGATATGGGATTTCGGGGTGGGGCTGGTCGGGGACATACTCCCTCCAGCTGCGGTCGTGGGGTGGCATCATGTAGTTATGAACCTGCTAAAGAGATGAAAGCAGCCAGATGAGCAAAGAATAGTGTGTTGGCTTTGGGAAAAGGAAGCGGATTCTTATACATCCTCTCAAACTCCTCGGGCACTCTCTTATTTGGCTGGCAGCCAAATCATTTTATCATCTGAAAGATTTTGGCATTAACTAGCCATAAAAAAATTTTAAAAAGCACAATGGAGACAGTGTTGTAAAGTAGTGATTTATGTAAAGCTTCATCATATGGTTAAATCTGGCACCAAAAGTTCTGGAAGGAAGTTTGCCTTCTTTTCCCCACCAAAGTGAATGCAACAGAGCTGTAATTCACATAAGAAAACTCTAAAGAGATCAGCTGCCCTGTGGTTTCACATGATATAAAGTACCACTTCCAAAATCTTCAGCTTCCACAACAGGTCTGTTTCCCAGAAGATTTCAGAATGGGTGGTAAAAGTCTACATCAACAGGCAGACATCCCCATCACTCCCCTACTTAAAGCCAACACAGATATTCACAGGAGGTTGAAAGCGAGACATTCTTTCAATGACCAGGGGTTTGGTTTGGCCATTGGACTAAGAGCAAAAACAAAGTTAAGCTGTTTTTGTTTGTGTATTTTTCCTAGCATTTCCTTCTAGAAACCTTGCACCCTCCACCATACCTGAGCTGGGAGTGAGGTGTAAGGAGTCGTCATTGTGTAGGGATGGCTCATGGTCATCTGCGGGTCCTCTAGGGTAAGCTGCTTTGCTCCTATATATGGTTTTGCAAAAGGGAAATGGCCCAGTGTGAAAAAATGAACTGACATATCTAAACATCAAATCTCAGAAAAAATATTTGAGGAGTTAATTCCTAGAATGCATAACGGTGTTAACAAATAAGACATTTTCCAGAAATTCCCTTGGATAATTATTTGTTCATTTCATTAAACTGATTTCTATAAGGTCCTGCTGTATGTGAATGCGCTTTGTAACAGAAAGGGTTCTACCAGAAAAATGTTCTGCAAGTGAGATCACCCATATGGTTTGTTTAAAATGCAGATTTCTGACCCTGGCTGGGTGGCTCAGTGGATAAAGTATCAACTTGGCAGGCACGAGAGGTCATATATTCGAAACCCAGTCAGGGCACATAGAAGAAACAATCAAGAAGTACACAACCAGATGGAAAAACTAAGTGAAACAATGAGTTGATGCTTCTCTATCTCTCTCTCTCTTTCCCCTCCCCCTCTCTCTCAAGTCAATGGAAAAATTAAAATGTGCAGATTCTTGAACTCTACTTTGATATACGGGTCAGAATCTTAGAAAGAGGGAATTTGAACTTTAACAAGAAATCCAGCTGACCACTGTACATTCTAAAAATTGACATTATTATTACTATAAATAGTAGAAGTATATGGATGGATGGATGTTTTCCTTCTACAAAAGGTTATTTGTGAAAGACTAAGAGAAAAGTAAAGCTTTGAAAAAGTTTTTCATTTTTCTGTTTGGAAATTTAGCCTATCGAACGAGCTAGAAAACACACGTGTGCACACATGTGCACACATGCAGAGAGAGACTTGGAGTTTGAGAAAGTATCCTACACTAACACCACAAAAATTTCAATTAGTGATCCAGAGAACTTTGACAATGAGTCTGCTGGGCTTGAACATGAGGCAGAAGGCAGGCAAGCTATAAAACAAACAAACAGAAATAGAAAAATGAATTTCGGAATGAAATTTAGAGTGTCAGATTGCCAATATTCTGTGACCCAAGTCCAGGAAGTCCCACCTTTCTTGGCTCCCTCAGGGACGATCCTGTATACTTTGTAGGGGTCTGAGATGTCCAGCTGACTCCTCTCAACAAGTTCCTCAAAGTCATTGCTCTTGTTCAAAGCACATCGTAAACGTGTCTTCCAGGTAGGAGGGTCTGGCTTGTCAATGCCTTCTCGGAATTTTCCTTTAAATAGTGCCCAAGCCTGGGGGAAAGAAAAGAGAAAAAAAAAATTAAAATACAGGTCTTTAAAAAAAAAAAATCTGGGGATTGTATTTCCAAAGAAAAGAATGATGCTTCAGTGCTTCAAATTTACACTGTTGCTCAAAATGTAGGATAGAAACATACCAGGTGTGTCTTCTATGTGCAATACGGTCACCTTGGTCTCTGTCATTGCTGAGCTGAAGACAAGTAGTTTGGACATTCTTTAAATATTTTTAGAATGGTGGGCAAATGTGGAGGACCCTGGAAAAGGACTTGCTCACCTAATGTCTGAAGCAGGTCTGACTGAAACTGTGAGACAGAGCTGTGGGGTGAGCTGCCACGCATATCTGGGCTGCCTGAAAATCTGAGGTTATCTGAGAGCAAATTCCCTGAGGAAGTCCCCTGCCTATCCTGCCCACAGGTGGTGGGGCTGGACCCTAAGGCACAGTTCACTGGACAAGCTGCTCAGGGGAAAACAATCGTGATAGGAACCCATACACAGAGTGAGAGAGAAAGATCCAGAGAGAGGCCCAAAGCAGAGCTCAAGGAGGGGGAGAGAGAGGAGGAGGAGGAGAAAGAGAAAAAGAAAAACCCAAAAAGGTGGGTGTGTGTGTGAGTGGGGGGAGGGGGAGGTGAAGAGAGAGAAAGAGAGACAGAAACCTAGAGAAAAATTTCCAGGCAGAGAGCCTTGGAAAGACGGAGTCAGACAAACAGGGCTGAGAGACAGACAGTAGGACACATGGACGGAGGAACCCAAAGAGGGCTGGGATGAGAGAGCCACAGGGAGATTGAACCAAAGGGGAAAAAACTATTCGAAGAGAGACAAATAGCAATAACATAGTGAAACATAGAGACAGTGAGACAGAAAAACAGACAGAATCCAGCCCATCCACGGCACTCAGAAGGACAAAAAGTGACACGAGTTGGTTAGAGGAGGCAAGGAAGGGTCCAGGGCACAGAAAGAGGTTCTGATAGAAACAAAGAAACCGGCAAAAATGCAATCAAGGACGCTTTGCTAATGTCCTGGCACCGCCACCGACCCTGACAGAACCTCCTTCCAGGGACTTCCCTGCCTCTGGAGCCCTCTGGTTCTCTGGGCACTGCTCATGCCTCACGTTGGGGAACGGGACCGATCAGGATCACTCCCATTTGTGAAATCTCTAGAGAAGTTGAAACTTCTCTCCTCCCAGGGCTTCGGCTCATCGAGCCTTGGTGCTCCTGGGTGGGCCACCTCCCCTGCGGGGACTGCCCAACCTTGCCGGTCCCGTGCGGATAACCTCCCCTCTCAGAATCGCGGGGTGCACTGGACACGGATTGGGCTCCCCGCTGAGTCCATGCCCGGTACCATCCCCCTCTCCCGATCGCGGACTCCCCACGTGCGTGTAACCTTGAAGAGAGCGGCGTCCTCTTCGCGGTTGTAGTCCTGCTTGCCCGCGTGCTTCCAAGGGATGCGGAAGATGCTCTTCTCTTCGTTCTCCCACACCAACCCCGGGTACTTGCCGCTGTCGATCTGGTCTATCAGCCACTGGCGGAGCTTCCCGTTGCCGCAGCTCACAGAGCTCATGCCGAACTCGCCACCTCGGCCGCCACCGCCCTCCAGGTTCATGCCCAGCGCACCGACTGCCGCCCTCTCGCGCCTAGTCTCCGCCTCCTGCACTCGCTTTGCGCTGCTGGGGAGAGGAGAACCGCCCTTAGGTACCGCGGCAGAGCGCTCAGGGTACCATGTCCCAAACTACCCTGGCGATGCCCACGAGGCCGCGGAGTCTCCAAGGCAGCGAGGCGCACGCTATGGAGTTGGTGTCATCAGAGGTCCCCGAGCGAAGACATCTTCTCAGCTGGCTGGGACTTGTCCCCTTGAGGCGCACAGTCCTGCCTCCTCCCGAGAGCGCCCTCAGCAGAGCCTGTCTTCCTACCCCGCTTTCTGGGCTCGTTCTCTTCCCTCACCCCACCGCCCTCAACTTCGCGCGCACCCCCCAAATACACTCTACACCTTTCTTGGCGCTCCATTGGCACACTCGTAGTTTTCGCTCCTCTTTGTCCATCCGGAGCTGTTTATTGTAAGTCCATTTTCTCCTCGCTGTCAGTTTACAACTCGCTCACTCCCCATTTCACATTCCCTTGGTGGCCCCTGCGCGCCAATCTTACACGCGGGCTCGCCTGCGGTCGGGGCGTTTCATGTGCTCAGCACCCAGGAACCCGTCTCCAGGCCTCCTCCCTACCAGCACTCCTTGTCCCAAGAACATCCCAGAGCCGTGACCAGGTAGCAAGGATCAATTGGGCCCTAGGGGCAACAAACGGCAACAGGTCGGCCCTTCGCGAGGGACGCAGTCAAATAGCGGGAGATACGTGTGCGTGGAGTGAGTGTCAGCCCCGCCCTGGAGGCCCGCAAAGTAGAGCCGAGGCGAAGAGGGCGCGGGGGAGAGCGAGGGACCCCGGGGCCTGGGGTTGAGGCAGCAGAGCGAAGGCCCCGAGTGGACCAAATTTGGAGCTCCTCTTTCTCCTTCACCACCAGACCGGGAAAGACGCGCCGGGGACCGCGGTGCGTTTGGGCCCCTCGCTAACGAGCAGAAGAAGGAGCCTCAGAATTAAAGGCTGTCTCCGGGAAAGCCTGCCGCCCTGTGTGGCTGCCTTCGACGGCCCTGTCTTGGCCATTTCCGAGGCCCTGACTTTCTCATTCCCAGCCTGGTCCAACGCGTGCCACCGGCCCGCCCCGGCCCGCGCTGGGCAGCCCTGCAGAGAGCTGGGGACACAGGCCAGAGGAGAGCCTGCAGAGATGCTCGGCAGTGCCACGGCGGCCTTCCACAAAGCCCGTACAGAGGCCCTGGGCACACGGGGTGGGAGTCGCGACTCCCTCCAGCGGAGCGTGCTTTCTCCCAGCTCCGAAGCTGGGGTGCCCTGCGCTGCCCTCGAGGTGGTCCCTGCAACCTCTCTAGCCTATCGCTCCGAGTGCTCTGCGGTGCCAACCTCACATCGACGCTCCTGCCCTGCCCAGGTCTTACCTCGTCCCGGACTTGGAACTGAAGGCAGCGGTGGGTCCCAAGTTCGAGTGGTGAAACTAAGACTCCGAGGTGCGAAAGAGGAACTTTATGAGCTTAAAAGCCGCGCTGGTGGGGGGCGGAGCCCGGGGCGGGGCCAATTGCGCCCAAGAGGAGCTGGGGGGGGGGGGGTGCCAGTAGAGAAAAGAGCGGGGCGGGGCAGTCCTGGGCCGAGGCGTCTAAGAAGCCCACGTGCGAGGGTCGCTGGTGGCTGGGCCCGGGACTCTGGCGCCCTTGGCCACCCGCCTCGCTCAGCTCGCGGTGAGCGCTCCTCCAGTCCGGAGCAGGCGGCCTCGACGACCCTCGCTTGCCGTGGTTTCCTGCGGAGGGCAAGGCGTGAAACCGGGATCTGGCTTCTGCTCCAGGACCTGCGGGAGGCCGGTCGATAACTATTAACAACTAAACTACAGCTATGCGGTTAGGGCGGGAAGTGGAGGGCGGGGGAGGGGGGGGGGCGGGAATCTGGTGCAAGCGAAGTTCTCTTGTAGAGCATCAAACAAAAGACCGAGGAATTGTCCGTATAGAAGATCAGTGGGTGGGGGGCATCCTTGGCCCTGCTGCTGTCCTCGAGAACTCTGCCCCTCTGTGGTGTTTAGAGAACAGTGTACTCATTAAAAAGAAAAAAGGAAATGGCCCAGATCCCTTGAGCTATAGACTGTGGTTCAAATGCTGTCTGCCTGTTTGAAATGCTCCTACTTTTGCATCTATTAAACTGGTGAGTTCAGATGACTCAGACAATGCATAGCCCCCAAATTTTCTGTTACAGCTACATGAAAGAGTGGAGGGAGGGATACTGAAGTATCCAAGTGCACATTTGCTTCTAGACTTCAGTTCGCCTTAAAATGACATAGCTTACACTTTAACGTGGTAGGAGGCAGCTTACTAGTGGAGTATAAATGTTCAGAATAAGAATAATATTTAAGTGGACCAGATATTTTACTTAATTTTCCAACTTGTCCTTAATATAAAAATTAATTCCGAGAACACCTACCTACCAAATTTCACCACAGCATTTTAGATACACCAAGCATGTTTATTTATCAGCAATTTCAGGTAAACCATCAGATCACCAGTTTCTATATGATTTTAGACCATCATCATCACCCCATGTCAACTGGCAACTTTTGAAAAGCTTTTGATTTCACTTCTCAGTTTTTCTTTTAATCTTGTATTTTGGGTCAATGTCATCTACCCAAAGAGAACACTTAAGTTTAGTATAGAACAAAATAGGCAGTGAGACATAGATTAAGTACACTTTTCCTAAAACAAATGGACTTTCTCAGAAATTGACAGGATGACATATTTTTATTCACCCAAGTAAATTTTCCATTATCAGAGTCTATGTGATAAACAACAGGGTTTTGTTCAGTGAAAATTCTGGTCATAACCTCTTCTTTTCTTGCCTTTTCACGAGTTCATCCATTCAACAAATATGTTTTGAGCATGTACTACTTATCAGGAACTGTTCTAGGAACTTAGACTATTTCAGTAAACATAGCTAAGTACACTGCCTTCACACTGTATTACATTTTATTCAGTGAATTATTTTTTCCTAAAGTGTTCACAGACAGACAGAAAGAGATTGCTAAGAACAAAAACAGCAAACCAGAGCTTTTCACACTTTTGTCCATGTGTCCTCTGCATCAACATTTTTTCTCACTTGTCTTTCAGAAGTTCAAAGTCATTGTATGAAACTTTCTGAGGCTTTACCAGGCTACAGTGTATGATTGCTAATCTTCAACGCCATCTTCTGGTTTACCCATTTGTCACTATAGGTGATTTTTTTTTATGATGAGGTAAGCACAGATAATAATATATTCTAATCTCTAAAACTCCTAATGTCTTCATTATCCCTGGGGAAGAAGAGTGAGTGAATAAGGTACACACTGCTAGTTGCTCACCAAAAACTTTTAAATGGAATCTATTAGGATGACACTGGCTAACATAATTATACAGGTTCCAGGAGCACAATTCCATGACACATTTCTGTACCCTGTATTGTGCATTCCCCCCAGTCAAGTCTTTGCCTATCACTATTTATCCCCGTTATCCCCTCTTCTACCTACTCCCCAGTAATCGCCACAGTGTTACCACCAAAAACCTTTGTATCTATTCATAGTTAGAACAAAAATGATGAAAGTTTTTATTTTATTTTTTTTAAATGATTAAAGTTTTTAAAATTGACCCTGCCCCACACACATGAGAAAATCAAAGTTTTCTTCAGTAAAGAACTAGATATTTATCTTCAAATGTCACAACTTGATACAAAGTGAACACAAATAGGGAGTTGACTAACTGAGTGTCTAGCCAAAACAAAGGCTGATCATATTGTGAGGAGATGATGTATTTTAGTGAACTGTCAAGATTTTGAAGTGCTATTGCAAGTGGAGGGCAATCTGAATAGAGTATTTCAATTTTCAAATCACAGTTATTATAGAGACTGTAAGCTGAATTTACTTAATTTAATATTTTAAAATGTAATTTTTAAAATTATACATTTGCATGTAAGAAAAATATTTTAGAAAACCCCATGCTAGACACAAAATATAAATGATAAAACCTTGTTTGAGATGAAACTATTTTCTCATTATTTTATTCTTTAAAAGAGGGAGGCCAAAAAATAAAAATAAAAAAAATAAAAGGGGGAGGTCTAGCCTGACCAGGTGGTGGTGCAGTGGATAGAGCATTGGACTGGGACACAGAGGACCCAGGTTCAAAATCCCAAGGTTGAAACCCCTAGGTCACTGGCTTGAGTGCGGGTTCACCAGCTTGAGCGCAGGGTTGCTGGCTTGAGCGTGGGATCACAGACATGACCCCATGGTCACTGGCTTGAAACCAAAGGTCACTGGCTTGAGCAAAGGGTCACTTACTCTGCTGGAGCCCCCTGGTCAAATCACATATGAGAAAGCAATCAATGAATAAGTAAGGTGCTGCAACAAAGACTTGATGCTTCTCATCTCTCTCTCTTCCTGTCTGTCTGTCCCTATCTGTCTCTCTCTCTGACCCTCTCTGTCAAAAAATAATAATAATAAAAAAAGTTAGGAGGAGGCCTACAATTTGTTAAAACCAATGCAACAATATCCTTGAAAAACTTTAAAGGGCAATTCTTTTTTTAATTACTTGTAAAAAAATTAGGAAAATACTAAAAAATATTTTGTTGGTATGATGTAGTTCATATAGGATAAATATCTCCTCTAATGATCTTTGGCTATATATGTATATATGTATGCAATGTTAATTATTACCATTGACAGTGGCATCTCATATGGTAGTAGTAGTAGTATATGACTCTTGTATTATTATATTATTATTATATAAATAGTAATATGTATTATGTAATATGCAATATATTCCTATACTATGTACTATATAGTAACATAGTAATATAGTACTAGTATACTATAGTAATTTATACTATATGGTGCTAAATTATTATATAATATTATAATGAATTATTACTATGATATTGCTATATTATTGATAACTAAATGTTCAGGTATGAGGGGGTCCACTGAACCTGGTTCATATCTGTGAGATCGTGGATGAACTGTTTAACTGAAGTCTTGGCTTCCCGTGCATAATAAAGTTAATGGCTACCTTATCTCCTAGTGGGCTGTGAGGATGGGAGGATGCTTAGCCCAGTGCCTGGCATATTTTCAGTATTCAACAAATCAGGATTATTATCATTACACTGTGGTTCAGCATTTAGGGAAGTTTCATAAACTTTATCTATCTGGTTTCCTCACCAATGCTGCTTGGTGGGCAGGGCAGATGATATTTAGCCTGATTTTACAGATAAGGAAAGAGATCAAAGGGTCACTGAGGTCCAAATATCTTGCCCATGGATATATTCTGACCAACAGTTTTTTCTCTTAGACGGCAGGCACTTGACTGCCTGTTGAATTTATATTTCAGAATCAACTTCTGAGTGTGGGCATGTGAGTGTGGAGGTGCACTGGCATTCCACTCTGGTTCTCATTGGTTAGGTCAGTGTGTGTAAGATGCTGTCTTCCTGACCTCATTCTTCTCATCTGTGAAGTGGAGGTTGGCAGCGGGTAGCCACGGAACCTTCTTTCAACCCTAAATAATTGTTTTCTTTTTTCTGCTCTAACAGAACTGTTAATTTCAGCTCAGTGGCCCTTTTTTGTTATGGTAAATTCAGAATCAGAAAAGCTGCATGTTTTTTCAAAGCCACTGAACTAACGGCTTATCTTCATTCTTCGTCATGAAGCTATATTCCCTTCAAGGAAATTGGAGGAAATGGATGCTATTTCTCAACCACAATGCTCAAATATTTAACCTTCTGGGGAAAAATATCTAACCTTGTAAATTACTTATACAGGAGAGGAGTTAATATGGAATACTGTGGAAATGAAATTATATGTTAAATGCTTGCACCACAACCCAGTTTAAAGAAATGGAGTTAAGATTTCTTTGTAAAGTGATAAATTATTTGGTACTAGTAATAAGGCACAGAAACCTGGATTTTTTTTTCTTATGTCGCTGCCTACATTTCCTAATTTAATTTTCACAGTGCTCTGAGTTTTTTTAATGAAATAACTTTGCGGAGTTAAGCATTAAGCATTAAGCTTTCCCAGTTCAGGACTAGTTTGTGAACTTTTTCTATTGCACAGAGCTAATATGCATGGCTTTTTCCTAGGCACAGAGTATAACCCATTTCCAGGCTTATAGGAAATTGGACTTGTCATTTTAGTCAGTTGCATAATAAAAGGTCACAAAGTTAAATAAGTTATGGAAGCACAGTCCTATCCTTTCCCCTTGTTTACAAACAACTGTTCCTGTTTTTCCCTCCTCTTCTTGCCAGTATTCTAAGAAGTCTCTTTGTAACATTTTCTTTCTCTCTACATAAGGAGTGACTTTTTTTTTTTTTTTTTTTTTTTTTTAACAAGGGACCATTTAATACTTTCAATTCCCTTTGGCAAGCCAAGAAAAATGCAAAGGGTTTGCAATCACTTCGGGCAATTTTCTGAAAATTGAAGCGATAGGTAAAAAGCAGATAGCTTTTTCTACTTCCTCCCATTGGTACTAGTTCATAATATTGGGTTATTTTGAAGTTTATCAGCAGTCCTTTTAGTTGAACATTGTAAAACACCACAGCATCACTTGATACATGTGAGATATTACTTCTGAAACTCAGGACGCTCTGGGTGGAGTGTAGCTTCAGAAAAGGTGAGATTATGCTGTGGTAACAAGTCCCCTAATTGCAGTGGTTTATAACCACGTAGACATAGAGCTTCTTGTTCACATGAGTTATTCACTGCTGTTTGTCACCACTCTGAGGATACAGGCTGGCCAGGCAGTATCTATTCATAATGTTCCTGGTCACATGGCATAAAAAAAGGACACAAGGACCACCTGGTTCTTTAACTTTAGACCACCATGACTCAGATTCTGACCTGTTACAAGGTAAGAATTGTAGTGAAGGAAAGATTGCCTGGCTATAGTGTAGGTAAGATAGGAGAGAAAAGAAACGCCAGTAGTCCTAGGAGAACTCAGATAAGAGGCAGGGAGCTCTTGTACAGGAGAGGGGTGGACTGAGGAGTAAGTACCGGTAGATAGAGGACCGAAGGAACCATGCACAGGGAGCAGGGTGGATATGGTGCGATGAGATAGGAGTCAAAGATCCTCGGAGAGTTCCCAAGCTTAGAGATTAGGAGAACGGTATAAAGAACCTACATGAAGAAGTCTGGAGGAGGAACCAACTTATGGGGGACTAGGCAGGGAACGTTTGGGGTGACATCCCAATATCCAGATTGATGTAGGCAGGTGCTGCAGTTCCTTTGAATCACTGTCCCTTTACCTCCTTACATTTGGAAACACAAGTGTCTCTTGATCACGTTGAACTACAGCATCTAAATGAAGTTGTCTTGCCTCTAAAGCAGTGGTCCCCAACTTTTTTGGGGCCATGGACCGGTTTAGTGTCAGAAAATATTTTCACGGACCAGCCTTTAGTGTGAGATGGATAAATGTATCACGTGACCGAGACAAGTGTCAAGAGTGAGTCTTAGACGAATGTAACAGAGGGAATCTGGTCATTTTTTAAAAATAAAACATCGTTCAGACTTAAATATAAATAAAACAGAAATAATGTAAGTTATTTATTCTTTCTCTGTGGAATGGTACCGGTCCACGGCCCGGGGGTTGGGGACCACTGCTCTAAAGGCATGCTTGGGGTACAAGAATACAGTGGTGTGCTAGCCGCCCACAGCCTCTAACCGGAGGACAGTGGCAGCTAGCCTGTGGAATGTTTATTAGAGTGTGCCCTGGAGTTGAATTCCTGTGGCATCAGGGCATCAGGGGGAAGAAGCAGGGTGGGGCAGGAAGAGAACAGATGTGATGCTCTACCAGCAGCCTCGGTCCATGCTGCACAGAGCTCTGGATCTAGGAAAAGCCTGCGACAAGTTGGAGTGAAAAGACACGGTGTCAGTCACAAAGGCAGTGTCCTTTTACTGCCCTTGAAAGGAGGCATGCTCTTCAGCTGAGGCAACCTCCAAACAGCTGCCTGCTGAGAACCATCTTCCAGAAACAGCTCAGTAGCTGAGGCAGAGATTCCTTCACTTTCCAGTGGGTATCTGAGTAGTACGTGACAGAATCAACCCAAGTCTACTCCTTGATCTACTTTGATTCACTTCCTCTTACAGATCTTGGGACCAGCTCCGGGCTTCCAGTGCTTTCTCTTCCTGGAGTAAGGTTGTCAAGTTTAGCAAAGAAAAATATAAAACTCCCAGTTTGAATTCCAGATTAATAATAAGTGTACATACATATATTAGTGTGGGCATGTCTCAGACTAATATTACAGACATACTTACACTAAAGAAACTATTCATTGTTTTTCTGAAATTCAATTTTAACTGGGCATCTTATATTTTACCTGGCAACCCTATCATGCAAGAAACTTAGAAGAGGAAGATTAGTCAGCAAATTATAACCCCACCTCTGTTGCTGGTCCTGAGGCTCCAACTGAAATGAATTAACTGTGCTTCCTCCTCCATCATTTCCAGACCCCTTCACCTTTAGCCAGCGACTCTGCTGGGCCAGGGGCTGCCTTGGTGGCAAGAGCTAAACCTTCATTTCTGCCTGAGGGCATTGAACCTTGGTCAATGGACTCTTATTGGTCCAGGGCACTGTACCCCTGCTTACTGCCTGCCATCAAAACTGTACAAGGCAACACAGAAGAGGAGCCCAAATGAGACACTCCCTCAAAGATTATAGTATAACAGCACTCCACATCTCCTGCTGAGCAGGTGAGATTGTGACTTCTCACCTGCCAAGGAGCCTCTTAGATGGCTGCTGTAACTTAGACCTCAGTGGCACTTTAACTATGTCCCTTTGGGACCAGGATCCCTTACCTTGCAGAGCCCAGCTTTGCAGAGATAAGAAGCACACACTCACCAGTGGCTTCTGGGAGTGGTGACAGGGGGCTGCTCCTAATTCCACCCCTTGACTCCCTGCCTTGTGTGTCTCCAGCATGTCCTGGGGTGTCGCACCTCTCAGTGAGATAAGCAGAAAGATAGCAGGCATGGCTTTGCAGAACCAAGTCCTGCGGCATGGCTGCTGGGAATTTGCAAGAGGGTTTAATAGGAGAAGTGATCTTTGAACAGAATTTTGATGGGAGAGCTGGGTTTTTCCAGGCAGGACTGGGTGGAGAAGCATTCTGAGTGGGGGAACCAGGGCAATGACAAACAGGCCAGGGAGCCCAAGACCTGTTGTAGGATCTGGGGTGGGTTGGAATGACCTACAGTGCCCGGAGCTGGCAGATGAGGAGTTGGCAGGGCAGGAAAGCTGTCCCCCTCGCCGCTTGGGGAGGGTTTGAAGAGGGTGTTTTAGCGTGGAAATTATTGGTTTGTCCTTTTTGCTTTAATGATAGAACAGACTCTTACACAGAATATGTTAAGTGCTATGCACACTTAGTTGATTTTAGTGAGAGTTGCTAAGTTTACTTAAGATGGATATTTAGGCAACTCAAAAAAAATCCTCCTTCAATTTCCCTCCATGTGTGCTTAGCTTAAAGAAAAATCTGAAAATATTTTCTTTTAATATTCTATGACTGATATTTCTGAATGCAGCTGATTTGTCCTGCTGAAGTGTGAGAGGGCTACCCAAGCCAAGTCAGGTGGCAATTAATCGTGAACAGGGGCTAGATATATGTTCTTCACCAGTGCTGGGATTCCAATAATTTAACAACTGGTTTTCTGCCCTAATGACCATTTTAAGAATAAAAAAACAATATACTAAAAGGTAGTTTATGATTTCATGTATTTAATATTTAAATAAGGACAATAAAAGAGGTGCACAAAACTAGATTATGTTGTAAGAAAGAGTTTTAAAATACTAGTGAAAAATATTAAATATTATCAGACAAAAATCAATAAAACTGTTATTTAACATATTTCTATATTGCTTCTTGATTGGCATCCTCATTTGCTATTGTTTTCACCTGTGGACAGAATGAACATTACTATGGGTGCTTAGAATATGCTGTTGCGCAGATGAACATCAAAAAAGAGTAAAGAATGTGGATTTGTGATTGCCATATTGAGTAGCTTCACAGGCCACCCTGATAACAAGTGCCATTTTAGCAACTGGTTCACTGAACTCAACAAAAAATTAGGTTTGTTTCTCCTGAACCAGTGCAAACTGGCTGAATCCCGGCACTGTCCTCCACCCATCCTGCAAAGCCACCAGAGCGGTGAAAAGGCACTTTCAAAAGTTTGCTATGAAATTCCTGCTTTGGATGTCTGAACTAGAACAAAAAGGCTGGGCTTCCAAGAGCCTCCTGATTCTGTTGGGGGGGTTCCCCAAAGGCAGTGTGGCATCCATATGCCCACAAACCCACGCAGTTATCTAAGCCTGGATATTTTTCTTTGGACCCAGAGGGTAACACGAGGCCTGCCCCATCTGGTTTGAAAACCAGGCCTGCTGCCCAGACATGCTTTGACTGTAAATGAAAATCTGTGCCCTTTCTGAGCCCATGGGCATAGCATGACGTCTTCCCACTCAATGCTTATCCACTAGCAGCAGCCGGCTGGTGACACTAGGCCTTGTTGCTGACACTTCAGAGAGGCTTTGTGACATGTTTAGAGATATTGTAGTTTCCTCAGTCAGTTTTACTGGAACTCAGTGGGAAGTGAAGCAGGTGCTATGATTCCGATTTAGAGATGAACACTTGACATTGAGGGAGTTACTAGAGTTGCCAGTGTCAACAGAATGAACTGGACAGTGAAGACAGCCCCCAGCCACATGCCATGTTGATGCCTACTGCCCCCTAGCCTCCGACGTTTTACCCAACCTTTCTGCCAGTCCCCACCCAGAGTGGTCCCCTCCTGCACCTCCCCTTGTTCTCTCCTCTTCACTCAGGTGGTCCTGCGGAAGCAAAGCCACACAGACTTGGCCTGGTTTGTATCTGCACTATCTAGCTTCAGCCCGCAAACCAGGCTTCTGGACACTCCATGTTTTCTCCCCAACTCACTTCTTTCAGCCTGTAATGTCCCAGGGCAGAGCCTGCTTCTCACCCTCACCTTCTGACTTTAGGGAGAGATTAGACATGAGATGTGACTCTCTGGGCAGCATCCTTTCCAGCCTCTCCTCCTGTCTTGGAGGAGGTTTCTGTGTCTACTGGCAACTTGCTGATATGGCTGAATGAATGAATAACAAAATAGTCAGAGGCACCAATATGGTGCTGCTTCTGTCTCTTTCCAAATGCCCGTCGCAGTCAGGCCCGCCTGCTCGGTGTGCTTTGGCCTTTGTCTAGCCATTTCATCTTAAACCTTCAAAGTTCTGAAAGGGCACGTGTGAGCGGGGTAACAAGACAAGTGAAGGTCCTCATGACTCTGTGGGAATGGGCGCACATTGTGCTGGTGGCGTTCAACTGAAAGGGACAGTTTGGACATGGCACAAGATGTCTGGCATTCCTGAAGGGTATATGTTGTTATAAGTTGCTTTTCATAAGGCTATTGACAGCACCAGATAAGAGTATTTTAAGTGAGCAGCAGAGAATCTTAACAGTACAATTCTGCATGGATATGTCTTAGACGTCCAGCGAGATATGACTGCTACCCCCTCCTTGCCCCTGCTCCTGCCCCACTGATTTTGTGAGAACTTAATTGTCCCTGTCTTTTTTCACTCCTTGGCCCTTTGTTTTGTGTAGCAACTCCCCATTACCCTGGGGACCTCCTGTGTAAAGGGGCAATTCAGGCTATCTTGTACTCCTGAGTCACCTCCCGGGGAACCCAGCTCACAGAAGACTTTCAATAATTTTTTAACTAACCTGTGTCCCTCATCCAGTTTATACTGAAATTTCTGTTTTGAAACTCCCTTCAGAATTTACCTTTCTCTTCTAAACATGGCACCTTTTCTTTCAGCTCTTTACAAAACCATCATTTTTAAAAAAAATTTATTTATTCATTTTAGAAAGGAGAGAGAGAGAGAGAGAGAGAGAGAGAAGGGGGGAGGAGCAGGAAACATCAACTCCCATATGTGCCTTGATCAGGCAAGCCCAGGGTTTTGAACCGGCGACCTCAGCATTTCCAGGTCGATGCTTTATCTACTGCGCCACCACAGGTCAGGCTACAAAACCATCATTTAAAGCCAGGAGGCAATGAATGAATCTATGGATTTGTTTGTTTGATTCTGAACCCTGAATTAGATTCTCTGTCTTTACCTGGTGTTGTCTGTCAAGTGTAGAAAGGAAACAATTTACATAGAAAATGAGGACTGCAAGGGGCTATGTTATGGACATTTTAATGTGTCTTCTTTAGCAGACACATTTTGCTTTTATCTTAAACAATCAATGTGTCACCGTTCATAAATAAATTCTTACCACCTGCATGTGAACATGTTCTTTCTGATGACTTATATGGAATTTTGAGGAGGGTCAAAATATTGCATTTTTCTAATTTGTGATTTATAAGAACTTTTTATTTTATAAATTAATATGCTGTCCCTTTTGGGGGCATAAAATTTACCATTTCTAGCTTCTTTTTGTTGTATTTGTAATGAAAGGCCCTTTATTACATTCTTCTGTGACTCAATCTTTATAGATTAGAAATCAATATTCTTTCTCCCCCCAAATAATTTCCTTAATCCCTTCCCTGTTTCTTCCTTTTAAAAATCAACTGCAGGTTTTACCAGCAAAGTTCATTCTAGGATGTGTTTATTTTGATTTCCACATTAAAACACCCAGTTGATGAGTATTTATTTAGTGGGGGTTTGGGTTTTTTGTGTTTTTTTTTTGCATTAGCCTATTGAATACTCTTCTGAAAAAGTCTATTTATTACCCTGGCTGAGTTGCTAACTTGGTTGTTTCAATGTACCAAGGATGTGGGTTTGATCCCTGGTCAGCACACATATAAGAATCAATGAATGAGTGCATAAATAGTTGGAACTACAAATCGGTTTCTCTCTTTCCCTCTCCTGCCCTTTCTCTCTAAAATCAATCAATGATTTTTTTAAAAGCTTATTTTTGAAATGTTGACTCATCCTGTACAGATTCAGTAATTTTGTCACTCTCCTTGCCATAGGTTTTATAGATACATGGCTCCCTAGTCTTTGTGACCAGGTTCTACGAACTCCGCCGAGGCCTGCCCACCTTTCCTACCCCACCTCACAGCTCTTCTGGTTGTCTGAGGGAGGTTTCTGTTTACTTTTCCATTTCTTGGGTTGAGAAAGATGTCTCAACATGCAATAATATAATGATAAGAGGCACTTACTTTTCCAGGGGCTGTGACTTCCATCGTGTGACCAGGTCTCTTACATATAAGCACAAAAAGGACCCATTGGCCTACCTTATATAATTTGGGGACACAATGCATCCTGCACACCCACTGCTCTTATTCCTTTCCTCTTTAAGGTGTCATGGGCTGTCCTCCCCATGTGCCAGTGAACATTTCACTGTGTTTTTCTGAGTCCCCTCTCCAGAGTGGCCCTGTGAACTGTCTAGGGTAGTAAGACATTCTGCTGCAGTGCCCTTGGGGTTGGCAAGACTTGCTGAAGCAGAATTTGGAAATTGGCCGCAAACACACAGCATTTCTCTTGCACCAGGTTCAAACTGGACTCACACCCTGAGTCTTGACCAGGGGTCCCCAAACTATAGCCCGCGGGCCACATGCGGCCCCCTGAGGCCATTTATCCGGCCCCTGCCGCACTTCTGGAAGGGTACCTCTTTCATTGGTGGTCAGTGAGAGGAGCATAGTTCCCATTGAAATATTGGTCAATTTGTTGATTTAAATTTACTTGTTCTTTATTTTAAATATTGTATTTGTTCCCGTTTTGTTTTTTTACTTTAAAATAAGATATGTGCAGTGTGCATAGGAATTTGTTCATAGTTTTTTTTATAGTCCGGCCCTCCAACGGTCTGAGGGACAGTGAACTGGCCCCCCGTGTAAAAAGTTTGGGGACCCCTGGTCTTGACAAAGCTGGTTTTCTTCTGAGATTCTGCGATTTATTTTCAATCAGCAACTTTTGTGAAGCACAGAACAGGGCACCATGGAAGACACAAGGGTAACCATGGCGTGGAGGACACCATAGTTATGGGCCTGGACTTTGTACATACCACTCATGTATGGGAGAAAAGACAAAGAAGAGTGAAGTAAAATTATGACAAATACAAAAGAGGAAGTGTAATTGAGAGAATGGGAGAGGGTATCATGAAGTTGGCACTGGGCCCGAACCTTGAAGTCTGAAGGTTTCAATGTCTAGGATGAGGCCAGGGTGGTCAAAGTCCTGAACTGTGACAGGGGAATGATAGTAGGAAGGCATTCTCTGGGGTGGAGGTGGGGAGTCAGAGTAAAGGGGCCAGAAAGGAGGCTTGAAACCAACCAGGGAAGACATATAGGACCTCAAAACTATCTAAGAGGCTTGTACGTTATTGGCACGATATTGGTTCCTCAACATCACTGGGCTCCTGGAGATTCAGACTTACTCAGTGGGCACAGGAATCTGCATTCCTACCAGACAGTGGGGTATTGTGATTTAGAGGTCACAGGCCATACTCTTTGTACAGCACAGATGAGGTAAAGGGGGGCAGTGAGGAGGCACGTTGTCAGTTTGGGAGCAGAAAGTGACACAACCCAACTCAAGTTGCAGGGTGACAGATGTTGCAATAGGTATAACATGGGTTGAAGTTGCAGGAGGAGTGAAGGATGAAAGACAAGGTGCTGTGAGGACAACAGGTGTGCTGAGAGCCAGGGGTAGGGCACGAAGAAAGAGAGAGTGATTGTTAGGATGGAAAGTAATAGATCTGACTTGGAAACTTGGGCTAAAGGTACCAAAGGACTGTTTGGTCTGATTGTCTTGTAAAAAGCAGTTGGAATTCATGCTGGAAGCAGTGTCAGTCGGGGACCAGGCTGGGTGCGCACCTATGGGATTCACTGTCAGATACGGAGGCAGCAGAGAATTTACCAACCATCTTCAACACAGTGGATATTGCGGTTAAGAACAGGCTTCTCTATTTGCCTGACTCAAACTTGTAGACATGGGGGCAGGGGGAGGTCAGGAGGAACTAGGTTTCCTCTGACCATGGATGCTGATCACTTCCCTCCAAGAGGTTTCATTCAGCATGGCTTTGGAGCAGCCCCGGGTGGGAACAACCCAAGGTAACTTCCTTTAAGGCCTGTTGCAGGTTACTTTGCCCTGGAAGGAAATTTGGCCATACGCTAGGCCTGTCAGAGCCCATCAGAGCCGACTGGTGCTGGGAGCAGCCAGTGTACAGGTAGGTGTGTAAGCATGCAAACTTTGGGAAGCTTCCTATGAATACGGCAACTTTTTGGAGGATTGTTCTCCCAAACTGTTTTGCAACATCAAGCTGTTCTGCTCCTGTCTGGAGGAGGGAATCTGGGGGGTCACACATTCAGTCAGGGACCTATTCCTTCAGCCGAGGTGAAATTTGGGGAAGGACAGAGATCTCCACAAAAGCAATAGTGTCACTTTGGATCAGCGTTCGGTGGTATGCTGCAGAGGGGCCAACCTAACATCTGGTCAGTGGCTTATTAAGTGGGACTTTCTTCACTGATTTCTTAGTCATGTTTTCCTACACCTGGTGCAGTAGTGAAGCGGGCATTCTGGTTTCATTTTAGAGATGAGTGTGTTGACATTGAGGGGTTCTTAGAGGTACCTGATGTAAACAGAACAAGCCAGGCAATAAGGACAGCCCTTGGCTACTTGCTTCATTTTGAAATGAGCCCAGTGTGAGCCATATGGAAATACATGTTCAGTCTCATGCCCCACCCCTCTGTCCAGAAGGCTCTTTGCCTTCTGTGCCTGCTCACTGCTGTCCTCTAGGCCTTTACTCAAAGACTCCGGACACTCATACACTCACACTGGCCTAATCTTCCACAGAGCACTTCTTAGATCTTCACAATCAACTTCTGTTACTTGCCGGCATTGTGATTAGCTCATTGCTGCTCACTAGAGTGTGTGCCCCATGAGGTCGGGGGCTCTGACACGTTTGCTCATTGTGTCACCAACACTTAGAACCAGACCTGCACATCTTGGATGCTCAGTAAATGTTTCATAAATAAACAAATATATGAGGGACTAACCATCAAAAAGAAAAAACAAATTCATATCCACTTAAATTGGACTGCGCAAGACAACAAATGAGTGGCTGAAAGGAACACACTCTTCTAGCAAGCAATTGGACACTCTTTTTCAAAAATGTTTCTCTTAGCATTTGTTACTGTAAAACTTGGAATTAATTTAAATACTTAATCTTCACTGAACAATTAAATACAACTTGGTACACTTACACCATTGGGAAATTATATTTATGAACGTTTTTGTTAATTGGGAAAAATACTTTATGAAGTTAAGGGAAAAGAGCAGTATGCAAAATTGCATGCATGATACAATCTTATCTAAGAAAAACACACAAGAGTTAGGGAAAACCCCAGAATGTGTGGTGAGGTCACACCTTATTGGTATAAATTGTTCTCATTTCCATTTTCTTTCTGAAATTTGTACTTTTTTAAAGAAGAAAATATAAAAGTATTAAATTTATTTTTGTTAAGAGCAGAAAATTAGCATACATGAGATGAACTCGTGTAGATTTCTGTTCAATACTATCACAATGTCTATTGACCTTCACTTTTTTTTTTCAGTTTTTTTTTAATTAAATTTAATGCAGTGACATTGATAAATCAGGGTACATATGTTGAGAGAAAATATCTCTAGATTATTTTGACATTTGATTGTGCTGTATACCCCTCCCCCAAAGTTAAATTGTCTTCTGTCATCTTCTATCTGGTTTTCTTTGTGCCCCTCCCCTCCCCTAACCCCTCTCTCCTTCACTTTTACTTAATTCCTCAGTCTATGCCAGCCGTCCATTCTTTTTCTTCTTACTTTAAAATTTACTCCTTAAACATGTCGTCAGTGTAAGTTGCTCTTATTTTTATATTGGCACCTTTTTCTAGATTGGATTGAAGCTCTTGGCAGGGTGACATAGAACCCCATTGTCAAAATTTAAAGGTGATAATCTGGGCTCGTTATTTCAGGGAAATACAAAGATATATTAGAGCATGGTTCCTGCCTTCAATAAATTTTCAGTTGAGTAGCTTTAGTTCTCTGGTCTTCACCTTAGAGGAACTATTTTTATTCAAACCACCGATGACAGTCTTCTGGCAGAAATCCAAAGGCCTCATTCCTTTTCTGAGCCTCTGGGCCTCTTAGCCCCTCTGTGGAGGTTGACCGGCTCCCCTCTCTGTGCCGTCCTCTCTGGTCTAGTCTTCAGGGACATTCCACACCTGTAATCGGCACTTTCACGATCTGTGGGGCATCTCACTGAACTCTCTCCCTCCTACTCAGAATCTCTGGGCCTCAAAATGTTCTTGAATGAGCTCTGATTATCTGACCAAATACTTAAAAGATGTTTATCTTCATGACACCAATTACTCTCAGAACTTTGGGCCCAGTGGCCTATGTTGCCTTCTTCAAACAAACAAAAACAGTGAACCTCATTGCTGCCTCTCACCTCTACCTTGCATAAGTTCCTTTCCTAATGATTCAAGTGCTCTGTCTTTAAAAGAAAAAGGCAGGTCTCTCTTCATCTCAGAATATTCTCCTTACAGCCCCTAATTCAATCATTCAACCATGGTTTCCAACTTCCTCTTTCTGAGCTGATCTAGTATGTCCCATTCATCTTTGATGGGCTGTCCCTTTTCTTAGCACAAAGTTATATCTCAGAATATATGTAATATCTATGGACATGGTTTTAAAAATTAATTATTTAATATTTACACCACTTTATGGAGGTACAGTTGAGATGTAAAAGGTGTACATATTTAACACAGATAAGTATACATCTATGACATGATCATTACTGTCAAGGTTGTAAACATATCCATCACCTCCTCAAATCCCCTCCTGTCTCTTTTATTATTATTTTGTGGCAAGAACACTTACCATAAGATCTACCCCCTTAGCGAAATGTGAGTGTACAGTACTGTATTGCCAGCTATAGGCACATGTACAGTAGGTCTCCAGAGCTATTCATCCTGCATAACTGAAACTTTGGACCCTCTGACCATCACTTCTCCCCCCCACCCCCAGCACCTGGCAGTCACCATTCTACTCTCTGCTTCTATGAATTTGACTCTTTTAGAGTCTACGTGTAATGTTTGTCTTTCTGTATCTGGCTTATCTCACTTAGCATAATGTCTTCCAAGACCTGTCATGCTGCTGAAAATGGCAGGATTTTCTTCCTTTGTAAAGGCTGAATAGTATTGCATTGCATGTATATATCACTCTTTCTTTATTGATTTATTATAGGTATGTTTTCAATCTTTGACTTGTGTATTCCTCTTGTAATGTCCTATTTTCCCACCACCCTCTTTAAGTTTTAAGGGTCACTTTTTCTTTTTCTTTATTATTTTTCACAGAACTTAAAATAACACTCTGCATAAAAACAGGCAAAGTGAAATCAAGAATTCAGGCAATTTTTCAAATAAGACTAATTTTTAAAACCTGCTACTGAGAAAAGTAAGTAATTTGAGTTTCCGCTATCCTAACTGTCCATCTACATTGGCCAAATTCAGATGCGCTTCCCTTCAGACTTCATTTATCACTGTAGGCCTCAGAGGCACATTCTACTTGGCTTTCAAGTTTTCCAAATGATATGCAACTCATGTCAGGGTTAAAGAACATCTCTTGAACCCAACCCTTTTTGTTTTTTAGGAGAGCAGATCACTAGAACCGTTGTGATGGTTCCTCAGTCTTTCCTTCCTTGTCTTTCATGCCCTTGATATATTTTTATAGTCACCTTGCAGAATGTCTCAAAATATGGATTTGTCTGATGTTTTTTTATCGATTACATTGAGGTGATGAATTTTTGACAGAAACCCCACAGAAATGATACTGCATCCTCCTCCAATAGGTCTTCTTCCTGGTGATGTTACCTTAATCACTTGGTTAAGGTGGCTGCAAAGTTTCTTTACAATAAAGTTACTATTTTTCTCTTTATAATTGATCAATCTCTTGGGGTGATAAGTTCAGACTATGAAAATATCCTGTTTCTTCTCAAAGATTAGCCCAGTGGTTTTCATATCCATCAGTGGATCTTGTCTATAATGATTGCTACTTTTTTTGGAGGGTGAGAAGATGTTTTTAGTCCTTTTATTTGTTTTCTAATAATTTTTTATTTTTCAATTACAGTTGACATACAATATCATATTAGTTTCAGGTGTACACCCCAGTAATTAGACATTATATAATTTACTAAGTGAACATTCTGATGTCTTGAACCCATCAGATACCATACATATTATAGTTATAATATTATTTACTATATTCCTTATTTTATAACTGAAATTCTCATGACCATTCTGTAACAACCAACTTGTGTTTCTTAATCACTTCACCTTTTTCACCCAGCCTCCAGTTCCCCTTCCATCCGGTAATCCTCAAAATAGTCTCTATATCTATGAATCTGTTTCTGTTCTACTTGTTTAGTTTTTTAGATTCAATTGTTGATAGATATATATTTATTGCTATTTTATCATCATTTTTTTATACTTTTTTCTTCTTAAAGAAGACACTTTAAAACATTTCATGTACTACTGGTTTAGTTTTATGTATTGTTTGCCTACTGGTGATTTTGTATTTTCCTCATTCCTTCTATATTTAACTTGAATTGTTCTGTAAGAAAAAGTTGCCCCTTCTCTGTCCCTTATTTATATCACTATGTACTCATGAATATTTTATTCCTTGGATTAGACTCCAGTACTTCTAATTCATGGATTAGAATCCATTATTTTTTGTAGATCAAATTATTCCAGTTCCAGCCATTGGGAGTTCCTTAAGTCGGCTCTGGGTCCACTTGGCATGTTTCTTTCTTTTTCAAACACTTCTCTATTTTCTGTCCCCACAAGTCTCAGGTTCATCCCATGTTTTCCCGCTTCAACCCTGAAATCAACAGCTTCTCCATAAAATCTACCCCCCATATTTTAAAATCTCTATTTCACAATCATAATTGCATTGTATTCACACTTTCTGATGGAGACATTAGTCCTAGGAGAGCTGAAGCCTTGCTGGTGTATAGCTAGCTATTCCTATGTCACCCAACACAGCACCTGACTCAGCTTAGAAGCTTGCCAGGTGTTCCTAGAGGAACAAGCAGAGATTGGTGCACTCTTTTCTCCTGTGGTGATTTCTAATCATTTAGCAGAGATTTCTGGTGAGTGGTCACAGAAGGCAAAGGTGGCTTTAAAGCAATTCCACCTTCTGCCAGCCTGGGGAGCCTAAAACTAGGAATCAGGTCTCTGTTCTCATTTCTCTAATAATAGTTCTTAAAGAAACAGAATCTGTGCCTGACCTGTGGTGGCGCAGTGGAAAAGCGTCAACCTGGCATGCCGAGGTTGCCAGTTTGAAACCCTGGGCTTGCCTGGTCAAGGCACTTATGGGAGTTGATGCTGCCTGTTTTTCTCCCCCTTCTCTCACTCTGTCTCTCTTCTCTCTAAAATGAATAAAATCTTAAAAAACAAACAAACCCCCCAACCAGAATCCAAGAGGGACAAATGTATACCCCATCTAGGTGGGATATAAAACAGAGACTCACGGACATAGATAAAAGCGAAGTGGTTACCAGAGGAAGGGAGTAAAGAGGGACAAATGTATGGCAACAGAAAGTGAGTTGACTTTGGGTGATGGGCACACAATGCAATCATACAATGAAATCAACAGTTCAAATGCTATGGAAACGTTCACCTATAACCTATTGTACTCTTATTGATCAATGTCACCCCATTCAATTTAATTTCTAAATAAAAGAAGGAGAAGAGGAGGAGGGGGAGAGGAGGAAGAGGAAGAGGAAGAGGAAGAGGAGGAAAAAGAAGAAGAAGAAGAAGAAGAAGAAGAAGAAGAAGAAGAAGAAGAAGAAGAAGAAGAAGAAGGAGGAAAATAATGACTATTTCAAATAGTCAGGAAACAAGGATATGTCATAGAACATCTCAGTAACTGTTTCATCATTAAGCTTGGTACTTAATGTGCAATACAGACATAAATTCTGAAAAATTCACTGGCACACACACACCAAATTTATAAACCAATTGAGAACCAGCAAACTGGTAGAAAAATGAAGAGCTGAGTCCCAGAAGAGAGGAAGCAATCTTTCTATGAGATAGGCTCTTCCTGTGAGACAAAAATGGACAAATTTTTTAAATTGAATTTTATTGGAGTGACACTGGTTAAAAGTATCATCTGGAAACTTTAGAGCCAAGTAGAACGTGCCTCTGAGGCCTGCTGTGATAAATGAAGTCTGACGGGAAGAGCATCTGAATTTGGCCAATGTAGATGGACAGTTAGGATAGCGGAAACTCAAATTCCTTACTTTTCTCAATAGCAGATTTTAAAAATTAGCCTGATTTGAAAAATTGCCTGAATTATTGATTTCATTTTGCCTGTCTTTGTGCATAGCATTATTTTAAGTCCTGTGAAAAATAATAAAGAAAAAGAAAAAGTGACCCTTAAAACTTAAAGGGAGTGGAGGGATAATAGGCATTACAAGAGGAATACACAAGTCAAAGATTGAAAACATACCTATAATAAATCAATAAAGAAAGAGTGATATATACATGCAATGCAATACTATTCAGCCTTTACAAAGGAAGAAAATCCTGCCATTTTCAGCAGCACGACAGGTCTTGGAAGACATTATGCTAAGTGAGATAAGCCAGATACAGAAAGACAAACATTACACGTAGACTCTAAAAGAGTCAAATTTATAAAAGCAGAGTAGAATGGTGACTGCCAGGTGCTGGGGGTGGGGGGGAGAAGTGATGGTCAGAGGGTCCAAAGTTTCAGTTATGCAGAATGAATAGCTCTGGACACCTACTGTACATGTGCCTATAGCTGGCAATACAGTACTGTATACTCACATTTTGCTAAGGGGGTAGATCTTATGGTAAGTGTTCAACAAAGATGCATTGTGTAAAAGTACACAGGCTTAGAATCACCCAAACCCTGTGCTAAGTGAATAGTCCATTTGATAACCCTTATTCCAGGCAGAATGTTGAAAGCTGGAGGTGCTGAGACGGGTAAGACATCACCCTTGGCTTCAAGGAACTCTCAGACACACACACACACACATGCACACACATGCATGCAAACTGCACACACAATGCATACTAGTGTGATAAGTATTGCACAAGAAAAATTTTGCAGGATGAAGTTCTGTGGGTTCCACAAGGAATGTTTAGAGGACCCGGGACGGTTTGGAAATGAGGAGCTGAGTCCTGGAGGAGAGGGAGCTGTCTTCTTATGAGACAGGCTCCTCCTATGAGAGAACAGAGGGACAAAGTTTTTTTAATTGAATTTTATTCGGGTGAAATTGTATTTGTAATGCTTTGTGTCTAATGGAAAAAATAAGCTGTCAATTCTTACAGAGGGAACTGGAGTATTTGTTTTACTGTACTTTGTATACTTTGTATTTCATTTTTTAAAAAGCTGGTAAAATTTAAGACTCCACTCATTAATTGCCTGGCGGAAAAGGTGGGGAAGAAAAGAGAAAGAGAGGGAGGGAAGAAAAGAGAGAGAGAGAGAGAGAGAGAGAGAGACTGACTTAAATGAAAAGCCATAATCCACCATTCTGTTCTGTTGTATGAAGTACAGCCTTGCTCCACAGCCCGACCCCAGAATTCAAAATAGAATCCAGTTCAGAACCCAGAACTCTTCCTCGTCATCTCCTCTGGTTACATGAGAGCTCACCAAGGGTGGGTCAGGCCCTAATCCTGAAGCTGCCATGTAGTCCTGACCATTCAGTGCAAGTCACCATTGTCGGGGCCCAGAATCTGTGCTCTCTGGGTTCCTGGTGGACAGAGCTGGAACTTGTGGGAGAGCAGGAACTTGGGGGAGCCTTTCTGCCTCAGCCCCACAGTGCCTGGACTCTCATACAGCATGGAAGAAGGCCTGGCACATTCCTACCTGCAGCATTTGCAACTATGTGACTGTGCGATCTCCTGACAGTCTGAGAATGGAAATATCAATATTCACCTGACCCTGAATGGCATAAGGATGTTAAAACTCTAAGCAAGGGTTTTAACCTCCCTTGAGGGTGGCCTGGGAAGGAGGAGGTGGTTGGTGCCATTGTCTGTAGTGATCATCCTGCTCTTTGTGATGAAGTAAAAATGAAATAAATCTCCTTTCCTTTCAGGACCAATGAAAAGAGCATGTTTTTCCTTAGACAATATTATGGGGTTAAAAAAAACTCCTGTCAAGATGCTTTGTGTTCTTTGGTAGAAGACATGGTACATAAATACAAAGAACATGTCCTCTCAGTTTGAGGTGCAGGAGGCCAGAGTCTGGAAAGTTGGACAGCTTGATGACATTTTGCCATTTAAAACCAACATCAATTTTCTCCACTGGTTGCACTTTAGATCATTGTGTGTCTCCAAAGATTACAGGATAAATATTTCCCAAGTGCCATTTAAAAAATAATGGTAATTGAAATCCTCTTATTTACAAAATAAAATGCCTCCAAAGAAGACCTTAAGAATATGAAAGAGTTTACAAGTTAGGCTTAGAAAAGCGGAGGTACTGGGGCCTGGAGGGGCCACTGAGGTACTGCCCAAGTCTGTTCAGGGAATGCAGGTTTGGGGCTAAAGTTCCACAAAGTAATAGTTTCCTACTGAACTGAGAGTCTCCTGCTCCAAGATCTTTTTTAGGTTTCCACTGGCAGCAACCATTTCCTATTAGGGAAGAACAGACACAGTCATTCTTAAGGGAACAAGAAGGGACAACAAGCAGCACACTGGGAGTTGCACCCATTAGTCAGTCTGGAGAGAGAGGATGAACAGGAAGATAATTTTCAAAACACTTACCTTCTCTGTATGCCTCCCACTGTTGAATATCAAAATACTTATCCTAGAAGAGTTTGTTTTTAAAAGAAAGAGTGAAAAGTGATGTTCATTCATTAATTGCCTGGCGGAAAAGGTGGGGAAGAAAAGAGAAAGAGAGGGAGGGAAGAAAAGATAGAGAGAGAGAGAGAGAGACTTAAATGAAAAGCCATAATCCACCATTCTGTTCTGTTGTATGAAGTACAGTTTAACTTGGTATTTCTAGAGGGTAAATATGCAGAATCTTTGATTCAGGATGGAAGTTCTGGATAATGATCTTAAGGAGAAAAATCACTTAGCCTGGCAGAAATGTGTTTCAGGAGGGTGTTCATTGGAGGTTGTATACCTTGCACTCCCTGACTTCCTTACATGAAAATTAACTTTCTTTTCCTTCCCACTAGTATTCACATCTGTCTTATTTTCCAATGTATCCCTGGACCTAGAAGATTGAATGATGTAGAGTAGGTGGTCAGTTAATACTTGCTGAGTAAATGAATAATGCTGAAAAAAATTGATTCTAATCTCAATGTCCAAAAAAGAAAAAAAAAAAAAGAGAGAGAGAGCGTATCTTCCCAGAAACACATGGATGGAAATAAGGAGGTCAAGCAGAAGATCCTGGAGTGTTTCTGAATGGAGGGTGATGCTCAGAGAGGTGACAGAACTTCAGGTGAGGCAAGAGTAAGCTGGTCTCCTCTGTAGAATGGAAGGAATGCTCTTGGAGCAGTGTGATTCTTAAAGTCATATGTGTCCACTGCATTCATTTTGATGTGAAACTGGCATTAGCCCAAATTCAGACTTTATCAGGTTCATCGGGACTTAAAGAGTTTAGGCTGAACATAACCCTACAGTTACAAGTAATCAGAAATCAAGAGGTGTTGGCTTGCTGACGGTTTGTTCTATGCAGATGGTGTTGTTGATTTCTTTCTCAAATATTAGGCTTTTGAAATCTACTTGTCTTGCCCTACTCTCATATTAGGGCTTTAGGAAAAGACAGAGAGAGAGAGAGAGAGAGAGAGAGAGAGAGAGAGAGGGAGGATATAAGTCAAATAGATCATAGTTATGAATCAATGTGGCTCTTATAATGATGATATAGAATTAGTCATATTTACAGGGAATGTTGACCTAACCTGTTGAGTAAAAAAATCCTGCTATATGACAGTATCTATGCTATGGCATCAGTTATATAAAATTCTTGTCAATTATCTATCTATCACCTATCTCCCTATCTATCTATCATCTATCTATCTATCTATCTATCTATCTATCTATCTATCTATCTATATCTCATCTGCCTAGATAGTAGGAGCAACAGTCAATAGATGTTAAGAGTGTTGATCTCTAAATGAAGAGGTGAAGGTAATTTTTACTTTTAAAAAAATACTATACTTCATATACATATGTACTATTTCAGTAATTAGCAAATGTCATTTTTTACCTTCAGAAAAAAAACACACCTGCTTTCATTTGAAGAAAGAGAGAGAGAGAGAAACAGAATAACATTTGTCATGTTCCCGAGCTTCAAATTCAGGTAGAGCATTTGATCTACCTGATCAACCAAGCTGAATATTTTTCGAACGGTGTTGGAATGACTGACCTGAAACATTTATGTATGAAGTTACTATATTGTTTTTTGTTGTTGTTGTTTTTCTTTTTTTACAGACTTTATTGTTTTAGAAGTTTTAGGTTTACTATGAAAATTGGGAGGAAGATACAGAGATTTCCAATATGCCTCCTGTCCCCTCCTACACTCACACACAGCCTCCCCTACTATAAACATCCTCCACCGGAGAGGTCCATCTGTTACATCAAAACATACATTGACACATCACCCAAAATTCATAGTTTACATTGCTTCTCACTCTTGGTGTTGTACATTCTGTGGATTTGGGAAAGTGTGTAATGACATGTATCCATTATTACAATATAGAGTACCTCAGTGCTTCTGTGTTCTGCCTAGTCATCTTTCCCTAGCCCTCACCCCTGCAGGCACTGATTCTTTTTTTTTTATTGTTGAAATTACAGCTTTTTAAAGGCAAGATTTTCTTTTGTATTGCTTTTCTTTTATCTTTGGAATTCAGTTTTAGAGAAAATTTTATTTCAGTCCAGGCTCTAGTACCCACCAGTTGTGTGGCTCTGAGCAAATTATTTAATCTCTCTGAGTAGGTGTCCTCAACTGTAACATAGAAACATAGTATCTATCAGTGATGAATAAATGTGTACAAAGGGCCTATGGTAATTCTGAAGAGTATATGCATGCATGAGTGTGCATACACATGTGCATGCACATATAGAATGTGTACATGTTCATACATGTGTACATGTGTGCATACATACATGTCATATATGCACATTTGTATATACACAAATGAAATGTGCAGGTATACATGTGTGTGCATGTGTGTACTTTGCCTTCAGTTTATTTTCATCATGCATTTTTGATATGGATTACTGTTAGTGTGGACAAGAAGTGATATGCTAATGAAACTTGGGTGACAAAGGACATTAAAATGCAGAAGAGCTGCCAGAAGACCCCATTGTGCCTGCTCTCTCCTCCCAACCAGCACACCCACTCCAGGTCCTCCCCATCCTGGCCTTTCTCCATCATTGGCTGGGCCTTGAAAAGCTGAGGCAGAGCTGCCCATGGGAACCACAGAGGAGTCAGAGAGAGGAGAAGTGGCCTAGGGCAGCTGAAACATTACTGTCTGTCAAATTCCCAAAGGGACCCTTGGCCACATCACAGCAGTCCCCTCTTTGTTATTGAGCTCTAGACAGACAGAGTGCTTTGTTTCTAGTTTATGATCACACAAAGCTCCAAAGAACAAAGAGTTAGACTTCACCTCTTGGTATCTCAACTACCCCAATCTTTGCTCTTAAATAAAACAAATATTTTAATTCTGGCTGATTTATTTTTATTAAATCCAAGAGGGCCTTCATGCTGTACCACATGCTAAGTGCTAAGGACTTCCTTAGTTTTGTTTTTACAGATCTGTTTTCTTTTAACCTCTCTTCCCACATAAACTTAATTTACCAATGTTAAGAATAATATAGTGGATCAAAATTCTGAAGTTGAACTGGCAAAACATAACTAGAGTGCATAATATTGGCCCTTAATATGGTGCAATTTGTTGCTATATAAACTTAATGTAGTTTATTAAATACCTTTATTAGAAACCTCCTAACGGTTTCTGCAGTTTCCTGGAAACTTAAGCTATACAAGCCAACATTGTTTGCTACTTCTGTCATTGCTAGATTTTCAAAACCAGGTTGTATTAAGACATCAGCCAGGAAACAAGAATTTTATACTCTTTTTTCCATCATTTTTTCCTCTGCTGGACAGTGCAACGTGCTGTATAATATTTTAGGAGACTCCAGAACTTTCCCAAGTGTTAAGAAAACAAGCAGTTTCAGAAATGAGTTAATATTTTAAACATACATAAAGACTATACTTTCAGGGATCATTTCTAAAGTTCATTGAACACATAAAATTAGACAAATGGAATCCCAATGCAATGACATGTATTACAATCAAAGGAAAGATTTCCATCATGCAGACACTTTGTTATAAACATGTAGCCTAAAGATAAGCAGAAATTCAGTCAAATCTAACATAGGGATTCCCAATTCAGCACATTGACACTTGGGCCATATAATTTTGTGTTGTGGAGGCTGTTCTGTGCATTGCAGGATGTTTCGTAGCATCTCTGGCTACTGTTTCCCAGATGCTGGTAGCACTCACCATCCCAGCTGTGACATTCCAAGATGCCTCCAGTCATCCCACACATTGGCCCTAATGGAGAGCTGCTGGTCCAACCCACTAGCCATCAGCCTTTAATTCCAATAAAAAGCAAGCTAGGTGGTTCACTAAAAAGAAAAGAACACCAATACATGTCACACCATGGATGAATTGCAAAAACCTTATACTAAGTGAAAGAAGCCAGACACAAAGACTACATACTGCACAATCCCATTCATATGGAATATCCTGCAAAGGCAAATCCAGAGAGTGGCAGAAAGCCGACAAGTTGTTGTCAGTGTTGGGATAGGAATGAGGATCCACTATAAATGGGGATAAGGTATCTTACTGGAGTGATGGAAATGTTCTGAATCTGGATTATGGTGACAGCTTTCATGACTTGGTAGATGTCCTAACAAATCAGTACTTGTACACTCTAGATGGGTGAATTTTATGTATGTGAATTTGACCTTGTTTTTTCAAAAACACGTTAAAAATAGGAGAGTAAATTGTATTGCAGGAGAGAATCAAAACTGCACGTAAACCTAATCCCAGTGATTTCCTTTAGCCATGGGAGTAGTCTCCTAAAAACAGAGATTAAATTCTCCACATTCTATCAACCCAAATGACCGTTACTATAAGCTCACAATATTTTTGCCAGCCAGACAGCTGCATGACTGTTAGCACCTGATGCAACTCAACGGGCTGTTTAATTACTTCTAGTGTGTGTCTCTCTATGGAAAATAATGTGCATGCATGGTCACCCATGTTCATCATGGCCAGGAAGAAGACAGGATGATTAGTGGGGGATTGTTGTGTGAGACATTCTATGTTTTCTGTTAGAACATAAAATAACTCACATTCATGATGAAACATGTCTCATGTGACATATGTGACAGGGAGAAGGTCCTAAACCACTCAGAATTCCACTATGCCCACGTAAACCTCTGCCATAGTATAAAAATAAACAAACCAAAATAACCTCAAATTTTCCTTTGGTGTGCATTAAATAATAGCTGTTGTGACCATTCAAATAAATTCTGGGATGCTCTTATTGAGCATATTACTTTATGGAAAATATCAGCTGCTATAAATTTACTGTAAAAATATATACTATATTCACTCTTTATTTAGAAGTTTAGTCTTTCCAGGGGGTTCATGACCTGTTTGGGCATGTTAGCAAGTGGAGTGAAAGAGTTTCTCCTGGTTAAGTTACAAACATACAACTGTACGTGAGGCAGCACTTAATATTTCTAGAATTTTCAGATGGAGCTAAGAAAAGAAAGAAACTGGTTAGAAATTGGGGATTTTGGGTAAGTTATCCCAAGACCTCAACAAAGCAAAGTTTGGGGCAAAGGAATGTGTTGATAGCAAATTTATCCCCACCCCCACCCACCACTGTGGGGACATGGAAGAGCCAATTTCAACAATTTAAATTCCCTCATAAGGCCACACACACACACAAAGATTTTGTGCCAGACCGGGATCCACCTGGCATGCCCACCAGGGGGCGATGCTCTGCCCATCTTGGGGCATCGCTCTGCGCAATCAGAGCCATTCTAGCGCCTGAGGCAGAGGCCATGGAGCCATCCTCAGCACCTGGGCCAACTTTGCTCCAATGGAGCCTTGGCTGCGGGAGGGGAAGAGAGAGACAGAGAGGAAGGAGAGGGGGAGGGGTAGAGAAGCAGATGGACGCTTCTCCTGTGTGCCCTGGCCGGGAATCGAACCCAGGACTCCTGCACGCCAGGCTGACACTTTACCACTGAGCCAACTGGCCAGGGCCAGATTTCTTTTTCTTTTCTCTTTTAATGACTCTGCATCTGAAATATTACAGAACACTGAAAAAATCTGAGAAATTCTGTCCCTATTTTAAGGACTAGTAAACTGAGGACTAAAGAAATCCCACTGGACCAGAGCAAGAAGGCAGCCGGGATGGTGCTGTGCCCGACAACACCTGACAACGCATCAGGAAAAATAACTGAAATGGTAAGTAGTTCTGATGAGGCCCAACTTGCAGCCTGGGGGCTGAGGACAAGAAGAGTGCTGTTCTACCTGGTTAAATCCTACCAGCTTACTAGAAAACGTCAGGTACATTTGACTTTTGCTGATCAACTCTAACAACAGGCACTGAAAGACCATCCAGATGGTATTTGTTACACACATGTTCTGTGGAATGTACACATCATAACTCTATAGTGACAGTGTGCTGAGCAGAATTCAGGTAACTAACACATTTTCAGAAAAAACAGCTCCTAAAATATGGAAACTAAAGGTGACATCACTAGAGAAGATCCAGAGTGCTTTTTTAGAAAAAGGTTTCTTTTTACATATTGATAGTTGTCAAGCTCCATGATCAATCAGGCTGAGAAGCATATGGCTGGGACAAGACCAAGTCCTTGTACCTAAGTGGTGCAGGTTAGGTTATTTTCCAAAATACCAAGTTGTCTTTTTTTTCTGAAGAACATTATCATTTTCTGCTTTCTAATCTTTTGGTTAAACTTACAAAAACCAAAGTGGAAAAGAGTATAATTCAACATCTTCACTATCTTTGTTCTAGCTAAGAAAGTCATAGATATTTTCACCTTGTACCTTTTAACATGAGTCTCTAAGGAGACTCATTGTCTCTTTAGAATAGTTGTCATAACTAATCTTCAGTTGCCCCATTGCTTTTTGTCCTACTAAAATTCTTTTTTTTTTTTTTAGTTTTGGGGCTGCCTGACCAGATGGTGGCGCAGTAGATAGAGTGTCGGCCTGGGATGCTGAGGACCCAGGTTTGAAACCTGAGGTCACTAGCTCGAGCACAGGCTCACCAGCTTGAGCACAGGGTCACTGGCCTGAATGTGGGATCATAGAGATGACCCCATAGTTGTTGGCTTGAGCTCAAGGTCGCTGGCTTGAGCAGAGGGTCACTGGCTCAGCTGTAGCCCCCCGGTCAAGGCACATATGAGAAAGCAATCAACGAACTAAGATGCCACAACGAACTGATGCTTCTCATCTCTCTCCCTTTCTGTCTGTCCCTGTCGCTCTCTAAAAAAGTTTTGGAGAAAAACAATTCTTACTTCTGGGCAAAAGGAGATGAACTCTATGGTGTTAAAAGTATGTTAATGTTATATCTGATGATTTGATAGAAGACTGAACAGGTGTCATTGATCTAGAACTGTTTCTTAGACTGTAACTCTCAACCTGCCACCTGCCGAGCTATAGACCCCCAGGAGCACACGAGCACCCCTTCCATCTGAGCACTTGTTTCTGTGCAATCTCTGTCCTGGCCCAGATCAAATCCCCTCCTCCCTGTTGGCTCAGTTCTTGGTTCACTAACCTCCTTCCCTCTCCTGTGCAGCTTCTGCCTTGCCTCTTGCTTCTCTCTGCACCTTTGTCTTTCTTGGTTCTTCTAGCTTTGTTTCTTCTAGCAGTAATTTTGATTGATTGGCATTGTCCCTCTTTTCAGACACTCTCTCTTGACCTGCTGCCCCTCTGAATCTGAATGCCACTCACTGGCTTGTCCAGACTTCTCCAGTGGATCGCAGGACACAACCAGTTCAAAGACAGCTTCAGATTCAAAGTCCTCGAGGAAAGCACTTTTACTGCATAAATGTATCTTGTGAAGATATCATTCTCATAGAGTGGTTAACTGTGGCCTCTTCTACTATTTATGTGTTCTATTAACTCATAAACTACTTAATCCATTGAGAACCAGCTATGTCCCCAACCTTTGTTTCTAAATTATTCTGGCAGATTGCTCACACAAAGCGCTCATTTTCCATTGGTTCTAGCACAGTGTAGGGCAAAGAGCGCTGGACTGAGTCAGACCTGAATTCTAGATCTGGTTCTGCTAGTTAGCAGCTAAATGTGGGTGCTAGCAATTCCATAGGTTTGTTGGAAAAATTAATAAATATATGTGAAACTGCTCTATATGCAGAAAACACTTGATAAAACATTATGTAATTGACTAAGCAAAAGTAATTTTAATTCCATTGTAGACTTCTTTTATTGGGGGAGGGACAAATTTTCATCATGCAGAAGCTGCTAGACAGAAAACCTAAAATCTGCCCTTTCCCCAAGAAACCTGAAGAAAAGATTTTGTAAAATTAAAGGAGATGTATATTCTGCATGCTGTTGTGAGCCAAAGGCACCTCAGACCTGAATAAAGAGTTTGCATGGGAGCCTTGGCTGTCAACATGTTGGCTTAGGGCTCTTCGCTCAGTTCAATGTTAGCTCTTGTCTAGAAATAGAGAAGGACTTCAGTATCAGGAGTTGTGTATCTCTAAAAGAAAAGTTGCTTTGAAGTAACCGTTTTAAACGGGTACTGTGAACTTTGTCCAGGGCTAGTTTCACACAAGCAGTCAGCATCAAACTCTTCTGAGAAATGAGTGTAAATTGTGAGAAAGGCAATGAATGAAGAAATCCAGGAAATACAACAACACTATCAGATAGCACGTGCATGCGTGGATGTGAGTGAAAGGTGATAAGAATAAGGTCAACAATATCAATACATAATAGTTTAACAATACAAGCCACAGAAGGTAGGGAGTGCCAGGAAAGTGTGGGTGGGCTCTGGCTGGGGCTGCAGGAAAGATTCACAGAGGACCCGAGTGGCCCCGACCACCCCGACGTGGGGTCAGCTAGGCGGGCCAGACCCACTGCTGAATGAACACTGGAGTCAGCAGTAATTTTGATTGATTGACTTAAACATAGAAAAAGGAAATAAACGTGTCAGTATAAGTGTTTTTTTTCTGTTTGCTTTTTTTTTAGTTAATGATGAAAAATAAAACAAGATTAGGATGCTAGGTGCTAGGGGGATATCTTGTAAAAAAAGTTTAAAAGGCTTAGATTCAATTCCCAAAACATTTGATTCTTATTTATCCTTGAAGAAAGGCTCAGAAACAAAAGATGTCCGCACATAGGGAAGATTACAAGCTCCAGGTAAGTTAAACGAGGCTGTGCCCATGTCACAGTGTGTTCAGATTTCTATAATTCCCATTGTGCTAAGTTGCATGGAGGCAAAGAAGATGCCAAGCATATTTCTATAGACTGGACTGGTGGGAAGGAAAGGCTAAGTGAGCAGGCCAGCTTTTGTTCACCTTTAGGTGGCTCAATCTTAACACAAAGGGAAAGAGATGGAGAACACACACACTTGTGAGGAAAAAGGAGAAGTTGTGGAGTGTGGAGCACAGACAGTGCCCTAGGGGTCCAGATTATAGGCTGGAGGGTAAGGATGGGAGCCAGGGGCCAGGAGCCCATGCTGCTGGCCCCAGGAGTCAGCGACAGCCTGAATAAATAAAGTAAAGGCCACTGGGAGGCTCTGACGATAGGTGGGGGGTGGGGTAGGGCAGAGAAAACCACAGGATCAGTGATTTGACAAGAGTTCACAGTAGAATAGGGTGAATGGCCCAACCTGCTCCAGGCTCTGCCCTCGAGAAGCCGGAGTCCATGGCAGAGCCTTGTAGTCCTGTGTTAGAGAATCACACTTTGTGATTTCAACACAGAGGAAGGGCACGTTTTATTACTGGGAATTATAAAAAATTTACAAATTTCAAATTAGGTTCCATTGCCAGATAAAGGTATATTGTGCTTTTTGCAATAGAGAAAGTAGTCTTTTTTTTTTTTTTGTAACAGAGACAGAGAGAGACAGAGAGAGGGACAGATAGGAACAGACAGACAGGAACGGAGAGAGATGAGAAGCATCAATTCTTCATTGCAGCAGCTTAGTTGTTCATTGATTACTTTCTCATATTTACCTTGACCAGGGGTCTACAGCAGAGCGCATGACCCCTTGCTCAAGCCAGTGACCTTGATCTCAAGCTGGTGAGCCTTTCTCAAACCAGATGAGCCTGTGCTCAAGCTGGCGACCTTGGGGTTTCAAACCTGGGTCCTCCACGTCCCAGTTTGACACTATCCACTGAGCCACTGCCCAGTCAGGCTAGAGAAAGTAGTCTTAATAAACTGTATGTACATGGAATTATTATAATTCTGACTCTTTTGGAAGGCACTATGGAAATTGGCAATTTAAGGATACACTTTAAATTGGGAATTCTTTGCAAAAGAGAAAGGGGAAAGCTTCAGCCTCCATTGATACTTTGTGAAATGTAGATTTTCTAATACTGACCCTGTTAATAAAAGGGATACCACAGGAGAACAGAGTCAAGAAAAAATAAAGCAACTTTCTCACCAGGAGCCTCAAAAATAAACATGTAGTCTCCAATTATCTTTGAAGAAAGAACCAGAAAAAAATGAAAGAAACATGCAAAAATAGAATTTTCATTTTCTTTTTTATCTCTTTCTTTATAAGAAAAAATGAGTTGGTCAAGTTTCAGGAGATGTGATAAAACCAAATTAGGAGACAGGACACATACTAACACTGGCCACAGTAACATCCGATGGGCTTCCAGGGACCCAATATTTCCTAAGAGGGTGTTGGTATAGAAAGAAGAAAGTGAAGCACATAAAAGTTTGTTTTGTTTCTCATGAAGGACCTTGTAAACACAGGTGCATACTTACTGTGTTTGACACCCAAGTCGCCTACATGACAATCATTAATAGTTATGGAATGAAACAAAGAATAACAAGGGATAGAAAAGAAATACATGTTGTAAAAACTTTCTTGTTTAATTTTATACTTATCATGACAATAAATAAGGGCAAAAATAAAATATCACAGTAAAAAAAGGGAAAAATTCATGTACTAATATTTTTTAATTACAATTATTACTTTTGAAAAATGGGAAAACATACCTACATGTTGGTCTATCATATTAATGAATAGTTACAATTAGTTTCTGAGCCTTGATTCCTGCAAACTTCTAAGTTTGCCAAAACTGCACTTCTCTTTGTCAGATTGTCAATCTATCTTCATTCATTAAACAGAACACTTTTTTTTTATAAATTTTTATTAATGTTGATGGGATGACATTAATAATTCAGGGTACATATATTCAAAGAAAACATGTCTAGGTTATCTTGTCATTAAATTATGTTGCATACCCCTCACCCAGAGTCAGATTGTCCTCCGTCACCCTCTGTCTAGTTTTCTCTGTGCCCCTCCCGCTCCCCCTAACTCTCTCCCTCCCTCCCTCCCATGTCCTCCCTCCCCCCACCCCTGGTAACCACCACTCTCTTGTCCATGTCTCTTAGTCTCGTTTTTATGTTCCACCAATGTATGGAATCATGTAGTTCTTGTTTTTTTCTGATTTACTTATTTCACTCCGTATAATGTTATTAAGATCCCACCATTTTGCTGTAAATGATCTGATGTCATCATTTCTTATGGCTGAGTAGTATTCCATAGTGTATATGTGCCACATCTTCTTTATCCAGTCTTCTATTGAAGGGCTTTTTGGTTGTTTCCATGTCTTGGCCACTGTGAACAGTGCTGCAATGAACATGGGGCTGCATGTGTCTTTACGTATCAATGATTCTGAGGTTTTGGGGTATATACCCAGTAGAGGGATTGCTGGGTCATAAGGTAGTTCTATTTGCAGTTTTTTGAGGAACCACCATACTTTCCTCCATAATGGTTGTACTACTTTACATTCCCACCAACAGTGTATGAGGGTTCCTTTTTCTCCACAGCCTCTCCAACATTTGCTATTACCCGTCTTGTTGATAATAGCTAATCTAACAGGGGTGAGGTGGTAACAGAACACTTTTAAATACTTTATTTGAATTTCGAAAAATTTCTTTCACGTTAAGCAGCAGATATATAGCAGACCTCAGCATTCATAGTTGTGAAAAGTGTTAAACAAAAATGATGAGATTAGGAGAGATTCATAAAAATCACATTTCACATCAAATTCCATAAATAGCATGTCTATGTTTCCTTGGGACCAATTCTAGTGGCTTTCCAGTACCACTGCTGTCAAAAAAATTTTAAAGACAAATAAACATGCCAATGGCCACGCAAAGTACCAGACAGAAGTAACTGACTGTGCTATTTAAAATTTACTCCACAAGTGCAGAAATGTAAACACAGGAGCTGTAGATAAAACTGCCCCCGCGAAGCTTAGATTTCAAATCATTCTGAATTTACTGGGAAAAAAAAAACCCAAAAAGATTATTGACAAGGTCATTTCCTATGTGATAATCCTTCCTGTTAACTGGGAGTTCTCCACATTCGGTTCCATACAGAAAGCATTGTTAATTAAAGGAGCCGTTATAGAAGTTTATTATTAAAACTTTAAGTGAATACACCCAATATTTAGACTTAGAACTTAGATCAACAAGATTTTTGCAAGGAGGTATATTTTATCATTGGCTCTTAAGGATTGCTGGCTCTCGGTGGGAATAAAAAACAGACTGACTTTTAGTGAATTATTAAAAATTGGGTTTTTGGTTTTTTTTTTTTAGAAAGGGAGGAGGAACAGGAAGCATCAACTGTAGTAGTTGCTTCTTTTTTTATTTTTTAGATTTTATTAATTCATTTTAGAGAGAGGAGAGAAAGAGAGAGAGAGGGAGAGAAGTGGGGGAAGAGCAGGAAACATCAACTCCCATATGCGCCTTGACTCAGCAAGCCCAGGGTTTCGAACTGGCCACCTCAGCATTCCAGGTTGACGCTCCATCCACTGCGCCTGCATCTCCTGTACTGGGAGTAGAGGGGAACTGCTGTACTCTTGGTGGCTGCTGAGGAGGCACACATGGAATTCCTGAATTCCTGGTGCTGCTTCCATGCTTAGCCAGGACACTCAGCTCTAATCTCAGAGAGGGAGAGGGACAGGGAGGGGGAGGAGTACAGGGAGAGGGTGGGAGGGTGTGAAGTCAGAGACACCCCAGTGACCAAGCCACATTACAAGGCTTGAGATGCAGTGCTGGAATTTGAGTCAAACATTTCAGGAAGTCCTACTGTAGGAGACTTTGTGGAGAAGTCTCTCTGAAAGGTTGCAAGTTAACACCAGGTGCCCAAGAGAGCAGCCAGGCTGTCCTGCCTGGTAAGTGCTCCTGAGTTCTGGCCTCTCAGGGCTACAAAGCCCTAATCCCCAGGCAAATGACCACACCTGCCCCCAGTCTCCTCAGGCTGAGAGGAGGTGTGAAAGGCATGTGGCCTGCTGGCCTTCTGCCCTGTCAGCCCCCTCCCCCACTCTGGTCACAGGTGCTACCTGCCAATAACCTTTTGCACCCCTAACTGTTTCTGAACACCAGGCAGTGCTACTTATCACTATTTAAGGTGGCGACTATCTATGGAGGTCACCTCACTTAGCAGATGAGTCTTGGTAGAGAAGTCCAATGAAGCATCCAGTCAGGCTATGACACCTGTCTCTTCTACCTCCAAACTGCTGGTTCTTTCTGCCTTCAGCCGGGCCCAAATGAAATCCAAGGTCCTCTCATGGCTGCCCACAGCTTACAGAACACGCACCTACGTTGGCACTTAGAATTTGGCCCTTTCTACTTCCCAGCCTCTGCCTTCTCTCACAGTAACCTTCCCAAGGGCAGGTCCGAAGACAGCTTCCAAGTCCATGGCATTCACTCCCATCTGTGCCTTTACTTGCATGTTACCCTCTGTCCAGAATGCCCTTGACCCTTCCTCCAAGTTCCTCATCTCCGGTCAGGGTACGCTCCATCAAGCCTTCTCCTCTCAGCTCAAAAAGTCTTTGAAGACAGGGCTGCCCTGCCTGATTCCTCCTTTCTCTGTTGGCAGTCTGCACAGCGCTGCTTATCAAAGTTGCCTTGTGGCACTGTGGTATGGCTGCAGCACCGTACAGTCTCTCCCCCCCCTGCTTTTCAAGGCTGGGGGTCTTGTCGTGAGGGCATTGTGCACAGCAGACGCTCAGATGCCACTGGACTCTGATGGCCTTCCCTTAGAGCAGGGGAAGTCAACCTTTTTATACCTACCGCCCACTTTTGTATGTGGTACAATTTTCTAACCACCCACCGGTTCTACAGTAATGGTGATTTATAAAGTAGGAAAGTAACTTTACTTTATAAAATTTATAAAGCAGAGTTATAGCAAGTTAAAGCATATAATAATAATTACTTACCAAATACTTTATGTTGGATTTTCGCTAAATTTGGCAAAATAAATCTTTATAAAACAACTTACTATAGTTAAATCTTTTTATATAATCTTCGGTTGCTCCACTACCGCCCACCATGAAAGCTGGAACGCCCACTAGTGGGCAGTAGGGACCAGGTTGACTACCACTGCCTTAGAGGGTGTCACTTGACCAGAAAGGTCTGGGTACACATAGATCAGGGGGACATACTGGCAGGCAGGGATGCTTCTGCAGTGCTTTCTAAAGATCAAATCAGTGACTTACTGTCAAAGCTTCAGATAGCACACTTCTGGGGCAAAGCATGAGAATCCAGGGTCCCAAATCATACCCACTTTCAGTATCAGCTTGTTAACACTCAGATACTTGGAAGCAGATGGCACTTCCTTGATCTCATCAGTCTCTGTCACACCCATGGCCTGGCCAAGGGCCAGGGATGCCTTGTTATAAGGCATTCCCTACTCTATCCCCTGTGGGCCACAGCGTGCAGGCTCCACCGCTGGCCAGTTTCCCATCTGGTTAGGGGAGACAGGACAGGAAGACATGGGATTGGTCACTTGTACCCTGCACCCTCCCCCTATCCAACACTTCTTAAACATTCACCCTGTCCAGGCTCTGTGGGGCCCCCTTGCACATTCCTGTACTTATGGGTTCTGGGAACCCATCTCCTAGCACTGCCCCGCAACCCCATGGGCTAGGAGGCCCTGACAGTCTGGGTGTTTCAATGCCCACTCTTGCTTCCCTTGTCTCTGTCTGTGATGTAAGTCTCCATTTGTGTTATTTGAGTTGAATAACAGCAAATCCCTAAGCTTTTTGCAAAAACCTCATCAGACATCAGAGTTCCTCAATCAGAATAATGACAACTTTTCAGGGGCAGAACACGATCTGGTACGGGTAGTGCCTGGCACGGGTCCCAGTACTGCGCACACACACTGAAGAACGTGGATTCCTGCAAAGGGCCTCCTGGGGCCCCAGGACATCCCAGACCCTGCCTGCTGCTCTCGGTTAAGTCAGAAATGCCCACTGGAGGCGTGCATGGTGGCTACACTGTACACACACGGCAGGCTTTGGTGGAAAAAGAGAAAGAACTGATTTTCCTTGTGCCACTATCTGTCTTCCACCTTACTTTCCACACGAGGCCGTTAATTTAATGTAAACCCATCTTCAGAAAACATCTTTGACATGGATGCCCGTGATGGTTAGCATTTCATTAGTTGAACCTTCCCGGTGGTACTAGCATTTGGAAAGGAGTGGTAACTTATAGACACACCCTAGTCACACTGCTTGGATTCTAATCTTCATTTGGCCATTTTTCTAAGCCTTGAGTCTGAGTAATGCTCAAAATCTCTAGAGTTTGGTTTCTTCATCTGAAAAACAGAGTAATATTAAAATTTATCCCACAAGATTGTCATGAGGACACGATTTCAATAAAAAGTCCTAATGCCAACTTCTGTCACACATTAAGTGCTCAACAATGGTTGACCATCATGCTCCCTAGATGAAAGGTTTTTGGGATCAAAAGGGGCCTTCCTAGACACATATACTGTCACAGGAAGGCTGTAAGGAAGACTGGCCTGACCACATCACTGTGCCACTAAACGGAGTGCTCATCCCTTCTAGGGAGTTTCTTTCATGCCAGTCTTGAGAAGTTCCTCACATACGTGGGCTGCCTCCTCCAGAACTTCCCCAAGGTATTCCAGAGAACCAGAATCAAACTGGACCTTAGCCAGGCCTGCTTGGTCACAGGTTTAAGACTTCAGCCTCTCATTTGCTAAGCACAACCCCTTCCCTACAACACACTTCATGGGACCTGTACTTGTGTACTCCAAAGACATGGGGGACAGGAAGGGGTCCTGGCAAAGCAGGGAACAGGCCCTTCTGCTGTAAGCCAGTGAGTACCAGGCATGAAGTGGGTTTCCACTAACCCCTGGTGCCTGGTTCTGGGAGGCATGCACTTTTGGAGAGTCATGAAAGCTGCTGCAGACAGACAAGCAATGCTCCTCTCCTCACACCTCTTCACCCTTCCCTCTGTCACCACACTAGTGTGGCTTACTTAACACAAGCCAAGCAGACTCAGAACATCTGACCCCTGGCACATGACAAGCCTCTCTAGGGACATTCTGAAGAAGCTCTGTACCACTTGGGCCTCTTGCTGTGGAGGACACACCCTTTTGCAAAGCAGAAGGTGACATTTCTCTAGGGCACATGTAGAGACCTTTTGATTTTTATTTTCCAATAGGCTCCCCATCAGTGCCTTGGGGAAACCCAGGGCGACCAACAGAAGGCAAACCTGCTCACAAGAGTCCAGTTCCTGTTTGTGCTGGCTCCACTGCTTCTGGGGGTGGGTGCATGAGGCCAAGGGGAAGGCAGTCGGCAATAAATGAACATGTAGGGAAAAGAGGGCCAACACCACGTGGATGGGGTCCATTCACACATGTCACTTGTTGCTAATGTGTGTCCTGGAGGATTGAGCAGCCAAATGAGAAGTCGTGTAAGCTGACATGGTCTCCTTGGGTCAAGCAGGAGAAATGGTGTGATCAGCATGGTTTCAAAGAGCCATCCTTAAACTACATCATTCCCAGAGGGAATATTTAACCCTAAAGTGTCAACCCCCTACCCCACTCCTAACTAGTTTTCTTAAACAGGCCCTTTGTACAAAGGATCCCATCCAAAAGGTTTCTTTCAGTAACACTACCTCTAAATAAAGTCAACACACACTGAGAATGCTGAGCTGTCCAGTACTTTCAGTCACCTATTAAATAGCGCTCTCGATGCCAACTCTAATTAACTGAACTAGAAGGTTCAGGAACTACTAACTCTTCATGATCAACAGTTTGCATAGAGATCTAAAGCCAAAATAAACCCAAATCTGCAGATGCTCAACTATGTGCTGTAATTCTTCCCCTTGATGGAAAGAGACACAGACATAGCAGGTGCAACCTTCAGTAAGATGTTTCTTAAGGTGGTTGAGCCTGAACTGCAAAATAGAACACTAATTCTGATATTAGCTGAAATAATTACGGCCAGTTATTATAGTCACAGGTCTCAAAATCTCTAGCAGGAGTAGCAAAGCAAGACAGCAATGTGTCAAGGTCTGTCTGCATGATGAAACACACCAGAGGGTCACACGGTTCCAAGCTCTGACAGGGCTGGCGAGCCTGAGGCCTAGGAGACCCTGCTGGATCCTAAGCAGGGAAGGGAATGCTCGAGCCTCCAGTAACAAGTCAAAGCCAGTTTTCCTTTACTTTTTTGTTTTTCTTCTCAGTTTCTCCCTTTCTCTGGGCAATAAAAAGGAAAGGGAAGAGGAACTTGCCTCTGAAGTCTTGGTGATTTCTTGTTAAGTACATATATAAATACAAGCGTGTTGAAAGCACGTTCTTGATAAAATTATTAATAACTCAGTCAGGATGGGAGGAGTCATCTAGTGTGGGATCACAGGGTTTTGACAGCGTGTTCCCCATTTTTGTGACCAGATACTGGTGTGCCGATCAGCCTTTGTGACCAACTCTGGTTGTGCAACATGAGCTCCGACGTTTCCCTGGGCGCCTGGGCTCCTGAGCTCAGCATGCCCCTTGATGTTGCAGACATGACTTCTGAAGTTTAAGAATTTCTCTAAACAAATTTAAAAACACCTGCAGTGGCACAGTGGATAGAGCGTCAACTTGGAATGCTGAGGTCACTGGTTTGAAACTCCAGTCTTGCCCAGTCAAGGCATATAGGAGAAGGAATCAGTGAACTACTAGAGTGAAGCAACTACGATCCCCTGATCTCCCTCCCTCCCTCCCTCCCTCCCTCCCTCCCTCCCTCCCTCCCTCTCAAATCAATAAATAAAACCTTAAAAAAATAAAAAATAAAAACAAAACAGCTGTCTGCACAAGTGCGCGCGCACACATACACCAATGACTAGAATTGACAGGTTGTCTCTATGCGTGAATAACATGAAATAGTCCCAGAAGCTGACAGCAGGGCTCCCTGCTGAGACAGAAACTACAAAGAACTGAAACTCAGTAAATTAAAAAAGCTGCTAGTGGGAAACCATCCTCATAGGAAAGCAAAAATGCTGTTGACACTCAAGGTTAATTAAGGTACTCTGAAAAACATGATTTAAGTAAAAGAATTACCTTGGGCGCAGAGAGTATATAAACATGGTGGTCTACCTTGCACCCAGAAAAGGCGATTTTTAGGGAGCAAGCAGGAGCCCTGCAGAAGCTGGGGGAGACTGGGGGCTGGGCGCACGGTGGCAGCAGCACTGTGATCACGCTTTATCTTTTACAAGAAGTTAAGAAATTGGACATTTGAATTCCACATTGTCACACACCTTGTTCCTGGGGGTCTGTCTGGGTGCACAGACAAATTGGGTCACATCCAGGGATGAGCCCTACTAGAGATCCAGCAGTCGCTGTGAGTCTAAGCTGGCAACACAGAGCCTGCACCCACCACCCCAGTGCGGGTGCCGCATGAAGCGGGCGAGGAGGCACGCACTGGATGCGAGGCTCCAGAGAGCAGCTCTGAGGCCTCCCGCCTCTGGTCTGGCACCAGTACTTTCTTCCCTCTCCCCAACCCCCCCCCCAGGGAGTCCATTTCCCTCCTTGGTTCCTCTTCATCTCCACACGACCCTGTTCAGGGTGCCATCCACTATCATCTGGATGTTTGTAACAGCTGCCTCCTGACTGCCCCCGCCACCTTGGACACTCCCATTCCCACCTACCCACCCACCCACCAGTCATGGTGTCCGCTTGCTGAACACATTCAGTGACCACTCCCCTCTCATCCTCCCCATCTTCCCTCAATCGCCATACACAATGTCCACAGAATGGTGTCCATTCTTACAAGGCTCCAAACTTGGGAATGAGACCTGCAGGGAGCTAGAGGAGCACCTGACCTCTGAGCTGGGTCAGCCCCATGGGCTGTAGACTGTGGGGTAAGCACACATCAAAGGCTTACTGTGATAACAACAGCCTGCCGCTCAGGCCTTACCTGTGCCAGCTGCTCTGTCAGCACCACTCGCCATGGCTTCCCATAGAGCTACAGCTCTAGTCACACTGTACTCTCACACGCCACAAGGCTAACAAGTGCTGGGGCTCTGCCTGGACTCCCCTGTCCTCCCACTCAGCCCAGCGAATTCCAGCACTTGGGCTTCAGGTCTCACATTAGGTATCACTTTTTCTGAGATGCTTTCCTGAGCACCACCTCCCTCGCCCCAGAACCGGTATGGTGTTTCTCCATTCCCTTCTCCACACAACGCTCCAGTACCTATCCAGTCCTCATGACCTGCTCTGTAATGGCCAGTCTTCCTAACTGCCAACCCATCGAGCCTTTCTGGGACTCAGGAGTGTGTCTGTGCATCCTGTATGAATGCCATCCGACTGTGATGAGCGTGCAGTGAGTACAGGTGGATGGACAAACAGCTGAATGAAGTGGAAGTGAGTGCAGCTGGCGTGGTGAAGTCTCCTCCACTATAGGCTGCAAGTCTGAGTTCCACACTAGAAAGGATCTCTGTGAAAAAATAAATCACAGAAAAAATAGCCTAAGAAAACTTCCCCAGGCCACGACTTCCTCATTGGACAAACCATGCCCTGGACCAGTTCACTGTAACCCACCTGAAACATGACCCAAACACCTGGTCTGGCCATGGACAGAGAAGGGGTCTGTGCCTGCAACACCTAAGTGCGGTCAAGACTATTTTAACAGACATGTCTTGGGCTTCTAGGTTGGGCACATGGGAGTGCCCAGAGGTACCTGTGCTCCACCCAGGCAAGCCTGTTGATTCATAATTAACATTATAATGCCCCAAACTGATCACTGCCATGTCTTATCACATCATCAGAGGTTGCTGCCAGAACACCCAACTCAGCTCCTAGCTGGCCCCCAGCTCTCCCCAAGCCCCTTGCCAGGAGTTTCCAGGCTCCAGAAACAGAAACTCAGAGCCTGTGGCCAGCCTGCCACCTACAAAGGGCCCAGGGATACTTGCCTTCAGTTCAAGCCAAACTTATCATTCTCCCCCTAATCCCCCAGATTTAGACAAGGAAAATGTACAAAGTTGACTTAAATTGCTTTTTGAGCCATTTTTTTCAAGTCGAAAGCTGAATATGGAATTAGAACAACTGCATTCAACAATATGCGGCAAATGTCCACAGAGTGCGGGCTGCTTCCCTCCAGTGAGCTCAGTCGTCCCCAGGGAGCTGCACTCAGTCCCCACACTGGGCAGGACACACAGCTCCCACACCCGGCTTCTGTCTGCTCATGTGGAGGACCACCATCTCTCTCATCTGCTGCACCACCTCCGGGAGGAAAACAGCCGCTACAACAAGACCGGCAGGACAGCCAGAGGCCCGGGTTCCGACCTTGCTTCATGACCCGCAAGGCAGAAACACGTGTGACACCCACGACTCAGGAAGAATGCACTGCACATGATGTTAAATGTTAAATGTGGCTAAGCTGCTTTTATTAACAAAAGTGTGCAGCTCTTGGTAAATGCTACCACGGAGAACACACACCATGGATAAAACACATACAGAGAGATATCCTGAGATGGGAAGTTTAAGAACACGTGAGCAGGGTTTGTGCAGCACAGTCATCATGAGAAGCAGTCAGGATCACTGACAGTCACCCAACACCACCACAGCTGCTGAGATTGATTCACAGATAGAGTTGAGGTAAAGGAACAGCCATAGCAGTGAAATTAAGGTAAAAATGTATCTCTGCTAAAGAGTAACCTTAGTTCCCAACATAGAACACCACCATTACAGGAGTATTCAGTTTAAAACAAAGAACAAACAAGTTTACAAATCACTCTAGATATTTAAAAATAAACTCTAGGTTGCTTTACTTTTTTGGAAGCACCAGACAAAACTCTGTGGCTTTGCAACATTTCAGAAACTTCAGGTGCATTACAGTCTTCTGAGAAAGGCCCAGTACTTCAGAATTCCTGGAGGTGTGGCTGGGGAGAAAAAGCGTTACTGACAACAAATAGTAATGCAACATTTTGAGACCTACAGAAACATATTTAGATATTCACAAGTGCACAAATATTTAAACATTCCAGTGGATATCCTCAATACTTTTTCAGTTAACATATATACTTACATTTCTTTTTGGTTTAAGAAAAAAAATGTACTTTATAGGCAAGTTGTTTCATCTGGAGATGGATAATTCTGTGGCCACATTTCCCTTCCTCATTGTATATCTAGGGCCTGTACAAGTGTGGAGACTCAGGTAACTTCATTCTCCAGGTCTCCGAAGAGCCCACCTGTGACATACCCTCTAAATCCATGGGGAAACTGCTGTTCTTTTTGTGGTAGAATCAGAGAAAGAGATTGCAACATCTTTTTAGGGAGAAGCCAAGGGTATTTTTTTCATGCTTGTGGCTCTGTGTGCTTAAACAGTCTATGTTGGTATAAAGGACTAAACCACAGAATTGCTCATGCAACATGCCAGGGAGCTGCTGCCCAAGCTGCAAACGGCAGGTGCTCTCTGGCCTGCTTGCCTCGGCCTGAATGTGGAATTTTACCCTCCAGAAAGCACTACTGGAGCCCAAATCAGAAACTTTAAGTAGCTCAGTGGTATCGATGCTTCCCCTTTGGCTTCAAAAGCAATCGAGGTTGAACATTTTCAACTATCAGGCAGAGTTGACTGGAATAAAGAAAAACACCTTTTCAAAAAACATTTAATGAGGTAGCTGAGATCAACTATCAAATCCACAGCGTACACAAAGGTGCTCAGACTTTTTAAAACGTATGTTCAAATGCAAACCACTACAGTGCTTAACAAATGTTCTCATTCCAATCCCTAATGGTGCATGCAAACCTTCTGAAGAAGCCTCTTGCAGCATGAGAACAGCGAGAGGCTGGGGTCAGGGAAGCTGAATAGGAAGAGAAAGGAAGGGCGCTGTGGGCACACAGTGCTGGTTGACTTGGTGTACTCGACGTGGAACTAAGATGCAGTCTGTGCACTGAGAATAAACACCAAGTAAAACTTGAGAACACAATGGCTGAAGAGGAGGCCTTGACTGGAGGCAGCTGGAAGCCAGGGCCTGGGCACCTTCATTAAGCTCTGGAGTCTGGAGAATGCTCAAAGCACCAACCTACATCACCTCCTGAGGCCCCTGGAATGACCCTCAGGAGGAACTCTGGCCACCTGCAGCCCTGCCTGGCCCACCCCGGGATCCAGGGAGGCTGTTGCTCTCAGCTGCCCTGCCCCCTGGGTTCTCAGTGTGTGCTCATGGGCACAGGCTGCTTCCCGCCCAGCAGCACTGCAGATGTTGACTTTAAAGCCTTCCATTCGGACTCTTGGACAAAGGGACAGGTGGCGATACCAATCCTGGCAGCATGGACTTTGTGCCTGCTCCAGCACTGTTCTCACACACGCACACTGACCCGTGCAAAGGTGTGAGACAGTACAGCAGGTTTTGGGGGGACAGGAGCAGGCGAGGGGCGGGGCCTGAGGCAGGTCTGAGGGAGGTCCTGGGGACAGGCCTGAGTCTACCTTCTTTACCACCCTCCCTTCCTGTTCTCCTAGGCGAGGCGGCAATCAGCAGAGGAGGGCGCCTGGCAGAAAGGCAGGCCCAGGTCGCAGTGTTAGGTTTCCGTAGTATAGTTGCTGTAGGCCAGAGGAGACAGGGCCCGAAAGCTGCTCCCCCTCCACACACCAGGCAGGGGCTCCATACGCCTTTGCTCTTTATATTTACCCAGAATACTTTTGGCTTCTTCTGCATCCCTCAAAGGGCTCTCTCCATACTCCTCCTTCAGCCATTGTCGATACTGAAGAGGTTGAAAAGAAAACCAGAATGTCACATATGCATACCTGCATCCACACAGACTTCTACGTATTATTTAACGGTACAAATTTTGCCACATCTGAACTGGGAAATAAGTGGGCATTGGGCAATCATAGACCTGTGGTTACCTACTAGTGTCAATCAAGACACTAATCAAGGAGAAGTTACTGCTCCTTCAAGGTTGTGTCCAGAGGACGTAGAAGCAAGGCAAACCAAGAAAATGGCACTTGATCCAAAGAGAGAGAAATGAGCTAACATGGGGCCTAAAGAAGAAGGAACAGGACAATACCCTGTGCCTGCAGCTGGTGACTTCAATGTGTGATGCAGGTGAGGTGTCCCTGGACCAGATGGCCTCTGTGAGCCTCCCTGACTTCAACTTCCTTGCTTCTAGGGGTGTACAGAAAGACTGAGGCATCTTCCCAGGGCCTGCTGCCTAGATCACCAGTCCTCTGACCGTGGTTACCTGCTGGACTTCATGCTTCTCAAACTCCTGGAGCTGTCTCTGGAAACCCAGGTTGGGGTTGGCACAGGACCTCCCCGCACGCACAGTGTGCAGGGCATCTTCCCAGCCAAAGTCAGTGACGGTCATGATGTATGCGATCACCAGAGTCACACTCCTGGAGACACCGGCCAGGCTGTAGGTCCAAGAGAATGCCACATGGGCAAGGAAGCTTTAGCATTCACAGTCTAGCTTCTGATCCATCTATAGCAAGGAATTCTGGGGACCTCATTTTAGAAAGTTTCCCTACCTTGGATTATGAGTAGACAACAAACCAGTATGTTACCTGGAAATTATGCAGAAACACACAAGCTTCTCTCTCTTACACTAGACTCTCAGGCATTGTTTATCTGTGTTAGCCTCATTTTTTATAGATTTTTTTATAGATCTGCTGGCTGTGACCCCAGACACTTTAATGTTTTGGCTTTCTCTCTCCTGAGTCCATCTTCAGAGATCTTCCATTTTTCCACACAGATAGAATAAGTAGAGCACATCAAAGAAACTTGAGGGGTCTGGCATATGTACAAGATATCCATTTATAACCTGCAGCAGTTTAGAAGGCTTTACATTTTTTTTGAAGTGGGCTTTCTTAAATATGTGAGGGCTAAATCTATAATTTAAAAAACCCATCAAAGCTTGACCAGGTGGTGGCACAGTGGATAAAGCGTCAACTTGGGATGCTGAGGATCCAGGTTTTAAACCCCGAGGTTGCTGGCTTGAACGTGGGCTCACCTGGCTTGAGCACGAGGTTGCTGGCTTGACTGGGGGGTTGCTGGCTTGAGCACAGGACCACAGAAATGACCCTATGGTCATTGGCTTGAAGCCCAAGGTCATTGGCTTGAGCAAGGGGGCACTGGCTTGGCTAAAGCCCTCCACATATGAGAAGCAATCCATGAACAACTAAGGTACCGTAGCTAGAAGCTTATGCTCCTCATCTCTCTCTCTCTCTCTTTCTTTCTTTCTTTCTTTCTTTCTTTCTTTCTTTCTTTCTTTCTTTCTTTCTTTCTTTCTTTCTTCCTTTTTCTTTCTTTCTTTCTCTCTTTCTCTCTCTCTCTCTCTCTCTCTCTCTTTCTTTCTTTCTTTCTCTATCTTGCTAGAAACAAACAAACAAACAAAAAGCCATTAAATACAAATGCCTTACCAAATAATTTGTGATCTCCATGACATGACTAAGCAGAGCATCACAGAGGGCACACTCCACATGTGCTCTGAAACTCAGTCAAGGTGTGCGCTCTGCAGGAGGTGACGGTTAAGCATCTCTAGCAGGCTGAGTAAGGGACCAATTTTAAATGCATATGCAAAGTTAGGAAGTCGCAGAAAGGCTGTGCTGTGTCAGACTTAGAGTGTTCTAGCAACGGTTTAGGATGGGGAAGTTCAGTACATTTCTCATTTTGAGAAAAGCCTATCTTCAGATTTACACAACAGTACAAAATACAAGTTCCTAGAATATTAGACCACGCACAGTTAAATATAAATAATAATAATATAGTAGTAGTAATACTAATAAACCACTTTCAAGTGGCAGCTCTTCCCTAAGGCTTTTTATATCAAAACGAGAGCTTTTAAAAAATATATCCACTTGAGCTGCAACCCTGGAGACTCTCAGCAGGTACAGGAGCTCAAGATGCCCCTTTAAATGGCTGCAACTGTATTCCCCCCACCTCAAGTGCTTTAAAGCAAATATAAATGATGTTACAAAACCTACCATTTGTATTTATAATGTATTCTACTCTTTTGAAAAGTAAAATGAAAAATCACACTAAACTGAAGGATACCCTTTTTAAAGCAGTCAAACTGTGCTCTCACATTCAATGAGTTACTGGCCCTTAGAAAATATTAAGTTTCCATGAGTGACTCCTCTGGACACCGTGCAATGGCTCCCCTTTGTCATGGCAGGACCGCCACCAACCGTAGCAGCAACACTCCCCAGGGGACACCACTGTGCATTTTCCAAAGAGCTTTCACGGCTATAGCAACTTCTTTGGGGGAACACAAAAAGTTGCTAAATAACATGAAGCCTCATTCAAGATAGTGAGGAGACATGTTCAGTCTACACTTTGACAGCCGAGCTCTCTTGTTCTACAATGTTGGCTGCTGATTCCCTACACAAATTAGTTATGCAATCAGAACGAATACTAGAGATAATAAAACAAGAGGCAACATGCACAGAGAGCTCACCACATGCCAGGTTCAGTACTACGAGCTTTATGTATGCTGTCCTTGGGGTATGTGTGTTATAACATCTTTCTCTGCACAATGTGTATATACATATATGCATATATACATATACATACATACATAAAGGTGTATGTATGTATGTAAAGGTGAATTCAGGTAGATAAATGTATATAACTATTTAATTCTAAGAGTCTATTCAGATCCTTTCAAAGCAAAGTAGTAAGCCAAACTCAAATAAAAGCCCCAACCTACAAATAAAGAAGAAACAGTCATTCTGGTGTTACAGTGACGCAATGCTAAAGATCCACATATGCAATCAAAACTCTTCAGAAAAAACAGTGTTCTGAAAGACCACTGAAATTTCAGGAGTGAGCCTACAAAATATGGACTCTCTGGAAGGGGCTGTTCTAACGGAATGTTAGAAGTAGGTTCAAAAAGGAGTTTCTGTTGTCCAGTAGCCTTGACAATTCCTACAGAAACCCTAACTGTGAAAATGAAAATCCTAAGTGAAAATGAAATTTTAGGGTTGTCTTTCCAGAAGAGCAAACAATGTCTAACAAACGGGAAGGGTCAGCTGGGATGTGTGTGTGTGAGATTTAGAGGGTAGAGAAAACTGTTAGGACATGAAACGACTGACCACACAGAGACAAACAGCTGACGGGGACCCAGGCCGAGCAGAACATGCTACGTTGTCACTAGGCAAGGGGCGTACATACCAGTGCACAAGACAGCCCTCTCCCTGGAGGCGGCACTCGTGAATGAACTTAATACTTTCTCTGAAATGTCTTGTCCTGAGGGGAGAAAAAAAGAGAGAAGTGACATTTGTCTACTCAACACATGATGAGAAGAAAAACCCAGCTGAGGTTTGCTACAAAGGTCTCAGAGCCCCCACACTGCCACAGGTTACACTGGATGGGCAGGAGCCGCCTTGGCTTTAGAGTCCATCATACTCGACACCAAGGCCTGGGGAGGGCTTCCCATCTTCTGGGCTTTTCAGAATTTCTCTACAAGGGATTTCTGAAACACCCAGTTACCACTCAGTGGCGGTGGGGTGGTTTCTGCCCAGCTCCGGGGCCGGTCTGGACCCTTATGCTCTGGTGAGGGAGGTGCCCACATCGTGCAGGCATCCCAAGCCCTAAGAGCTAGGACTTCTGACAGTCTGAGAAACCCAATGATACTCTCCCACACTGGCCTCCCTTGGCTTTGCTAGGTCCTGTCTGGTGTAGTTGAAGAGTCACGTGGAAACGGTAATTGTAGCTCCAATACCTGCTCAGGAGCTTAGTGGCTGTGGCACCTGGGGAAGTCACTTGGCTTATAAAATGGGAATAATGGTTTACATGCTAATATGCTTTATAGACTCTAAAGTCCTCCATGATGATGAAGTCACAACCCTTACTTCTCTTGACCCTGAGCTTTGTCACCACCCTGCCTCCTGCCACTTGTTCATTCTGCATGTGTATGCCAGCTCCCGGCAGGTTCTGCACTGGCTGGTGGGCTAAGCATATTTACTCTGAGAGCACCTATGGAGTTACTAAATGCTTTTCAGATCCTCTACCTCTGAGAGGCTTCTAACACAGCAATACATCTCAAGTTGTCCCTGGACTAAATTCATCTCCCTGTAAGCACTAACGGAGTACTGACTACTTACCAGGAACCCTGCTAAGCTGCAATCGACTCAGAGATGAAGAAGAGGTAGCTCCCAACCACACAAACTAGGTCTACTGTCTCATGGAGAATGACAAGGCAAATGAATTTATTGAGAATGAAAATTTACGTGTGGCATAATAAACTCCGCCTGGTACCAACTGCAGAGGAAACTTGGTGACCCAAGTGCAGGTGCCCAGATGGACGAGGGCAGGCAGGCCATAGAGAAGCTGTGAGTGTGGATGCAGGCATACACGTTCCATAACCAAACATGCAGCATGATGCTACTATGCATGTCAAGTCCGAGGGGTCCAACTGAAGGACTTCAGACTCTCACCTCAAGTTTCTGATGATGAAAGCATCACAAAACATGCTTCTATGAAATTTCCCAGGGACAAACGCTTCCAGATATAAATGTACATATTGACTGATTACAACTCTATACCCAGAGACTGGGTTGGTATAAAGCAGGTCGAAAAAAGATTCCTGTTGTAATCCTGAAATCTGGTGTGTTAGTACTGAGAGAATCCTCAGAGCAGGGGTGTGGAGCGGAAGCCCATGGAAGCCAGGCAGGGAGACTATGTGGAGGGGTGTGGGCACAGGGGCAATGAGACTGTAGGAACCCAGTCCAAAGGCAAGGCTCAGCAGGCAGGGGTGAAGGCTCAGAGCTCAGTTTCCTGTCTCTCAAGCAAAACCCAGTCCAGGCTGTAGTGAACTCTTCTGATTCTGAAGTACTGGAACTGTGGAAGGAAATCTTCAGTTGTACTGATTTTATCTGGAGCAGCAAAGTGCCCAGTCCCTCCGAACATCCTGTCTTCTCTCCAGTGCTGGCCACAGAGAAGTATATATATAAAAAAAGCTTACAGTGGGGACTTCTGAAAAAATTTTCCCTTCCCAATGAAAGGAAAGCTACCTATCTCTTCCCCAGGCTTCCCGCCAGGGCACTGGGAGGGAGCACCTGCTTAGAGCTGTGCCAGACACCTGTCACCATAGGTGAGAGGCCCCAGGGGGAAGGGCAACAGGATGGAAAGGTGACACCAGAGAGCTGCTACCCAGACCTGGGAGCACCCACCTCCACCCAGGCTTCCTGGTCAGGTGTTAAATAAAAGCCTTTATAACTTAAAACACTCTTAATCATATATTGTTACTTACAGCCAAATACAACCTTCCTAACATCAACAACTAATTCAAAAGTTTTACAAACACTGAGCCAGCTCTTCTGCCCGCCCGCACTCTGCCTCGCAGTCTGTGTGGTGCAAGCTGCACTCCGCTGTAGGCTACTGCAGGGCAGGCAGGCCAGGGGAGCTGGGTCTGATGGTGGACCCAGGGCCCAGATGGGCGGGTGGCCTAGAACCCAGGACACCCCCAGCTGAAGGGTAGCCACTGAGTGCTACAGCGGGAGGGTGCACGTCTTTGCCCATGAGGCACCACACTGGGTCATCCAAGGGCTCTGGAGAAGCCTCTTCATGCCGTGGCCCAGGCTCCCGCCTGTCCTCTGTGGGAGAGCTGCATCTTAGACAAGACAGGCAGGAAGGAGCAAGCTACCAGAAAAAGAAAAGCAAACCTAGGAATAAATGACAATTGCTTCAATAACTGAATAAAGCACAGACTGCCTCGTAACTTGGTGAGGCCTCCCAGAATATAAAGTTAGCAGTGCTCCAGCAGGCAGCAAGCCTCGGTGTCTCAGGGAACATGGTCAGTGCTTTGGTGTCTCCAAGATCTTGCAAAGATGACAAATGAATCCTTTTTATGAAAATTTCAGAATGGGAACACCTTCTTATGTCCGATTTTTACACCTGCATGACCCAAACTACATGCATAATGGAACCCAGGTCTTAAATATTGTGAGGTATACCTGGGTTCACGAGTCAGCCTTGTCATAGCTCAGAAGGAGAGTGTGAAGGGTGTGTGCGTGTGGTCAGTAGGGCAACCTTCAGGCTTACCAGAGCCCAGACAAGGTATGGGAAGGGGCCAAGGAGCTTAGGAAGTGTCCAACCCTGCCCCCACTAGACCTTATTCTTTCAGCTCTGTCTGCTTCAAGGGTTAAGTCCAGGGTAGAGCCTTGCACAACTCCGAGCAGCACGGCAGAGCCCCCAGGCACCTGTGCAAGGGCTGCTCACAGCCCTGGCCCGGGAGCACGATGATGCTGAGGAAGCATCATTATGGTGCCACTCAGAGCCCTGCATAAAACTTGACTCATGAACACATTAGGCAGGAGGCCAAGCCAAGCAGACATTCCTAGAAATGCCTTTTCCAAGAAAAGCCGGAGGCAAGCGTGCTAACTACTGCTTTGGTGTGTTGCAGGAGTGGGGGGTTATTTCCAGGGAAGCTCATGACATAAGCGCAGCCCTGGTCATTAATCTCCCTCCTCCACAGTGGGAAATACCCACGACTCTGGTGCTGATATTGCTCAACCCCTCGATGGGAAGCAGAAGCCCAGTCTGAAGCCTCGTCCCACCACAGGCTGTTTCACAGGTTCCCCTCCTGCTCTTCACTGTACCTTCCATAGGAAAGCCTGGGGAAGACGTTCTGTCCCTGCACAGCCAGCTGTGCTAACCCAAAGGCAAGCCCAACCCATAGGTGTTACACCCAAAGCTGCCTGCTGCTGACCCAGAGGGAACACCCTGGCCTGGACACAAGGGCACTTTACCAAGAGATGTCCTCCACGGGGGGGCTCAGCAAACCGCCGGGCTGCTGCCGCTGCCGGGCCTCCGTCGTCTTCTTCCTCCTCAGTTTGTGCTAGGCCTCTTAGTGGACCGGTGCATCCCCAACCCCTCTTTTTCCCCACAGAGGCCAAAACAAGAGCCTGCCAGGTTTTTCTGACCTTCAGGGAGCTCACAGAAAGGATGGTGGATGGATTTCACAAAGCTACACCACTTAGGGTTCATTTTTTTTAGCTGAATGATTTCTTCATACTTCAAGACGGCAAGACTTGATTGTTGTGATTCTTGCTGTGGGGTATGAGACAGTCCTGTCCTGCTGAGGACTCTACTTTCATGAGCAAAAGCCCAAAGGTGTAGCCAAGCACCCGGAATGGCAGCTGGGCTTGTCTTCAACCAGCCGTACTGAGTGCAAAGCCACAGCATCCAGGAAGCTTCACCTTCCCCTCAACAGAGCATGAATATATGTATGTATGCACATGTACATGTGTGCATGAAAGCAAAGGAGAAAAAACAGAAAGACAAGCACCCTTCAATTTTTTTAGTCCTCAGAAAGGAATGGGTAAAAACCAACAACAATAAAATAGCAAATGGGGGAAGTATTCTAACTGGCCCCAGGCACTGGAAGGTGAGCTCGGCTCAGAGAGCTGCTTCCTCCTGAGCAAAGTCAGTCCAGGAACTCTAGGTCCTATCCAGCCCCTCTAGCTAGCACACTGACTCTGAGTCTCTTACCCAAGCAGGAAGGAACAGACTTCATTCACACAGACAATAGTAGGACTTCCTATCAGCACACAGCATTAAACACATAAAACTAATGCACATTTACATCAGTGATTACCCAGCTTTTATATTTCCTATAATGTCAACATTTCAGAAAAAGGGGGATGTTTATAACATATTTTTTCTTCCCTTTTAAAATTATTTTTATTATGAATTTCAAGTGTATATTATAATTTGACATCTGTATGCATTATAAAGTGATCACCCTCCAAAAATCTAGTTATCATCCATCATATAACTGACCCCCTCCCCTATCCCATCCCATTGCTATCTGGTAACCACCAATCTGTTCTCTGTATCTATGAATTAGTTTTTTATTTTATTTGTCTTTTAGATTCCACATGAGTAAAATCATGTGGTATTTGTCTCTCTCTTATTTCACTTAGCATAATACACTATAGGTCCATCGATGTTTTCCCAAGTGGCAAGACTTCATTCTTTTTTATTGCTGAGTAACACTGCATTGTGTATAAATGCCACATCTTCTTTATCCTCTCATCTACTAATGGGCACTTGGGTTGCTTCCAAGTCTTGGCTATTGCAGATTATGCTGCAATAAATATAGGGCTGCATATATTTTTTAACATTAGTATTTCATATTCTTTGGATAAACACCCTGAAAGTGAAATTGCTAGGTCATATGGTAGTTCTACTTAAAATTTTTTGAGGAACCTCTATATTGTGTTCTATAATGGCTACACTGATTTACAGTCTCACCAACAGCTCACAAGGGTTCCCTTTTCTCCACATCCTCACCAGCACTTGTTGTTAATTGTATTATTGATAATAGCCATTCTAACAGGTGTAAGGTGGTAACTCATTGTGGTTCTGATTTGTGTTTCTCTAATAATTAGCAATACTGAACACTTTTTATGTACCTATTAGCAACTTATATGTCTTCTTTGGAAAGATATTTATTCATATCCTCCGACCATTTTTCATTTAGGTTATTTGTACCTTACTTTTTATACTGTGAGATAAAGTTATTTTAAAAGCAAACTAGGCCTGACCTGTGGTGGCGCAGTGGATAAAGCGTCGACCTGGAAATGCTGAGGTCACGGGTTCGAAACCCTGGGCTTGCCTGGTCAAGGCACATATGGGAGTTGATGCTTCCAGCTACTTCCCCCCCTTCTCTCTCTCTGTCTCTCCTCTCTCTCTCTCTGTCTCTCCCTCTCCTCTCTAAAATGAATAAATAAAAAAAATTAAAACAGAAATTTAAAAAAAAAGTAAACTAAAACAAAACAAAACAAAAACAAAACCTCTCTACCACCTAGTACAAAATCATTTCACAAAGACTAGTGCAACACTAAAAAAACTAGGTGGATATAATCTAATTAAAAATAGTTCAAGTTAAATAAGGTAAGCCTTATGAAAAGCTCAATACACATTCTTCACATAGTTCTCATTTCTGTAGACTACAAAGTCTTTAGGAGCCGTATGTAAGCATGTCTGTGTATGTTCACGTGTGTATTCACAGATGTGTGCACCTTTTTGGAAGGGCCGCTAAGAGCCACCTGGCTCTGATCTTGCAAATCACGTTTTAAATAATGCCAAATAGAGAACAACGTAAAAAGAGGGAGCAAAGAAGATATCAGCTAAACTACAGAAATATGCACAACAAGATAGAAAGGTGGAATAGGGCAAGTAAATTTTACTGGTATTTTAAAAATAAGCTCTCTGTATTGCTAATGCCTCTTCTCACGAAAACCTCAAGGAATTTAGAGATCTGCTTGATCTCAAACCACTGAATGTCACAAAGCCTCTACTGTAATGATGCAATGCTGCTGACTCCACAGCCCAGACCACATTCCCCTGGACTTGGCAGCAGAAGGTAGAAAACAGTAATTATTCTCTTAAAAATGTCTAGGTACAAAACATGAATAAACATTAAAATAAAAATGAACAAAACAAGCTACTATACATCTAACCACCCATTCTCAAAGTACATTAATACTCCTAACTTGAATACACCTGAAGATAGAATTTTATTTTTGGAGATGCTTAGTGTTCATAAAGAAAAACACTTCTACTTATCTCACGTCATACTATAAGAATTGTGTGAGATACAAGTACTTTATAGTGAGAGAAGTCAGCTTAAAATAACCTGCCTAAGGAAGGAGAAGAAGAAAGCAAGGGCAAATATTTCCAAAGCCTTAAGTCACCAACCCAACTAACATCTGCCATTTGGGGAACACGCAGTGTGTGTGCTGGATACAAACTCTAGGACATCTTTAGTTGTGACATGCGAAACGTGACAGCCTAGTACGAGGGGGTTACTATGACTAGAAGAACTTAAACTTTCATATTTCCTGACTTTTACAGGGCAAGGTGGTTGGGGAAACTGAGCTGAAATTTTAGGTATTAGTATTATCTCAGATGGTGTCTGCACATTGAGTTCCTGGAAGATGAGATGGGGAGTTGATGAGTATTAAGTCCAAGGCTGAAGCCTGACCTTTCTGGGCAGTTAGTCTGCAGCAACTAAATGCCAAGTGCAAGCAGCTAGTTTCAAAAGGTCACAAATCTCTTAGTAAGCGTAACTAGCCAGAAGAATTCTATGGTATAAAAATTTGTGGGTAAAGGTTTAGGATATAGAACCTTAAGCTATATCCAAAGTTATAAATAATTTTAAAAATCAACAGTTAAGTTTAAAACAATAAAGAATACAGTTTTATAGAATTTATTTTGTCACTAAATATAGGAACTCTCAGGCATCAGAAATTATAACTGGCTAGACTAAACAACTACTAGTTCTAACTGGGTAACCCAGAGTACATTTTCCAAGTGACAGATATGGTCCCTTTCACTTTTATTAGCAAGAGCATTAAGAGTATATACCTCTCGACCACCCACATTGGTTGATGATGGAGAAATGAAGGTTCATTTCAGCCTTCATATGCTCCTAATATTTACAGACAGCACGAAATGAGGTAGGTCATATAAACATAGTCAAACGTTCTGCCTGCAAACACTAGGTTAACAGTCTGATTTACTATGGAAACACGCTCACCTATTAGAAAGCATGTTATGCTTTTCAATGAAACGTTTATAATAGGCATAGAGAAACTCAAGCTATTTTATAGGCTGGCTCATTCAATATACAAGCACACTCAGCGTTCAAACTTAACTCCATAATCTCCATATCACTTCACTAGAGCAAGAAATAGTTATATAAGTATGACTCCCAGCAGCATGCCAGTTTTTCTGCCTGTTGATGACTTCCTTTCCCAAATGAAACAGAGGTCATACTCTCGTAAGACTTCATGCCAAATAGCAGCGTGGTGCGTTCTCTGCACAGTTCTTTCATTAGCCCTGGACACGGATGCTGCAATCACTCCTTCCTGAAAACTGGTATCCCATACCACACTTAAAAGAAAGGGTTCAAAAGGCAAACCACATATTTTTACAACATCGCTGTACACATTTGGGACAGGTGAGAATTAATTCAACTCTTACAGGTTAGTCCTTTGGCCCTAAGGTGACTGTATCTGGGCTGATTTTGCCAGAAGATCTGAAATGAGACACTGGAATTTGGAGAAGCCGCTGCCATACCCTCTTCCACATAAGCACATCTTCCAAGTGAAGCAGGCCTCCTGAGCACAAAAACTTATTTTCAACTCCCTTTTCTGTAAGTCTCAAGATATAGTAATATACTCTTAGTTTTAAAAGTGCTTAGAGTTTATAGAAAACACTTTCATATACATAATCTCATCTCCAAAAATTCTAAAGGCAGGCCTTATTTTCAGATGAAAGAATTGAGGTATGGATGGGGTAATGAATACGACTTACCCAGTGAAGACAAAACTGGTTTTAAATTTGAGTTATCTAATTCTATGTCTACTGCTTATTTGTCTACATAGTGCAGGGACACTCAACAGTCAGTCTACACTTGGTAAGTCAGAACTTTGTCTTTACTTGGCTCCAAGCTAAGCTAAATCTTGGGGCAGCTTAAGTACAGATGGTGGTCATCTGCTCTGACAACAAATCCCAAAATGTGTTATACAGTCTGATTCTTCCAAAGAGTCAAAGTGCCAATCAGGGTATTGACAATTTCAACATCATGTTAGAATCTCAGGTTGAGATAAGAGTAAAGCAACCATTCTAAAAATAGCTACCAAAACACAGGCAGAAGATCGCTGCGGCCTTCAGAGAAAGGCAGTGGCTCACTTCCTTCCGTACACACCATGCCCTTCCAACCACTTCTGTTTCCTGACACGACTAGTAACCAAGGAAGTTCTCTAAAGCTTCTTCTCCTTCCAGACCTAAGCTACTATTGTTTTTCTGAGTGACTGCAGTAGAAGCCTTCCTCTTGCAGTCTTAAAGGTTGACCTTTCCTGTGAAATATGGAGTCACTGTGAAAACACAAGCCTGGGTGGAATGTATTTTTCCCCACTGCCAACCAGCCTCTGCCCTTTCTTGATCTAGCTCTATGCCACCCATCCCCTCATCTAGCCCCTTCATTCTTCCTCACATCAAGCTATCTGAATCCAGGCCCATTTTTTTTTTTTCTTTTCTGTCAAACAGGAAGGAAGACCCCATAAAATTATTGTATAACCTATGATCTCTTCTCTGCAGCAGTGAAAATTCATGGTTGGCTTATGTTCCAATTTGACAGCTTCCAGAGAGGCTGGATAGTTGGAATACCGCATATAAGATCGCATGGTCTGCACTTCTGATATGTAGGTTTTGTAGGCAATAGAACTTGAGAATCATGAAGGATGAATCCTGACAAGCCTATGGACTCCCAAATTCACAAACACCACCATAGCTTATGACTTCCCTGATGAAAAGCAGTAATATATAACGCTAGGAGGATCATGGTATCTGACCTCCAATGACAGCACATGGCCAGCCTGTGAAGCAGAGTGGACACTGAATGGCTGCTGACTCGACTTCTGCCCCCAGCTTCTCAGCCTGCATGGTTCAAATTCAGGCTTTAGTAAAACATTAATCTACATCATGGTCTTTCTGGGTAACGTCTTCAAACTGAAGGGTGTGAATGTTAGAGCTGTCACTGCTGTGGGCCTCTGGAGACCTGTCCCCCACGCTGCAAAAGCCCAATCTTATGGGTCTCCACATGATTGCTGTGATCTGGGAAAGACAGCAATTACAAATTTATCTTTCTAGGGACAAAATGGTGTCAAAGGTGTATTCAGCTGGAAAGAAAGAGAGGATCGGACTTCCCCAAACCAGAAAAATCTATTCACTCAACCCAGACAGGTTTTAAAGGTAAGCTGTTCCACAAAGTGGCCACTCACCACATGTGGCTGTTGAGTACTTGAAATAAAGTTGATCCAAACTGAGATGCGCTGTTTAACTGTTAAAAAAGCTACCTGACTTTTCATCCTTTTTCATATGAAAAAAGGATGCAAAATGTCTCGTTAAAAAAAAATGAGCACATGGTTGACATGATAGTATTTTATATATTCAGTTAAATAATACATATTACTAAAATTATTCCCATCTCTTTCTTTTTTACCTTTTTAAATGTGCCTCCTAGAGAATTTAAAGTTACATGAGGACATGCATTTGTGGCTCATATTCTACTTCTGTCAGACAGTGCTGTTTTAGCTAAAACCTAACAGCTTCTCCCTGGCTGGGTAGATCAGCTGGTTAGTGCTATTCCGACACACCCTGGTTGCAGGTTCCATCCTCAGTCAGGACACAAACAAGAACCCGACAATGAATGCAAACATAACTGGAACAACAAATCGATGTTTGTCTCTCTCTCTCTCTCTCTCTCTCTCTCTCTCTCCCCTTTCTTCTTTCTCTCTGTCTAAAAGCAATCAATAAAATATTTAAAATATAAAAAAAAATTAAAAAGAAAAACCTAACAATTTCTTTAAGGGTTTGTTTTGGAGAAAGGGTGAATATGTCGAAAAGTTTGGCCTGAGGTACTCTTTATAAAATTAGACTCTTACAGACACTCACCAGTTAGTGGAGAAGGACTGGTGAGCAAGAAGCAGGCCCCCAGCTAAGCTCTGCCCAAGCGGCAGCACAAACTTTTGTGGGCCTCATGGCCCCCCAGGAAGGCAGCGGCGGAGCATGGCAGCAAGGGTCCCACTGACCCCTTGACTTCACTCTACTTAGTTTGTTAGAGACCTTCGTTCATTATTAAATCTCCAAATAATACAGAAAAACAACAACAAAACAAAACAAAAAAACTTACAGGTTTTGAGATGGTGAATCCGCTGCTGGAATGCACAGGTATTTAACCCCCTGTAGAATGATAAAAGAATAAAATAAAAAGATGAGACCCAGTATAGAAAAATATTTAAAGGAACTATTTACTTGGTTCCTGGTAAATATCAAATCAAATCAAATAAAAAGCAGAAGTTTTTCACCCATCTTTTGTTGCCAAGGAACTGGGGAAAACTCCTTAATTAGGTTCCTGGTTATGTTCCATGACCACATGTACAAGCATTCATGCTCTAGTCTGGAAACAGCTTGTAGACAGGACACACAAAAAAGTAAAATAACTAAGTACTTTCCAGTAAGTGTTAAGTTTCAAAACTATCACTTTAGATGCTTATTCACATTTTTTTGCTATTTCATTTAGGACCACTGTTAGTAAAAATTATAATATTATGATGCAAGACAAATAAGATTTATAGTATTACATTACAGTTTTCTATACCAAATTTTAGTATGTGGAGATTACAATTTCACTGACACACTTGATAGGAGCTTCAACACATTGGAAATAATGTGATTTTGTTTCTTTTCCAGAAAAGAGTTTATTTATTAAACTGAAAGGCTTAAAAAAATGAACAGTTTGAAAAACAGCAAACTTCATATAGTTCTCTATGAACAAAAATCTATAAAAATTTTTATGTTAAGTTCATGTTGCACAAAAATCATGTTAAATTTGTTTTATTAAAAACCTGATTGTTTCTTCTTCAAAGGGACTTAAAAGTATAGTTTAAAAAGTCTTCAATCTCAAGTAAAACTACAAAATCTAGAAATCTCAGCAACCTTTGCAAAAGAAAATGGATTCGTAAAGACTTAGATGGACCATTTTTAAAACCCTCCTCTCTTGGTAGATGAATGTCAAACAATCCTGCCACCATGTAACGGATAAGAAATGTGTGTGAGAACACATCAGAAACTAGAACAATAACCAACCTATGAGAGTAAGAGGAGGGCAGATGTACAGCATAGTGACGTACGCAACCATAGGTTCCTCAGCAGACAGAATCATAAAATAACATGTCTTTTAGAAATTTGAAAATTTTGCAGTTGATCACTAAAGTTCTACTATTAACTTCTGTCAAGAGGAGTATCTGTGCTGTATTTACTCATGTAGTCTTGTAAGGAATATCTAAATCTGTGGTTGCCCCAAACTCTGTCACAGGTTCATATGGGTGTTCTCTCCTATGGTGAACCCCACTGTCCCAATACATGACCCACACAAACTACACTACTCAGCCTCCTTTGCTATTAGGGTGCAGATGCGAGACTGGATTTCAGTACCTGACACACCAACAGCAGCAGATTTGGAAACCTGGCAAAGAAGAGTGAGATGGTACAGAGAAGCTGTCTGGCAGGCAGGTACAGACAGAAGGTGGCAAAGGCAGCAGCAGACCTCACCAAGATGGATGTATGGTGTGGTCTGGGTGTTGCTCCTGGAACTTCAGCTAAAACCCTGTTTCTCCAGAGATTATCAGCTCTCAATACACCCCCTACTGCTGACAGTGGTGTAGACGAAATCTGTTGTCATTATGACGGGCCAGAAAAAAGAATTTTTTTTTCCTATTTAGTTCACACACACGCGCGTGTATATAGATATAGATATACATATATTTTCAGCTTTGAGCCAATCATTTCATCTCCCAACAAAAGATCCTTTGGATTGTGAAGAAGACACGTTTTACCGCTGCTTATCCAGATGGGAACATTTCACATGAGATCACACGGGCGTTCGTATGCCAAGGATAAAAATTAAGGATCAGCTGCTAGCAGAAGAAAGCGAAGCAGCAGATTCTTCCTCTTTCAAGTTTTGCTTCATCATTCGTAACTGCCCCCTTCTGTCTCTGCCCTCGTTTTCCCTGGACTCTGGGTGCCATGCTCTGTGGGAAGCACTGAGGCAGTTGTCTGAAGTTCTCAAGCACCTTCAAACTCAGGTAGTAGAGCAGTGATTTTATTTGACTTTATTTTATTAAATGAGATGTGGGGAGGCAGAAAGACAGACTACTGCATGTGCCCTGACCAGGATCCACCTGGCAAGCCCTCTACCTGGGTGATGCTCTCTGCCCACCTAGGGCAGCTGCTCCATTGCTTGGCAACCAAGCTATTTTAGTGTCTGAGGTGAGGCCATGGAGCCATCCTCAGTGCCCAGGGCCAACTTTGCTCGAACCATTTGAGCTATGGCTGCACGAGGGGGAGAGGGAGAGAAGGGGTAAGGATGGAGAAGCAGATGGTCACTTTTCCTGTGTGCCCTGACTGGGAATCAAACCCAGAACTTTCACACACCAGTTGACACTCTACCACTGAGCAAACCAGCCAGAGCTAGAGCAATGATTTAAAGGGAAAGAAAATGGAAAAGGAAAATACAGTGTAAAAAAAGGTTACTTTACTCCTTTGCTCCAAACAGGCTTGTTGGTGTAGAAACATAGTCTGATCCAGTTCTGACAGCCACCACTGAAATGACTCACTTTTTTCATTTACTCTTAAGTGAAAGTTGTCCATGGATTAGGCCCAGAGCTTGTGAAATCCCTTCCTCCCAGACACTGCCTCCAACCTCTTTCAGAATGATAACTCCAGGGGGATGAGAGGGCTTTCAGGTCTTCACCTTCCCTTTCATTGTGATCATCAGTCTGAGCAACATAAATTAATCAAGGACGCTGAGGTGATCTCCTCTAGGACAGGATAGAAATTCCTGCTTGTCATACAGGCTGACTTAACAGCCATTTAATTCTAGCAGGATCTAAAGTCAGCCCAGCCCATATACTGGGAGGAAAGAGAAAAAAAAGAATAAGAAAAGGAAGAGACTGGCCAGAAGGGAAGGCTAAAAAACTCGTAGCTTATTAAGAGCATTCACGGTAAGTGTCAACAGCAGTGTGATTGCAAAGCATTGTGCATTCTTCAGGCATCAATGTGACCCTAAATGGAATCACATTCCCCTCTGTGGTGCCTGGTGCACAAAAGAAAAGCAGGCCAGCCCCAGAAGTAGATGAAACTACAAAAATGGCAGAGGAGACTTCCTCTCTTCCTGAGCTACAGAGGGTGAGCAGGCAACTTTGGTCCATGGTGGGCCCCTCACCTTCACTAGCTGGGATCGGTGTGTGGCATCTACGGCTTCCTTTCTGTGAACCTTCTAAGCTTCTAAGGAACAAAGTAGCTCCTAGCCACAAGTTTGGGGATCCCGAACTGTTATGCAGGACAGAAAAAAGATCATGTCCTCTCAAAGATATGACACTAACCTTCTTTGGAATGGTGCCTAGTACGGAGTTGGTAGGCACTCCCTAAATGTATACTGAATGATGAGAACAAGATGAAAAACAATGAGCATAAAGATCACAACATAAGACTAGAGCAAGGGAAGAGAAATATTGTCAAGTGCCCACGCTGTATCGTGGTGACCCCAGAACCAAGGCTGAACTTGTGGCCGTGCTGTGTGAAGGGCACCTGCGCAGCCTGCTCCAGGCACCAGTCTCCTGACTGTCTATTCCACGGGACACGCTAAGGAGCAGCTCACTCTGAACTACAATCATAAGGAGACAAACTATGCAAATGTAGCAAAGAAAGGAGTCAAAACTGTCAAAATGTTCAGCTGCTCGCCACCTAAGAACATCTATTTATCTTGGCTTAGTCATTAATAAAGCACGAAAAATATCTTCCTTGGAGGCTACAGACTGTAGAACATAAGGTACCTGAAAAAATGCTTCGATGCCTGCACACGTGTGCAATTCATGGCGGTTAATTACTAATTCAGAAAGCAGCAAGAGTGCTGGCAGCATGAAGGACCTCAGTGCTACAAGAAAATTGGATGAACTTAAAATGATCTTACTAGTAAAGAGATTGGGTTCTGCAAATATTTTAATGTGATCTGCAGTCAATTTTCATTAATTGGACCTAAACAGAAGACCATTCTCTAGTGCTGAGTTTCGTAGAGACAGAGAAAAGGGATGGGATGTCTGTCTTCGGCTCAATTATGGCAAGTATAGCAAATTTAGAGTAACACAAAAGAACATTCTATAACAATCTGAAAAATTCATGTTATCAAAAATAGTAGCAGTGCTTCTATTAGTATAGTATTTATGGAACTTACTATTTTATATTATCTCTAATATTAAAAAATCCATAAAACTAAAATTGGTTATCTTATTTTGAAATAAAATTCTTACTAAATAAATCCAATTAATATTAAACTTTTATGGAGCTAATAAATGTCAAGTTACAACTACCAGTTGGCCCAAGACTGCACTGAAATATAAAAACAAACAAACAAACAAACAAAACCCCAGAAACTGAGTCTCTGCTTCTTTAAGACCATCATGATTTCTAGGGGGAAACAAGCAGCTAATTTATTTCAATGGTATGGCCATTTGCTTGGACGAACAAGTTTAGAGAATCGCACCAACACTGATGTGATGGGGGCCTGAGGGAGAAAAAAGGCGGAGATTATGAAAAAGCCTCTTATATGCACTGACCTCATACACACTGAATATTCATAATACCAAGCAACACATCAATTAGTATTACATAATGTGGAAAAAAATTAGGAAAATACAGAAAAGTAAGAGTTATACGAGATCTGCCAACTAAAACTTTTTGAAGAAGTTTTTGTATCGGCCTTTGAAAGAAACTATAGACAGTACTTGGGTGAAATGAGAGTTTAGAAAGTATCCCAGGGGCTCTTGAACAAAAGGTTAAAGCTTTCTAAGTGCACATTCTCAAAAGTTCTAATATTGTTTAGTTTTCTGTTTCAACAAGCCCAGTAACCACCAAAAGTAAGTTTTAGCCTTTCTTTGGGCCTGAAACTAAAGTGTACACCTAAAATGGTATGTAGGCTAGTACTTAAAAGCAGGTGAAGATCTGATCTCAGGATTAGTAAAGAGATCAAACTCTCGCTTGTTTCAAGTACAATTTCTAAAATTCACTGGTCTTTTCTTTCTGAAACATTGTAAGTAAGAGTCATCTGAAGGGCTTAGTTGATATTTTACTTTTCAAAAGAAAGACCAAGCCCTTCAGAACCTGTTTTCTCTCTGGGAAAGCTAACAGAAACCAGTTACAGAGTATAATTCTACTCTCTGACCAACCAAAACATAAGAGAAAATACTAAAAGGAGAGGGAGTTCAAGAAGGGGCAAGAATTGAGAAATCTCTGCAATGGAAGAACTATTTTAGCTGCTAATAAAAGTGACACATTTAGAAACCTTGGTTTTCATCTTATCCCATCAGGTACCAGTAGCAACATGAGTGTGCACACAGGTGAGGTCCTCCTCAAAGTTATTTTTTCTTTGACCATCACATTTACGAGTTCTCAGGGTGGCAAGCTGAATTGAACTCTGAGGTTCCCAAATACAGAGCTCTTTATTAACACTGATCATCTAATACCCATTAGCGAGTTGAGCAAAATACACTAGGGATCCTAGCAAGAGCTTAATTTCACAATACTCGCAAAAAATCTGACTCCAAAAGAAGAAACATAAAATTAAAATAAATTTAAATGTGGACCTGTCCCACACCTGACCAAGGCCACAGCTCATACAGTAGTCCCTCCTTATCTGAGGTTTTGCTGTCCACGGTTTCAGTTACCTGCGGTCAACCACAGTACGAAAATATTGAATGAAGATTCCAGAAATAAACAATTCATAAGCTTTAAATTGCACGCCCTTCTGAATAGTGTGATGAAACCTTGCAATGCCTTGCACCATCCCAGCCAGGACTGGAATCACCCCTTCATCCAGCACATCCACACGCTGTGGACGCTTCCCATCCGTTAAGTCACTTGGTAGCTGTCTGGGTTATTGGATCGACTGTCACAGTATCGCAGTGCCTGTGTTAGAGTCACCCTTATTTCACTTAATAATTGCCCCAAAGTGCAATCGTAGTGATGCTGGCATTTGAATATGCCAGTGAGAAGAGATGAAGTGTATGTAAGATAAATGTACTTTGTAGATTCAGTACGATCTAGTTTCAGACATCCACTGGGGTCTTGGAATGTATCCCCAGGAATTAGTGTACTATTACAAAAAACAAAAGCCTCTCCCTCTTGAGACAATCACTCTCTATACTTTATTTTATTGTGGTAAAAATATACATAGCATATTATAAAATATATATAACATTTTAGTCATTTTAAGTATACAGTTCAGTGCATAAAAGAACACTCACATTTACATCTCGATCATCCACCCCCTCCCTAAATGTTTCATCTTCCCGGGTTAAAATTTTGTACTCATTAAACACCAACTTCACATTTTCCTCCTCCTAGCTCCTGATAACACTTCTTCACCTTCCTGTCTCTGAATTTGACTACTCCTGTACCTCTATACAACCCTACAGGTAATTTGACCCTGAAAAAATCAGTTTGGCCACACTCTTAAAGACCCAGGAAATGGCCATCACAGACTTGAGGCTGTTTTCAGATACAAATGGTAGATGTGACAGCCTTAGTCTCCGTTATCAAACCCCTTGCTCGCAGAGCGTTGCGCTCCAAAGAAAGCATATGAAAGTTCCCATCTAGTTTATGTGTGTGGGAGCCAAACCCAGTGTCTGGCACATGCATTTTGACTATTATTTTTGAGTTTAAGAATTTTCACATGGCCAATCACATTTTAAAGAGCAAAGGTAGAATACAAAAGTATATATATAGTAAGATTACATCTGCAAAACATGTATGTCTGTGGACTAAAAACTGGAAGTTAGCATAAAACACAAAAGCTAATAAGGGCTAATGGGTGAGATTCTCAGCTACCTCTCTTTTTAACTATTTGTACCGTAACAAAAATCTCAAATAAATAACTAGAAAATGACCACAGAGGATAAATACCATTTTTCAATTGTGATACATAATTCTTATTTTAAGTCTAGGTTCTAAACTGAAGATGAATCTTCCTAAGGTACCTATTTGCCACTGATTCTTCCTGCACCAGCTAAATTTAGGAAACACTACTACAAATAACAACTTCCAAGAACTCTGTGGTGCTTGATGGGGTAGAGAGTGGTGGTAAGGTCAGAGTGGAAAGATAAGATTTAGCCCTTAGTTTGATTTTGTGAGAAAAAAATGCAAATGAGAAACCTCTAACACCTGTTAACTTCTTTCAGGTTAGTCAAAAAATGACATACATTTGACTCGTCAGATCAACAGATGAGGACCCAAATGCTTATTTTTGCTCAAGCTATTTCAATGAAAGGCTAAAGTGGGCATAGTCAGCACATCAGATTTCCTTGAGCCAACAAGGGCGGGTTATGGGAAGGAAGACAGTGAGGAAGGTTCACACCAGCTCAAACCCACCACTGAAAGCCCTCTTCTGTGATTTCAGTTCTATCTGGGGACTTGCTGATGTACTCAATGTGACTCAAGTTTCAGCAGTCTCCAAACCAAGAAACTGCACAGTATTACTTAATAAATGTTAATGCTCAATGACCATTTAATATTATTACTGTGAATGAACACTGATGCTTAGCAATTATCAGAAATCAACGGTAGAAACTTCAGGAGCATTCTACAGATTCTCCTTATAAAACTTGATACAAAGGTACACTGTCATCTGGTCTCTCAACAACAGTGCGTCCTTCCTGTCTGCAAAATAAAAATAATCCTGTCCTCAGTCCTTTAATACTTGTCCACAGCTGACCTCCTGCCCTCACCTTCATACTTGCCCCCTGTGACTCCCCCCAACTCACCAAACTCTCGGTATCCTGACCTGCTTGTGAGCCTCTCCAAATGTCTTATACTTTCCTGCCCACCCTCCTCAGGGTTCCTGTGGTTTCTTCCCTCTGGAGTACCCTTGTCCTTCAAACTCTTTCCAGTAACACTTCCTCAGTAAAACCTCCCCTGACCTCATCTCCCTCCCCTCAGACTGACTCCAGCTGCCTGTTCTAAATGCTCCCTCAACACACAGCACAACACAAAGCCAGCACAAATGCACCAGGGACCCAGGACAGAGGGTAGTCATTGCTGGTGAATGGTCAGTCTCTCTAGACTCCAAATCCTTCGAATGCACAGACTCTATCTTAGTCATCTTTCTCTCAGTATCCTAGCTCTTCTTTCTTCAAAGACCATCCATTAATGTGAAGTAAAGGAAGGAATACATGGGAAGGGAGATCCACTTTTACAATTTTAAGTACATGGCCGCCAATCCAGCGTGCCCTCAAAGCACTGTCCCTGGCTGGGCAGAGGTACCTAGAGCTGGCTCCAGAGCCATGCAGGCCAGGTGTGAGTCACCTTAAAGGGCTAGGCCTCCATCTTTAGTTTTCTACGTGCTCTAAATCAGTGGTTTTCAACTGCTGGTCTGAACAGATCCACAAAAGAGTTAACCACCCCAATGTTGGTTCTGTAATATTCATACAAAACCACTCTTCTCAATGGTCTCAGCAGGATATTGTGACTGGTCTCACTAACAGTGGAAAATTGTAACTAAGGTGAAGGCATGTAAAATGCTAAGAAATTTTCAAGACTGGCATTACATTGCAGACGCAAGCTTTAAGCCCATCACAGACCCCTGGCGATGCCGGCCTGGTCAGTAAGATCTATTCCAGTTTATGCTCCCAGCCACCTGGCCATGAAGAGCAGAGCTGACCAGATGAGACCTTGGGGACACAGCCATGTATGGCCATTGACACATCGTCTTGAGCTCCTTTCGCACTACAGGGGACAACAGTTACCACAGAAACTTTACGGCCCACAAAGCCCAAAATATTTACTGTCTGGGATTTGATAGAAAGAGGGTGCCAAGCCCTGATCTAGACACTGATATCTGACAAAGTTACTGTGTGCCCTCTATGTTTAAATATGATATAGCACACCCCCTTCTTGGAATTGAAACGTTCAATCCTTAGTTGTGTTCAGTTCCCTTCCTACTCTGCAAAAGAATGAGACAGAGGAATTTCCCTCTACTATAGAACTTTTTAAACAAGGAAATTATATGCAATATATTAGGTGCAGTTGGTAGGTGCTAAATAAATGGTGGAAGGCAAGTTTGTTGTCATGGCCTGCACTTTGATGGCAGTCCGCTGTTATCAGCACACACGGGCTGCACAGGCCAGGTGGCAGAATGCTGACAACAGGTGAGCCAGGAAAGCCAGCACAGAGAGCCACGCTCACTTTTCAGTTTGTCCCCGAGACCTGGAGAAGTGCGCATGCCTGAGCCGTGTTCACTATCTTGTCAGGGTGACTGTTTTCCTTCTTAAATATAGCTCTCTACTCAGGGCACAGCACAGCACTGTAGTCTCTCACACAGATGACCAAACACAAACACAAGCAGACCCCCTCACTGGACACAGAATGATAAACCTACTGCAAGGTGAGCTATCGGCTTTGTAGACTGTCTTCAGGCTTGGACACAATTCACATAACTTAAGAAGATTTTCCTAAATAACATTCACGATCCCTTGGGCCTAATGTCACATCCTTCATTTGGGATCAGATCCTGGCAATGGTTTCGAGAATGAAGCACACACTGACACAGATCAGGACACTGCTCTAGAGTCGACCAATCCCCCACGGGCTGGCAAACAACATGCAAAAGGTGGACGCGGTGAAGGTCAGGTGTGACCTGCATAGGAAGAGCTACGGAACTCAGAGCCGGGGGTGAAGAGAAGCAGAGAATAGGAGCTCTCTCATTTCTCCTCATTATAAGGAAAAGCATTCCATGACAATGCAGGTGAATGTGGGTTATTAGAGATTGTACTAAACTTCTAAGTTTCATGGTACATTCACATACAGCAGGTGTGAGGTATTCTACTTCCCAAACATGACAGGAAAGGGAATCACTTTCCTTGCTCTGCTCTAAGTATTGGATGGTCAATGTTCCAGGTCCTTCCTTCAAAGGGGCAGCACTTCATGAAATCCTCTTTCCCCAACGGCTGCCATTGAAAGCAATCCAATGGGCTATTTTTACTTTGACAGCTGCATCCTCTTGCACTGGGCACAGAAGGAAGTCCCAAGCCACCTTGGTTAGAGCCTGTGCAAGGGGAACTCACAAGGAGAGAGAGAGAGAGAGAGAGAGAGAGAGAGAGACCCCACAGGCCACCAAGGAGGTCAGAGGTCTCTCACTGGGATCTGTAGGACCTTGAGATGACTGGTTGAAACCATTGAACCACGGTATCATTGCACATGTAGGAGCAGCAGCAAGAGAGGCTTCCATCAGAAAAGGTACAAAGCCTCGGTTTAAAGGAACGTTTAGAAAGATCAAAGGCTTGAAAATGTAATTCTTACTTCGTTAGCTATGAGATTTACTTTGTCTTTGGGGCATGTTATATTGCAGTTTAAATTAGCAATCACTGGCCCTGGCTGGTTGGCTCAGTGGTAGAGCATCGGCCTGGTGTGCAGGAGTCCCGGGTTCGATTCCCGGCCAGGGCACACAGGAGAAGCGCCCATCTGCTTCTCCACCCCTCCCCCTCTCCTTCCTCTCTCTCTTCCCCTCCCGCAGCTGAGGCTCCACTGGAAAAAAAGATGGCCCAGGCGCTGAGGATGGCTCCTTGGCCTCTGCCCCAGGCGCTAGAGTGGCTCTGGTTGTGACAGAGCATCGCCCTCTGGTGGGCGTGCCTGGTGGATCCCGGTTGGGCGCATGCGGGAGTCTGTCTGACTGCCTCCCCATTTCCAGCTTCAGAAAAATACCAAAAAAAAAAAAAAAAAAAAAAAAAAAAATTAGCAATCACTCACAGTAGATTTGGAACTGCCTTCTGCTTGGGTGCAGAGGGGCTGGTCTCTGACAATGTATTTCATTAAATAGGTCAATTCAAGTGACCCATTCCTAGGCCCTGACCGCCTGCTCTTAAGGCCAGTGCACTTAGCAATGATCTCTAAGATACTCTGCTTAGGAAAAGTTTCCAAGACCAGGAGGCTGAAGACAAAGTCTGGGCTTGAGACATTTCACCTCGTGATCACACAATTGTCAGGAAAGTCTGTTTGCAGACATTAGAATGATAAAGGGTAGGCCTGAGGGCAGCTTTCCCAAATGCCCTCTCCTTTTCCTGGCAGAAGGCTGTGTTTCTTGCTTAAGAATACTTGTAGGTTACCCTACCCCCTTAATGGGGAAAAAATCTGAGGACCAAATAAGCATGTCCACAAGTGGGCCCTCAAGAGGAGGAGGCTGTAACTCAGATCAGATACATGCACTTTCTCTCCCCCTCCCTGTGCTGTGCACAGCAGTGGCCACCCTGAACTGTCACCTGCACTCCCCGTCTTCTGCAGGAGCGCTGCTCAATGAACGCTGAAATTTAACATCCCTGCTAGCTGTGGCGATAACTGAAAGGAGAGAAATAATTTCTCAATTCAAACATGGGTTCGACACTAAACTCTGCCACAGCACACACAAAAAGGTCTCCAAAACATCCCAAGAGTCAGACCACAGAGAAAGAGAAGGAAAAATACTTCAAAAAAGCAGTGTGGGAACGAGCTGTTCTCAGCCTGCACTAAGTGATGACACCAGCTTGGGGCCACTGCTTCACTCTCGGCTTCAAAGTCAGACTGGATCACTTCCCTTGCAGGTGTGGCGGGCATAAAGTCCACCTGCAGTCCTTACCAGCACTGAATTATTACGAGCACCTGAAAATGGCAAATTTGCTTAAACCAGACTTCAGTAAACCAGGCTACATTTAAGTCATTTTTTTTCTTATGGCTAAAAACAATGATGGCATTGATAAAGCCACTAACAGTGCTTTGAGTATTAACCAACCAGCCACTTATAACTTCTCAAACATCTGATTGCAGACTGGAAGGACATGCACCCAAGGAGCCTGACACCAACTCAGTCTTCCGGGGCTAGACAGCCTCTGCCATGCCAGCCCACCAGGATACTCGGGTTCCTGCTGCTCTGTAGTCACATGCTGGGCAGTGTGTCCCAAACACAACCCTCTCCTTGGTTCTTTCCAGTACACTAGGCTGCTCTTCCCTTTTAAACTCCTTGGCAAAATTGCATCCCCTATTAAAGCTTTCCATATTTGCCCCAGTGTCACTTACTCTGTCCCATCTAGTGTCCACAGACTCAATATGGCCATCCACGAGAGCCTTCTTGTTAACGGTTAATGGTGAAAGAGCTGCAGAATATCTGCCCCAGAACTCCTCTCCAGTGTCTTCGTGTCCTGCAGTGCCCTATGCAGGAAACCCCAAGGAATATACTCCAAAGATTTGAGATCAAATAAAACCCATCAAGAGGTATGGTCTTAGGAATAGTAATCAAGATGTATCCACCTCACAACATATGGTGACTGATGGGATCCCATGTTTACATGGTTTGAATGTTGTAGACCACTTAAAGACAGGTGCTTCCAGCCTCCCAGGATTCTGTTCATCACCTAACCTCTTGGTCATGGTGTAGTAGCATTTTCGTGCATGGTCTTATTCAACCCCAACGGCTTAGCTGATGATGCCAAGGCCTTCACTGCCAGCCTAGGTCTCTCTCTTGAGCCCTGTACCAACGAACATCTATCTGCTTGAGATCACATGAGCATCTCACTCAGAACTGAGCTTGGTTCTTTCTCAATGCCATCTCTGCCTCCTGGAGTACTCACATTCTTCAGTGGCACAGCTATTCTTTCAGTCCACCAAGCTGTGACCTCAGACATCCTTAACACCCCCCCCCCCGCTACACTCCCCATGTCCAACCAGTGAACAACTATTTGTCCCACCTGAGAAATGGCTTTCTATATTTTGAAGCTGCTTTATGAAGTACCTACAAGTTCATGGCTGTTGTAACTTCTTGATGAACTGTTCCCCTGATTGCAATGATTTTCTTTTCTTTTGCTTTCAGTTCTATTTAGCTGATACGATTACTGCTTTCACCTTTCTTTTGGTTCATGGATGCTAGGAATCTTTTTCCATCCTTTTATTGACAGCCTTGCTGAGTCATTTTGTGGAAATTACTTCTATGGAAAACATCCCACCTCCCAGCATCCCAGTTCAAACCATCATCACTTCTGACCAGGATAAGGGTAAGGGCGTCCCTACAGCTTCCTCGGTATCAATCTCTCTCACTCCATCTCTTTCCCTAGTCAAAATCCTGGTAAAAAATCTGAATGTTACCTGACTTTGTTCACAAACCTTTGCTAAGTCTCTGATGCACACAGATAAAGTTTAGCCTCAACCTGACAAGTAAAACCCTTCCTAACATACTCTGGGCCTCCTCTTCCAGCCTGGCCACCTGCAGACCTGCTCCAAGGAGCTTGTCACGAGTCTCAGAACAACGCTGCCTCTGTGTGCCTGTGCTCCCACATGCCCCATGCCCCGCACGCACTGCTTTCTTACCCCCTCCACTGGCACCTTCTCACCATTACTACCTAGCTAACCTGTTATCCTTTAGTATGGCACAAAAGTGTCAACTCCTTGGCAAAGCCTGGCTGACCTGGAAGAGTTAGCCATTTTCTCCTGAGTGCCCCATGGACCCTCACCTGTTACATATTTGCAACTCTACACTGTTGTAAGGAAATCTGTGCCTGTCCCTTCTTAACACCGGACCCCATCTTACCCCTATTTGTACCGTATTTTATCCCCAACTCCTACCACACAGTAGTTACTTAATAAATAAGTAGTTAATAAACTTCTGCTGGATCTGAAGGAATAATCCCCAGTATTGCTGAAAGGAGAACTGACGATGGTACCACCTCACCCTACCAGGCCTTCTTCAGTCTATAAGCAGTTGACTTCTGTGCATCTCCAGTGGCTTTGGTCTTGTTTCCCCTTCCTGACCAGCTTGAAATGGTTCCTCCTACTTGAGACATAGCTCCCCACTGAACCAAACCATATTCGTCCTACAAGGTTGCCTAAACACCCCTCTTCACAGTCTTTCCCAAATCCCCCAGGCCATGGGCACGGACCACTACCATACTACCCACACCATGCACTTCAGTACTTATGGCAACCTAGTCAGTGTCTACTACCACTGCAGCGCCACACAGAGGACAGACCATGTGCTACATGCTTCTCCTGAGACCTTGGTTTGGAGATCCTGGCAGGTCTTGCTGCTGGGAGGAATGTGCTGCTAGGTAAGCACATTCTGGGAACACAGCATTTGTACACCATGTGTTTGTCCTCAATTACACGGGGGGCGGGGGGCAGGAGAGGTGGGACCAGAGGGACCTCAGCAGGGAATGAGGAAGAAACTGGGACTTGACTTAAAGAAAAAGTGTAAGAAACATGTTTTGAGGAAGTCTTCAGTTACGTGGAGACGCTGGTAAGTTTGAATACTAAATAAAGGTCCACAGTTAAAGTGCAGGGTGCTCTAGAAAGTCAGGAAAAGGAAGGTTAACACAGATCTCTTTAATTTAGAGACAAAAATAAAATAACAATTCATCTCTAGACTCAAGGAAGTACCAGAAGATTTAAAGCCCTTTCCAGTCCATTCCTGTTGTGATTCTGGCTTCAGGACTCCACTTGTAAATGAGTTTGTGACAGAAGGGTCAGCAGCCAGATGTAGCTGCCTTCTCATGCACTTTACGCCCACACACAAGGAACTCAGATACAGCTTGATTCAAGAAAGAGCAATTACTAGATAGTTTTCGATACCTACCATGATCATTTCTGTTTGAGTCATTTCTATTTAAGTCTGAGGTTGGTTTCAAACAAATCTACCTCAGCACATGAAAGCTGCTGTGAGCTTTTGGTATATAGTGGGTGCCACTGATATTTGGGTGTCATCAAAGAGAATTTCCTAGAGAGGTGAGAACACCTGAGGCTCACTGGAAACCACTGCCAATCTGAAAACCATCCCAGGTTACACAATGATCTGTTTTCAAGGGCCCTGCACCTCATTAGTGATTGCATAGTGTGCTATTTTCTGCAATGCCAGTAAAATAACTGAACTCATCCACACTGGAAATAATGGCTAATCCAAATAGGAAATCTTGCTCAATGCTTCAAACTATATAACTAAGGGAATTGGGAATCCTAAAAAAGGTCATAAACTTACTTAACTAGAACAATCAAGTAGAACATAACTAATATTGAAAATAAAATCTATACATTCGAAATCTGTGTCTTGTGCTAACTTATCCCTCTAACAATTAAGATGACTGAATTGAATGTTTTGTACCTACTGACCATGACTGACAAGGATGTAGCTTGTCTGATGTCACATGTTCACACATGAATCCACAGGAACACTGTTAACCAAACACAGAACCCATGCTAGCCATGTCTGAACACCCAAATGCAACCTCCTGTCACTACTTTGACACCAAGAGTATGGCCACTCACCTGCCTATCTTCCGTCCTCACCTTTTGTTATTCAGAGAGATACTATGAAGACACTCCCATTACAAAAAATAAATAATAATAGAGAAAAAGTGAAACTCATCCTTTCCATCCTCTTCTCTCCTTCTAATCTACTTCTTCACCATCTTAGAAGTTTGATAAGGTTCTTTCCAACACTTATGTGTGCATTTACACCCTTTCATATGTCCATCAGAAATATATAATTGGTACTTAATTCCACTTAAATGAGATCACATTGTAGATATTATTTTACAACTTGCTTTTGCTTGACAATTAATCTTTTTCTGTACACACATATAAACATTACCCTTCTTTTTGAATTTCTGCAGCACATTTCTTTTTCTTTTCTTTAGTGAGAAGCAGGGAGGCAGAGAGATAGACTCCCGCATGAGCCCCGACCGGGATCCACCTGACAACCCCCCTACGGGGTGATGCTCTGCTATCTGGAGCAGAAGCTCTGTTGCTTGGCAAGTGAGATAAAATATTTTAGTGCCTGAAGTGAGGCCATGGGGCCATCCTCAGCACCCGGGACCAACTTGCTCCAACTGAGCCATGGCTGTGGGAGGAGAAGAGAGAGATAGAGAGAGAAAAGAGAGAGCTGGAGGGGTGGAGAAGTAGATGGGTGCTTCTCCTGTATGCCCTGACTTGGAATTGAACCTGGACATCCACACGCCAGGCCAATGCTCTACTGCAGATGAGGGCCAAGGCCTCTGCAGACTATTTCTTAATGTGGATATATTATAACAGAACTTAACCTACTGCTGAACAAGTAGGTTGGCTACAATTTTTTGCTATTATAAATAGAGCTGCAGTGAATGAACATCCTTGCCCATACCTCTCTGTGTACCAGATAAGACATGTAGCTTTCAGCAGTTATCTTTCTGTGCCAGGGGAAATGTGGTCTATAGCTCCTGTGACTTGAAGGTCATGGACAGAATGAACTTGTGGGTCCTGAGAGCTGAAGACTATGTGGTCACCAGTAAGAAAGGCACGCCTGGGGTGAGGTCCTGAAGTCTGCCTGTGTAGCCACCAGAGGAGGACCACAGGCATGGAGGCTCTTGCTTGTGAGCCAGAACATGTGCCCCTGTGCCCTGAATGTTCTCTTAGCTTTTCATGATCTGTTTATAAGCTCCCTGAAACCTGAGACAACATTTCAACCAACTCTGCCTCTACCTTGAGCACACTGCTGCGGCACATCTTCTCATTTCTTATTCACCTGCTGTGTCTTTGATGTAGTGTTGTTCTTTTTATAGGACCATGTTTCTAATGTCAACCAAAGGTAGCTGAAGGACACTTAAGAGATCAATCAGGAGGTCACAGAAGTCTCACAGGGGATTCTTGGTTGTAATAACTTAGCACAAGGTAATCCTGAACATACATAGGACACAACAGCTCTATAAAGCAGGACATCTGCATTTGCCAATGCTTGTAAGCAAGAAACTGCACAAACAATCCACATAAACGAAGCTACAATAAGTTAAGCAGACCCTCTGGTTTCATAGATCACTTGCGATTAATATATCATTCTTAGCATATGTCTTCTTTCAACCCTCATCTCCATCCCAGGGAGCTACAAGTCACCAAAGACACAGTATCTCACTTTGGAACAGAGTTGAAAGTGCATGTGGCTCTTACTCTCAGGAAGCATCTGAAGAGGGACCCTGTGCACCAGACCAGGCTGAGTCCTCGAGGTGGGCAGGAGGACCTTGACGGAGCACCAGCCAGCAGGAGCCCTGAGACCAGCTCAGGAGCCTGGATAGAGGCAGTGAAGAGCTGGATAATCAAACAGGGGTCAAGTGGCCACTTGATGTATTAAAGAAGAAAGAAGCTGCCACAGAACAAAGAAAGATCACAACCCAACAGGGTAAAAACACACAGGTTATAGAAAAAAGGGAAGCACCGAGGTTGAAGGGCACTGGGAGTGTCCTTCTCAGGAGAGCTGGGCTGGCTTTGAGGGGAGGGTAGTGCTTGGGTGAGCAATACAAGGATGAGAGAAAAAATTGCACAAAGAAGGACAGTTTCTTATACTTCAAATGCCTTTTAAAAACTTGGTTCTTGTTTATTTTGCAGTTGGAAGGAGAGAAATGGGGGTGGTCAGCCAACAGCCATGTGGCAGGTGAATGAGGTCCTTCTAGGAGCCTCACAGACTCTCAGACCACAGCCTGAGCAGACTGGTGTTTCCTCACAAATAAAACATCAATGCGAACAGATAGATAACAGTAAATATTAGAACCAGGACAAGTGGCCAACTACAAACAAAACTGTCAAAATTAAATTTTGAACCTGGATACCTCCAAAAAGGAATGTCTTTGGAGTTCAAGGAAATATAAAATAGAATCACCAGGAATAAATGCCCACCAATGAAAACATCTTATTCCTTAAAAGATTATGACTTAAAAAACTGCAGCTTGAATGGTTCAAAATATAAAAGTCTCAATTTAAAATGAAAAGAATATCCAAGCTGAATTCAAGCTCAAAATCCTCTCTGTATACTACCATGCTTTGCTTTACATGTACAGGGGTTAACTATTTCACACATCAAGAGACACTGTTTCACACATCAAGAGACCAAACAATATTTGTTCAATTTGATCCTAAAATAAACATTAATTAAAAATTAAAAATCCATGGCTTATTAGGCCAGTAAAGGAATGAGATTACTTTTTTGAAGCATTTTTGTAAATAGTGAAAAATAGTTTTGTTTCCTGCAGGTGTTCTGGTTAAATACCCATAATGAAAAATGAAACAAACTCTGAAATTTTTTACATTAGAAAGATAGAGTTCTGTTTCTTTTTTCAGGGGAAGGGAGAGACCTTTCATTACCTCAATATTACTTCCTCAGCAGCTTTAACAATGTGAGGCTTCTGATTTTAAAAAGCCTTGTCTTTGTGACAGGAGTTTCCGCCGCTCCTCAAATCTGAAGCAGCCAGTAGGTGCTCAAGACTGGGCTCACAAATAAGAAAACACTTCTGACCAAATGCAACTTCCCCACCGAGTCCTACATACAGAAACAGAAAAGGGTTTCCCCACTTATATGTTATACTCTATTTTTCGCTCCATAAGACGCACTTTCCCCAAAAAAAGTGAAGGGGAAAATGCCTGTGCATCTTACGGAGCAAAAAATACGGTATTTTATTAAATATTTTAACACACCATTTGGTTCAGATATAATTTTCTTATTTTCCTCCTTAAAACCCTGGTGTATCGTATGGTCAGATGCGTCTTATGGAGTGAAAAATACGGCAATTACAGGTCTAGGCTTAACACCTATTGAAATTATGTGTGTGGCAATGATAATTTTTTCCTCTTAGCTCTGCCATTGGCTAGCAGGTGATGTGAGCAAATTGTCAGACCTAATTATGCTATGAAGGTACCAGGATGATGCCTTGCTGGGCTCACAGAGTTCTGAGAGGACTGAACTAAATAGGTGTGACCTTGCAGAGTCAGGGCCCTCACCAGAAGTTATGTCTTGTCACTGTCCACCGGCCTCTCCTGGCTGGAATGCTACCAACCCGATTTCCCAAATTCCAAGTTTTTTCCAAAGACTCAATCAAATGCCTGGTCACTGCAAATGCCTCCAGATTCACATGGCAGAAGACAGGCCTCATGCTCAGAGCTCCCACAACCTCTGTCCTACTTGGTTCCGAGTGCCTGCCTAGAGCCAGAGCTCCTTTTTCAGTGCCGGTCATTGTTATTCACATACATATGTAAAACAACCATAATACATATCTTGTTTATACACTAAGGGCTTTGCCAGGTCAAATGTTGAGTCTTACTGTTATCTACCCCAGGGCCTGGCATGTAGTAGGAGCTCAAGAAAACAATAAATCATTAACTCCCTGCCTTTAAAGGGAAGAAATGTCTAGACAAGTGATTCAACAATGTGAGGAAAGAAATGTTGCTAATAAAAAGTAAAGAAGAATAAAACTCTGTGTTAGTGATGGCTTGGGGAACCACACACTTTCATATACTGCTAATAAGGGTGCAAATGGTACAATCTTCCCAAATCTGATGTGGCAATATCTACTAATACTGGTAGCAAAATCAGGGGAATCAGAGGATCAAGGCATTGAGGCACTCTGGGAAAATCTCAGCCTAAGAGAGAAGATCTAGGTTTCCATGAAGCCACATACCAGCTAAAGGATCAAGCGCCAGTCTCTTCGTGTCTCTGAATTTCAGCTTTCTTGTGCACACAGTGATGGAGTTAAGTAGGTAATCTCTAGGACCCTATTCAGCTGGCATAAAAATGGATCAGAGCTCTTCAGAATCTCATATGGTGGTTTAGGGCTGACTCAAGGGAGTATGAAGTTCCCCAAGTGTCTACCAAGTTTCTCAGTCTTCATTCTGGAGGATCTGCTCCTCCAACACTCTTCAGAAGACAGAATAATTGAAACTTCAGACCTTTTTCCCTTAATTGACAACCTCGCTTCATATCATCGGTTCAGAAGATAAAGAAATCTTGTCTCATCCACCAAAACAGCATCAAAGACTTTCTGGCTCCACTCGACCAGAGGCAAGCAAGGCCTAGCCACTCTAGAGGTCCAAGAACAATGTCTTCCACTTTCTTCTGCCTATCGGGTTGCTAGGAAGAGTGTGAGACCCTGCTAATACTATATTGGAAAACCCCACCAAATATAACCCAAATAATAGAAAACCCAGTCTAATCTAATTAAAATCAACCATGTTCCTTAAAGTTTTTCCTAAATAAAATCAATAAATGCATAATAGCCAGAAATGTCTTCAGCATATTCAGGAGGATTTTCATGGTGGGTAGAATTCAATAGTATTGTTATTGGCCAGGTGTTGCAACATATTACACCTAAGAGAAAGTAAGAGGCACAAAACCTGTGTAATCTTCCATACTGCCTATTCTATCTATACCAGGATGTCACAAAAGGTCAGCATAACATGAAGCTGCAACAGAATAAAATCCATTTAATTCCCGACCTACTCTAAACAAACAATGTCCCTGACTTCTCTCAGGCTGAGTGAGACTGCAGTTTCTGGAACTAAATGTGGAATTTAAAACAGGGGAAGCATCAGGCAGGGGCTAACCAAAGGCCTGAAACGTCAGGATCCCTGCCTGGTGAGTCTCCTCTATTCCAATAACTTGATATGAGTATGCCAGTTGCAATAACTTTTGGTGCCTCAGTTTTTATAAGAATGTATTACTAAATCAATTGTGAAGTTAAAAAAATGAATACAGTAAGAGTGGCAACATTAAATTATGTTATGCTATAAAATAGTGATCCAATCATGACAAATATGAGATCATGGGAAAGTGCTTATTATCAAGCTGAGGTAATAATAGTACCAAAGGCACAACAGGATGTCACTGAGTTAGAGCCATCCCTGTGAAAAGCAGGTGCAGTTTCTCTTTCATTTTTTAGGGCATAATCTGTCTTTATAGACTGAGATATAGAGGGAATAAAAAGAAATGTGTAGTGTATTATCGATGGGAACACTGCCCACAGCTCTGAGGATTTTACATAAACAGTGTTCTCTATGTCAGGTTACAGCCCCGCTTGTTTACTTTTTAGCCCTTCATTTCCCCATGTGCAAAATAAAGAGGTTGGACAGGCAGGGGCTAGAGATTTTCCATTTCTAACCCTTGAAGATCTTGTAACTAGACAGGAGTCACAAAACAAATAGACTTAATTAAGGGCCATGCTCAAACACGACCACAAGCTCCATTAAATGGAGTATAAAGTTGGGAGGCAGGCTTGCATGGTGACATCTATGTCATTTATTAAAATAAAGGAAACATCAAGCGACATGTTATGATTTAAGAGGAAATCAATCATGACCAGTTTATACTTAACGTATCATCATGGCCATAGCTTGGCTATACTTTAAATATAAATTGACATTAGTAGATGAAAAAAATGAAGTGGCCATCTTCAAAAGCACCTTTCTGCTCCAAAAATGATGTGCTATTGTTGCTGCTGTGGTTTTCAATAAAATCTTGTTGCACACAAATTATAGCACCTTAACAAGAAACCATGAGCTAGACAACAGAAGGAAGTATGAGCTCACAGAGCTGGATAAATGAACTGAGCATTGATTACCACCAATGGTTTTCTGGTACCCTAACATTAAACGGAATCGCTTACTAACCCATGTCCTCATTTGCTCTACACTAACTGAAATATGGCAGATATGGCAGATCTGATGGCTAAGGAAAATAGATTTAAAAGAAAAAATATATTATTTATCCATGTATAATGTAAATGGAAATGGAAACAGCTTGAATTAGGATTATTTCTTTCAAAACAAGTCACTCCATTGTCTCCAACAGCTCACCCTAAAATAAAAAACACGAAACATATGACAACCACACATGCATTGTTTTCTAAAGAGAGGGACTTGGGCTCTGTCAAGGCTAATGAACAGAAATAGATTTTGCTTGTGGCCAACAACTCAAATAGTCCATTAGAGTAATATTGAAGATGTTTTCAAAATGAGTGTCTAGGCAGATACATCTTGCTAACTTAAAAACCAAAAACGAAACAACAGTGCCTACACTGATCACCTCTGTACCAGAGAAGCCTTGGGAAGTCTCCACTGACAATTTATCTTTCATTGTCTTTTATTTTCAAATGTAAACCGTATATAATTGAGCTGAAATAAAAAAAAAATCAGGAAATGAGCAGCCCAGATTCCTTTGGATTCTAAAATCAGAGAAAATTTTGAAAGGAATAAAATGGGTTTTAAATGTTCTTAAAATCCAGAGGAGAATAAATTCAGCATCAGCTTATTCTTTGGCACACAGCCAGGAAGCCAACCTAGCAGTGCAACAGGAGTACGATCTGAAAAACAACATACCCTTCCACCACTCCATGGACAGAGGATGGACCTACATCTGGCCCGGGCACAAAATTAATGCAGCCAGCGATGGTGTCAGAGAGAACATGGCTGCCTTCACCTGTGTCCTCTGCACCCCCACAAGAACACGGCTCTCTTACCTCTAACATAGGTCGGGCACTATCGTGGACAGACAGAATATGTGTCACTTTGTTCTTGCTCAACTGTTCTGCATCTCTGGCATCTGTCACAGAAGAAAGAGGATGAACATTTAAATATTCTCTGCAAGTGAATGACTCTCAAAGTTTACTCAGAAAACAAACAAACACAAAATGACTTACATCTTTCTTTTTTGAAACTTCCTAATTGACCATACCCAGAAAAATCTATACCTAGAGAATTTAGAGCTATCTCTTTCCTATATTTTGCAGATAACTAAGATTATTTTCAATTGGCACATCTTTTGATGGAAAGTATTGATCTACAATTTGAGAGGTATTTAGATTAATAAACATTAAAATCATGAGTACTGCTATTTAAAGGAAGTGAACCAGTGGGATCATTTTGTGGTTGACATTTGTTAAATTGCAAACAATAAAACATAACAATAAAAATGTTTAAAATACTTTTAAAAATTACCTCTTGATAATTAATAATCTAAGTTAAAATTATGTACAAGAAACCCGTTACTGTATAAGAAATAGGAACCTGCCAGATGTGACTTTACCCTTATGTCAAAAGCACGGTGGGTTCAGGTGTAGACAAGACTGTGGTTCACAACATATTCACTTTAGGGCAAAAGTAAAAATGGAACATTTTCTAGAATTCCAAAAAGAACTGTTCATAAGTTATGAGTTGGCTATTAAATTATCTGCATATGAAACTAAAAAGACACCCAAATTACCCTCCTTTCCAATGTGCCCACCTATAGAAGAAAAGTCTGCATGAATCTCTGCTAATTTACAAAACAGGCATCCAGCAAGAAAGAAGGTGGTCATTTGCCCTTTGCCCCTGTCCTGGCCTGGGATGAGCTTTTTAAAATGAGAGAGGCTAAAATGGACCAGAAGGTAAATGTTTAATCATCACATTTCTGGAGAATATTTAGTGGCATGGGAAAATACTTGAATATAATGTTAAGCAGAAGATAAAAATAAGTACAAACTATAAATATAATACAAATACAATTTGTAAAAACACATAAAGACAGATACATGTACACACATGCTGGGGTAAAACTGCTATAAGGAATTAGCCCCCCAAAGTGGTAATCTTTAAGAGTAGATTACAAATGTTTTCAATTTTTTTCTTTTTTACATATTTTTGTGTATATTCAACATGAGTGGTTCTAAAAGGTTAACATGCCTATGAGCATGATTCTAGTGGGCTTGTTAAAAAGGCAGCAGGTTCCTGGAATCCAACTTAGTTCAAGGTCTATGACAGGGCTGAGGAACATGCATTTCTAGTAAGCTTTGATGATCAAGCAAAACCTAAGAACACTGCTGTAAATCTTCTTCAATAAGCATGCACCACTCAGAGTAAGAAAAAGAAATCTTTACGAGTAATATTAAAATGTTGGTTTTGAGGCTCTCTTTATTGCTCCAACCATCTCGAGCTTCCCACTCCGACGTGCATGGTAGCCACTGACCTCACTCACAAGGGACTCAAGTCCAGCTGCCTCTCCCACCCAGTGAGTACCAAGTTGCAGGCTACAGCACAAGTGAGGTTTGAATTGGGCAGGAGCTAAAGTGAATATGTTTAAGACCCCACAGGCAGTCAACCTCCACTTTCTCACCAAAAAGTGACTGTCCAGTCACCACCAGTAAGTATATGTGTGAATTCAGAAGTAAAGAAAAAGCAAGCTGGAGCTTCCACTGCTCACCGAGGCGACCAGGCAGATGGGGCAGAAGAGGCAGAGACAGGGCAGCAGTGGAGCTCTGCAAGGCAAGCCTGGGACACTCAGAGTCTGAGCCTGCCCAAGATTTGGATTTTAAAGGCCATTTGTTTAAATATACTCTCCTCTCTTACCCTCCCCTCCCCTCTTCCTTCCTTCCTCTCTCTCTCTCTCTCTCTCTTTCTCTCTCTCCCTTTCTCTTCCTTCCCTTCCCTTCCCCTTCCTTCCTCCCTCCCTCCCTCCCCTCCTCTCCTCTCCTCTTCTCCTTTCCTTCCTTCCTTCCTTCCTTCCTTCCTTCCTTCCTTCCTTCCTTCCTTCCTTCCTTCCTTCCTTCCTTCCCTCCCTCCCTCCCTCCCTCCCTCCCTCCCTCCCTCCCTCCCTTCTATTCTTTCAAAAACAGCTTTGATGGGATAATTCATATAACAAAAAAAATCACACTTTTAAAGTGTACAATTCAAGTTTAGCACATTCAGAGTTGTTCAATTATTACCGGTCTAACTTTAGAATGTTTACATCATCTCATAAATATACTTTTGTAGCACAGATGAAGATAAACAACAACAAAAAAGTGGTTTGGGAATAAGATGATAGATAAGTGAATACAGAAGACCACTCAGTACCACAAATGAGACAAGGGACTGTTGGACTCCATAGAAAATGGCAGTTATTGGCAGACAAAGCTCCTTCTGCTCTCTGCTCCTTTCTGTTTCATTACAGTGCTGTCTGCACGGATATATCACTTTGGAGTCACCCTTTCCCATAAGCACATGCTCTGTCCACCTATCTGAAAGTGCATACAATGTTTAATCAAAGCTGCTGGATGACACAGGAGCTTTTATTCCTCAGGACTACAGGTTCTTGATGTCTCTGGATGGCTGCCTACAACCGTGGCAATGAGTGATGAATGCGTCTGTCTGTAGGACTGGCTGGCTATGGGGCTGGCTATCAGCAGAGTCTCAGGGCAGAACTTAGTCTTGCTGCTCAAACTAAGTCTGCCAAGCAGAAGTAGGACATCACTTGGAAGCCTGCTAGAAATACAGACTCCCAGCCCACAACATACCTATACACTCACGACCTGCATGTGAACAGGAATCCTAGAAGAATTGTCGGGAGCCCTGAAGGGCCTCCAGGAAACAGCCTTGGATGGTGCCCCTTCCCCACTGCAGCATGTTAGTGCCATTTCTGAGTTAGAAAACAATTCACAGCCATTTACCATCACAAACACAAGTCACTGTTAATATAATTAATGGGAAGATTACAGGTCAGAATTGAAATGGCAAAAAAAAATCTAGAGGAAAACTTGCTGACCATGGTTATCTCAGGATGTGAGGTTTTAGGAATTTTCCATTCTAATATATTTCCATCATGCTTGGATTTAGAATTTTTATTTTTATTTTAACTGCTGAGTCTGCATTTCTTCTAACATGGAGAAAAACAAAAGTTAAAATTACTGCTCATAAAATTCAACACAAGCCTGACCAGGTGGTAGTGCAGTGGACAGAGTGTCAGATGGGACGTGGAGGACCCAGGGTAGCAACCCCGAGGTCACTGGCTTGAGTGTGGGCTCATCAGGCTTGAGCACAGGCTCACCAGCTTGAGCACGGGGCCGCTGGCTTGACCCTGAGATCATAGACATGACCCCATGGTTGCTGGCTTGAGCCTAAAGGTCACTGGCTTGAAACCCAAGGTTGCTGGCTTAAGCCCAAGGTTGCTGGCTTGAGCAAGGGGTCATTCACTCTGCTGTAGCCCCTTGGTCAAGGCACATATGAGAAAGCAATCAATGAACAACTGAGGAGACTGAGGAGCCACAATGACGAATTGATGCTATTCATCTCTCTCCTTTCCTGCCTGTCTGTCCCTATCTGTCTCTCTCTCTCTCTCTCACACACGCATATATATTCATTCAACATAAACTGCATTAATAAGTAAAAAGACCAGACAACCCCTTATTGGTAAAATCAGCTAACCATGTTCTTTCCCTCTCTCTGCCAACATCTCTCTTGGCTCCTTGATTCCTGTCCCGTTTCCTGTTACCTGCCCCATTGCCGGTCACCACCCTGTTGTTCTGCTGTAGCTTGCCTTCTAAAAAGCAAATGTCACCTTCACAGAATGGGAGCACTGAAACAGAAATACCAAACAGATCCTTGTCCTCTGCTATAGAATGTTCCCTGTCCAGCGGGGAGGAAGACCCCACCCATTACTGGACACATCTCACTGAGGTAGCCAGCGGGTTCCTATAAGGTGCTACCCTAAACCGCAGAGTGACAGCCACTCGATTCCTGAGGAAGGGAAGCCTTCACTCTGTACTGATACAGAAGGTGGGCGGGGTAACAAGCCAGTCCAGCAAAGTCAAGCAGAATGTCCTCTGAATAAAATTAACAAAAATATAGTCAAAGAAGAATTAGAAATTAACACTATCAACACACATGCTCAAGAAAAAGCTTCTTTGGTAATGCCCTTCCAATAGTCAAAGCACCTGCCGCACTGATCTGTGGGCTTGAAAGGACAGCCGTGATGGGTGGATTGGGAGAAGGAAGGTCTCTGTTTTAAAGAGACCTAGGCCTGACCTGTGGTGGCGCAGTGGATAAAGCGTTGACCTGGAAATGCTGAGGTCGCCGGTTCAAAACCCTGGGCTTGTACGGTCAAGGCACATATGGGAGTTGAAGCTTCCTGCTCCTCCCCCCCTTCTGTCTGTCTGTCTGTCTCTCTCTCCTCTAAAATGAATAAATAAATAATAATTAAAGAGACCAAATTCCCTCTGCTCTGGCAATGGACCCCAAGCCATGTTCTCAGTCATTTCCAAACCAACTTTTCCCTCCCAAGTTGAAATCCGCTAAGTGATGGGCAAGAGATCCCAACCAGTTTTTCAGTTACACTTCCCACTGCAAAATTGCATGACTTCTAAAGTTATAAATTACTATGCATTGTAAGACCTGCTATTTATCAATTAGCTATTATTGTAGTGGGTTCTACCTTTAAGTGGATACATTTCCAAACTGGTCTGGGGGCCAAAATGGGGCGGTTCTTACATGTTCCCTTCTCTATCAAATTCTGGCTCTGACATTTATTGGTCCTGTACTTGGGCAAGTTTTTCTGTGCTTCACTTTTCTCACTTATAAAGTGGGAAAATGGTAAGAGTACCACCTTGAAGGGTAGTCAGAAGTACTAAATGGCACAACATGCATAGAACAGTACCTGGCTGGCATGTAGTAAATGTTTTTGTTGCTATCATTATTATTATCATCATGGCCAGATTAGGTCCCAAGGCTGCAACTTCCATCACTTCTGAATGATTCCAAACACATGCTTACTTCAAAGACATCGAATTCCCAGCTCTCACTGCACCACCTGGAGCTTAGCACTTAACACCCAGCTCTCCCTGGCTAAGCTCACAGCAGACCACACCATGCCAGTGCCCAGTGGCTCACCATCTCTGTCTCGTCTGAACAACAGGCATTCTCATGGAACAAAGCTCTGAGAGTTCAAATGTCTCTCTGTACATCACCTGCAAGGCAGTGCCCGAGCCTGTTTCCCACTTTTCTGTACTTCTTTCTGTGGACATCTCCAAACAATGAGGGCTTCCCGTTTCTACTGACACCCACTTTTGCACTTGCTAAGTTCTGAGGAAGCAGCTAACCCTACCCTCTTGGCCTAGGGAGGGGCTGATCTTTGAGTCTCAACGCCCCGCCTTGTACTCCTTGTGTCTGGGCAGAGCCAGTTATAGGCATCTCAAGTGAGAGGCTCTCATCAAAGATGGGAAACAAGAATCTGGGTTTGTCTGTGGGTTTTTCTTTAGGTGGAAAAATCACCAAGTGATAGAAAACTGTGATTTGTTGCTAAGTTAAAAAAAAAACAAAGAAGTTGCAGAGTGACATGTGAAGGACTCCACTGGGTGGATAGATGGATGGATGGAAGGAAGGAAGGAAGGAAGGGAGGAAGGGATGGAGGGAGGGAGGGAGGGAGGGAGGAAAAGAGGATGGGAGGAGGGGAGGGGGGAGGGGAGGGGAGGGGGGAGGGGAGGGACAAAGGAGAGGGTAAAGACCATTTGATGACCACTAGACCGAAGGCCTGAATGGCCTCAACTCTTTCAAAGAGTTGAGTCATACTCTTTGAAAAATAAAGATCTCTCAGAGAGTAATAAAAAAAAAGTCCATAATATTTTTTTAAATTTTATCTAGAAAATTAAATTTAACAGGGTGATAATGAGCAATAAGAGTACATAGTTCTTAGCTTTTTCTGATTTACTTATTCCACTCAGTATAATGTTCTCAAGGTCCATCCATTTCTATGTTGGTGGTTGTGCTACAGTAGGCGTGTTTATTTGCAATTTAAAAAGCGAAGGGAATGACTAAATGAGACATCATACTAAGCACAGATGACATCTAGGGTCATTTTCCAGGAGGAGTCATGATCCTTGAACCTTGGGTTTCCATACTTGCTAATGCTGACCAGCACCTACTGCCCAGTTGGCATAGAGTGGGTTTATGAGCATCCACCTCCTTCCTGCAGCAGCCCAAAGTAGGTGTATGGTTCCCATTTCACAGACAGCAGGGTGAGGAGGGCCTGACCCTGCTGAACTACAGTGGACCAGGCATGCAGTGAGTGCTTCAGCTGCACTGTCTGGCTCAACCTCATCACAGCCCCAGGGCTGACATTTTTATCCCAGCTCACACAGAGGTTGCTTAAAGTGTCAAGGGCAAACATCTGGCTCCTGGGCTGTAGGGTAAGTGAATTCTTTTTTTTTTTTTTTTTTTATTTATTTACAGGGACAGAGAGAGAGAGAGAGTCAGAGAGAGGGATAGATAGGGACAGACAGACAGAAACGGAGAGAGATGAGAAGCATCAATCATCAGTTTTTCGTTGCGACACCTTAGTCGTTCATTGATTGCTTTCTCATATGTGCCTTGACCGCGGGCCTTCAGCAGACCGAGTAACCCCTTGCTTGAGCCAGCAACCTTGGGTCCAAGCTGGTGAGCATTTTTTATTTGCTCAAGCCAGATGAGCCCGCGCTCAAGCTGGCGACCTCGGGGTCTCGAACCTGGGTCCTCGCATCCCAGTCCAACGCTCTATCCACTGCGCCACCGCCTGGTCAGGCGGGTAAGTGAATTCTAAGACAAGCCCACCCCACAGCTTCTCTCCATTCTGCAGGACCTGCCCTCTTGTTCTGTCCCTGCTGCTCCTGACGCTGAACCACTGAAGGCCAGAACACATGTCAACATCAGACTCCTAGCACAGTGCCCTGCACATTGGGTGCTTGCAACAAGTTTGTGGAACAAATGGGTTAATTCACAGGCAATTACATATATGCACACAACACCTCCTTCCAGCTTCTTATGTACTCATCGCACTCTGATTCCTTTGTCTTAGATGAGCCTAACACGTGACAAGTGTTGAAGACAAGCTTGTGAGTTAGTATGTGAATAAAACCAACCACAGATAAATGTTAGAATAACTGAAGTCAGTGGCCAAACACGGGCCACTGAATAAAGACAGGTGTGAGTGCTACAGAGTTCTCTAATGGGCGAAACCTGCAGAGCAAGAATCCGGAAACTGTGAAGGATTCCAATGTCACTGAACACTTAGAAAATAGTCTACATGTTAGTATGAAAAGAGTTTTAGTATCCCTTAAAGTTGTGTAGAATGCTCTTCTATAGGAAAGGAACCACCTATGTGGAAGGATAAAACTCTCACAAACTGTTGGCAGAAGTATTTTTTTTGTTGGTATTTGCTACAATTTTTAATTTGTAAACACTTCCTCTAGTAATTCTACTTGTAAGAATTTCTTCTATATTCTGTTTCAAAAACAAAGATATTTCCTTCATGAAAGCAGTTAACAATAATGCACTAAATAAGACCCTAAAGACATTTGGTCTTTAATGTACACAGCTCCACTGGCTACCCACCACAAAACACTGGTGTTTTTTCAGAACTACAAAGCTACTCATTTAGGAACTCCAGTACTATATTGTTCAGAATTTCTAGTAGCAATTAGCAGCTAGCTATCTTACTTCTCTGCGCTTACTTCTCTCTGAGGTGAACTAGCAGTGCTAAGAGCCTTCCAGAGAAAAGAATAAACATTATGCAGAGAAATCATAAACACTGCTTTTGTAATCAATTTAAATCTGAACTCCCAAATTTAGACAACCAGAAAATTGACAGCAAGCAGTGTGTTCTGACTTGTCCGAGGAGGGCGGAGTTTCAGACGCCTATGACAGAGTTTGGCTCTCTCAAACCAGCACAGGCGGACCTGTGTCTGCAAGTTTCCCATGTGCATTCCATCCTATTAAGTACAACACCCTGTCTCCATGCTAAGGAATCAGTGTTCCCACTTAAATACACTGAAAGCATCACACAGCATGGGAACCCAGCCCCTCCTGGGAAATCAAAAGCCTGTTTCACAGCCTAGCCTAAATATTGATTTGTTCAGATTATTTCAATGCCTTGTGATTCAATAAAACTACAAAAATTAAAAAACAAAACAAACAACCTACCTGTTTGCTACCATGCACTTTGCTCCTTGGGTTTCTACTCACCTCTTTGACTGCAGCTCATAATGTGGCAAAAATAAAACTGCCTCTTATTTTTCTCAGGTGATTAAAAAAATATGTTTCTGGAAATATACTAATAATAACTAGAAAAACTTGATAAAAGATTATAAATAAATGACAGGGCTGCTAAGTGTGTCTTTCAGCCATCTCTTTTAGATCATGTTCCAACATGTGTGCAGAATTAAAATGAAGATCAGAGGTCAAATTGGAATGTGCATGTTCTGCACTACTCCATCAGCGTTGGCCAAGGGGTTGGGGCATGAGAATGAGGGTCCAGCAAGGGGCCTGGACACAAGCGGTGGCCACATCTAGCCCAGCCTTTGAATAAGCTGAATTTTACACCTCGGCTTTCTCATGCATGAGGAGGAAAAGGCTAAAGCTGGTCTTTCAAAAAGTAAACTTACCTTTGGGTGGAAGCAACCCAAATGTCCATCCACAGGTGAATAAATGAACAAAATATGGTACATACATAAAATAAAATATTACTCAGCCTTAAAAAGGAAGGAAATTCTGACACCTGCTACTGCAGAGAGGCACCTTGAGGACATTATACCAAGTGAAATCAGCCCGACAAAAAGTGACAAATACTGCATGATTCTATAATACTTATATAAGGTTCCTAAGAGTAGTCAGATTCAGAGAGACAGAAAGTGGAATGGCAGTTTCCAGGGGTTGGGGTTGGGGTTGGGGATGAGGAGGTAGTGTGTAATGGGCATGATCATTAGTACCAAATGGGGATTAAAGTATCAATACTAATTTTTAGTTGGGGAAGATGAAAAAGTTCTGTAGATGAATGGTAGTGATGGTTACAAAGCAATGTGAATGTAGTTAATCCCACTGAACTGTACACTTAAAAATGATTAAAATGGCATATTTTATATCACACATATTTTACCACAACAACCAAAAGAGAGAGAGAGAGAGAGAGAGAGAGAGAGAGAAGAGAGAACTCACCTTTGAAGTTGCCAATATACAGACCAGGCAGGATCTAGGGGAGAGACACAGACCAGACATGAGTGTCACAACCTGAAGCTGACGGTGTTTGAGCACAAAAGCTGGGTCCTCATCAGAGTAGTTGGGAGCATAGCTCAGGCTTTCCCCCTGCCACATCTGCTTCCAGAACCTCCCTAGATAAACAGCATGTACAACTAAGTATCCTTGTCTCCAGGGCTCTGGCCTGTCCACGGCCAGTAGTCAGCCTGCCCAAACAACCTAAGGATAGAAGCAGGCTGGTGCCCATCAATGCACAGAACTAGGAGGACCAGGAACCATTACAAGACCTCACGGATTCCCGTTCCTTTCTTACTTCAAGCCCCTTAAAGGCTTGCTCCCTGGCATCCTGAATCTAGCTCCAAACCCAGGTGCCTCCAGCATTCCCTGCATGCCCCTTCCCCACGACTCCTCCTTTTCTCACTGCACCCTACACACCCCTCCACCACCCTACACACCTCCTCCACTTCCCAGGCTTGTTTCACGGTTCCAACAGCTGCCCTCTGCTGTTCCCACTGTTAGGCAGCTCTGAGTCATGCTCAAAGGAGGCCTGTTTTGATCCCAAGTCTGGGATAGACCCAGCTTCAGTGCCCGGTCTACTGTGCAACCCTCACACTGATACCATCACAAGGGCATTACGAGATGAAAGTCCGTCCCCCCTGCTGGACAGGAAAACTCTCTGGGCAGCAAACACATCCTGTCGCTCACAGCTGCATACCTAGCTCCTGGCTCAGGGCCTAACTCATGATTATCATTCATGCGTGAAATCAGTGGTAGTCAACCTGGTCCCTACTGCCCACTAGTGGGCATTCCAGCTTTCATGGTGGGTGGTAGTGGAGCAACCAGAGTATAAATAAAAAGATAGATTTAACTATAGTAAGTTGTTTTATAAAGATTTATTCTGCCAAACTTAGCTAAAATCCGACATAAAGTACTTGGTAATTATTATTATATGCTTTAACTTGCTGTAACTCTGCTTTATAAATTTTATAAAGTAAAGTTACTTTCCTACTTCATAAATCACCATTACTGTGGAATCTTGTGGGCGGTTAGAAAATTTTACTACTAACAAAGATACAAAAGTGGGCAGTAGGTATAAAAAGGTTGACTACCCCTGCACTAAATGAATGAATAGACTGTCGAATGTGCAAGTTAATTAAGAACATATAGGTGCTGGATGGTGGCTCAGTGGTAGAGCATCAACCCAGCATGTGGAATTCCCAGATTCTATTCCTGCTCAGGGCACACAGAAGTGACCATCTGCTTCTCCACCCCTCTCCCTCAGCTTCTTTCTCTTTTTCTCCTGAAGCCATGGCTCGACTGATTCGAGCATGTTGGCCCTGGGTGCTGAGGACGGTTCCGTGGAGCTCCCACCTCAGGTGCTAAAAATAGCTCTGCTGCAAGCATGGCTCCAGATGGGCAGAGCATTAGCCCTGGCATGGGTTGCCAGGTGATTCCTGGTCAGGGAATGTGCAGGAAGGAGTCTATCTTCCCCTCCTCTCAATTAAATAAATAATTAAGAACATATATTTGCTCTTAAACATCTACTTCTCCTAGCACAGTCATTCTCAAACCAAACTATCCATCAGAAAATCACCAGAATGTGTTAAAAATTCAAATTTCTGGATGAGCCCCCAACCCTTATACAGAATGATTCAGTAGACTGGAGATGAGAACCAGGTACTGTATTTTAACAAGCACCCATCAATTTGTAAAATATAAAACAGTTTGTAAAATATAAAACTAGAAACTAATTCTTGCCTTGCCAATACTTTGTATGGAAACTCTGAAATCCAAACATGGACACTGCTTTGGAAGCTACAGCACCTGATATGATTTCCAAATGCAGGCAGCATACCAGCCTTGATGACACTTCCCTGCAGACCCCAGGGCCCAGGCAACACCTTACCTCAGCGTCACCCGCCCACACCCCCCTCTACTTCACACTTCCTATTTTTGTGCACTCACACCAAGAAATCTGAAAGCAGCACATGTAATGCTCTTCATGGGCGTGGACTTCTTCAAGCACCTTTTCCCTTACTAAAAAATGGCCTGTGTGCAAATCACTGCAGGGGCTTTCTTACCTGCTCTACCTAAAGCAGCCATGCTTGCACATGCTGTTGTCGAGACCTTCCAATCCAGAAAAAATACACAAATGCAAATAAGCTTAACAGACATCAAATAAGTCATAGATTAGCAAAGTCCTACCCACCCAAAAGCAGCAGCACCACCAGAACTCCAAGAAGCAGTTGGAAGTCACTCTGACAGGAGATTCCTCTCTCCTCTGGCCTCCACTTGTGCCTCATTAAGCACTTTCTTCTCCTCAATATCCCCCCAATTTATTTGCTCCTCTTGGAACTTTTGTGCAGCTCCCTTGTTTGGTTTCTTACGCTCTCCCCTCTTATTTATTACAACAGCTTACTAGATGTCATCCTGCCTCTGGGCTTGCCAGCTTCAAAGGGTTCCTCACTCTGCCTCCACCAACATGCAAAGTCGATCATATAGTATTTCAGGTTAAAATCTTCTTAGGGTTCCAAATAATATCAGGATGACACCCGAATTCAATACCTCAGCAAGTGACACCTTCAAGGACTAAGGTGCTACAGCCTCTGCCCTATGTCTAACTCCTTCCCAATCTTCCCCACACCCATGGACGCAAAGACAGGTGAGGCCCTCCAATTCCAGCCCCCAGGTTTTAAAGGAAACAGCCCAATTTTCAAATACTGTCAACTATATTTAAAAAAACAAACCCTTAAATATTGCAATAGATAAATAAACACATCTTCAGACTAACTATGGCCCATGTCAGTCTAATTTATTTGCTGCCTGCATCATATCTGTGAATATGGTTTCTCTACCTTGATTGGTAGGTACTCAAGTAAATGGTTTTTTCAATAAACATGTAAATAATGTGAATAGGGTAGGAGGAGGCAAGTAAAGAAGAGATATGAAAAACAATGATGAATGAAACCCACAAGCTCAAACTTTGTCTCTTTCTGCCCTGGCCAGGTCTCCATTTGGATGCTCCCTGCGGGGGAGCACCCTGAGTACTGCCAGGCTGACAGCTGGCAAAGACAGAGGTCTGAACTTACAAAAATCAAGACATCAACTTACTAAAAATTACTTAAGATGGACATTTTGTATGCATTTAAACATATTTCCAAACAGTACAAGGAGAGGACAGAGTTGTGTAAACTTTTAATTTCATTTTCCAGACCAGACCAGAAGAATAAGCTAGAGTTTCAAAGACTGGAAATAAAAAGCAAACTGCTCAATCTCAGTTTCTTTCGTAAAGCATTACAAAACAAGATCAAGAAAAGCTGGAGAATTGGCCATTGGCAGGGAGAAACCTCACATTTTTGTTTCGAAGAATAAAAAGACCATGAATAGTTAAACTTCTACACCAATCAGCTTGTTAATTCAAACTTAAAACTAAAAAAAAATTTGGCTTGACTTCTCCAATTTTATTGTGGTTAGTAATTCCTAAATACAGAAAAAGAGAAAATACAATGAAACAAAATAATTTTCCAGCAAAGAGATGGCTTATAGAGGAGACTAGGGAAGAGGTGAATATTCATCTGGGACAACATGGCTGACCAATGAATTCACAGCATCTGAACTCAAGCCAGAAGCAAGAACACAGCAGGAGTGAAATCATCACCACCTGGTAGGAAGTAAAGATAGATCAAACAAAGAAATTCGCACATGTGACCCGGGAATGTTCTATGACTATAAAAGAATAAGCTCAGAATTGGTCCCTAATCACCTCTGAGCCTTAGAAACAATTCTTCCCTCTGCAAAGGATGTTCTCCCCATTGTTTACCTCTGTGGCTCCCTGTCACTTAGGTCTCCCATAAGAGGACAGCTTGTAAGGAGGTCTTACCCAACCAGTGAACTCCCTAACACCCTCCTCTATCACATCACTGTGTTTTATTTTCTTCAAATTAATCAGTGCCTAAAGTTATTTTATTTGTTTACTTTTCTGATTGACCTTGAAGCAGGAGGCATGTCAATCTTGTGCCCTACTGTGACCAAAAACCTGCCACATGAAAAGATTATCACAGAAGGAAGATGCTCTCTGACACCGCTGGTCAAAAAAGATTATTTTCTGTTAAAAGACCATCTGGAGATAGATAATGAAAAGTAATAATACTTTGCGACTATGCTAAACGCTTTCCATGGTTGATGGCTCCCCCTGATCAACATCATTCATATCCACACTTTCCTAACACTGGTCACCCTTAGCCACAAAAAAAGCTCTTAAGCACAAAGAATACTGCTTCTAAGGCAAGGAATATTTTGAGTTTACTTTTTAAACATTTCTCTTAATATTTCTTAGTATTTCAGGGTGCCATGGAATCTAAGACCACCACCCAAACAGATGTAAGGGAGAAAATTCCTGCTCAAGTAGCAGTACAAGGTAATGGGGGTGGGAGTCATTCTCCAGCAGTCAGGGAGGACTTTCTGAATTTTAAAGCCAGGGATGAGGGGAAGAACTTTGGTGGATTCCTGAAGGATTAAATATCACAAATGCTTAATGCCATTTGGCTATAGACTTAACCCATTTGCACTTATAAAAGTAAGAATCTGAGACTACTCTTTGTACACTTACATGCCTTAAGCATCTGTTTCTTCAATACTAAATAAAACTGCAACATTGGAGAAAGAACATACCCTGGGAGACCACTGTCATGAAGCTATGTGTCCATTAGCCCGTCAGACACAACTGCATAGGTGTGCTACTCATACTACACTCACCTCCCACAGGACTAATTTGGGTGGCAGGAACTTCTTGTCTTTCACACTTATTTCCCACTACAGGATCTAGCACAGTGCTTCGACAATATCAGGTGTTCAATAACATAATTTCATGAATGGGTGTATAGACAACCAAATGAACTATGAAGGAAGCCAAGTCAGATAGAAACAGCAGCATCTGATAGCACAAAGATGTCTGATTTCCAACTCCCTTACCATATGAAAGCAGTGGGATGAACCTGCATCTGAGCTCAAAGGAAAGACTTCTACCATCTTTAAAATCAGTGGGAACAGGGTTCCCAACCCAGCTCTGATACTTCCTAGTATTAGGACCTTTGTCACAGTCCAGCCACGACGAGTCTATTACGGGGTCTTCGAACAGGAAAAGGTATGGAATTGAAATAAATGATAGACAGGGACTTAAAGATATATATACATACAGATGGGTTCAGGAGGACGCCACGGCAAACAGTCTCTACTGTTCCTTAGCCGTAATATGCCTGCTCCCATAAACACATCCACTTTTATTTATAGAAAAAAATATAGTCCATCAGCAATTCAATTAAGTTTCCAAGGTAACTCAAAGACATCCCCCACCATTCCATCCAAATCTACTTTACACTAATAAGAAACTTAGCTTCCAGCCTCCTCCGGAGAACATGGGTGAGACAAATGAGAATAAGGTGTAGCTCTTTGTTAACTAGGCAAAAGAGGTGGGGTTTGGGCCCAGCACCTCTGTCCAGATTGCAAAAATACCATTTATTTATTCGGTCCCCAACAGACCTTAGTCATGCTATTAAATCTCTCCACTTCTCCATTTCCCAATCTGTACAAAAAGGAAAGACAGACTGATCTCCCAGGGCTGCAGTGAGGCTTAGATTTTATAAACTGCAGGCACATAACATGAGGCTAATAAAACTAATAGGTCACAACTGCTTTGTTTTCTTTCTGTATGTCATTACCTTCAACTGGCGAGAATTCCAGAAGCCTCTTTCTCTTACAATCTCTGCATAACACACTGTGTACACCTATCTGAGACAGTCATGACGTTCTCCTACAGGAGACTGAACATATGGATAAGATCCATGGGGGTCATGAAATAGATATAAAAACTGCTACACTCAAAGCAGTCAGGACAGCATCTGCATTGTTTAGTTCTTAAGTTTCCTTTTGCAAGGATAACCAACTTGACTAAGGTTGGAAAGAAATCTTGTTCCAGTAACATCATGACACACGTACTGTAAATTATGTGTTTACTTCTAAGGGCATTGTATGTAGCTCATAAAAAGTTCTCGGAAAAGCATTTCTATAGTGAGCACCATATAATAATTCCACTGATTCTACATACAAATCAGTCCTTCTTCTTCTTTTTTTTTACATACAGGGTAACTATGAAACCTAGCTCCAAGTCACACAGTAATACATGAACAAATTTAGTGAAGACTTTAATTCCTGGCTTCCAGCAGCCTACTTTGCCACTAACCTTCTAACTTCGAGCAATTCATTCTGATCTCAGCTTAAACATCTGTACCCCAGCAGGATCTTTGGCCTGGCTTGAATGACACTTCTAGTTTCTTCTCATCACATCTATCAATACATACCCCAGGATCCTGAAATTGCCTGTCTTATCCTCTGCTGTCTCCATTCCTCCCTACCCTGTGTCAGCATGCTCGCTCTCTTTCTTCCGTGTTGTGTAATACAGTAGCCATTAGCCACAGTAGCTGAGTACTTAAAATGTAACTATTCCCAAATGAGATATGATTTAAGTAAAAAATACACACCAGACTTTAAAGATTTAGTACAAAAAAATGTAAACCATTCTATGAATAATTTTATATATTAGTTACAGGTTGAAATGACAATATTCTGCATATATTTCAGTTACATAAAATAATTACTAAAATTAATTTGACCCATTTACTTTTTAAATGTGGCTACTAAAAAATTTGAATTAAATATATGGCTCACATATATATATCATATATATATTTTAGAAAGAGAGACATAGAGAGAGACAAATAGGGACAGATAGATAGGAAGGAGAGAGATGAGAAGCATCAATTCTTCATTGTGGTACCTTAGTTGTTCATTGATTGCTTTCTCATATGTGCCTTGATGGGGGAGGTGGGGCTACAATCGAGTCAGCAACCCCTTGCTCAAGCCAGCAACCTTGGGCTTCAAGCCAGCGACATTTGGACTCAAGCTAACAATCTTTGGGCTCAAGCCAGTGACCATGGGGTCATGTCTAAGATCCCACGCTCAAGCAAGCGACCCCACGTTCAAGCCAGCAACCTTGGGGTTTTGAACCTGGGTCCTCTGAGTCCAGTCCAATGTTCTATCTGGTTGGTCAGGCTGGCTCTCATATTTCTATTGGGCAATTGCAGGTCTATACTGGAGTTCTGTGAAGGACCAGTTCTGTGCCATTACCAGTATACTCTCACAGCACCTGACTATACAGTGGTACCTTGAGATACGAAGAGACCAACACACAAAATATTTTTAAGATATGAGCTGCGACTCCGTCTGTATTTTTGTTCGAGATCCGAACGAAATTCCAAGATACGAGTTGTGATTTGGCAAGCTGCAGCTAGTTGGCGCATTGGCGCATTGGCGCATGGGTCCAGTATCAGCAGTTTGATATATGAGTTGACTGACTTACGAGCTCGGTTACAGAATGAATTAAATTCATATCTCAAGGTACCACTGTAATAGCAAGTACACAATAAATATTTGTTGAATTAAGGATGTCTCTATATCTGTCTGCACATCTGTTTCTCCATCTCTACATTGGAGACAGTGGTTCCATTTACAATACAAGGTGGTTAGGATAATAATACCATCAAGGAATGTATTATTTTCTCTGAAAGGTAAGATTATTATGTGACTATGACGGCTTTTGCTGAAAACCCTGAAATTAATTTTGAACCCCTGGGCAATCATTTGTATTTTGAAATATGTTCTTTGAATTACAATATAAACATAATGAATTAAATACTGAAAGAAGTGGAGCGCAAACAATTTAAGTGGGAAAAAAAGGTAGAAAGAACCAAAGGAGAGCTGAGGTATGACCACCATTAATGGGAAAGCAGATAGGGCCCACAAACTTGGGAAAGCAGCTTTTTTGTTCTGTTTTGATTGAAAAGCAGAAGACTCACGGTGCTGATGGAGTCCCGTACTAATAATGGGGACATGATGCAAGTATTTATCCAAAAGACACATAGTCTGTTTCCAAACTTGATCAGGGCCCACCTATTATGCCCACCCCCACTATACAAAAACATCCTACACACAATGAATGATTTTGGTTACCAAAAAACCTTATGGAGGCCCAAAACACACAATAGTTCTTTCATGAAATGGATCTGCAGAACACACGAAATACAAACTGGGCAAGTTAAAAGAGTTAAGTACGCAGGATGATCTCTACTGCACTTTTCCTTCCCCACCTTGTCGCCTAACACTTCCTACTCCACACCTAACCCTCCAGCTTGAAGAACCAAATCAGTGCTGATCCCTGTGCTGAGACAAATCAAAATAGAAAGCCCAGTGTTACATCCACCCAATATGCAAGTTTCACCGTATGTGGAGAAGTGGGTGAATGGAATTCAATGAGGGAACAGAAGCAGAAGACCAGAAGTTAATCTCTGGCCAAGAACCATTTCAAAGACCTGTGAATTTGTCTTTGTTGAGGGCTTTAAAAAAAGTTTTCTAAGTCTGTTCCCTTAAATCAGCAGTATCAGATCAGAAACCCTTTAACCTTGCGATTTACAGGAATACATACATTCCAGGCAACTCACAACTGCTACAGCTGGAATCTGGTACGTCCCCGTGGCAAGAAAAGTAAAAGACTATCCCAAAGCCTAGAAAGTGTGTGTGTGTGTGTGTGGGGGGGGGGGGGGGGGGTGTCTGGAGAAATGAGAGCAAAGGGTGGTGACCAGAACAAAGAGCACTGCATTTTCTAGAACGCATCATCAGCACAAGAAGCCGGCCAACAGGCTGCACTTGCTGCAGAAGCCACCTAACCCAGGATAAATTAGCCCTGAACTCTTCTCTTGTCCCCTAGCCCCCACCACCAACCTCAGGTATTTAAAAACACCTTAGGACTTAAGTCTCGTCAAATTCTCTGTCCACCAGAAAGAGGTATCTGGACACACAGGGGGAAAAAAAATCTGGAGGAGAGAAGGAAGTTAGACTGGAAGACACCTATCTACTCCAGTGCAGGGTGGTGACGCTTCAAGAGCCCCGTCTGGGAGTGAAGGGGCGGGGAGTAGAGAAAGAAGAAACCGCAGTGCTCTGAGCAAAGCCGACGTGTCGACAGAGCAGCTCCCAATGCTTTTAAAGGGCACGGCGGGCTGCCAGCCCAGAGCGCCGCGCGCCCGGAAGCGGCGGGGCGAGAGGGGCCTCCAAACACAGCCTCGCCGGCGCCCCCCATGCCCGCCCCTCCCCCACGGCCAGGTCGCCCCGCGAGGCAGAGGGGGCGCGCACCGGGCGACTGCGGGCCTGGCTCTCCCCGCACACGCAGCGGCCGGAGGGGAAGGCTGACAGTGGAGGCAGAAAGGGCAGAAACGAGAGAAAGACACGTTACCTTGTTCATCCCATTCCCCATGGTGGCGGGGTGCGCGCTCGGCACCCTGGGCAGAGAGGGCGCAGGCTCCCCGATGGCGTTACCACCCGAGGAGGAGGAGGAGGAGAAGGAGGAGAAGGAGGAGGAGGAGGAGGAGGAAGAGGAGCAGGTGGGGCGGAGGGAGGAGGCTAGGCAGGAATGTCGTGCTAAGTATCAACAACAACGACAATCCGGGACGTCCGGGCGGCGGGGGCGGACGGACGGAACGGCGGCGTCCCTGCGGGGAAACGATGTCGCGCTGCCCCGGACACCCGGTCGCGGCGCTCGCAGTACTCGGCCGGCTCCGTGGGACGTGGGGTCGGCGGCCAGACGGGGGCGAGGGAGGGGGAGGGGAGGGCGCGGGCTGGAGTCGGGGCCGCGGGGCGGGCGCGCGCGCACGCGCATTCCGGGAACCCGCGGCGGGGCGCGGGGGTCGCGCAGGTGTCGCCCCCGTCCGGTGGCGGAGCGTCAGCGGGCCGGCTCCCGGGAGACCTTTTCCCCTGGAGTGGGCCTGTGGGGCGGGGGCGGCGGCGGCGGCGGCGGCGGCTCTTACGGGCAGTCGCCGCCCCGCCCGGGCTGCCTGGGTGAATCAGGTGCTCATCACCGCGGCCGCCCGCCCCGGGTTTTCTGAAAGCGCAGATTTAGGCCCTGATCGGGGGATTCCTGTGGCCCTCCCCCACCCACGGAGACCGAGAAGCGCACCCGTTTAGGAAAGGGGGGCTCGCTTAGTCATGTCTGGAATGACCCTACGTCCTTTCGCTGGGGAGCAGAGGGCCAATCTCAGACCCTGGTTTTGGATTCCGTGTTTCCCCTTCTTTAGATTATAAAGTGTCTCTAGTCTAGGTGGATGGTCGTGCTGGGACACTTGCTTTTGGAAAGCCCCTGTCCTTTCTAAGCGACATAGTGTCTGTCGAGAATGGAGCACGTTCCATCTGTAGCAGTTTTGAGTGTTCGTCACCCTTCCTAAACTTGAACTTTCTGGGGACAATCCTTGATATTGGGGTTTCTCAATTTCATTTTTATATGCTCAGCAATGCCCTGGGCATAGCAGGTGCTTAATAATATTTGTTAAATGAACATGTGCATCCCTCTACTATGGCTAAGCTCACCACTGATGACCTCATTTCATTTGCTCCTCCTTACTCACCCAAAGTTACAACCACATTGGCTTTTATGTGTTCCCTGAAGCTAGCAGGCTTCGTCACATATTTGGACCTTTGTGTTTGCTGTGATCTCTACCTAGACATCTCAATCTTTACCTCTGCATACCACCAAATGTCACCTTCCCAGAGAGACTTTTCCTGACCACCACCCCCATCTAACGTAGATTCTCCAGTCACCATATTAACTCTATAGTCTTTTCTTCGTAGCACTTAATGTGATCAGACAGCATCATATTTATCTGCTTACTTTTTCTCTGCCTCACTAGAAAGCAAACTCCAGAGGAAATGGACCATGCCCATCTTATCACTACTATAGGCAGTACCTAGTCAAACAGAGTTCAGTAAATATTTGTTGAATAAATTAATACATTTCGGGGGCTGAGAAAACAGCAGTGAGAAATGCTGACATTTGGAAAAGAACTTGCAGACTCCAGCTTGGCCATTTCTCTCCTGTATGCCACATCATCTATGAAACAACAGGTACCAAATCCTTGCATGTAGGAAGCTGCCACTCAGAGTGTACCCAAATTGTCTACTGTTGGTCAGATGGGACCCAGACCAGGCATCATACTGTGTGCCCCTTGCTTTTGGAGTGTTTCTTTCCTACCACCTTCACTTCCTCTTCACTTGGGCAGCCAACCTCTTACGCCTCTGCTCCCCACTGTCATTACTTTTACTGGCTTCCTTCTTGACTGCCAGCGGAATTTCAAGACTCACCTTTGTTCCCAAATCTCAGAGTGATCATGGGAAAGATGACCACCTTTTCTGACCATTTTCTTATTCCTTAATATAGGCATTGGACAATGAATTTTTGAATGTCCAATCCAGGGATCAGTTGAACGATTTCTGTTTTCCATCACTCTACGTGTGCTGTTATTGCTTCCAGTAGCCAGTAGAACTTTCGAGAACACAACTACTTCTTAAGTTGGTACATGCCCATAAGTGACAAACCCTCTCCAACTTTTGTCATTTATTTTGAGCGTGTCCTTTCTCTTATTCAGTTCTTCTCAATGTGTTTCTTTAATTCAGATCGACAGTGTAGTAATCTCTTCGAGGTTCAGAAACTGCTGTGGCTATTTTCTAATAGTCAAAGTGGCACTGTGCCCTGCGTTCAGTATGGCCCTATACGAGCCACAGGCTCAACTTTAGATTTCATATTGTCAATTTTCAGATTTTGTAAATTTCTTATTTTGTGTGTGTGTGCGTGTGTGTGTGTGAGGGGTCCCCCTGCATTCCCCTCCATGCTAACCTAGACCTAACCCCACCTCCCTCCATCACAACAATACACTGGGAACAAAATTTTTGTTGCATACACAGAAACACTTGTTCTTACCTAATTCAAGTGTGCTGATCTCAAATCTGACATTAATTTTTCTCTGTAAGCTACAGTTTTTTAGCAATTCAAGATTTTAAGTTTTTATCTTATTGTAAAATTTTCAACATTTAGTCTAACAATGAAGTAGAATGTCTTCTTGGGCATCATCTTTGTGAAAATATAGTAACATATAATGCATTAAATACACTAATACAATAAAAGATATGATTGCATCAGAATTTGTCTACAAATTCAAAATAGAACATATTAAAACACTTATTTTAATCATAAAATTTGCACAAAACGTATTTAAATTCTATTCAGGCAAAAATTTCTGTTTGTAGCTCTTGCGTTTGTATACTTGAGGACAATCTCCTTTGATGCTCCGGCAATAGTCTACTCATCACTAACAGCTCCAAGATTTTCGGGAAACTTATCAAGGTGACTATTCAGGTAATGAATCTTAACGCTCATGTTACATCCAGTGTCGCAGAAAGCCAACCAGAAGTTCCTTTGAAACAGAAGTTCATAGTTTTCTGGGTTTTTTTGTTGCCAAGGAAGTTCTTTTTACTGCCATGCTGCTTTCTCCTCCTTATTCATCTTTCTGGCAAATTCTTCGTCATGTATGAGGGTTCAAATTTGAGGTCCATCGAATACACTTGCTTTTATGTTCTCAAAAGATGAGGCAGGAAAAGCAAAAATAATATGTTGAAAGCATTCACTTTCTCTATTCAAAGCCTGAACAAACTGCTTTATTAAGCCAAGTTTGATGTGAAGTGGAGGAAAATGATCCTGTCTTGATTAACTGCAAGTTCATTCACAATATTTTGCATCCCTACTTCCAGAGCTTCAAGTTTTGACCACTCCTTCTGTGTCCAGTGTTTCTCCCAAGCTCAGCTGTCCCACAAACACAGAAAGCAAGGATACTTTGTGAATCCTCTCTGTTGTCCTAGCAGGAAATTTACCATTTTAAGATCCACACAAATGATCCAGTTATGCTCCTCATGCTTCAGAAAGTCAAGGACAATTTTTATGTTATTCTTACTAAGTCATTCAATTCGGGTTGGCTAAACTGCTGAGGGGTTAATGACTGCTCGGTATCAGAAGAAGACCATTCAGATTCTACAACCATTTCCTCATGCATCTTACCAAAATACACTTGATCACCATGTTCACTTTCTTCATCCTTAGAAGAAATAAAACCATTGAAAACTGGAACCGGGAGTGTCTCGAGATAGGTTGTATTGCTGAAGGAATATTAGGATATGCGATCATATGCCGTTGTTTCTTGCCATTGCCCTTTGTATGGATCAGACAGCAGAAATAACAGTCACTGCTGTGGTCCTTAGGTTCATGCCAAACAATGAGAATACCAAAAGGCATTCCTTTGCGTTTTCCTTTTGTCCTGTCACGAAGCATTTCCTCACAATTATGACACACAATATGAGGAACCCAATTCTTGTCTTGATTGCCAAGGGGAACTTGAAAATAGATAATATATGCACGTGTCACAAATGATGAAATATTGTGCCTTTGACGTTGAAGTGTGTAACAGCCACATATATAACAGAAGGTGTCAGAACTATTCTTACATTTATGCCTACTTGAAGAAGCCACAGTTCAATCTTAAAACAAAATAAGAGGGTGTTTTTTATCAGATAACAATTTTTTACATTTAAAAACAACTACAATTATGTAAAAGTTGTATGTTTTACAACTACATTTTGTAAAACATTAATTGCTTTGTGGTTATGTTCAATCCAAGAGTTGTTGCCCTTTAACTCCAATTTAAAAACCAATGCATGCCATTAACTGTAACAAAAAGAAATTAAAATTGCATAAAAACTAGAGCATGCACCAAAAAACGGATTTCAGTTTGGAATCAGCAATGCAGAAATATATAGAAACAGTTCTAAAACCTCATGCAATAGAAAATGAAAAAAAAAATTGTTCCTCACTGTTATCAGCTTGTCAAGCCTGCATTTCTATGACTTAAAAAGAAAAGGGAACGTCCAGTTCAATTTGGCAACTTTTCCTGGTTGTCTCTCTTTTCACAGTACCCAGTTGGAGCTGAAACTCCTGCTGACCTGATAGCCTACCCACTTCCAAGCTCCTTTCTTTCTTCTTTCATAGCTCCTGGTGATAGAAAGTAGGGAAGGAAGGCATCTCCTAGTCAAAGCTGGCATGAATCTCCTTTAGAGTTATTTAAAGGAGAATATATTTGCATTTCTTCACTCATAAAATTTTTAAGAAATGATAAGCCTAGTGAAATTTTACATCATTTAAGATTTTTACTTCCACTTTCCTTCCTGCTGTTTTTATGTCTTTCGGCACACCCAACACTACAGATTTTTGGCAACAACTCCTAAAGAATTAAGCCTTCCTATGTGCCCAGTGAGAAGTGATCTGTCAGTCATGTGGGCCAGGTCCATACATATGTGGTAAAGGATAACTAGTTAGTGAGCAATTCTTTGAACTTTAAGGTGAGAATGTGTGAAACCCCACAAGCAGAAGCTTAACCATTACAGTCAGCCAAATCATTAGGGGTGTTACTGATAATTTCAGAGAATTGAAATAAGTTTCTGCCCAAGTGAGAATTAGTTATGTAATTTTTCTTGGCCCTTTGAACATACTGTAATCCAGAGATTCTCAATTTTTAGCACTGCTGACATTTTGGGCTGAATAATTATTATTCTTTTTATTGTCAGGTTGTCCTTTGCATTGTAGGCTATTTGACAGTATTTCTGGCCTCTACTACTATTCATCAGTAGCACTCCTCAGTTATGACAACCAGAAATGTCTTCTTCAGCCCTTGAAGAGCAAACTGTACCATCTGTATGTTGTATTAATGTACAATGGGGCCACAGAAATGAAATCTCTCATGCTTTCTCTCTGTGAATCTTTCCCTCTATCTTTTTCTCACTTGATAGCCAGTTAAATCTACACTAACAGACACTAATTCTTTGCAAAAATTTTAGGTTACACTATCCAATAAAAGAACAAATTAAGAACAATAAATTGAAATGAAGGGGGTCGCGCGCGCGCGCGCGGGACGGGGCGGGTGGGGAAGGATCGCTGGCGAGATCTGGAGGCAAGGCTCTAGCTCCCGCCTCCGCCCTGGCCCCCAGCGCCCACCGGGTCAATCCGGCTCAGTTTTGATCAAAGCGATCCTTATCTTCAACAACCGTGGGAAACCGCGGCTAAGTTCTACCAGCCTTACAGTGAAGATACACAATAACAGATCATCAGGGAGACTTTCCATTTGGTATCTAAGAGAGATGAAAATGTTTGTAATTTCCTAGAAGGAGGATTATTAATCGGCAGATCTGACAACAAACTGACTTATAGACATTATGCAACGTTATATTTTGTCTTCTGTCTGGATTCTTCAGAAAGTGAACTTGGCATTTTAGATCTAATTCAAGTATTTGTGAAAACATTAGACAAGTGTTTAGAAAATGTCTGTGAAATGGATTTAATTTTCCATGTAGACAAGGTTCACAATATTCTTGCAGAAATGGTGATGGGGGGAATGGTGTTAGAGACCAACATGAATGAGATTGTTACACAAATTGACACACAAAATAAACTGGAGAAATCTGAGGCTGGCTTAGCGGGAGCTCCAGCCCGTGCTGTATCAGCTGTAAAGAATATGAATCTTCCCGAGATCCCAAGAAATATTAACATTGATGACATCAGTATAAAAGTGCCAAACCTGCCCTCTTTTAAATAAAATAATTTTAAAGGCCACTCCCAGGTGAAATCCAGGGGGAAAAGTCATCTAAGTTTACCATGCAGTTGTTTACCAAAAATAGAGGAAGACAGTCTTAACTTTTGCTCTTGGATTTAAGTCAAGGTACTGTATAGAAGTGTGAAATCAGTATGATGGTTCAATGTTGTTTTTCTTGCTCAGTGATTTTGAAGAAATTGAGTAGTTCCAGTGTGATTTTTTTCTTTCTTTTCTAAACTGCATTCCTATGCCCACCTAAGGCATGCCTCTAAGCATTGGCTACAACAATATTTCAAAAAGTGTTTGAAACATTTTAAATTACGTACAACCCAAATTTTTGGTGTTTTGTATTGATCACAAGTGCAGCATTCCTTACTTCTTTCTGTTATTTGTCACAATTGTTATTTAAAGAACCAAGTATGTATTGCATGAAAACATTATGACCTTTTCTTTTTAGTTTAAATAAACTCCAAGGTAACTGGACTGCTAAGCAAAAAAAAAAAAAGAAAAGAAAAGAAAAAAGAAATGAAGAGCTAATCTAGCCAAAGCATGACTGAAAGGAACAGAAAGCCAGAAACTAATGAATGTGGAAAGAAGAAAAGAGGGCACTGTCTAGAAGTACCGAAGTAAAAGCATAACACATCTTCTGTTTCCCCAGAACTGTCCAGAAAGAGGGCTCCAAGTTGATTGCTTCAGGCCATGCAGAGCAGCCTAACCATGAGGATGGGCCTCTCAATGACCTCAACCTTTGAAAGACCACCCACCAATTTCCAGCCCTCCAAGGTATCTTCTGATTATGAAGTTGATTTCCTCTTTACACTCAAGAGATTTGGAATATATATATATATATATATATATATATATATATATATATATGAGGTTTTGAGAGCTTGAATGTCAGAGCACAGAAATCTGAAGATGGTGGGGACAGAGAAGAACAGCAAGAAGAGTAGATATCTAGGTAAGCCAGCAGAGCAGTTATGGGGTTGGACAATCTGGGAGGAGGTGAATGGAGAGATGCTAGCAAGCATTTAATGGGAGAGTTGTTAAGGTCTGTCAGTATGTAGAGTTTCTGGGGGAGTTTGCAGAAGCCAGACCAGTCTGGGAGGAACAAAGTTATTAAGCAGATTTTAGAGCAGAGTATCAAAGGTGAAATAAGGCATAATCCTTGTTCCTAAAAGTTGGGTGGAAGGTGACATTTTTGTCAGCTTACAGGTCATAACGTTCCTTTATATTGTCAGTATACTTAGTTTCCAAAATCATCAGCATCAACAGGGCAAGGCCAATTGTCATCAGCCTTTGTACTCAGCCCCTAAAATAGTTCCTTCAGTGTGGGGAAATATTCAGATGTTTGTTCCTTGAGGAAAGAGCACTCAGCTGGGAAGTTGTTACATCTGTCCAGGTGTGAAGTTAAGTTCACCAGTAATTCATCCTTTTTTACACGCCAGGTATTACATCAACACTGCATTGACTTACCTTTACTTTTCTAGAGCAATGCAATGTCCACGTGGGATGGCTCTGTTGTCTAGGAGTGACCAAAGTTCTGTTGTTCTTTGTTTTCTTTAAAACTGATGCAGTGTACCCTGGTGTGTGTGTGTGTGTGTGTGTGTGTGTGTGTGTGTGTGTGAGAGAGAGAGAGAGAGAGAGAGAGAGAGAGAGAGAGAGTTTGCACACAGTACTGTCATGTTCCTGCACTTGGTCCCTTGACTGCAGCCATAGCTGTAATTGGCAGAGCCCAGTACTTTCTGTAGTTGTATCCTTAACATTATGTTGTGCTTTGATCTTTAGTTAAGAAACCATTCCTGGTTTATAAACACCCATCTTGTAGGTTGGCTATGGTTATTTTCCTTGTCTGGAGTAGTTTGGTTTGACTTATGTACTTCCCTACCTCTGCCAAGGAAGGTCTACCAGGGATAGCAAACAGGGCCTTTAAAACTTTTCATGGTTTAAAAATTTTTTTACGGTTGATGATGTAAGCTGCCAAAATCTGAACTAGTAATATCTTTTTGGACTCAGTAGAATAGTCATCTTTTTCATTTAGGTCTGAAAGAACTGTATAAGATACAGTTTGGGCCTTGCTTCCTTCCCTAATTCACCTGGGCACAAAGAAACACACCCAGCAACCCTTGCTAGTTGCTTTCCGTATAGTACCATGATCATGGTCTCCAAAGATTTATAAAACCTTATTCAAAGTGACCACATGGCTTGCAATCTAGTGTAGAGTGGGATAGTCCCTAAGTATCCTTGGTCGGAGGATCTCATCTCTCTGCATTCACCACACCTGCACAGACCAGATGCTCTTTCAGAGGCGCACTTCTGCTTCTTCAAATGCCTGCAAGGGCCAGGGGGCAGCCCAGAAGTGAAGACACAAGGGAAAACAGCAAGGGAAGCCCCAGCTCCGGGGAATGATTGGTCAAGAGCAGCTCTCCTTAGATAACCTAACAACCATCTGCTAAATGTTGTTTAGAGTTGTTCCCTAGTGAAGAGTTTATGTTGGTTTGTTTTGTTTTTTGTAAAATAAATTGAACTATATCTGAAGACATTAAAAAATGTCTAGGTAGGGGGCTGCTGGGAGAGGGGGGTTTCCTCAGAGGATGGAATGCCCCAGGAGAAATTTCACTTGTGAGAGGGGAAGCCCATTTTATATGACATAATGGTGTCATTATTTAACACTCTGTTGGATTTTACAGTTGTTACTCTTTACTATTATTTTGATTAATCATTGATCATTAAAACCCTGTGAATTATGAGAAAGCCATCATTAATAAAGTGCTTCTTAGGCTAGACCACAGACCAGGATTAGTTTCTTTCTTATCCACACCAGAGCACTTGTATTTTTCTCACTGGTCTATAGGAGACCACCTCCCCCTATCCAGACAAGATGTCTCACCCAGAGCTACATGTCAGTATTCAAAGACTGACATCCTTTAAGTGCCAGTTGGCTTGTATTTTGACTTTCTTAGTCACATCTGTGTGCAAACAAGAATACAAGAACAACTACAAAGAAGATAAGCACTGGAGCACATATTTGGTTCACAGGAAGTTAGGGTATATTTCTCTTTCACATCTCATATTCAGTAAACCCTAAAAGGCGGTAGAAAATCTAAGCCAAAGCTTGCTCTGATTCACTGATGCATAACTTGCACACTGGACAGTCTATAACAATGTCTCAATCTAAACACATTTATATTTGGATTTATAATTATGTCAGTTTTTTCCCCCATTCTGCTTCAAAATACAAGAGAGTGCTTATTTTACCTCTTGTAATTAAAGGGTCCATGCAGGTGCTTTTTCCCTATGAAAGGCAGTTTGTCTAAAAGGTGATATGAGATCTCTATCTCTACAGAAAGAAAAACCGGTGTCTCTTTTAAAAATTTTTAAAAAACTTATTGATTTTTAGAAAGAGGAAAGAGAGGGAGAGACAGAAGGAGAGAGAGGAGAAGCAGGAAGCATCAACTCATAGTAGTTGCTTCTCATATGTGCCTTGATCGGGCAAGCCCCTGGTTTTAAACCGGAGACCTCAGCATTCCAGGTCGATGCTTTATCCACTGCGCCGCCACTGGCCAGGCAAAAAACTGGTGTCTTAAGTGACAGTTCCCTCTCTTGCTTGTGAAGGTTTTCTCTGGCAGCCTCACAGGTGAGCAAATGCTGTGGATTTATAGAAAGAAAGGCATACAAGTCAATGTGATATGTGGACATCTTTTCTCACTGCAATGTTTTTTTTTAATTGACAGGAGCAGAGATAGTGAGACAGACTCCTGCATGTACCCCAACCGGTATCCACCCAGCAACCCCTGTCTGGGGTCAATGCTCAAATCAACCAAGCTATTTTTAGTGCCTGAGGCTGACACTCAGACCAACCAAACCATCCTCTACACCTGAGGCCAGTGCTCTATCCATGGAACCAATCAGTCAGGACCACTGCAATGCTTTTTAAAATATATACAACTTAAAATGAACTTTTGCTTTTAAAGTCTCATTATTTTCGTTGCAGTCATAACAATTAAACAAATGAAGCAGGAGGATCTCTGCATTGTGGTTATTTTATTTAAGCCATTGATGAAGCTTCTTTTTTTGAGTAATAGCAACTGTAAAACTTCCAAGTCAGTGTAAGTGTTGATTCTGATTGCCAGAGTTACATATCTGACTATCATAAATAAGCTGCAGAAGTAAAATGTCTCAGCACATGGTCAGCAAAACTACTTTGAAACAGACCATTCTTCCTTCTAGTTATCAATTAAGTGTAATGGTTTTACAGAATTAAGATAATAATTCCTCATCTCTCTCTACCTATTTCCTAAAGAAATATATAGTCATTGTTTGAATCAATCACTTTCTATTCTTTTTAATTTTGTAGAATTTCTTATTTCTAAGATATTTACTCATTATATAAAAAGAGGAAGCAATTTGATTCTTTCACATGGTACAATATATTATATGGGGTGACCAAATTGTCACAGTTTGCCCAGGACTTTCCTGGTTTTAAAACTGAAAGTCCTGTGCCCTGGGAAGCACTTCAGTCCTGAGCAATCCAGGACAGCTGATTAGCCTACAGCTAGGGTGTATTTGGGGGGAAATATGCATCAGTTTTAAATGAGAAAAATAATTGTTATTTAAAGCACCTTCCTCTATATTTGCAAATGGTTCTGTGAATGAAATATCAAAAAGGAACAGGTGCCTCTCATTACTGGGCAGGACCAGGCAGTTTTCAGCTGCCTTGCACACAAAGCAGGAACTATTCCCTCCTAAAATGTTGTAATGGGGAACTGATACTTTCCCAGAAGGAAAATATTGGCCGCAGAAAAGTCAATGTCAGTATTTCTCCCTGGAGAATAATACAGTTTGATCTCTCCTCAACCAAGTCATAGTTGTGTTAGGTTCCATTTGAATATCTTCCTTAGAAACTATCTCAGAATAACCATGACAGCCTAATAGATTTTTTCTTATAATATTAGATTGAAGAGATCACAGTACTTGAAAGACTAAGTGCTTATTTCCAAGGAAATGGAGAAAGTGGTTAGATTTTCATAGTGTGTAAGGTTTGGGTACATAAATATATTAATCCTTCCTCATCTTCAATCCACTTCCTGCCCCACTGTCCTGCATCCCAGTCACTGTTCTTCAGGTAATGTTGTCTTGGATGATTAGTGCACACTCCTCATCTCCGAGCATTGAGGTTGGCTTTTTTATTTGCTTAACCAAAATTGATTGCAAGCCTATTATGTCTGGGCCTTTTCTGGAAGCTGAGGATACAGAAATAAAAATAAAACTGCCCACACTTAACTCACATCTATTATAAGTCAGTGAGAAAGAAGGATTATATGTAAGTAACTTCCATGTAATGTGGCACACTCTGAATATAAACCTTGCTTTTAGAATTTAGGGGAGGATACTCTTCGAACTTCCTCAGCTGGCTCTTCTGTTCTGTAAAAGTAGGCATCCTTATATTTCTGCATTTCTGGTAGGCAGGTTATTTTCAAAATATACAATCATGTGTTTCAAATATGATTTCAGTTATTTTGAGGCAGGAATATAAGATCAGCCTGTCTTAGTACCACATTCTGGGACTTTTGGTTCATAGGGTATCATTTCCAAGAGTGTTGTAATGTAGGGAATGATGTATGCACTTTATCCTAGACATAATAAAGGCAATACCAGAATGTGCTCTTGTTTATTAGTCAAAACCAATTTTAGTGGCTTCCCACCTCTCACCATCCCTCCCCTCCCCTTGCCCTTTATGGGATTCTCAAAGGTACCACTTTCAAGGAAAGCTTTCAACTTTAGAAAAGTTGCAAATAAATAAAATCAGTATAATTATATATAATTACACTCATACACAGTTGGGAAATATTCAGCCTTGTGAAGGGAAAACTTTCACCTGTATTTCTTGAGGGTGACCTCAAGAGATAGATGGTTGGTAATGAGCTAAATCAGCAAATCAATTTGGCATATATAGAAGAAAGTTGAATTGCAGATCTTGAAATACTTAGAAGATCATAAGATTCTAATCTAAGCCACTTGGCAACCAAGGCACAAAAGCATTAAATAATTTTTTTAGGGCCACCCAGTAAGTGTCAGAAAATATTTGCTGTTCTGAGTTCCCCCTTATTACTCAGGACCTTCTTCTGGATTATCCCAACATCTAGCAACTAGATAACCAACTGTCAGCACAAGTCAAAGCCTTTGGGATTTAAAACCCTGATCCTACTTCAAGTTGCTTTTATTTGGGAGGGTCGGTAATCATGATAAAATAGTATTTTGAACATTGACTCTGAGAAAGCAGGTTGAGATTCCAACCAAAAGCAAGGAGAACAACTGCTTCAGGTGGAGGGACGTGTGTGAGCAGTGGTACAAAGACTGGCAGCAGAGGTATGTGCCAGATTAGAAAGTGAATGGTGATGGTGGCTATAGTGGGACCACGAGAAATTGAAGGGAGGTTAAGGCCTTGAATGCACCATCTCTCTGAAGATCACTTATTAGGAAAGTTAATCTGTTATTAGTACTGAAGATGGACAAAACGGGGAATAGTGAGATTTACTAGGAAGCTATTTCCATTGTCTAGAGGTGATGCACTAGATATCTAAAGAAGTAAGACTGGGTAAAGGGGATGGGGACCATGGAGCAAGGAGAGTAAATTGTATCACAAACTTCGAATGCCCTCTATACACCAGATACTAGGCTTGGCCTTAAAGATACAAAAATAAAAAGATCTAGTTTTCACCTCTCAAAGGAATTTGTAATCCCATAGGGAACATGGGCAAGGAGTCAGATAATTGTTATGCTGTATCCCAAGTGTTGGGGACAGTTGCATAAAGTGGTTAAGGGGATGCAGGCAAAAAGGGTCTAACAGGTAACTGAATCCAACAAAATAGTTTAGGTAATTGCAATGGTGAATTATCTCATGAAAAGCAGTGTGTCAAGACTGAGAAAACCCAGAGTAGCTGCTGAGCAGCAGGAGATGACTATCGTGGAAAACTGTTGCCATCCCTAGCCCTGAAGTGGTTAGAGGAAGAATAGATTGATCAGACCCCAGTAGAAGCTGAAGCATGGCCAGAACCGTAGTTGACGAGTGGCATGAGATGAAATGTGTCCCCTGAAATTCATACGTTGCATCCCTAACCCCCCAGTACCTGAGAATGTGACTGTATTTGGAAATAGGGTCTTTAATTAAGGTAAAATGAGGCCATCGAGGTGGGCCAAACCCAATTTGACTGGTGTCCTTATAAAAAGAAGAAATTAGGACACAGACACAGAGGGAAGACCCTGTGAACACATAGGAAAAAGACACCCATCTACAAGTCAAGGAGAGAAGCCTCAAAAAGAACCCACCTTGCTGACATGTTGGTCTTGGGCTTCCAGCCTCCAGGACTGTGAGACTATATATATATATATATATATATATATAAATTATATATATATAATTATATATAAAATACAGTATGTCCGTAAAGTCATGGTGCACTTTTGACCGGTCACAGGAAAGCAACAAAAGACAATAGAAATGTGAAATCTGCACCAAATAAAAGGAAAACTCTCCCAGTTTCATACCTACTCAGTGCAGTTTGATGTGGGCTCACGCACAGATTTTTTAGGGCTCCTTAGGTAGTTATCCTGTATAGCCTCTACAGACTCGTCACTGACTAATGGCCTACCAGAAAGGGGTTTCTCCACCAAACTGCCAGTTTCCTTCAACTGCTTATCCCACCGAGTAATGTTATTCCTATGTGGTGGCGCTTTGTTATAAACGCGCTGATGTTCACGTTGCACTTTGGTCACGGATTCGAATTTAGTGAGCCACAGAACACACTGAACATTCCTCTGTACCGTCCACATCTCGACTGGCATGGCCGTGGGCTGCTCCACTGTATACATGGTGTTACGTCACCATCTGCGCATGCGCACATGCTGCCACATCATCCTACAGAAACTGGGAGGGTTTTCCTTTTATTTGGTGCAGTTTCACATTTCTATCATCTTTTGTTGCTTTCCTGTGACCGGTCAAAAGTGCACCATGACTTTACGGACACACTATATTATAATTATATATAATATATAAAAATTATATATAATATATATATGAAAAAGAATAGTTGTTGTTGGCCCAGTTTATGGTACAGTATTTCTCCATGTATAAGACACTCCCATGTATAAGATGCACCTTCATTTTGGGGCCTGAAATTTGAAAAAAGTATTATTTAAAGTTATTGAACTCAAGTTTTATTCATCATAAAATTTATACAACTCCTCATTCACTGTCAAAAAAGCAGGAAATGCAAGTAGAAAATCTACAACCACTGTATAAGACGCACTCAGTTTTTAGATCCCAAATTTTTCAGAAAAGGGTGTGTCTTATACATGGGGAAATACGGTACTTTATTAAGGTAGCAGCACTAGCAAACTAACATGAAGAAAGAAATCACCACTCTCCCAGAAACATGACTTGATCAGGGAGACCATATGGAAGAGATGCTCTGGTCTCTCTCCCCAATTACTCTCTGATATCATTCAAAAGCTAAAACCACCTGGAAGCCAGCAAAGGGGCCCAAATGATGTGTTCTGTGTATGTAGTCTCCCAGGTCATTTGTAGTACAGAGAAGTGTATGACTAGATCAGGCTAGGAGAGGTGATAAATAGAAAATAATCAACAAAGCTATCCATGTAGTCTTCAGAAACCAAGAACGGTACACAGAGGAAGTGACTCCTGAACTGAATCTAGGATAACAAAATAGTGAACATGAATAAAGCATTCATAATCTTACTTAGCCCACAATAAGAGCTATGTATGGTATTTTTATTGTCTTCACCTCCAGACCCATTTTTATTTATTATTTTTAGTTCCTCCTAGCAATCTGGGGAAGTTGATATTATTCTCCTCATTTCTACAGATAAGAAAATTAGGCTCCAAAAGGTAAGTAAATGGCTAAGCTAGTTTTCACACTCAGGGCTGCCTGGCATTCCTGAGGGTATAGTCATCAGCCAGATAATGAAACCTGGACAAAGAACATTTTCAAAGAGAATGTTACAGGCACAAAGGCATTTTTCATGAAGTGGTTAACCAAAGTGAGAATATAGAGTGCAAAGGGAGAGAGAGGTGAGATGTGAGCAGAAAGGGGCGGGGCAGGATGAAAAACATCCTCATATGCTATGCCAGGTCGTTTGGACATCTTGGAAAACTTGGAGAACTTTTGAAGGTTTTTGATTTTAGAATGAGCATCTTGAGGGCTGGCTTTGTGGAAGATGCCACATTCTAGTAAATGAGACTGAAGATAGGAAAAATCAGTTAAATGGTTTTTGAACAAAGCTAGATTGGAAATAATAAAGGCTATAAATAAAGATTCTCAGGGCTGGTTGGAGGAAAGGGAAGAGGGAGAGTTAATAGGACTTGAGGACTAATTGGATATGAGAAATGAGGAGAAGAGCAAAGGGCTACTCCTAGGTTCTTAGCTTGGGAAACTGCATGCATGTCATCTACAAAGGCTGGGAATGCAAGAGGAGGAAAGGCTTGGTGAGAAAATGATCCTTGCTGTCTAACCAAGCTGAGTGTCAGGTGCCTCTAGGTTATCCAAGTAGAAAATATAGAGCCAAGTGATACAAGAAAATTCAGAAAACCCAATGATGATGACTTAAATTTTATTAAGTGTCTTATAGCATAAATTGCAATATGTTGATTGCTCTTGAAAAAATTATATTTTTCCTACATTTGTTATAAGAGATAAGCAAACACCACCATGGTTAAGTCATATTATAGGCATGTTATTTTAATAATTTTTTAAACAAACCATTAATTAAGTTCTAATTTTGCATATAGTACCAAAATAAGTGTTGAGAGATGGGAAGGTAACAGAAAAAGCTGAATAAGACAGAGACTTCCAGGACAAGTTGACAGAGTACCAAAAAATAAGACAAGGTATAACCCAAAAAGGATGGAAGTGTTAAGTATACAAAAAATGTGCTCATAGTATATCTCAAAATTCTCAACTTGAACAGGTTTGGTGATGTGAACTATTTATAAATCCCAGTCAAGTCATCTTATCAGTAGTAGAAAATAGTATTAAACATAAAGGCTGAACTCCAAGTAGCATAGATATCATCACGTGGGAGCTCGGACCACTAGCCATCTGAACTGACAGTTGAGCAGTACACTGAGAACCAACACTTTGGCCCCCTGCCTGGGAATGCGCAGGATGGAAAATACAGCAGAAACCCCTTTGTGCGCAGGCCACGTGGGCAGGCCTGTGGCACATGTGCCACAAAAAGACTGTGACTGTATTCCGCATCAGAGGTCACTAACTCTTGCAGAGTCCAGGCAACAAGGCAACAATGAAGCAGATGCTTTGGCCTGAGTTCGCAGACTGGAAGACGCTCCAAGAGTAGACACTGCTGGGTGGCTACCTGGGAAACTGCCACATGGTCAAAGAACCATGTGTTAAGGCCCGACACCTCCCACTAAGATACACAGAGGTGATGACTACCTGTCAGCAAAGTCCATGGTATGCTGACAAACAGCCATGCCACCTCTCTTGTGACAGTGGGAAGATACACTGAGTGGGACACCCCTAACCACTTGGCAGGTGGATTACATTGGACCCTTACTGCATAGCATAGGACCTCATTTTGCTTTAACCTGTGTTGACACCAGCACAGGTATTCTACAGGCCTACCCAAATGGAAAGGCTAACCAAAGAGCAACTATTTGGGGGATTGTGTACCTCATATGGCATTCCACAAGTCATTGAAAGTGACCAAGGCTCCCACTTCAGTTCATCTAATACAAGAATGGGCTCAAGCCCTCCACAATGACTGGCATTTCTACCTCCCATTCAACCCAACAGGGGCCGGTCTCATACAGTGTTACAATGGCCTCTTGTAGAATGCCTTACAGACTGACACTGAGTCCTTCCAGGGTTGGACAGCATGACTGACAGATGCCATTCAGATGCTAAATGAACAACCACAGGGAGGACAGGCAGCCACACTACTGCTGCTAACCCAACTGTGGGTGGTGCCCATTTGTACCAGTCCAGGTTTGTGCCAGTCCAGACCTCACACTGGGACAGGAACAACAAGACAACATGCTCTTACCCGCCACTCAGGATGTTTCCCCAGGTGGTTCACTCTGACTTGGGATTGGACAGTGCAAAGCAGACCCAAGTGGTGCTCTCTGGTCTCCCCCTGGGGAGAGGGTTTGGCACAACACCTGCAGTTACAGCCAACTGTTTCAGAGACATGTCCCACCATGATCTGGTGTCATAATCCTGGTTCAGACATAATACTTAGGGGCACTTATATTGCCTCTGTATGGCAAATCAGAGCTCCTCCTTTCTCTCTCTCTCTCTGCAGGGAAGCAGGATAGGGAGGAGGCAAGCATGGGCCTGGTACTGTAAGCCTGACCAGGCCCCACAGAGTGTGACCCTTTTGATGCAGAAATGCACAACAGTGTGCATCCTGCCAGATGCAAAGATGTTCCACTCATTGTTCCTTTCTCTCATTTGTCTTACTACACTTATACAGGTGCCTACAGCTCCTTTCTGCAGTGGGCTGTTCTTTTGTGGGTGTCCAGAATCGATGTGTTTGCTGCCTATGCTCTGAATTCCCCACATTTACCATCGACTCATCCTGGGAAGCACACGAATTGGTCCTGGTTTAGTCTCTGAAACACCACTGAACTGGCATTCAACCAGACTAAGAGGCAAGTTTTCCAGCTCATGCATTAAGGAGTACAACAGGTAGACAATAAGACCATCCTGGACGTCCCTAGGGGCCAAACTTAGATATGCTTTAGCCAGTTTAGTAAGTTTCCTTTTTCTTTTGCTTGTTTGTACTCACAGCTTATATTGTTTTGGTGGTATCTGGATGCAATGTGCTGCCAAGTCTCTTTCCACACAGGGGTACTTGTGAAAGAGTCATGTGTAGATTGTGAGGTGTAAGAGCAACGTTGGGGTGGAGTGTCGGGGTGGAGGGTGGTGATGGTTGTACAATATTGTGAATGTACTTAATTTTTATTATATCATATATTATATATAACTTTATTACTTAAATTTTACATTTAAATGTCATTTAACATTAGATAAAGGAAATAAAGGAAACTTACTAAATTGTCTAAAGCATATCTAAGTTTGGCCCCTAGGGACGTCCAGGATGGTCTTATTGTCTACCTGTTGTACTCCTTCATGTCAGAGTGGTAAATTTTATGTATATTTTATCATGAAAAATAAGCTTTGATATTGTTCCAAAAAACTTCTCAGGCTCAGGTGACTTCCAAACATTTAATGAAAAAGTAGTACCAACTTTACACACAGTATTCAGAAAAATAGAGAAAGAACACTTCTCAACATTCTGTGAAGCCACTGTTGCATTTGTACCAAAACCAGACAAAGGCAATATAAGAAAAGAAAACTACAGACCAATTTTATTATAAATATAAATGAAAAAATCCTGAACAAAATATTAACAAGTAGAATCTGCTGATATTTGAAAAGTATAAGTCATGGCCAACTGAGATTTACCTCATAAGTGACAATGCTGGTTCAATATTAGAAATCAACCAAAATAATCCACCACATCAACAGACTAAAGAAAATAAAGGGACCCTCTGGATAGATCCAGAATTTTTTTAAAAGACTTCAACAAATATTTCTTATAAAACTCTCAGCAAACTAGGAATACAAGGGAACTTTCTCAATTTGAAGAAGGGAATCTATTAAATACCTGCCATTAACATCATGCTTAATAGTGAAAAACCAAATGTTGTTCCTTTAAGATAAGGAAAAAGGCAAAAATGTCCACTCTCACCAATCCTACTCATGTCATACTAAAGTTGCTAGCCAGTGCACTAAAAAAAGGGTGGGGGTAGAAGGGAAGAGTACAGATTGAAAAGGAAGAAATACAACTGTCTCTGCTTGCAGGTAACATACTTACCCACATAGAAAATCTCAAATATACAAAAAAATGCTACAACTAGTAAGCAAAGTTAATAAGGCTATAGAAAACAGGACTGGTATAAAATATCAATTGAGTTATTTTATAAAATAACAATGAAAAAGTGGAATTAAAAATGTTTTAAATAGTACTTTTTACACTATTGCACCAATAAGCAAGAAATACTTAGATGTAAACTTAGTAAAATATGTGTAAGGCCTATGTATTTAAAATGAACAAAACACTGATGAAAGAAATCATATAATACCTAAGTAAATGGAGGATTATACCATGTTCACAAATTGGAAGACTCAACATTGTTAAAATGTCCCATGCTCCCAAGTTGATCTATAGATTTAATACAATTCCATTTATAATCCCTGAAGGAGTCTTTGTAGAAATCAGTAAGCTTGTCCTAAAATTTATATAGAAAGACAAAGGAACTAGCATTCTTGAATAAAGAATACATTTCCTTATTGTTTAAGCACATGTAGTTGGATTTTATGTCACTTATAGCTAATAGCATCCTAACTAATAGGAAAGCTACAGTTTTGACAACAATATTCCGTAATGATGTCCAAATGTAAAATAAAATAGTTTTTATCAATCCAGGATGATAAAGATACTTGAAATATCCACTTAAAATATGTTTTTCATAAAATGTTCATTGAATAATAACACTGGGGAACAATTTTTTTGTTGCATCCACAAAAACACTTGTTCTTACCTAATTCAAGTGTGCTGATCTCAAATCTGACATTAATTTTTCTCTATAAGCTACAATTTTTTGCAATTCAAGATTTTAGGTTTTCATCTTATTGTAAAATTTTCAATATTTAGTTTAAAATAATGAAGTAGAATGTCTTCTTGGGCATCATCTCTGTGAAAATATAATAATTTATATAATGCAGTAAATACACTAATACAATAAAAGATATGATTGCATCAGAATTTGTCTACAATTTCAAAATAGAACATATTAAAACATTTATTTTAATCATAAAATTTGCGCAAAACGTATTTAAATTCTATTCAGGCAAAAATTTGTGTTTGTAACTCTTGTGTACTTGTTGAGGACAATCTCATTTGATGCTCCGGCAATAGTCTACTCATCACTAACAGCTCCAAGATTTTCGGGAAACTTATCAAGGTGACTGTTCAGGAAGTGAATCTTAACACATGTTTCATTCAATGTCGCAGAAAGCCAACAGCATCCTTTGAACCAGAAGTTCATAGTTTTCTGTTTTTTTTTGTTGCCAAGGAAGTTCTTTTTACTGCCATGCTGCTTTCTCCTCCTTATTCATCTTTCTGGCAAATTCTTCGTCATGTATGAGGGTTCAAATTTGAGGTCCATCGAATACACTTGCTTTTATGTTCTCAAAAGATGAGGCAGGAAAAGCAAAAATAATATGTTGAAAGCATTCACTTTCTCTATTCAAAGCCTGAACAAACTGCTTTATTAAGCCAAGTTTGATGTGAAGTGGAGGAAAATGATCCTGTCTCGATTAACTGCAAGTTCATTCACAATATTTTGCATCCCTACTTCCAGAGCTTCACGTTTGACCACTCCTTCTGTGTCCAGTGTTTCTCCCAAGCTCGGCTGTCCCACAAACACAAAAAGCAAGGATACTTCGTGAAACCTCTCTGTTGTCCTAGCAGGAAATTTACCATTTTAAGATCCACACAAATGATCCAGTTATGCTCCTCATGCTTCAGAAAGTCGAGGACAATTTTTATGTTATTCTTACTAAGTCATTCAATTCGGGTTGGCTAAACTGCTGAGGGGTTAATGACTGCTCGGCATCAGAAGAAGACCATTCAGATTCTACAACCATTTCCTCATGTATCTTACCAAAATACACTTGATCACCATGTTCACTTTCTTCATCCTTAGAAGAAATAAAACCATTGAAAACTGGAACCGGGAGTGTCTCGAGATAGGTTGTATTGCTGAAGGAATATTAGGATATGCGATCATATGCCGTTGTTTCTTGCTATTGCCCTTTGTATGGATCAAACAGAAATAACAGTCACTGCTGTGCTCCTTAGGTTCACTGCAAACAATGGGAACACCAAAAGGCATTCCTTTGCGTTTTCCTTTTGTCCAATCACGAAGCATTTCCTCACAATTATGACACACAATATGAGGAACCCAATTCTTGTCTTGATTGCCAAGGGGAACTTGAAAATAGATAATATATGCACGTGTCACAAATGATGAAATATTGTGCCTTTGATGTTGAAGTGTGTAACAGCCGTATATATAACAGAAGGTGTCAGTACTATTCTTACATTTATGCCTACTCAAAGAAGCCACAGTTCAATCTTAAAACAAAATAAGAGGGTGTTTTTATCAGATAACAATTTTTACATTTAAAAACAACTACGATTATGTAAAAGTGATGTTTGTAAAACATTAATTGCCTTGTGGTTATGTTCAATCCAAGAGTCATTGCCCTTTAACTCCAATTTAAAAACTAATGCATGCCATTAACTGTAACAAAAAGAAATTAAAATTGCATAAAAACTAGAGCATGCACCCAAAAACAGATTTCAGATTTGGAATCAGCGATGCAGAAATATATAGAAACAGTTCTAAAACCTCATGCAATAGAAAATGGAAAAAAATTTGTTCCCCAGTGTAATAAATAATCTCATTTATTAAGTATTTACTATGGGCCAGACCTTTTCTAAGTACCTTAAATATATCAACTTAATCAATGTTTATGGTGCTACAAGTCAAGTACTATACTCCCATTTAAACTAATCAAAGGCTGAAAGTTAAGAGAGGATACTTCCTCATAATCATAAACTGAGTAAGTGGAAGGTGTGGTATTTGATCTTAGGCCATGTGACTTCAGAGCACCAGCACTTAACCTTACTCTAATGTGAACTCTCTGTATTATGCATACTTACTCACTATAGTGTATTTTGTTAAGAATAACCACAGAACAACCCCACATAGAATTCTTATAACTATTATTTGAATAATAAAATTGTTTTAAATTTTTAATAGTATTAACAAAGTTTCCATATGTTGAACTGATTAATAGAATCACAAATTAGAATTTTTTGAGTTTTTTTAAATTTCATATATTTACATTTCTAGACATCTACTGTGACTCTATTTCTGTTAAAGGAGGAACATCTGCTAAATATGTCTTTGCTTGCCAAGTTTATCTGAGTCGGTGGAGGAAACAACAAAGAGGAACCACAACTCCAGTTATAATTCTGAAGAATAGTTAGCAATATAAACTTGTCTTCTCAGAGTATGGACTAACAAAGAAAATAAAAAAAATTTTACATTGATTTAGAGTGGCAGAGAGAGAGAAAGAAGCATCAAGTCGTTGTTCCATTTAGTTGTATACTTACAGATTGCTCCTCCTACTTCTCTGACCAGAGGTTGAGCCCATGACCTCTGGCAAGCTTGATTGATGCTTTATGCACTGAGCCACCCAGCCAACACCTATATATTTTTTTCATTCAGAGACTATATGGCTTTAATTTTAAGAACCTAAGTTCTTCAATTACTGAATATTCTTTAAGTTCTAGGGGAGAATAAATTAAATTTAATGAAATGATAATATATATATATATATATATATGCTTTCTATTGCTGCTTTAACAAATTACCTCAAACTTGGTGGTTTAAAACAACACAAATTTATTAGTTTTCAGTTCTATAGGTTAGAGGTCTGATATGGGTTTCACCAGGGTAAAATGAAAATGTTGGGACCCTGACCAGTTGGCTCAGTGGATAGAGCACCCTCCTGATGCAATGAGGTTGCAGGTTTGATCCCTGGTTGGAGCGTGTATGAGAAGCAGCCAATAAGTGCACACTTAAATGAAACAACTAAGTTGATACTTTCTCTCCCACTCATCAGTGGGGAAAAAAAAAGATGTTGGCAGGCTGCATTTCTTTCTGAAGACTGCAGTTGAGAATCTGTTCCTCCTCGTTGGTTTGTTGGCAGAATTCAGTTCTTGCAGTTGTAGGACTTATGCCTGTGTTGTCTTGCTGGCTATCATTTTCCGATTCTAGAGTTTTCTTGATTTCTTCCTTCATCTTCAAAGCATTGGCAAGTTGATATTTTGTACATTGCATCTCTCTGACCCAATGTTCTTTCATCTTCCACTCATGTGTTTAGATTGCACCAGGACAATTAATCTCTTTATCCAAAAGTCCTAAACCTTAGAAACATCTACAAAGTTCTTTTTCCTATGTAATGCAACCTGTTCATAGGTACCAGGGGCTAAGTTGTAGTTGTTTTTGAAGGACTGTTATTTTGCCTACCATATAGAACATTAGTTCAGATTGTTTGAAGCTGAAAGTAGAAAACTTGACTGATAGTGAAAAAAAAAAATAGGGTTTTTTTTTTCTGTGATGAAATAAAATCTGGGGACAGTGAAATCAGGTTTGGGTGGTCCATCAACGATCTGGTTTGTTTTTTTTTCTTTCTACATCACCATATTTAATGTGTTGGCTTGTTGTCACTGCAGTTCTAAGCACTATATCTGAATTCAAGGCCAGTAGGGAGAGGTAGTCCTGAATTCCTCTCCCAAACTTCTCTTATGTATCTTTAGTCTTAAGTGGCTCATATGGCCACCCTTGGTGCAAGAAAAAATAAAAAGTAAAGTAACTGGCAAAGATTAACTACATTGTTTTGAAAGTCTTAGCAATTACGTTATCTCATGAGAACATCATTAAAAATACCTGGGTTTTTGAAGCAAAGAATCTCAGTTAGTAGGCAGTGTATAATGAGTTATATCACAGAATCCAAGAGAAAATAAAGCAACCAAAAGTTGAAATAGAAATACCCGACAAATCTCCAACAACCTGAGCAGCAGGTGTTCGTGAAGCTTCTCCTTAGCTACTGCAATGAACTGGCTCTCTTCCAACTCCTCATCCCATCTCTGGGTTTTTACTTCCAGATTTTTAGATCCCTTTGAGTAACCATTTTATTGGCTGAGGTTAGGTCAGGTGCCCACTTCTGGGATGATCAACTCTGACCCTGAGGTCAAGGACAGTTAGTACATACAAGGACTAACTCTGAAAGTCTAACTTTGTGTACTGAGGACTATTCTCAGAGAAAAAATAATTATGAGATGGACCTTTAGCCAAGAGATGTCTGTTACATTAAAGAAGGATACTTAAAAATGAAAATTGTGATTAAGTGGCTGTGTCATGATTTTATTATGTGATAATACTAGCTAACACACTGCACTGATAGAAGATTTTTGAAATGATATTGACTTATATTCACTAAATTAATGTTCTCATCTTGGATAACTAACTCATTTGATGAGGACTAAAATTAATGTGTCAATGCAAGGCATGTCTGGTGATGACTCTACCAAAAAATATAAAGAGTATGAGTAAAGTTTTACACTAGTACTTGAAAAATGTTAAAATTTATTATTGCCAGTTTATCACTGAAAACTGCAGTTATATGCACAGGGGATTCTGGAGAGAGGGTCTGTATCAGAGATCTAGTTGGCAAGTTGGCTGTGGGTTATTAACATAGTGCACTTATCAACATGTGAACTTGTACAACAAATCACAACCTATTCTCATTGGAATGTTTTGTTGAAGAAAAATTCAATCTATTCTGACTCTGGTGCTTTCATATTTTATATTTATTTAATTTTATAAACTCTAGAGTGATATACAAAATGCATGGTAAATTTATTTTTTCTAGGCATAGAAATGAAATAAAAAAGCAGTTATAGAAGGGGATAAAATATTTGCAAATAGTATATCTGATAAAGAGTTGATATTCAAAAAATATAAACAACTCATATAGTTCAACAGCATAAAACAAACAATCTGAATTTAAAAATGGGAAGAGAAAACAGATTTTTATTTTCAAAGAAGACATTCCAATGGCCAACAGGTACATGAGAAGATGCTCAATGTCACTAATAGTTAAAGAAACGCAAATCAAAACCACAATGAGATATCACTTCACACATATTAGCATGGTTGTCATAAAAAAGGGGGGGAGGTAGAGGCTGGCAAAGATGTAAAGAAAAGGAACTTTTATACACTGCTGGTGGGATATAAATTGGTGCAACCAGAGTACAAAACAGAATAGAGTTTTCTCAAGAAATTAAAAATAGAAATACTGTATGATTGAGCAATTCTACTTCTGAGTATATAGCTGAAGTAAATAAAATCACTATCTAGAAGAGATAGCTGCACCCCACGTTCATTGTAGCATTTTAAAAATAGCCAAACCTGAAAACAACCTAAGTGTCCATTGATAGATAATAAAGAACATATGTGTATATATGTAAATATATACACATAAATATATGTATAATAAAATATTATTCATTATATATTATATTATATATATTATTCATTATATGTATAATAGAATATTATTCAGCCATTAAAAAGAAAGAATACTAATTTTGTAACAACATGGATGGACCTTGAGGATATAGTGAAATAAGTCAGACAGAGAAAAACAAATATTATATGATCTTCTGTATGTGTAAAATCTAAAAAAACAGAACTCATAGCAACAGAGAATAGATGTGGAAGAAATGAGTTAAGGCTGTCAGAAGATACAAATTTTCAGTTATAAAGTACGTAAGTTCTGGGGATGTAATGTACAACATGGTAAGTATAGTTAAAAATTTGTGTTGCATATTTGTAAGTTCTAAGAGAATAGATTAAAAATTTTCATCACACCTGACCTGTGGTGGTGCAGTGGATAAAAGCATCAACCTGGAACACTGAGGTCACCTGTTCGAAACCCTGGACTTGCCCAGTCAAGGTACATAGAAGAAGCAACTACTACAAGTTGATACTTTCCACTCCTCTCTCTCTCCTCTCTCTAAAATCAATAAATACAATCTTAAAAATATTTGTTTTTGTCGCAAGAAAAAATAATTATGTGAAGTGATAGATGTTAACTAAACTTATTGTATTGATAGTTTCACCCCATATACATATATCAAATTGTTATGTTGTACACCTAAAAGTTAAAAAAAAAGAGTTATATGTTAATTATATATCAATAAAACTGAAGGGAAAAAGAGATCAAAGACATGGAGAAGGAGTTGGTAAATATAAGAACCAGAAAATAAAAGAGTTACTTACAAAAAGGAAACTTTTTATATATCTTTTATTTTTCTTTTTTGATGATAAGGTATAGAGTGCTAGTACACATTTATTCTTTTATGGCTAAACATCACATACCAGCAACTATGGTATCTTCAAGTTAAATCCTAAGAGTGAATTATAGCACAATCATAAGACTTATGGAAAAAAATATCTGTGCACCATTACTATATGGACTTTCAATAAATACCATAGGACAAACTGAGGCCTGAGAGCCACACATTCATGAAGTACATGTTAACAATTTACCCTTAGAACAGACAGTGATTATCAAAAGGTCAAGTTTAACCTTGTCTTTTCAAACTGAGATGCCGCAGAGAATATATACATTCTTTACAGATTGCAGGTGATTTTAAAAAGTCCTCAAAAATGTAAACATTGCAGAGTAGAGACATTGAAAATAAAGTTTTACTGTTGAACAAAGTGACAGCACAAAAAGAACACTTTCTTCAAATCCTCAAAATAATTAATTTTTCTAATTATTCTCCTGAAACCAAAATGAATTATTTTTATAAACATGATAATATACCAGGGACACACACACCTTCTGAGTGTTTTTTTATGTTAACATATATTTTCAGTAAATATTCAATATATTTTATGGCTTATTTAAATAGAAACATGATTTTCTAATTTATAAATAATAGTAATCATTATCCATTCAACCACATTTATTAAATATTTATGATGTTTCATGCACTGTGTCAGGGATGCAAAGCAGAGTATGACATGGTCCTTGCTCTAGAAGTGCCCACAGTAAGTTGAAGAGACAGCATGTAACATTTCTTTCCTTTCTCACATGATGAGGCCATTTCTATACAAATGGGACTGCTTAGTTCATATAATTGAAATAATTATGCAAGTACTTCATGACATCCCCAAAATTCTTCCTGAACAGATCTGAACATTACTTTTCTAATACACTTTGATTCTGCCTACAAATAAAACAAAGGCCTTTTTCCTGAGATAAACAAAAATTGTTATGGTTTTGGTAGTGGTAATGAAACTGATGACCTCAAGCCATTAATTAAATGTTCAAATCATATTCAATACATCACTTCTGTTTAAGAAGGCAGGAAAACTTGTAATGCAATCTAAAGGGTTTGTTTAAAATGATTAGAGTTTTAGTGCCTGAACAGCAACTCAATGATCTGAACAAGGTGAACCTTATGAAATAGCTCACTTAGGAAAGAAGTTGGATGTTCTTGAGTGTATGAGTAGCATATATTTGTCATACTCATGCACTTTTAAGACTCATGGCTTCACAGTGACCTTCTGCCTTTCCAGATCTCCCAGGGCTGCCTTTCCAGTCCTAAAGACCTTGAACTAGGGTTTTTTTTTTTACAAGCACAAGCCTATGGAAAATTTATGCTTGTATTAATGGGTAGCCATTTTTACTGTACTACCAAGTCTTCTGTGGACCCACTGAGGTAACTTAGGGGAAAGATGGAAAAGAAGGAGTAGATGTTTTATTACCCAACACAAAGCAATATGGGAGCCGCTGGAGAGGACAGCAATTTAGGACTTAACATAGTTGCTTCTTGAAGGTGAGAAACCAGGAGCTAGGACCCGATAGTCCCAACAGCACAAGAGAAGATGTCTATCCTGTAAGGGTTCTAAACTTCAAAGCTCTGTTGAGAATAGTCACCATGACTGCAGGGGCCTTGTGATGTGTCTTGTGATCTGTCAAAAGACCCAGCTCAGTTCTGAGGTTCAACCCTAACTACCTCAGCTCACACGCTGCAAGTGGGAGATACTTCCTGCAGCTCACCCTAAATGTCAAGGCTAAGGGCTATTTAGAGGGAATGGGGAGTACATTATCAAAAAAGTAAATCTTGTGGGACAAAACTTGTCTCAAGATATTGTAAGCCCTACATCCTACTTTGTTCACTTATTTGATATCATTTGACAAGGATTTTTCATTTCTAGACAGAAGTTCTTTAATAGAATTTTAGTAATTTAATTGTAATTAGACCTCAATTGTCAGAGGACAAAACAATACAGCATTAAATTTTAAAATACCCTCAAACAAGACAAAGGGCAAGAATACAAATAAAGAAAACAATCTTCTGCTTGGCTAAAATCTGTTTTCTTTCAAATTTGGATTAATGATGCTTTTCCAAGAAATTTTTAGATTCTGGCTGTTTTGCTCAGTGGTAGAGCATCAGCCAGGTGTGTGGATGCCCCAAGTTTGATTCCTGGTTAGGGCACACAGGAGAAGTGGCCATCAGCTTCTTCACCCCTCCCCCTCTCGCTTCTCTCTCTCTTCCCCTCCGGCAGCCATGGCTCAATTGAAGCCAGTTGGCCTCAGGCACTGAAGATGGCTCCATGGCCTCTGACTCAGGTGCTAAGAAGAGCTTCATAAAATAACTGAAAATTTAAATTGAAGTCACAGTCCTCCATGACATTGAATTTGGTATCTGGAGACTTTTCACTTTCTTTCTGTGCTCCATGTTACTTTGGTTGTTTAGCACCACTGTGGTGGGGGAGTGTGGTGGGTAATTCAGTTCTGGTTTTGTTATCTCCTGGTGCTATCTTCTTTTCACTAATGGCTGCTGACCCCACTGTGTTTTTGGAGTCATCTTTACTGCCTCTGCTATGATTGGTGTGGCGAAGGGGACAAGTTCACAGTCTTGCAGCTTTGTCCCTGGCCAGCAAAAGGCTGTGTACTGTTTCAGGCTTCTCAACCTTTTCTTTCTGTGTCTGCCATGATAGGGAGAGGAAATGGAGAGGCCTTTTTCTGAAAGAACAGTGCTTCAGCTCTTCTTACATTATAGGATACAGTGTGAGGGCTGTAGCCTGCCTGTTCAACTGCTACATGCTTGTGTTGCTGCAGTGGGTCCTTAACTGCATCTGTGACCACTGTCCTTGTCCTCCTCCCATTTGGCCTCTCCTCCTCATGGCAGTGCACCCACCTTCAGATGTTCTGATGTATGGGTCTTGCAGATGTGCTTATCTGTTGAGTTGGGGATCCTTTATTGAATTATAATTATCTGACTTGTAAATTTAAAAGGAGAAACAAAAATGTCTTCTCATTCTGCCATGATGCTGATGTCCCCTGGATGGCTCACTTTAAAAGGTGAATATTATAGCATATAAACTATATCTCAATAATGCTGGTGAAATAAGTGCTAAGAAGATTTTAAAATGACAAAAATAAATTTAATACATATATAAAATTTCAATAGAGAGGCAGATATCAGTTACTGGGTCTTTTCTCATGCTCAGATCAACTCCTCTTGTTCACTCCCAGTTTCAGCCTTGTTTCATTTCTTCTTCTTCTTCTTCTTCTTCTTCTTCTTCTTCTTCTTCTTCTTCTTCTTCTTCTTCTTCTTCTTCCTCCTCCTCCTCCTCCTCCTCCTCCTCCTCCTCCTCCTCCTCCTCTTCTTCTTCTTCTTCTTCTTCTTCTTCTTCTTCTTCTTCTTCTTCTTCTTCTTCTTCTTCTTCTTCTTTTCATTTGCTCAGGCCACAAAGGATTCTTTATTCTCTGTTGGTAGTTAGATATCATCTGTTGCATCTCTTGGGGCTATTAGTTCAAAAAGACTAACCAAGGGCTAATGCTGGAGTTCCTTACATAACCTCTTTCTTGCCAGACCGCATTGCTCGTTGGGTAGATGCTTCTGTTCTGGGCTTTGTCAGAATTGGTTTTGAATACTAGTTCCTCAACTAGTGTCTAGCTGTATGAACTTAAGAGACTTACTAAACATTTAAAATTTGGCTTCTTCATCTGCAAAATAAGGGCATAATACTTGTATTCATTTCCTAGGGTTTGTGAAATTTAAATAAAGTGATGCAACTGAAGAATTACCAAATACCTGGTATATCTTAGTTTAATAAATGCTTTATCATTTTATTTTCTAAAGCAGAACACTTTCATCTTTTGTTTTTAAGGGTGTCACCCCCAATTATAGTAAGAATACTCTTTAAAAGGAACAGAAATGATGTAACAACAAATTTTAAAACTAGTTACAAAACCTTACAAAGTGCCCACAATGTATGAAGAAAGAATCTACCAATTTAGAGTTTCTGGCTTTTTTACTCAATAAATGTGTGGTAAGTAGAATAATAACTATCTATATCCTAATCCCTGGTATTTGTAAATATGTTACTTTATATGGCAAAAGGGACTTTGCTAAGATTGAGGCTAAGAACCTTGAGATGCGAGATTGTCCTGGCCCAATCCTAAAAGTGAAAGGTGACAATGGAAGAGTGTATTGGAAAGATGCAATGTGAGGACTCCCCTTGCCATTTTTTTAAAGATGGAGGAAGAGGGTTTTGAGCCAAAGAATCCAGTGGCCTTTGGAGGCTAGGACTAGCCCTCAGTTTATAGCCTCACAAAACCACAAGCCTAGGACCGACAACTTCAAGGAACTGGGTTCTACCAACAAACCGAATAAGAAACAGATTTCCCTTATAACCTTTAGAGAGGCAAGTAGCCTGCTAACACCTTGATTTTAGCCCAGTGAAACCTATGTCAGAGTTCTGTCTTACAGAACTACATATATAATGTAATTTGTGTTTCAAGTCATAAAGTTTGTGGTAATGACAGAAATTAATACAAAATATTTATTGAGTGCAATCATACCTGTACCAGGCCAGAATAGGTTGAAAGGAGTGGGGGAGGGTATAGGCAGGAGAGTTACCCTCCTGGAGTTTGATAATCCAGTTGGGAAAGCCAATGTTAGCTAAATATTCACAGAGCAAAACAATGAAATATTTAAAGTTCTTTGAAAACAGAGTATGGGAACTTTATGAGATTTCAAGGAGACTTATAAGACATCAGCAGGGAACTTCAAAAACTTGTACTCTCAGTTTTTATTTTTGATAGTGGAGCTCATTCACAGACCTTCGATCCTGGTATAAGGCCTTCTAGTACCTTTATTCTCAGGTTTCTTTCCCCAGGTGGAAAACTCTATCAAGGTAATTTGCATCTCTGGGGGCCACAACCAGTTCACTATGCCCCTACTGGCCCCATAATGATTCCCTTTATGGAATTTTATTTTTCAGGTTGAAAACATTTATAAATCATATTTAAGCTAGAAAAGTTTGAGATTTTACGCTAGAAATACCAAGAGCAAAGTGTTACACTGGAAAAGGAAAAGATTCACTTCTTTTTTCATGAGAAATCAACATGATAAGAAAAAGAGTTGATCTTAGTCATATTGTTAGTAAATTTAAAATTTTTATTTAGAAAATAAACATTTTTTACTTTTTCATTTAAAATTAATTTTAATTTATTGTGTTAATATGGATTCAAGTGTTCCACTCAATATAACACCTTCACCCCCAAACACATGACCCCATTATACCCCTCTGCCCTCTTCCCTTGACTCTCTCCCCCCTTTCCCTTTGGGATATACCACACTCTTATCTGTATCTCCGTGTTATGTATATATAATTTCATTAATCCCTTCACCTTCTCTGATCCCATCCCTTCATCCCCCCTTCCCTCTGACAGCTGTCCCTCTGGTCCCTGTCACCCTGACTCTGGCTCTATTCCATTCCTCAGTTCACTTTGTTCATCAGATTCCACATATAAGTGAGATCATATAATATTTGACTTTCTCTGCCTGGCTTATTTCACTTAGAGTAATAATCTCCAGGTCTATCTATGCCATCGCAAAAGGTAAGATTTCCTTCTTTTTCAAAGCTGTGTAGTATTCCATTGTGTATATGCACCAAAGCTTTTTAATGCACTTGGGACACTGGGGTTGTTTCCAGATCTTGGCTATTGTAAACAATGCTGCAATAAACATGGGGATGCATATCATCTTTTGAATCAGTGTTTTGGCATTCTTACGATATATTCCTAAAAGTGAGATAGTTGGGTCAAAAGGCAGTTCGATTTTTAATTTTTTGAGGAATCTCCATACTGTTTTCCACAGTGGCTGCACCAGTCTGCATTCCCACCAGCAGGGCAGGAGGGTTCCCTTTTCTCCACATTCTCGCCAGCACTTATTCTGTGTTGTTTTGTTAATGAGCGTCATTCTGACAGGTGTAAGGTGATATGTCACTGTGGTTTTAATTTGCATTTCTCTGGTGATTAGTGACGTTGAACATGTTTTCATATGTCTATTGGCCATCTGTATGTCCTCTTTGGAGAAGTGGATACTCAGTTCCTTTGCTCATTTTAAAATTGGATTGTTTACCTTCCTGGGTTTGAGTTTTAGAAGTTCTTTATAAATTTTGATTATTAACCCCTTTCCAGATGTATTGGCGAATATGTTCTCCCATTGTGTGAGTTGTCTTTTTATTTTATTTATGGTGTCTTTTGCTGTGCAAAAAGTTTTTAGTTTCATATAGTCCCATTTGTTCATTTTGTCCTTTATTTCCCTTGTCCATGGAGATTTATTGGCAAAAATATTGCAACGAGAGATATCCAAGAGTTTACTGCTTATGTTTTCTTCCAAGATGTTTATGGTTTCGTGAGTTTTAAGTTTTTTATCCATTTTGAGTTTATTTTTGTGAATGGTGTAAGTTGGTGGTCTAGTTTCATTTTTTTTGCATGTACCTGCTCAATTTCCCCAACACCATTTATTAAAGGGACGGTCTTTACTCCATTGTATGCTCTTACCTCCTTTGTGAAATATCAATTGGCCATAAAGACATGAATTTATTTCTGGGTTCTCTGTTCTGTTCCACTGATCTGTATGCCTATTCTTATGCCAGTACCAAGGTGTTTTGATTACAATGGCCTCGTAGTATAACTTTATACCAGGAAATGTGAAACCTCCTACTTTATTCTCATATTCAAGATTGCTGAGGCTATTAGAGTTCTTTTTTGGTTTTATATAAATTTTTGGAATATTTTTTCTATATCTTCGAAGTATGCCATTGGTTTTGTAATAGATATTGACCTGAATTTATAGATTGCTTTGGGTAGTATAGACATTTTAAAGGTGTTTATTCTTCCTATCCATGAACACGGTATATTCATCCACACATTTGTATCTTCCTTGAGTTCTTTTTTCAATGTCTTATAATTTTCTGAGTACAAGTCTTTTACTTCCTTGGTTAAATTTATTCCCAAGTACATTATTTTCTTGTTGCAATACTGAAGGGGATTGTTTCCTTAATTTCTCTTTCTGACAGTTTATTGTTGGTTTATAAAAATACTTCTGATTTCTGAATATTAATTTTATATCCTACCACCTTGCCAAATTTATTTATCAGGTCTAGTAGATTTTTGAATAAGACTTTAGGGTTTTTAATGTACCATATCATGTCATTAGCAAATAATGATAGTTTTACTTCTTCTTTTACAATTTGGATGCCTTTTATTTCTTCTTCTTGTCTGATTGGTGTAGCTAGAACTTCCAGAACTATGTTGAATAGGGGTGGAGAAAGGGGGTACCACTGCCTTGTTCTTGATCTAAAGAGGATTGCTTTTAATTTTTGCCAATTGAATATGATGTTGGCTGTGGGTTTGTACAGATGGCCTATATCATGTTGAGGTGTGTTCCCTGTATTCCCACTTTGCTGAGAGTTTGAACACAAATTGGTGCTGGATTTAATCGATGCTTTTTTCACATCTATTGATACAATCATGTGATTTTTATCCTTCCTTTTGTTTATGTGATGGGTCACATTTATTGATTTGTGAATATTGAACCAGCCTTGCCTCCATGGAATAAAACCCACTTGAGCATGATGTATGATCTTTTTGATGTATTGCTGGATTTGGTTTGTTAATATTTTCTTGAGAATTTTAGCATCTATGTTCATTGGGAATATTGGCCTATAGTTTTTTTTATTTTATTTTATAGTGTCTTTACCTGGTTTTAGAATGAGGATCATGCTTGCCTCATAAAAGGAGTTTGGAAGTCCTCCTCTTGAATTTTTAGAAATAGTTTGAGAAGCATAGTTGTTAGTTCTTCTTTGAATGTTTGGTAGATTTCACCTGTGAAGCCATCCAGTCTAGGACTTTTGTTTGCTGGAAGTTTTTTGATAACTGTTTCAATTTCATTTGTTGTAATCTGTCTGTTTAGGTTTCCTGATTCTTCCCGACTGGGTTTTTGAAGATTGTATATTCCTAGAAATTTATCCATTTCACCTAAGTTGTACAATTTTTTTGGTGTATAGATCTTCATAGTATTTTCTTACAATCCTTTGTAGTTCTGTGCTGTTAGTTATTACTTCTCCACTTTCATTTCTAATTTTATTTATTTGAGTCCTGTCTATGTTTTTTTCTTGGTGAGTCTGGTTAAATGTTCGTCAATCTCTTTTACCTTTTCAAAGAACCAGCTCTTGGTTTCATTGATCTTTTGTATTGTTTTTTAGACTTTATGTCATTTATTTCCACTCTGATCTTTATTATTTCCTTCCTTCTACTTCCTCTGGGCTTTATTTGTTGTTCCTTGTTTAGCACTTTTAAGTGCAGGGTTAAGTTATTTGAGTTTTTTCTTGCTTCTTAAGGTATGCCTGTAATGCTATGACCTTCCCTCTCGAGCCTGCTTCTGCTGTGCCCTATAGATTTTGAGTTGTTGTATGTTCATTTTCATTCATTTCAAGAAATTTTTTATTTCTTCCTTGATCTCATTGTTAATCCATTTGTAATTTAATGACATGTTATTTAGCCTCCAGGTGTTTGAATGTTTTTCAGTTTTTCTATTGTAGTTGATTTCTAGTTTCCTGCCATTGTGATCAGAGAAGATGTTTTGATATGGTTTCAATCTTCTTAAATTTATTAAGACTTGTTTTGTGTTCTAACATATGATCTATCTTAGAGAATGTATCATGAGCTCTTGGAAAGAATGTATATTCTGCTGCTTTGGGGTAAAGGTTCTGAAGATATCAATTAAGTCCCGTTGATCTAGTCTATTATTTAAGGCCGCTATTTCTTTGTTAATCTTCTGTCTGGAAGAACTATCCATTGATGTTAGTGGGGTATTAAAATCCCCCACTATTATAGTATTGCTGTCGATCTCACCCTTTATGTCCATCAAAATCTACTTTATATATTTAGGTGCTCCTATATTACGTGCATCAATATTTACAATGGTTATATCCTCCTGTTTGATTGCTCCATTTATTATTATGTAGTGACCTTCTTTATTCCTTAGTATAGCTTTTGTCTTAAAGGCTTTGCTTGTCAGATATAAGTGTTGCTATCCCAGCTTTTTTTTGTTTCCATTTGCATGGAATATGTTTTCCCACCCCTTTACTTTCAGTTTAAGTGTATCTTTTGTTCTGAGGTGGGTCTCTTGTAAACAGCATATATACAGGTCCTGTTTTCCTATCCATGTAGCTATCAATGTCTTTTGAATGGAGCACTTAATCTATTTACATTTAAGGTTATTATTGATATGTACTTATCTATTGCGATTTTATTCTTTAAATCTACAATCCTCTTTCTCTCGATTTATTTTTTCTTTTGCTCTTTTTATAGCAGGCTCCTAAACATTTCTTGCAGTACTGGTTTGGTTGTGAAGATTCTTTAAGTTTTTTTTTGTGTGTTTTTTTTTTGTCTAGGAAACTTTTTATTTCTCCTTCAATTTTAAATGATAGCCATTCTGGATAAAGTAGTCTTGGTTGTAGTTTCTTGTTTTGCATCACTTTAAATATTTTTTGCCAATCCCTTCAGGCCTCAAGTATCTCTGTGGAGAAGACAGATGTCATCCTTATGGGAGTTTGTCTGTAGGTAAATAACTGCTTTTCTGTTGCAGCTTTTAATATTCTTTCTTTGTTTCTTAACTTTGGCATTTTAATTGATGTGGCGCTTGTAGGCCTTATTGGGTTCCTCTTTAATGGGACTTTCTGTGCTTCTTGAACTTGTGTGACTTTTTCCTTTACAATTTAAGGATATTTTCAGCTATGATTTCTTCAAACAGATTCTCTATCTCTTGTTAATTTTCTTCTCCTTCAGGAACTCCTATGATGCAGATATTGTTTCTCTTCATGTTGTCACAAAGGTGTCTTAGAGTTTCCTCAGTCTTTCTGAGCCTTTAAATTTTGCTGCTCTGCTTCTGTGCTTTCATTTATCTTGTCTCTAAATCACTGATTCGATCCTCTGCTTCATCTAGCCTGCTGTTGATTCCTTCTACTGCAGTCTTCATTTCTGTTATTGTATTTGTCATTTCTGACTATTTTTTTTTATGATTTCAATGTCCTTTTTGATGCTCGCTGTCCCTTTATTTAGGTGCTCATTATGACCATCCACTAAGATCCTTGAGCATCCTAAAATCATTATTTTAAACCCTGTGTCTGGTAGTGTGACTACTTCCATTTTATTTAGTTCTTTTTTCTGGAGATTTCTCTTGTTGATTCATTTGGGTCAAATTTCTTTGCCCATTTTTTTATATGTATTAGGTAGCACTATCTGATTTTGCAATTTGTTGTGGTGTTTTTCTGAGGAAGATGGGCTTGGTGGTACTGACCTCCAGGCCACCTGATTTCCTTGCTTTTGAATGCTTCTTGAGAGTAGTAGTATTTTCCCTCCTGTTGTATGTGAGTATTGAATACAGTTGGTCTTTTCATGGGTGTGGTTATTCCTTCAGGATGGCTGGCTTTAAGGGTCAACCTTGATCATGTGTATTAGACACTGTACAGTGTCTGCCCTGTTGGGCATATTTATTCTCCACAGTGTCTTGTGCCTGCTGGACTCCTTCTTTGTGTATGCTGCTTGTGTAGTTAGTTGAGTCTAGGGTTGGTGCTGTCTGCCACTCATTACTGGTTGTGCTGGCTCTAGGTCTTTTTGGGTTGGCATCAGCTCTTGTTTGTAACCTGCCATGGGCTACCTGTCTGGAACTACTGCTATGTTCGCTGTTTTTGTTTGGGTTTCCTGTGCATGGGGAGTGTGAGAGGGGCCAACCTGTGTATAAGGATCAACTTTCTTCTGCTTAGAGATGATGGCAGCTCTGTTAAAGCCCCAAGCTCTGTAAGCTTTGTCTCCATTTTTCAGCGGCTCCACCTCCTCTTGTAGCTGCCTGATCTTCCCACAGAGTCTTCTATAGAAAGACTATAGTGTAGGTTCAGACTAGCTTCATCCAACCAACCCCTCTACAGGTTACAAGCTTGGTGGCTTAGGGCAGCTGAGTTTGGGAATACAATAATAGTGGGACCTGCTACTTCAGGTCTCTCTTGGTCAGGAGCTCAGTACAGGGAGCATGGTTTCTACTCCAGAGTCTAATCTCTCAGCCACTGCTTGATACTCAAATTTTATTTCTCTCTAGCAAGTTGAGCAGCAGGTTCATATTGACTGGGGCCAACAGTTCCCTCTGCAGAAGTTCTTACAGCTGATAAGACCCTGGTCTTAGGGAGGACGACTGAGAGAGTGCTCTCTGGGGCTGACTGTGTCCCCCCAGAAAGTGGTTAAGCCCCTCAACCAGACCCAACAATAGGCTCACAGGGATCCACACTTTAAATTTCAGTGTTCTAAGCCTCTCTCCCTCCCTATTATCCAGTGCACATGAGATGCTATACTTGTGCTGATCACAGAAAATGGAACTCACCTCAGCTGGACCAGAGGATCCTTCCTTAGGATACTGCACTAGCTGGGGTTCTTAGGTCCTGAACTGATGCTTTCTATAGCTGGCCCCTGGATGTGCCAGTCCTGGGGCTTCCTGGAGGGGACCTGACACAGTGAAGGACATTGCCTGTGACTGGTCTTCTGCAACCTTCTTGGCTTTACAAGAAATCCAGAGTTTTGGCTGCCTCTGCTGGGTCCAGGTGCCCATGGAAATACCAAGCCACACACCTAGGCTGGCTTTTACCCACACTGAGCCTGGTGGAAGGTGCACAGAAGGCCAAGGTTTCTTGAGTCCCGCCTCCTGCAGCCTCTGTCTGCTGGCTGCTAATTGGGCTTGGCCACTGAAAGAAACATTTGGTAGAGTCTAGAGCCTGGGGCAATTCCCCCAAATTAGGAAGGGTATGGGTTTTGGTTTGCCCCTGGGCCACAGGTGTCAGTCTGTCTGGACTTTTTCACAGAACTCAGTAGGGTGTGGCCCCAGGAGTCCAGTGGGTGTGGCCTCTGAGACTCAGAGGTGTGGTTGGCCTGCCCTCTGGACAGTTTCTACTGAGTCTCCCATGGGGCGGAAGCACCAGTCATAGAGTTTGGAGTGTGTGGAAGGAAAGCTCTGGCCTCAAAGCCAGTAAACTGAGTCATTGACGGGCCCCCCTACTTCTTAGCATCTCAGAACAACCCACTCTTCATAGGTAGGGCAGGAAAGACTCCCAAGGGTGAGGCAGTTGCCTTTTCCCAGGCTGATGCTGCTCAGAGGGGACTTCTCTACCCAAGAAAGATGGCAACTGCAGTATTGGAGAATGACTCAGTGCAGGGGTTTTGGTGACCACCAACTTCATACTCTCCCCATACAACTTTGGTTCTCTTAGCTCTCCCCCACTGGAGCCCTGGGTAAATGGCAGTGAACAAGATTTTCTGTGCTGGCCCTTTAAGGCGGAGCCTGTATCTCTGAGAGCTGCTATCTCTTTCTTGCAGACAGAAACCTTGGCTCTTTTCACAGCCAAATGTTATTTGGGCACCTCTTCTAAGCCCTGGGATTCTAGGTTGGGACACCAGTCCTGGGGCTTAGGGTCCTCCCCCTCAGGGCAAACCTCCCCACAGGAGAGTCCCTCCAGATCCTCAGCCGCTTAGTTCCTGGGAATGGGGCAGCTCTTTTCACATCTTCGCCCTTCCTACCTGTCTTGGTGTGGCTTCTTCTGTAGTCCTTGGTTATAGACTCCTCTTTGTTGAGTTCAAAGTTGCTTTTTCAAGATAATTTTTATTAAATTCAGTCCTGGGAGGTGGCAGTTGGAACATCCACCTACTCTGTCACCATCTTAGAATCACTCTAGTATTTATTTTTTGAGAAATCTCCCTATTGTTTTCCATAATAGCTGCACCAATTTGCAATCCCACCAATAGTGCACAAAAGTTCACTTTTCTCCACATCCTCACCAACACTTGTTGTTTGTTGAATTTTTTATGATAGCCATTCTGACAGGTGTGCAGTGATATCTCATTGTGATTTTAACTTGCTTTTATCTGGTTATTAGTGACATTGAGCATCTTTTTATATGTTTATTGTTCATCTGTCTGGCCTCTTTGGAAAAATGTCTATCAAGTTCCTCTGCCTATTTTATAATTAGATTGTTTTTGTGCTATAGTTTAAGTTTCTTATTTATTTTGGATACTAACTGCTTATTGGATAGATCATTGGCAACTATCTTCTCCCATTCAGTATGTTGTTTTTTGTTTTATTGATAATTTTCTTTTTTGTGTAAAATACTTTTAGTTTAATGTAGTCTCATTTGTTTAAATTTTTTTTAAGTGAGAGAAGGAGAAATTGTGAGACAGACTCCACACCTGACCCAAATGGGTTCCACCTAGCAACCTGTCTGGGGACAATACTCAATCAATTAAGCTATTTTTATCCCCTGAAGCTGACACACTCAGGCCAACCAAGCTATCCTCAGCACCAGGGGCCAATGTTCAAACCAAGTCACTTGCTTCAGGAGGGGAAGAAGGTCAGAAGGAGGAGAGGGAGAGAGAGAGAAGCAGACGGTTACTTCTCTTGTGTACTTTGACCAGGAATTGAACCTGAGACATCCATATGTTGGACCAATGTTCTATCCACTGAGAAAACTGGCCAAATCCTGTTTATTTTTACCTTCTCTGTCACCTTTACTGGAAGTCAATAATTTTTAATTATCCCTTCAATTTTATGTTACAACATACATAAAATATTGCCAAGCAGGGAAGTTCATACAAACTTTGATGTTCATAGTTCTTAATAAACTTTGAGTCTTTTAAATTTTATGTATGATTTTAAAGTGAGAGGAAGGGAGGAGAAAAACAGATAGACAGTAACATTGATCTGTTCATGTATATGGCCTGATGGGGGATCAAACTGACAACTTTTATGAATTGGGACAACACCAACCAATCTGTCTGGCCAGGGCTGTGGTTTTTTACTGAAGGTCAATCATGCAGGCATGGCTGACTGCCATGTTCTGATGTTGGTCTCCAGTCCCTCAAAGGTCAAAGAGGTCATGCCTCTCACCTGATACCCCTACCATAAATCAAAGTATCAGCATAAACTTTCTTGTGTGGTCTCAGGTTAAAAAAAACTGTTTTAACTGACAAAATAATCCAAGAGTTTAGAGATTATCTCATAGGAGTTTAGCAAAGGTCTGACTTCTTTTGTAAAGTACAGTACAGGTCTGGATGATCTAGGCCTACTAACTTAATGCCTTACTACACAGAAGATAGTCCTACACTTCAGCAATTTCACTTAGATTTATTTTTATTTAATTAGAAAATAAATAATATATTCAAAATTCAAAAGACATAACATGATTTAAAATTAAAAGTATTCCTCTCACCTCTATTTCCACTCCCAAAAACAATGTTCTAAAATTCTAATTCCAGAGATATTTTAGATGTTTATGCATATATAAGCAAAACTGTATTGTATACTCCTCTCTCTTCTTTACAAAAGTTAGAAAACTATACACATTCCTTTACTTTTTTTTTAACTTAACAATATTGGTAATCCTTCTCTATCAATGCTCTTATTCTTTATTATGGCTACATAATTTTTCATTATGCATGTATTTGTACACATAGATACCATAGTTATTTAAGTAAACCTTAACTAATGGGCATCATGTATTTGCCAAATTATTTACTGGAACAAATATTGTTTCAATAAATGGCATTATACATAAAGGGTGAGGCAAAAGTTGGTTAACAGTTGTTCACATGAAAATTATGTAATAATTAATATATAATAAAAGAATAAACTCTATGTTTTGCACACTCACAATAGAAAACCTACTTTTGTCCCACTGAATATTTTTTTACACCTCTGAAAATATCTCTTTAACATAAATTTCTAGAGAACAATTTCTGGGTCAGAGTGTGCATTTGGAGTTTGAGAACTGTTACCAAATTTCCCTCTATAGTTAACAATTTACATTCCCATCAGCAATATAGAAAATTGCTTCCTTCTGTACACTCTATGAAAAAAACATTGGTGATTTTCTCAGTGGAGAATAAATTTTTTAGTAAAGTTTTATAAAATCTTGATAAGGGTTAAATTAGTTCAAACATCAAAGTAGAATTTTATTTCTCAGACTAATCAACTTCTAGATAAACTTTTCTTCTTTTTACTTTCTTGACCTTTTCTTCAATTTTACCCTATGAGCACAAAGATAACATTAGAACTCTATTGAACACTATGTCTTAGCCATAAGTTCTGCAGTGGCACTTACTCACTTTATATTTGTGTTCTGTTTTTCAATTTTTCTTCTCTCTCCTTATCATCATTGTGCCTGTTAAATGTTCTTTTCTAAGTTTTTCTCTCTGTTAAAATGGTAGATACAGTAACTTCCACATCATTATCTCTCCCATTCTTGTACATTTCTAAGCATCCTTGCCTTGCAGGAAACTCTGTTAAGTGTAAGTTAACATTTAAGTTCATTATATATATTTTTTCTGCACATGGTGTATCCAAATAATGCAGCACAGCCAGAATTTCTTATTCAAGGTTTAGGGTAAACTCTCCTTGTTATTGCATATATTTGTAGCTAGCTCCAGAAATTCTGACTTTTCTTAATTTGGTTTCAAAATGTTTGCTATTATGCATTCTTTCTCTCAAGAAACAGTTTTCTTGGCCTAGTGCATCCTACCAGAATTGAATATGTCTTCTAGAATATCATTTGTAATCATAAAAATAGGTTATGTAAGCTAGTGTTTAGGGAAGCTGTGACTCTTATCTCTCTACTTGATTTAACTGGGACTGGGAGACAGCTTGAGTGTTTCATGGAAAAACAAGTGTTCTGAAGCTTTTCATCCACCCATTACATTCAAGAGTAATAGCAAGAATGTTAAAGGATCACATCTGATCACCAACTGTGAGACAGATGGATAAGAACAAGAAAGATGATGAAGAAAACCCTCAGATCTCTATATAATGGTGGATCATTCAGTCCCTAGAAAGTCTGGCAATGTTAGTATGATCCACCAATGACACACAAACAAGAAGTGCATGTTTGAAATTTCCAATACAAATGGCAGCTGAGAGTTGTGAGTGGAAAAGTTACACAGATTATTCACTATGTTTTTTATTTTGAACTCACTGTTTCTTCTTTTTCTTTTTTACTGTGAAATATATATCATGAAATTTATCATTTTAAACATTTTTAGGTAAACATTTAGCGGCATTGATTACATTCACAATTTGTGCCATCATTACCACTATTTCTGAACTTTTTTCATCACTCCAAAAAGAAATTTTGTACCCAGTAAGCAAAAACTTTCTATTGCCCTCCAGCCCCTGCCCAGTCCTTGATAACCTCTAATTTACTGTCTATATTTATATATTTGCCTATTCTAGATATTTTAAATAATAGAAATTATATGAGTTTTGGGTTTTGTGCCTGACTTATAGCACTGAGCTTATTGTTTTCAAGGTTCATCTGTATTGTGTAGCATATATAAGACCTTCATTCCTTTCTACAGACAAATAAGATTTTATTTTATGCATATACATTTTATGTATCCATTCATCATTTGGTGAATACTTGAGTGTTTTCCACCTTTGGTTATTGTAAACAATGCTGCAATAAACATTGTTATAAAAGTATCTGTTTGAGATATTTGCCAAATCTCGCAACCCTAGGGGTTGGGCTTCTGGGTAACAAGGAACAGGATGCTTTTATTACTTAAAAGTTTTCAGTGGGGAGGCAAGATGGCAATGGAGTAGGCAGATGTTTCAATTTCCGCCTTACAGAACCAAAGTGAATTACAACTTAATTTTAAGAACAATCATCTGAAAAAAACAACTTTGAGCTAAACCAAGGGGAATTTATAACCAAAGATCACCAAAGAACCCACACTGAGACTGGTAGGAAAAGTGGAAACGCAGGGAGGGCTTCCCAGCTCCCAGGAGCAAGCTGCAGCCTGGAGGGACTCGAATGGTGGGAGGGGAGGTTTCTGGAGAGGGTTGGGTCCTGGGCCCCAGGACAAAAGCCCCAGCCTGCATCCCCAGAGCCTAGAAGAGGCGTATGAACAGTATTTAGCTGCAAAACAAGCCAGGATACTGTTTGCAAGAAAGAGGCAGATTTATCAAACCCAGGATTCGACTTAAAGGGACCACGCCGAAAACCTTTTTCAAAAACACTTACCTGGAGCTCTGGGGTACAGGGATAGCTGAGAGGACCCAAGTAGCAGGAAGAGAGTGTAATCTAGGAGGCACAGGGAGAAACACTTTGAGGAACAGCCACTCTAACCCCTGGGCTGAGTCACTCCCCAAATCTAAAGTGAATATTTATCTGGAATGGAACCAGCAATACCAGCAAAGGGAAGCAGGTTACCAGCCAAAGAGAAGCTCTCCTGTTGCAGTCAGAGCAAAGAATAGCTTAGAAGCAGGGAGCTATCAGGGATACAATATTGAGTGCTGAGGTCTGAGTTGCATTGCCCCCACCCACACTGCTGAGTGCTTGCTGGAGGGCAGGCAGCAGTGGGACGCAGAAGTGTGGTCCAGTTGGCATAGGCAGAAGCCAGGGGCCAACCACAGCTGCAGAAGGTGTGCACAAAAGTGATCTGACCCATGGCTGTGGGACAGGTGCAGCCAAAATGGATGAATGCAGTCCAGCCCGCAGGGGCAGGGTGGAGGCTGGTGGCCAGCCAGGGCTTGCAGCACAGGCACGTGAGCACAGTTCCACCAGCAGAAGTAGTGTGGAGGCCTGGGGTAGGTCAAGGCTTGCAGCCTAGGCATGTGAATACAGTCCTGCTTGTGGAGGCGAGGTGGAAGCTGCAGTGACCACTGCAGTGCACCAGTGCTGGCAACGCCTGTGCCCGAATGCCCAAACAGTGGATGAGGGGGTGGCAGTCCTGCATACAGAGCACACTAGGGAACACAGAGGCCACACCCATTAGTCTCCTGTGGCCACACCCTTCTTATACACAGACAAAATGGGAAGGCAGAGAAATGCAACACAAATCAACCAACAAAAGAAATCCCCAGAAAAAGATCTGAATGAGATGCAAACAACCAAATTATTAGATGCAGAGTTTAAAATAATGATTGTTAGGATGCTCAACAATCTTAGAGCAAGAATGGATGGACATAATGAGCACCTAAATAAAGAGATAACAAGTATAAAAAAGGACATTAAAATAATAAGAAAGATTTAGTCAGAAATGACAAATACAATATCAGAAATGAAGACCACACTAGAAGGAATTAAAAGGAAGATGGATGAAGCTAAGGATCAAATCAGTGATTTAGAGGATAAGATAAACAAAGGCAGGGAAGCAGAGCACCAAAAAGAAAAGAGGCTCAAAAAGTCTGAGGAAACTCTAAGAGAACTCTGTGACAACTTGAAGAGAAACAACATTCACATCACAGGGGTTCCTGAAGGCAAAGAGAAAGATCAAGAGATAGAGAATCTGATTGAAGAAATTATAGCTAAAAACTTCCCTAAATTGATGAAGGAAAAAAGTCACACAAGTTCAAGAAGCGCAGAGAGTCCCATTAAGGATGAACCCAAAGAGGTCTACTCCAAGACACATCATAACTAAAATACAAAAATTAAGAGATAAAGAAAGAATACTAAAAGGTGTAAGAGAAAAGCAATCAATTACCTACAGAGGAATCCCCATAAGGATGACACCTGGCTTCTCAACAAAAACATTAGAGGCCAAAAGGGAATGGCAAGAAATATTCAAAGAAATGCAAAACAAGAGCCCACAACCAAGACTTCTCTATCCAGCAAGGCTATCTTTTAAAATTGAAGGAGAAATAAAACATTTCCCAGACAAAAAAACCCGCAAAAAACAAAAAACAAACACTCAAGGAATTCATTACAACCAAACCAATGCTACAAGAAATGTTAAGAGGCCTACTGTAAACAGAACAAAGGGGGTAAAAATTTAGTAAAAGAGGAATGTAGATTTAAAGAATAAAATGGCAATAAACAACTACATATCAATAATAACCTTAAATGTAAATAAATTAAATGTTTCAATCAAAAGACATAGGGTAGCTGCACTGATAAGAAAATGATCTGTACATGTGCTGTCTACAAGAAACCCACCTCAAAACAAAAGATACACATAGACTGAAAGTAAAGGGATGGAAAAAAATATTTCATGCAAATGGAATGAAAAAAAAGCTGGGGTAACAATTCTAATATCAGACAAAATAGACTTTAAAACAAAGGCTTTAGTAAGGGATAAAGAAGGTCACCACATAATGATAAAGGGAACAATCCAACAGGAAAATATTACCATTATAAATATCTATGCATCTAATATAGGAGCACCTAAATATATAAAGCAGATTTTGATGGACATAAAGGGTGATATTAACAGCAATACTATAATAGTAAGGGATTTTAATACCCACTAACATCAATAGATAGATCCTTCAGACAGAAGATTAACAAAGAAACAGCAGTCATAAATGATAGACTAGATCAACTTGATTTAATGATATCTTCAGAACCTTTTACCCCAAAGCAGCAGAATATACATTCTTTTCAAGTGCTCATATACATTCTCTAAGATAGACCATATGTTAGAACACAAAACAATTTTCAATAAATTTAAGAAGATTGAAACCATATCAAACATCTTCTGTGATCACAATGTAATAAAACTAGAAATCAATACAATAGAAAAACTGAAAATCACTGAAACACTTGGAAACTAAATAACCTGTTATTAAATAATGAATGGGTTAGCAATGAGATCAAGGAAGAAATAAAAAATTTCCTTGAAACGAATGAAAACAAACATACAATAACTCAAAATTTATGGGACACAGAAAAGCAGTCTTGAGAGGGAAGTTCATAGCACTACAGGCACACCTTAAGAAGCTAGAAAAAGCTCAAATAAACAATTTAACCCTGCATTTAAAAGAACTAGAAAAAGAACAGCAAGTAAAACCCAGAGGAAGTAGAAGGAAGAAAATAATAATCAGAGAGGAAATAAATGACATAGAGGCTAAAAAACAATATAGAGGATCAATAAAACCAAGAGCTGATTCTTTGAAAAAGTAAACAAGATAGATGAACCTTTAACCAGACTCACCAATAAAAAAGAGAGAGGACTCAAATAAATAAAATTAGAAATGAGAGAGGAGAAATAACAACTGACAGTAGAAATACAAAAGATTGCAAGAAAATACTGTGAAGAACCGTATGCCTATAAATTAGACAACCTAGGTGAAATGAACAAATTTATCAAAAAATATAATCTTTCAAAAATCAATATAGAAGAATCAAAAAACCTAAACAGATTGATTTTTATCAAATGAAATTAGAAACAGTTATAAAAAAACTCCCAACAAACAAAAGTCTTGGACCAGATGGCTTTCAAAGAAGAACTAACTACTATCCTTCTCAATTTATTTCAAAAAATTCAAGAGGAGGGAGGACTTCCAAACTCCTTTTATGAGGCAACATAATACTGATTCCAAAACCAGGCAAAGACACTACAAAGAAAGAATATTATAAACCAGTATCCCTGATGAACTTAGGTGCTAAAAGTCTCAACAAAGTATCAGCAAATCGAATCCAGCAATACATAAAAAAAATATATACATCATGATTAGGTGGGATTTATTCTGGGGAGACAAGGCTGGTACAGTATTCACAAATCAATCAATGTGAGTCAACATGTTAACAAAAGAAAGGATAAAAACCACATGATAACATCAATTGATGCAGAAAAAACACTTGATAAAATCCAGCACCCATTTATGATCAAAAGTCTCAGCAAAATTGGGACACAGAGATCATATCTCAACATGATAAAGGCCATCTATGACAAACCCAAAGCCAACATCATAATCAATAGGCAAAAATTTAAAAAAATCCCCTTAAGATCAGGACCAAGGGAGAGGTGCCCCATTTCACTACTTTTAGTCTACATAATTCTGGAAGTCCTAACCACAGCAAACAGACAAGCAGAAAAAATAAAAGGCATCCAAACTGGAAAAGAAGAAGTAAAACTATCATTATTTGCTGATGATATGATACTGTACATAGAAAACTCTAAAGTCTCAGTCAAAAAACTACTGGACCTGATTAATGAATTCAGCAAGGTGGCAGGATATAAAATCAATATTAAGAAATCAGTGGCATTTTTATACACCAATTTCTCTTCTTAGAGAGAAATTAAGAAAACAGTCCCCTTCACTATTGCAACAACAACAAAAAATAAAGTACCTAAGAGTAAATTTAACCAAAGAGGTTAAAGACTTGTACTCGGAAAATTATAAAACATTGTTAAAGGAAATCAAGGAAGATATAAACAAGTGGAAGCATGTACCGTGTTCATAAATAAGAAGAATAAACATCGTTAAAATGTCTATATTACCCAAAGCAATCTATAAATTCAATGCAATTCTTATTAAAATACCAATGACATATTTCAAAGATATAGAGCGCATATTCCAAAAATTTATATTGAAACATAAAAGAACACAAATAGCCTCAGCAATCCTGAAAAAGAAGAATAAAGTGGGTGGTATTACACTTCCTGATATCAAGTTATACTACAAGGCCATCGTACTCAAAACAGCTTGGTACTGGCATAAGAACAGGCATACAGATCAATGGAACAGAACAGAGAACCCAGAAATAAACCCACCATCTTTATGGACAATTGATATTTGACAAAGGAGGTAAGAGCATACAATGGAATAAAGACAGTCTCTTTAACAAATGATGTTGGGAAAATTGGACAGCTACCTGCAAAAAAATGAAACTGGATCACCATCTTACACCATTCACAAAAATATACTCAAAATGGATAAAGGATTTAAAATAAGTCATGAAACCAAAAACATCTTGGAAGAAAACACAGGCAGTAAACTCTCCGATATCTGTCTTTGCAATATTTTTGCTGATTTATCTCCATGGGCAAGTGAAATAAAGGACAGGATGAACAAATGGTACTATAGAAAACTAAAAAGCTTTTGCACAGCAAAAGACATCATTAACAAAATAAAGACACTCACACAATGGGAAAACATGTTCCCAATACGTCTGATAAGGGGTTAACCAAAATTTATAAAGAACTTGTAAAACTCAACACTAAGAAGGTATACAATTCAATAAAAAAATGGGCAAAAGAAATGAATAGACACTTCTCCAAAGAAGGACATACAGATGGCCAATGGGCATATGAAAGGATGTTCAACATCACTAATAATTAGAGAAATGCAAATTAAAACCACATTGAGATACCAACTCACACCTGTCAGAATGGTGCTCATTAACGATACAACACATAATAAGTGCTGGAGAGGGTTCGGAGAAAAGTGAACCCTCCTGTACTGCTGGTGGGAATGCAGACTGGTACAGCCACTGTGGAAAACAATATGGAGATTTCTCAAATAATTAAAAATGGGGCCCTGGCCGGTTGGCTCAGTGGTAGAGCATCGGCCTGGCATGCAGAAGTCCCGGGTTTGATTCCCGGCCAGGGCACACAGGAGAAGTGCCCATCTGCTTCTCCACCCCTCCCCCTCTCCTTCCTCTCTGTCTCTCTCTTCCCCTCCCGCAGCCGAGGCTCCATTGGAGCAAAGATGGCCCGGGTGCTGGGGATGGCTCCTTGGCCTCTGCCCCAGGCGCTAGAGTGGCTCTGGTTGCAACAGAGCGACTCCCCGGGGGGCAGAGCATCGCCCCCCGGTGGGTGTGCCGGGTGGATCCCGGTCAGGCGCATGCAGGAGTCTGTCTGACTGTCTCTCCCCATTTCTAGCTTCAGAAAAAAAAAAAAAATTAAAAATGGAACTGCCCTTTGACCCAGCTATCCCACTTTTAGGAATATATCCTATGAATACCAAATCACTGATTCAAAAGAAGAAATGTACCGCTAAGTTTATGGCAGCATTTTTTACAATAGCCAAGATCTGGAAACAGCCCGTGTTCTTCAGTGGACAATTGGATTAAAAAGAAGTGGTACATATACACAATGGAATACTATGCAGCCATGAGGAAGATTGAAATCTTACCTTTGATGACAACATGGTTGGACTTGGAAACTATCATGTTAAGTGAAATAAGCCAGACAGAAAAAGAAAAATATATGACCTTACTCATTTGAGGAATCCAATGAACAATGTGAACTGAGGAATGGAAGAGAGGCAGAGACAGGGTCACAGGAAGCAGAGGAACAGCTGTCAGAGGGAAAGTGAAGGGATTAGTGAAATTACATATACACAACATGGAAATACAGATAAGAGAATGGTATATCCCAGAGGGGAAGGGGTGAGGGAGTCAGGGGAGGGGACATGGGGATATAATGGGGGACACATGGTTGGGGGTGAGGGTTTTATATTGAGTGGGACACTTGAATCCATGTTAACACAATAAATTGAATAAATAAATAAATAAATAAATAAATAAATAAATAAATACTAGAGCTATAATATGCCCAGAAATTCCACTCTGAGTATTTTTCTAAAGAAATCCCAAACACTAATTATGAAAAGATATATGCAGTCCTTTGTTTGTTTTAATATTATATATGGTAGCCAAGATATGGAGCAATCTAAGTGTTCATCAATAGACAAATATATAAACAAGAAATAGTGTGCATTGTGGATGAAAGGGGTGCCACATGCTAAACTTGACAAGCTCAGGGAAGGCCTGCATATCAAATTTCACAAACTCAGAGATCTAAAGTAACACATAGGATGATTTAAAATACAAACTTCCTAACTAAAAGCCAGTCGTGGTGGGTAGTCATGTCCCATTATCTGCCTTCACAAAGATTAATGTCTATCTTCAGTTAGCCTTTTTATGGTCCTTTTGCATGTATGATAACACACTTTTGGAATGTCAGAGAGTCCCCATTTTCCAGACCTCTCAGGGCAAAATCTCCCATAAGACTATGAAAGCCCTCATTGTTGTCTTGTTGCCCAAATATCGTGTTGTAAATGACAATTGTGAACTATCCCATACCCACCAATGTAGAAGAAGTATACTGCTTACTAAAATTAGGGGGATATTTCAAAAAGAATATGAAGCTATAGAATATCCCCTAATTTTTATGAGCAGTATATTGTGTCTCTGTTTTACTCTTTAGCCAATCTCAGATTTCCCTGCTTTACTTTATCCTGTCTCCCTAATCTACCACCAGTGGACTTCCTATAACTCCCTTGCATCCACTCCTTTGATTGTAACGTGTAAAATAAAGTGCAAAATAGCCGTTCTCTAGAGTATTTTCTCCATTCGTTGAGATTTTGCTTTCCAGTAATTGTCATTGGTTTGGCTCAAATAAACTCATAAAAATTCTCTACCAGTTTGTATGCTTCTTTCATTGACCATATACAATGAAATATTACTTATCTATAAAAAAATAAAATCTTATTGTTTAAGACAACATGAATGGACCTAGAGATTATTATGCTAAGTGAAAAATGGAAGTGTACTTGGGAGGAGCTGGATGATAATATAAAAAGGATTAAGAAGTATAGGCAAACCTGTAGTTACAAAAAGTCATGGAGATGTAAAGTACAGGAATATAGTCAGTAATACCATAATAATTATGTATAATGTCAGGTGGGTACTAGAATTATTGAGGTGATCACTTCATAAATTAAATAAATTTCTAAGTAGTGTGTTATACACCTGTAACTAATATAAAATTAACTGTCAATGGTAATAAAAAATTTTTAATTATATAAATTTCCTGAAGGATCTTTTTGATTAAAAAAAAGAAAAGAAAAAGCTATCAGTAAGACTGCCCCAGGAAGGGATACCTGGAAGCTTATGCCTGGTGCCTTGCATTTTGAGCCATGTGCCTTTTTTTCTTGCTAATTTTAATTTATATTCTTTTGCTGTAATAAATTATAAACATAAGTATAACACCTTTGCTAAATTCAAATTCAGTGAGTCCTTTTAACAAATTGTTGAATTTGAGAGTGGTCTTGGGGACTCCCTAACAACATTTATTTCTTTATTTTTCATTTGTTGGATCTTTTTAAATTGATTTTAATTTATTGTGTTTACATAGTTAGATTCAAGTGAATCCCACTGAATACATCCCCCCACCCCTATGTTCCCCTCAACATCCCCTTTCCCTTTGCCCCCCTCATCCCAACTACCTCCTTCCTTCCCTCCAGGATTTGCTTTTCTGCTCTCTATAACACTGTGTTATGTGTATATAATTTCACCAATCTTTTTCCCTTCTCTGATCCCATTCTTTCATCCCCTTTCTCTCTGTCTGCTTTCCCCCGGTCCCTTTGATCCCACCTCTGCCTCTATTTCGTTCCTTAGTTCACATTGTTCATTGGATTCCTCAAATGAGTGAGGTCATATAATATTTTTCTTTCTCTGCCTGGCTTATTTCACTTAACATAATAGTTTCCAGGTCCATTCATGTTGTCGCAAAAGGTAGAATTTCTTTTTTTTTATGACAGCATAGTATTCCACTGTGTATATGTACCACAGCTTTTTAATCCACTCATCAACTGATGGACACTTGGGCTGTTTTCAGATCTTGGCTATTGTAAACAATGCTGCCATAAACATGGGGGTGCATTTCTTCTTTTGAATCAGTGATTTGGTGTTCTTAGGATATATTTCTAAAAGTGGGATGGCTGGGCTCGCGCCTGTAGTCCCAGCTACTTTAGAGGCTGAGGCAGGAGGATCGCTTGAGCCCAGGAGTTTTGGGCTGTAGTGAGTTATGCCAATTGAGTATTTGAACTAAGTTCAGTCAATATGGTGACCTTCTGGGAGCAGGGGACCACCAGGTTGCCTAAGGTGGCGTGAACCAGCCCAGGTTGGAAATGGAGCAGGTCATTTGTTGGATCTTTAATATGAGAATTCAATGGTGTAATATAAACCCAGAGTTTACATACTTGTTTTTGATCCAATTACAGAGTAGTTTACATGAACTTTCTCATCAGAATGGAACTGGTCAATTAAGTTTGCAGTCTCTCTTTCTCTCTCTCTTTCTCTTTCTCTGTTACACACACACACATGCAAAACATGTCCCCAATATTAAACATTCATTTCCATAAGAGTCTTGATTGATGAATTAATGAAAACCATGAGAATGGTTTCATATAGTATTTAATCAATAAATTGTATCATACATAGGCCTAATGTGATAATTTATTGTATGAAATGTATGGAAGAAAGAATAAGAATACTTTGGATGACAGATTAAGAAATTATAGATGCTTTCTGATAGCCTGCAATTACATCCTTAAATCAACAAGATGATATAGAAGAATAAAAAAACCAGCATTTATATTAAAATATATATATAAATGGTAGGGAATTCAAGGAACAGCATGGATGTAAATAAGAACTGGGGGTTTAAACTAGCCCAGAGTTCTCAGCAAGTCAATAATGGAAACAACAGAAAAAGGAACATGACCTTAAGTTGAACTAATAGAAGAGTAATAGCCACCTGGAAAGGATTCTTCCCTGACAACATCTGAAGGCCTATGTTTAGTTCGTGGCATGACTGCTAAAGGTCCAAAGGAGGATACCTGTACTTAAACGAGATCGGGCGCGTTCAGGGTGGTATGGCCATAGATGCCAGTACTTAGGAGGAGCCTGGAAGCTACGACCCCTGAGAAATGGCTGAGGGCAGTTGGGAAACCGATCTAAGAGAGACAGTGTGGGTGCAGGTAGTATTCATGGGGCAGGCCAAAATTAAGAAGAAAAAAATGAAGTCCTGGAGTAACCAGATTTTCTAGTTTTTGATGAGTAGCTTGAAATCTGATTATTATATAAAATCTTCCAATTTCCACATGTTGGCAACTATTTTAAAAATTGAAACCTTGTGCAAAAGATATGAAACCCCAGCATGGGTCAGTTTGTAACCTCAGCTCTATTTAAATATCTGACAGCCCGCAGGCTCAAGGAAACATTGTCAGGTTCTTGGTTCATCCAGGGGTTGAAGCTGCATGGAGATAGACTCTTCTTACAAGAGGAAGTTTCTAACAATGACTTCTGGAAAACAATGCCAGAGATTGTGTGTTGAGCAAACAAGTGTGTAACAAATGTGTTAGTCTTGCTCACTTTATTTTGCCTGGTTGGTGCATGAGCAGGGGGCAGCACCATGTGTGTATAGTCTATGGATGGCTGAGGGTGCTTGCCCTCAGGGCAGCAGATTGCAAATTGTGGATTGCCTGCTGCCATTAGGAGGGGTGATTGTTTGCCATTGTTTGCTAGAGAAAGGGTTTTTCCCCCTGGCCAGTTTTTGCTGGAAAGTCCAGAAAAAGAGAGAGAGAGAAAGAGAGAGAGAGAGAGAGAGAGAGAGAGTTTTTCTTGTTTGCTTTCTTGTCTGCCATTGCGAGACTCTAATAAATGGAACGGCCCACCATCCTCCAGCTCCGCAGTTTCTTCAACTGCCCAAATCCAATGTGAGCCTGCATGACCATGGCCACCTGCCTTACAGGTTGTTTCTTCCCAGAGTTATGGGCATGTGCACACTAGAGACCCGCAGCCAACATGTAGATGATAGTCTCACAGCTGTGTTGTGGCAAAGGCTGGACTGGATGGTGTCTCCCCCTCCTCCCTGTCAACATACATACATCAAGCAGCACTCTGGTAAAAGTGTCTTTCATTTGAATTACAAATGAATAAATGGCTCCTTATGAAGAACCAGTAAGGAAGAAAGAGTCTCCTAAGTAGCCAGGGGATGTGGGCTATAAGAAACAGTTATCATTGAACAGAGTTTAGTGTCCAGTAAAATATGAATAAGTTTAAAACATTCCTTTTCAAAGTTGTCTTTTATTTTTATTTTTTATTTTTTTGGCAATGTGAGTATTGGGCAGATAAAATATATTATGCTCACTTTGTTAAAGATGGCACTGCCCACATGGAAGCCTGTCACCCAAGTGATTGCTTGGGATGGACATGATTATGTTAATATGTGTTGGGGGAGGGCTTTTATGCCAAAAGATTTTAAAAGGAAGAGAGATCACGTTGTTCTAGGAGAAGAGTGATTATGTTCTAGGAGGAGGGCAGAGAGCAGGAAGGAGAGCAGAGAAAGGCCACGTGGAGGAGAGGAGAGGCAGCCAAGATGGCAGAGTGCTGGAGGAGAAGCCAGTTTGTGCAGAGTTTGTACAGAAAGAAGGAAATGGGGAACAGAGGTGAATAAGGCTGGTGAGGTAGAAACCTTAGATTCTAGGAAACTCGGTTAGCTTTGTGAGCACTGAATGAGTGGCTTTGGGAGCCCTGAATGGAAAGGGAAGTGTTTTCCCACTGTGTGTATTACTTGCCCGCCAGGTGCAAGCTAGGATTAAAGGTAATGGCCCACCAGTTCATGGCTCGTTGTTTTATTACCGACTGTCGAATCAAATGTGAACCTGCATTGGCCAGGCGGCTGTGATGGTGGCCGTGGCTACTGGCTATACAGTAGTAAAACAAAATAGATATGAGTTCAAGGTTTATTGTTAACCATTAAAAATAAATCAGTTTGTGGTTAGAATATACTTCCTGTCATAATAGAAGCTTCAAAATGAAAGTGTCCGTTGCGTGGCCTGAATGATCAATAAATCAATTATGTATGTCTGTGTTGTTATTTGATTAGTCATTCGTGCCTTATTGCAATAATCACCCATTGAAGAACTGTCTCAGTGTATACCCACAAAGTAGCTACAATATACCTTATTAATGTCCTGGTTTATGTAAAAACATGTAATAAGCATATATACATAAATAAAATGACCTTCAAACATTAATTACTTGTTCACCATTGTCTTGTACAATGTAAACTGTTTTGTTCAGTACCACATAGTTAGCACCGATGGTAGCACATAGTAAGTGTTCAATAAATCACTGTTGAAAGACTTCTATTCCTTATTTGAGTAACACTCTTCTGTCTTTAGCTTCTTAACTAGCAATTTTGGTGCTAGAAAAAAGGAACATGAAAAAAAAATCCCTCAAATTAAATGAAGCCCTAGGGTATGTGGCAGAAAAAGGAAGATATTCCTATGCCCAAAGAAGGATATTGAATCTCTAGTCCTATTATCCCGACTGGTGATCAGACTGGCCTGAGGCTGGCGCTGGTCTTATGGCCTCTTCTGGTGAGGCCATAGTGCTGATGGCAGAACACCTGTTGAAAAACTGGGATTCATTTGCATGTACAGTCTTTTCAAATTATTATTTAAAACATGCTGGGCTTCTAAGTTTTGGTGCCTTACAGGCAAAGACCCTTTAGAGAAAGCCTAGTTTCAGCTTTAGCCCATAACATTCTCAGAGACCTACTGGAATGATCAAAGGGTGAGACATCTCTGTCCTTACCTGCTCCTGCCTCAGCCCCAGGAAAGGGAACTTCTGACCTTGTAGAAGTATTGGGAAGAGATCTCCCCCTCTTCTCTTTATCCTCTCTTTAACTCATCAGCAAGAATGACTACTTGTGATATCCATTACAGGTCAGGGTTAATTGATAAAGGTGACTACTCTCCACTCCCCCCCCCTCCTTGGTGTCTCTCTCTCTCAGCATTTTTTTAAAGAAGCCTGGCAACAGGATGCACCTGTCCTTCTCCCCTCCTGGGGTAAGCATAAGGGGCCAGGTGCTGCCATTGCAGGGACAGGGGGAGGGGGAGGCTACAGCTGTCCTGTCTGTGGATGAGCAGTTAGTCAAATTAAAGGCCATTTGGAACTTGGGTTCAAGCCAAAATTTTTAATCTAACCTTACTCCAGTGATAAAGTAAATACGTTGATCCCATATCTGGCTTCTGCATCTGTTTATCAACAAATACACAAAGCTATACCAAGAGAGGGGTATGATGAAGTAACATTCTCAGACTCCAAAAACAATAATGCATTTGATTTTTCACAAAAAATGAAAGACATTTAAAAGTTCAAATAAAGTTCAACCAATATTTTTACATAATAATTCTTCAAGGCTTTAGTGAGGCTTAAATCAGGGCATGCCAGGTTTAGTTTCATAGAAGCAAGAATCTTTTACATATTTTATTTTTCTGGAAGGCAAGTGTTGGTGTCTTCTCAGAAGCCTAATTATTGGTGTCTTTTATTCTCACTTGAGACTTGAAACAATTAGAGAATAAGATATCCAAATTGTTAATATTAATAAAGAGAGAGCTTATATCCTTATAGTTGCAGGTAAGTGTGGGCTTCCACCCCGTCATGGGCAATATCAGAGGCTCTTCTTATGGGAGGTCTGTCTCTGCAAGATTTACAGCATGGAAGAACAGTAAGGAATATGAATTTCCTGTGACGATCTTGTTCCAAGGAAGGAGGTGGAAGGACAGAGTTGTGCATCAGCAGTTTCTCTTTCTAAACTACCATGTGAGGAGGATGACTCAAATGGGTAGAAGGTGACCCAGAGTGTTACATTAATAGATGTGCATCCAGCTGGAAGGTGACATTAGGAGGGGGTAATAAGCTTCCCCCTTCAACAACAAAAGTGGAGGTGAGGAGTAGCAGAGACCATTTGCCAGTCTTCTCTAGGTAACTCAAAGCTGAGCTGAGTACTTGGCTGGTTCAGAGCCAGGAGCTAGATCTGGGCACAATGAGGCAAATGAAAAGTGTAGAAAGAAGTTCTCTATACTGCTCACTAGCTGGCTTGCTAGCTCACTCTGCCAATAAGGTGTAACTTCCAATAGAAAAGTACGCAATGTAGATACTCAGATAACCACCATCGGACTGAGATATAGAACATTTTATGTACTGCATTTTTTTTAGCAAGAGAGAGAGAGACAGAGAGAGAGAGAGAGAGAGAGAGAAGGACAGACAGACAGGAAGAGACAGAGATGAGAAGCACATCAACTCATAGTTGCATCACCTTAGGTGTTCATTGATTGCTTTTGCATATATGTGCCTTGACAGAGGGGATGGGATCCAGCTAAACCAGTGACCCCTTGCTTAAGCCAGTGACTCTGAGCTAAAGCCAGAGACCTTGGGCTCAAGCCAGCAACTTTTGTGCTCAAGCCAGGAACCCTGTGCTCAAGCTGGTGAGCCTGCATTCAATCTGGTGACCTTGGGGTTTTGAACCTGGGTCCTCAGCATCCCAGGTTGATACTCTGTTCACTGTACCACTGCCTTTTCAGGCTAGAATGCTGTTTAAAGACTTGACCCATACCTTCTGCTGTCCAGGGAAATATCCTAGAGGCCCTCCCCAGTACCTAATATCCAAGACTATAGATAAATTTTTGAATGTAAAAAAAATTCAGTTTTACACCATCAACTCTCAGTTCCATTATAAACTGCCATACTGGCATTTACCTTACAAAGGTAATCTTTATTTATTTTATTTATTTATTTACTTATTTATTTTTTATTTAGTGAGAGGAAGAGAGGCAGAGACAGATTCTTACATGCACCCTGATGGTGATCCACCCGGCAAGCCCACTAGAGGGCGATGCTCTGCCCATCTGGGTTATTGCTTTGTTCCAAGCTCTTCTTAGTGCCTGAGGTGGAGGCCATTGAGCGATCCTCAGTGCCTGGGGCCAACTTTGTTCCAATTGAGCAGTGGTTGCAGGAGGGGAAGAGAGAGAGAGAGAGAGAAGATTGGAGAAGCAGATGGGTGCTTCTCCTGTGTGCCCTGGCCGGAAATTGAACCCAGGACATCCACACATCAAGCCAATGCTCTATCACTGAGTCAACTGGCAAAGGCCCAAATGTAATCTTTAAATGGTATCTACTTAATCAATTTTAGCAGTAGTTACAAATTAAGCATGGAATAATTAATGTTTTAAGCTTGAAAATTTCCACCAATCAAAAGATGTTATTCTTTCAGGGAAGTGATTATCTGTCCCAGGCACTGGCTTTCTCTTTAAGAGAAATTGGAAGTTTTTCTCCCTCATGGTAGCAGTGTCAGAATTATAATTACCTCATCAATTGGAGATGTCTCATGATTAGTCAAACAAAAACAGTGAGAGAAAAATAAAAGTAATTCTCCAAAGAAAATTACTTCTCCAGGAAATACCTTTTTTCTAAAACACATGTTTTAGAAAGGAAAACTTACAGATATTGTAAATGGGTATGCTGTCCATCAATAATGCAAAGTAATATTCTCATGCTGAAAAATTTCTTATAAACTTTTTTCCACAAGGAATTTTAGACCTAAGTTAAGATTTGTAATTACTGAGTTCAACTAATCAGCTTTAAAAAATTGCTAAATATGCTTTCATCTTAAAAGACTACATGAGGATCAAATATATATTTATGTATTTTTAAAAATTATATATATATTATGCATATATATGCATATAATTTAAAGTAAAATATTTTAACTCTTCTTCCATTGTATGTTATGTTAGTGTGCTGACCAGCTGGCTAACGGTACAAATACAGACCTGTGATCCTGCTATGGGCACCCACACTGGGGGCCAAGAGGGCTCACTCAGGCCTGCACAGCCTGGCTTTGATGTAGCATTTGTTAGCCAGACCTGGGAGAATGGAGAGTACTCAAGCAGAATCAGATCAAATATCGTTACAGTAGCACTGATTGATTTATTTATCTATTGACTTATTTTTAGCGTGCGCGAGAGACAGGGACAGACGGGGAGGGGGAGAGGAAACGCATCAACTCGTAGTTGCGGGACTTCAGCTGTTCATTGATTGCTTTCTCACATGTGCCTTGATTGGGGGGCTCCAGTTAAGCCAGTGACCTTGGGCTCAAGCTAGCAATGTTGGGCTTCAAGCCAGTGACCATGAGGTCATGTCTATGATCCCACACTTAGGCAGGTGACTCCACGCTCAAGCTGGTGAGCCCACACTCAAACCAGATGAGCCCTTGCTCAAGCCAGATGAACCCACTCTCAAGCTGGAGACCTCAGGGTTTCACACCTGGGTCCTCAGTGTCCCAGACTGATGCTCTATCCATTGCACCACCACCTGGTCGGGCTAGTAGCACTGATTTAGATAATAAAGAGCAAGTAACTTGAGGCACTAACAGAAAGCTCAGCTATGAGTGTGTCTGACCAGAGCCCACATTTTTTTAACTATATTAACCATAAACTGCCCTACTTTAGACATTTGCTCTTGTTCTCCTCTTTAGCTCTGAGTGGTAGGACAGCCTTGAGATGAACACACATAACATTAGTGCCAACTAAAGACTGTGGTTCTTCAGGATATTGAACTACAGTTCACTCTGCCTTTAGCTAGAGTGAATAGTCGAGCTTCTGTAAAATTAGGACAAATATGAGGTGCTGGCTTAGGCTTATTTTAGCTCTGAGAAGCTACAGATCTCTATTAGAAGCTTTCTCTGGATGTTAAGGTCATGATTAGTACAAAGCAGAGTGCAAAGGGCCCTCCAGGTTTGCCTGGTCATTCTTTGTTCATGTCTGTATTTTTAAAGGAATATGAGAAACTCTTAGAGAGAACTCTAAGTCACTGAAATCTCAAAAATAAAGTTTCTTCTTATTTGATGTCTCATGAAAAAATATGTTTGTTATCAGAGTTATGATTGCCTTTCCTATCACATTGTATTAATATGTGATTGTAAATATATGGTTTAGTGTCAAGTTTCATTGCCTTCTAGGAACTTCTATTTCAAAATTGTGTGGTTTGTTCTATTGGGCTAATATTCTTTTAGTTTCTTTTTAAAGTCAAAAGTGTGGTTTACTTGCTGAGCCTGTCTCTACAATTTTACCTTTAGTTTATTATGTTCATTTGTGAATTTATTCAAAAACCATGCATTGACTAAATATGGATAAACCAGCATTAACCATGGGCTTCTGTCAGAGATGGACACCAAGATACCTTTTGTCGGCATGTGTATCCCCCATTGTATTCTCATAGTGAATAACAGGAGATTTTACTTGTATGACATAATTTCTCAACATTAACTTCAACTTGGCTATAGCCTGTTGGATTTATGTGGAGGGGAAGGAATGGCTAACACAAAATTGGCCAATCACAGTTCTTTTCTAAGAATTTAGAATTGAGACTGAGGGAGAAAAAAAAAGTTTTTCTCCTTCCATATAAAACAGTGTGGTAGTCAGAGGTATTTTCTGCCAAGTAGCATGTACTGCTTTTTTTTGAAAATTTTTTTTTGAAAAATGAGGTAGGTTAACAAGAAGAAGTGAGATAAAGATGACCTCTTGGTTTTCCTTCCACATTCAAGTTAATGTTTTTAGTCTCTTACTGCATCCAAATTGTACCCCACTTTATAATTTTTCATGAAATACTCCCTGCCCTTCTGTTCTTACAACAGATCTCCCACTTTGTTTGATTTAATTCAAGTATGTTTCTATTGCTCACAAGAGTCTTAACATGGTATCCTTGACCATAGCAGATCTCAACTTAGTAAGACAGACTGAAAAATACGTTATACAATACTTCTCAGTATGGTAGGACTCTGAATTTCTGTGCAAGGAACTGTAAATGTTTTATTCATCCCTGAATCCCTGACACATTGTAGGGTCCAGTGAAGTGTGCGTTAACTTTTCAACTAAATGAGTGAAGGAAGAGCAGTGAAACCTTACACAGGTTACATAAACACTCTTTCCCAGTTTAAGGGAGTTAATTTTTAAGGGAGAGATCCCTTAAAAATTATTTGGTTTAACTGTTTATTCTACAGAAGAGGAAGCTGAGGCCAAGAAAGCAAAAAGCCATTTGCCCAAGGTCAGACAGCTAGTTAACAGAACTGAAACTACAATTCACGTCTCCAAACTCTGAAGCCAGTATTCATTCTACTATCATATGATATACAGTACTCCCTTCTTGCTGAACCAATTTCCATTGGCCTCAATAGATAATACAGCCCAAAGCCCCCAAAGTTAGTTCCACCTCTTTAAAACTTCCTCAATGTTGGTTCATAATTCAGCCATCATATTCTCAAAGAGGAAACTCATGGCGTTGACTATCATGGGGCTTGGCTAGCCACAGGCACTATTCAACAAGTGAACGAGTTGCTGCCCAAAGTGAATGTGTCATAAAAAGACCCAACATGAGGTAAGCAAGACAACCCACAAAAGTATTTATTGGTTTTATTATTTGGTGAGAGGAAATTGTTTTCTGTTCTTACCAGTAAAAAAATAAAGAAAGAATTGATTACCCAAACACTGATAAGCAAAAACATTCTCTCAACTACAATGATGTGAAAGGCATATCTGAGTGGGACCTGGGATAAAGTAAGACAAAATAAATAAAACTGCTAATTAAGACACAATTAAAAAAAAACTACATTAAAAAGGAAGGCAAGGGAAAGATGAACACAGGATTTACTATTCTAAAAGTTAAGTTGGGGTAGGAGGGAGCAGAGGATATAAGAAAAGAGAGGACCAGAACACTAGAATTAAATTACTGCCAAAATGTTGGCTCTTGTATGGGTGGTGATAGGTGCTGGGTTTATGGATGCTTTTTACATTCATAAAAATAATAAATTGACTAAATTAATAAAAGAGGGTTACATATGGATGAATGGTGAGAATGTGTCATGAACTCAGGATTATGAACAATCTAATTCTGTGCACTAAGGGGCCATGAACAAGAAAGAAAAGGAAAAAGAAAGAGCAACTCTGATATCAAAGTAATTTTCTTACTTTTCTCCTCAAACTAGAAAACAAGCTTTTCATGACATGCCTATCTTAAGTTTGTTATTTTGCCTGTTCTGAGAATGACTTTGTCACAGTCAGGTAGAAAATTAAAGTTTCTTTAACTTGTTTACTATCTGTGTTGAGCTATTATGCTGATAAATGAGTATCAGCCTTACTTTATAGAACAATTTATTAGAAGCAATAATACCTTGCCTATCATTCTAGACTAACACATTGTATGATAAACATGGGTTTCCTATTTGTGGCATACAGTATCAGATTGATATGCTAAAACTTACTTCAGTTATAAAAAAAATGAAAACAAGCTTTTCAGGTGCTTCAGTATTTTTTTTAATGAACAAGAACATATATTTTTAAGATTCCTGAAACTGAGTTCAAAAAACAAACAAAACTAAGAAGGAAAAGAAGAATCAATGAATTAAGAAAGGTGGAGATGAGTTTTCAATATCAACAAAGCTATCTTATTAGTGCTTTACCTGTAGTAGTAGTAGTTGATTGCCTACAACTTTATGAAATAAGAATTTATGTTATATAATCCACCCTAGTGATCACTGTTTTGTTAAAAGCATTAACATAAATAGAACAAATCTGATAAAATATTATTATTTGAGGACTTCCTGTGAAGGAAATATAAGGATCCTTTATGTTATTTCTGCCATTTTTTAATTTTGTTTAGAAAATTAAATTTAATGGGGTGACATTGGACTGTCACTTTTCTATAAACATAAAATTATTTCAAAATATAACAAGATTTTAAATAAATAAAGAAAGCAAAAGTTTAACATAGGCATTGTAATGCCAAAAAAGCAAGACTGGCAATCAATTTGAAAAGCTGATTCAAAGACTTATTTTTATAAAAATAAAAGAACAACAGTTTTTAAAGAGTATTGTAAGAGAAATTATTGAATTGAGTTTAAATGATTATCTCAGAGTTGCACAGTTAAGAAACTCACAATTAAATTTTCAATTTTTTAAATTTTTATTTATTAATTTGAGAAAGAGAGAGAGACAGAGAGAGAGAGAGAGACATTGGCCCATTGTCTCAACCATCCAGATATTGGTTGATTCCTGTATGTGCCCTGACCTGAGATTAAATCTGCAACTTTGTATTGCAAGGGTGTTTTTAACAACTGAGCCACCCAGATAGGACACAATTAACTTTCTTAGAAGAAGTAGTATTTCTCTTCCTCTGAACAATTCTAAGGAAGAAAATGTTCAATTTTATGTTCTAAATTCTGTTGAAGTTACCAACAGTTACTCAATGTCAGGGCTGTAAGATGCCTACATGAACCAGTCCCATTTGTGAAATTTTATATGTTCACCCTTTATCCAGGTGGCCCTGTGAAGTGGACTGAGATCTTACTGAATCAGTCTTCCACCTTCTCTTCCAACCTCTCACTCTTTTATGTTTCTCACTCTTTTATAGTTCAATAGGAAGTTTTCAAGAGGAAGAAAAGTAACTAGAAGGAGACCAGATATGTGAAAAGAAACTAGGATAGCAAAATCTAAAGGATTCTGCAAGATGTAAACAGATAATATTTTTCCTTTCTTATTTTTCCTACAGTCATTGTCAGGAAGATGAACTAAATTAATAAGGAGAATAGGTAGATGAGAGTGAGGGAAAGAAGTTCCAGATTATCTTTTTATATTTTAACATCTTTACACCAGATATAAATAATCAAAACTGACAGAAGAAGAAATAAAACATCTGAATAGACATATAGCAAGCAAAGGGATTGAATTAGTAATCAAAAAAGTTCCTACAAAGAAAAATTCAAACTCTAATGGCTCTATTGATGAATTTTACCAAATATTTAAAGTATATTTAATTATCACCAATCCCTCATAAACTCTGTTAAATTAATTATGTTTTTTGTGTGTGCCAGAGACAGAGAGAAACACACAGAGGGAGGGACAGATAGGGACAGACAGACAGGAAGGGAGAGAGATGAGAAGCATCAATTCTTCATTGTGGCACTTTAGTTGTTCACTGATTGCTTTCTCATTGACTGGGGGGCTACAGCAGAGTGAGTGACCCTTGCTTAAGCGAGTGATTTTGGGTTCAAGCCAGTGACCTTGGGCTTCAAGCTAGCAACCTTTGTGCTCAAGCCAGAGACCATGGGGTCATGTCTAAGATCCCACGCTCAAGCCAGCGACCCTGTGCTCAAGCTGGTGAGCCTGTGCTCAAGTCAGTGACCTCTGGGTTTCAAACCTGGGTCCTCTGCATCCCAGTCTGATGCTCTATTCACTGTGCCACTGCCTGGTCAGCTCCTTCATAATAAAACTCTTAATAAAAAAAGAAGAGGGAACACTTTCTAACTTATCCTATAAATCCAGTGTTACACTGATACCACACCTGATAAAATATCAGAAAGAAAACTACAGCCTGACCAGATGGTGGTGCAGTGGATAGAGCATCAGACTGGGAGGCAGAGGACCCAGGTTCGAAATCCTGAGGGTGCAAGCACGAGCATAGACTCATCTGGCTTGAGCATGGGCTCACCAGCTTGAGCAAGGGGTCACCGGCTTGAGCATGGGATCATAGACATGACCCCATGGTCACTGGCTTGAAGCCCAAGGTCACTGGATTGAGCCTAAGGTCACTGGCTTGAGCAAGAGGTCACATGCTATAGCCCCCCCCCCCCCCGGCAAGGCATATATGAGAAATTAATCACTAAACAACTAAGGAGTTGCAATGAAGCAATACACACAAAAAACTTTGAACTAATAAATGAGTTCATCAAGATCAAAATATACCAGTTAATTGATTCTACACAGTTAATTGATTCAAGTGAACAATTTGAAAATAAAGAAAAATTTTATTTATAATGATATCAAAGTCCTAGCCAGATAGGTCAGTTGGTTAGAGCATTTTCCCAAAGCACTGAAGTTACCAATTTGATCCTTTTCAGGACACATACAGGAGCACATCAATGTTCTTGTCTCTCTCTCCCTTCTTCTCTCTGTAAAATCAATACAATAAACATTAAAAAAATAAAAAAGAATAAAATACTTAAAGATTAATTTTAATATGAGAAAAGTAAGGCTTCTGCACTGAAAACTACAAAAATTAACTGTAAAAATTCAAGACCTAAACTCTTGTAACAACATGTTTATAAATTGAGATAATTAATATTTATTATTAAGATAAAAATACACCCAAATTTATCTATAGGTTTTTTTCAATTCCTATCAAAATTCCCTCTGGCTGCCATTTCTTCTTCTTCTTCTTCTTCTTCTTCTTCTTCTTCTTCTTCTTCTTCTTCTTCTTCTTCTTCTTCTTCTTCTCCTTCTCCTTCTCCTTCTCCTTCTCCTTCTCCTTCTCCTTCCTTTCTTTTTCTCCTCCTCTTCCTCCTTCTCCCCCTCTTCCTTTTCCTCCTCCTCCTTCCCTTCCTTCCTTCCTCCCTCCTTCCCTCCCTCCCTCCCTCCTTCCCTCCCTCCCCCTCCCTCCCTCCCCCTCCCTCCCCCTCCCTTCCTTCCTTCCTTCCTTCCTTCCTTCCTTCCTTCCTTCCTTCCTTCCTACCTTTCTTTCTCCTTCCTTTTTCCCTTCCCTTTCCCCTTTCCCTTCTCCTTCATCTTCTCCTTCTCCTTCTTCTTCCTCTTTTGTTGAAAACTCTTATGGAAGTGCAAGGGGCCCAGGATAGCCAGAACAATCTCATAAAATAAGAGCAAAGTTAAAAGACTCACACTTCATGATTTCAAAGCTAATTACAAAACTACAAAAGGCAAGGCAGTGCAGTATAAAGATGGACATGTAGACCAATGGAAAAAACTTGTGAGTTCAGAAACAAATCATAACATATATGGTAAACTGGTATTTGACAAAGGTGCCAAGATAATGTAATAGGAAAAAAAATATTTTTAACAAATGGTGCCTGGATAATGGTTAGCCACATACAAAAGAATGAAATTGGACTCCTTCCTTATATACAAAATGATTAACTCCATATGAGTCATAAACCTTAATGTAAGAGCTAAACCTATAACCCTCAAAAGAAATCATAGGAGTAAATCTTTATATCCTTGAATTAAGCAAATATTTGCAAATTATACGTCTAATAAGGGACTTGTATCCAGAATAAATGTAAAACTTTTACAACTCAGTAATGAAAAGAAAAAAAATCCAATTTTTAAAAAAATGAGCCAGTGATATGAATAAACATTTCCTCAAACAAACTACATAAATGATCAATAAGCACATGAAAAGATGCTCAAAACTGTATAGTACTAAGGAAAGGAATATCAAAACCATAATGAAATACTTTATACCTGTTAGGAAGACTACTATCAAGGAGTAAAATAATAAAAAGTGTTGACAAGAATATAGAGAAATTAGAACACCCTTATTTTGTTGTTAGAAATATAAAATGATATAGGCACTTTGGAGAACAGTTGGCAGTTCCTTACAATATTAGGCATACACCTAGAAAATTTAATCCTGGATTTATACTCAAGAGAAATTAAAACATATGTCTACACACAAAAAAACTTATACATAATGCTCATAGCAGCAACATTCATCATTATGCCAAAGAGTAGAAACAGCTCAAATGCCCATCATCTGATGAAAGGATTAAAAAAAATGGTATATCCATGCAATTAAATATTATTCAGCCATAAAAAAGAAATAAAGTGCTGATTCTTGTTACAATGAATCCTTCAGAAATGATAACTGAAAAAGTCAGACAAAAAAAATGCTACATTATGTATGAATCATTTATATGAAATGCATAGAATAAGTAAACCTGTAGACATAGAAAGTAGTTGCCAGGAGAAGGGGGGGGGGAGAATAAGAAATGACTGTTAATGAGTAACAGAGGTTTCTTTTTTCCTTTTCTTTTGAGAGATAATAAAAATATTCTAAATTAGATAGTGATGATGGTTACATAACTCTTTGAATACATATTAAAAACCACCAAATTTTATATTTTAGAAAGGTGAATTTTATGATATATAAATGGTATCTCAATAAAGCCATTTTACAAAAATGTGTGTACCATTTCTCCTTTCTCTTGCCCTAGTCCTTATATGTATATTTCTTGTATTTCCCCATGGTCTCCACTATAGTCACTCCATAAGGAGCATTTTCACTTATTTCTAATAGTTGTGAAAAATTCAAGTTCTTCTGTACACAGTAATACATTTCACCAACAATGTTTTATGCCAAGAGGCGATTACTCCTTCACTTCCCCTTCTTCCCAGAAAGATCTTAATGGGTTGATATATTTCTAAAGCTTCTGTTTGAAAGTCACATACATTGCCGAAAAGAAGGTGAGAACATAAAGATGACATAATCACAAGTCTTTGCCACAGCTGGAACCAAGGGCACATGTACTACTATGAGTAGGGGTCACTATGGCACTCCTCTATTATGCATGAGTCATCATCAGAATGGGTGGCACCCTCACCATGATGGATATGAAAGGGTGTGAATTTGTGGTTGGGGATGTGTTCTACAAATGTAGGAGAAGCAAACTCAGAATAACTGGAGCCCTGCTAAATGGAATCTTATCCAGACTTTGTGTTTGCTATTCTCCTCTTTGGTGGAAAGAGCTCAATCAGAAAAGAAGTTAATATTAAAAATTAAAAAAAAAAATTTAATAGGACAATGATCAGTTGGGACCAATTAATTTACATTTGTATGAACAAGAATCATTTGCATCATACATAATTAAATATATATTAAATTATATAAATATATTAGCACTTCAAAGTCTTTTACAATTGTTTATGACAGATAAATAGATGAGCAAGACTGGTCTCAAGATACTATATGATGCATCAATCTTGGTTATTTTCACGATTAACTGGATATATATTCCTCCTCTGTTGTCCATAATTAGAGTAGTACTATTATTTAACATAAGTTTTTAAAGATGGTCAAGGTGAATTATTCTAGACAGAAGTTTAGCTTGTGTTTGTGCAATAATAGGAAGTGGGGCACAAGTGAAGTGGACATCACCAGAGGAAAGTTTTACTGATGTTCTGAACTCATTGACAAGAGCAAAAGGAGTTTCATACAGTGCAGAAAATGATCTGATGTCTATGAAAAGTGAATCCTGCTCATGGCTGTGCCACAAACCAGTGGTTTGTCTATAATTTCAGAGAGGAGAAATCCAGGTCAAAATTCTGCCCATCAGTCTGTTAAGGAAAAGAAAGAAGTGGAGGAACATGGAGGGACTCCTTTTATGTGCATTAATCTCATTCCATCCTCACAGCCGCCATGTACAGAATATTGAAGATCACCCTGTTTTATCAAAAAGGGAAAACAGTGATTTTGGGAGCTCAGGATGCTGTGAAGCAAAAACAACAGAGACAGGATTTGTCCCAGCCCATCTCATTCTGATGAGGGTCAACTTCTCCATTAAGCATGGGAGGCATGCTACTTTTATAGTCCTCAAAAATGTTTATATTAAATTCTTTTAAAAACCAGAACTAACAAGAATCTGGAAGGATATATCAGTTGTAAAAGCCCACCCTGAGTAGTGTGGGATTTTAACATCACATCAGATTCCCCAGCCTGGAACACCAGAGCCAGTAAGCCCAATAAACATCTGGTTTTGAAAATCAGCAGGATTCTGTCTGCCAGAGAGAGAAGGGAGTCTGCTAGAGACACAGGCACCCTCTTAAAAGGCCGATATACAAAATCTTGTTCATCATCACTGATCTTGGGGTCTGGCAGAGGGATGGCAGATGGGAATGAACTGGCATTCTGACAAGACAGACTGGGTTGTGTGACTCTGGGGAGAGGGTTGAAGAGATAGCCACCAGGGGCCTTGTGCTGACTCCCTCTGTCACATATACCATTTTTTATGGGTTAAGTATTCCCCTTCATACTGCATCAGCCTGGGGGAGTGCACTGGTCTCACCCTCCAGACTGTCGGTCACTTCACCTTACCACCTCTATGCCCTGTGAAGAAGGAAGTTAGCTACCTGGGTCCATGGTGTAGACTTTCTTGGAGAACTCTTGAGGAAGAACTCAGGGGGTGTCACAAACTGAGTTTTGTGGCTCCAAGATGAGAATCTTTACCTCCTTCCATCCCCCTAATGCCTTACCAGTGTTGCCATATCAGGGAAGATATCCTAGCCCCATCCTCCCAAACCCTAGTTGCCTTGCCTTGTGAGCTCATGCAATGTAGAGGAGTAAGCTAGTTATAGTGATTCTGGGATCTTGGTGCAGACTCTTTTGGAAAATTCCCTAGGAGGTCCAAGCAAACTCAAAGAGATACTGAGTTGTGTGACTCTAGACTGGGGACCATTTCCTTCACTGGTTTAACCAATGCTACTGTTCCTATGGAGAACCCTCTCTTCGCATGTTTAAATCTTGGTCTGTTTTGGCCTGCTAAAGTCTGCTGGTCTCATACTGATAACTCTCTGAGACCCTAACCTATGAAAAAGGATTGTTAGAACCCAATGGGTGGTGGCTGACCTTAGCGTACCTTGAAGCTGTTGTTGGGTGAGTCAGACCCAGCACTGGTGCTGAGTTTGAGTCTGTATCAGTCTGGTAAATATCACTCACTCCTACCTGGTGACTCACTGAGAACATACCTCACACAACTCAGGTACTGCCTGAGCCTAGCAGGCAGAGGTAGAATTCAGTAAGCATTGGGCATTTTTCAGGTCTGGTCCTGGGCTTGGTGCTGGTGGAGGCCAGCCTTGGTGTTTACCTTGGCCTCTCCCATATACTTCTAAGTCGAAAAGAGGCAGCCACAAACTTTGGATCACTTTGTAGCTGTAAACAAGTAGCTCAAGGCCATCAGGCAGCGCCTGAAATTTAACTAGACTAAGGTCCCTCTCATAGAGCCCCCAGAAACAACATATGTGGTGGCTGGATTCAGACCACAATAAAGCATGACCTAATTAATTCCACAAGTGGTATATCCCAGACAGATCACAGCAGACATCAGACCCTGCTGTGGCAAACTTTGCTTCATGGTGTTAGCTGCCACACAGCAGCTTGACAAATACAGTGGTAGTGGTGGATACTCACAGTCAACTAGCCCTATGGTCAGCTCCACCCACAGGCTAACCACAATCAAGACTCACTTACCACAAGAGTGTTCATATAATCCACAAAAAGAACATTTCTGGAAAACCTAGCTCAGGTGATCGTGAAGACTGCACCCCTGAGACCCATAGGACACCTGCTATATAAAGCCACCATACCAAGACTTGGGGTCATAGATCTACTTAATATCCAGAAGCAAAGATAACTAAAATAGGGAGAGAAAACAACATGCCTCAAATGAAAGAACAGAAGTAATTCTTAGAAAAAGAACTTAGATGGAGGCAAGCAATCTTCCAGACAGAGCTCAAAACAATGGTTATAAGAATGCTCAAGGAACTTAGGGGAAAAATGAATGAACTCAATGAGAACTTAAACAGAGTGATAGTAATCATAAAAAAGACTAGAAACCATAAAAAAGCATGAACCAGAAATGCAGAATACAATATCTAATGTGAAGAATACAGTAGAAGGAATCAATATCTGGTTAGATGAAGCAGACAATCAAATTAGTGATTTGGAAGACAAAAGGGCAGAAAACACCCACTCAAAGCAAAAAAAAAAAAAAAAAAAAGCGTAGGTAAAGGGACCTCTGGGAAAACATCATCTGAGAAGACATGTAACTGTAACAACATCTGCATCATTGGGTACTAGAAGAAGAAAGAGTTCAAGGGATTAAGAACCTATTTGAAAAAATAATGACTGAAATTTTCTTTAATCTGGTGAAGAAAAAAGACACATAAGTACAGGAAGTGCAGAGAATCTCAAATAAGATGGACCCAAAGAGGCCCACACCAAGACACATCACAATTACAATGGCAAAGGTTAAAGACAAAGAGAGAATCTTAAAAGAAGCAAGAGAAATGCAGTTAGTTACTTACAAAGAAGCTCTCATAACACTGTCAGCTGATTTCTCAACTGAAAGTTTGCTGGCCAGAGGGATTGGCATGAAATATTCAAAGAGATGTAAAGCAAGAAACTACAACCGAGACTGTTTTACTCAGCAAAGTTATCATTTAAAAACTGAAGAAGAAATAAAGGCCTTCCCAGACCAGAAAAAGTTACAGGAGTTTATTACCACCAAACCAGTATTATAATAAATTATAAGAAGAAAGAAGAAAAGAGAAATGTAGAATTTGAACAGACTAATTACAATTAGTAAAGTCAAAACAACAACAACAATAATAAAAACTCCAAAAAAAAAGCCTAGAACTTTTGTTTCATCAGTGAATTTTATCAATCATTTAAAGGATGGTTTGGTGCCTTCACCAGCAAATTTGCCAACCATTCAAGAATAAAATGGCAATAAATATATACTTATCAGTTACTACTTCAAGTGTAAATGGATTAAAAACCATAGTACAGCTGAATGGATAAGAAAAATGACCCAATATATGCTGTCTGGAAGAAACCCATCTCAGAATGAGAGATACAAACCGACTAAAAGGATAGAAAAAGATATTTTATGCAATGAAAACAAAGAAAAAGCTGGACTAGCAATACTTTTATCCGACAAAGTAGACTTCAAAACAAAGGCAATAATAAGAGACAAAAGAATGATAAAGGGATCAATCCACAAGAAGGCATAACCCTTAAAAATTTATATGTAAAGCAAATATTGATGTATATAAAAAGAGAGGTCAACAGTAATGCAGTCATCACAGGGATTTTAACACCCAATTGACATCAATGAATAGATTTCCAGACAGAAAATCAACAAGGAAACAATGACCTTAAATGACAAAAGTAAATCAGGTGAATTTAACTAATATTATCAAAGCATTTCACCTCAAAGCATCAGAACATAAATTCTCCCAAGTGTACATGGAATATTTTCTAGGACAGACCACATGTTAGGACACAAAACAAGTCTCAATAAATTTAAGAAGATTGAAATCATATCAAGCATCTTCTCTGACCATAATAGTATGAAACTAAAAGTCATTCACAAGAAAAAAAAGCACAGGAAAGACATGAAGGCTAAACAACATTTTATTAAAGAATGTATGGGTTAACAATGAGAATGAAATAAAAAAAATCTTGAGACAAATGAAAAGTAAAACACTACAACTATCATCAATAAATTCATAAACAAGTGTTGGCAAGGATGTGGAGAAATAGGACCCATCATGAACTAATGATGGAATTGCAGATTGGTGCAACTACTAGGGGAAACAATATGAAGTGTTCTCAAAATTTTAAATATGGAACTGCATTATCATCAAATGAAACACTTCTGGGTATATAAATATCCCCAAATCTTAAAACTCTAATTCAGAAGAATATATGCACCTCTATGTTCATTTCAACATAATTTTCAATAGCCAAGATATGAAAGTAACCCCAACTGATGAATGAATAAAACATTGTGGTATACATCCTGACCAGGTGGTGGTGCAGTGGATAAAGCATCAGACTAGGATGCAGAGGACGCAGGTTCAAAACCCCAAGGTCGCTGGCTTGAGCGCAGGCTCACCAGCATGAGTGTGGGGTTACTGGCTTGAGCATGGGATCATAGACATGACCCCATGGTTGCTGGCTTGAGCCCAAAGGTCACTGGCTTGAAGCTCAAGGTCACTGGCTTGAGCCCAAGGTTGCTGGCTTGAGCAAGGGGTCACTCGCTCTGCTGTAGTGCCCCCCTGCCCCATTCAAGGCACATATGTAAAAGCAATCAATGAACAACTAAAGTGCCGCAACAAAGACTTGATACTTCTCATCTCTCTCCCTTTCTGTCTGTCTGTCCCTATCTTTCCCTCTCTCTGTCTCTCTCTGTCGCAAAAAAGAAAGAAATATTGTGGTACATATATGTAATGGAATATTACTCGGCCATAAAAATGAATGAAACCTTACAATTTGTGAGAACATGCATGGACCTAGAGAGTATTATGTTAGGTGAAATAGGTCAGTCAGAGAAAGATAAATACTATATGATTTTACTTATATTTGGAATCTAGAAAACAAAATAAATGAACATACAAAATTGAAACAGACTCATAGATACAAGAACAAACTGATGGTTGCCAAAGGAGATGGAGGTTGGGGGATTGGGTAAAAAAGATGAAGGAATTAAGAAGTACAAATTGGTAGTTACAAAATAATCATGGGGATGTAGAACAAAGCATAAGGAATATAGTTAATAATATTATAATAGTTATGTATGGTGCCATGTGGGTACTGAAAATATGAGGGAGGTGTACTTAGTAAAGTATATGATAGTCTAACCACTATACTATACACCTGAAACTAGTACAAAATAATATTGAATAGCCTGACCTGTGGTGGCGCAGTGGATAAAGCGTCAACCTAGAAACACTGAGGTTGCCGGTTCAAAACCCTGGGCTTGCCTGGTCAAGGCACATATGGGAGTTGATGCTTCCTGCTCCTCCCCCTTCTCTCTCTCTCTCTCTCTCTCTCTCTCTCTCTCAATCTCTCTCTCTCTCTATCTATCTCCCCCCTCCTCTCTAAAATGAATAAATAAATAAAAATTAAAAAAAAAAAGATTCACAGATAAGGAAAATGAGTTATTAAAAAATAAATAAATAAATAAAATAATATTGAATATAAACCATAATTAAAAATAAAATTTAAAAAATCAGAAGAAATAGTAAGTGTAATAATAGTGAGTATGTAATAATGAACCTAACCCAAATTCTTTTATTGTATCAATACATCCATGAAGGATGCCTGTTCTTATTCAAGGATGTGCTTGCCCTACGCCCCATACAGCTCACTGACTTTTACTTAGCCCAGGGGTCGGGAACCTTTTTGGCTGAGAGAGCCATAAATGCCACATATTTTAAAATGAAATTCCATGAGAGCCATACAATGACCCATGTACGTTATGCATTATCCAATAAAAACTTGGTGTTGTCCTGGAGGACAGCTGTGATTGGCTCCAGTCACCCACAACCATGAACATGAGCAGTAGGAAATGAATGGATTGTAATACATGAGAATGTTTTATATTTTTAACGTTATTATTTTTTTATTAAAGATTTGTCTGCGAGCCAGTTGAGCCATCAAAAGAGCCACATCTGGCTCACGAGCCATAGGTTCCAGACCCCTGACTTAGGCTAAACCAACCCATCCCAATTTCCAACTCTGAAAAACACAGTTCTTGGAACTGTTCCAAAGATAAGAATAGCTTGTTTGTTTCTAATATTGTTTTCAAAACTCCTGGTCAAAGTCTACAAAGAACTAGTAAAAATGGGACCATAGGATTGATAGAGGGAACTCAATGGATGGCTCTTAAAATGACACACAGTTATAAGCCAATGTTCATAATATTGAACAAAGCAATGAGTGCAGTCACTGAGCTGGGTGCTGTAGTGAAGGCAGAGATAACCAGGGTACATAGGGAAGTTGTTCCCACGGAGACTCCTCTGCAATCTAAAGCTCTGAGCTGAGTGGGGTGGCTTCTTGCATCATTCTACTTCCTGTTCTGAGAAGCAGTAGGTAGTCAAGAACCTCAAGAACCTAGGCCAATGTAAGAAAGCAAGCACTTCCAGGGGGAGGGAGTTTTGTCACTATTCTCAGACGTGATCTAAGAGAGTATGGTGGAAGCAAGCAGTTCTCACTTGAAGACTTTGATTTCTGGCCGTGGCTCTGGTATTAAATTGTTATGTAACTTTTTAGTACATAGGCTGCTTTATTTCTCTGACACTGTTTTCTCCATATGAAATGAGGAGTTGGGTCATTTCAGCTCAATTTAGTATGATTCTGAGGAAAAAAAATGTGAAAGATAAAAACAAATGAAAAACATTTAAATAAATTTGACATGGCCCCAATTTACCAATTCCCCATTCACATCTGCTTCTGGATGGGGGTAGGGGGTCGGCACTATTAAATCAATTCAATTCAGAAAACTACCCTTAGAGAACAAACCTTTACACACTTAAGAGGAAATGAAAATGTACCGTTTCACTCTACCAATTAAACATACAGTGAAAACAGTGTGAGACCAATAGAGAACACATGAACAAGTAAAATGAAATTCTGTAAGGACATGGGCAGATTTTACCAATGGTTGCTCCTGAGAACAGAGTCTGTTAGTGAAACACAGCAGGCAGTGTTTCCAAGGCCAGAGGCTGGAGATGGTTATATTCAGTAGAAATAAAATATATGTATATAAATATATATTTATATCTTTTTACTAAAACAATGATGTAAATATTATCATGTATTATCAACTTTCCAATTATCATTGACATTTTTCATGTGGTTAAATATTAATCTACCATGAATTTTAATAGCTGCCTAGTGCCATACTTCCTCCATTGTATAGAAGTTACCCTAATATATTGAGTACCCAATTTTTGAATTTTTAGATTTTTTTCAATTATTTATTATTTAAACAATACTTTAATAATTATTGCACAGTATATTTTTTGGTATACATGTCATTTTTAATATAGGATTAAAGTTCTCCTTAGAAGAACTGGTGGGTGTTCAAAATGTATAAGATTTTTGATGCCTACTACCAAATTACTCAACACTAGGGCTGTGTACCATTTATACTTCTACCAAATAGTGAATGAAAACATCTGTTTTCCTACAGCATGTCCAACACTGAGAACTGGTGTGTGTGTGTGTTATCAAGCCAATGAATAAAACTGGACAAAATATTCCGGACAAAAAAATGGCATTTCACTTTTATTCTGTACTAAGACTCTTATTTTTAGTTGATCTTTTGGAGACCTGAGGTAACATGAGAGAAGAGCACAAATCAAATAGACTGACAGTAATTTAGGAGAGTTTCTTCTCTTTATAAGATGAAAGAGCAACACGAGCACAGAGTTTTCACTGTGTGTGTTTTTAAATTTATTTTTAATTTATTGGGGTGACTTGATTCACCAAACTGTACAGGTTTCAAATGTATAACTCAATGTAACATAATCTACACATCATGTTGGGCATCCCCTGCTCCATGCCAAGTTTTTTTCTACCCTCATTTCTTCCCCTTCTCCTCTGACTATTCCCACTCTGTTGTCTGTGTCTATGTGTTATGTATATGTGATTTTTGGCTAATCCCTTCATCTTCTTTTATACAGTCCCTCACATCCCTTCCCTCTCAAACTGTCCATCTGTTCCATGTATACATGTCTCTATTTCTTCTTTGTTCCTCTGATTATAGTGTTCATTAGATTCCACATATAAATGAGATCATATGGTATTTGTCTTTCTCTGACCAGTTTATTTCATTTAGTGTAATAATCTCTGGGTCTATCCATGCTGTACAAAAGGTAAGATTTCCTTTCCTTTTTTTTTTTTTTTTTGCAGCTGCATAGTGTTCCATTGTATAAATATACCACAACTTTTTTACCCACTCATCCACTGATGCACACTTGAGCTGCCTGTTTCCAGATCTTGATTATTATAAATAACACTGCAATGAACAGCTTATCTTTTTTTGAATTAGTTGAAAAAAGAAATTGACGAAAATACAAATAAGTGAAAATATATATCATGTTCATAGATTTGAAGACTTAACATCATTAAAAAGTCTATACTGCCTGATTAGGTAGTGGCACAGTGGATACAGTGTCTGACTGGGACTCAGAGGACCCAGGTTTGAAACCCCAAGGTTGCCAGCTTGAGCGCAGGCTCATCTGGATTGAGCAGAGGCTCATCAGCTTGAGCAAGGGGTTGCTGGCTTAAGCATGGGATCATAGACATGACCCCATGGTTGACTTGAGCCCAAAGGTTGCTGGCTTGGAGCCCAAGGTTGCAGCTTGAATCCAAGGTCGCTGTCTTGAGCAAGGGGTCACTCTGCTGTAGCCCCCTAGTCAAAGCACAGCTGAGAAAACAATCACTGAACAACTAAGGAGCTGCAATGAAGAACTGATGCTTCTCATCTCTCTCCCTCCCTGTCTGTTCCTATCTGTCCCTCTCTCTGACTCTCTCTCTGTCTCTGTCAAAAAAAAATCTAAACTACCCAGCCCTGGCTGGATAGCTCAGTTGGTAGCTAAGTTGGTTAGAGTATTGTCCCGAAGTGCAGAGGTTGCTGGTTGATCCCTGGCACATACAGGACTAGATTGATGTTCCTGTTTCTCTCTCCCTTTCTCTCTAAAATCAATAAAATAAACATTTAAAAAAAAGTAAAATAAAATGTCCATACTACCCAAAGCAATCTATAGCTTCAGTGCAATTATTATTAAAATACCAATGGCATACTTCATAGATCTAGAACAAATATTGCAAAAATTTATATGAAATTAAAAAAGAACCTGAATAATCTCAGAAACCTTGAAAATGAAGAATAAAATAAGAGGTATCATACTTCCTGATATCAAGTTATACTACAAAGCCATTTTAATCAGAACAGCTTGGTACTGGCTTAAGTACAGGCATATAGATCAATGGAACAGAACAGAGAACCCAGAAATAAACCAACGCTCTTATGGTCAATTAATATTTGTCAAAGGAGGCAAAACTATACAATGGAGTAAAGACAGTCTCTAAATGGTGTTGGGGAAATTGAACAGGTACATAAAAAAAATAAAACTGGACCACTAATTTAGAGCATACATAAGAATAAACTCAAAATGGATAAAGGTCTTGAATGTAAGTCATGAAATCATAAAACTCCTAGAGAAAAACATAGGCAGTAGAATCTTGGGCATCTCACATAACTATATGTTTGATGATATATCTCCTGGGAAATTGAAACAAAGGATAAAAGAAACAAATGAGACTACACGAAACTAAAAAGCTTTTGCACAGCAAAAGAAATAATCAACAAAATGAAAAGACAACCCACTGTAAGGGAGAACATACCAATACATCTGACAAAAGGTTAATAACCAAAACTTATAATTTGTAAAACTCAACACCAGATTAAAGAATGTGCAAAGGACTTATACAGGCACTTCTCCAAAGAGGACAAACAGATGGCCAATAGACATGAAAAAAATCCTCAACGTTACTAATCATCAGAGAGATGCAAATTAAATGAGATATCACCTCACACCTGTCAGAATTGTTATTGTCAACAAATCAATAAACAAATATTGGCATGGGTGTGGAAAAAAGGGGACCCTCATGCACTGTTGGTAGGAATGCAGACTGGTGCAGCCACTGTGGAAAGCAGTATGGAGTTTCCTAAAAAAATTAAATATGGATCCAACTTTTGACCTAGCTATCCCACTTCTGGGAATATACCCTAAGAAGACTTACGTGATTGGAATAATTTTCCTCAGAATCCCTAGGTGACTTTAGTGCAGTGGCAGTGGGGGTGGGGGGATGACCACAGGATAAGAGGGAATTACCAAGAAAGCAAAAATAGAAGTGGTGTGTCTGAGAAGATGACCCAAGGCAGCTCACAGGGTTTCTGGGCGGTACCATTAGAAGGATTTCCTGTACATAGAGAGTGGTTTAGAAGTAGTGCAGGGCTATAGCCAGTGAGTTTGCCTTTTCTACTTAAAAACAATCCTGGGTATGTGGAGGGGGTGGAAAACCTGACTTGGCTCAAAACAAATTTCTGCCAACAGATGAAATGAAAGCTCAAACAGAAATTGATTTCTACTTACAGCAAGAAATTTTATTTATTGTCTACACAGCTTTGAAATCAGAAATGCAAGACTGCTACTTGAGTGTAACAATTCTTTCTAGAACTCAGGTTTTTTCCCATCACTACACCAGGTAAAATTCCAAACTAGGTTTCCAGGAGCATGGAGAAAATGCAGTAGGTTGTGAAAGATATAGGCTGGTGGTATATTCTAAGTGGCTATCTTTTTTACTATTTCTCTCTCTTTTTTTCTCCTATTTTTCCGAAGTCAGAAATGGGAGGCAGTCAGACAGACTCCCGCATGCGTCTGACCGGGATCCACCCGGCATGCCCACCAGGGGGCGATGCTCTGCCCATCTGGGGCGTTGCTCTGTTGCAACCAGAGCCATTCCAGCGCCTGAGGCAGAGGCCATGGAGCTGTCCTCAGCGCCCGGGCCAACTTTGCTCCAATGGAGCCTCGGCTGCGGAAGGGGAAGAGAAAGACAGAAAGGAAGGAGAGGGGGAGGGGTAGAGAAGCAGATGGGCACTTCTCCTGTGTGCCCTGGCCGGGAATCAAACCCAGGACTCCTGCACACCAGGCCGACGGTCTACCACTGAGCCAACCAGCCAGGGCCTCGCTTTCTCTTTTGGTCTTGTGGACCCCAATTTTCTAATTTTATTTTGTCAGTCTCAAGAATTCTCTGTGAAAAAATTAACCACACTCCCATTTACAGCCTTCACTGAGTGGGTATATGTTTCATCCTGAATAATTCTATATAAGATAAGTTTCTTTTCTGCTTTGTGATGTCTGGGAAAAAAAAAGGAATAAGGTCTCAAGAGAGAATACAACAAGTGGTGGAAAAATCAGTTAATCAGAGAAAAATTCAAAATCTTTTATTTTTTTTCCTGAATGTAAAAATACTTATGGTCTCTAATCAAGGTTTTAGAAGAAACCCTGAGTTAAAATTTTCATTTGGTTTAAATGAGTTCACTGTGGAAAAGGGTAGAGAGCATAAGAATGAAATGGAGTCTTCCTAAGATGATATCATAAAAATCTGACAAAGGCTTTGGGGACAACTTACCAACGCATTGAAAAGGTACATAAAGTGCAAATCCAAAGGGATGCAGCTCTTCTACACTCACAAGTTTTCCTTTCTCATTGCTTGTCAGTATACTCGTGACCTCTTCTTCTGCTGTCCACCAGTACTTTTATCCATGTATTATTTGTTGACATAACTCAAGGTTTATAGAAATAAGAGGGGGGAAGAAAAGAGAGAAAATTGGGGTACTTGATACCAAGCAACAAACAGCAGATATTTTGACAATAGGTGAGCCTTTTGTAGACTAATTATTTTTTAATATACATGTACGCCTTGTCACCACCTTTGTCTCTTTCCTGTTTTGCTTCCCACAATCCCTACACATCTCTCTCTCTTCCCTGAAATTTAAGATCCCCCTAAGCAATCCTCTAATTCATCATATTCATTTTCTTCTGGTATTCTGGCTAATAAAAATCCTTGATCCCAGAGTCTGAAAGAATGAATGTGTCTTCCCCAGAGGCTAAGAGTGAGACCTTGGTGTGGGAGCCCTCATAAAAGTAACCTATTGTACACTGTGGGGCTGTTTCCTGAGCTTAGCCCTTCTAATGGTTTCATATCAGGGCACCTCCTGATATAGAGTCAGTTCATAGGGTTAAAACTCAGACTTTCACTCCTCTGTTGCATAACTTTAAGAAAGCCACTTGTATTCTCTGAGTTGCCAGTTCCTCATATGAGAAATAGTGGCAAGGAGCAGTGTTTGTTTGGGGGTAACATAGCATCATCTTGTGCACCTCACAATGTGAGATTTCATAAACAAGATGATGGCAAAGCTTTTCTCCTGATCTATTCTTCTGCCATTATTATTACTATTACTATTATTATTACTAATTACTATTAAGGTTTTTATAACCAGATTTGTATTCCTAGGATAAATATTTCTTAGCTGAACAATGGAGTTGTGGTTATTACGTGTGATAGCTATTGCTTTGAGCAAGCCAGGCTGCATAACTGCCAAGCTAAGAAAGGTGGAGTAGTCTACTTCATTCTTCCATGTGTTGGTTCAGTAGTGGTTGAGAATGGGCCATCATGCAGTTTCCACCACTCATTTGGGCTTTTATGGGCAATGTGGAGTAGAGAAGAAATATGATATTTTGGAACTAGGAAGACCCCATTTTGAACCCTAGCTGAGTGGATTCAGGCATGCTTTTTCCTTAATAAGCTGTGGTATCCTTGTTATTTTCCTAGGGCTGTTGTAACAAATGACCACTGTCAAAATTCATGACGGAGACCTTAACCAAGACAGGAATCAAGAAAGCCTATGAGAGGAGCTCTCACTAAGTTAGTCATGAAAATCCTACAGGAAAAATTCTAACAGCCCATCCGAGCCCTTCCTTTTACCCTCTGTAAAGAACTTCTTTCTTTGTTTCAGGAACTTACATGAAGCTCACCATGGCAGCACAGACCTGACTGCACTCCTTTCCTTTTTCCCAGATAAATTCTTTTTTTTTTCATATTTTTCTGAAGTGAGAAACAGAGAGGCAGTCAGACAGACTCCCGATGTGCCTGACTGGGATCCACCTGGCATGACCGCTAGGGGGTGATGCTCTGCCTATCTAGGGAGTTGCTCTGCTGTGGCCTGAGCCATTTTAGCACCTGAGGCAGAGGCCATGGAGCCATCTTCGTGTCTAGGACCAACTTTGCTCCAATGGAGCCTTGGCTGTGGAGGGGAAGAGAGAGATAGAGAGGAAAGAGAGGGGGAGGGGTGGAGAAACAGATGGGCGCTTTTCCTGTGTGCCCTGGCCATGAATCGAACCTGGGACTCCCACACGCTGGGCCAATGCTTTACCACTGAGCCAACCAGCCAGGACTCCCCAAATGAATTCTTATGCTGAAGAAATACCTGGTTGGCTTTTGGGTTATGATTTACATATCTGGGGGCTTGTCCAAGATCCAGAGAATATTCTCACAGATCTGGGGTTCAGTGAGCAAAATGGCTGTCAGATTCCACAGAACCATTTGAGCACACTGTTTTCTTCCCAACTTGGGAGGTTGAGGCTAAAATTACTTCTGGATCCAAATGTCTGCTTTTGTGTTCTGAAGATCTCTGGACATTATTTGAGAACTGTTTAGAGAGTTCTCTCTCTCTCTCTCTCTCTCTCTCTGTCTTTTTGCTTTCTCTTCTTCCTTCTTTTCTTTCTCTCTCTCTCTCTTTCTTCTTTCTTTCTTTCTTTCTTTCTTTCTTTCTTTCTTTCTTTCTTCCTTTCTTTCTGATAAAATGCCTTGTTTGGTTATGAGCTCTTGTTCTGCACTTTGGCTGCCTCCCTGCGGGTCAGACTGCTCCTTATGGACCATGATAACTTTAGTCTGATTCTACCTGAAAACAGGTTGTTTTGACAGAAATAGTGCAAGCCTTTGGTCTGATTCTGTCTTGAACCTGACTGACGCACTGAAATGTGTTTCAGCTTCTGGCCTGACACTTTTGAAACCAAGCTATCTCTACTAGAACTGTTCAGTAATTGGCTTGTCTCCTCTGGGATCTGGCTGTTCTAAGTGAAACTGGTGCCTCCTCCATATTTGGCAGATTTAGACAGGGAGCACTCTGGAATGGCATCCCCCCTTATACCACAGAGGGTGCCTAAATTTACACATGGTCAGCCCCCTCAGTAGCAAGGCAATTTCCTCTAAAAGTGAAGGAGAGTGTGTCTATGGGAATCAGACAGGGCGGGCAGCCTGCTAGATGCTATCCAGAATGGACACTATTCTCTACCTCTGATTTGCTAAACTGGAAAAGCTCAAACCCATCCTGTAGGGATGACCTCCCAAAAATGACTAATTTAATTACCTCATTTTTAACATTAATCATCCTAATCAGACATAACATTATGTTAACTGGGAATAAATGCCAGCTGGTATTAGACAAGGCTAGAGAAGGATGAAGAATCAGATGAATGATGGATTACATATCAACATAACCCTTCCCCTAGGAACCTCAGGCACAACTAACGGTGGGAGGAAATCCTTATAGACTTTAAGTGGGTATTAGGGCCAAATATTTTGTGCTTTAAAAGGACCTGAAAGGGGGGATGGTAAGATGGCGATGGAGTAGGTAGACGTACCAACTTCCACCTCACAGAACCAAAGTAGATTACAACTTAATTTTAAGAACAATCATCTGGAAAAACCAACTTTGGACTAAACTAAGAGGACTCTCTAATCAATGATCACTGAAGAAGCCACACTGAGACTGGTAGAAAAAGTAGAAATGTGGAGAGGGCTGCCCAGCTCCTGGGGGCAAAAGGCAGCCCAGAGGGACTTATGCAGTGGGAAGTGAGTTTAGTGGAGAGGGGAGGATCCTTGGCCCTAGGACAGAAGCCCCAGCCTTCAGCCCCAGAGCCTAGAAAAGGCATATAGACAGTATTTAACTGCAAAACAAGCGAGGATACTGTTTTCAAGAAAGAGACAGATTTATCAAACTTAGGATTCTTCTTAAAGGGACTGTAAAGAAAACCTTTTTCACCACTCACCGGGGCTCCGGGGCATGGGGAGAACTGAGAGGACCTGAGTAGCAGGAAGAGAGTGTAATCTAGGAGGCACAGGGAGAAACACTTTGAAGGACAGACACCCTAACCCCTGGGCTGAGTCACTCCCCAAATCTAAAGTGAATATTTTACCTGGAACCAGCAATACCAGCAAAGGGAAGCAGGTCACCAGCCGAACAGAAGCTCTCCTGCTGCACTCAGAGCAGAGTCACTTAGAAGCAGGGAGCCCATCAGGGATACAGTATTAGTGCTAAGGTCCTAAGGTCTGAGCTACAACACCACCCCAAAACACTGCTGAGTGCTCCCTGGAGGGTGGGCAGTGGCCAGACGCAGAATCACAGTTCGTTGGTGGGGGCAGAAGCTGGCGCCAGTTGCAACAAAGGCCTAGTGCAAGCATAGTCCCACCTGGTGGGGGCGAAGGCTGAGCGCACTAGCAATGGCAGAGGGGTACAAGAAAATGGTCTGACACATAGCTGAGGGCCTGGCGAGCAAGAATAGTCCCACCTGCAGTCCCACCCACAGGGGCAAGGTGAAAGCCAAGGAAAGGGCTGAGACCAGCTTCTGAGCACAGGAGTGCAGCCCTGCCTGCAGGGCTGAGGCTTGCAGCCCCAGCGCACAAGCACAGTCCTGCCCGCAGGGGCAAGGCAGAGACAGGGGGCTGGCCAGGGTTTGCAGCCCAGGCACACGAGCACAGTCCCACCCTTGGGGGAGGTGTGGAGGCTGGACAGGCCAAGACATGCAGCCTGGGTATGGAAACACAGTCCTGCCCGAAGAGGCGAGCCTGAAACCACAGTGACCACTGCAGAGGACCGGCGCAGGCTATGCCCGTGCCCGAATGCCCAAGGCAGCAGCAGAGGGGATAGTGGGCCTGCAGACAAACCACAACTAGGGAACAAAGAACCACACCCATCAGAATCTTGTGGCCACACCCTTCTTATACACAAACAAAATGGGAAGGCAGAGAAATGCACCTAAATGAATCAATAGAAATCCTCATAAAAAGATTTGAATGAGTTGGAAATAACCAAATTACCTGATGCAGAGTTTAAAATAATGATTGTTTAGATGCTCAAAGATCTTAGAGCAGCAATAGATGGACAAAACTAGCACCTAAATAAAGAGATAGCAAGTATAAAAAAGGACATTGAAATAATAAAAAAGAATCAGTCATAAATGACAAATGCAATATTAGAAATGAAGACCACACTGTAAAGACTTAAAAGCAGGATGAATTAAGCTGAGGATTGAATCAGTGAGTTAGAGGACAAGATAAACAAAAGCATAGAAGCAGAGCACCAAAAAAAAAGAGGCTCAAAAAGTCTAAGGAAGTTCTAAGAGAGGTCTGTGACAAAATGACAAGAAATAACATCTGCATCATAGGGGTTCCTGAAGGTGAAGAGAAAGAACAAGGAATAGAGAATCTGATTGAAGAAATCCTAGCTGAAAACTTCTCTAAATTGATAAAGGAAAAAGTCACAAAAGTTCAAGAAGCACAGAGAGTTCCATAAGGATGAACTCAAAAAGGCCAGCACCAAGACACACCATAATTAAAATACAAAAAATTAAGAGATAAAAAAATACTAAAAACTATAAGAGAAAAGCAGTCTATTACCTACAGAGGAGCCCCCCATAAGAATGACATCTGACTTTTAAACAGAAACATTAGAGGCCAGAAGGAAATGGCAAGAAATATTCAAAGTACTACAAAATAAGAACCTACAACCAAGACTTCTCTATCCAGCAAGGTTATCATTTAAAACTGAAGGAGAAATAAAAAGCTTCCCAGACAAAAAAAACTCAAGGAATTTATTATAACCAAACCAATGCTACAAGAAATGTTAAGGGACCTGCAGTAACAGAACAATAGGGGAGAAATGTAGTAAAAGAGGAATGTAAAGTTAAAGAATAAAATGGCATTAAATGACTACATATCAATAATAACCTTAAATGTAAATAGATTAAATGTTCCAATCAAAAGAAATAGGGTAGCTGCATGGATAAGAAAACAGGACCCATACATATGCTGTCTACAAGAAACCTGCCTCAAAAAAAAGATACACATAGACTGAAAGTAAAGGGATGGGAAAAAAATTTTTCATGCAAATGGAAATGAAAAAATAAAAAGCTGGGGTAGCAATACTTATATCTGACAAAATAGACTTTAAAACAAAGGCTCTAGTAAGGGATAGAAAAGGTCACTACATAATGATAAAGGGAGCAATCCAACAGAAAGATATAATCATTATAAATATATATGTACCTAAAATAGGAGCACCTAAATACATAAAGGAGATTTTGATGGACATAAAGGGCAAGATCAACAGCAATACTAAAATAGTAGGGGATTTTTTTTTTTCATTTTTCTGAAGCTGGAAACAGGGAGAGACAGTCAGACAGACTCCCACATGCGCCCGACCGGGATCCACCCGGCACGCCCACCAGGGGCGATGCTCTGCCCACCAGGGGGCGGTGCTCTGCCCATCCTGGGCGTCGCCATGTTGCGACCAGAGCCACTCTAGTGCCTGAGGCAGAGGCCACAGAGCCATCCCCAGCGCCCGGGCCATCTTTGCTCCAATGGAGCCTCGGCTACGGGAGGGGAAGAGAGAGACAGAGAGGAAAGCGTGGCGGAGGGGTGGAGAAGTAAATGGGCGCTTCTCCTGTGTGCCCTGGCCGGGAATTGAACCTGGGTCCTCCGCACGCTAGGCCGACGCTCTACCGCTGAGCCAACCGGCCAGGGCTAGTAGGGGATTTTAATATCCCACTAACATCACTGGATAGATCCTCAAGAAAGAAAATTAACAAAGAAATAGAAGACTTAAAAGACACACTTGATCAACTTGATCTAATAAATATCTTCAGAACCTTTCACCCTAAAGCAGCAGAATATACATTCTTTTCAAGTGCTCATGGTACATTCTCTAGGATACAAAATGAATCTCAACAAATTTAAGAAGTTTGAAATTATATCAAGCATCTTCTGTGATCACAATGGCATGAAACTAAAAATCAACTACAATAGAAAAACTAAAAAATACTCAAACACTTGGAAACTAAATAGCATGTTATTAAATAACGAATGGGTTAACAATAAGATCAAAGAAGAAATAAAAAATTTTTCTTGAAACAAATGAAAACAAACATACAACTTAAAATTTATGAGACACAGCAAAAGCAGTCCTAAGAGGGAAGTTCATAGCACTACAGGCACTCCTTAAGAGGCTAGAAAAAGCTCAAATAAACAATTTAACCCTGCATCTTAAAGAACTTGAAAAAGAACAGCAAATAAAACCCAGAGAAAGTAGAAGGAAGAAAATAAAAAAGATCAGAGTGGAAATAAAAGACATAGAGGCTAAAAATACAATACAGAGGATTAATGAAACCAAGAACTGGTTCTTTGAAAAGGTAAACAAAAATGATGAACCTTTAACCGGACTAATCAAGAAAAAAGAGAAAGGACTCAAATAAATAAAATTAGAAATGAGAGAGGAGATGTAACAACTGACACAGCAGAAATACAAAGGATTGTAAGAAAATACTATGAAGAACTGTATACTATAAAATTAGACAACATAGGCAAAATGGACAAATTCCTCGAAACATATAATCTTTCAAAAACCAATATAGAAGAATCAGAAACCCTAAACAGACCGATTTCATCAAATGAGATTGAAACAGTTATCAAAAAACTCCCAACAAACAAAAGTCTTGGACCAGATGGCTTTCAAAGAAGAACTAACTCCTATCCTTCTCAAGCTATTTGTAAAATTCAAGAGGAGGGAAGACTTCCAAGCACCTTTTATGAGGCGAGCATAATACTAATTCCAAAACCAGGCAAAGACACTACAAAGAAAGAAAATTATAGAGCAATATCCCTGATGAACATAGATGCTAAAATTTTCAACAAAACATTAGCAAACCATATCTAACAATACATAAAAAAAAGTCAAACATCATGATCAGGTGGGATTTATTCTATAATGACAAGGCTGGTACCATATCCACAAATCAATCAATGTGATTCAATACATAAACAAAAGAAAAGATAAAAATCACATGATAATATCAATAGATGCAGAAAAAGCATTTGATAAAATCCAGTACCCATTTATGATCAAAACTCTGAGCAAAGTGGGGATACAGGGATCATACCTCAACATGATAAAGGCCATCTATGACAAACCCACAGCCAACATCATACTCAATGGGCAAAAATGAAAAGAAATCCCCTTAAGATCAAAACAAGGCAGCGTGCTCCCTTTCACCACTCTTATTCAACATAGTTCTGGAAGTCCTTGGCACAGCAATCAGACAAGAAGAAGGGATAAAAGGTGTCCAAATTGGAAAAGAAGAAGTAAAACTATCATTCTTTGTTAATGATATGATACTGCACATAGAGAGCTCTAAAGTCTCAGTCAAAAAACTACTGGACCTGATAAATGAATTCAGCAAGATGACAGGATATAAAATCAATATTCAGAAATCAGTGGTATTTTTATACACCAACAATGAACTGTCTGAAAGAAAAATTAAGAAAATAATTCCCTTCACTATTGCAACATCAAAAAAAATGAAGTACCTAAGAGTAAATTTAACCAAAGAGGTTAAAGACTTGTACTAGAAAATTATAAAACATTGTTAAAGAAAATTAAGGAAGACACAAACAAATGGAAGCATATATTGTGTTCATGGATAGGAAAAATAAACATCATTAAAATGTCTATATTACCCAAAGCAACCTATAAATTTAGTGCAATACCAATTAAATACCAATGACATACTTCAAAGATATAGATCACATATTCCAAAAATTTATATGGAATCAAAAGAGAACACAAATAGCCTCAGCAATCTTGAAAAGGAAGAATAAAGTGGGAGGTATCACACTTCTGGATATCAAGTTACAAGCCCATTGTACTCAAAAGAGCCTGGTATTAGCACAAGAACAGGCATATAGATCAATGGAACAGAACAGAGAATCCAGAAATAAACCCACACCTTATGGATACCTGATATTTTTTTATTTTTTAATTTTTTTTTATTTTTCTGAAGCTGGAAACGGGGAGGCAGTCAGACAGACTCCCGCATGTGCCCTACCGGGATCCACCCGGCATGCCCACCAGGGGGCGATGCTCTGCCCATCCGGAGCGTCGCTCTGTTTTGACCAGAGCCATTCTAGCGCCTGAGGCACAGGCCATGGAGCCATCCCCAGTGCCCGGGCCATCTTTGCTCCAATGGAGCCTCGGCTGTGGGAGGGGAAGAGAGAGACAGAGAGGAAGGAGAGCGGGAGGGGTGGAGAAGCAGATGGGTGCTTCTCTTGTGTGCCCTGGCCGGGAATCGAATCCAGGACTTCTACACTCCAGGCTGACGCTGTACCACTGAGCCAACTGGCCAGGGCCAACAACTGATAATTGACAAAGCAGGTAAGAGCATCCAATGGAGTAAAGACAGTCTCTTCATCAAATGATGTTGGGAAAATTGGACAGCTACCTGCAAAAAAATGAAACTAGACCACCAACTTACACTAATCACAAAAATAAACTCAAAATGGAAAAAGGTTTAAGTGTAAGCTGTAAAACCATAAGCATCTTAGAAGAAAACATGGGCAGTAAGCTCTCCGACATCTCTTGCAGCAATATATTTGCCGATTTATCTCCACGGGCAAGTGAAATAAAAGACAGGATAAACAAATGGGACTTTATCAAACTAAAAAGCTTCTGAACAGCTAAAGACAATAAAAACAATAAAAAGACAAACTACACAATGGGAGAACATATTTGACGATACCTCTGATAAGAAGTTAAAACCCAAAATTTATAAAGAACTTATAAAACTCAACACCAGGAAGACAAACAATCCAATCAAAAAACGGGCAAAAGAAATGAATAGACACTTCTCCAAAGAGAACACACAGATGGCCAATAGGCATATGAAAAACTGCTCAACATCAGTAATCAAAAAAGAAATGCAAATTAAAACCACAATGAGATATCACCTCACAACAGTCAGAATGGTGCTCATCAACAAAATAACAGAAAAAGTGCTGACGAGGATGTGGAGAAAAGGGAACCCTCCTATACTGCTGGTGGGAATGCAGACTGGTGCAGCCACTGTGGAAAACAGTATGGAGATTCCTCAAAAAATTAAAAATCGAATTGCCTTTTGACCCAGCTATTCCACTTTTAGGAATATACCCCAAGAACACCATAGCACTGTTCCAAAAGGAGAAGTGCACCCCCATGTTTATGGCAGCATTGTTCACAATAGCAAACATCTGGAAACAGCCCAAGTGTTCGTCAGTGAACGAGTGGATTAAAAAGCTTTGGTACATATATACAATGGAATACTACTCAGCCATAGAAATGATGACATCGGATCATTTACAACAGCATGGATGGACCTTGATAACATTATACGGAGCGAAATAAGTAAATCAGAAAAAACTAAGAACTATATGATTCCATACATAGGTGGGACATAAAAATGAAACTCAGAGACATGGACAAGAGTGTGGTAGTTACAGGCAGGGGAGGGGGTTGGTGGAGGGGAGGGGCATAAAGAAAACCAGTTAGAAGACGACAGAAGACAATTGGACTTTGGGTGGTGGGAATGCAGCATAATCAAATGTCAAAATAACCTGGAGATGTTTCCTCTGAACATATGTACCCTGATTTATCAATGTCACCCCATTAAAATTAATAATAATAAAAAATAAATTAAAAAAAGTTTCCTAAGCTACCAGGATCCTCATAGATTTTCTGAGGAGTTTAATATAATTATTTTACATACCAGATTGGGTTTTCTAATTTATATTAACTAGTTTATATGCTGGTGAGTGAAGGTCAGGCTCATCATTGGATGAGGCTTGCCTGATATGGGATCTGGAAAAAAATAAAAAACAAGCTTCTGATTTTTAGCAAAATGCTAGAAAACTCACTGGAGACCTCCACTGAGCAGTTGTCTCAGCCTTTCCAGAACCTGTTGGTTGGAAAAGAATCCAGACTTGCCCAGAAAAATCTGTTCATGACTGCTATAATTGAATTCAGATTATTTTTAAAGAAAATTCTGTCTTTCCATCAGAAGTTGATTCCACTCAGGTAGCCTTTAACTCTGTTTCTTAATGGGTTGAACTTAGATCTTTCTCTTTTTGTCAAATGAACCAGGACAGAATGGGGAAACTGTGTCCACTCTAGATTTGGTTAATTAAGCAAATAAGTTTGTTTATACTGTAGATGAGCCACCAGGAAGTAAGACTGCTAATAGTTTTCATTGTGAGCCACAGCAAGTGAAGGCTCCTATGCAAAACTAAAAAGTCTTTTAGCTTCTTCTATGAGTACATAAAAGTGAAGACTTTGGAAAATAAATTGTCATAAATTTAAGCACTTTTTAAAGGTGCCCTCAGTCTTTTAAACAGTTTCCCAAGACACTTTCAATCTCCAACAATAGGGCTCTGAAGAACTACAGGGATTTTCTCAAAGTCTCTTAATCGGCTTGGAGAAATCTTTCTTCAAATTGGGAGTGAATCTCTCTTTTTTTTTCTTGTTGACATTGCAGCTACACTCAATGCTCAACCCCATACTATAACACAGACCTTTTCCCAGATGAATAAAACTGTTCAAGTAGTAGGGATTTAAAATAGACCTCAACAAATTTCTGTCTCTGAACTTATTCCCTTTTCTTAGACCCTTTAATAGAGACATATTCTTTTCTTCTTAGTTCCTCATTCCGCTATTTATGATTAGGCTAAAACACAGAAAATAGCGTGCCAGAATTTCTTTCTCCCAAAAGGAGAAAATTGTGGGTGGAGCGTAGAGCGCATTCCTAGCAGCTGTGGCTGATGCAATGCTGTGAGAATACTCCAGCTCCCAGAACCCTCCTGGGCATACCCAGGAAGAGAGCTCGCCCACTTTAAGGAAATGACTCTGCGCCAACCATGCAGCTCCCTGATCTTTTCAGCTGTTGGCTATGAAGGACACGCTGTAACATCCTATTGGCTGAACCCATGTATAGAAGCTAGTTTACTTCCTGAATAAAGTGGATCTGCATCACTGAACCTGGTCCCCGGAGTTGGGTCTTTGCGTCTCCGTCATCCTCACCCCCAACAGGACTTGTCCACAGAAAATAATGCTAAAATTTGACAGTAGCTGTCAAAATAGCCAATTAAGTAAGATGAGTGACACTTCAAATATGTTTTCTTTGTTCCATTTCTGATGGCACTATATCTGAATCTGGGAGCACTGATTGTTGTCCTAATAGAATCAGTTGCCATCTGATTTATGGGCAAATTCTTCAACTGATGTTGGCAGAAGCCATAATGCACCTCCTATTATGATTCAATTGGCAAAATTTGTAGAGACCCTCCAAATACTTTGAATGAAAGATTGACTATTGGTCCTATATCTCAGATTCATCCCTTTTGGAAATAATAAACTCTCATCTTTAGAGATAATTAAAGGACACCCTAGGCTGACAGCTCCTGCTTCTCTTGATCTATTGTTGATAAAAGGAGACACATATCAGTATTTTAAAGGCCTGATTGCTTCTATTGGAAATAACCACTGTTTGGTAGAACAATGTTCTCACAGTGTGCTCTAAGAAGATGAAACTTCAAACACCACACTCTGCAACCTGGAGACTTTGTTTACTAGAAAAACCAATTATTTCTAGCCTTGCTAAAAGGGCCTCTACATGCCCTCTTGACTAACCCATGTGCTATTAACCTCCAGGGAGTATAACCTTGGATTCATGTGGCACATCTAAAGATACCACCAAATCCTACTAGAATGGCACAATCTGGTAACTGAAACTATAGCTGTAAAAAAAATTGAATCAACAATGCCATCCCAATAAATTCAAATAAAAAAAAACAATTGAAGCTGGTCATATCTGAAGGAGACAGCTTTCCCAAACAGTTGGATCTGCCCTGTACAAACTTTTGTTACTGTTGCTTTTTACTTTATGTCCCTTTCTTTTTATTGGAAGAAATGGCTTTCCCCTACATTTTTCAATCTACTGTGAAAAGGGTAAAATTTCTCTGGTTGTTGCATCTGTTATCAAGAGTTTTGACAACCAAGGGAGTATGACCCCATTTTCCACTTCTTTCAGGTTGGAACTCTTAGTTTAAAATCATGATAATCATGATATAAACTAAGTTTGTTTTGTTGTGTTTAGTTTTGCTTTGTATTTTTCTTGTTTGTTAAGCTCTGAACAAAGTTGAATTAGGACAGGAGCTGTTTCTGGATGATGCATCTTTTCTACCACATGAGACATAATACCAAGAAGAAGTTCTGGCATTGAGGGACAAAAGACCTGATTGTTGATCAGCAGTGCTTTCAGAGAAAGATCTTGATTGAAAGGAGGAAATGTCAAAATCTATGACAGTGACTGTAACCAAGACAGAATTGGGTGCACCTGTAGGAAGAGTTCTCACATCTTATGTTACTCATCAAAGCCCTATAGAAAGAACTTTATGGTTACAACTGAGCTCTACGGTTATAACAGCCCCTACTCTTAACTTCCTCTTCTCCATAAAAGAGGGACTTACCTGCATGTGGCTTACCATGGCTACATTTACGGAATTGCAACCCTTTCATTTTCTTGAATAAATCATTTTTACTAATGGATTACCTAGTCTACTTTTTGCTTACAGCCAACACCATGTAGTATAGATGAAAGCAACAGAAATTAATTGAACAGAAATTCACAGCTCTGGAAGCCAGAAGTCCAAAATCAAGATGTTGGAAAATTCATTATCTCTCTCTCTCCCAATTTCTGGTCCTTTCTGGGAGTTGATGGCATTCCTTGGTTTATCTGTCACCACATAGCCATCTTTTCCCTGTGTGCCTGTCTCTTTTTCTTATAAGGACATCAGCTGCACTGAATTTGGGGCCTATTCCACTCCAGTATGACACCATCTTTACTAATCACACCAGTAATGGCTTTATTTCCAAATAAGTTCACATTCTGAGATAGTGGGGGTGGATGGGATTTCAACAAGTCTTTTTGGGAAATACAACACAACCCTTTACGATATCCTCATTATAAAATGGAGCAAATGACTCTCCTTGGCAGAGTTTCTATTATACAAGGATTAAAAACATTGGAATTACGTGTCTAGCACATATAGTAGGCACTCAATGAATGGCAGCCTTTGTGATTGTTGTGTGAGTCCTGCTTTGGGATATGTAGTATACCAAGTACAAGATAGGCTCTGTGTAGCTGGGACTTAGGGACATTGCTGCAGGCCCACAAGTCCCTTCAGAAAGTTGTCACAGCCTTCACCTTAATGGGAAATACTTCCTTAAAGAAAGCTGGACCACCTGGTATGCAACGGACTGAAGGCTCTAAAATATTTTAAATAATGTATTAGTTTATAGAAGATAAAGAATATGGTAGGATAGGGAATCCTACATTAGGAATGAGGGAATTAGGGCTTTCAATAGGACTTTTCCAGTAGTTTTCTGAATGGCTTTTGTTTTCTTGCAGATAGAAAAAAGGTGTTAGATCAGATGACCTCTGGGGTCCCTGTCAGTTCATTTATTCTGCACAGTATATTTCTTATATCCTCATACTCTCACGCTGGTGTCAAAACAAATAAACTCAAGAGTCTTTTCTGTTCACTAACAAGAGTTAATTTTCTATGTTATTGTTAATTTATTTTTCCAGAACTATTTTTCCCTTAAAATATAAAATTAATATGTTTATTATATAAGAATTGGAATTACAGAAAGGTAAATGAAAATAATTTAGACTTGGTGTGAATGACTGAAGAATAATTTCTCATTTGATATATAATAAATGTTCTCATCACAGTAACCCTTAGCATGACTTGAACCATTCTGAAAGGAACCGGAACCACAAAATTATACACACACACACAAAGAAAGGAAAGCATGAACCCAGGGCATTAGAGAAGAATCCATGTGACAGATATTATTGGATAATCCAATTTCTACCTTCATTCTTCTTTTTCTAACTCTACTATAGACAAAAGTATCGAGCATGTTCAGCCTCTCTTGCATCCAGAAATGGCTGTGTGGCACAGTCCTAGCCAAAGAAGTGAAAAAGGAGTATCTCATAACAGTTCTTTCCACTTAAAAGAAACAAAAGTCTGGCAACACTGTTTTCTTTTTCTTCTTCTTTTGATTGCAAATGCAATGTATGGGGCTGCAGCAGCCATCTTGAAAGCATGAGGGAAAGGCAATGAGTAACACAGAGATGCTGGTCTGACATTGGTGAGCTCCTACATCAACCATTGGCATGCCTACCTTAGAACTTCATGCTGTATAATAGTTAAATATTGTTATGTGTTGAGTTGTGTCCCAACACAATTCATATGTTGAAATTGTAACCTCCAGTACCTCATTTTTGAGGACTTTAAAGAGGTGATTTTGTTAAAAGGAAGCCACAAAAGTGGGTTCTAATCTAATGTGAAGGGTGTTCTCACAAGAAGATAAATTTTGGACTCACTAAGAGGCACCACGGATGCTTGAGCATGAAGGAAAGACCACATGAAAAAGTAGCAAGAGAATGGCTATCTTCAAACTCAAAAGAGAGGACTCAAAGAAAACCAACCCTGTTGGCACCTTGATCTTGGTCTTCCAGTTTCTGGAACTATGAGGATATAAATTTCTGTGTTGAATGCACCTGGTCAGTGGTACTTTGTCATAGCAGCCCTAGTGAACTGCTATAGGTACCTGATTTCTTAAGATATTGTTACTCATGTTCTCTGTTTCTTTCAGCTAACAGCATTACTGTTAGCTTTTAGTTCTTTACAACATGTAGTGAGATTTTTAGAACCCAGGTAAGGTATTTTAAAATCTCTTATATTGAAAAAAAGTATGACTAGATTTTTTTTATTATTTAATAACATTTTCCCCAGAAAATATGTTCAAAATTTCTTTTGCAGCAATTTTGTCTATAGCTTTTACAACACTTTTTTTGAAGTATTTCCACAAAAGGAATATTACCTTAATTAAATAAAAAAAATGACATTACAGTCAGAAAGAGGTAAATTGTAGATTTAATTAGGACTGTAATCTTTCATAATAAGAAAATTAGGAAACTTGACAGTTGTCACCATGAATGTTTATGTAATTACTTAATTGGCTTTCAGCTTTCTCAAATAGTCTGTCACATACCAATCTAATGGGAAGGACAAGAAGCTAATGACACTTAATTTTGTCACCCTTGAATAAAGGAGGCCAAGGACAAAAGTTCACCTGCAACTGCCAAATGTTTCATAGTAACATCATGCAGGAATAGCTGAGGTTATGAATTAACAGCCACTGTCTTTTAAAAGCAGTGTCATGTTTAAAAAGCAGTTAAAATGGTAAGTAAGTTCTAAGAAAAAATGGTTGATTTCAAAAGTAATTTTGATAAAGGAAGGACAGAAGTAATCAAGAAAACTGTAAATAATATTGCAAAATTTTTTTTAACTTTTACTTAAAAAACACAGAAAGTCAAAAGATAATCAGGATACTGGGAAAAACTAGCAACATGAGAAACCATGGGCTTTTTCCTTACTGCACAGAGAGCTCTATCATATCAATAAAAAAAAGGTGAAAAATTCTATTGAAAAATAGACTGTGAACAACCAAAATTTATGACAATAAAAATGCAAATAATCATCAAACATGTTCTGTTACACTCATAATTAAAGAAATGAAAATCAACATAACAATACAGTATAAATGGCCATCTATATAACAATGTCAGTAAAGGAAGTTTGATCAAATCCATTATGGATGAGGCTTACCCAGTAAGCCTATAGTACTGATGGGAAGGTAAATTTATAAAATTTGGTGGAAAATTTCTGTCAAAATTTAAAATGCATATATTCTTTTCCAGGCAATTTACCCCCCCCACACACACACACCATATATGGTAAAAAATGGGGGAGGAGAATAAAACTTCTGTATTCGTAAATAAATGACTTGATAAATTAAGGAATGTACATACCATGAAATATTTTGCAGTTATTAAAAAATACAAAATAGAGCTAAATATGCTGATATGAAAAGTTCTGTCAGTCATATCATTAAGTGAAAAAGCAAGATTCTGAATCATATACATACATGGGACATATATCTGTGTATAGGAATGTTACAGATTTTTATATGCAGTAAGATATTCCTTTATGACATTGTTAAGTTTTGTGACTTTAAGAAAAACAAATAATGAAACCAGTTTTACTCTAGGCTAATTGATAGAAACAAGGGTTAAGTTCTGATAGCATCTTATCAATATTATAATGAAATAACATTATCTGAGGACCTGATATAAGTATTTTTATTTACAATGATTTCATATGGGTATAAATTTTAATAGTTTTTATCATCGCTGTATACTGGAAATAAGTTTATGGGGTCTGAAGTCAATAAAGTTTGTTTGGGGTTCAATGTGATCTCTGCCTCTCATCTCCCTCTCATGACCAGTGTGCTAATAAAATCATGGGACTCAGTGCTGAGGGCCAATTGAAACTGTGAAGGAGAGAAGGGATTGATTGATCTTTTTAATTTGTGGTGTAATTTGGAACCCAGGAATATGGTCACAGAGACTGGTCACTCTAGCCCAGTGTTTCCCAACCTTTTTTGTGCCATGCCCCACCTTAACCTTTCTAAAATTTTTATGTCCCCCCCTATGTAACATACATAATTTTTAACATTAAAAAATTGATTTGTTCACTTAATAAACATAAATGATAGGTTCTAGGAAGAAATCACTATGAAATTGTTAACAAAACACAGTAAGTAAAATTTCAAAACATATAATGAAAAACAGAAATTTAAATTCCAAATAATTTTAATACAGATTTTCTATATTAATTTATTATTTTAATTTAGTGTGATCCTTGTGCTTGATGCTTGCTGCACAGAGATTTTATATTAGGTTTCAATTTGGTTAGCTTTAGTCTCAAGTCTCCACGTTGTGTTATATCCAGCCAATTTCTTTTTTTTACCAGTAAATCATTTACAGCACTAAATCCACATTCAGCTAAAAATGAAGATGGAAATGGTAGCAATAGTTTTCTTGCACATTTGGTTGAATTTGGATATTTGATTTCTGTTTCCTCACAAAGCCATGCCATCGCTCCTTTGATATTAAATAAAGCTTTAACTGACTCATCATTTTGCAATTCTGAGAGTTCTTCTTGATACTGCATATTTGGTATATCAGACAAATCCACTAACATTGGCTGCATCATCCGTGTTGGGAAATCAATTTGTTTTAAATAAGAAAATCTTTCTTTTAAATCAGTCGATAGAATATTCAAATGATTGACAATAACAAGTAAAGCGGTATCAGTTACTTCACATTTTTGGAGCCAATGAAACTGTTTAAAGTTTTTGTTGTTAATATGTTTCTGACATAACTCAATATTGGTAGTGAAACCAAATATCTTTGCTTTTGCATCAACAAGAGTTTTATTTGTTCCTTGAAGTTGCTTATTTAATATATTTAGTTTTTCAAAGATATCGGCTAAATAACTCACAAATGTTTTACCATCTATTGTTAACAGATACTTCATTTCAGGTTTGTCGCTTAAAAAATCACTAAGAGTATCAAACAGTTCCATAAATCTTTTCAAACAGTTTCCTTTAGATAGCCATCTTACTTCAGTATGAAGTAAAAGTCTCACATGGTCTTCATTTTGTTCTTCACAAAATAGCTTGAAAAGATGCTCACATTTGGCACTAGCTTTAATAGCATTAACACACTTTATTACTGTATGTAATACTTCATTCAGAACAGGCGAGATGTTTTTAGCTACCAAGTTTTCCCTATGAATAACACAATGCACAAGAATCATTTCTGGATTCGCATCTTTCATCAATTTTAAGCAGCCATTTTTCTTGCCCATCATATTGGGAGCACCATCTGCAGCACAAGATGTTATATTTTTCATTGGTATATCATTGACATCTAAGTAGTTTTTTAGCTTATTATATATATCTTTGGAGGTAGTGGTGCTTTCTAATCTTTTACAGAACAACATTTCTTCAGCAAAATGTCCTTTATCAATATATCTTACATAAGTTATCAATACTGCCTCACTGTCTCTCAAAGTTGATTCATCCATTTGCAAGGAGAATTTTCTTGTTTTCAGCTTTTCAATAAGTTGTTTTTCAATATCCTCACTCATTTCGTCTATTCTTCTGCTAACAGAATTGCTACTGAGTGGCATAGCTTTTACATCTTTGTCATCTTTTTCTTTCTTTCTTTTTTTTTTTTTTTTGGTATTTTTCCAAAGCTGGAAATGGGGAGAGACAGTCAGACAGACTCCTGCATGCGCCTGACCAGGATCCACCCGGCACGCCCACCAGGGGCGACCCTCTGCCCACCAGGGGGCGAAGCTCTACCCCTCCGGGGCGTTACTCTGCCACGACCAGAGCCACTCTAGTGCCTGGGGCAGAGGCCAAGAAGCCATCCCCAGCGCCCGGGCCATCTTTGCTCCAATGGAGCCTTGGCTGCAGGAGGGGAAGAGAGAGACAGAGAGGAAGGAGGGGGTTGGGGTGGAGAAGCAAATGGGCACTTCTCCTATGTGCCCTGGGCGGGAATTGAACTCGGGTTCCCCACACACCAGGCCAACGCTCTACCGCTGAGCCAACTGGCCAGGGCCGTCATCTTTTTCAAGAACCGTTTTAAGAAATGCTGATATTGACAGTTTTATTAAATTCTCTCTTTTAGTGTGATTTTCTCCAGTTTTAGCGATGAATAAAGAAATTTGATAACTAGCCTCAACAACACGACTATTAGTTGAAGTATGAGCAGTAAATAGAGACTTTAATGTTCTTTTTTCAAAATTTTTCTTTAAAGTTTTAAAGTAACTCAAATCTGAATTAATATGAGCACTATGTTTCGCCTTCAAATGCGCCTCAAGACAACCTCATTTCATTGATTCGTTGGTCAAGCATTGCTGGCATAAAAGACAAAAAGGAATCTGCTCATCGTGAACAGCGGGTATGAACCCAAATTTTAAATATTCCTCCGATTATTGACGAGTTTTTTTTCTTGCTTGCACCACTCATTTTACTATGGGTTATAAGAAATAAAAATAAGATCAATTAAAAACTAATATTAAAATATGTGTTAAAATATGTGTTAAAATATAGTCAATGTAGGGATGACGTCAGAGTAATGGCGGGTTAGGAAGCGATACCGATAAATTTCCCCCAAAACTCAACAAGATCTTCAACCAGAAACAGAAAAACCTATACTTGGAGCCTCCAGATGCTTCGCAATACACCCAAAGGTATGGTTGAGTGAAAAATTGGCTAAATATATAACCAAACCCCAAAGGAAATAGGGAGTAAGAAATGCTCTGCCTTCCTCACTAACCTAAACAGGGCGGCTTTCTCTGGTAACTGTGAATATAGAAACTGAGGCGGGCAAAGGGGGTGAATAGATCCAGGACGCGGCACAAACGGCCGAACCAGGCTGTGGTACGGAGATCCAAGCCGAGGAAAACATGATCCTGTGGCAACCCGGGCAATACAAGCTAACACTCGCACCAAACCCAAACAAAGAAAGACAAGCGGAGCGGCCATTTTACCCGGTCTCCTGGTCGGCGTGCGCGCAGTTAGTGGGCGAGAGATTTCTTCCTAAGCCCCAGGAGTGGGTGCCCGTGTTGCCCCACGGAGAGGCAGGGTCAGAGGCCTTTCTGTGGGCAGAGGGCAGAGTCTCTGGGCAGCCCCAGCGCCCTGGGAAAGCCACACATGGGAGGGAGTGAGAACTAATTCCAATGGTGGAGATTTTCTGTGCAGGCGGGGGTTTCACTCAGAGGGAAACGCGGCCGGCCTCATATCCTGGTTTGCGCGCAGATAAGGAGTGAGCGATTCCTCCGAGTGCCTCGGCAGTGTGCGCCCGTGTTATCGCACAGAGGAGCAGAGTCAGGGGCCTTTGTGTGGGCCAAAGCGGAATCTCGGGCCGCCCCAGCGCCTTGCAAAAGCCACGCACGGGGACAGAGTGAGACTCAATTCCAACGCTGCAACTTTTCCCTGCGGTTGGGGGTTTCACTCAGAGCGTGAGACTGCTGGCCGGATATCCTGGTCGCAGATAGTGAACGAGAGTTTCCTCCAAGTGCCCTGGAAGTGGGTGCCCGCCTGTGTTACCGGACAGAGTGGCAGAGCCAGAGGTCTTTGAGTGGGTGGAAAGCCCGCCTGATTATGCTAGCAGCTCTGAATGACTGAGCCTTACCCAGAGCCCTGTGCTGAGTGGAAATAGAGTGGGGAGTTGCCAGCTCTTTGAGCCTCTTACTATCCAGGCAGAGGCAGCAGCAACCCCATAGCTGGATTATCAGGCTACTAATTGAGGAAGGAAAGACTAGGAGAAAGGCTCCAGGAACACGGACTCTCTCACTGTCGGAGCCTATAAATGCTAATGAGCCTCGACTGCCAACGAGACTAAAGCACAATACATGACATTGCCATAGAGACTTATCAACTGCAAACCTCTACCTGAGCGTGCCAAAGGGGCAGAACCCGGGGTACAGAGTCACCGACCAGGAAGAGGGAGAGAAAAGAAAAAGCAAGAAGATAACCTCTCAAAATCAAGAATAATATGCAGACTTTATAACCTATCCCATTTTATTATATTTGTTCATTTGTTTCTCTTATCTTCATTCTTGATACTTTTTTTCCTCCTCCAATTTGGCTGATTAACTCTCTGTCGGTCTTACTCTCTCCTCTCCTTGAACTACACTACCCATAAGTGTTACATCTCCTATTATCTTTTCTCTTCTCTTCTTTTCTCTCTGTGAAGGTTGCACTCCAAAACCCTTAACTCTCTCTCTCTCTCCTTTCTTTTTTCTTCTTTTAGTGGTTCCCTCTTTTTTTCTCTCTCTCTCTTTCTTTTCTCCCTCTATATTAGTTTCTTCCTTTCTCCTTTACATCTCCTCTCATTCAAACCTTAATAACAAACAAATTATCTTATCTGGGACTCAAACTTATGTTTGTGGCATTTTGGGGGGTTTTTACTTCTCCTTTTTAACACACTAGCAGTGCTCCCATCCCTGGCTCTCCATATTATCTAGTTCTTGTTCCACTAAATACAATAGTAATTTTTTAATTTGCCCCCCCATTTTTCCGTTTTCCTCTTATTCCTCTCATCATAACTCTTAGAAAACCAACACCTAAAAGCAAATCATTTTATTCTTGACCCAAATTTTTTCCTTATTTGCTTTTTGTGGGTCCATACGCTCTTTTTTTTTCTTTTTCTTTTTTTTTTTTTTTGCCCCTTTATTACTTTTCCCCAATTCAGACCCTCAATCACAGGCATTGTTTGTTATAATTCACAGTTCACCACAAGATTTTCTCAAGAAAGAAGGGAGAGGAGAGGAGAGGAAAAAAGGAGGGGGGGAATAATTTCCTTTTTTTAAAATTTTTATTTTATTTTTTTTATTTTTATTTTTTTTTATAGTATTTTTTTTAATAAATTTTTATTAATGGTAATGGGATGACATTAATAAATCAGGGTACATATATTCAAAGAAAACATGTCTAGGTTATTTTGTCATCAAATTATGTTGCACACCCCTCGCCCAAAGTCAGATTGTCCTCCGTCACCCTCTATCTAGTTCTCTGTGCCCCTCCCCCTCCCCCTAACTCTCTCCCTCCGTCCCTCCCATGTCCTCCCTCCCCCCCCACCCTTGGTAACCACCACACTCTTGTCCATGTCTCTTAGTCTCATTCCTATGTTCCACCAATGTATGGAATCATGTATTTCTTGTTTTTTTCTGATTTGCTTATTTCACTCCTTATAATGTTATCAAGATCCCACCATTTTGCTGTAAATGATCTGATGTCATCATCTCTTATGGCTGAGTAGTATTCCATAGTGTATATGTGCCACATCTTCTTTATCCAGTCTTCTATTGATGGGCTTTTTGGTTGTTTCCATGTCTTGGCCACTGTGAACAGTGCTGCAATGAACATGGGGCTACATGTGTCTTCACGTATCAATGTTTCTGAGGTTTTGGGGTATATACCCAGTAGAGGGATTGCTGGGTCATAAGGTAGTTCTATTTGCAGTTTTTTGAGGAACCACCATACTTTCCTCCATAATGGTTGTACTACTTTACAGTCCCACCAACAGTGAATGAGGGTTCCTTTTTCTCCACAGCCTCTCCAACATTTGCTATTACCCGTCTTGTTGATAATAGCTAATCTAACAGGAGTGAGGTGGTATCTCATTGTAGTTTTGATTTGCATTTCTCTAATAACTAATGAAGCTGAGCATCTTTTCATATATCTGTTGGCCATTTGTATCTCTTCCTGGGAGAAGTGTCTGTTCATGTCCTCTTCCCATTTTTTTATTGGATTGTTTGTTTGTTTGTTGTTGAGTTTTATGAGTTCTTTGTAAATTTTGGATATTAGGCTCTTATCTGAGCTGTCGTTTGAAAATTTTTATTTTATTTTATTTTTCTTTATTTCATTATTAATTTTTTTTTAAAAAACAACTCTTTGATTTTTTATTTTTTTATTATTTTTTTAATTTTTTTAACTTTTTTATTCTTTATTAAATCTCATTAATACTATCAACAAAACCACCCTCAGATGCCAATAAGGAAGAGAAAATTGAATATCATGGATACGAAAGAAAGAGAGGTAACACAGCTAGATGAGGAAAAATCTATGGAGAAAAATTTAATATATTGGAAACCTTGGAGCTAAATGACAGAGAATTCAAGATAGAAATCCTAAAAATCCTCCGAGATATACAAGAAAACACAGAAAGGCAATTTAGGGAGCTCAGAAAACAACTCAATGAACACAAAGAATATATGTCCAAGGAAATTGAAACTATAAAAACAAATCAAACAGAGATGAAAAACTCAATTCACGAGCTGAAAAACGAAGTAACAAGCTTAGCTAATAGAACAGGTCAGATAGAAGAGAGGATTAGTGAAATAGAAGACAAGCAACTTGAGGCACAACAGAGAGAAGAAGAAAGAGACTCAAAAATTAAAAAAATGAGATAGCCCTACAAGAATTATCTGACTCCATCAAAAAGAATAACATAAGAATAATAGGTATATCAGAGGGAGAAGAGAGAGAAAATGGAATGGAGAACATACTCAAACAAATAATAGATGAGAACTTCCCAAGCCTGTGGAAAGAACTAAAGCCTCAAGTTCAAGAAGCAAACAGAACTCCAAGTTTTCTTAACCCCAACAAACCTACTCCAGGGCATATCATAATGAAATTGACACAAACAACAGCAAAGAAAAAATTCTCAAGGCAGCCAGGGAAAAGAAGAATACAACATATAAAGGAAGGCCCATTAGATTATCATCAGATTTCTCAGCAGAAACTCTACAAGCTAGAAGAGAGTGGACCCCAATATTTAAAGTCCTGAAAGAGAGGAACTTTCAGCCACGAATACTATACCCATCAAAGCTATCCTTCAAATATGAAGGAGAAATAAAAACATTCACAGATACAGAAAAGATGAGGGAATTTATCATCAGAAATCCCACACTCCTGGAATTACTAAAGGGGGTTCTCCAATCAGATACAAAGAACAAAAAAAAAAAACAGAGCCACAAGTAAAAGCTCCAAGAAGAACACAATAAAACCAAATTTAAACTGTGACAACAACAAAAAGAAAGAGGGGGAGAAGATGGAGATTAACAGTAGCAAAGGACGATGGAGTGCAAAAGTACTCACAAAATAGTTTGCTACAATGAACAGGGTAGGGACCCTTTTCATTACTCAAAGGTAACCACCATTGAAAAAACCACCACAGAAGCACATGAGATAAAAAAGATAGCAACAGAGGAAAGATGTATGGAATACAACCAAATAAAAACAAAAGATAGAAAAACGAAAGAGAAGGATCAAACAAGACACAAAACTAACAGAAAGCAAGATATAAAATGGCAATAGGGAACTCACAAGTATCAATATTTACACTAAATGTAAACGGATTAAACTCACCAATAAAAAGGCACAGAGTAGCAGAATGGATTAAAAAAGAAAATCCAACTGTATGCTGCCTACAGGAAACTCATCTAAGTAACAAGGATAAAAACAAATTCAAAGTGAAAGGCTGGAAAACAATACTCCAAGCAAATAACATCCAAAAAAAAGCAGGTGTAGCAATACTCATATCGGATAATGCTGACTACAAGACAGGAAAAGTACTCAGAGACAAAAACGGCCATTTCATTATGGCTAAGGGGACACTGAATCAAGAAGACATAACAATTCTTAATATATATGCACCAAACCAAGGAGCACCAAAATATATTAGACAGCTACTTATTGATCTTAAAAAAAAAACTGACAAAAACACAATCATACTTGGATACCTCAATACACCGCTGATGGCTCTAGATCGGTCATCCAAACAGAGAATCAACAAAGACATAGTGGCCTTAAACAAAACACTAGAGCACCTGGATATGATAGACATCTACAGGACATTTCATCCCAAAGTGACTGAGTATACATTTTTCTCCAGTGTACATGGATCATTCTCAAGAATTGACCATATGTTGGGCCACAAAAACAACATCAGCAAATTCAGAAAAATTGAAGTTGTACCAAGCATATTTTCTGATCATAAAGCCTTGAAACTAGAATTCAACTGCAAAAAAGAGGAAAAAAATCCTACAAAAATGTGGAAACTAAACAACATACTTTTAAAAAATGAATGGGTCAAAGAAGAAATAAGTGCAAAGATCAAAAGATATATACAGACTAATGAAAATGACAATACGACATATCAGAATCTATGTGATGCAGCAAAAGCAGTAATAAGAGGAAAGTTCATATCACTTCAGGCATATATGAACAAACAAGAGAGAGCCCAAGTGAACCACTTAACTTCCCACCTTAAGGAACTAGAAAAAGAAGAACAAAGACAACCCAAAACCAGCCGAAGAAAGGAGATAATAAAAATCAGAGCAGAAATAAATGAATTAGAGAACAGAAAAACTATAGAAAAAATTAATAGGACAAGGAGCTGGTTCTTTGAAAAGATCAACAAAATTGACAAACCCTTGGCAAGACTTACCAAGGAAAAAAGAGAAAGAACTCATATAAACAAAATCCAAAATGAAAGAGGAGAAATCACCACAGACACCATAGATATACAAAGAATTATTGTAGAATACTATGAAAAACTTTATGCTACTAAATTCAACAAGCTAGAAGAAATGGATAAATTCCTAGAACAATACAACCTTCCTAGACTGAGTCAAGAAGAAGCAGAAAGCCTAAACAGACCTATCAGTAGAGAAGAAATAGAAAAAACCATTAAAAACCTCCCCAAAATTAAAAGTCCAGGCCCTGACGGCTATACCAGCGAATTTTATCAAACATTCAAAGAAGACTTGGTTCCTATTCTACTCAAAGTCTTCCAAAAAATTGAAGAAGAAGCAATACTTCCAAACACATTTTATGAGGCCAACATAACCCTCATACCAAAACCAGGCAAGGATGGCACAAACAACAAAAAACTACAGACCAATATCTGTAATGAATACAGAAGCTAAAATACTAAACAAAATACTGGCAAATCGAATACAACAACATATTTAAAAAATAATACATCATGATCAAGTGGGATTCATCCAAGAATCTCAAGGATGGTTCAACATACGTAAAACAGTTAATGTAATACACCATATCAACAAAACAAAGAACAAAAACCACATGATCTTATCAATAGACGCAGAAAAGACTTTCGATAAAATACAACACAATTTTATGTTTAAGACTCTCAACAAAATGGGTATAGAAGGAAAATATCTCAACATGATAAAGGCCATATATGATAAACCATCAGCTAACATCATATTAAATGGCACTAAACTGAAGGCTTTCCCCCTTAAATCAGGAACAAGACAGGGTTGTCCACTCTCTCCACTCTTATTTAATGTGGTACTAGAGGTTCTAGCCAGAGCAATCAGACAAGACAAAGAAATAAAAGGCATCCATATCGGAAAAGAAGAAGTAAAGGTATCACTTTTTGCAGATGATATGATCCTATACATCGAAAACCCCAAAGAATCCACAAAAAGACTACTAGAAACAATAAGCCAATACAGTAAGGTCGCAGGATACAAAATTAACATACAGAAGTCAATAGCCTTTCTATATGCCAACAATGAAACAACTGAGAACGAACTCAAAAGAATAATCCCCTTCACGATTGCAACAAAAAAAATAAAATACTTAGGAATAAACATAACAAAGAATGTAAAGGATTTATATAATGAAAACTATAAACCATTGTTAAGGGAAATCGAAAAAGATATAATGAGATGGAAGAATATACCTTGTTCTTGGCTAGGAAGAATAAATATAATCAAGATGGCTATATTACCCAAAGCAATATACAAATTTAATGCAATTCCCATCAAACTTCCAATGACGTTTTTTAAAGAAATAGAGCAAAAAATCATCAGATTTATATGGAACTATAAAAAACCTCAAATAGCCAAAGCAATCCTAAAGAAAAAGAATGAAGCTGGGGGCATTACAATACCTGACTTCAAACTATATTATAGGGCCACGACAATCAAAACAGCATGGTATTGGCAGAAAAATAGACACTCGGACCAATGGAACAGAATAGAAAACCCAGAAATAAAACCACATATATATAGTCAAATAATTTTTGATAAAGGGGCCAACAACACACAATGGAGAAAAGAAAGCCTCTTCAATAAATGGTGCTGGGAAAACTGGAAAGCCACATGCAAAAGAATGAAACTGGACTACAGTCTCTCCCCCTGTACAAAAATTAACTCAAAATGGATCAAAGATCTAAACATAAGACCTGAAACAATTAAGTACATAGAAGAAGACATAGGTACTCAACTCATGGACCTGGGTTTTAAAGAGCATTTTATGAATTTGACTCCACAGGCAAGAGAAGTGAAGGCAAAAATTAATGAATGGGACTACATCAGACTAAGAAGTTTTTGCTCAGCAAGAGAAACTGATAACAAAATAAACAGAAAGCCAACTAAATGGGAAATGATATTTTCAAACAACAGCTCAGATAAGGGCCTAATATCCAAAATAGACAAAGAACTCATAAAACTCAACAACAAACAAACAAACAATCCAATAAAAAAATGGGAAGAGGATATGAAAAGACACTTCTCCCAGGAAGAAATACAAATGGCCAACAGATATATGAAAAGATGCTCATCTTCTTTAGCTATTAGAGAAATGCAAATCAAAACTGCAATGAGATACCACCTCACACCTGTTCGATTAGCTATTATTAGCAAGACAGGTAAAGCAAATGTTGGAGAGGCTGTGGAGAAAAAGGAACCCTCATACACTGTTGGTGGGAATGTAAAGGAGTACAACCATTATGGAAGAAAGTATGGTGGTTCCTCAAAAAACTGAAAATAGAACTACCTTATGACCCAGCAATCCCTCTACTGGGTATATATCCCAAAAACTCAGAAACATTGATACGTAAAGACACATGCAGCCCCATGTTTATTGCAGTATTGTTCACAGTGGCCAGGACATGGAAACAACCAAAAAGCCCATCAATAGATGACTGGATAAAGAAGATGTGGCACATATACACTATGGAATACTACTCAGCCATAAGAAATGATGACATTGGAACATTTACAGCAAAATGGTGGGATCTTGATAACATGATACGAAGCGAAATAAGTAAATCAGAAAAACCCAGGAACTGTATTATTCCATACGTAGGTGGGACTTAAAAGTGAAACTAAGAGACATTGATAAGAGTGTGGTGGTTACGGGGGGGAGGGGGGAATGGGAGAGGGAAAGGGGGTGGGGAGGGGCACAAAGAAAACAAGATAGAAGGTGACAGAGGACAATCTGACTTTGGGTGGTGGGTATGCAACATAATTGAACGACAAGATTACCTGAACTTGTTATCTTTGAATATATGTATCCTGATTTATTGATGTCACCCCATTAAAAAAATAAAATTATAAAAAAAAAAAAGAATGCTAACTGGGATGACATTGGATAATAAAATTAAATAGGTTTAAATTGTAAAAAAAATAAAATAAAATAAAATATAGTCAATGTGACATAGAGTAAACATATACTAAAAATTCATATTTATTTAAATGTATATAACACATTTACTACACTACCACCACAAATCAAAAGGTATCTATACTTTTTCCACTTGACAAAATTTTCTGGAAAGTTATGCTTCTAAAATTAAAATTGTCGTGCATGCACCATTATAGCCCCAATAATATTTATAAAATATTAGTGCTTTCTAGTCCTGATGCAAGAAGTACTTAATAAAGAGTTTAATATTGATAAAAATAAAATCAAATACTTACCAATTATATCTATACAATATATATATGTATATTTATTAAATCAACAAGCTTTTACAGCAGTTTTGACTGACACTTATTTCAAATTAACACCAACTGAATGATGTGAAACACTACAGAAGTTGCGATGGGCAAATTAGGTGAGAATAACTGCGTTGTTTAGCGAGTTTTTAAAACGTCCGGGGTTCCTCGCGGCAGACGGCACGCTCCGTGGTGAACCCAGGATGAAGTTTATTTGATGACGCCAATCACCCAGTTGATATTTTGGTCTCGTCAAATGAAATTATACTTAATAATTATTTACCTCAATTATTTAAGAATTGCATTTTTTGTTAAATTTGGCACCGATATCTAGCATTGCATTTAAATGGCCTGGGGTGAAAGAGTTAAATCGTGTCGAGTCCATTTTCAAATTGCCCCCCTTAACTATCGAATTGCCCCCCTGTGGGGCATGGGCCCCACTTTGGGAAACACCGCTCTAGCCAGACCAGGAAGGATATGGTTACTCTTTCAACAGAGACAGTAGTAACTCCTGGCAATAAATGTTCAGATAATTGGTATGAAAATATAAAGCTGTAACTAAGGGATGTGCTTTTCTGTCCAAGCCAGAGAAAGGAAGCAGGTATGCAGCAGATGTCGGTGAGAAGCCAAAGATAAGTGGGCAGGATAAGGTAGACATGTGTTAAGATAGTCCTGAATTGGAAGCTTGCTTCTGCCAATTTCTATTTCTACTTCTGCTTAGTTTTTAATATCTATAATGGATACAGTCATACATACATTTTCGAGTTGGTAGGAAAGTAGCAATAAGACAGGTTTAGAACCTTAAACAATCACAAAGCAGCAACTCATACAGGAATACTTATTCTTTATGTTTAATATACCCAGTGCATATAGTTGGGAAAATGTGTACAAATAGTTCTCGGAAGAATGGTTTGTATGCCAGTCTATGAAGTCTTTGGATGCTTCCAAAGGGCCCCACAGTTGGATACTTCAGAACAACATGCTTTCCACTCCAGTACTCCTGCTGTTCTAATTTAGGACCCCAGCTTTCCTGTCACCCAGTCCCTAGGAATAGTCATCATTCAGCAATCCTTTTAAATTCCATGCAGTGAATGGAGCTAAGAGATAGAAATCAGCAGTTGGAAAACTTTTATGTTTCTTTTTTTCTTAGAGAACAAATTCTTTTTCACTCTGTCACCATCTCTTATTGAGATGGCAGCTGGTGGCAGCTCCAGCTAGCAGATGTGCAGCAAGCAGTGGGGCAGTGACGTGAGTCAGCCCTGTCTCCCTGAGCCTTTGTTTTGTGAAAGGCCTTGTCAAAATGTTCAGATTCAAGACAGAGTGTCTGAGTGATTCCCGGATATGTCTCTGTTTTGCACCGCTGTCCCTCTGGAGGGTCAGCAATGTTTGAAAAGCCTGAGTCACAGATGGTAAAGTGATCCAGCCCATTAGGCTTTCCTCATGTCAGGCCCTCATGAGCTACTGTAGCAAAGAGGAACCCTTTCCTGTAGCACAGAGGAACCCTTTCCCCTGAAATGGGTCACTCTATCTCTCCTTCCTTGGCAGAGTGGCTAAGGAAGGCTTCATCTAAAGGCTTTTATCTGCTCAGACTGCTGACACTACCCCAATGTGCTGCATCCCTTCTCATTAACCCCATGGGGGATGCATCTGTCTTCCCTCACCATGTACCTGCCATGTTAGCGCACTTTCCTTTCAACAACTTCCCCACCATTATCCCTGTAAATTGTGTATGAAGAGCTTCTGCATTTAGGGCAGGAATATGGAGGGATGAGCAGAACACAGCTAACATTTGCTGAGCATTAATAGCCGGGGAAGCCCTCTATTCCTGGCTTCCTAATGATAAACAAGGGGTAGATCTTTTTTACCTCCATTTTACATCTGAGAAAGCCCTCAAAGGCGAAGTAAGTGTGCTGAGGCTGCTAGGGGTACCTTTCCAAAGCAGGGATGAGACCTTTAGTTTGCCTGATGCTGAAGGCAGGCAGTGCCTTTTTATCCCCTGTCCTAGTGAGTACTCTGAGGGTACCAGTACTTATCCGCCTACCATGCTGAAACAGTGTTCCAACCCTGCCTCATAGGGTTATTGTAAAGTTTTAAGAAGCACACGTGTCCACAGTGCCTACTAATTCAGGGCTTGACAAATGGTCGGCTCCCTGCCATAGGCACTCAACTGGCTGGTTGCTTAGAAGAAAGTACATTAGCTCCCCAAAGAAGTGTAACCTTCAGAGTCTCACTTCCAGCCCCCTCCCCCAACCAAGCTCTCCTTTCATCTAGACTGCATCAGGAGGGCTTTACAAACCTTCTAAAACTTAGATTGTGATTGGGCCATTATTCCCCCATATCGCAGGTGGAGGGACTGAGGGTTTGACAGGAAGTGTATGCCTGAACTAAAAACTTGTCCACCAGAGTTTTCCTCTATAGCAGAAAAAATATTCCCGGGATTGGTTAGAATGTTTTTCTTTCAAAATAATCTCAAACCATGCCTCAAAAAGGCATAAATAATATAACAACCTGTAATACCTAACCCAAAGTTAGTCAAAGTCTGGACACCATACACCAGGATCTGGTTGCACATGCTGTGATTTTTGGGACTCTAGTATCTTTTATTTAGTAGTTCTGCCCGGTGTCACATCAGACAAGGCAGAGGAAGCAGTGTTTCCTCAAGAGAGATAGATCATTTCCCAAAGCTTGTAGTGGACCTCTCCTCATGTCTCAATGGCTAAGATAGAGTCATATGCATTACCGATAGCTAGAAAGAGGATTGCGGCAACCACAGCTGATTTATCACACTGGTTCTTACCTTTGATTATATGTTGGAATCACACATGGAATTTTTAAAAAAGAGAGAGGCTGGGCTCTATCACCAAAGATTTAGATTCAATTGGTGTGCAATAGAACCCAAGAGCCAGAATGTGACACTCTCACAGGTGCAGCCAATGGCCAGAAAGAAATTGATGGTGAAATGGGTGTTGGTGAGGCACAGCCATGACTAAAACACACACACAGGAGAGAAAGCAAACCATACCCTAATTAAGCAATGTTCCTTGGTTAGTTGTGCAAAATATTAGCTGTGTCCTCATCCCATAGGAGATGAGTAGATTCCATGACAAAAACACTGTGAACTCCTCAGTGGGGCACCTGCTCCTCTGAAGACAAACGTCCTTCCTTCCTAGAATGAACCTCTCCTTTTCTTTATGCCAGTGCAGGTGTTTAGAGCAAAACCATTCCTAGCCATTTCCAAGAATGAGGTGTGGGTACCACTGGGCCAACAAAAGAAAGACATATGCCTCAGGTTCCCTCCCTGGCCTGGATGACCACACATCCTGGTGTCCAGGTGAGCTGGGAGGAAGCAGTCAGGGTCTGAATCTGAGTAGGGATGTCTGGTTGACCCCTGAATAGACTGAGGGGTTCTGTAGTCATAATTGCATCAGATTCAGCTCTAAAGGTATTATTCTCTGTTCTTTGATAATTGTAAATAGGATCACAAAGAGTTTGTGCCTCTAAGAAAAATGTGTTTATTTTCAACTTATCCAGGAAATTTTGAAAGAAAGAAGAGAGGCTCTAAAGAGACTGAGAGCTTTTTTTCTCCTATTAGTGATTTTCTACATGGCATGCCAAAATATTATAAGGAATATATATGGCAGCAATGATGCAGAGTGACCATAATTAGCATCAAAGTAAGGATTACATGAATACATGCTGCTACACACGTACAGGTGGCCATGTGGGGTACTGAGGAAGCTCTGGTCCTCCTTCCATACCCCTCACACTCTCTATAGAACTTAAAAAATAGTTGTGGATATAAGACATAGTGACAAAATAATGTAAGCTAACACAAGTTAAGTACATGTAAACCTAATTAGGATCCCATAGGCTGGAAGACTTTCTTCAAAATTACTTTTTTTTTTATAAATAAATTTTTATTTTAATGGGGTGACATCAATATATCAGGGTACATATATTCAAAGAAAACATGTCCAGGTTATCTTGTCATTCAACTCTGTTGAATACCCATCACCCAAAGAGAAATTGTCCTTCGTCACCTTCTATCTAGTTTTCTTTGTACCCCTCCTCCCCCTCTCCCTCCATCCCTCCCCCCACCCCCCGTAACCACCACATTCTTGCCCATGTCTCTTAGTCTCGTTTTTATGTCCCACTAATGTATGGAATCCTGCAGATCTTAGTTTTTTCTGATTTACTTATTTCACTCCGTAAAATGTTATCAAGATCCCACCATTTTGCCGTAAGTGATCCGATGTCATCATCTCTTATGGCTGAACAGCATACCATGGTGTATATGCACCACATCTTCTTTATCCAGTCCTCTATTTTTTTTCTACAGTGATTAAAGCCTTAAAGCAAACTCTTGGCCAATACAGCAAGAATCCATAAAAGAGTAGTGTCCTTAACATGTTCACCAAGTCCAAGTTGGCCCCAACACCATGCCAGATCCCTGAAAAAAGCAACCCAACCCCAGTTCAGTCTGTTAGGAGCTGTCACGAGGAGCAGGAGTCCAGGAAAAGACCACATGGCACTGGAATTGTCACAATTCTATACTTTGCAGCTCATGTCCAAGTCCCAATGACCGCTGCTTCTGGCTGTTAATTATTCAGGTAGACTGGAAAAGCCATCTGCAGCATGTGTGGATGTGGAGCTTCTGTTCTCCTCTGCCTGAAGAGATGAGGCCAGGTTGCTTTTCCCTGGAGCTCTGTGACTGTGGCTTGGTAAAGAGAACCTTGTGATACACTAAGCTGGGTGGCAAAGGTAGATTCATAATAGAAGTTGGCAAAAGGGGGAGAGAGAGCTCTAAATTAGGAGTAGGTCCCAGCCTGAAATATGAATGGGGCATTGAGGTAGGAGGGATAAAGGAAACACTATATATTAAGCAAAGCAGCAGAAAATAGGACTATCAACACCCACAACAGAGATCTTCGAGGGAAGAATTAAAAACATGACTATTCAGGCAAGACATAGTTAAGTAGCCCTTGTGCAAATGAGATCAGTTTACCTGCTTCTTGGAAGAAATACCCTAGGCTCATTCACAATGTTGTAGATGGGGCTGACGGCTCTGGGCACCTTCAGCCTTCAGTGGCAAACCCCAGCATTCTGGGCAAGGTTAGGTCATAGGTGGCTGGAGCAGGGCTGGAAGAGACTGAACCCTCCCTTAGAGGAGCGAGGGGGAAGCCTACCTTCCAGTGTCCCTGTTTCCTCACAGCAGAGGCATGTAAGTCTGTCAGGCTTTAGCTCAATGACCTTCCTTTCCACTATTGAAGCAGGACCCAGATGGCATCCTATGAGACCCCTTTGGGGTGTTGGAGCCTTTAAGGGCATATCCTAAAAGCTGGTAGTTCCCCTGATCTCTATTGGGCTTTTTCTGCCTCTAGGTATCTTAAAAGCCATGCTCAGAAGATCTCGCTGAGGGGTTTGAGGATCCCCTTTCACCTATATAAATCTTTTCCATATATCTGGAGCTATTTGGAAAAAGACAAAACAGTGTTATTAGCTGGATCAAATAAAGCAGGTTGTAGTTTGCAGGTGAAAAAGATTTGGCATCTCCTGTTCATCAGCATTCAAATGAAATTTAAAAGGCATGATATGGTAGACCCATAGGAGTTCCAGGATATGACTCCCCCCTTTTAAAATTTTTTTTAAGTTAACCTTAAAATATTTTCTGCATACACTTTAATAATACCTTAACTTTGAAGATTGTAAGAATGACAAAATACAGTAAATGCTTTTGCTCCATATGCAGGAGCATTTTCAGTTTAACCAGTTTAGGAAATCAAATAATAGAACAATGCATACAGACAATGAGCTATCACATGCTTAGCAGCCTCTCCTGTTCTGACAGAGGTTACTATAAATCCAGAATATTTATCCACTGTAACGTGGACATAGGACTGTTCACCAAATGAAGGTTATGAGTAACATCCATTTGCCAAAGTTGTCCTGGTAGGGGTCCTTGAAGGTTAACTCCAAATGAAGGGGCAGATTGTAGTATAGGACCCCTTGGACAGGATTTCCCAATCTGCCATGCTGCTTCCCGAGAAAGTTGAAACTGTTTACATAGGGCTGCAGCGTTCTGTTGATGAATAGTAAGAGACTGAATTGCTCGAACTGTCATGGTTACTCCAAATAATTTTCTTTTGGGTAGCTTGATCAACAAGGGCATTCTTAGGCCCTGGCCAGTTGGCTCAGTGGTAGAGCATCAGCCTGGTGTGCAGGATTCCCAGGTTTGATTCCTGGCCAGAGCACACAGAAGAAGCGCCCATCTGCCTCTCCACCCCTCCCCTTCTCCTTCCTCCCTGTCTCTCCCTTCCCCTCTCGCAGCCAAGGCTCCATTGGAGCAAAGCCACCCCGGGCACTAAGGATGGCCCTGTGGCCTCTGCCCCAGGCACTAGAATGGCTCTGGTTGCAACAGAGCCACAACCCAGATGGGCAGAACATTCCCCCCCGGTAGGCGTGCCGGGTGGATCCCGGTCAGGCACATCTGAGAGTCTATCTGACTGCCTCCCCATTTCCAACTTCAGTATGTCCTATGAAACATGAAGCTCTATGTTGACATACAAGTCTTTGAAGAAAGAGGAACTGCTGAAATAGTTCATCAGCATTTGTCCCTAAGACAGCAGTCTTTATAGTGGAAACACCATAAGTAAATATTTGCTGTCTGTATATAGATTAAAGGGGGAATATGGCAAATGCTGAAAAGCCATGATCATGGCATAGAATTCTAGACTTCGAGCTGATTTTAAGTTGACAGTTTCAGTATAAAGTTGTCCATTGATTTGCAAGAGTGCTTTGCCATTTAGTGGAAGTTTCCAGAGCCATTGTTGTTGATCCTTTGAAAAAAGGAACAACAATAATTTTGAGCCTCAAAACCTATAAGCTGTAAGGGTCGCTTATGCCCCTTGATAATCCAGGAGGCCACAAGATCAAAATATGGAAGTGTATTCCATGGGCTGTTAGATGATTCAATGTGCCCAAGCTATAGCTGCTTTTGTACCAATTGAGCAGCTGCCCTAAGTTTCTCCTGAGAAAGGGGCCATTGGTCTACCCATACAGCATTATCTGATTTCCAAGTAATTGGGTCTGCACAATGCATTATTAAGGTAGCAGGAGCTACCAAGGCCCCTATGCTAAATTTTGATATCCTAATCCACACCTTCTGGTATTGGGTGCCACTTCTATGGGGGTGAGAATTCCTCGCTGTTCTTTCCCTAGATCCTTGGTGGGCACAAATCTCCGATCAAGCATCTGAGTACTGACTAAACCATTAGGACTGACAAGCAACACTCCCATATTTTTCAAAACATCTCTACCTCACTAATTCATTGGCCATTCAGGGAGCACATAAGGCTTAAAATATCCAGAATGACTTCTTAATCTTCCCAATGTAGAAAACTAGAACTTTGTTGAGGGGATTTACCCTGCTCTATACCTTGTAATTCTGTGGCTGCTGCATGAGTGGGTCAGGAAGGAGGCCAATGTAGCTTAGCAATAACAGATACAACAGCTCCAGTATCTAAAAGTCCTTTAAATTTATGCTCATGTATTGTTAGTTCCATTTCAGGGCGTTCCTGACCTATTTTTTTTTTAAATCCAATTGGCAAAATCAGAGGAGCCAAATCACCAATTTGCTTGGGGCCTCTTTTGCAGGATGTGGCCTGAGAAGCAGAATTAGCATCCTTATACTATTCTTCTGTCTGAAATAGCCATGAGACACATTCTTATTTTTTTTGATTAATTTTGATGGGGTGACCTTGATAAAATTGTCTTCTGTCACCTTCTAACTGGTTTTCTTTGTGCCCCTCCCCTTCCATAACCCCCTCTCTCTCCTCCCCCCCACCTTGTAACCCCAACACTGTTGTCCATGTCTCTGAGTCTCATTTTTATGTCCCACCTATGTATGGAATCATATAGTTCTTAGTTCTTTTCTGATTTACTTATTTCGCTCAGTATAATGTTATCAAGGCCCATCCATGTTGTTGTAAATGATCCGATGTCATTTCTTATGGCTGAGTAGTATTCCACAGTATGTATGTGTGTGTGTGTGTGTGTGTGTGTGTGTGTGTGTGTGTGTGTATATATATATATATATATATATATATATATATATATATATATATATATACCTAAGCTTTTTAATCCACTCGTTCTCTGATGGACACTTGGGCTGTTTCCAGATTTTTGCTATTGTGAACAATGCTGCCATAAACATGGGGGTGCACTTCTTCTTTTCAAACAGTGCTATGGTGTTCTTGGGGTATATTCCAAACAGTGGTATAGCTGGGTCAAAAGGCAGTTCGATTTTTACTTTCTTGAGGAATCTCCATACTGTTTTCCACAGTGGCTGCACCAGTCTGCATTCCCACCAGCAGTGCATGAGGGTTCTCTTTTCTCCACATCCTCGCCAGCACTTATTCTGTGTTGTTTTATTGATGAGCGCCATTTTGACTGGTGTGAGATGATATCTCATTGTGGTTTTAATTTGCATTTGTCTAATCATTAGTGATGTTGAGCATTTTTTCATATGCTTATTGGTCATCTGTGTGTCCTCTTTGGAGAAGTGTCTATTCACTTCTTTTGCCATTTTTGGATTGGATTGTTTGTCTTCCTGCTATTAAGTTTTACAAGTTCTTTATAAATTTTGGTTATTAACCCCTTATCAAATGTATTGTCAAATATATTCTCCCATTGTGTAGTTTGTCTTTTTATTCTGTTCTTATTGTCTTTAGCTGTGCAGAAGCTTTTTAGTTTGATATAGTCCCATTTGTTTATCCTGTCTTTTATTTCACTTGACTGGGGAGACAAATCAGCAAATATATTGCTGCGAGAGATGTCAGAGAGCTTACTGCCTATGTTTTCTTCTAAGATGCTTATGGTTTCATGGCTTACATTTAAGTCTTTTATCCATTTTGAGTTTATTTTTGTGAGTGGTATAAGTTGGTGGTCCAGTTTCATTTTTTTGCAGGTAGCTATCCAATTTTCCCAACACCATTTGTTGAAGAGGCTGTCTTTACTCCAATGTGTGCTCTTATCTCCTTTGTCAAATATCAGTTGGCCATAAAAGTGTGGGTTTATTTCTGGGTTCTCAGTTCTGTTCCATTCATCTATATGCCTGTTCTTATGCCAGTACCATGCTGTTTTGAGTATAGTGGCCTTATAATATAACTTGATGTCCGGAAGTGTGATACCTCCCACTTTATTTTTCTTTTTCAAGATTGCTGAGGCTATTAGTGTTCTCTTTTGGTTCCATATAAATTTTTGGAATATGTGTTCTTTATCTTTGAAGTAAGTCATTGGTATTTTAATCGGTATTGCATTGAATTTATAAATTGCTTTGGGTAATATAGACATTATAATAATGTTTATTCTTCCTAACCATGAGCACGGTATATGCCTCCACTTGTTCATATCTTCCCTGATTTCTTTTATCAATGTTTTACAATTTTCCGAGTACAAGTCTTTAATCTCCCTGGTTAAATTTATTCCTAGATACTTTATTTTTTTGGTTGCAATGGTAAAAGGGATTGATTCCTTGATTTCTTTTTCTGACAGTTCATTGTTAGTGTGTAAAAATGCATCTGATTTCTGAGTATTAATTTTATATCCTGCCACCTTGCTGAATTCATTTATCAGGTCTAGTAGTTTTTTGACTGAGACTTTAGGGTTTTCTATATACAGTATCATATCATCTACAAATGATAGTTTTACTTCTTCTTTTCCAATTTGGATGCCTTTTATTTCTTTTTCTTGTCTGATTGCTGTGGCTAGGACTTCAAGAACTATGTTAAATAAGAATGGTAAAAGGGGGCACCCCTGCCTTTTTCCTGATCTTAAGGGGATTGCTTTTAATTTTTGCCCATTGAATATAATATTGGCTGTGGGTTTGTCATAGATAGCCTTTATCATGTTGAGATATGTTCCCTGTATTCCCACTTTGCTGAGAGATTTGATCATGAATGGGTGCTGGATTTTATCAAATGCTTTTTCTGCATCTATTGAAATTATCATGTGGTTTTTCTCCTTCCCTTTGTTTATGTGATGAATCACATTGATTGATTTGCAAATATTATACCAGCCTTGCCTCCCAAGAATAAATTTCACTTGATCATGGTGTATGATTTTTTCCATATATTGCTGGATCCAGTTTGCTAATATTTTGTTGAGGATTTTTGCATCTAAATTCATCAGGGATATTGGCCTATAACTTTCTTTTTTTGTGTTGTCTTTCCCTGGCTTTGGAATCAGAATTATGCTTGCCTCATAAAAGGAGTTTGGAAGTCTTCCTTCCTCTTGAATTTCTTGAAATAGCTTGAGAAGAATAGGAGTTAGTTCTTCTTTAAACATTTGGTAGAATTCACTTGTGAAGCCATCAGGCCCAGGATTTTTCTTATTTGGGAGTTTTTTGATAGCAGTTTCATTTGTTGTAATTGGTCTGTTTAGGTTTTCTGATTCATCCAGATTGATTTTTGGAAGATTATATGTTTCAAAGAATTGGTCCATTTCATCTAGGTTGTCTAGTTTTTTGGCGTACAGTTCTTCATAGTATTTTCATACAATATTTTGTATTTCTGTTGTGTCAGTTGTTATTTCTCCACTTTTGTTTCTAATTTTATTTATTTGAGTCCTCTCTCTTTTTTTCTTGGTGAGTCTGGTTAAAGGTTCATTGATCTTGTTTACCTTTTTAAAGAACCAGCTCCTGGTTTCATTGATCCTCTGTATTGTTTCTTTAGCCTCTATGTCATTTATTTCTTCTCTGATCTTTATTATTTCCTTCCTTCTACTAGCTCTTGGCTTTACTTGCTGTTCTTTTTCTAGTTCTTTTAGATGTAGGGTCAAGTTGTTTATTTGAGCTTTTTCTAGCTTCTTGAGGTATGCCTGTAATGCTATAAACTTCCCTCTCAGGACTACTTTTGCTGTGTCCCATAAATTTTGAGTTGATATATGCTCATTATCATTTGTTTCTAGGAACTTTTAAATTTCTTCTTTGATCTCATTGTTAACCCATTCATTATTTAATAATATGCTATTTAGTTTCCAAGTGTTTGAATGTTTTTCAGGTTTTCTGTTGTGTTTGATTTCTAGTTTAATGCCACTGTGATCAGAGAAAGTGCTCAATATGATTTCAATCTTCTTAAATTTGTTGAGACCGCTTTTGTGCCCTAACATGTGGTCTATTCTAGAGAATGTACCATGAGCGCTTGAAAAGAATGTATATTCTGCTGTTTTAGGGTGAAAGATTCTGAAGATATTTATTAAATGGAGTTATCTAATATGTCCTTTAAGTCTGTTGTTTCTTTGCTAATTTTCTTTCTTGCGGATCTATCTAATGATATTAATGGGGTATTGAAATCCCCTACTATTATAGTATTACTGTGGATCTCACCCTTTAAGTCCATCAAAGTCTGCTTTATATATTTAGGTGCTCCTATGTTAGGTGCGTAGATATTTATAATGGTTATAACTTCCTGTTGGATTGCTCCCTTTATCATTATGTAGTGACCTTTTTTATCTCTAACTATGTTCTTTGTTTTAAAGTCCATTTTGTCTGATATAAGTATTGCTACCCCACCTTTTTTTTTCATTTCCATTTGCGTGAAATATTTTTTTCCATCCTTTTATCTTCAGTCTGTGTGCATCTTTTGATTTAAGGTGTGTCTCTTGTAGACAGCATATGTATGGGTCCTGTTTTTTTATCCACGCAGCTACCCTATGTCTTTTGATTGGATCGTTTAGTCCATTTACATTTAAGGTTATTATTGATATGTACTTGTTTATTGCCATTTTATTCTTTAAAACTGTATTTCTCTTTTGCTATATTCTTTTCCCTCTTTAATCTGTTTACAACAGGTCCCTTAGCATTTCTTGCAGCCTTGGTTTGGTTGCAGTGAATTTCTTGAGGTTTTTTTTTGTCTTTGAGGCTTTTTATTTCTACCTTCAATTTTAAACTATAGCCTTGCTGGATAAAGTAGTCTTGGTTGTAGGCTCTTGTTCTGCATTACTTTGAATATTTCTTGCCATCCCCTTCTGGCCTCAAGTGTTTCTGTTGAGAAGTCAGAAGTTATCCTTATGGGGGCTCCTTTGTAGGTGATAGTCTTTTTTTCTCTAGCAGCTTTTAATATTTTCTCTTTATCACTCAGCTTTGGTATTTTAATTATAATGTGTCTTGGTGTTGATTTCTTTGGGTTTCTCCTTAATGGAGTTCTCTGTGCTTCCTGAACATGTGTGATGTTTTCCTGCCTTAATTGAGGGAAATTTTCAGCTATGATATGTTTGAACAGAGTCTCTATCCCTTGTTCTTTTTCTTCTTCTTCAGGAACACCTATGATGCGGATGTTATTTCGTTTCATATTGTCACAGAGCTCTCTTAGAGTTTCCTCAGACTTATTGAGTCTCTTTTCTTTTTTCTGCTCTGCTTCTGTGCCTTTATTTATCGTGTCCTCTAACTTGCTGATTTGATTCTCTGCTTCATCCATCCTGCTTTTAATTCCTTCCATTGTATTCTTTATTTCAGATATTGTATTTGTCATTTTTGACTGATTCTTTTTTATTATTTCAATGTCCTTTTTTATATCTGCTATCTCTTTATTTAGGTGTTTGTAATGACCATCTATTGTTGTTCTAATATCTTTGAGCATCCTAACAATCATTATTTTAAACTCTGCATCTGGTAATTTAGTTATATCTGATTCATTTAGGTCCTTTACTGGAGATTTCTCTTGGTTCATTTCCGTTGCATTTCTCTGCCTCCGCATTTTCTCTTCACAGGAGTGGCTGTGATCATGTGCTCAGGTGCACAAGCCTTGGAGGCCTTGGCTTTTGCCCCACCCCTGTGGATGACGTTATGCTCGGTTCTGAGGTCACTGGCGAGCACCTTTGCTCAGCTGTGGGTCTCCGCCTGTTTCCGGGCTTTCACCCCGCCCTTGCAGGAGGAGCCCACTCGTGGAATGGCTGCTAGCCTTGGCTCTACGTGCAGGGCAGAACTGTATGCCCACGCTTAGCTCAGTAGCGGAACTCCGCCTATTCTGGACTTTTGGCTCCACCCCCATAGTAGGAGCTGGCTCCCAAGTCAGACCACAAGCCTGGGTTGCACGGGCAGGGCAAGGCTATGCTCCTGCACCCTTGCTCAAGGATTGGTCTCCACCCTTTCCTGGTTCCCGCCCTTCTCCTACAGGCTGGATTACAGGTTGCCAGCAGCTGAGCTTGACCTCTTTTGCATGCCCCCTCCTCCCCAGCCAGGCAAGACTGAGCTCACACCTGAGCCCAGTGGTGGTCAGCCGGCTTCTGCCCCTGCCAAAAGAACCGTGCTTCTGTCTCCCGCTGCCGCCTGCCCTCCGGTGAGCCCTCAGCCACGTGGGTGCGGGCACTGCAGCTCAGACCCTAACACTCACTACTGTAGACCCGAAAGCTCCCTCCTTCTAAGCAACTCTGCTCTGAATGCTGCGGGGGGAGCTTGTTTGGCTGCTCTCCTGCTTCCCTTTGCTGGTATTGCTGTTTCCGGGGGAAATATTCGCTTCAGATTTGGGGAGTGACTTGTCCCAGGGGTTAGGCTGGCTGTCTCCCAAAATGTTTCTCCCTATGATTCCCAGATTACACTCCCCTTCTGCTACTCTGGCACTCTCCCTCTCCCCGTCCCCCGGAGCCCCAGGTGAGTGGTTGTGAGAGAGGTGTTCTGCGCAGTCCCTTTAAGAAGAATCCCAGGCCTGAGAAATCAGACTCTTTTTCTCAAACAGTATCCTGACTTGTTTCCAGCTAAATACTGTCCTTACGCCTCTTCTGGGCTCTGGGGCTGCAGGCTGGGGCTTTGTTCCTGGGGTTTAGGACCCTCCCCTCTCTGCTAAACTCACTTCCCACCGTGCGAGTCTCTCCCGGCTGCTATTTGCTCCGGGGAGCTGGGCAGCCCTCTCCACGTTTCCGCTTTTCCTACCAGTCTGGGTGTGGCTTCTTCAGTGTTCCTTGGTTGAAGAGCCCTCTCAGTTTAGTCCAAAGTTGGTTTTTCCAGATGATAGTTCTTAAAATTAGTTTGTAATCCACTTTGGTTCTGGGAGGTGGATGTTGGTACGTCTGCCTACTCCAGTGCCATCTTGTCTTCCTCTTCAAAATTACTTTTAAGAGAATCATCACTTGCTAAAATAAACATAACAAAGAGAGTCTGTGTTTGAAGTAGGAACATACATTCATCTTGTACTTGGATGTTATGTTCCTGCTGTGAAGAAACCACACAAAGCAGAGAACTGAAGGACTGGTCAAAGCCAAATCTCTCTTATTGTAATTCATTGTTTACCTGGGTCAGATAGCTTGGTTGGTTAGAGCAGTGGGCCCCAACCCCTGGGCCGCGGACTGGTACTGGTCCGTGGGCCATTTGGTACCGGTCCGCAGAGAAAGAATAAATAACTTACATTATTTCCATTTTATTTATATTTAAGTCTGAATGATGTTTTATTTTTTTAAAATGACCAGATTCCCTCTGTTACATCCGTTTAAGACTCACTCTTGATGCTTGTCTCGGTCACATGATACATTTATTTGTCCCACCCTAAAGGCTGGTCCATGAAAATATTTTCTGACATTAAACCAGTCCGTGGCCAAAAAAAAGGTTGGGAACCACTGGGTTAGAGCATCTAGAAGTATAGAGGTTGCCGGTTTGATCCCTGGTCAGGGCACATACAGAAATAAATCAATATTTTTGTCTGTCTTTCTCTTTTACCTTTCCTCTCTCACTAAAATCAGTAAATAAAAATAAAGAAAAAAGAATTCATCAGAAAAATGACAGAAGTGGGGGAGACTTTTGCTATTGTTGCTGTTGCAAAACCCAGTTGCCTCAGCCTTGATAACTGTAGGGTAGGAATTAAGAAACAGGCATAAATAGCAGAAGCAGCACTATTGTAATGTGCTTTCTACAAAGCTGCTTTTGTGTAGCCTTTCATCAATAATAAATGATGCACTTATATGTATAATGAAATGCCAAAAATAAAAAGTGTCTCTTTTTTATCAATAAACCTGTAAACTAGAAATATCTAATTAATTTGCCTCTAGGTCTGATGAGAGGGAGGCAAGGAGACTCCCCATAGAAGACCTCTCAGAACTTCCACTTCCTGTACCACACAGGGATATGGAAAGCCAGGTGTGGGATCTCAAGTACAAGAAAGGACATGGAAAACTATATAATTAAATGTACCATTATGATATTTTCTATCATTAGATAAAAGAAATAGAACATTGATCCTTCATATACAAGGAGAATCTCAGAAATACATGTTCACCTCCTGTGTTCACTGTCCATTTAACGATTGAAATATATAGATACAACTACATATATTTCCATCCTCAACAAATTCATTATGTTTAAAAGTTTTTAGAACTTTACTTACCTACTTAAAAAGTGTCTAAAGTATGGGCATTGATTCAAAGCTTTTAGCTTGCATGCATTGTTTGACATTTTCAAATTACTCTTTACAATAGATTTTACCTTAACAGATGCCAACTATTTATCTTTACAACCCACTCGCATGCTTTGAAGAAAATATTAAGATAAAATGAAAGCAATATTAAGAAAGAAGCCAAAGTAGAAGTTTTGCATTTGAAGTTTTGTATTTGCCAATGTACATATGAAATTTATTCATTTGTTTCTTGTTATTGTTAGTCATCTTACAAATATGGAACCACACAGTCTTCACTCACTTTGGTATTCTGGCACTTTCAACTTTGGGAATAACATATGCTCTACTATTTTTACCAGTTTTGAAAAAAAAGAGTTTCCTTTCTTGTGAGAGAGTATATTCACTCCCCAGATGCCATTCTTTACATTTAAATAACTGAATTTGAGAATTTTGATGCAGCAGGTGGCAAACTCATCCGCTGGCCAATCAGTCTACTCTCATGTGTTCTTTAACCCCTTGGTTGAGCATGTTAGCCCTTATCAGGCAGTGTATTATTTATTCTAAATTCATTACAGCTGTCTTTTTAGGGACACTCAAAGATAGAAGTGTTCTAACACAAATTACTTGTTTGTCTGTTCTGGCAACTTTGCTAATGTTTGAAAAACTTTGGTGATGTCAGAATAATGGCAGCATGAGCAATCATCCTGATTTTTCCCCTTGAAATTTCAATGAATTGAATACCTATAATGAATGCATCAAAGGAACCTCAGCTGGGCTCACAGGTGTGCCTGAAAGATCCATGCACGGAATGCACTAAAAATGGAATGGGGTAAAAATGGGTGGAAGATAAAATGCAATTGTGGTGGGCTTTGGAGAGGAGAGGAGACAAACCTGGAGTGACTGGGTATATTTTTCTCTGCTGGACTACAGGGAGGAGGAAAGCTCAGGCTCTCTGGATTTTGTCTGAGGGCTACAAAGAGGGAAACTTAGAGTGACTGGGTATTCTTTTGCCAGAAAGAGCAATGAGATAGAGGGGCAGAGAGGCAGATAAACCAAGCAGCCAGAGTAAGGGGTCACGGCCAGTGTTCCCATGTCTGCCAATCTGCCTGCAATCCGCATCGAGCAGAGACAGAGAAAGCCAGAATATGGCCCCCAACCTTCCAGATCCTGCAACCCTCAACTTACAGTACAGGAAGTGGCAGAGACAAACCCACAGCTGGCTCTACAGAGCTCCTCTCTCCCCTGAAGAACAGATGTGCTCCACAGTCTGGTTACAAGGTCTGTTGAAATGTGGAAGGAGCACTCAGTACACTGCTGGAGGCGTAAAGCCCTCACAACATGCCCCACCCATGAACGCAATTGTGATCCCACCTACATCATTGTGACAGCAACATCTCATGGACAGTTTAGGAATGTCACAAAGCTAAAAGTTGTAATACAGCAACACCTACTGGAAGAAACCTCTCAAAACTGAAATTTATTTTTCCTTTTTCCCCCTTTTCCCCTTTTTTGTGTTCTTATTCTTCTTTTTTTCACTTTTGAATATTTTTTAATTTTTAAATTTTTATTCATATTTTTTGTAGGCGTTTTATTTTGACATTCTGCTTTGCTTTTTATCTTTTTTTCCTGTGGTTTTTCTTCCTTTAATTTTTTTTCTTTTTTTAATGTTTATTAATTTTAATTTATTGTATTAACATGGATTCAAGTGTCCCATTCAATATAACACACTCACCCCCAAACCCCGTGTCCCCTAATACACCCTTTTACACTCCTCCCCTTAACCCCCTCCTCCCTTTTCTCTGGGATTTGCTGTCTGTTATCTGTATCTCTGTTATGTACATATAATTTTGTTAATCCCTTCACCTTCTCTGATCCCATCCCCTCATCCCCCTTCCCTCAGGCTGCTGTCTCTCTGTTCCCTGTGACCCTGCCTCTGCCTCTATTCCGTTCCTCACTTCACTTTGTTCATTAGATTCCACATATAAGTGAGATCATATGATATTTGTCTTTCTCTGCCTGGCTTATTTCACTTAGCGTAATAATCTCCAGGTCCACTCATGCCATCGCAAAAGGTAACATTACTTACTTTTTCACGGCCCTGTAGTACATTCCATTGTGCACATGTACCATGCTTTTTAATCCACTTGTTCACTGACAGACACTTGGGCTGTTTCCAGATCTTGGCTATTGTAAACATGCTGAAATAAACATGGGAGTGTATATCTTCCTTTGAATCAGTAATGTGGTGTTCTTAGGACATATTCCTAAAAGTAGGAAAACTAGGTTAAAAGGCAGTTCCATTTTTAATTTTTTGAGGAAACACCAAACTGTTTTTTTACAGTGGCTGCACAAGTCTGCATTCCCACCAGCACTTCAGAAGGATTCCCCTTTCTCCACATGCTCACCAGCACCTATGGTGTGTTGATTTGTTAATGAGCAACATTCTGACTGGTGTGAGGTGGTATCTCATTGTGTTTTTAATTTGCATTTCTCTAATGATTAGTGATGTTGAACATTTTTTCATATGCCTATTGACCATCTGTATGTCCTCTTTGGAGAAGTGTCTATTCAGTTCTTTTCCCCATTTATTATTATTATTTTGCATTTTTCTAAAGTGAGAGGCAGAGAGACAGATTCCCGCATGCGCCCAACCAGGATCCCCCCAGCATTCCCACTAAGGGTTGATGCTCTACCCATCTGGGGTGTTGCTCTGTTGCAATTGGAGCCATTCTAGTGCCTGAGGTGGAGGCCATGGAGCCATACTCAGCGCCTGGGTCAACTCTATTTGAATGGAGCCTTGGCTGCAGATGAAGAAGAGAGAGATAGAAAAGAGAGGGAAAAGGCTGGAGAAGCAGATGGGTGCTTCTCCAGTGTGCCCTGGCTGGGAATCAGACCCGGGACTTCCACATGTTGGGCCAATGCTCTTCCACTGAGCCAAATGGCCAAGGCCCCTTTTGCCCATTTTTTAATTGGATTGTTTACTTTTGTGGTACTAAGTTTTGAAAGTTCTTTATAAATTTTGGTTATTAACCTTTTATCAGGTATTTTGGTGACCATGTTTGCCCATTGTGTGAGTAGTCTTTTTATTTTGTTAATGGTGTCTTTTGTTGTACAAAAAAATTTTAGTTTGATATAGTCTCATTTGTTTATTTTGTCTTTTATTTCACTTGCCTATGCAGATAAATCAGTAAAAATATTGCCAGCCAGGACATGCTCAACAGCATTTATTAAAGAGACTGTCTTTACTCCATTGTATGCTCTTACCTCCTTTGTCAAATATCAATTGACCATAAAGGCGTGGGTTTATTTCTGGGTTCTCTGTTCTGTTCCATTGATCTGTATGCCTGTTCTTATGCCAGTACCAAGCTGTTTTGAGTACAATGGCCTTGTAGTATAACTTGATATCAAGAAGTGTGATACCTTTCACTTTATCCTTCATTTTCAAGATTGCTGAGGCTATTCTTGTTCTTTTTTGGTTCCATATAAATTTTTGGAATATTTATACTATATCTTTGAAGTACGTCATTGATATTTTAATAGGCATTGCATTGAATTTATAGATTCCTTTGGGTAATATAGACATTTTAATGATATTTATTCTTTCTATTCATGAATACGGTTTATGCTTTCACTTTTTTGTATCTTCCTTGATTTTTTTTCAATGTCTTATAATTTTCCAAGTATAAGTCCTTTAACTACTTGGTTAAATTTGCTCCTAGGTACTTTATTTATTTTGTTGTTGCAATAAAGAAGGGCGTTATTTCCTTAATTTCTCTTTCAGATAGTTTATTGTTGGTGTATAAAAATGTTACTGATTTCTGAATATTAATTTTATATCCTGCGACCTTCTCAAATTTATTTATCAGGTCTAATAATTTTTTGACTGAGACTTTAGAGTGTTCTATATACAGTGTCATATCATCAGTAAATAATGATAGTTTTACTTCTTCTTTTCTGATTTGGATGCCTTCTATTTCTTCTTCTTGTCTGATTGCTGTGGCTAAAACTTGCAGAACTATATTGAATAGGAGTGGTGAAAGGGGGCACCCCTGCCTTCTTCCTTATCTTAAGGGAAGTGTTTTTCTTCCTTTTCTTTTTTTTTCCTGAAGTTGGAAACGGGGAGGCAGTCAGACAGACTCCCGCATGCGCCTGACTGGGATCCACCCAGCATGCCCACAAGGAGGCGATGCTCTGCCCATCTGGGGCTTCACTCTGTTACAACCAGAGCCATTCTAGCACCTGAGGCAGAGGCCACAGAGCCATCGTCAGCGCCCGGGCAAACTTTGCTCCAATGGAGCCTTGGCTGCGGGAGGGGAAGAGAGAGACAGAGAGGAAGGAGAGGGGGTGGGGTGGAGAAGCAGATGGGCACTTCTCCTGTGTGCTCTGGCCGGGAATCGAACCCGGGACTCCCGCACGCCAGGCTGACGCTCTACCACTGAACTAACCGGCCAGGGCCAAGGTAATTGTTTTTAAACTTTGCTCATTGAGTATGACATTGGCTGTGGGTCTGTCATACATGGCCTTTATCATGTTGAGATATGTTCTCTGTATTCCCACTTTGCTGAGACTTTTGATCATAAATGGTGCTGAATTTAATCAAATGCTTTTTCTGCATCTACTGATATAAACATGTGATTTTTATCCTTCTTCTTGTTTATGTGATGAATCACATTGATTGATTTGTAAATATTGTACTAGCCTTGCCTCCCTGAAATAAATCCCACTTGATCATGATATATGCATTTTTTAATGTATTTCTGGATCCAGTTTGCTAATATTTTGTTGAAGATTTTAGCATCTATGTTCATCAGGGATATTGGTCTCTCTTTCTTTATAGTGTCTTTACCTGGTTTTGGAAAGAGGATAATGCTTGCCTCATAAAAAAAGATAAAAGTCTTCCCTCCTGAATTTTTTGAAATAGCTTGAAAAGAATAGGTATTAGTTCTTATTTGAATGTTTGATAAAATTCACTTGTGAAGCCATCCAGTCTAGGACTTTTGTTTGCTGAGAGTTTTTTGATAATTGCTTCAATTTCATTTGTTGTAATCTGTCTAGTTAAGTTTTCTGATTCTTCCTGATTGAGTTTTGGAAATTTGTATGTTTCTAGGAATTCATCTATTTCATCTAGGTTTTCCAATTTTTTGGCATATATATATTCACAGTATTTTCTTATAATTCTCTGTATTTCTGCAGTTTCAGTTTTTATTTTTTCACTTTCACTTCTAATTTTATTTATTTGAGTACTCTCTCTATTTTTCTTGATGAGCCTGGTTAAAGGTTCATCAATCTTTTTTACCTTTTCAAAAAAACAGCTCTTGGTTTCATTGATCTTTCTTATTGATTTTTTATCGTTTATGTCATTTATTTCTGTTTTGATCTTTATTATATCCTTCCTTCTACTTCCTCTGCGCTTTACTTGCTGTTCTTTTTTTAGTTCTTTTAGATGCAGGATTAAGTTGTTTATTTGAGCTTTTTCTTGTTTCTTAAGGTATGCCTGTAATGCTATGAACTTCCCTCTCAGGACTGCTTTTTCTGTGTCCCATAAACTTTGAATTGTTGTGTGTGTTTTTTTTCATTTGTTTCAAGGAAATTTTTTATTTCTTCCTTGACCTCATTGTTGACCCATTCATTATTTAATAACATGCTATTTAGTTTCCAAGTATTTGAATGTTTTTCAGTTTTTCTATTGTAGTTGATTTCTAGTTTCATGTTCTTGTGATCAGAGAAGATGCTTGATATGGTTTCAATCTTAAATTTATTGAGACTTGTTTTGTGTCCTAACATGTGGTTGATCCTAAAGAATGTACCATGAGCTTTTGAAAAGAATGTATATTCTGCTGCTTTAGGGTGAAAGGTTCTGAAGATATCAATTAAATCAAGTTGATCTAGAGTGTCATTTAAGTCTTCTGCTTCTTTGTTACTGTTCTGTCTGGAGAAACTATCATTGATGTTAGTAGGGTATAAAATCTCCTACTAATATAGTATTGCTGTCAATCTCACCCTTTATGTTTATCAAAATCAGCTTTATATATTTGGCTGCTCCTATATCAGGTACATAGATATTTACAATAATTATATCCTTCTGTTGGATTGTTCTCTTTATCATTACATGGTGACCTTCTTTATCCCTTTCTATAGCCTTTGTTTTAACGTCTATTTTGTCAGTTAAGTATTGCTAACCCAACTTTTTTTTTCATTTTCATTTGCATGAAGTGTTTTTTTCCCATCCCTTCACTTTCAATCTATGTGTATCTTTTGTTCTGAGGTGGGTTTCTTGTAAATAGTGTATGTACGGGTCTTGTTTTCTTATCTTTGCAGTTCTTAGAGTTTCCTCAGTCTTCTTATGCCTCTTTTCATTTTGCTGCTCTTCTTCATGCTTATGTTTTTTTTGTCTTCTAAATCGCTGATTTTATCTTCTGCTTCATCCAGCCTACTGTCGATTCCTTTTAGTGCACTCTTCATTTCTGATATTGTATTTGTCATTTCTGACTGGTTCTTTTTTTTATTATTTCAATGTCCTTTTTGATGTTTGCTATCTCTTTATTTACTTGCTCATTATGTTCATTCATTGTTACTCTAAGATCCTTGAGCATCCAGAAATCATTATTTTAAATTCTGCATCTAGTAGTTTGGTTACCTCTATTTTATTTAGTTCTTTTTCTGGGGATTTCTCTTGTTGATTCATTGGGGTTGCATTTCTTTGCCCATTTTGTCTGTGTATTATGTAGCACCGTCTGACTTTGAAAATTTTGTGGTGTCTTTATGAGGACGATGGACTTGGTGGTACTGACCTCCAGGCCATCTGTTTCCCTTGTTCTAGGAATGCTTCTTGAGGTTACACTTTCCCTTCTGTTAAATGTGAGTATTAAATGCAATTGGTCCTTTTGTGGGTATGGTTATCTCTCCAGGCTGGCTGGCTGAGAGTCAACCTTAATCATGTGTATTACACACTGTGCAATGTCTGTCCTGTTGGGGCATATTTATTCTCTACAGTGTCTGGTGCCCACTAGACTCCTCCTTTGGGTATGCTACTGTGTAGATAGCTGAGTCTAGGAGTGGTACCATCTGCTACCTGCTACCAGTTGAGTTGGTTTTAGAACTTCTTGGGTTGGCATCAGTTGCTCTTTATAACCCATTGTGGGCTATGTGTCTGTAGCTATTGCTCTTTTTGCTGTTTGTGTCTGAGTTTTCTGTGCCTGGGTAGTGTGGGAGGGGCCAACCAGTGTATGAGGATCAACTGCCTCCTGCTTAGAGATGATATCAGCTCCGTAAAAGCCATATGCTTTGTAAGATTTGTCTTTACTTTTCAGCTAGTCCTCCTCCTCTTGCAGTGGCCTGGTCTTCCCACAGAATCTTCTATAGAAAGAATGTAGTGTGGGCTTAGACTGGTCTCATCCAACCAACCCCTCTACAAGTTGCAAGCTTGTTGGGTTAGGGCAGCTTAGGATGGCAATATGTTAGTTAGCAGGACCCCCTACCTCAGGGGTCTCTTGGACAGGAGTTCAGTATAAGGAATGTGGCCTATACTCCAGCACCTAATCCCTCAGCTACTGCTGGATACTCAAATTTTATTTCTTTTCTACAAGGTGAGTAGCAAGTTCAGAACAAATGGGGCTGACAGTCCCCTCTGCAGAAGTTCTTACAGCTCATAAGACCCTGGTCTCAGGGAAGAAGACTGAGAGAGCCCTCTTTTGGGTTGTAATAGATACGTAAATTTACCAGGAATTCCAAACTGCCCTCTTGATGTTCCGTTTATCTGTCAGGCCTCATCCTTACTTACTGGACTATTGCCCCTGAGACAGAGGAATTCCAAGAAGCTGGCAAGCCTCCCCAAGGAGGAGCACTCTGGACATACCAGGACTTTTGATTCAACACCCACTTTGCTCGAGATTCTCCTTTACCCTATAAAATTCACCCCACTAGCTTGTACTGGTGCCTTTATCCCCCAGAGAAGTGCCTGGCAGGGTTTCTTTCTTCTTTTCAATAAAGCCTGTAACTCTGGTCTTTTTGAACTCCCATGGATTCCAACATTTGGTGCCGAAACCTGGGACAGGGTAATAACTGCCTGGACGATCCCTCTTTGCCATCCAAACTTACAACCAGTGGAACAATGGGCAGTGGCAGCTCGTTCTGGGCTTACTCCATGATTCTGTTTGGATGTGTAATTGTCGGCTGATTGGCTGGTGATCTTTCCCTGTCCTGAACCCCTGCTGGACCAGAAGGTAAGAAGTTTTCTCCCCTCCCCTTCCCTGGTTGGCCTCCAAATTTCTCTCTAAAAACACCCTTTCCTGGTCAGATGGTTTTCTCTGACATGCCTCAGCTTTGGGGGGTTTGACTTTCAGTCTCAGTAGACTGCACAGAAGACTAGGCGCCTAGCCAAATCTCTCCTCTCTGTCTCTCTCAGAACTCCCTGACAGGTGGTGATGACCTCTATCAGGGACAACTCCCCCACATGGAGATTTTTCTCCTTTTGGGACAGTGACAAAAGGCAGGGACGCCCCCTCTTGGTCACCTGTCTCCACGGTTCTTCAGAGTCTAAGTCTTCTGACCATATCCCTCTAGGATGTATCATAAAAAACCTCACTAAGTTGGGCCTCTCTGACCTTAAGCCAAAAACAAAACAAAACAAAAACACATTTTCTTCTGTAACATGGCATGGCCCCAATACAAAATAGACAGTGACTCCCATTGGTCTGAAAACAGGACATTTGATTACAATATCCTAAGAGATCTTGACAATTTCTGCCACCAGATAGGGAAGCCATCAGAGATTCCTTACATGCAGGCCTTTCTTCTCCCTTCGCTCCTGTCCTTAATTTCTGTGCCACTTGTTTGTGGATAATTCCTGCCAGGGGTGAGGATGATGGAGACGGAAAGACCTGACTCCGGGGACCAGGTTCAGTGATGCAGATCCACTTTATTCAGGAAGTAAGCTAGCTTATATACACAGGTTCAGCCTATAGGGTGTTACAGCATGTCCTTCATAACCAATGGCTGAAAAGATCAGGGAGCTGTGTGGTTGGTGCTAAGTCACTTCCTTATAGTGGGAGAGCTCCTTCCTGGGTATGCCCAGGAGGGTTCTGGGAGCTGGATTATTCTCACAGCATTGCATCAGCCACAGCTGCTAGGAATGTGCTCTGCACTCCACCAACATCTCCCCCTTCTCTTTTAATTAAGGCCAATTGGACTTGATGAATGACAGCTTGCTGTTGTTGTAGCTTCTGAATGCTACACATTATGCAACAGAACCCTAGTAGAACTAAAACAACTATAATACCTATTATACTATATGCTAATAGATTAGCTGGATTAAACAATGAGTCAAGCTTCTGTAATGTTTGGCTAGTTAGGAAATAGAATGGGGGTCTTAAACAGGGGATTCCTCCTAGGGGTTGGGATGTCATTTCCCTCCCATTATGTTACAGAGACCTTCTAGGTGTTGTTAAACACCGTTCCATTTTGATTGTAAAAAATGGACGTAGGACATGCCCCCTTCCCACAAAGATCCCAGCATCCAAACAGAATGGATGGCTTGCTGTGGGCTGCATACTGCATATGGCTGCAAGGCACATTACACAAATTACAACAACATGACAAATCATACAATTTCAACAATTACAAAGGTACATTTCACCAGTCTATGAGCACTTTGCCAAAAGCACAAAATGTCCTCAGCCTTTTTCTAGCCATGGGAAAAGCTTCCCAGGGAAGGGGAGTGCTTCCAGCAAAGCCACCCTCACCCCCATCAGGGTATCTCATATTGTCCAAAATCTGTAAGTCCATCCAACAAAGGAGCGAGTGCTCACTTGGGTCATAGTCCAGGAAATCAGTCCACGCACATGTGGCCTCAGCCACCCCCCTAATTCCTGCCATTTTGGCAGGTCATATATTGTCCCAAGGAGGAGCACGTGGCAATGGCAGTCAGTATTTTCATCTCTGCTCTGGAGAGCATGATGGTTTCCACCCCTATGTCCCAAAATGTCAACGAACCCACCAGCGGCTTAGCAGGCACTCCCTGCAGTTCCAGCAGCCACTTGGTGATGTAAGCCTGGCTTCAGTTCATCCTCCCACCGCAGCTGTCTCCGTTTACCTTCTGGAGCCTGCGAATTGCAACTCTGGCCCAATTCCCCTCATCCTCCAAAGATAAACTGAAAACACCAGCTTGCACTGCTGGGCTCAAGCCCCGGGCTGCCGCCACCTGCATCTGAGAGTCAGTGGATACTATAGCACACATAAGCAAGAACAGAGGACCAGGGCCTGGGGGCTTGTCAGGGACAATTCTCTGTGCCCACCCCGCCAAAGCCTCCACATCTTCCCAGGTGATGGGGTGCGCATGCCGGCCACGAGATCTTCTTCTGGAGTGCTGAAGACCTCCTCCCCTCAGGCATAGTCAGTGTGGAGAAGGCCAGGGCTGTGGCTTTGGACAGGTGAAGACTGAACCACTTAGTGGGTGCCCAAGAAACCCTGTCAAGCAGGTTGGGGGGTTCCTGGAATCCAAATTGGCTGAAAAACGTAAGCATAACATCTCCTTTGCATTAGAAGAGGGTGTGATCCCCACCCTGTGCCATGGTTGGGTCCTTCCAGCATCATTTCAGAGAGAGAGGGGCAGGGGAGAGAGAGAGTGAGCAATACAGAAAAATAGACAAGACAGAGACAGAGAGAAAAAAGACACATGGGGATGTATAGGCTGGCCCATGGGTCTGCAGTGAGATCATGTATTGGAGAAAATGGCATCTGAGAGGCTGGGGTGGAGCATTGAGCCCTGGCAGGGAATGTGGAAGTAGCAACTTCTGCTTTTTCTGGCAGCAAAGCTGATGGCGCAGTTAGCAATTCGGTTGGTTTCGTTTCTGCGCGCTCAGCTGCAATTTTGTCAAATTCAGAGGCTAAACTACTTTCCTCATTAGTGGAGGGGGGCAAATAGGGAGGTAGGGGCTCCTCAGAAAGAGGAGTAGCCTGTAGGACCTTAGGAACTGGCGGAGGGTCCCCAGCAGGAGCACTGGTCAAGCAGGTGTTTATTGACAATAAGGCAGGAATGAGGCCAAGAGGGAAGGCTTGCCCCCCATGCATCTCGGTCAAATGAATGCATTGGAGAGCTTGGGCCCAAGTATCCGGGTCCCAGAGGGGCGTGTCCTCAATCCAGAGATTGAGACTAGAGAGAATCTCCCAGTAAGTACAGAGATCCTTTTCACAAACTTTAACTCGCCTACTCTGCAATAAGGCATTCAGGGCTCGAGCCTGCGGGGCTCAAGAGTGGGGGAGAAGGTTTCCCATTGCAGAGGGTCACTCACCCATCCCTTGGATGCCAGTTAGGTCCCCGCTTAATGTTGGGCGCCGATTGTGGACAAGTCCTGCCAGGGGTGAGGATGACAGAGACGCAAAGACCCAACTCCTGAGACCAGGTTCCGTGAAGCAGATCCACTTTATTCAGGAAGTAAGCTAGATTATATACAAAGGTTCAGCCTATAGGGTGTTACAAAGTGTCCTTCATAGCCAATGGCTAAAAAGATCAGGGAGCTGCGTGGTTAGTGCTAAGTCACTTCCTTATAGTGGGCGAGCTTCCTTCCTGGGAATGCCCAAGAGGGTTCTGGGAGCTGGAGTATTCTCACAGCATTGCATCAGCCACAGCTGCTAGGAATGCGCTCTGCACTCCACCCACACTTGTTCTACACACAGGCCATTTTTTGGCTAAAGAAACCTCACCTAAAACCTCTGCTCCTAATCTTTCTTTCTCCATAGACTCCCAACTCTCTCCCCCTCCTGCCTGACCCCTGGGGGAACCCTTCTCTAGGGACCCCTCTCTGGTCCCTATGCAAATCTCTCCACTTGAGCCTTTCCCCTCCAGAAAGCCCCCTCCTCTCTCTTCGCTGAATCCTCTTTTTCATTCACCTGCAAACACTATTCTCTCTTTCTTCTCCCCTGCTGGAAAAAGAAACAGTTATGCCCTTCTCCCCCTCGTCCTCTCCTCTCTCTTCAGAGCTCCAAATCTTTTTGACTCCTCTAACCACATGATGCCACCACTAGCACCTCAACCTCCTCCTCCTCCTGCCGATTCTGACCCTCCTTCTTTCCATTTAGCTGTTCACCCTGTCCTTCTGTCTGCTTTCTCTCTTCCTCCCCTCTATGCTAATAACTCCCTGCCATCTCAAAAAGCTTAAAAAGCAGAGTTGTCTATTGAGCTCTGTGAGTGAGTAATCTGTTTTGTCTCTTTGTTTGTCAGAAAATATCTCTAGTATAATTTTAATTGAAACAAGTAAAGAACACTCATTTAAATTTCTTAATTTGTAATGTGTATCTGAAGTCTTTGTTTAATGTGTAACCATGTCTGTTTCTAAGGCCTTAAACCAATAATTACCCACCTCTCAAACCAGGTTTACTCATCCCCATGGATTCTCCCTGCAATACCTCCATCCTTCCTGTTCAAAAACCTTTAAGGGTTTATCACCTCATACAAGCCTTACACCTAATCAATGAGGCAGTAATTTTCCTCCATCCAGTAGTCCCTAATCCCTACATATTACTGTCACACATTCCCTCAAACACCACTCACTTCACGGTCCTAGACCTCAAGAATGCCATCTTTACCATTCCTCTACACCCTAACTCTTACTTTCTGTTTGCATTTACCTGGACTGCCTCGGACACTAATGCAGCCCAGAAATTTACGTAAATTGTCTTACCCTAGGGGATCAAAAACAGCCCATACCTGTTTTGGCAGGCACTAACTCAGGATTTAGCAGCATGCAATCTCAAAACTAGTACTCTCTTACAATATGTAAATAACCTAGTCCTCTGCAGCCCCTCCCTGCCTGCTTCAAGGAGACACACCACCACCTTTCTTAACTTCCTTGCAATGAAGTGATTTTGTGTCTTCTCTGCTAAGGCTCAACTTCACTCTTAGTCCTTAGTCTATCTAGGCATCATCTTAACCCCCACCATCTGAGGTCTCACCCTAGATCAAACTCAGACCCTCCATAGTCTCCAACCACCTACCACCGCAGATCAAATTCTTTCTTTCTTTGGTCTAATAGGCTTCTTTAGACACTGGATTCCCAACTTTGTTCTCTTAATCAAGCCCCTCAGTGAGATCTTCTGAGCATGGCTTTTAAGGTCTATAATGGCCAAATGAGTAACAGAAAAGGCAAATAAGGGCCAAAGAAGTCAGGAAATACCAGCTTTTGGCATATGCTCTTAAAGGCTCCAGTGCCCTAAGGACTTCATAGGATTCCATCCGGGCCCTGCTCCAGAGTGGAAAGAAAGGTCATTGAACTGAAGCCTGCTAGGCTTCCCAGCCCCATCAAGGAACACATCATTGCTGTGGAAAGAGGGACACGAGAAGGTAAGTTGCACTCTTACTCCATGGAGGGAGGGTTCAGTCTCTTCTAGCCCTGCTCCAGCTACCTGTGACCTGACCTTGCCACCCAGCACGCTGGGAATTGCCACTGAAGGCCCAAGGACAACATCTTTCATGAGCCTAAGGTATTTCTTCCAAGTAGCAGATAAGCTAATCTCATTTCTCGTAAACACAAGGGCCATCTACTATGCCTTGCCTGAGTATTTGAATTTTATTTATCCCTTGAAGATGTCTACTGTGGGTATGGACAGTCTGATTTTGTTACTCTATTTAATGTATAGCATCTCCTTTATTCCTTTTGTATCAATGCCCCATGCCTATTGTAGGCTGGGACCTGCTGCTAATTCCAGCTAGAAGCAGTAGTCAATAGGACTTAAACTCTAACTGCAAAGTGTAGAAATGTAACCACCCTTTCCCTAAGTACTTACAGAATTTACAGGTTACTCAGCAAACTGTTCAAAGACTGTCCAAGAGGCACTTCCAGCAGTACATCACCCAAGGACTGACTTTCACGTGAACAGGTCCACACACCATGATCCTGACAACTCCCAGTGCTGCTAAGGGTGACTTTTTTCTCCACCCTTACCATCTGAAACTCAGAAACAGAGAAACAAAACCAACCCCTTATCTATTAATTCTCTACCCACCTCTCATCCTGTATCACCCAATCAGGGGCTTTATACTCATGTGGGACCAACACCTATATGTGTCTCCCTACTTATTGGACAAAAACCTGTACCCTAATCTATCTCATCCCAAATATCAACCTAATTCCACCCCATGAACCTCTTCCAGTTCCTAGTACACTACCCATCAATCTAAGGACCAAATGAGGTATACAGGTAAATCCTCTTCTTGTTGCTTTAAGAATTTCTATAAAAGTGGGTCTAGGGGCAGGGGGACTGGCCACTACCCTGTCTTATTCCCACTCTCTCTCTCTTTCTGAAGCCCAGCTAATTCATAAACATGGAATCAGTGGTTTCACACAAACTGGGTGTCTTGACTATTTCCTTTCATTGGTCCACTCACTCTCTTACTTATTTTTCTAAGTTTTGGACCCTGCCTCTTACATTTGTTCACTAGTTTCTTACAGAACCATATGCAGACCTTTGCCAATAAGAAAAGTGAAAAAATATACCTAACTCTACACACTAACCCTGAAACCAGCTCTCACTAAACAGAAAAATCTGGAACCCTATAAATACACCCCGAGCACCAACTATAGGACCAATCCTAATTTGATACCTAATTTTAATGCTTTCCTCTTTCTTTATCAAATTCCTACAGGCTTAGATGAGAGAAATCTCTAGGATTTCCTACAATCAAATGCTTTCACAACCCCTACTCCAACTACCCCAAGGGAGGGTTCACGAAGGAGGCCCCGTATAGGGATAACAGCAGGAAGTAGCTCCATAAGATGGCCGGTCTGAGACAAACCTCTTTCCTGAACCCCATACCCTCTACTTCCACCACCTCTTTTCCTTTTTTATCATACCACAGAGTTGAGAAATGATAGATACGTGAATTTACCAGGAATTCCAAACTGCCCTCTTGATGTTCCATTTATCTGTCAGACCTCACCCTTACTTACTGGAATATCGCCCCTGAGACAGAGGAATTCCAAGAAGCTAGCAAGCCACCCCAAGGAGGAGCATTCTGGACATACCAGGACTTTTGATTAAACACCCACTTTGCTCAAGATTCTCCTTTACCCTATAAAGTTCATCCCCCTAGCTTGTACTGGTGCCTTTCTTCCCCGGAGAAGTGCCCAGCAGGGTTCCTTTCTTTCTTTCAATAAAGCCTGTTACTCTGGTCTTTTCGGGCTCCCATGGATTCCAACAGGTTGACTAAGCCTCCTCAGAAGGTGGCTAAGCTCCTTGACCAAATCCAACAATAAGCTCACAAGAACCCACATGTTAAATTTCTATGCTCCATGCCTCTCTCCCTTTGCCTTGTAGAATCTAGCCCAGCAGTACAGAATATCCAGCACCAGGCTGGCTGACTGTAAAGCTCCACCCTATTCAATACACAAAAGCTGCTGTACCAGTGCTTATTACAGAGAATGGAACTCTCATCAGCTGGGCCAGGTGTGAAGATCCCTTCCACTGGATACCACTCTAGCAAGGGTTGTTAGGTTCTGAACTAATGTTCTCTGCAGCTGGCCACTGGATGTGCCAGCCCTGGACTTCCCTAGCAGGAACCTGGTGCAGACCAGTGGGAGACACTGCCTGTGACTGTCCCTCTGCAACCTTCTTGTAACTACAAGCAATCCAGAGTTTGTGGCTACCTCTCCTGGGCCCAAGTGCACATGAAAATACCAACTGCCCATTTAGGCTTGCTTTTACCCACTCTGGGTATGGAGGAAGTTCTGCTTAAAAGGCCAAGGTTCCCTGAGTCCCGAATCCTGCATTCTCTGTCTTTTGGGTGCTTATTAGGCCCGGCCACTGAAAAAGCCTCTGGTAGAATCTAGAGCAGGGGTTGGGAACCTATGGCTTGTGAGCCAGATGTGGCTCTTTTGATGGCTGCATCTGGCTCGCAGTCAAATCTTTAATAAAAAAATAATAACGTTAAAAATATAAAACATTCTCATGTATTACAATCCATTCACTTCCAATGCTCATGTTCATGGTTGCAGGTGGCTGGAGCCAATCAGAGCTGTCCTCTGGGACAACACCAAATTTTTATTGGATAATGCATAACATACACGGGTTGTTGTGAGGTCAGGAAGTAAACTTCCTTCCTTTTAATCAAGTAGTCAGCTAGCTAATTGAAGAAACCCTTTGGACAAAGAAGATGGCTAGAAGAAAAAAAGATGAGGAGTATCATACTTTTCAGCAGGAATGGACAGAGGAATTCACCTTTGTGGAGAGAGCAGGTTCTGCAGTGTGTCTCATATGCAATGATAAAATTGCATTGATGAAATGGTCAAATATAAAGTGGCACTTTGACACACGCTATACTACATTTGCATTGAAATATCCAGTGGGGGACAGCAGGAAAAAAGCATGTCAAGAGCTACTGTGCAGGGTGCAAGCTAGTCAGCAGCAACTCCGTGTTTAGACCCAACAGGTGACTGGAATTTGGCTAGCTTTGCTGGTACTTTAGCAATTGTGAGAAACGGAAAGCCATTCACAGATAGGGAGTATGCCAAAACATTCATGCTTGATGTTGCCAATAAACTTTTTGATGACTTTTTGGATAAAGACAAGATAATAAAATGAACAAAAAACATACCTCTGTTGGCAAGAACTGTTCATGATCTTACTGTCATGATGGCAAATCAAATTGAGATAACACAAGTGAAAGACATAAATGCAGCACCATTCTTTTCTCTCGCTTTGGATGAGTCAACAGACGTAAGCCATTTATCCTAGTTCAGTGTGATTGCAAGGTATGCTGTCGGTGACACACTACGTGAGGAAAGTCTTGCTGTTTTGCCTATGAAAGAGACAAGAAGAGGGCAGGATTTATTCAAGTCTTCCACTGAGTTTGCTAAAGAAAAAACTCTACCGATGGATAAACTTATTTTGGTGTGTACTGATGGTGCTCCACGCATGGTGGGGAAAAACAGAGGATTTGTAGCACTTCTTTGTGAACAGGAAAAGAGACCCATCCTAAGTTTTCACTGCATCCTACATCAGGGGCGCTTTGTGCTCAGGTGTGTGGCGAGCAGCTTGGTGAGGTGATGTCGCTGGTCATTTGGGTGGTCAATTTTATTGTTGTCCAAGCTTTAAATGATCGTCAGTTTAAAACACTGCTGGATGAAGTTGGGAATAATTATCCTGGTCTGCTTCTGCACAGCAATGTGCGTTGGTTGTCAAGAGGGAAGGTGCTCAGCCATTTTGAGGCTTGTCTGAGCAAAATCTGGACTTTTCTTGAAATGAAAAACATCAGGCATCCTGAGTTATCTAACACTGAGTGGCTCCTGAAGTTCTACTATCTCATGGACATGACTGAACATCTGAACCAGCTCAATGTGAAAATGCAAGGCATTGGAAATACAGTCTTATTTATCCCTTCAACAAGCAGTGTTTGCATTTGAAAACAAGCTGGAACTCTTCATTGTCTACATTGAAACAGGTCATTTACTACACTTTGAAAAACTGGGAGAGTTTAAAGATGCAAGTGACCCTGCTCAGCATCTTGATCTCCAGCAGCTAGCAGGCTTCACATCTAATCTCCTGCAGTCATTCAAAGTGTGCTTTGAAGAATTTCGTGAGTGCACTCCTCTTTTTAAGTTCATCACCCATCTACACGAGTGTGCAGTGGACAGCGCCAACCTGAGTTACATCCCCAGTGTCTCCATCAGAGATTTTGAGCTACAAGCTGCTGACCTGAAGGCCTCAGATGTTGGTGAATAAGTTCAAGTCACTGAATGAAGATTTAAAAAGACTTGCACGACAGCAAGCAGAGTTGGTGAGCAAACACAAGTGGGAGAAATGAAAAAACTTCAACCCACGGACCAGTTGATTGTCAAAACTTGGAACGCACTTCCTGTCACATCCCACACACTGCACTGTGTGAGTAATGCTGTACTGACAATGTTTGGCTCTATGTATGCATGTGAGCAGTCTTTCTCACATCTAAAGAACGTTAAGACCAACCTATGATCACGTTTAATGGATGGAAGTCTCAACGCCTGCATAAAGCTTAACCTCACTATGTATCAACCAGACTACAAAGCCATCAGCAAAACCATGCAGCACCAGAAGTTGCATTATTGGTAAGAAGTACTGTATTCATCATTGGTTAGCAACAGCATAACAACATTATTAAAAAGAATTCAGAGATTTATTGTACTTCAAAAGTGTTGATCTTACATAAAATGCACACATTTAACTTGTATTTAGTGTTAAATATATTGTATGGCTCTCATGGAATTACATTTTAAAATATGTGGCTTTCATGGCTCTCTCGGCCAAAAAGGTTCCCGACCCCTGGTCTAGAGCCTATGGCTATTCAGGGATTAGGAATACTGTTGAGTGTGGCTCTGCTCCTCTGCCCCAGGTGTCAGTCTGTCCAGACTTTTTTTGCTGACCTCAATAGGGTGTGGCTTCAAGAATCTGATGGGTGTGACCTCTGAGACCCAGAGATGTGGTCTACCTGCTCTTGGGATGATTTCTACTGAGCCTCCCTTGCAAAAGAAGCACCAGTCTTTGACTCAGTAGTATGAGGGAAAGAGCTCTGGCTGCAACACCCGAAAACTAAGTTGTGGGTCAAATAAGTTTGCAAATATAATGTATGTGTTTGCTCGCTTATAGTTTGCATTGGGTGTGGGGGACAGGCTGTAAGCAGGCAGGGTCCTTATAGCCTCAGGCTTAGTTTTAAGACTAAGCCTTTCCCATCCTTTTAATATTAAGATTTCCTTAACACTAAGCTTCTCCCCACATCCTTGATTGTTGCATGATGTGGGGCAGTGCACTCTCATGAGGAATCCCATTTATGCCTCAGGTAAGTGACTTTGTATCAGAGATTTTCTTCTTTGTATATTGGCTTAAAGGTTTTGGTTTCTACACTAAAATGGGGCAGACCAGGGGGTGTGCTCTCTCTCAGTTCCTGAAATTAGCATGGCAGGGGGAGAAGCAGCCAAGATGGCAAAATGCTGAAGGAGAAGCCAGTTTGTGCAGAGAGAAGAAGATGGGGAACAGAGGTGAATAAGGCTGGTGATGTAGAAACCTTTGATTCTAGGAATACTCAGATGAGTCAGTGGCTTTGGGAACCCTGAATGGAAAGGGAAGTGTTTTCACTCCATGTGTATTTCTAGACAGCTGGGTGTCAGCTAGGATTAAGGTAATGGCCTACCAATTCTTGGCTTCATTATTTCATTACCATCTATTTGAATCAAATGCGAACCTGCACAGGCCAAACAGCTGTGATGGTGGCTGTGGCTACTGGTTTTACATAAGTCATTGGCACGCCTCCTGCTTCCTGGCTTCTCAGAATGACCCTGTCTCCATGACTGGGGTAGGAGAAACTCCCAAGGGTGGAGCAGTTGTTTTTCCTAGGCTGATGCCACTTGTAGGGGACTGCTCCACTCAAGAAAAATGGCAAATGCAGTATTGGAGAATGGCTCAGTACAAGGGTTTCCAATGGCCATCTCCCACAGTGTTTCTCCCTGGACCTCCAACTTACACTCTCTTTATGCAACTCTAGTCCTCTCAGCTCAAGATAAATGGCTGTGAAAAAAATTTTCTGTGCTGGCTCTTTTTTTTTTTTTTTTTTTAAATTTTTTATTTATTCATTTTAGAGAGGAGAGAGCAATAGAGAGAGAGAGAGAGAGAGAGAGAGAGAGAGAAGGGGGGAGGAGCTGGAAGCATCAACTCCCATATGTGCCTTGACCAGGCAAGCCCAGGGTTTTGAACCGGCGACCTCAGCATTTCCAGGTCGACACTTTATCCACTGCGCCACCACAGGTCAGGCCCAATGCTGGCTCTTTAAGATGGAGTCTGCATCTCTGAGAGCTCTGTTTCTCTCGCAGGTAGAAACCTGGATCTTTTCACCTCCAAATGCTAGGTGGGCACCTCTCCCAGGCTCTGGGGCCCTTGGTTGGTACTTCGGCCCTGGGGATGATGACCTACACTTTTCAGGGTGACATCACAGTAAGAGTACCTCCGGACCCTCAGCTGCAGCTCGCTCTTGGGAGCAGAGCAGCCCTTTCTGCATCTCAGCATAGACTCCTCTTCTTTTAGTCCAAAGTTGGTTTTCAAGGAGGTTGTTCTTAAATTAAGTTTTAATCTAATTTGGTTCTGGGAGATTGCACTTGGAATGTCTACCCGCTCTACTGCCATCTTGGAATCATTGTCATAATTTTTTAAATTAATTTTAATGGGGTGACATTGATAAATCAGGGTACATATGTTCAGAGAAAACATCTCTAGGTTATTTTGACATTTGATTATGCTGCATTCCCATCACCCAAAGTCCGATTGTCTTCCATCACCTTCTAACTGGTTTTCTTTGTGACCCTCCCCTCCCCCAAACCATCATTCTTCTCCCCCCTACACTGTAACCCCTATGCTCTTGTCCATGTCTCTGAGTCTCATTTTTATGTCCCACCTATGTATGGAATCATATAGGTCTTAGTTTTTTCTGATTTACTTATTTTGCTCAATATAATGTTATCAAGGTCCATCCATGTTGTTGTAAGTGACCCGATATCATCATTTCTTATGGCTGAGTAGTATTCCATAGTATATATGTGCCAAAGTTATTTAATCTACTCATCCACTGATGGACACTTGGGCTGTTTCCAGATCTTTGCTATTGTGAACAATGCTGCCATAAACATGGGGGTGCATGTCTTCTTTTCAAACAGTGCTATGGTGTTCTTGGGGTATATTCCTAAAAGTGGGATAGCTGGGTCAAAAGGCAATTCGATTTTTAATTTTTTGAGGAATCTCCATACTGTTTTCCACAGTGACTGCACTAGTCTGCATTCCTACCAGCAGTGCAGGAGGGTTCCCTTTTCTCCACATCCTCACCAGCACTTATTCTGTGTTGTTTTGTTGATGAGTGCCATTCTGACTGGTGTGAGATGATATCTCATTGTGGTTTTAATTTGCATTTCTCTAATGATTAGTGATGTTGAGCAGTTTTTCATATGCTTATTGGCCATCTTTATGTCCTCTTTGGAGAAGTGTCTATTTATTTCTTTTGCCCATTTTTGGATTGGATCATTTGTCTTCCTGGTATTAAGTTTTACAAGTTCTTTATAAATTTTGGTTATTAACCCCTTATCAGACGCATTGTCAAATATATTCTCCCATTGTGTAGTTTGTCATTTTATTCTGTTCTTATTGTCTTTAGCTGTTCAGAAGCTTTTTAGTTTGATAAAGTCCCATTTGTTTATCCTATCTTTTGTTTCACTTGCCTGTGGAGACAAATTGGCAAATATATTGCTGCGACAGATGTCAGAGAGCTTACTGCCCATGTTTTCTTCTAAGATGCTTATGGTTTTACAGCTTACATTTAAGTCTTTTATCCATGTTGAGTTTATTTTTGTGAATGGTGTAAGTTGGTGGTCTAGTTTCATTTTTTTGCAGGTAGCTGTCCAATTTTTCCAACACCATTTGTTGAAGAGGCTGTCTTTACTCCATTGTATGCTCTTACCTACTTTGTCAAATATAAGTTGTCCATAAAAGTGTGGGTTTATTTCTGGGTTCTCAGTTCTGTTCCATTGATCATTATGCCTGTTCTTATGCCAGTACCAGGTTGTTTTGAGTACAATGGCCTTATAATATAACTTTATATTCGGAAGTGTGAAACCTCCTGCTTTATTCTTTCTTTTCATGATTGCTGAGGCTATTCGTGTTCTCTTTTGGTTACATATAAATTTTTGGAATATGTGTTCTATATTTTTGAAGTAAGTCATTGGTATTTTAATTGGTATTGCATTGAATTTATAAATTGCTTTGGGTAATATAGACATTTTAATGCTGTTTATTCTTCCTAACCATGAGAATGGTATATGCCTCCACTTGTTTGTATCTTCCCTGATTTCTTTTATCAATGTTTTATAATTTTCTGAGTACAAGTCTTTAATCTCCCTGGTTAAATTTAGTCCTAGGTACTTTACTTTTTGGTTGCAATGGTTAAGGGGATTGATTCCTTAATTTCTCTTTCTGATAGTTCATTGTTAGTGTATAAAAATGCATCTGATTACTGAGTATTGATTTTATATCCTGCCACCTTGCTGAATTCATTTATCAGGTCTAGTAGTTTTTTGACTGCGACTTTAGGGTTTTCTATATACAAAATCATATCTTCTGCAAATAATGATAGTTTTACTTCTTCTTTTCCAATTTGGATGCCTTTTATTTCTTTTTCTTGTCTGATTGCTGTGGCTAGGACTTCAAGAACTATGTTGAATAAGAATGGTGAAAGGGGGCACCCCTGCCTTGTTCCTGATCTTAAGGGGATTGCTTTTAATTTTGGCCCATTGAGTATAATATTGGCTGTGGGTTTGTCATGGGTGGCCTTTATCATGTTGAGGTATGTTCCCTGTATTCCTACTTTGCTGAGAGTTTTGAGCATGAATGGATGCTGGATTTTATCAAATGCTTTTTCTCCATCTATTGAAATTATCATGTGGTTTTTCTCCTTTTTATTGTTTATGTGATGAATCACATTGATTGATTTGTGAATATTGTACCTGCCTTGCCTCCCAAGAATAAATCACACTTGATCATGGTGTATGATTTTTTTCATATATTGCTGGATCCCATTTGCTAATATTTTGTTGAGGATTTTTGCATCTAAATTCATCAGGGATATTGCCTATAATTTTTTTTCTTTGTGTTGTCTTTGACTGGTTTTGGAATCAGAATGATGCTTGCCTTATAAAAGGAGCTTGGAAGTCTTCCTTCTTCTTGAATTTTTTGAAATGACTTGAGAAGGATAGGAGTTATTCTTTGAATATTTGGTAGAATACACTTGTGAAGCCATCAGGCCCAGGACTTTTCTTTTTTGGGAGTTTTTTGATGGCAGTTTCAATCTCATTTGTTGTAATTGGACTGTTTAGGTTTTATGATTCTTCCAGATTAATTTTGGGAGATTATATGTTTCAAGGAATTGGTCCATTTCATCTAGGTTGTCTAGTTTTTTGGCATACAGTTCTTCATAGTATTTTCGTCCAATATTTTGTATTTCTGTTGTGTCAGTTGTTATTTCTCCACTGTTGTTTCTAATTTTATTTATTTGAGTCCTCTCTTTTTTTCTTGGTGAGTCTGGTTAAAGGTTCATCGATATTGTTTACCTTTTTAAAGAATCAACTCCTGGTTTCATTGATCCTCTGTATCATTTCTTTAGCCTCTATGTCATTTATTTCTGCTCTGATCTTTATTATTTCCTTCCTTCTACTAGCTCTTGGCTTTACTTGCTGTTCTTTTTCTAGTTCTTTTAGATGTAGGGTCAAGTTGTTTATTTGAGCTTTTTCTAGCTTCTTGAGGTATGCCTGTAATGCTATAAACTTCCCTCTCAGGACTGCTTTTGCTGTGTCCCATAAATTTTGAGTTGATATATGCTCATTATCATTTGTTTCTAAAAATTTTTAAATTTCTTCTTTGATCTCATTGTTTACCCATTTGTTATTTAAGAACATGCTATTTACTTTCCAAGTGTTTGATTATTTTTCAGTTTTTCTGTTGTGGTTGATCTCTAGTTTAATGCCATTGTGATCAGAGAAAGTGCTCGATATGATTTCAATCTTCTTAAATTTGTTGAGTCCGCTTTTGTGCCCTAACCTGTGGTCTATTCTAGAGAATGTACCTTGAGTGCTTGAAAAGAATGTATATTCTGCTGTTTTAGGGTGAAAGGTTCTGAAGATATCTATTAAATCGAGTTGATCTACTATGTCCTTTAATTCTGCTGTTTCTTTGTTAATTTTTTTCTTGTTAATCTATCTAGTGATGTTAGTGGGGTATTGAAATCCCCTACTATTATAGTATTGCTGTTGATCTTGCCCTTTAAATCTATCAAAGTTTGCTTTATATTTTTAGGTGCTTCTATATTAGGTGCATAGATATTTATAATGGTTATATCTTCTTGTTGGATTGCTCCCTTTATCATTATGTAGTGACCTTCTTTATCTTCTACTGTAGCCTTTGTTTTAAAGTTCATTTTGTCTGATATAAGTACTGCTACCCCAGCCTTTTTTTTTATTTCCATTTGTATGAAATATTTTTTCCCAATCCTTTTATCTTCAGTCCTTGTGCATCTTTTGTTTAAGGTGTGTCTCTTGTAGACAGCATATGTATGGGTCCTGTTTTCTTATTCATGCAGCTATCCTATGTCTTTTGATCGGATTATTTAATCTATTTACATTTAAGGTTATTATTGATATGTCATTGTTAATTGCCATTTTATTCTTTAAAACTGTATTCCTCTTTTGCTTTATTCTTTTTCTCCTTTGATCTGTTTATACCTGGCCCCTTAGCATTTCTTGAAGCCTTGGTTTGGTTGTAGTAAATTACTTGAGGTTTTTTTTTTTTTTTTTTTGTCTGGAAAGAGAAAGCTTTTTATTTCTCTTTCAATTTTATTTTTTTTAATTTTTTTAATGGGGTGACATCAATAAATCAGGATACATATATTCAAAGATAACATGTCCAGGTTATCTTGTCATTCAATTATGTTGCATACCCATCACCCAAAGTCAGATTGTCCTCTGCCACCTTCTATCTAGTTTTCTTTGTGCCCCTCCCCCTCCCCCTTTCCCTCTCCCTCTCCCCCTCCCCCCGTAACCACCACACTTATCAATGTCTCTTAGTCTCACTTTTATGTCCCACCTACGTATGGAATAATGCAGTTCCTGTTTTTTTCTGATTTACTTATTTCACTTCGTATAATGGTATCAAGATCCCACCATTTTGAAGCAAATGATCTAATGTCATTATTTCTTATGGCTGAGTAGTTTTCCATAGTGTATATGTGCCACATCTTTTTTATCCAGTCATCTATTGATGGGCTTTTTGGTTGTTTCCATGTCCTGGCCAGTGTGAACAATGCTGCAATGAACATGGGGCTGCATGTGTCTTTACGTATCAATGTTTCTGAGTTTTGGGGGTATATACCCAGTAGAGGGATTGCTGGGTCATAAGGTAGTTCTATTTGCAGTTTTTTGAGGAACCACCATACTTTCTTCTGTAATGGTTGTACTACTTTACATTCCCACCAACAGTGTATGAGGGTTCCTTTTTCTCCACAGCCTCTCCAACATTTGCTATTACCTGTCTTGTTAATAGCTAATCTAACAGGTATGAGGTGGTATCTCATTGCAGTTTTGATTTGCATTTCTCTAATAACTATAGAAGATGAGCATCTTTTCATATATCTGTTGGCCATTTGTATTTCTTCCTGGGAGAAGTGTCTGTTCATGTCCTCTTCCCATTTTTTTATTGGATTGTTTGCTTGTTGTTGAGTTTTATGAGTTCTTTGTATATTTTGGATATTAGGCCCTTATCTGAGCTGTTGTTTGAAAATATCATTTCCCATTTAGTTGGCTGTCTGTTTATTTTGTTATCAGTTTCTCTTGCTGAGCAAAAACTTCTCAGTCTGATGTAGTCCTATTCATTAATTTTTGCCTTTACTTCTCTTACCTTTGGAGTCAAATTCATAAAATGCTTTTTAAAACCCAGGTCCATGAGTTTAGTACCTATGTCTTCTTCTATACACTTAATTGTTTCAGGTTCTCTTTCAATTTTAAACGATAGCCTTGCTGGATAAAGTAGTCTTGGTTGTAGGCTCTTGTTCTGCAGTACTTTGAATATTTCTGCCATTCCCTTCTGGCCTCAAATGTTTTTGTTGAGAAGTCAGAAGTAATTTTTATGGGTTTCTTTGTAGGTGATAGTCTTTTCTTCTCTAGCAGCTATTAATATTTTCTCTTTATCACTTAGCTTTGGTATTTTAATTATGATGTGTCTTGGTATAGATTTGTTTGGGTTTTCTTTAATGGACTTCTCTGTGCTTCTTGAACATGTGAGATGTTTTCCTGCCTTAATTGAGGGAAGTTTTCAGCTATGATATATTTGAACAAAGTCTCTATCCCTTGTTCTTTCTCTTCTTCTTCAGGAACCCCTACAATACGGATGTTATTTCTCTTTATGTTGTCACAGAGCTCTCTAAGAGTTTCCTCAGACTTTTTGAGTCTCTTTTCTTTTTTCTGCTCTGCTTCTATGCCTTCATTTATCGTGTCCTCTAACTTGCTGATTCTATTCTCAGCTTTATCCATCCTGCTTTTAGTAACTTCCACTGTGTTCATTTCTGATATTATATTTGTCATTTCTGACTGATTCTTTTTTATTATTTCAATGTCCTCTTTTATATTTGCTATCTCTTTATTTAGGTGTTTGTAATGACCATTTATTGTTGTTCTAATGTTTTTGAGCATCCTACCAATCGTTATTTTAAACTCTGCATCTGGTAATTTGGTTATATCTGACTCATTCAGTCCTTTTCTGGGGATTTCTCTTGATTCATTTGTATTGCATTTCTTGCCTTCCCTTTTTGTCTTTGTAAAAGAAGGTTTTGGCCACTGGATTCCACTGGGTATGACCTCTGTGTTCCTTTAGTGTGGTCTCTCTGCAGGCCTGCCACTTCTTTTGCTGCCTAGGGCATTCAGGTATGTGCGTTGCTGGTGCCTGCCCACTGGGGCTGTTGCTGTGGTTTCTCCCTCTCCTTCACAGAAGTGGCTGTGATCATGTGCTTGGGTGTACAAGCCTCAGTGGCCTTGGTTTTTGCCCCACCCCCACCAGTTGCGTTATGCTCGGCCCTGAGGGCAGGGGTGATCACCTTTGCTTGGCTGTGGGTCTCTGCCTGATTCCTGACTTTCACCCTGTCCCTGCAGGAGGAGCCCACTCGTAGAATGGCTGAAAGCCTTGGCTCCACAGCCCGGTGGGACTGCATGCCCAGGCTAACTAGTGGGACTTTGCCTATCTTCGGCTTTTGGCTCCCAAGTCAGGCCACAAGCTTCGGTTCTGTGGGCGGGGCAAGGCTATGCTCCTGTGCCCTTCCTCAAGGGCAGATCTCCATCCCTTCTGGGGCTCCTGTTCTTCCCCCATGGGCTTGATTGTAGGCAGTTTGCAGCTGGGCTTGACCACTTTTGCACATCCCCTTTTCCCCAGCCGGGCATGATTGAACTCACTCCTGTGCCTCAGTGGTGGCCAGCCATCTTACACCCTTGCTGACAGAACCACACTTCCATGTCCCACTGCTGCCCTTTCTTGGACGAGCCCTCAGCAATGTGGGTGGGGGCACTGCAGCTCAGACCCTAAGACTCACCACTGTAGTTCCAAAAGCTCCTTCCTTCTAAGCGACTCTGCTGTGAGTTCCATGGGAGAGCTTGTTTGGCTGGTGCCCTGCTTCCCTTTGCTGGTATTGCTGTTTCCAGGGGAAATATTCACTTCAGATTTGGGAAGTGACTCAGCCCAGGGGTTAGGGTGGCTGTCTCTCAAAATGTTTCTCCCTGTGTGTCGTAGATTACACTCTCTTCCTACTACTCTGGTCCTCTCATCTCTCCCTGTCCCCTGGAGCCCTGGGTGAGTGGTTGTGAGAAAGGTTTTCTGCACGGTCCCTTTAAGAAGAATCATGAGTCTGAGAAATCTGTCTCTTTCTCACAAACAGTATCCTGTCTTGCTTCTAGCTAAATACTGTTCATACACCTCTTCTACACTCTGGGGCTGCAGGCTGGGGCTTTGTTCTTGGGACTCAGGACCCTCCCCTCTCTGCTAATCTCACTTCCCACCACGTGAGTCTCTCCGGGCTGCCATTCACTCTGGGGAGCTGGGCAGCCCTCTCTTCATTTCTGCTTTTCCTACCAGTCTCAGTGTGGCTTCTTCAGTATTCCTTGGCTAAGAGTCCTCTTAGTTTAATCCAAAGTTGGTTTTTCCAGGTGATGGTTCTTATAATTAGTTTGTAATCCACTTTGGTTCTGGGAGATGGAAGTTGGTATGTCCGCATACTCCATCACCATCTTGTCTTCCTGTCATAATTTTTAAATTTTTTATATTTTATATTGTGTTTTTTAAATTATTTTTTTATGTTTGCATGTTAAAGTTCTTAACAATACCACTCTCACATGCCATCATGGAAGAAGAAATCGAATACCATTGCTACACAAAACAGATGTATTTCAGAAAAAAAATAAAAAATCTCCAGTAAAAAATTTTAATCACATGGAAGCCTTGGAATTATATGATAGATAATTCAAAATTGATGTTTTCAAAATATTCAATGAGATATGAGAATACACCAATAAGCAACTTAATTAGCTCAGAAAACAAATTAATGAACAAAATGAACACTTCACCAAGTAGATTGAAACTTTAAAAACAGAAAAGAACTCAGTATGTGAATTGAAGGCTAAAGTAGCAAGTTTAGCTAATAGAACAGTCCAGATAGAGGAAAAAGTCAGTGAAATCTAAGACAGGCAACTAGAAATAATAGAGAGAGAAAAGGAGAAAAATTCACAAATTTAAAAAAAAATGAGAGAGCTCTATAAGAATTGTCTAACTCTATCATAAAAAGCAATATAAGAATAATGAGGATTGAGAAGGAAGATGGCAGCAGAGTAGGCGGATGCACAGATGCCCAGCTCTCACCACCAAACTGGAATACAAATATTTAGGAAAAATCAGCATAAAAAACCAACTCTGAACTGCAAGAACAGCTCTCAAAAACCAAGGAGCAAAAAAGAAGCCACAATCCTGGTAGGGAGTGCCTGAATCTACTCTGCTTACAGGAATGGAGGGGGGTTGAGGCTGAGAGCCCAGAGAGGATCTCACATAGGGAAAAGAGCAGAAACTATTGCTCACAGCCACTTACCTGGCGACCAGGGAGCGAGGTGTGTTGAAAAGACCAGCTTATCTCCCAAGTGGAAAGGACAGGGAGAGGGACAGACTGTGAGGGGTTAAGGAATGCAGGAAATGAACTAAAAAAGCTGACTCATCCGTGCTGGAGGTGGCCATAGCTGGGGGAGGGACTGAAGCTTTCACAAAACAGAGCTGAACTGCTTCTGGGTCAGAGATCTCCAGACATCTATACAGCTCCAATCAGCACAACAAGACACAGCTGAAAACAAGAAGTGGGGAGGAGGGGCAGTAACTCAGGTCTCCATGGAGATCTGAGATACACCTCCCCATACTGAAGCTGAGAAAACACCCTGACCCCAGTGAGATTAGCTGGCTAAAGAGGCCTTCAGAGTCTCAGGTTACACTCATCGCATTCCTGGATACAGTTTCAAGGAAGCCCCCTGCTGAGATCAGTAAAAAAGACTATCACCTGTTAAGAAAACAAACAAATCAAGACTTCAAAGCTGCCCAAATCTGAAAGTGGATTACAGATAAAAGCTGATATCAACCCAAGAAGACCTAGAAATAACACAACTGAAAACTGGAGGCAGACAACACCAAGCCTAGACTCAACCAACTCTACAAATAAAACATGAGAAGACAAAAAAGTGCAATCCAAATGAAACCACAAGTGACACCTTCAGGAGATGAACTGAGTGATATGGAAATAATCAAACTTCCAGATGCGGAGTTCAAAATAATGATTTTAAGGATGCTTAGGGATCTTAGAACAACAATGGATGGTCACTATGAACACCTAAATAAAGAAATAGCAAGTATAAAAAATAATCAGTCGGAGATGACAAATATAATATCAGAAATAAAGACCACAATGGAAGGAATTAAAAGCAGGATAGATAGAGCAGAGGATCGAATCAGCGAATTAGAGGACAACTGGAATGAAGGCATGAAAACAGAGAAGAAAAGAGAAAAGAAACTCAAAAAGTCAGAGGAAACCCTTAGAGAGCTCTGTGACAACATGAAGAGAAATAACATCCGCATCATAAGGGTTCCTGAAGAAGAAGAAAAAGAACAAGGAATAGAGATTTTGTTCAAACATATCATAGCTGAAAACTTCCCTAAATTAATGCAAGAGAAACGCTCATAAGTCCAAGAAGCACAGAAGACTCCATTAAAGAGAAACCCAAAGAAACCTACACCAAGACACATCATAATTAAAATACCAAAGCTAAGCGATAAAGAGAAAATATTAAAAGCTGCAAGAGAAAAAAAAGTTATCACCTACAAAGAAGCCCCCATAAGGATGACATCTGACTTCTCAACAGAAACACTTGAGGCCAGAAGGGAATGGCAAGAAATATTCAAAGTAATGCAGCACAAGAACCTACAACCAAGACTACTTTATCCAGCAAGGCTATCGTTTAAAATCGAAGGAGAAATAAAAAGCTTCCCAGACAAAAAACAACTCAAGGAATTCATTACAACCACCAATGCTGCAGGAAATGTTAAGGGGCCTGTTGTAAACAGATCAAAGTGGGAAAAGAATATAGCAAAAAAGGAATACACCTTTAAAGAAGAAAATAGCAATAAACAACTACATATCAATAATAACCTTAAATGTAAATGGATTAAATGATACAATCAAAAGACATAGGGTAGCTGCGTGGATAAGAAAACAGGACCTATACATATGTTGTCTACAAGAGACACATCTTAGAACAAAAGACACACATAGATTGAAGGTAAAAGGATGGGAAAAAACATTTCATGCAAACGGAAATGAAAAAAAATCTGGGGTAGCAATACTTATATCAGACAAATTGGACTTTAAAACAAAGGATATAGTAAGAGATAAAGAAGGCCACTACATAATGATAAAGGGAGTAATCCAACAGGAAGATATAACTATTATAAATATCTATGCACCTAATATAGGAGCACCCAAATATATAAAGCAGACTTTGATGGATTTAAAGGGCAAGATCAACAGCAATACTACAATAGTAGGGGATTTCAATACCCCACTAACATCACTAGATAGATCCTCAAGAAAGAAAATTAACAAAGAAACTGCAGACTTATTGGAATCACTAGATCAACTCGATTTAATAGATATCTTTAGAACCTTTCGCCCTAAAGCAGCAGAATATACATTCTTTTCAAGTGTTCATGGTACATTCTCTAGGATAGACCACATGTTAGGGCATAAAAGTGCTCGCAACAAATTTAAGAAGACTGAAATCATATCAAGCACTTTCTCTGATCACAATGGCATGAAACTGGAAATGAATCACAACAGAAAAGCTCAAAAATTCTCAAACACATGGAAACTAAATAGCAGGGTGTTAAATAATGAATGGATTAAGAATGAGATCAAAGAAGAAATAAAGAAATTCCTAGAAACGAATGACAATGAGCATACAACAACTCAAAATTTATGGGACACAGCGAAAGCAGTGCTGAGAGGGAAGTTCATAGCAGTACAGGCACACTTTCAGAAGCTAGAAAAAGCTCAAATAAACAACTTAACCCTGCATCTAAAAGAATTAGAAAAAGAACAGCAAGTAAATCCCAAATGTAGTAGAAGGAAGGAAATAAGAAAGATCAGAGCAGAAATAAATGACATAGAGGCTAAAGAAACAATACAGAGGATCAATGAAACTAGGAGCTGGTTCTTTGAAAAGGTAAACAAGATTGATGAACCTTTAAGTAGACTCACCAAGAAAAAGAGAGAGAGGACTCAAATAAATAAAATTAGAAATGAGAGAGGAGGAATAACAACTGACACAACAGAAATACAAAATATTGGATGAAAATACTATGAAGAACTGTATGCCAAAAAACTAGACAACCTAGATGAAATGAACTAATTCCTTGAAGCATACAATCTTCCAAAAATCAATCTGGATGAATCAGAAAACCTAAACAGACCGATTACAACAAATGAGATCGAAACAGTTATCAAAAAACTCCCAACAAACAAAAGTCCAGGGCCTGATGGCTTCACAACGGAATTCTACCAAATAGTCAAAGAAGAACTAACTCCTATCCTTCTCAAACTATTTCAAATAATTCAAAAGGAAGGAAGGCTTCCAAGCTCCTTTTATGAGGTGAGCATAATTCTGGTTCCAAAACCAGTCAAAGACAACACAAAGAAAAAAATTATATGCCAATATCTCTGATGAATATAGATGCTAAAATCCTCAACAAAATATTAGCAAACCGGATCCAACAATATATGAAAAAAATCATACACCATGATCAAGTGGGATTTATTCTGGGGAGGCAAGGCTGGTACAATATTCACAAATCAATCAATGTGATTCATCACATAAACAAAAAGAAGGAGAAAAACCATATGATAATTTCAATAGATGCAGAAAAAGCATTTGATAAAATCCAGCATCCATTCATAATCAAAACTCTCAGCAAATTGGGAATACAGAGAACATACCTCAGCATGATAAAAGCCATCTATGAGAAACCCACAGCCAACATCATACTCAATGGGAAAAAATTAAAAGCAATACCCTTAAGATCAGGAACAAAGCAGGGGTGCCCCTTTCGCCACTCTTATTTAACATGGTCCTGGAAGTCCTAGCAACAGCAATCAGACAAGAAGAAGAAATAAAAGGCATTGAAGTTGGAAAAGAAGAAGTAAAACTATCATTATTTGCAGATGATATGATATTGTATATAGAAAACCCTAAAGTCTCAGTCAAAAAGCTACTGGACCTGATAAATGAATTCAGCAAAGTGGCAGGATATAAAATCAATACTCAGAAATCAGAGGCATTTTTTTTTGTATTTTTCTGAAGTTGGAAACAGGGAGAGACAGTCAGACAGACTCCCGCATGCACCTGACCGGGATCCACCCAGCACGCCCACCAGGGTGCAATGCTCTGCCCCTCCAGGGCGTCGCCCTGCTGCGACCAGAGCCACTCTAGTGCCTGGGGCAGAGGCCAAGGAGCCATCCCCAGCGCCCGGGCCATCCTTGCTCCAATGGAGCCTTGGCTGCAGGAGGGGAAGAGAGAGACAGAGAGGAAGGAGGTGGTTGGGGTGGAGAAACAAATGGGCGCTTCTCTTATGTGCCCTGGCCAGGAATCGAACCCAGGTCCCCCGCACGCCAGGCCAATGCTCTACCGCTGATCCAACCGGCCAGGGCTAGAGGCATTTTTATACACCAACAATGAACAGTCAGAAAGAGAAATTAAGGAAACAATTCCCTTCACAATTACAACCAAAAAAATAAAGTACCTAGGAATAAACTTAACCAAGGAGACTAAAGACTTGTACTTGGAAAATTACAAAGCATTGATAAAAGAAATCAAGGAAGATACAACCAAGTGGAAGCATATACCGTGCTCATGGTTAGGAAGAATAAACATCATTCAAATGTCTATATTACCCAAAGCAATCTATAAATTCAATGCAATACCAATTAAAATACCAATGACATACTTCAAAGATATAGACTACTTATTCCAAAAATTTATATGAACCAAAAGAGAACACTAATAGCCTCAGAAATCTTAAAAAAGAAGAATAAAGTGGGAGGTATCACACTTCCTGATATCAAGTTATACTACAAGGTCGTTGTACTCAAAACAGCCTGGTACTGGCATAAGAACAGGCATATAGATGAATGGAACAGAACAGAGAACCCAGATATAAACCCACAGTTCTATGGACAACTGATATTTGACAAAGGAGGTAAGGAAATACAATGGAGTAAAGACAGCCTCTTTAACAAATGGTGTTGGGAAAATTGGACAACTACCTGCAAAAAAATGAAACTAGATCACCAGCTTACACCACTCACAAAAATAAACTCAAAATGGATAAAAGACTTAAATGTAGGCCGTGAAGCCATATGCATCTTAGAAGAAAACATAGGCAGTAAGCTCTCCGACATCTCTCGGAGCAATATATTTGCTGATTTATCTCCACAGGGAAGTGAAATAAAAGACAGGATAAACAAATGGGACTATATCAAACTAAAAAGCTTTTGCACAGCTAAAGACAACAAGAACAGAATAAAAAGACAAACTACACAATGGGAGAACATATTTGACAATACGTCTGATAAGGGGTTAATAACCAAAATTTATAAAGAACTTGTAAAACTCAACACTAGGAAGACAAACGACCCAATCCAAAAATGGGCAGAAGAGATGAATAGACACTTCTCCAAAGAGGACATACAGATGGCAAATAGGCACATGAAAAAATGCTCAACATCACTAATCATTAGAGAAATGCAAATTAAAACCACAATGAGATATCACCTCACACCAGTCAGAATGGCGCTTATCAACAAAACAACACAGAATAAGTGCTGGCGAGGATGTGGAGAAAAGGGGACCCTCCTGCACTGCTGGTGGGAATGCAGACTGGTGCAGCCACTGTGGAAAACAGTATGGAGATTCCTCAAAAAACTGAAAATCGAACTGCCTTTTGACCCAGCTATCCCACTTTTAGGAATATACCCCAAGGACAGCATAGAATGGCTCCAAAAGGAGAAATGCACCCCCTTGTTTGTGGCAGCATTGTTCACAATAGCAAAGATCTGGAAACAGCCCAAGTGTCCATCAGAGGACGAGTGGATTAAAAAGCTTTGGTACATATGTACTATGGAATATTACTCAGCCATAAGAAATGATGACATCGGATCATTTATAATAACATGGATGGACCTTGATAACATTATACGGAGTGAAATAAGTAAATCAGAAAAAAAGCTAAGAACTATATGAATCCATACATAGAAGGGACATAAAAATGAGACTCAGAGACATGAACAAGAATGTGATGGCAACAGGGGTGGGGCTTGGGGGAGGGGGGATGGGGTGAAGAAGGAGAGAGGGGTTAGGGGAGGGGAGGGGCACAAAGAAAACCAGATAGAAGGTGACAGAAGACAATTTAACTTTGGGGGAGAGGTATACAGCACAATCAAATGTCAAAATAATCTAGAGATGTTTTCTCTCAACATATGTACCCTGATTTATCAATGTCACTGCATTAAATTTAATAAATAAATTAAAAAAAGAATAATGAGTATATCAGAAGAAGAAGAGAGGGAGAAGGGAATAGAAAGTCTATTCAAACAAATAATTGATGAGAATTTTCTAAACCTATGGAAAGAATTAGAGCTTTGAATCCAAGAAGCAAACAGAATGTGGATTTACCACAACCCAAACAGACCTACTCAAAGACACATTCTAATAAAATTGTCAAAAATCAATGACAAAGAACAAATTCTCAAGGCAGCTAGAGAAAAGAAGACAATAACATGTCAAGGAAAGCCCATTAGGTTATCATCAAACTTCTTAGCAGAAACTTTTCAAACCAAAAGGTAGTGAACTCACACATTCAAAGTACTGAAAAAGAGAAATTACCAGCCAAAAATACTATCCATCAAGTTATCCTCCAAATATGATAAAGAAATAAAAACCTTTACAGACATACAAATGATGAGGGAATTTATCACCAGAAAATCCCCACTGCAGGAATTAGTCAAGGGGGTTATTCAACCAGACACAAAGAACAAAACAAATCAAAACTACAAGTAAAAGCTCCAACAAGTTTACAATAAAAACAAGGATAATCTGTGACAACAATAACATAAAAAGGAAGAGGACTAAGATTTGCAGTAGCAAAGGAGGATGGAGTGCAGAAGCATTCATATGACAAAAGATGCTTGTACATATGAACATTTTTTTTCTTAGCCTAATGGTAACTACCCAGAAGAAAAGCCACTACTGAAACACACAGCTTAAAAAAGAAGAAACAAAGAAGAAAAGTATGGAACACCACCAAACAAAAACAACTGACAGAAACACAAAAGAGAAGAACCAAATGAGACACAGAGCTACCAGAAAGCAAAATATGAAATGGCTATAGGAAATCCTCAGGTGTCAATAATTACCCTTAAATGTAAATGGACTGAACTCACCAATAAAGAGGCACAGAGTTGCAAATTGGATCAAAAAGCAAAACCCAACCATATGCTGCCTTCAAGAGACACATCTAAGCTGCAAGGACAAAAGTGTATTCAAAGTGAAAGGCTGGATAAAGATTCTCCAAGCAAATAATATCCAAAGGAAAGCAGGTGTAGCCATACTCATATCTGAAAATGCTGACTTCAGGACAACAAAGTTAATAAGAGATAAAGACAAACATTTTATAATGATAAAGGGGACATTGTATCAAGAAGACATAGCACTTCTTAATATATATGCACTAAACCAGCGAGCATTGAAATATACTGCTCACAAAAATTAAGGGATATTTCAAAATGAATATGAAATGATAGAAAAAAGAAGCATTAGATTTTTTTTTAATTAAACAAGAACATCAGAAAAGCAAACAAGTCACAGAAAGTGGTTTGATATGCAATGAGATGCATAACTAATTTTTATTTAATTGGTGAAAATTCACTATACAAAAGGCTAAAAGTACTGGAGTATCTGCACGTTCCTTGATCCTACATACACGTTTTGTGAGCAGTATATGTAAGACATCTACTAACTGACTTAAAAATAGAAGCAGACAAACACATAATCATATTTAGAGATTTCAACACACCATTGATGGCTTTAGATAGGTCATCCAAACAGAAAATCAATAAAAAAAAATATCACTTAAATGACACTCTGGACCAAATAGACTTTTTTTTTTGGTATTTTTCTGAAGTGAGAAGTGAGAAGGCAGAAAGACAGACTCCCGCATGCACCCAACCAAGATCCACCCGGCATGCCCACTAGGGGGTGATGCTCTGCCCATCTGGGCCACTGCTCTGTTGCAACTGGAGCCATTCTAGCACCTGAGACAGAGGCCATGGAGCCATCCTCAGTACCTGGGCCAATTTTGCTCCAATGAAGCCTTGGCTGCAGGAGGGGGAGAGAGAGATAAAGAGAAAGGAGAGGGAGAAGGGTGGAGAAGCAGATGGGTACTTCGCCTATGTGTCCTGGCTGGGAATCAAACCTGGAACTTCCACACACCAGGCTGATGCTCTACTGCTGAGCCAACAAGCCAGGGCCATAATAGACATTTATAGGACATTTTATTCCAAAACATCAGTTTATACATTCTTCTCCAGTATGCATGGAATATTCTCAAGGATAGATCATATGTTGGGCCACAAAACTAACATCACCAAATTCAGGAAGATTGAAATTATACCAAGCATATTTTCTGATCACAAGGCATTGAAATTAGAATTCAACTGTAAAAAGGGTGTGAAGAACCCCACAGAAATGTGAAAATTAAACAACATCTAAAAAGTGACTGGATCAAAGAAGAAATAAAAGCAAAGATCAAAAGATATATACAGACAAATGAAAATAATGACAACACATATCAAAATTTCTGAGATGCAGTGAAAGCAGTAAAGAGAGGAAAATTTATATCATCACTGAACAAAGGCAACTCAAAGTCAGCAGAATAAAGGAAATAGTAAAAATTAGGGCAGAAATAAGTAAAATAGATAAAAAAATGTAGAAAAAATTAATAATTAATATAACAAAGAGCTGGTTCTCTGAATATCAATAAAGTCTAAAAACCACTGGCTAGACTCACTAAGGAAAAAAAAAGACTTATATAAACAAAATCTGAAACGAAAGAGGAGAAATTACCAAAGACATTATAGATATACAAAAGATCATAGTAAAATATTATAAAAGATTATATGCCACCAAATATAACAACCTAGAGGAAATAGATAAATTCTTATAACTATACAATCTTCCTAGACTGAGCCACAAAGAAGTAGAGAACCTAAACAGACCTATAAGCAGGGAGAAAATAGAAACAACTATCAACACTCCACACCCAAACAAATATCCAGGACCAACCAGATGATTCCAATAATAAATTCTACTAAACATTCAAATAAGATTTGGTACCTATCCTTCTCAAAGTCTTCCAAAAAATAAAAGGAGAAGCAAAACTCCCTAACACATTTTATGAACCAAACAAACATAACCCTCATGCCAAAACCTGGCAAGGACAACACAAAAAAAGAAAACTATAGAATTTATCTCTATTAAATACAGATGAAAAGAAATCCTAAATAAAATACTAGCAAATCAAATACAGCAATACATTATAAAAATAATACATCACAATCAAGTGGGATTCATTACAGGAGCACAAGGATGGTTCAACACACAGAAATTGATCAACATAATACATCATATCAAAAAAACAAAGAACAAAAACCATATGATCCTATCAATAGATGTAGAAAAGGCATTAGATGAGATACAACATCCTTTTATGTTTAAAACACTCAATAAATTGGAATAGAAGAAAGTACCTCAACATAATAAAGGCCATATATGACAAACCATCAGCTAATATCATATTAAATGGTGAAAAAATAAAGGTCTTTCCTCAAAAATTGGAACAAGACAAAGCTACCCATTCTCACCATTGTTATAAAACATAGTTCTGAAAGTTTTAGCCAGAGCGATCAGGCAACAGAAAGAAATAAAATGCATTTATATCAGGAAAGAAGGAGTAAAGGTATCACTTTTTTTTTTAAGGTATCACTTTTTGCAGATGACATGATCCTATACATAGAAAAATTTAAAGACTCCACCAAAAGACTATTAGAAACAATGAACCAATACAGTAAAGTTGCAGGATACAAAATCAATATACAAAAGTCTACTGCTTTTTTATATGCCAACAATGAAACTTTGGAAAATGAGCTCAGAAAAACAATTCCTTTTACAATTGCAACAAAAATAAAATAAAGTACTTAAAAATCAACTTAATAAAGGACGTGAAGGAACTATATAGTAAAACCCACAAAACATTATTGAAAGAAATTGAAAAAGACACAATGAAATGGAAGAATATTTCATGTTCATGGATCAGAAAAATCAACATAGTTAAAATGGCCATATTACCCAAAGCAATATACAAATTTAATGCAATCTGCATCAAAATCCCAATGTCTTTAAAAAAATAGAACAAAAATTACCAGGTTTGCATGGAACCATGAAAAACCTCAAATAGCCAAAGCAAATCCTGATTTCAAATTGTACTACAGAACCACAACAATCAAAACAGCATGGTACTGGCAGAAAAACAGACATACAGACCAATGGAACAGAATTGATAGCCCAGAAATAAAACCACATATATATGAACAAATTGTCTTTAACAAAGGAGCCAAAAACACACAATGGAGAAAAGAAAGCCTCTTTAATAAATGGTGCTGGGAAAACTGGAAAGCCACATGCAAAAGGATGAAACTGGACTACAGTTTATCTGCCTGCACAAAAATTCAAAATGGATCAAAGACCTAAATATAAGACCTGAAACAATAAATTACATAGAAGAAAACATAGTTACTAAGCCCAGGGACCTTGGGCATAGAAAACAATTTATAAATTTGATCCCAAAAGCAAGGGAAGTAAAGGCAAAAATAAATGAACGGGACTGTATCAAACGAAAAAGCTTCTGCACAGCAAAAGAAACTGACAACAAAACAAATAGGCAGCCAAGTAAATGGGAGATTATATTGGCAAAGAACAACTCTGATAAGAGGTTAATATCTAAAATATATAAGGGACTCACAAAGGTCAGCAACAAACAAACAATCCAATTAAAAAATGGGAAGAGGACCTGATCAGACACTTCTCCCAAGAAGACATACAGATGACAAATAGGTATGTGAAAAGATGCTCATTTCACTAGCTATTCGAGAAATGCAAATTAAAACTATGAGTTACCACTTCACACGTGTTAGATTGGCTATTGTCAACAAGACAGAAAATAACAAGTGTTGGAGAGGCTGTGGAGAAAAAAGAACCCTCGTTCACTGATAGTAGGAATATAGATTAGTACAACCATTATGGAAGAAAGGATGTTGGTTCCTTAAAAAATTAAGAATAGCATTACCAAATGACACAGCAATCCTTCTACTGGGTATATACCCCCAAAACTTGAAAACATTGGTACATAAAGATACATGCACCCCCATATTCATCGCAGCATTATTTACAGTGTCCAAGGCCTGGAAACAATGAAAGTGGTCAATAGAGGATTGGGAAAAGAAGATGTGGTACATATATACAATAGAATACTACTCAACCATAAGAAACGAAGTGATGACATAGTGACGTTTACGACAATGTGGAGGGACCCTGAGAACATTATACTGAGTGAAATAAGTAAATCAGAAAAAGCTAAGAACTGTATGATTTCACAGATAGGTGGGATATAAAACTGAGACTTATGGACATAGATAAAAGTGAAGTGGTTACCGGGGGAAGGAAATGTGGAGGCGGGAGAAGGGGACTTGAGTGAATGGGGAGGGAGGTGGGGATGGGGGTGGTGGTAGGGTGGAGTTAAGCATGTAAAGAGGGACAAATATAAGGTGTCGGAAAATTATTTGACTTTGAGTGATGGGTTTACAACATAATCAACAGTTCAAACGCTATAGAAATGTTCACCTGATACCTAAGTACTTTTATTGATCAATGTCACCATGTTAAAGTCAATTTTCTAAATAAAATTTAAAAATTATTTAGAGAAAAGAAAAACTTGCTAGTCTTTTTATCTTAATGAATGACCTACCCTTGTTTTATGTTTCTCATGTGTGCTTGTCCATAGACTTGCTATTTCTCTCTCTTTCTCTTCTCTCTCTTTTTTGGTATCACTGTGAGTCAGTCTTCTTATCACTCAGCTATAGTTTCCCACAACCAGCTAAGTGGAGCCCGAGGGGGGATTTACAAGAAACTGGGAGTGATACTAGCACCCTCAATTAGATGCTCCCTTGGAAGGCAGAGCAAATAAATGCATATTAATGTGGAAAATACGTATGTATGAAGCTCTGCTCTATGAATTCAAAACAAGAAACCTCCACAAAATGGAAAGAAGCTATATACTTTTTTTCAAGTCAATAGGAATTGTCTTGCTTCCCTCCAGTTCCCAGACCTCTTCAAAGCTAATCTAATATCAATATTTCATGATTTTGGCTGAGGGCCTAGAAACCAGAATCTGAATAAAAAAGGAGCCATAACTGAGCCTGTTTCTTTGGAGTCCCTGTGCAAGAGATGTGACAAGTTCAATTTCTACAGGGTGGGAAGGGGAAGTGACAGAGCTCACATGTGCATTAATGTAAAATCAAGATTTTGAGATTGAAGTAAACCAGGTTGAGGAAATGTGAGGTTAAATTGTACCTGAAACTAGTCTCCGAACATTCAGTTTTCTCTTGAGTTAAATCATATTTAAAACTTTTATGTCACTATGTTAAATCTCTTAAGTGTGATAATGTTATTGTGGTTATGTAAGAGAATATTCTTGTTCTTAGATAAGTACATGCAGACGTTATTAGAGGTAAAGTGATGTGATTTGTGTAAGTAGCTTTCAAATGGTTTGTGTGTGAGAGAGAAATATGGCAAAATGTTGACAAATGATCAATCTAAAATAAAAGGTAAATAAACTGCTCCTTTTATCTTTTCTGTCAGTTCAATATTTTTTAAAAATCAGGAAACTACATAGGGATAAATACAACAAAAATACAGGAACTATATAAAGAGGTACAAAATAATATTTAAGGATATAAAATATAATCTGAATATATGAAAAAGTTATATATCATTATAGAAGTGAAATGCTTTTTTCTTGTTTATAGTTAAAAAAACTCACTCATTTTTATATATTTGGGAAGATATTAATTTAAATTATTAAAGAAAATGTAAGTGATTCATTCATTCATTCTTTTATTTTATATTTGCTCAATTGATACTAACTTGTCATACTGGGCCCCAGCATAGTGGCTCATATCCCCAACACCCAGTCTCCATTCCCTGCCACGTGTGGTGTTTAACAGGTAGGAAGTGAGAGTCACAGGGGTCCTGGGAAGCCATAAGAAAATGAACACCTGGTTCTTCTCAAGAATGCTGACACGTGAATTTCACTACACCAGGCTAGGAAGGAAGGGATGGACTCAGAATTTTGGGAGGAGGGTTAGGGAGTGTTATGGCTCAAGATAAAGCAAATTTTGTGTGGCTGCTTTGGGATCCTCACTTTCCAAAGATATATGAGCTTTCTCATTTCCCTTCAGTGTTAGAAAGTATTCATTCTGGAGTTTGATAAAGTGGAAGAGTGTTGAATTGCTGCTAAAAGAATTTGCTTCTTTTTTTTTTTTCTTTTTCTGAAGCTGGAAATGGGGAGAGACAGTCAGACAGACTCCCGCATGCGCCTGACCGGTATCCATCCAGCACGCCCACCAGGGGGCGATGCTCTGCCCCTCCGCGGCGTCGCTCTGTTGCGACTAGAGCCACTCTAGCGCCTGGGGCAGAGGCCAAGGACCCATTCCCAGCGCCCGGGCCATCTTTGCTCCAATGGAGCCTTGCTACGGGAGGGGAAGAGAGAGACAGAGAGGAAGGAGAGGGGGAGGGGTGGAGAAGCAAATGGGCGCTTCTCCTGTGTGCCCTGGCCGGGAATCGAACCCGGGACTTCTGCACGCCAGGCTGACGGTCTACCACTGAACCAACTGGCCAGGGCCAAGAATTTGCTTCTTGCCATTAGGTGGCTGTGCGATCTTAGGCATGTTCCTTTACCTCTCTGGGCCTCCTTTTCTAAATCTTCAAGGTTGTTTTCAGTTCCAATATTCTATTGTGCCCATTTAAGCACTAGAGGCCTCTATTTTCCCGGTGTGGTCCTTTCTTCCAGGTTAAACTCTTTAGAAAGTAACTGGGTGTCCAAGTAAGGATCTTAGGCACCAATGCTGACAGTCAGTGTTACATGTAAACTCTCTTTCAAGTCAACAGATCAGTATGAAATGATGGCTTTAAACCCTCTCCTAGGGAACTCATGGTCTTTCTCCTGGTTTCTTTTCAATCCCTCAGAGCAATGAGGTGCTGACACCTCCCTGTGTATGCACGATGGTGCTAGAAGGGGGCATTTCCTTTTTAAGAAAATAGATTTCTTTATGTTAAGTAAAATAAGTCAGACAGCGAAAGACAAATACGGTATAATCTCTCTTTTATGTGAAATCTGAAAAACAAATTCAAGCTCATAGATACAGAGAACAGATCAGTGGTTGCAGGGTTGAGGGAGGAAATGGATGGGATGTTTTTCCTTTATTTTTTCTTTGTTTTATTTTTTTAGTATAAATAAGTTTAATTAAAAATACAAATTTCCATACTATAAAGAAAATTATACAATTACTTTGTATAATGGTATTTAGAAATCTCGTTATGGCTCCTTAGTTCAAATTGTTTGGTATTTTGTAGCATTAATTCAGCTCCCAAGAGAGCAGTACCCTTTTCCTACCCATTTCTCCTTTTTCTCTAAATTGCAGATGCTGGGAAAACAGACATGAGGAAATATTTTTTTTCAGATCTTTCTTCTGTTCCTCTGCATAGAAGGTAAAATAAAAAGATGTTGGTGGGGGATGGTTCTTCAGCTAATAGGAATTGGTAGGAAGATCAATAAAGTGGAGGCTTTTTGTTTTATTTTCATTTTTGGTCATAAGGGAATATAATGTTTCTTTCTTGTGATCATTTCAACCAATTAGTTTATTTTTTTCTTTGAAAGCTAAGGTTGGACTGTGAGCTTCCCAAGAATTGGGACTATGACTTTATCTCAAGAAGACAACCTGGGTTTTGGAGTCAGACAAGTCTGGGTTTAAAGCTTCCTTTAGCTGTAACTTGACAATAACTTGACAATAACCACTATTGGACTGCTCAGCTCATTTTGGGCTCTAACTAGTGTGGATTGAGGTCCATGCCCCCGACATTCTCCCGCCACTAGTATACCTCTTCACAGAGAACAGATTTGTGACTCTTGCCCTATGGGAATATGAATGCAATGAATGCAGACAGTTATGACACATGATTTAGACCATCACTTCCAGTATTTGGCATCTGTGTTAGTAGCCCATGGAGGGCAGGGGCAGTCAGAGGGGGTTTCCTATAACCAGAGAGATGATGTTAAATGGTAGGGTTTTATGAAATGAGAGATTAGGCTAATTTTGCCCTTTTGGCATTTCTTCAAATTACACTCAAAGATGCAAATTTTTATGCAAAGTACTTCACATAAAATTAATCCCCCCAATCCTCTGGAGTTAGTAACATTATTCTTATAAGTTTTATGGGTGAGTGAACTGAGGCTCAGGGAGCTACCTATTGTAAAAATTTGAGAAGAATCCAAGTTTGAACTTAAGCTTAGGTGACTGAAGGTTCCGTTTCTTCACGAACATCACACTATACTGCAGAGCACACAGCCTCTAACCACCTCTAGCCAGACTAATTGTGAAGGTAACCCTTAATGCTCATTAATTTTTATGGCCGAGTAATATTCCATTACATATACATACCAGAAGTTTTTATTCACTCATCCATTGGCAAACCCTCAGGTGTTCACTGTTGTTAGGCTGCCCTCTAGGTATCCTGGAGGTCCCCCCAACAGTGCCTCAAAGAACAATCCCTCCCACCCCCCATGCCTGCCTGGGGCTCCTGTTTCTTCCTTAAATTTAACTAAATCTGGCATTGCCTGAGTGTGCTGGAAACTGTGCTAGCTTCCACAATTAATACAATGGCAAGTGAGAAACAGTTCCTAAGCCAGAAAGCTTGAAGTTTAGTCGAGAAAAAAGACAATCTAGAAATAAATAGAAAACATAGCAAAGAGAGATAAAAGTTTTTAAGGGAGGTGCAAAAGACTGCAAGGCACAATCACAGTGAATGAATGTGTATGATGCTTTGTAGGACGGAAAGAGGACTAAATACACAAGAATCAATACCATTATCGAGGGATTTTGTACTAAGCATTTTATATTTGTTAATTCTACTCCTCACAAAAGTCCTCTGAAGGAAATACTATTGTTCCCATTTTTGCAGATGAGAACATCAAACTACGGTTGAGAGATTCTGACAGTGGCCAGGTAGCTAGCAAATGGCAGAGCTGCATTCAGACACATCTTTCTGGCCTCCAACTCAGACTGATTTCCATTATTCCATATCATTACTTATTTTAACCCCATTGGCATAGAGTTGATTCTTTGATTCCACAAGCTGCTAAGTGAAGGGATTGGATTTGTACTCAGGTGCCCCATCCCCAAGCTTGCTTTCCTTCCTGGCACAGAGCTACTTGAGAGTGACCAGCAAAAGTCCTGGTGAAAATGTGCCTTTGGGAAGGTCTCAGAAAAATTTAGGTGTGTTTATGTGGAGAGAATGGAAAGGCCATTGCAAAGGAGAGAGCTACATGGGCTGTGGTTGAAGCAGGACAAGATGGGGTTTATCTAGGAGTTGGAGAAGATAGTATAGGCCAGGCGTGGCCAACAGTTTTTGCCCCCGGGCCAGGTTAGAAAAAAAACTTTTTTCACAGGCCAGACGAAATATTAAAATTAAAAAATGTTAAATACAAAAACAATTCATTTAAGTAAACAAAATTTTATTATGTAATTTGTTTATGAATAAATGTGAGTAAAAATTTTAATATACAATATTATTTTAATAAAAAAAATATATATTTTTTTTGTTTTTGTTTTTGTTTTTCATTTTTCCGAAGCTGGAAATGGGGAGGCAGTCAGACAGACTCCCGCATGCGCCCGACCAGGATCCACCCGGCATGCCCACCAGGGGGCGATACTTTGCCCCTCTGGGGCATCGCTCTGTTGCATCCAGAGCCATTCTAGCACCTGAGGCAGAGGCCACAGAGCTATCCCCAGCGCCCGGGCCATCTTTGCTCCAATGGAGCCTCCCTGCGGAAGGGGAAGAGAGAGACAGAGAGGAAGGAGAGGGGGAGGGGTGGAGAAGCAAATGGGCACCTCTCCTGTGTGCCCTGGCCGGGAATCGAACCCGGGACTCCTGCATGCCAGGCCGACGCTCTACCGCTGAGCCAACCGGCCAGGGCCAATAAAAATATATTTTAATAAAAATATAATTACATATCATATAAATATCCAAACTGTATTGCAATCAATTGAAACAATATTTAATTAATAAAATGAGTTTGAAGGGGTTATATCGCAAATAAAACAATAATTTCATTTTACAAACAACCTGGACACGTTTTCAGTTATCAACAGCAGCTATTGTTTATGCTACAATGACACTTGATTCAGCACACTTGACCACAAAAATAATGAATTGTTTGACCTTGGATGCACACTGGCAAACTCCACCTAAAAGAATGTGGGTTTCACATCGTTGCTATATGTCAGTTTATATCGAGTACAGAAGAGTATAAAAGTTGTAAATCTTTATAGTGGAATTTTTTTAAGTAAAGAAGTATCATGAATCCATTCGACCAATAATTAGAAGTTAACCCTAGATTAGTCACACGCAGAATTCTTTTCCGCGTATTGCTATCTTCTTAAATATATCAATTTCCAATAATCGATACTACTACTTCTGAATAGCTAAGATTTTAAAGTAGTGGAGAATATTAAAAATTTAATCACAGGCCTCATAAACTCATTACACAGGCCGGATCCAGCCTGCGGGCCATATGTTGGCCATGCCTGGTATAGGCAGTGAGTTAGAACCACACTGTGGACAGAATGCAGTGATAGAGCATTCGAGGGGTGGGAAGCTTTCACACATTCATAGAAATGATATGATCAGAGCTGCAGTGTTTTGGGGAGGAGCAAAGGTAGGCAGAGGCTGGGAAACCAGATAGGAGCCTGTCCTAATGGTGGTGATGGCATGCAGGGTGGGGAACAAAAACGTTGGAATGAGCTCTTGAACAAGGATAGAACCACAGAAGTGGAATGCAAAAAAGAGACTATTTTAAGGAGCACTCCAAAGGCAGAATCTCGAGGACTTCATTGGTTTTCTCAAGTGGAGGGAGAATTCAGGGTGACTGAGTTTTCCAGTCTGGGTGATAGTGAGATAGCACTAATGCTGACCAGAGTTAAAGCAGAAAGAGATAATCTGATCTAGATTTTTTAAAAAAGTTTAATTTTTGAGTCTGGCTGGTTATAAAGATATTGTAAGATTGCAGAAAGAGTGAGTGTTGAGTTAAGGAATGAGAATAAAGAGAGTTCGGGTCATCTACAAGGGCAACAGTTATAGGAGAAAGTCTGGAGACATCACAGAGGGCAGAGATTCTCAGACTTTAATGTGCTCAAGAATCACCTGGGAGACCTGGCATAATTACCTGACACATAGTACATATTTAATAGCACATACTTAATAGCTCTCATTTCCTTCCTAAGTAGATAATGTTTGCTTAGGGTCTTAAGATGCTGATCTAAAGAAATGAGCAATATAAGTATTTCAGAATATAGGGATGACATTTTTGTTTTGTTTGCTTATTTTAAGTAAAGAGTCATTTCTACCTTACAAATCATATCACATAGGCAATGTAATCTGTTAACTATAACACTGATTATAACCCTAAATTAAGATTAGAGATCTGCTATCCTCATTATCCAATAGTTAAGAATGCAGAATGCAGACTCTGAAGCCATGGAGTTTGGGTTTGCACTTTGCTCCCTGCAAAGGGTGATCTTGGGCAATTTACCCAAGTATTGATGTCTTGTCTCCTCCTTTGTATAAAAGAAGGGATAATAGATATAAGCACTTGATAGGGCTGTTGTTATGATATAATAACACAGCAGTTGACACCTAGTACATGTTTAATAACTGTTGGTTGTAAGTTTTATTATTGGTTAGCCCTTGTGGGAGTGGATTCAGATAGAGAAGCTGCAGGAAGAGGTGTTGCTGAGTCAGAAGGTCATGAGTGGTTTCTTGAGTCAGGAATGAAGCACAATCCCAGCCTGTGTCACAGCAGAAGCTCAGAGTTATATCCTGCATGCAACTCCATTAAACTGCCATAGGTTAAGAAGAAGAAGCCTCTTTTGAACCTTCTGGCTACCAGTTCAAATTTCCAATTTGGAGAATTATAATAATCTGTGAGAGAATTCCCCTTTCATACCAATGAGCCCATGGATTAAGCATTGTCATCACTTCCTATTCTCACTGTTGACCAAGTGTGATCTTGTAGAGGGGACATATTGTGCTCATTCTCTTGACTAGAAAAATCTTCTAAGAAACCATGTGGTCTGCAAAAGAAGCCATCTCAGGCTAACAATTTAAAAAGTCAAGTTAACAACCAAGTTTATTTCTGATCTATAATAATTCAGATAACTACCTGAGCTGATTGTTCCTTTGCTTTACCAATCAATTATTTTACTGATTTGATCAATTATTCTTCATTTTCATTGGCCCAGCTCATGCCTTCCATCTTTATCATCACCCTCAGCACTATAAAAGCTGACTTTTTTTTAGACTTTTCCATATGCCTAGATCTTTGAAATATAACCTCATTTTATCCCCACAGCATTACTTATGAGAAGGGCACTGTTTTCATTTCCATTTTGTAGATGAGGAAGCTGACATGAACTATAGGGTCATTTACCCAAAGGCACATCACAGCTTGTGTATGATTTGTAGGTGACCTAAGAGGTTAATACTCTTGTAAGCTTAGGCAGTCCATTTAAAATTGAGTAGAGAAGACAAAGATATGTAGAATAATTAAAGACTACACAAAAAATAAACAGGATGACCAGTATGGAAGACCAGATAGTTGTCATGGGGGAGACATAACCGGGGAGTTGGCAGAATTGTACTTTTTAAAATTAAATTTATTGGGGTGACATTGGTTAATAAAATTTTAAAGGTTTTTTTTTAATAGAAATGTACATTTAAAACTTATATGATCCTATTAACTAATGCCACCAATAGACATTACTTAAAAATACAAACAGGTACAAACAAACTTGTTAGAAATATTAAGCTCCAAAATAAAATGTAAAAATCTAGAGTAAGTACCTTTTATCATCCACTGTATCTTTTTATTCTTACTAAAAAAAATCTGTTCTCTCAAAAAAAATTATATATGTTCGCAGTATACAATTTGTAATTCATCATTCTTTATATTTCATTGCATGCTTACCACCCAAAGTCAAATCTCCTTCTATCACCATATATTTGACCCCCTTCACCCTTTACAACATCCCTACACCTTTTCTCTCTGGTAGCTAGCATACTGTTTGGTGCCTATGTCTCTGAGGGTTTTTTTTTGTTCGACTTGTTTTGTTTGATTTGTTGTTTTCAGTTTTATACACCACACATGGGTGAAATCATATGGTTCTTGACTTTTTCTGTGACTTATTTTGTACAGCATAATATGCTCAAGATCTATCCATGTTGTCATAAATGACAATATTCCATCATTTCTTATGGCTCAGTAGTATTCCATTGTGTATATGAACCACATCTTCTTTATCCAATCCTTTATCAGAGGACACTTTGATTGTTTCTATGTCTTGGTCACCATGAATAATGCTGTAATGAATATAGGGGTACAAATATCTTTGCAAATTAAATGTCTTCAAGTTTTTTATGTAGGTACCCAGAAGAGGAGTTGCTGGGTCATGTGGTAACTCTATTCTTAATTTCTTGAGGACCCTCCATACTGCTTTTATTAGTGGCTGTACCAGTTTACATTTCCACCAGCAGTGAATGAGGGTTCCTTTTTCTCTATAATATCTCCAACACATGTAATTACTTCTTTTGTGAATAACAGCCATTCTAACAGGTATGAGATGGTATCTCATAGTAATTTTGATTTGCATTTCTCTAATAGTTAGTGAAGTCAAACATCTTTTCATGTATCTGTTGGCTAGTTGTATGTCTTCCTGACAGATGTATCTGTGTGGTTTCTCTGCTCATTTTTTACTGAAATTTTTTTGTTGTTCTTGTTGAGTTGTGTGAGTTCTTTATATATTTTGGAAATTAACTTATTACCAGATGTGCTGTTTGTAAATATCTTCTCCCATTTAGTTGATTGCCTTTTTGTTTTGTTGGCAGTTTCTTTTCCGGTGCAGAACTTTTTAGTTTGATATAGTCCTACTAATTTATTTTTGCTTTTATTTCCCTTACCTTTGAGATCAAATTTATAAAATTCTTTCTCATACCAAGGTCCACAAGTAGACACACAGACTAGTGGAAAAGAATTGAGAGTCCAAAAATAAATCCATTGTATATGGGTAAATCATTTTCAACAAAGGAGCCAAAATAATAAAGTGAGGAAAAGAAATCCTTTTTCAATGTGGAAAGCCACATGCAAAAAATAAATAAAATAAAATAAACTGCAATTTGTTACTGTATACAAAAACTAACTCAAAATGGATCAAATACCTAAATATAAGACCTGAGAAAATAAATTACCTAGATAAAAGCATAATTAATAAACTTATGCTCAGGTAAGCTGGTATCCTGATGGATGAAGAAAAGGGAGAAAGAGAGTCCTGCTTGAGGTGCTGTGGAAAGGAAGTGGCCAGGTGAGGAGACAGAATGAGTCAAGGTCTTTACATCATATTAAGGTGAATATGGCACAGCAAATGTTCCTTTAGGAACACATAATATGTTGCTGCATTATTTTTATTTTTTTTTAGCATGAGAGAGAGAAAAGACAGACAAGAAGGGAGAGAGATGAGAAGCATCAACCCATAGTTGCAGCACCTTAGTTGTTCATTGATTGATTTCTCATACATGCCTGACTGAAGGGCTCTATCCAGCCAGTGACCTTTGGGCTCAAGCCAGTGATCATGAGGGTGTCTATGACCCCACACTCAAGCCAATGACCTCAGGGTTTCAAACCTGGGTCCTCAGCATTCCAAGCCAATGCTCTATCCACTGCACCACCACCTGGTCAAGCTGTTGCTGCATTATTAAATAGTATTCATTCTATCTGACTGAAGAAACAAATATTTTGCTTATTCAAACTAATGCTTGTTCTCTATATTCTGCATTCTAAGGAAAGAGGCCACAATTGATATCATTGATGAGAAATATGTACTTCTTCTTTGCACTTCTAGAGATTGGTATAGGAGAGAGTCAATAATTTTAGCAGGGATGTTATTGAATTTGTAGTGAGCAAAGTAAAAGCCTGAGTTGAATAGGAGTGGGAGGGTGGGTAAAGAGCCAAATGGGAAGCCTGGTGAAGAGGTGAATGAATGGAGCTGAGAGTGGTGAGGTAGGGAAGAGAAATTACATCTGTGAAGGAGGGTAGCACCTTGGTGTGAGGGCCCCTGAATTTTGACTGGAAGAGAAGATGAAGGGAGCAGAAAGGTTCCCATCAGCACTGACTCTCAGTCCCTCTCACACTGAATGCAATAGGTTGCAACATAGCTAATGTCTTGGACAATGGTTTTGGAGTGTGGGATTCACATACAAGAGATGAGTTCCACATTTGGATCTGTGTAGAGCAGTGGTTCTCAACCTTTCTAATGCCGTGACCCCACAATACAGTTCCTCATGTTGCGGTGACCCCAAACCAAAAAATAATTTTGGTGGCTACTTCATAACTGTAATTTTGCTACAGTTATGATTCAGAATGTAAATACCTGATATGCATTATGTATTTTCCAATGGCTTTAGGCGACCCCACCGGGGTCGCGACCCACAGGTTGAGAACCGCTGGTGTAGAGGGATGAGACACAAAGAGTGCTGGTGGGGGTGCCAACAGTGGCCAGGAAAGATTCTGTGTCCTGAGTGACTAGAGAATTCTGAGAGACCACTGGAATTCCCACAGCATGTAGCATAAAGGGATGCAGCTGTGAAACAAATCTCAAAGATAGAGACCTCAATTGGCACTTGACCTTTAATACATGTCAATAAAGAAATATCTTGTGAGGTTCAATTATTATTCATACAAAGTAACTGCTGCTTTGGTCTTGCTGTGCTTTCTTATATCTGCTCGCTCTAACAAAAAGTCAGTTAGAAACAGATACTCCCTGGGAGTAACTGGTACTTTCATTATTTATGGCTTAGTTTCAGGTTATATGTGGTCTCCTTCCCTTTCTCTTTTTACTGACCTCACTGGTATTTGAAAATTGGTATATGATAAAATTGTTTACACAGTGGTCAGTTTTGTGACTTCTTCTTCCACAGAGACTTATGGGTCAAAAGGAAATCCCCCAACCTCTGCTTCTTTTCCTGTGCTCCTGAAGTCTTTCCCTCATGGTCCAAGTACTTCTTCTAGTCAGTTCTCTGGTGAGCAGAGTCATGGGCATAACCTCACCCTCCACCAGTCCTGCTCTCCTAGAACAGTTCTGTGGTTGGGCTTCTCTGCTGACCTCTGCTGACAACTGATATGACAGCTCCAACCTTTTCATAACGTTCTAGAAGATCGACCAGTCCCTTCCACCTTTCCCTACCACACACACCCGAGCCTGAATTACTATTCTGAGAACTGTCGCTGCAAATTTCAAATAAGGACACATAAGTAGATGAGAATAGATCTAAAGATAGTCACAGCTCAATTCTCTAGAGAAAAACACCATTGATGTAGGTTATTATTATTTCCACTTTATAGATTAGAAAACTGAGGCTGTTTCTGCCTAGTAGGAAGGGGCAGGAGGACTAATGCTTTGCAGAGATGGGAGAAATCTGTGAGCATCTTACCTATCAATGCTCCCTAGATAGCGATGGTAGGATGAATCCTCACTCCAAACCCAGTAGCCATGATATAGCCTTTTAAGCAGAGAAAAGTCCTAACCTTATAAAGAGCACTTGGGGTATCTTTAGAACTCAACTTGTGATGAAATGAGAACCTTTTCTTCTTCATACACTCCCAGCAGTATTTACTCACCATGGCTACTTTGAAAAGTGCTCAGGAGAATGGTCAGGCTAACTGAAACAAGCCAGGTGGGAGCCTGCAACTGCAGGTGAATACAGGGGATGAGGAGAAACAGGAACAACAGGACCTACAGTACGGGCAGCACTCAGCGATTCTTGTGGCTCATCATTGGACTCTTGCTCTTCATGTAGAGACAGTTAAACTAGCCAAGGGAAGATGTGCTCAGTGGGTAAGATGGTTTTCCATTTGACCTTTTGGTTTCCATTAGCTACCTTACTTAGTTTTACTACTACCTGACAACAAATAAAACACAAAGTCACTTTGTGACTCTTTTGGTATGACTATATTTTAGATAATTTATTGGGATTTGAGGTCCCAGAGAGGAAATGAATTTAGTACAGAAAAAAAAAAAACACAATTTGATATGAGGGAGTATTGCCTGAGTATCCTATTTGTGTGACCTTGAGCAAGTTACCCTTCCTCTTTTATTGTATTTTTATTTATTTTTATTTAATTATTTATTTATTTTGTATTTTTTCAAAGTCAGAAGAGGGGAGGCAATTAGACAGACTCCGTATGTGCCTGACTGGGATCCACCCAGCATGCCCACCAGGGGATGGTGCTCTGCCCATCTGGGGCATTGCTCCATTGAAATCAGAGCCATTTTAGCACCTGAGGCGGAGGCCCTGGAGCCATCCTCAGCGCCTGGACCAACTTTGCTCCAATGGAGCCTTGGCTGTAGGAGGGGAAGAGAGAGATAAAGAGGAAGGAGGGGGGAAGGGTGGAGAAGCAGATGGTCACTTCTCCTGTGTGCCCTGGCCAGGAATCAAACCTGGGACTTCCACACGCTGGGCCAATGTTCTACTGTTGAGCCAACCAGCCAGGGCTGATTGTATTTTTCAATCTGAAAAAAAAAAAAAAAGACCAATCTCTCTTATCTCACAGAGTACCTGTAAGAATTCATCAGGTTGTGAAAGAGTCTGGGAGCTAAAAATATGTAATTTAATCTGTCAAGGATTAAAGCTACAAAGTTTAGACCTCAGGGCCTGTCAGAGGTACAGGTGGGAAATTTGACTTCAACTTTTTATTTTCTGAAAATGTGCTCACATTCAGTGATTTCTACTGCCCACTCCAGGCACTGAATGTCTAGATATCTTGTCTACTGAACTATCAAGAAAATGTCAGTAGAAATTATCCTGAGTTCTATAAAAATAGGAAGATTTTTTTATCCGCAAAGGGAGGTGTCTTTTTCTGAGCAGGTATGTAGTCACTGGATGACCAAGTTATATTTTCCTAGAGAATAATTTTTACTCTGTAATAAATCATTTTAAACATTGTTTTATATTGAAAAACACTGGACTATATCAAGGAAGTAAAATAAAGAGCTCATTATAATTTTATTTTATTTCTTTATTTACTTTTCTAACAAAGCTTTGTTATTTTTTCCTGGAAATTCCATGATAATTCTGTGACTTTTTAGTTTTTTTATAATTTTTATTGAGTTTATTGGGGTGACATTGGTTAACAAAACTATAAAGGCTTTAAGTGTACAACTCAATAAAACATCATCTGTACACTTAATTGTGTGCCCATTTTCCCCTAAAAAGTCTCTTTCTCTGTGTGTATATTCATAAATATGTAAATATAAATATATTTGTATATATGCAAATATAATTATATTTATGAATATATATATTTGTTTAATCCCTTCAACTATTTTTCCACCAGCTTCTCAACCTTCCTCTCCTCTGACAGTTGTCAGTCTGTTCTATGTATGTATACTTCTGTTGTTATTTTATTTGTTAAATTATATTGTTCATTAGATTACAAATATAAGTGAAATCATATTGTATTTGTCTTTCTGTGACTGGCTTATTTCACTTAACTTATATAATAATCTCCAGGTCCGTCCATTCTGTCACAAAAGGTATGATTTTCTTTTTTTTTTTTTTTTTTTTTGGCCTGGTAGTATTCCATTGTGTAAATGGACCACAGCTTTTTTATCCACTAATTTACTAATGGGCACTTGGGATATTTTCAGAGCTTGACTGTAGAAAATAATGCTGCAATGAACATAGGGGTGCATATATTCTTTCAAATTAGTGTTTTCAAGGTTCTTGGCTATATTCCCAGAAGGAAATTGCTAGGTCGAAATACAGTGTCATTATTAATTTTTTTGAGGTAACTCCAAACGGCTTTCCATAGTGGCTGCACCAATCTGCATTTTCACCCACAGTGTATGAGGGTTCCATTTTGTCCACATCTTGGCTAGCACTTGTTGTTCATTGATTTACTGATGAAAGTTATTCTGACAGGTGTGAGGTGATATCACATTGTAATTTTAATTTGTATCTGTCTGATGATTAGTGATGTTGAGCATCTTTTCATATGTCTATTGGCCATCTGTATGACCTCTTTAGAGAAGTGTCTATTCAGATCCTTTGCCCATTTTAATTGGATTTTTGTTTTGTTTTGTTTTGTTTTGGTGTTGAGCTGTATATGTTCTTAATATATTTTGGATACTAACCACTTTTCAGATGTATCATTGGTGAATAAGTTCTATTCAGTGAGTTGCCTTTTAATTTTTTTGATGCTTTCTTTTGCCATGCAAAACCTTTTTACTTTGATGTAGTCCATTTGTTTATTTTTTTCTTTATTTCCCTTGCTTAAGGAGATATATCAGCAAAAATATTGGTATGAGAAATGTTGGAGAATTTACTAATTTTTTTCTAGGATTTTTATGGTTTTGCAACTCATATTTAAGTCTTTAATCCATTTTGAGTTTATACTTGTGTCTGATGTAAGTTGGTGGTCTAGTTTCATTTTTTTAAATCTATCTGTTCAATTTTCCCAGCACCATTTATTGAAGAGACTGTCTATACTCCATTATATGTCCTTGCCTCTTTGGTTGAATATTAATTGACCATAAAGGTGTGGGCTTATTTCTGGGCTATTCTGTTCTATTGATCTGCATGCCCTTTCTTATGCCAGCACTGTGCTGTTTCGATTACTATGGCATTGTAGTATAGTTTGATATCAGGTAATGTGATAACTCCAACTTTGTTTTTTCTGAAGATCACGAAGGATATCCAGGGCTTTCTGTGGTTCCATTTATATTTTTGGAAAATCTGTTCTTAATCCATGAGATATGCCATTGGTATTTTATTTGAGGTACCACCACACCATCTTTCCTAATGGCTATACCAGTTTACATTCCCACCAGCAGTGAATGAGGTGGGAATTCACAGCCTCTCCAACAGTTGTTATTACTGTCTTGTTGATATCTGACTTTGGGTAATGGGAACACAACACAATCAATAGTTCAAATGCTATAGAGATGTTCACTTGAAACCTATGTACTCTTCTTGATCAATGTCACCCCATTAAATTTAATTTCAAAATAATAATAGAAAACAATTCCTTGTTTTTATATCCTAAGATCCTTAAGAGCAGCCAGAAATATACACATGATTAGTTTTTATTTTGTTCTTCAGGTTTCTACTTGTGTCAACGAGTGCTTATTACACATTTACATTATGCTCATACTTATAAGAAAATAAATATCACCCTGGATGTTTGGCTTAGTGGTAGAGCATCGGCCCAGCATGTTCATGTTCCAGGTTTGATTCCCAGCAAAGGCACACAGGAGAAGCGCCCATCTGCTTCTCCACCATTCCTCCTCTCTTTTTTCTCTTTCTCTTCCCTTCCCGCAGCCAAGGCTCCACTGGAGCAAAGTTGGCCCGAGTGCTGAGGATGGCTCCATGGCCTCTGCCTCAGGTGCTAAGATGGCTCCAATTGCAATGAAGCAATGCCCCAGATGGGCAGAGCATCGCCCCCTGGTGGGCATGTTGGGTGGATCCCAGTTGGACACATGTGAGAGTCTGTCTGACTGCCTCTTGCTTCTAACTTTGGAAAAAATACAAAAAAAAAAAAGAAAAGAAAAGAAATATTGCTGTCCTCAATGATCTTATAACCTACATGAGGACATGGGTAAAACCAATGCAAGTTTTGGTGACAACTATCTAGGTGTCAAGTGCTAATTTGTAGGGTGAGGAGATGCTAAGCTGGACAGGATAAAAAGAAATTGAAGATCCTGGTATACTATAGGGGGTCTGGGAAAACTTCAGTGAGTAAGTGAGACTAAAACAAGAACTTTAGGATTGACTATTTGTAGAGAGGCAGGGCCTTTCAAGACTGGTTTCTCAACATCAGACCCTTGGGGCCAGAAATCTCTTTGATCTGAGGGCTGCTTCATGTATTGTAGAATGTGAAGCTGTACCCCTGGCCTCCACCTACTAGATGTCAACAGCATCCATTTCCCAGTTGTGTCAGTGAAAAATCTCTGCAGATATTTCTACATATCCCTCGAAGGCACAATTTTCCCCAGATGAGAAGCACATCCTGAGTAAAAGGAACAACATACAAATTGAAGGGAGAAAGAAAGTTGATACCAGAGGTGAACTCTTGTTCAGGCCTCCCACAGGCTCTGGCTTACTAATGCCCACTGTGTCTGCAGTATAACTGATTCTACTGTTTGTTATTGATGGAAATCTAAGTTGTTTCTGATTTTCAATATGGAAGTGCCACAGTACCCACGCTTTTTTATGTTTCTGCAAACTCCTATGAGTACACCCATATAACAAACTCCTAAAAGAGGATCGCTGAGTAAAAGTATATGCACATGCTACACTTCAATAGGTATTCCTAATTTTACTCCAGAGTGTGGTACAAAGTTACATATATATGAATTATTATGAAAACCAGTGATTCTTAAAACTTAACGTCCATGAGAATCACTGGAAGCTTGTTATAAAAGCCATTGGCTCAACCCCAACTATCCAGAAATTCTGTTTGTTAGTTCTACAGTGGGATCCATATATGCTTTTTGTTTGTTATTTCAATTTTCACACAATAACTTTGACTTTTGCAATGTGAAGAATGCAGTTCTGTGAGTTTGAACATAGGTAGTAGATTTGTGTAACTACCACTATCACTATACAGAAGCATCCCCTCTTGCTGTTGAGTTACAGTCATATCCTAGCCCCAATGCAGATCCCTGGTGAACACCAGCCTTTTCTCTGTCAATGTTGATTTTTTCCTGCAAGTCTGTATTATGCTGTATGTAACCTTTTGAGAAAGGCTTCTTTCACTCAGAAGATTGCCACTGAGATTCATCCCAGGTGTTTGCTGTGTCAATAGTTGATTCTCCTAGAACCTCAGAGTAATCATGTCATGAGAGACACCCTTGATCTCCCCCCTTGAAATTTCAATAAATTGAACAACTATAACACAGTGAAAAGGACCCTGGCTGGGCTCACAGGAGCACTCGAAAAGATCCATGAGTGGAATCGACTAAAAGTGGGAAGAATTGAGAAGAGGGGAGGAAGAGAAGATGCACTGTACTCAGCTCTGGAGAAAAGAGAAGCCTAGACTATCTGGGTTTTATTATGCTGGGGTTCTGAAGAGGCAAGAAACCCGGAGTAACTGGATCTTCTACTGCTGAGAGGAGTGGAGAGATTGGGGAGAATTTGGAGGAATAGTAAACCAAAGCAGCAGCAGAATGAGGGGTCACAGTCAGTGTTCTCATGGTCTGCTGGCAGCCTGCACTTAGCACAGAGACAGAGAAAAACAAAGTGCAACACCCCTCCACCTCCCAGATCCCACCTCCTTCACCTCATGGGGTACAGAGAGTGGCCACCTCACATCTAGCCTCCAAAGTCATTATTCCCAGAAGAACAGAGATACTCTGTGTCTGGTCCCTGGGTCTGCTGAGATGAGAGGAGGAGCACCTAGAGGCCTGAGATAGCATTAATAAAGATGTAAATCCCTCAAAACATCACAGTCATCATTGCAACTGCAGCCTCACCTACATCACTGCAACAGCAACATCTCAGTGGAGGTCAGTCCAGGAATTTCTCAGAGCTAAAACTTGTAATACAGCACCACCTACTGAAAGAAAATAGAAAAACCTCTCAAAACTAAAATATTTTTTTCTATGAATTCCATTGTCTTAAATTACTATTATTTTTAAATTTTATTAAGAAAATTACATTTAAGAGGTGATCTAAGTCAATAAAAGTACAAAAGTTTCAGGTAAACATTTCTATAGTATTTGAACTGTTGATTGTATTGTGTATTCATCACCCAAAGTCAAATCATTTTCTGCCATCATATAATTGTCCCTCTTATTCCCTTTCCTTCACCCCTCAGCAACATGCCCCTCCTCTGGTAATCATTTCACTTTTATCTATGTCCATAGTCTCGATTTTATATCCCACTATGTGTGGAATTATATAGTTCTTAGCTTTTTCTGATTTACTTATTTCACTCAGTATAATGTTCTCAAGGTTCATTCATGTTATCATAAATGGCAATATGTCATCATTTCTTATGCCTGAGTAGTATTCCATTATATATATATCACATTTTTTTTATCCAATCCTCTATTGAAGGACACTTTTGTTCTTTCCATGTCTTGGCCACTGTAAATAATACTATGATGAACATGGGTTGTATGTATCTTTATATACCAATGTTTTTGAGTTTCGAAGGTAGATATCCAGTGGAGAAATTGCTGGGTCACATGATAGTTCTGTTCTTAATTTTTTGAGGTACTACCATACTGTCTTCCATATGGTTATACCAGTTTACATTCCCATCAACAGTGAATGAAGGTTCCTTTTTCTCCACAGTCTTTCCAACAGCTGTTATTACCTGTCTTGTTGATAAAAGCCAGTCTAACAAGTGTAAGGTGGTATCTCATTGTAGTTTTGATTTGCATTTCTCGAATCACTAGCGAAGATAAGCAATTTTTATGTGTCTGTTGGCCATATTTATGTCTTCTTGGGAGAAGTGTCTGTTCACCTCCTCTCTCCATTTTTTAATTGGATTGCTTGCTTGTTTGCTGCTGAGCTTTGTGAGTTCTTTGCATATTTTGGATATTAACCCTTTATCAAAGCTGTTGTTTATAAATATCATCTCCCATTTGTTTGGCTGCCTTTTTGTTGTGTTGTTGGTTTCTTTTGTTGTGCAGAAACTTTTTAGTCTGATATAGTACCATTCATTTATTTTTGCCTTTACTTCCCTTGCCTTTGGGGTCAAATTCATAAATTCTTCTCTACAACCAAGGTCCATGAGTTTAGTACTTACGTTTTCTCTATGTAATTTATTGTTTCATATTTTATATTTAGGTATTCCATTTTGAATTAATTTTTGTGCAGGGGGACAAACTTTAGTCATTTTTTTTAACATGTGGTTTTTCAATTTTCCCAGCACCATTTATCAAAGAAGGATTCTTTTCTTCATTGTGTGTTTTTGGCTTCTTGGTCAAAGATTATTTGTCCACATACATGTGGGGTTTTTTTTTACATAAATGTGGTTTTATTTCTGGGTTCTCAATTCTGTTCCATTGGTCTGTGTGTCTATTTTTCTGCCAATACTACATGTTTTGATTATAGTGGTTCTGTAGTATAATTTAAAGTCAGGTAGTGTGATACCTCTGGCTTTATTTTTTTTCTCAGGATTGCTTTGGCTATTTGGGGGATTTTAGAGTTACATTCAAATCTGGTAAATTTTTGCTTTATTTTTTTAAAAGATGACATAGGGATTTTGATGGGGATAGCATTAAATTTATATATTGCTTTGGTAATATGACCATTTTAACTATGTTGATTCTTCTAACTCATGAACATAGAATATATTTCCATTTCATTGGTTTTTTTAAATTTCTTTCAAAAACGCTCTGTAGTTTTCAGTATTTAAGTCCTTCACATCCATGTTAAGTTTATCTCTAAGCATTTTATTTTTGTTGTTGTTGCTATTGTAAGAAGAATAGTTTTTTTTAGTTCATTTTCTGATGTTTTTAATTATTGGAGTATCAGAAAGCGATAGACTTTCGTATATTGATTTGGTATCCTGTGACTTCATGTACTGGTTTATTGTTTCTAATAGTTTTTCTGTGGAGTCTATGGTTTTTTATATACAGGATCATGTCATATGCTAAAACTGATGCCCTTACTCCTTTTCTTATATGGATGCTTTTATTTCTTTCTTTAGCCTGATTGCTCTGGCTAAAATTTTCATAACTATGTTGAATAAGAGTGGAGAGAGTCAGAACCCTTGTTTATTCATGATTTTAGAGAAAACATCTTCATTTCTTTCACCATTTAGTATAATATTAGCTGATGATTTGTCATATATGATCTTTATTATGTTGAGGTACTTTTCTTTTATACCCATTTTATTAAGTGTTTTGAAGATAAAGGCATGTTGTATGTTATCAAATGCCTTTTCTGCATCTATTGATAAGATCACATAATTTACTCCATTTGTCCACTGACAGACACTTGGGCTGTTTCCAGATCTTCGCTATTGTGAACAATGCTGCCATAAACATGGAGGTGCATTTCTTCTTTTCAAACAGTGCTATGGTGTTCTTCGGGTATATTCCTAAAAGTGGTATAGCTGGGTCAAAAGGCAATTCGATTTTTAATTTTTTGAGGAATCTCCATACTGTTTTCCACAGTGGCTGCACCAGTCTGCATTCCCACCAGCAGTGCAGGAGGGTTCCCTTTTCTCCACATCCTCGCCAGCACTTATTCTGTGTTGTTTTGTTGATGAGCGCCATTCTGACTGGTGTGAGATAATATCTCATTGTGGTTTTAATTTGCATTTCTCTAATGATTAGCGATGTTGAGCATTTTTTCATATGCCTATTGGCCATCTGTATGTCCTCTTTGAAGAAGTGACTATTCATTTCTTTTGCCCATTCTTTGATTGGATTGTTTGTCTTCCTGGTATTGAGTTTTACAAGTTCTGTGTAAATTTTGGTTATTAACCCCTTATCAGACGTATTGTCAAATATATTTTCCCATTGTGTAGTTTTCTTTTTATTCTGTTCTTATTGTCTTTAGCTGTGCAGAAGCTTTTATGTTTGAAATAGTCCCATTTGTTTATCCTGTCTTTTATTTTACTTGCTCGTGGAGACAAATCAGCAAATATATTGCTGCAAGAGATGTCAGAGAGCTTTGGTACATATATACTATGGAATACTACTCAGCCATAAGAAATGATGACATTGGATTGTTTACAACAACATGGATGGACCTTGATAACATTATACTGAGCGAAATAAGTAAATCAGAAAAAACTAAGAACTATATGATTCCATACATAGGTGGGACATAAAAATGAGACTCAGAGACATGGACAAGAGTGTGGGGGTTACAGGGTGGGGAGGAGGAGAGGGAGGAGATGGGAGGAAGGGAGGGGCACAAAGAAAACCAGTTAGAAGGTGACGGAAGACAATTGGACTTTGGGTGATAGGAATGCAGCATAATCAAATGTCAAAATAACCTAGAGATGTTTTCTCTGAACATATGTACCCTGATTTATCAATGTCACCCCATTAAAATAAAAAAAGATCATATAATTTTTGTGTTTTTTTTGTTGATGTGGTATATTATGTTGATCTATTTACTCATGATGAACTATCCTTGTGCTCCTGGAATGAATCCCACTTGATTGTGATGTATTGTTTTTTTAATGCGTTGTTGTATTTAGTTTGCTAGTATTTTGTTTAGGATTTTTGCATGTATATTCATTAGGAATATTGGTCTGTAGTTTTTGTGTGTGTATGTGTTGTCCTTGCCAGGTTTTTGCATTAGTGTTATGTTGGCCTCATAAAATGTGTTAGGGAGTATTATTGTTTCTACTTTTTGAAAGACTTTGAGAAGGATAGGTATCAGATCTTTGAATGTTTGGTAGAATTTACTAGGATAGCCATCTGATCCTGGACTGTTATATTTTGGGGGGGGGGGGAGGATTGACAGTTATTTCAATTTTCTCCCTGCTTATAGGTCTATTTAGGTTTTATACTTCTTTATGACTCAGTCTAGGAACATTGTATAGGTCTATTTAGGTTTCTACTTCTTCATGACTCAATCTAGGAAGATTGTATAGTTCTAGGAATTTATCCATTTTTCCTAGATTGTTGAATTGATGACAAATGATCTTTTACAGTATTCTAGTATGATCTTTTGTATATCTATGATGTTTGTGGTAATTTCTTCTCTTTTATTTTGGGTTTTGTTTATTTAAGTTTTTTCCCTTTTTTCTTTAGTGAGTTTAGCCAAGGGTTTGTCAATTTTATTGATATTTTCAAAGATTCAGCTTTTTACTGTATTAACTTTTTTTTATAATTTTCTTTGTTCAATATTTCATTTAGTTCTGCTCTAATTTTCACTATTTCCTTTCTTTTTCTGATTTTGGGTTGCCTTTGTTCTTCTTTTTCTAGTTCTTTCAGATGAGATATTAGGTTGCTTACTTGAGATCTCTTTTTGTTTCTTGATATAAACCTGTAATGATATAAACTTCTCCCTTACTACTGCTTTTACATATAAATGAAATAGAGAACCAAAAAAACTATAAAAATACAACAGAGAGTTGGTACTTTGAAAATATCAATAAAATTGACAAATCTAAAATATAATTGAAAAACTTCTGGCTAGACTCACTAAAGAAAAAGAAGAAATAACTCATATAAAACATTCAAAATGAAAGAGAAATTACCACAGACATCATAGATGTACAAAGGATCATACTAGAACACTATGAAAGATTATATACCATCAAATAAACAATCTAGAAGAAATGAATAAATTCTTAGAACTATACAATTTTTCTATACTGAGTCATGAAGAAATAGAGAACCTAAATAGACCCATAAGCTGGGATAAAATAGAAAAAAACTCCCCCAAAATAAGAGTCCAGGAAAATGCATTTTTTGATAATATGAGAGTTTTAATTTCACCATAAAGAAATAACTATGTCATCTTGTATTTGCTGATATTTTGTTATTGTATAAAAGTCAATGCATTTTGAAAATTTTAAAATCAAATCCCAATTTTATCTCTGAAATGATTTATGGCCCTGATCACATTATCTCAGCATCCAGTTAAACTTCTTATGAGAATAATATTTCCCCTTAATCCTGGCTTCAAATTAATGAATCACAAAATGTACCCTGAGGATGTCAGATAAATTACAAATGTCCCTGAATGTGACTGTAGTTCTAAAGAATAAAAAACAGCACTTTAATTAATCATACTCTATTTCCTGTGTCACAGTTAGTCACATAGGACAAGCACATAGAACTAGGTCCCTAAAGAGATCAAGAAAACCCATGTATTCTTAATAAAAGAATGATCAGATGTATGCTGAATCATGTTGTAGTTAAAAAAGGGACTGGTTGAGAAAATTTTCTCTCTTGCTAATGTGTTTTAGAAGCTTAAAGTAAGATGAGAAAAAAGAAGCAAAGAGGAGAGAGAGGAAGGAAAACTGAACAGATGTGCAGAAAGGAAGTTACTTTTTTGAAATGTGCAATGTGTTCCACTGAGGGGCAGCTGATCTGGAAGACTAGTCACAGCGTTCTGGGGAAATTGTGCTCCACCTGTGTGTAGGAGTTGTTCATATGTGGGAATGCCCCAACATGCTCCACTTCTTAAAATTTCATAAGGTAAAAAGTACAGACAAAAATTGGGTAATTCTTTTATCTCCAGAGCTATATCAGACAATAATTTGACTCAGGAATCATATCCTGCAGTAATTATGATCTAGCTCCAAACATAGCAAGTGATATTTGTGAAGTATTTACTACATCTTGGGCATTTAAGCACAATACACATATTGATTCATTTAATCCTCACACAACTGATCCTAAAATGTGGATAATGTTATTATTCCTATTTTAAACCTCAAGAAAGCATATATCAACCAAGAAGGACTTCTTAGAGTTCACAGGGCACAAATTTATAAATAGAGTCTGGTAGCTATTGCCAACAGAGCCTTCTTACTCACTTTGTATTTCAGGGAAAATCCACAAAGGGAGCACTTAACCTTCTGTACCATGCTCCTCCCATCTTATAAAGGAGTACCTGAGATGGTATTTCAATCAATGGCTTGAGACCGGCTACATTCATTTAGAACTGGGCAGCTATCTTCTCATTTGCATCTATACTGACCATTGAAGTAGCTCCATAACAACCAATCAGAATGCACAATTCTGACCCATCTGGACTGTGTTATTTGGAGCTATCAAAATTGTGTGATTTGAATTCCTAATTTGCCTAAAGTGGACCAATCAGGAACCAAGGTGGGAATTTCCTCTGTAAAAGGCAGCCTCCTCTTTGTCTGGGGTAAGGGATGGGAGATTGCACTTTCATTTTCCACCTGAGGCTGTGTTTCCTTTATTTGCAAACTGCTTGAATAAAGTTTATCTCCTTTCCACGACTCAGATACAGGACTTTTTTTTTATACTATTTCAAAGATGGAGAAACTGAGCCCCTACAGCTTGCCAAAGTCAACCAGCTGGAAAGTAGCAGTGCTGAACTTTGAAGTTAAGCAGTCTGGCTCTAAAGCCAAAGCATACTAGTGTTGTGTGGTACTATCACTATCTCACCTAGTTTTCAGCCTTTCTCCATCATGAGATGATCAGATTCTGTACAAACATGTGCATGAATGCATGCACATACACACCCACCCACACGTGGCAACTTTCTTTGGCTTTATAGGTAACATTAACATAAATGTAATCAATCAGCATTGTTTCCCACGGGTCCTCAGTAACTTCTTATTCTAGACAGCCACCACCATCTCAAGAACAGACAGATTTATTTCCACCTTGAGTTATTGGGCTTTGTCTTTCCCTCTTCCCAGAAGGCTTGCTTCTGCCTCTCTAAATTCTACCTTCCTTAAGGCCTTGCTGCAGGCCCAGGTCTACTGAACAACTTTCTCTGTTACTTCTAGCTGGCTCTAACTCTTTGCTTCTTATCCTGGTACTCAAAGCATTCACTTCTTACCACAGCATGAACCACATTGAGCTGTACTGAAAGTTACTTGTTTCAAACAAAAGTCGCCCTGGCCGGTTGGCTCAGCGGTAGAGCGTCGGCCTAGCGTGCGGAGGACCCGGGTTCGATTCCCGGCCAGGGCACATAGGAGAAGCGCCCATTTGCTTCTCCACCCCTCCGCCGCGCTTTCCTCTCTGTCTCTCTCTTCCCCTCCCGCAGCCAAGGCTCCATTGGAGCAAAGATGGCCCGGGCGCTGGGCATGGCTCTGTGGCCTCTGCCTCAGGCGCTAGAGTGGCTCTGGTCGCAATATGGCGACGCCCAGGATGGGCAGAGCATCGCCCCCTCGGGGGCAGAGCACCGCCCCTGGTGGGCGTGCCGGGTGGATCCCGGTCGGGCGCATGCGGGAGTCTGTCTGACTGTCTCTCCCTGTTTCCAGCTTTAGAAAAATGAAAAAAGAAAAAAAAAAAAAAGAAAAAAAAAAAAAAACAAATAAAAGTCAAACTTCAAAGTTAAAGTTATTGCTTTTCCTTAAAGAACATTTTCATTGTTACATATAGCACATATATAGAAAGACATTAAAAATGTATCTTTAATATGTTATTATAAGCAAATACTGTAACCCTCAAGAAGAAGATGGGGTATGGCAGGGAGGAAAGGTGTTCCAGGTAGAAGTGACAGCAGGAACACAGGCTCTGAGGCAGGGTGGCTTGGGTGTGACAGGAGGCTGGAGTGAGTGGTTTGGACTGAACATTGTGTTCTTCCATGTGCTGGGGCTGGCTCTTCAGGCATGAGACATGGATGGTGACACAAGGTATTATGCTCAGAAGAACTCCATACTTGGTTTAATGGTGTTCTGGCACTATCTTTAATTTTTAACAATATTTATTTTATTTATTTTTTGAGAGAGAGAGAAGCAGGGAGAGAGACAAACATCAAGCTGCTCTTATATTTGTCCTGACCAGGGTTGAGATAACTAGTGAATTAATCAACCTATGTTTGTCCAGGATAGAAAGGAAAAAAGAAAGAGGAAAAACAGGAGGGCACTGGAGGAAAACAAGAAGAGAAAAGGCAAGTTATCTGCAACCATGACTAATTACATATGAAAAGAACAAAACTTTCATGCACAGCCCTCTCCAGGGTGTTCCTCCCCTGGCCGGCAAACTGCAGCTCACAAGCCACATGCAGCTCTTTGGCCCCTTGAGTGTGGCTCTTCCACAAAATACCACGTGCGGGCGCTACCTCTATAAGGAATGTGCCTACCTATATAGTTTAAGTTTAAAAAATTTGGCTCTCAAAAGAAATTTCAGTCGTTGTACTGTTGATATTTGGCTCTGTTGACTAATTAGTTTGCCAACCATCTTAGCCTAATGATGAGCGAGCCTAAGATCCTTAAGTAGTTATGTCTGTATTATGTAAGATGAATATTTATTTCAAGCTTCTAGAAAACAGATCATCAGGATATTTTGAAGGTAGTATATTTAAGTCAGGTTTAATTAAGTGGTCTATTTATAACAATGTAGCTGAGAAATAGGAAAGCCACGAAGAAAAGTAAAGTTCACTCCTGCCTGTGTGACAGAGAAGCTCTTATTCCTAAGTATATGGAGGTTTCAGAACCCAGAAAGAAAGGTGACTAGAAAGGTCCACCTAGAGAGAAAGATGGATGGCAGGACCACCCAACACCAAGACACTTGGGTCTCCTGGGAATGGGAATCTCCTGGCTGACCCCACTGGCTCCAAAAGGCAAGGCCGTTGTTCTCTGGTCAGCCTCTCTGGGGCATCAGGTAGGGTGGAAAGCAGGTCTGGAGAAGCAAAGCGAAGAAATCTGGCACAAATTTCTCAAGGAAACAGTAAGTTGCTCAAAAGGCACACACCATACTCTAAGTTCACAGCTGGCTAGAACTAGATAGGGACATAGAAATGTTTCTCATTCTTCAGCAGAGATAATAAGTTGACTGAAATGAAGCCAGGGTCACCCAAGACCAGCCCTTAAAACAAACAAACAAAATAGGTACTAGAAGAGGTTTACACTTATAAGTAGGTGGCAGAAGATGTGTGGGTGATTTGAAGGGACTTCCCCGAAATGGTGCTTTCCCTAATTCACCTTGCTTGATAGAGTAAACTCAGTGTTAGCAGCTGCTGACTCTGGAGAACCACCTTGGGGGGGGGGGGGAGCAGCAGAAGGGATGTGAAGTAACTCTTCAATACTTGATCTTTCCTAGCTACCTTTGACCCATTCCTCTTAGCTGGCAGTTCTTGGAAACACACCTTTTTCTTCACTGATCTACACTTTCCAATTAGGAGGCCCAAGGTCCCAGCAGTAAACTGTCCAGCAACAGTTTGTCCAAGCTTCCCTCCAGTTGTGGGCCAACTGGGGAGAAATAAAAACCAACAGAAGAACACCCTACATCCTTCACCCTTGGAGTACAGATCCCCCCATTCCCTGATCCTCTTTAATAGATTATTTGAACTAGAGTGAAGAAGAGGTAGACTTCAGGAAGTCTCCCCTGGAAGGAGAAGTTCAGTTTCAGAAGGAAACATGATGGTTGATAAATGGAGGAACATTTCCTCCTTCACCAATAAGCTGTCCAGTCTTATGCCTGTACCACGTAGGAACTTAGAAGCAGGAGTGCGGACACAAGAAAGAAGTAGGTAACACCTGAGTTATGAGGAGAGGCAAGGACTCAAAGCCCCAAGTTAGTGCCTTGATCAAGCCCCAAGTTTCTATGAACTAGGTGACTAAGAGATACACAGTTATAATTTCTTCTAAATACAGGTTCAATGGTGAAGAGAAATAGTGGAAGGATTCCTGAGGCACTGGCATCTGAAAGTAAGGCCATAGTCCCTTGTTGGTGTCTATGACACCCTTGCGCTGTCACTTTCCGAATCTTATAATTAAATGGGATATTAGACATCCTCTCTTCAAACTTTCAGAAATGCCATTTGTCACATTCATTGAAGCAAAAAAGCTTACAACTTTCCAAGCAACCTACTCCTTTTTAATAGCTCTTTTTAAAAAACTGTCTATTGAGGTATGATTAACATATAAAAAGCTGTGCATATTTAATGTATACAGCTTGATGAGTTTGGTTATAAGTGTGCACCCATGGCCATTATCACAGCTTATGCCATAATGTATCCATCACTTCCAAAAGTTTCCTCTTACACTTATTATTATTAGAAAGTATTAGCTGTGTTTAGTTAAATAATGGAAACACTGTCTAATGGAATATTCATGTCTAGATAAACTTTTATAGGTCAGTAAGTGGAATAAGAAAACTATAAGCTTGAGATATTTTGAATTCAGCCTCAATGAAAATTAAGGTAAGACTTGATGCCTCAAAATTTAATAGCAAGAACCACAGAAGAAGCAGTTGCTTTTGAGATTGTTATGTGCTTATTTAGCCATTAAATTTTGCTTATAAAGACAAGAGAAAATTAACAAATATTTACATATCCTTTAAGATAAAATTTAAGTTTAATTTGTATGTTTTCATTAAAAAATTTGTTTATTAGTCTTTTTAGATAAGGTCAGAAATTTATAAAAAATATTGAAAGGTTTGAATTTTTGTTCATTGTTCCACCTTGAGACCATTGATGTTTATCACAGAAATGGTATTGATTAGAGTATTGTTGTAGAAAACTATGGTGTCCACTTCAAGTTGTGATCTGTATTTGCCAGAGAAGTTTGGTCTAATATCCTAACTTTGCAATGACTAACCTGCTGATTATCAACTTGCTGATCTCTGATGTTTTTAACTTAAGTGCCAAAACACTGTATTGGCCCTTATAAGTGTTATTAACATAGCTGATGACTTTCCTTCTGGTAAAAATAGTTTATAAATAAAGAAACCACAGTATATTAACCTTATAATACAATGTAGAATCTCAATTTTCCTCAACAAGCATGAAGGCTAATATGTATATATATTTCAACATGTTTTAAAGTTAGTCAATTGTTAGTAGAAAAGCCCATATAATTTATATCACTTTTGCATTTTTAATTTATGTCTATATAGATATATAACTTCTCAGGAACTGTTGAGTATTAACATTTTTTCTAGTAAATATTTCACTTTTGTCTGCAATTTCACAATAGGCTGGAACCAAACAATACTTCAGCAGACCATATCACAATATATTAAACCATAAATAACTATTTTCTCAATAGAACTAAGTACTAATAAATATTGTCTTTGATACTAAATAGTATTAAACCAAAACAAACTGAAATTTTGGGGTTTTTTAATAACAAAAGTAGATTTTGCTGAGATTACAGTTTCACTCACTAAAAATATCATAAAAATACTCAAGGGAGATATTTTTAATGTAATTTTCATAAAGGAAATGAAAGAAACATGGAAATTGAAACAAATTTCAGTCAGGAATCACAGTACTGTGCGAATTTGCATTCTAGGTAACTTGATTACATTACATATTACATTTTTGTGATTTTTATATGCTGAGGCGTTATGACACTACAAAGCAGGGTTTTTTTTTACTTAGACCTCTATACAATGAGAAGAAATAACATCTTCTTTTATCTTAAAAACAGGAAGCTAATAAAAGTATACCAGTCCAAGTACCCAGCTCAGTAGAGGCAGCTGTTTCAGCTACAGTCATTCAAATTTCAAGCACATCACAGAGGGTGCCTCAGCTATAGCCATCCAAGTACCCCCAGCACATCACAGGAGGTGCTTCAGCTACAGTCATCCAAAAACCCGGCACAGTCACAGGAGGTGCTTCAGGTACAGCCATCAAATACCCAGCACAGTCACAGGAGGGTGCTTCAGTTACAGTCATCCAAATACCCAGCACATCACAGGAGGTGTTTCAGGTACAGTCATCCAAATACCCAGCACAGTCACAGGAGGTGCTTCAGGTACCCTCCAAGTACCCAGTACACAGAAGGAGGCTGTTTCAGGTGTACTAGTTACTAGTACCCAGTACACTAAGAGCCGACTGTGATGTTTACTAGAGTAAATGTATTAAATGCATTTTTGAATTAACATTATCAATTTATAATGGATTAATGCAAACATAAACACATTGTTAAGTCAATAAGTTTCTGTCTTGTTTACATTTTTAATGATTATTAGGATTTTTAGTCTACTAACAGAGCACTCTAGCAGTTGCTTTGCTTGATTGCTCACTATTGTTCAGCTAGCTGAGGGGCAACAAGAGAAAGGCAAGACAAAGATGAAGGCAACAACCATGACTCAGGTCATATAGTATGAATGTGAAATCAAGGTGCTGGATGAAAACTGTTTTGCTGGCTGGAGATTTGTGCATTCAACCAAGGTGTATAAAATTTTATCTCCATCAACATATATGCCTTGCAATGAGCACATCTGATTTTTTTTAAAGCCACCGTATAAGACTGAAACTATCTCCTATGTTTTTATCTTTGGGCTGGTGTCATCCTTGGTAGGTTCTGTTGTTGGTTTTCAGTGTGATTGTTCTTAAATTTAGTTATAAATCCAGTTTTTTCCTCAGAAGAGATAAATGTAACATCCACTTATTCCATTGCCACCTTGGATCCAGACCATAAGATTTTGACATTATCAGAGGCCTGGAATTGCCAGTGTATCAATGCCTCACTGAAATGGAAAAGAATTTCTTAAGAAAGATATAAAGCACAAGGCAAATAGGCAACATATGGTCAATCCTTGAGAATGTTCGCTACACACTGGAGAAGAATGTATAATCTGATGCTCTGGGATGAAACATCCTGTACTGTAAATGTCTATTATATCCATTTGGTCTAACCTGAGTGTATCATTATGGCTAATATTTTTTATTGATTTTCTATTTGTATGATTTATGTAAATCAATAAATTGTGTGTTGAAAACTCCTAGTATGATTGTGTTTTGGTCTGCTTCTATTTTTAGATCAGTTAGTAAATGTCATATATTTTGGTGCTCCCTGACTCTTTGTATATATATAAAGAAGTGTCTTCTTGATACAATGGTTTATCATTATAAAATGTCCATCTTTGTCTCTTGTTACCTTGTTGTTTTGAAGTCAGTATTGTTATATATGGCTACACCTGCTTTTCTTTGGGTATTATTTGTTTGGAGAATCATTTTCCAACTTTTCACTTTGAGTCTACTTTTGTCATTGCAGCTTAGATGTGTCTTTTGAAGGCAGCACATGGTTGAATTTTGTTTTTTGATCCAGTCTGCTACTCAGTGCCTCTTTATTGGTAAGTTCAGTCCATTTACATTTAGGGCAATTATTGATACTTGAGGATTTCCTATAGCCATTTTATGGTTTTTGTTCTTTTTTTTCCTGGTAGCTCTGTGTCTCATTTGCCTCTTCTCTTTTGTGTTTATGTCAGTTGTTTTTGTGTGGTGGTATTCCATACTTTTTCCCCTGTATTTTCTTTTTTAAGCTGTGTGTTTCAGTATTGGCATTTTTGTGGGTGGTTACCATTAGGTTATTAAGAGAAAAATGTTCATATGTACAAGAGCCCTTTGTCTTATGAATGCTTCTGCACTCCATCCTCCTTTCCTACTGCTGATCTTTATCCTCTCCCTTTTTATGTTATTGTTATCACAAATTATCCTGGTTTTCATTGTGACCTTGTTGGAGCTTTAACTTGTAGTTATAACTTGTAGAAATGTTTGTGTCTGGTTGAATAACCCCATTGAATATTTCCTGCAGTGGTGATTTTCTGGTGATAAGTTCCCTCATCATTTGTATGTCTGTAAAAATTTTTATTTCTCCTTCATATTTGAAAGATAGCTTTGATCGATACAGCATTCTTGGCTGGTAATTCTTATCTTTCAGTAATTTAAATGTGTAGGTCCACTCTCTTCTAGCTTGCAGAGTTTCTGCTGAGAAGTCTGATGATAACTTAATGAGCCTTCCTTTATATATATTCTTTTCCTTAGCTGCCTTGATAATTCTTTTTTGGTTAACAATTTTATTATGATATGCCTTGGAGAAGATCTCTTTGGATTGAGATAACTCAGTATTCTATTTGCTTATTGGATTTGAAGATCTAACTCTCCATAGGCTTGGGAAGTTCTCATCAATTATTGGTTTGAATAGGCTCCCCATTCTCTTCTTCTTCTCTTCTTCTGATATACCCATTATGCTTATATTACTCTTTCTGATGGAGTTAGACAATTCTTGAAGAGAGCTCTCATTATTTCAAATGTGGGTGTTTCACTTCTTCTTTCTGTAGCATCTCTAGTTGCCTGTCTTTGATGTCACTGATTCTTTCCTCTATCTAGCTTGTTCTGTTAGCTAAACATGCTATCTGAGTTTTCAGTTCATATATTGAGTTCTACATCTCTGTTTTTAAAGTTTCAATCTCCTTTGTGAAGTACTCATTTTGTTCATTAATTTGTTTTTTAAATGCATGAAATTGCCTCTCAGTGTTTTCTTGCATCTCACTATTTTCAGACTTCAATTTTGAATTCTCTATCGTTTAACTGCAGTGTTTCTATGTCATTGATATTTTTTCTAGAGATTTTAAATTTTCTTTCTGAATTACTTATCTGTATAGAGTAGCCATGGTATTCGATTTCTTCTTCTTTGGTGGCATTTGAGAGGAGTATTGTTAAGAACTCTTACCAAAAAAAAAAAACCCTAAAAAATGAAAAATAGAAGTTGAAAAAAATACAATGAAAAATATAAAAATTTAAAAAATAATGACAAGTAAAAAAACACAGGAACCAAAGAACAAAAACCAAAAAAACCCCACAAAAAATAAGAATAATAAATATAAAAAATAAAAAATGAATTTCAAAAGAATAAGAAAAAAAGGAGAAAAGAAAAAATGAAAAAAAATTTCAGTTTTGAGAGGTTACTATTTTCTTCCAGTAGGTATCACTATATTACAAGTTTTATCTCTGTAAAATTCCTGGGCTGACCTCCACTGAGATGTTGCTGTCTCAATGATGTAGGATGATGTCCCATTGGTGGGTCAGATGTGTTGTGAGGGTATTACAGCTTTACGGCTTTATGATTTTAGCAATGGTGATCTTAGGATTCAGGGTGGTCCTTTCCATGTTGGAGCAGATCACAGGACCAGACATGGAACACCACTGTTCTTCAGGGGAGAGAGTGACTCTGAAGAGTTAGCTGTGGGGTCTGTCTCTGTCACTATCCATACCCTGCAATGTGAAGGAGGTGGGATCTGGAAGGTTGGGGGATACACTTTGGTTTTCTCAGTCTCTGCACCAAGTATGGGCTGTGGGAAGACCATGGGAACACTAGAGGCCTAAAAGGAATGGCAAGAAATATTTAAAGTTATGCAAAACAAGAGCCTACAACCAAGACTTCTTTATCCAGCAAGATTATCATTTAAAATTAAAGGAGAAATAAAAAGCTTCCCCTACAAAAAAAGAAAACAAACTCAAAGAATTCATTACAACCAAACCAGTACTGCAGGAGATGTTAAGGGGCTTGCTTTAGAAAAAGCAATGGAAAAAAGAAATTGAGAAAAAGAGGATTGTAGATTTAAAGAATAAAATTGCAATAAATAACTACATATCAATAATAACCTTAAATGTAAATGCTTAAATCAAAAGACATAAGGTAGCTGCATGGATAAGAAAACAGGACCCATACATATGCTGTCTACAAGAGACCCACCTCAGAACAAAAGATATACATAGACAGAGTAAAGGGATGAAAAAAAATATTTCACCCAAACAAAAAGGAAAAGAATCTGGGGTAGCAATACTTATATCTGACAAAATAAATTTTAAAACAAAGGCTATAGAAAGAAATAAAGACGGTCACTACATAATGATAAAAGGAGCATTACAACAGGAAGATATAACTATTATAAATACATATGCACTTAATAGAGGAGCACATGCAAAAAAATGACACTAGACCAGCTTTTTCACAGCAAAAGACACCATTAACAAAATTAAAAGACAACCCACACAATGGGAGAACATATTTGCCAGCACATCTGATAAGGGGTTAATAACCAAAATCTACAAAAAACTTGTAAATCTCAACACCAGAAAAACAAATATTCCAATCAAAAACTGGGCAAAAGAACTGAATAGACACTTCTCTAAAGAAGACATATAGATGGCCAATGGGCATATGAAAAAATGCTCAACATCACTAATCATTAGAGAAATGCAAATTAAAACCATATTGAGATACCACCTCACACCTGTCAGAATGGCGCTCATCAACAAAACAACACATAACAAGTGCTGGCGAGGGTGCTGAGAAAAGGGCACCCTCCTGCACTGCTGGTGGGAATGCAGACTGGTCCAGCCACTGTGAAAAACAACATGGAGATTCCTCAAAAAATTAAAAATAGAACTGCCTTTTGACCCAGCTATACCACTTCTAGGAATATGTCCTAAGAATAACAAATCATCAATTCAAAATAAGAAATGCACCCCCATGTTAATTGCAGCATTATTTATAATAGGCAATATCTGGAAACAGACCAAGTGTTCATTAGTGGATGGGTGGATTAAAAGGCTGTGGTACATTTACACAATTATGTGGCCATGAGGAAGAAGGAAATCTTACCTTTAGCAACAACATGAATAGACCTGGAAACTATCATACTAAGTGAAATAAACCAGGCAGAGAAAGAAAAATATCATATGACCTCACTCATTTGAAGAATCCGATGAACAATGTGAACTGAGGAACAGAATAGAGGCAGAAACGGGATCAAAGAGACCAGAGGGAAAGCGGGCAGAGGGAAAGTAGAAGAGAAGATGGCATCAGAAAGATTAATAAAATTATATATACATAACACAGAATTATAGAGAACAGGACAGCAAATCCTGGAGGGAAGGAGGAAGGTATGGGGGGAGGGGTCATGGGGGGACCAAGGGGAACAAGGGGGTGAGGGAGATCTATTCGGTGGGACACTTGAATCTATGTAAACACAAATTAAAATTATAAATTAAAAAAATTATATGTGTTCTACATTAAAGAGAAAATAAATTCCTAACTTTACAAAAGTCTTTTTTTTAAAAGAACACCAAGAACATATGCTTTGAAATTCTGTAATTGAAAAACCCAACACCAACTTTAAAGGTTAAGAGGGCACATGAACCTAGTCACTAACCTCAACATAAGTTATTCCTTTTGTATCTATGCAGATGATGTTTCTTGCGAAAAGTTCTGGACTCCACTTTTAGTAGGTTTAGCTGTTATACATTTAAAATATTTAATTGAAAATCTTTTAAAGGTTTTAAAGTTCATGGTTGTGATCTAAGAGTGAAAATTACTAGTGCCTTCTTTGAAAGAAATGAAGTTTTAGAACATTCAGCTGGAGCATAGTAATTCCAAATATTTTTAAGAAACAAGCTCACATTTTAAAAAATATCCTTCAGGCCAATTCGTTAACTAATTAATTTGGAATTTCTTCTGAATACATGCTACTGTACATGTAAAATATATGTAGGTCTTTATAGGACTTCATAAATTTATTAAGGACTAATAAATCTAGTGAATGAATAACTGTCGAAGCCTCTGAGTTAAAACTACCCAATTCCTTTGCCAACTGAACTTGAAGTTGGCTTCAGGGTGACAGAGCTGCAAAGCTTACATGACTTCCAGAAAAATGAACATCATCTCCACCAATTATAATTATGTTTGAAATTTTAAATTTAACTATTTTTCATTTTATGGTATTTAAATAAACTTAACGTCATCTAGAAAAAAAACCTGTCGTACATATATACAATGGAATACTATGTGGCCATGAAAAAGAAGGAAATCTTACCCTTTGTGGCAACATGGATGGACCTGGAGTCTATTATTCTAAGCGAAATTAGCCAGGCAGAGAAAGAAAAATATCATATGACTTTAGTCATATGAGGAATCAATGAACAATGAAAACTGAGGAACAGAAGAGAGGCAGACAAGGGGTCAAAGAGTCCAGAGGGAAAGGGGAAGAGAGAAGGGGATCAAAGAAAGGAAAGACATTAGTGAAAGTATATAAACATAACACAGAGAAGTAGAAGGCAGGACAGTAAATCATGGAGGAAAGGGGGGAAGGCTGTGGGGGAGGGGCCAAAGTATCAAGTATCAAGGAGAACAAGGGGGGAGGGAGGGAGATATATTTGAGGATACACTTGTAACTATGTAAACACAACAAATTAAAATATAAAAAACAAAAGAAAAAGAAAAATAATTAAATCAATGCAACTTTAGTCTTATCTTGAAATCAGAAAAATCTAATTATTTTGCTGAAGTTAAGGAATACACAAATAACTATTTCCATGAATTAAGGAGTCAGTTATATGTAATTTAAATGAAGGACAAAAACAATATAATCCAAAAAAATATTTTTATATTGGTTACAGACTGCCTTTACGCCACTCTTGTATTGTTCTTTACATTACAAATTTGATTGTTTTCATTTTTAAACCATATATCTATAAATAATGTTAATGAGTTTTTTCATTATAATTCTTAGCCTTCTGATATATATCATAAGAAACACAGTTTATCCAGATTCATCTGTAAGTTAAAAATTATTTGTACTTAAGAAGTCATATCCCTAATAAAACTCGCTTATTTGAACTAAAAATAATACTATATATAATTGTGAAAAAGTTTCACTTCTATTTTTCAACTCAAAGCCCATGTTGTATGAATTGACCCAACATGTATGAATTCTCAAAATAAGAGGTGAAAAAAATTAAAGGTAAACATTTTAATTAATAAAAATATATAAGCACAAAAACCAGTTTAAAATGTCAACTCCAGATATATTTATTACCTTGCTTACCTCAAGTAAATAAAAATACCTAATGGGTTGTGGGCTTTATGTATCCTCCAGCTCTTTCAACTGCCTTCTTATAAACATAAATATATCCTTAAAAAACACAAATGATTGTTTAGATTATAAATACTAACTGAAAATGTCTACTAACTACTAAAGCAAATTCAGCATTCACATGTATCTATCATGATAAATTGAAAAGAGCCAGGAAAAAAAAAATTGTACTTGGCTGGAATTTTAAAAAAATATATCATTATATAAAAACACAAATTTCCTTATTATTTTCAAAGAAAACAGAAAATTATTTAACATGATTGTAAAGTACTGAAAGAAAAACCTCATATCAAGTTTTAAAAAATAGACCTGAATACATCACCAGTGGATTGATTTGCATCTATTATAGAATTATACACATAAAACATAATTTTGTTAACTAATGTCACCCAATAAATTCAGTAAAAATTTTTTTAAATGGCAAAAAGATAGACCCCAATACTGAATAAACTAAAATTTTTAATAACTATTATCAGAATAAAAAAAATGGAGCAATGACTGCAAGTTGATCAGGTGTGCTAGAAAAACACTATGGCAATTGCATGGCAAGAACAAAGTTTCAGAAACTTAAAATTCCAGAATAAAATCATCAAGTGAAAATGGATCACAGAACCATAGAGATTTTAAAAAGACCCTTAGAATTCCACTTGTCAGGCTACCTTACATAGTCATTTTAATTGTTTGTTTTCCCTCATTATTTCTCAATCTATACTATTACTTGCTTTTGGTTTTTGTTTTTTTTTACTACATCCCTCTTTGTACTTGGATAGAGATAGGTTCCCTGTCACTTTGAGTAAATTTTTATGGAGATAATGTTTTGAGAAAGATTGGGAAAGGTTAAAATTATAAACGGCCGTTCTGTAAAGAAGGATGTTAATCAAATCAATAAAAAAGAAGAAAAATGTTTCCCTTGTAAGTATATATTTTAAAGAAAAGAAATGTAATATGCAGATGACTAAGTAGGTTTTCAAGAAAAATATTATCAAAAGAACAGCTCTCAAAAATTCTTACTTTGATAGTAGTACTGTATAAAATGTGTTCTGCATAAATGGACTGTAGGAACCAAGTGTCAGGTTGACTCTACCTGGAGATAGAAAGATAACAGTAGCTCACTTATAATTCCTTCAATAGTCACTAACTAAACACAAAATCAGGTGTATAAAAAGTGTCTTTTGAAACACTAAACTGATAGCAGAAAGATAAGAATTAAAAAGTGTCACAATTTCTATTATTACTGCTGAAGACAAAAAAAAGATGACCTTGATGCTAATAAAAACTGAGTAAAGACTATTCCATAAATATTTAAAACACACTTTCAAAATTTTTATTTCATACATACTATTCCAATAAAATAAAAAAATTTAAAATTAAGATTCCCCCCAAAAAAGAGGATGAGAAAAAATTACTTTAAAAATTTCAGCTATAGAATAATCCAAAAAGACTAATTTAATCTCAGTTATTCAATGTTCTTCTCATAAATTGTGCTGTTATAAGTAGAATAGATCTATAGCTATTCTTTTAGGAGGACTTTTCATCACCCAAAGCCTTGAGATAGGTCATTGGTTATGTAAGCCTAAACATTCATGGAGAAGTAGAAGAAATCATGTAGCAGCAGTTTTAAGTTAGACTTCCTCTTCATGAACATGCCAACAAGACACCTAGTGAGCAAGAGCCACTGCCCAGTCAACTAAATACAATCACTAAATTAACCAATTAAGTGCCTTCAGATTAGAGGTTCACCATTAGAAAATTGAGATACACTCTTGGGTATACCAACCTCACATACCAGCCCATGTCATCTGCTTTAAGTCTCTGACCATTCTCAACTCTTACCATCCCACTTCTTTTTTTTTAATGTTTTTAAAGTTATTATTTTTAAAAAATTAATTTTAATAAGGTGATATTGATAAATCAGGGTACATATGTTCAGAGAAAACATCTCTAGGTTACTTTGACATTTGATTATGCTGCATTCCCATCACCCAAAGTCCAACTGTCTTCCTTCACCTTCTACCTGGTTTTCTTTGTGCCCCTCCCCTCCCCCAACACCCTCCTTCTCCTCCCCCCTACCCTGTAACCCTCACACTATTGTCCTTGTCTCTGGATCTCATTTTTAGGTCCCATTTATGTATGGAATCATATAGTTCTTAGTTTTATCTGATTTACTTATTTCACTCAGTATAATGTTATCAAGGTCCATCCATGTTGTTGTAAATGATCTGATGTCATCATTTCTTATGGCTGAGTAGTATTCCATAGTATATATGTACCAAAGCTTTTTAATCTACTCATCCACTGACGGACACTTGGGCTGTATCCAGATCTTTGCTATTGTGAACAATGCTGCCATAAACATGGAGGTGCATTTCTTCTTTTCAAACAGTGCTATGGTGTTCTTGGGGTATATTCCTAAAAGTGGTATAGCTGGGTCAAAAGGCAGTTCAATTTTTACTTTCTTGAGGAATCTCCATACTGTTTTCCACAGTGGCTGCACCAGCCTGCATTCCCACCAGCAGTGCATGAGGGTTCCCTTTTCTCCACACCCTCACCAGCACTTATTCTGTGTTGTTTTGTTGATGAGCACCATTCTGACTGGTGTGAGGTGATATTTCATTGTGGTTTTAATTTGTTTGCATTTCTTTAATGATTAGTGATGTTGAGCATTTTTTCATATGCCTATTGGCCATCTGTATGTCCTCTTTGGAGAAGTGTTTATTCATTTCTTTCACCCACTTTTTGATTGGAATGTTCGTCTTCCTGGTATTGAGTTTTAAAAGTTCTTTATAAATTTTGTTTATTAACCCCTTATCAGACATATTGTCATATATATTCTCTCATTGTATAATTTGCCTTTTTATTCTGTTCTTATTGTCTTTAGCTGTGCAGAAGCTTTTTAGTTTGATAAAGTCCCATTTGTTTATCCTATCTTTTGTTTCACTTGCCTGTGGAGACAAATCGGCAAGCATATTGCTGCGACAGATGTCAAAGAGCTTACTGCCTATCTTTTCTTCTAAGATGCTTATGGTTTTACAGCTTACATTTAAATTTCTTATCCATTTTGAGTTTATTTTTGTGAATGGTGTAAGTTAGTGGTCTAGTTTTATTTTTTTTCAGGCAGCTGTCCAATTTTCCCAACACCATTTGTTGAAGAGGCTGTCTTTACTCCAATGTATGCGCTTACCTCCTTTGTCAAATATCAGTTGTCCATAAAAGTGTGGATTTATTTCTGGGTTCTCAGTTCTGTTCCATTGATCTATATGCCTGTTCTTATGCCAGTACCAGGCTGTCTTGAGTACAATGGCCTAATAGTATAACTTGATATCCGGAAGTGTAATAACTCCCACTTTATTCTTCCTTTTCAAGATTGCTGAGGCTATTTATTTTCTCTTTTGGTTCCATATAAATTTTTGGAATATGTGTTCTATATCTTTGAAATAAGTCATTGGTACCTTAATTGGTATTGCACTGAATTTATAAATTGCTTTGGGTAATATAGACATTTTAATGCTGTTTATTCTTCCTAACCATGAGCACGGTATATGCTTCACCTTGTTTGTATCTTCCCTGATTTCTTTAATCAATGTTTTATAATTTTCCAAGTACAAGCCTTTAATCTCCCTGGTTAAATTTAGTCCTAGGTACTTTCTTTTTTTTGGTTGCAATGGTAAAGGGGATTGCTTCCTTAATTTCTCTTTCTGACAGTTCATTGTTAGTGTATAAAAATGCTTCTGATTTCTGAGTATTGATTTTATATCCTGCCACCTTGCTGAATTCATTTATAAGGTCTAGTAATTTTTTGACTGTGACTTTAGGGTTTTCTATAAACAATATTATATCATTTGCAAATAATGATAGTTTTACTTCTTCTTTTCCAATTTGGATGCCTTTTATTTCTTTTTCTTGTCTGATTGCTGTGGCTAGGACTTCCAGAACTATGTTGAATAAGAGTGGTGAAAGGGGTCGCCTCTGCCTTGTTCCTGATCATAAGGGGTTGCTTTTAATTTTTGCCAATTGAGTATGATGTTGGCTGTGGGTTTGTCATAGATGGCCTATATCATGTTGAGGTATGTTCCCTGTATTCCTAGTTTGCTGAGAGTTTTGATCATAAATGGGTGCTGGATTTTATCAAATGCTTTTTCTGCATCTATTGAAATTATCATGTGATTTTTCTCCTTCCTTTTGTTTATGTGATGAATCACATTGATTGATTTGCGAATATTGTACCAGCCTCGCCTCCCTAGAATAAATCCCACTTGATTATGGGGTATGATTTTTTTCATATACTGCTGGACCTGGTCTGCTAATATTTTGTTGAGGATTTTAGCATCTAAATTCATCAGGGATATTGGCCTATAATTTTCTTTGTTAATGTTGTCCTTGCCTGGTTTTGGAATCAGAATTATACTTGCCTCATAAAAGGAGTTTGGAAGTCTTCCTTTCTCTTGAATTTTTTGAAACAGCTTGAGAAGAATAGCAGTTAGTTCTTTGAATATTTGGTAGAATTCACTTGTGAAGCCATCAGGCCCAGGACTTTTCTTTTTTGGAAGTTTTTTGATAACTATTTCAATCTCATTTGTTGTAATTGGACTGTTTAGGTTTTCTGATTCTTCCAGATTAATTTTTGGAAGATTATATGTTTCAAGGAATTGGTCCATTTCATCTAGGTTGTCTAGTTTTTTGGCATATAGTTCTTCATAGTATTTTCTTACAATATTTTGTATTTCTGTTGTGTCAGTTGTTATTTCTCCACTCTCATTTCTAATTTTATTTATTTGAGTCCTCTCTCTTATATTCTTGGTGAGTCTGGTTAAAGGTTCATCAACCTTGTTTACCTTTTCAAAGAACCAGCTTCAGGTTTTATTGATCCTCTGTACTGTTTCTTTAGCCTCTATGTCATTTATTTCTGCTCTGATCTTTATTATTTCCTTCCTTCTACTAGCTCTGGGCTTTACTTGCTGTTCTTTTTCTAGTTCTTTTAGATGCAGTGTCAAATTCTTTATTTGAGCTTTTTCTAGCTTCTTGAGGTATGCCTGTAATGCTATAAACTTCCCTCTCAGGACTGCTTTTGCTGTGCCCCATAAAATTTGAGTTGATGTATGCTCATTATCGTTCATTTCTATGAATTTTTAAATTTCTTCTTTGATCTCATTATTACCCCATTCATTATTTAATAACATGCTATTTAGTTTCCAAGTGTTTGATTATTTTTCCGTTTTTTTGTTGTGGTTGGTTTCTAGTTTCATGTCATTGTGATCAGAGAAACTGCTCGATATGATTTCAATCTTCTTAAATTCGTTGAGACCGCTTTTGTGCCCTAACATGTGGTCTATCCTAGAGAATGTACCATGAGCACTTCAAAAGAATGTATATTCTGCTGCTTTAGGGTTAAAGGTTCTGAAGATATCTATTAAATCAAGTCGATCTAGTGTGTCCTTTAAGTTTGCTGTTTCTTTGTTAATTTTCTTTCTTGAGGATCTATCTAGTGATGTTAGTGGGGTATTGAAATTCCCTACTATTATAGTATTGCTCTTGATCTCGCCCTTTAAATCCATCAAAATGTGCTTTATATATTTAGGTGCTCCTATATTAGGTGCGTAGATATTTATAATGGTTATATCTTCCTGTTGGATTGCTCCCTTAATCATTATGTAGTAACCTTCTTTATCTTCTACTATAGCCTTTGTTTTAAAGTTCATTTTTTCTGATATAAGTATTGCTACACCAGGTTTTTTTTCTTTTCCATTTGTGTGAAATATTTTTTTCCATCCTATTATCTTCAGTCTATGTGCATCTTTTGTTTTAAGGTGTGTCTCTTGTAGACAGCATGTGTATGGGTCCTGTTTTCTTATCCATGCCACTACCTTATGTCTTTTGATCAGATCATTTAATCCATTCACATTTAAGGTTATTATTGATATGTAGTTGTTTATTGCCATTTTATTCTTTAAAACTATATTCCTCTTTTGCCATATTATTTTTCTCCTTTGATCTGTTTACAACAGGCCCCTTAGAATTTCTTGCAGCCTTGGTTTGGTTGTAGTGAATTCCTTGAGGTTTTTTTTTGTGTGTGTGGATAGCTTTTTATTTCTCTTTCAATTTTAAATGATAGCCATGCAGGATAAAGTAGTCTTGGATATAGGCCAGGGGCCCCCAAACTACGGCCCGTGGGCCACATGCGGCCCCCTGAGGCCATTTATCCGGCCCCCGCCGCACTTCTGGAAGGGCACCTCTTTCATTGGTGGTCAGTGAGAGGAGCATAGTTCCCATTGAAATGTTGGTCAGTTTGTTGATTTAAATTTACTTGTTCTTTATTTTAAATATTTTATTTATTCCCGTTTTGTTTTTTTACTTTAAAATAAGATATGTGCAGTGTGCATAGGAATTTATTCATAGTTTTTTTTATAGTCCGGCCCTCCAATGGTCTGAGGGACAGTGAACTGGGCCCCTGTGTAAAAAGTTTGGGGACCCCTGATGTAGGCTTTTGTTCTGCATTACTTTGAATACTTCTTGCCATTCCCTTCTGACCTCAAGTGTTTCTGTTGAGAAGTCAGAAGCCATCCTTATGGGGACGCCTTTGTAGGTAATAGCCTTTTTTTCTCTAGCAGCTGTTAATATTTTCTTTTTATCACTTAGCTTTGGTGTTTTAATTATGATGGGTCTTGGTGTAGATTTCTTTGGGTTTTTCTTTTATGGAGTTCTCTATGCTTCTTGAACTTTTGAAATGTTTTCCTGCCTCAATTGAGAGAAGTTTTCAGCTATGATATGTTTGAACAAAGTCTCTATCCCTTGTTCTTTCTCTTCTTCTTCAGGAACCCCTATGATGCGGATGTTATTTCTCTTCATGTTGTCACAGAGCTTTCTTAGAGTTTCCTCAGACTTTTTGAGTCTCTTTTCTTTTTTCTGCTCTGCTTCCATGCCTTTATTTATCTTGTCCTCTAACTTGCTGATTCAATTCTCATCTTCATTTATCTTGTCCTCTAACTTGCTGATTCAATTCTCATCTTCATCCATCCTGCTTTTAAGTCCTTCTATTGTGTTCTTCATTTCTGATATTTTATTTGTCATTTCTGACTGATTCTTTTTTATTATTTCAATGTCCTTTTTTATATTTGTTATCTCTTTATTTGGGTGTTCATAATGACCATCTATTGTTGTTCTAAGATCTTTGAGCATCCTAACAATCATTATTTTAAACTCTGCATCTGGTAATTTGGATATATCTGACTCATTTAGGTCCTTTTCTGAGGATTTCTCTTGATTCATTTGTGTTGCATTTCTCTGACCTCTCATTTTGTCTGTGTAAAAGTAGGTTTTGGCCACTGGAGTCCAATGGGTGTCGCCTCTGTGTTCTCTTAGTGTGATCTCTATGCAGGCCCAGCACCCCCTCTGCTGTTGCTGCCTAGGGCATTCAGGTATGGGCGTTACTGGTGCCTGACCACTGGGGCTGTTGCTGTGGTTTCCGCCTCTCTTTCATGGGAGTGGCTGTGATCACATGCTTGGGTGTACAAGCCTCGGTGGCCATGGCCTTTGCCCCACCCCTGCAGGTGGCATTATGCTCGGCCTTGAGGGCAGGGGTGAGCACCTTTGCTCAGCTGTGAGTCTCCACCTGTTTCCCGGCTTTCGCCTAGCCCCTCAGGAGAAGCCCTCTCCGCAAGACGGCTGCAAGCCTTGGCTCTACGGGCCGGGCAGGACTGCATGCCCACACTCAGCTCAGTAGCGGAACTTCGCCTGTTCTGGGCTTTTGGCTGCACCCTCACGGGAGGAGCCGGCTCCCAAGTCAGGCTACCAGCCTAAGTGCCATAAGTGCGGCAAAGCTATGCTCCTGCACCCTTGCTCAAGGGCAGGTCTCCACCCCTTCTGAGGTTCCCACCCTTCTCCCGCAGGCTGAATTGCAGGTGGCCAGCAGCTGGGTTTGACCACTTTTGCACGTCCCCTCCTCCCCAGCTGGGCAAGTCTGAACTCACAGCTGGGCCTCAGTGGTGGCCAGCTGGCTTCTGCCCTTGCCGACAGATCTGTGCTTCTGCATTCCACTGCCACTCGCCCTCGGGCGAGCCCTCAGCCGTATGGGTGGGGATGCTGTAGCTCATACCCTGAGACTCACTACTCTAGCCCCGAAAGCTCCCTGCTTCTAAGCGACTCTACTGAGTGCCGCAGGAGAGCTTGTTTGGCTGGTGTCCTGCTTGCCTTTGCTGGTATTGCTGTTTCCAGGGGAAATATTCACTTCAGATTAGGGGAGTGACTCATCCCAGAGGTTAGGGTGGCTGTCTTTCAAAATGTTTCTCCCTGTGTCTCCTAGATTATACTCTCTTCCTGCTACTCTGGTTCTGTCCTCTCTCTCCATCCCCTGGAGCTTGGGGTGAGTGGTTGTGAGAGAGGTTTTCTGCGCGGTCCCTTTAAGAAGAATCCTGGGTCTGAGAAATCTGTCTCTTTCTCACAAACAGTATCCTGTCTTGTTTCCAGCTAAATACTGACCATACACCTCTTCTAGGCTCTGGGGCTGCAGGCTGGGTTTTTTTCCTGGGACTTAGGACCCCCCACCCCCGCTAAACTCACTTCCTGCCACGCGAGTCTCTCCCGGTTGCCATTTGCTCCGGGAAGCTGGGCAGCCCTCTCCACGTTTCCACTTTTCCTACCAGTCTCAGTGTGGCTTCTTCAGTGTTCCTAGTTTGAAGAGTCCTCTCATTTTCCCATTCCACTTCTAAATGACATATATTGTCTCCTGCTGCCCCCATCCTGATATTTTTTTTACCAATTAAAATGTAAAATGAGCTGGCCAAGTTGAGTCTTCTATACGAACATTTTGGCAGCCTTGCTCACATGAGCAGTTTTCTCACCCCAGTTATCAAGATGCAGCAACATGAGATCAAGAACCAAGTTCAAGTTGTTTTCACCACGGCAATACCAGTGCCTAATCACATTAATATCTGTTAAATAAAATAAAACTAAATGGTCTGCCATTTCTTTTCACTCTGGGTGTTAATAATCATCTTATGGATGTGTTCGCTAAGCCATAGTTATCACAATTTTTTGTTGTTGGGATTTTTTTCTAATGTTTTTGCTAACCTCCCTTATTCAATATACTTTTTCACAACTTTAATTATTTCATGCTTTCTAGCAGCTAGATTCACCATATTATGACATTTCATCTCTCATCTTTTAAAGGTATTTTTATTCACATGGCATTACTTCCTAATATGTAATGAAACACGAGGTTTCTTTCCTACCTTTTCATTAAAATTTTGTTCACAGTATAATCTTCATAACAATTCACATCATACTTTCCCTTAAATGAATTGCAATTCATATAAACTCAGGCTTATGCTACATAGTGTCTTTTAAATAATGAACATTGTCTTCAACATAAACTTTCAAAGCAGAAAAGGAAGTGGTCCCCAACTGATACTAAATTAGAAGGAATGATGACATAAAAAGCGTAAGAAATTTTGAAGATCAGAAATTGTTTTTATAAAGGTAAGGAACAAATTGGGTTGAGATTGTTGTGAGTTCTAAAGAAAACAGAAGTTTAACCAGCAATTGCTACAGCTAATGTCAGAGGATCCAAAGAAATTATGACCTAGATACTTTAATTCCTATTTTAGTTAGAAAAATACATTAAACATCAGTCAGTATTGGCAGTTCTCTAAGTCAGTACTTGCATTCAGTTTGTCAGGGAATGTGCAAGGAGCTTTCGGAGATACCTGGTGCTGAACCTTTATCAGGATGCTTGAGAAAACATCTGAAGCAAGATGTGAAGCCAGGTATATGTAAAGTGCCTTTTCTTCCTCAGAGTCCTGGTCCAAAGCCATGAGTTTACACAACCACCTGTACAAACATAAAATAATCAAATCATGAAGCCTTCCATGTAAAATTACAGGTATTTGCAATAAAAATCCATTTTATTACAAACATTGGCTTCCAATAAATCAGCTTTCATTTTTCCCCCTGACAGTGTCTGTCAGAGAGAACTAGATGCTTATAAAACCATAGGGTAAATACATTTTCTTTATAAGATTAAGTAAAATAGTTTTTATTTACCCATTTTACCTGCTAGCCAGATTTTTAAAGTTACAACTAGCCTTACATAGTACTTTTCAGTCTTATTGTTACAACTGGACTAAAAAGAACTATGTCTTTCTTAAAAACAGCATCATTTTTTAAACAACATATCTAACTATTTTATTAGGAGAAAAAGTATACCTCTAAAAGAAAAACCATAAGATGACATTTTATTTTTTCTTCTAAGCCATAAACCACTCAAATACACTGATCAATATATTCAGGTTAAAAAGAACATATAAACATTCAAGAAAGAGTGATTAAGATGTATCCCTACACATTAAAAAGCTATCAGGAAGAGACTATCATAGCAACCAACAAAATATTTCTTGTGCCACAGCAAAAGAGAACATGGTACAGATAATGCCTTAGTAGGACTCAATGTCATGTATAGAATGAACAGAAAGAATTTACAGAAAATGGTCCCCTTTTCAAAAACATTTACATAAAAGAAGTGGAATAAAAACAAGAATGTTGATAAACAGTGTAGTTTGAATTCTGCAAAGAGCTTTCTCTAATTTCAGTGTTAGTCGTCACAGTGAACTCTCAGTTAAGTACTATCCCCACTTTAAATGAGACCACAAAATAATTAAACAGGGACAAGATTGGTGACCATCTGGTTGGCATCCACTAGGTGGTGCTGCAAATACGAATCAACCATAGGGCTGGCCACCTAGTACCACTGTCTATGACTTGGTCCCAGAGACATAATGCAAGTATTACTCTGCTGAAGAGGTAGACTTGTGGGTAATAAATTGTCCCATGTCTTACTGAATTCTCAGAGCAGCTGTGTGAGTGTTTTTCACAGAGCAGACCCTCAGTTCTATTATACTGAATATGAATATCAGCTGCCAGAACCAACAGTAAACTAATCTTTCCAGTCTAACACTACAGTTAGAGGATATGATGTCCAGGACTACTCTCATAACTTTTTAATTGTATTACTTTTAAGATATATGCTTTGATGGTGTATATGAAAAGAAAGAAAAAAAGAAAAGATCTAGAAGCAGATAATTGTTTCTTTCTCTGAAATCTTGTTACAGAAGTGTGAGAGATTAAAAATATTTTGAGCCTGGCCTGTGGTGGTGCAGTAGATAAAGCCTTGACCTGGAATGCTGAGGACTCTGGTTTGAAACCTGGGGCTTGCCTGGTCAAGGCATATGTGAGAACCAATTACGAGTTGATGCTTCCTGCTCCACCTCCTCCACCTTTCTCTAACTCTCTCCTCTCTCTATCTCTAAAAATTAAAAAAAATAAAAGTAACTTGCCCCTCCATAATTTATAACTACATATTAATTTATAAGAATTCACTTAATCTAATTAATAAAAAGCACTTTATTAAACATTTCCCAATTTTTAAATGTTATTTTCATTTAAAAAAATTTTTATTGATTTTTTTAGAGAGAAAAAGGAAGAGAGTGAGAAAGAGACAGGGACATCGATTTGTTCCTGTATATGCCCTGACTTGAGATTGAACTGGAAACCTCTGTGCTTCAGGACAATGCTCTAACAAACTGAGTTCTATGCAGCCAGAGAAGAATGTTACTTTCAGTTTTATTTCTACTACTGGGAAGCTAGTAGAAACTAACCCTCCAACTACAAAAAGTATAAATGACAGAAAATTATGTCCAAAATAAGCATATTCTTAAAGCACCACAAATGACTCAGATCAGAGACTAAGAATGTAGGAACCCAGAAAGGGAAGTGGGACATGGGAGCATTATACTCCTTTTTGCCCTGAAGACATTTACCAACCCTGACAAATCTAGAGTTCATGTTTGGTGGTTTTATTGGGCACAGAAAATACATGTAAATTTGAATCTGTCAAGGTAGAATGTCAAATAACAGACTCTCATGACAGTAATGGGAACATTACCTATCCCCAAAAGGATAATACTTGCGAACTAGAAAATAAACTAGAAATCCATGTGGCCATGTCCCCAAAACCATCCATAGGATATAGTAGAGAAGGCTGCCCTTGTACTAAGCAGAGTACAGTAATAATATATGCAAGGGAGGTGTAGCTAATTAGTGTTGGCATGCACATTACTGAGGTTTTCATTAGCTAAACAGTCCAGAGAACCTCAACACATGAACTCAGTGACCCCTGACTGACAGTATTCTTATGCACCTAATATCACTAATTCCAAGTGGTGCCTATAGGAGAGCACCTTCATTCTATGCCTCAAAGAATTCCCACTATGATGTTTCTAAAACAATCAGCGTTATCGAGTAAAGATAACCAAGTACCTAAGGAAACAAGACACTATGAGCAAGAACCAACAGAAATACCAGACCCTAGAACAGACCCACAAAGACTTCAGTTATTATAATTATCAAATAGATTAAGAAACTATGATAGTTATAATTTTAAAGAAACAAAAGAAAGTCTAAAATATCGACAAAGAATATATATATATATATATTTTAGCCTGACCAGGCGGCGGCGCAGTGGATAGAGCGTCGGACTGTCTCTGTTAAAAAAAAAAAAAAAGAATATATATATATATATGGCAAACTGACACATGCAGCGCCTCATTTGGATGTGTCTGGAATCTTGGAAGCTTGACTACCATACATTCTCCTACAAATGGAGCTTGAGACTTGTTTGGAGGTTCTAGCAGGGGAGCGCAGCTACTCGTATACCCTTGACCGAAGAATGGTCCTCTCCTCTATCGGGGAAGGTCATCCTCTTCGACCGAGCGCGCAGCTTCGGGAGGGATGCTCCCTGGCTGAGAGTGCCAGAGCTAGGAAGAGGCATCCATATAACTACTAGCTGTGAAAAGTAGTGGTATTTCTGCCCATCAGAAAGACAAGAATCTACTAGAAACATAGGTACCCCTTTCAAGGGCCAATGCACAAAAGTTTATTTGCAGCCACTCACCCTGTGTTCCAGTAGAGTGAGGGTGAGTGGACCAGAGTCATGTGAAGGGATTCTGTGGTTTGTGGCTCTGGGGAGACAGCTGAAGGATCAGCCACTAGGATTCCTGTGCTGAGTCATTTTCTCATACCACAAGCACCACCTTTATTGGGTGGAACACTCCCCTCCATGTGGCATCAGCCTGGGAAAAGCAGTAGCGCTACTCTTTGGACTCCCTCTATCCTCACCCTGTGAACTTATCCCTTGATGAGCAGTCAGCTGCTATGGCCAAGGTGTAGAGGTCTGAGCAGACTCAGGGGTGTCAGTGACTGAGTTGTGTGGTTTCAGTTTAAGGACTTTTTCCCCATAAATCTGACAGGTGCTTTCTCCTCATAAAAATCCACTAAAACCACCCTCCAAGCTTTTAGCAGACCTACCCTCTGAGCTCCACTGGAGGCCCCAGGAACCTAACCCCTACTGGCTCTGCCCTGCTGAGGGCAGGGCAAAATCTGGGACAAGACTGAAGGGTGTGGTTCTGGGCAGCCCCCACCCCCCACATCTTTCCTAAAGCCTGACCAATACCTCCACCTCATGAGAGATTCACTAGCTCCATCTTCCCAACTTCTGGAAGCCCTCCCCTGCTGAGCTCCACTTGCTTTCAACCAAATATGGGCAGGCTTAGCTGTGTGGCTCTAGAGAACAAGGGCTATTTATTCCTCACATGTGACTGGTGTACATGAAAAAATCTTGATCTGTCTGGGCCTGAGAAACTACGCTGTCTTTACCCTGAGGATTTTCTGAGCCTCCACCCTAACACAAAGGTATGCATATACCTAGCAGGTGGCAGCTAGACTTGGTACACTGGGGATATTTTGTGAGTGGCCTCAGACATAACACTGGCATTGAGTTTGAAACTGTTTCAGTCTGATGAAGACCAATCAGCCCTATCTAGTGACTTACTGAGAACCTACTTCATGCAACTCAAGTATAGCCAGAGGGTTTTTTAGTGACTGAACATAACAGGCAGCTGGCAGTTGGAGGCAGGCAAAGGTAGAGCTTGGGATGCCTTGAGAGTTTTGATGACCTGCCCCTGGGCTCAGTGCTGGTAAAAACCTACCTTGGTGCACAACTTGGTCCTTCCTCCGTGCACCCAGGCTTAGAAGAGATAGCCAAAAACTATGGATCAATTATAGCTCCAAACCGGTTATCCAAGGAGTAACAAACAGCCTTTTCTATTGGCCTTCATCAAAGTCCCTCCCAAGAAGCTCAGAACCAACACACCCAGTGGCCAGCTTCAGACAATATCAGAGCAATATCCAGTAAGTGTCACAAGTGGCATATGCAGTGGGAGCCCTCAACAGGAACCAAAATCTGCTGAGGAAATTCTGCTTCATGTGGTCAACACCTTCCACAGCAAATTATATCTTGTGGTTGGGGTTGAGGTTTACAGTCAGCAAGCCTAAAGTCAATCCCACAAATAAATTAGCCAATAGCAAACAAAACTCAATTATACCAGGACAGCCCACATAATCCACACAAGGGACATTCCTGGAGCACCCAGTTTAGGTGATCAAGGACACTGCACCACTGGACTCCAAAGGACATCTACTACATAATGGCCACTCCACAGACTGGAAATCATAGCAGATCTATCCAATATATAGAAACAAATACAATGAGGCAGCCAAAATGGAGGAACAAAAAAACAGGCCCCACAAAAGGACAGGAAAAATCTCTGGAAAAAAGAGCTAAATGAAATGGAGGCAAGCAATTTATCATTAAAATAATGTTATAAGGATGCTTAACAGCATAATAAAGGGCATAGCCACCATAAAAAAAAAAATAAAAAGACCAGTCAGAAGTGAAAAATATAGTGGGAGGAATAAACAGTAGGTTAGAGCAGTGATCCCCAACCCCCAGGCCGCGGACTGGTACCGGTCCGTGGGCCATTTGGTACTGGTCTGCAGAGAAAGAATAAATAACTTACACTATTTCTGTTTTATTTATATTTAACTCTGAACAATGTTTCATTCTTAAAAAGTGACCAGATTCCCTCTGTTACATCCGTCTAAGACTCACTCTTTTTTTTTTTTTTTTGTATTTTTCTGAAGCTGGAAATGGGGAGAGACAGTCAGACAGACTCCCGCATGTGCCCAACCGGGATCCACCCAGCACACCCACCAGGGGGCAATGCTCTGCCCACCAGGGGGCGATGCTCTGCCCCTCCGGGGCGTCGCTCTGTTGCGACCAGAGCCACTCTAGCGCCTGGGGCAGAGACCAAGGAGCCATCCCCAGTGCCCGGCCATCTTTACTCCAATGGAGCCTTGGCTGCAGGAGGGGAAGAGAGAGACAGAGAGGAAGGAGAGGGGGAGGAGTGGAGAAGCAGATGGGCGCTTCTCCTGTGTGCCCTGGCCGGGACTCAAACCCAGGACTTCTGCACACCAGGCTGACGCTCTACCACTGAGCCAAACGGCCAGGGCCCTAAGACTCACTCTTGAAGCTTGTCTCGGTCATGTGATACATTTATCCATCCCACCCTAAAGGCCGGTCTGTGAAAATATTTTCTGACATTAAACTGGTCCGTGGCCCAAAAAAGGTTGGAGACCACTGGGTTAGATGAATCAGAGGACTGTATCAGTGATTTGAAAGACAAAGTAAAAAAGGGCCCAATCAGAGACTTAAGAGAAAAAAATAATAAAAGGAAAATGAGTAGGCAGTTTAAGGGATGTTTGGGACAAGATGAAGCATAACAACATCTGCATCATAAGGGTACCAGAAAGAGAGAGAGTGAGGGATCAAGAACATAATTAAAGAAATAATGATAGAGAACTTACCTAACCTGGTGATGGAATAAGACACACAAGTCAAGGAAGCTCAGAGAATCCCAAACAAAATGGACCTGAAGAGGACCACCCCGAGACATACCATAATTAAAATGGCAAAGGTTAAAGACAAAGAGAGAATCTTAACAGTAGCAAGAAAAAGTTACCTACAAGAGAGCTCTCAAAAGACTGTCAGTGGATTTCTTAACAGAAACATTGCAGGACAGAAAAAGTGGCATAAAAAGCAGGAACTCCATCCAACCCTACTTTATGCTGCAAGACTGTGATTTTATAATGAAGGAGAAAGTCCCCAGACAAGAGAAAGCTAAAGGAGTTTGTTACCACCAAAGTATTATCGCAAGTACAGTAATGTTAAAGGGCTTGTTTTAAACAGAAATAATAAAAGGAGGAAGAGGAGAAGAAAAATATAAAGGAACATAGTTAAAGGAATAAAATGGTAATAAATACTATCAGTGCTACAATCAAACCACATAGGGTAACTGAACTGATAAGGAAGCAGGACCCACATATATGTTGTCTACAAGAAACAAACCTCAGAACAAAAGATACACAAAGACTAACAACAAAGGATGAAAAAAGATATTTCATGCAAATAAACATTTTTAAAAAGCTGGGGTACCAATGCAGACAGTCCCCAGGTTACGAATGAGGTAGGTTCTACAGATGTGTTCTTAAATTGAATTTGTATTTAAGTTGGAACAGGTACATTTACCTATTAAATGTAACTTAGACATATGTTTATCTTTTTTTTTGACAGAGATAGAGAGAGAGTCAAAGATAGGGACAGATAGGGACAGACAGATAGGAAGGGAAAGAGATGAGAAGCATCAAGTCTTCATTGCAGCACCTTAGTTGTTCATTGATTGCTTTCTCATATGTGCCTTGACTGGGGGGGCTACAGCAGAGTGAGTGACCCCTTGCTCAAACCAACAAATTTGGGTTCAAACCAGCGACCCCATGCTCAAGCTGGTGAGACTGCACTCAAAACAGATGAGCCTGCACTCAAGCCAGTGACCTCGGGGTTTCAAACCTGGGTGCTCCACATCCCAGTCCAATGCTCTATCCACTGTGCCACCGCCTGGTCAGGTAACAAATGTTATTAAGATAACAAATGTTATCTTAATATAATATTTATTTTTACCTTTCTGTGCATATAAATACTTAAACATTTTCAAATATAACCTTAATCATGGATGATGCAGAAGAAGGTGACCTTGTGGGAGATGATGGGACTGATGTTAGAGAGTCAGAGTTTCATTTTAGAAATAATTTTAGAAACCTACCAAATGCCACAATTCTTTAGAATGCTAATGTAAACATAAACATTATAAAGTAATATTTTATACACTTGGCATAAGTATTTACCTTTAAAGAAAACTTTATTAATGTTATAAGCATATGTATAAGGATATGTATATATAATAAATTAAATAATATAAATTATAAAGATATAAAATTATAAATAAAATTTATGTATCTTTTAATAATAGATGGTATCCCTTTTGGGATTCAAGAAACTATAATCTGGGTCTGGTCAGTTTGTGTGGTCAATTAAGTAACATAATTTTTATATTTTTAAAGGGTTGTTAAAACAGAACAGAAAAATCAAAGGAAAATATGTAACACATTATATGTTTTCTTTAATACCTAAAATATTTACCATCTGCCCTTTACAGAAAATGTTTGCCGACTGTTGAGTTACATTAAATAACTTATCACACAACTCAACATTTTTTTCTAGAATATTAAATGATATTTTCCATCTGAATTTTTTAATTCATTTTATATAAAACAGTGTTGAAAACAACATGTTGTACACTAGAGGGAGACTTTAATTAAAATCTATTTATTTATTTATTTTTCACACACTGACAAAGAATGCTCAAATGAACACTTGCTCTAAATTTAAGATAAATCCAGATTGATTTGATGTTACATTTTCCAGGACAAGCTGTAGTAAATGGTAATGACAAAATTTCCTCTGATTTTCCTGAAAGCTTCTCTTTGCGTAGCTCAGAAATATGGGGAGTTAATACTTTAGAGGTGAACCGGCCGGTGAGAGTAGGAAATCAGTGGGTAAGTTTTTCCTCCCTTGCCTCCTGTGAGAGACAGTCCTGAAACGCTGCCCCTCTGGCTTTGTTTCAGTGTATTTGCATGGGTTGAGCAGTCAGTGTCATTTAGCAAGGGCTAGCTGGGTAATGAATGCATCCTTGAATTGGCTCTCTTGCCATCCCTGATTCATTTACTTTGTCCCTCATTTCTGCGTCATGGGATTCTACTTTTTATAAAATAATGATTCATAAGTTCTCTACTGTAAGCTCAGCTTTTTGAAAAATCCAGTCTAAGAGAGATAATGAAGAAAAAAAAGGGAATCAGCTTCATTGTTCTGGAATGAGTCTGAATCCTTGGATTTTGTCATTAGAACACTTAAAATATATCCTAATTCTTTCACATATTTTGGAAAAGTGAACTTGTTTTCAATGTATTGAGCATTCTCAACATCATCAATTGGGTACATAAATAAAGAAATCTAGTTACAATCAATGTAACCCAAATAAACTCACTATTCAGCCACTAATTCCTGTCCGGATTTTCTTTTTTCTAACAATTGACTTGCATATGTTTCATCTACTTCCAGAAGGAGCTGCAGTGATTATAAAACATGATTTTGTTCTGTGGACAAACACCTTTAAAAAAATGAGCCTACCTGAGTCTTTGGCCAGGAATGTGGATTTGGGATTAAGAGGCTGCAGCTCGGTTTGTCCTAGTCTGTGACGCAGATGGGATGCAAACTGAATTTTTGTCTCAATAAAGGTCAATACTTATTTTTATTATATTGGAGCTTATTTTTATAAATGCGTGAACAACTGACTTATTTATTTCTAGCATGGTCACCATAAATTTCTGCTACCTTTTTTATTATTTTTTATTTAAAAATATTTCCTTGGTAATTTTTACGTTTGTTGTAAAATTATACAAAAAGACACTTTTATTGAAGAAAAGCATACAAACATAAAAGTATACCAATTTTGAGTACACAATTTGATTTCATTTTATAAAATAAACACAATGTTAACTATCACTCGATTAAGAAAATAAATATTGCTTGACCTATGGTGGTGCAGTGACCTGGAATGCTGATGTCTCCAGTTTGAAACCCTGGGCTTGCCCTGTCAAAGCACATATAAGAAGCAACTATGAGTTGATGCTTCCTGCCCCTCCCCTCACTTTACCTTTGTCTCCCTTCTGTCCTTGCCATCAAGGTGAGCCACTGTTATAATTTCTAACCTTACAGATTAATGTTGTCTTTTTAATACTAGCTTTTTTGAGATGTAATTGACTTATAGCACTGTATAAGGTGTACAGTAATAATTTAACTTATATATATCATGAAATGATTACCACAGCATGTTTAGTTAACCCATCATCTCATACAGATACAAAAAGGGATATATTTTTTCTTTCTTATGATGAGAACTCTTAGAATTTACTCTTTTAACAATTATGTACACCATACAGCAACATTAACTATAGTCATCATGTTGCATATTACATTCCTACTACTTGTTTATGTTATAAAAGGAAGTTTGTACTTTTCTTACCACCTTTCTCTAATTTCCTCACCCCTTGCCTCTGGTAATCACAAATCTGATCTCTTCTTAATGAGTTTTTTTCTTAATTTTATATTTTACATAGAAATGAGATCATATGGTATTTGTTTTTCTCTGACTTATTTCTCTTCAAGTTCCATCCATGTGGTCAAAAATGGCAGAATATTCTTCTTCTTTATGTCTAAGTAAGATTTTATTGAGTACATATAACACATCTTCTTACCCATTTATTTGTCAATGGGCACTTAGTCTAGTCCTGTGTCTTAGCTATTGCAAACAATGCTGCTATGAACATGGGGGTACTGATAGGTCTTTGATGTTATTTTTTCTTTCAAATAAATACCAAAAAAATGAGATTACTGGATCAATGGTAGTTTTATTTTTAATCTCTTGGGAAAGTTCCATATTCTTTTCCATAGTAGCAATATCAATTTACAATCTTTTTTGGTTCTTGTTTCCCCTTCTGTAATGTTTTCTTGATTTCGTTGATGACAAAATTAATTTCTTTGGTTAAAACATCATAATTTCAGAAGATAAGTTGAAAGGTAAATTTTACAAGTCATTTCACTGGGATGAAAAGTTTGGATACTTTGCCAAGTTCCCAGCTGAAAGAAAGCTCAGTCTCTGTAGATTAAAAACTCTTTCCATCTGCAGACCATGCAATGAGTTGGTATCAAGCTAGCCTCTGTACCACCAAATACTGCCTTGACTAATGTCACTAATAGGCTGTGTTAAGTATATAAGCCCATCACTGACTAGACTCAGCAGGGTCTCTGACCTGTCCCTTCTCCTGGGTTGAACCGCTGAAGACTTGGGGAGAACTATGCTGAATATCCATGGAGCAGACCTTCTAAAACTGTCGTCATTCTCAAACAGTGCTCAATTCCTTTTGGAAACACATTTCTGCACACACCTGTCATTGCTGATGAATAGGTTGCTGTCCCAGAGTGTGGGTGGTGCAAAGATCAAAGTGGTTAAACATAGTTTCTTGTCTTTTTGATGCTTTTTGTTCTATTTTCTGTGTTTGTTCCTATGACTTAAATGAAATAGCTATCTCTCCAAATCTTGTAAAAAATGGTCTTGTGCAGAAGTGTTGTGTAGTCTGTGTGCCAGATGGTTTTGGCAGGCTGGCTGGAGTCAGGTCAGGTCTGTGAAGTGTGTGGTATTCTGCCTGGCCATAAGGATAAAGTTCCAAGACGGGCAGTGTTGTGTAAATAGTTTCAAAATTGTTATCAAAGGAGCTTTTATTTTGCTGAATGAAGTCAGAAGTGACTTCCTTGGGTTAATGGTGGGAAAATTTTACAGATTGAAAGTCATCAAGGACCTGTGGTGGCGCAGTGGATAAAGCGTTGACCTGGAAATGCTGAGGTTGTAGGTTCGAAACCCTGGGCTTGCCTGGTCAAGGCACATAGGGGGGTTGATGCTTCCAGCTCCTCCCCACTTCTCTCTCTCTGTCTCTCCTCTCTCTCTCTCTCTGTCTTTCCTCTCTCTCTCTCTCTCTCTCTGTTTCTCCCTCTCCTCTCTAAAATGAATAAAAAAAAGTCATCAAGGAATGAGAAGAAAAGCAGTAAAGAAACTGGCTGACAGTGAACAGAATTAGCTAATGAGGTTACTAATGAACAGATTGTTGCATGGTATAAAATTTACAACATCTTTTTATTATTATTATTACTAAGTGAGAGGCAGGGAGGCAGAGAGACAGACTCCCTCATGTGCCCTGACCAGGATCCACCCAGCAAGCCCACTAGGGGAGGATGTTCTGCCCATCTGAGGCCACTGCTTGGTTGCTATGCAACCAAGCCATTTCACCTCCTGAGGCAAGATCATGGAGCCATCCTCAGCATATGGGGCCAACTCACTCGAACCATCAAGCCATGGCTGCAGGCGAGGAAGAGAGAGAAAGAGAGGAAGAAGGGGGAGGGGGAACAGTGAAGAAGCAGATGGTTGCTTCTCCTGTATCAAACCCAGGACATCCTCTTGCCAGCTGACGCTCCACCACTGAGCCAGCCAACCAAAGCCTTCATCTTCTCTCTCAACCAAACCTTCCATGAAAGTCCCTTCAGTACTGATGCACTGTGGAAATTAATAAATTAATTTTTTCTTCTTTATATGTTTGTTTGTTTTTAAGGGTGTGATCAATTGTAGAGTATGGTATCAAAGTAGGTCCTGGGTGAGAGAAAATATTTTTCATTGGACAAGCTTTCAAATCTGAAGTGTTTAGTCCAATGAACAGAATCTTAAAATTGGACAGAAGTCATATTTATTCCAAATTTAGTCCTTCCTTCCCCTTTCAAAAAATGTTTAATTTGTGATTTAGATCACAGCCTTTGTAGAAAGCTAATGTCAGAATTAATGGTACACAACTTTAAAATTGTCATATACATAACCAATGCCAATATATATCTAATAATATATTTACAAATGTGAGAAAACAACAATCATCAAGGTGTTTTAATGAATCTTTACATTTGGGCATTTTACTTCATTTTGATGATAAAGAAAAAAATTATTATTACTGACTAATACTGTTATGATAAATCATTGCTTTTAATAATAATTTTTTTTAATAAATTTTTATTAATGGTAATGGGATGACATTAATAAATCAGGGTACATATATTCAAAGAAAACATGTCTAGGTTATTTTGTCATCAAATTATGTTGCAAACCCCTCGCCCAAAGTCAGATTGTCCTCCGTCACCCTCTATCTAGTTCTCTGTGCCCCTCCCCCTCCCCCTAACTCTCTCCCTCCCTCCCTCCCATGTCCTCCCTCCCCCCCCCACCCTTAATAACCACCACACTCTTGTCCATGTCTCTTAGTCTCATTTTTATGTTCCACCAATGTATGGAATCATGTAGTTCTTGTTTTTTTCTGATTTACTTATTTCACTCCTTATAATGTTATCAAGATCCCACCATTTTGCTGTAAATGATCTGATGTCATCATTTCTTATGGCTGAGTAGTATTCCATAGTGTATATGTGCCACATCTTCTTTATCCAGTCTTCTATTGAAGGGCTTTTTGGTTGTTTCCATGTCTTGGCCACTGTGAACAGTGCTGCAATGAACATGGGGCTACATGTGTCTTCACGTATCAATGTTTCTGAGGTTTTGGGGTATATACCCAGTAGAGGGATTGCTGGGTCATAAGGTAGTTCTATTTGCAGTTTTTTGAGGAACTACCATACTTTCCTCCATAATGGTTGTACTACTTTACAGTCCCACCAACAGTGAATGAGGGTTCCTTTTTCTCCACAGCCTCTCCAACATTTGCTATTACCCGTCTTGTTGATAACAGCTAATCTAACAGGAGTGAGGTGGTATCTCATTGTAGTTTTGATTTGCATTTCTCTAATAACTAATGAAGCTGAGCATCTTTTCATATATCTGTTGGCCATTTGTATCTCTTCCTGGGAGAAGTGTCTGTTCATGTCCTCTTCCCATTTTTTTATGGGATTGTTTGTTTGTTTGTTGTTGAGTTTTATGAGTTCTTTGTAAATTTTGGATATTAGGCCCTTATCTGAGCTGTTGCTTGTAAATATCATTTCCCATTTAGTTGGCTGTCTGTTTATTTTGATATCAGTTTCTCTTGCTGAGCAAAAACTTTTAATTCTGATGTAGTCCCATTCATTTATCTTTGCCTTCACTTCTCTTGCCATTGGAGTCAAGTTCATAAAATGTTCTTTAAAACCCAGGTCCATGATTTTAGTACCTATGTCTTCTTCTATGTACTTTATTGTTTCAGGTCTTATATTTAGGTCTTTGATCCATTTTGAATTAATTTTAGTACACGGGGACAAGCTGTAGTCGAGTTTCATTCTTTTGCATGTGGCTTTCCAGTTTTCCCAACACCATTTGTTGAAGAGGCTTTCTTTTCTCCATTGTGTGTTGTTGGCCCCTTTATCAAAGATTATTTGACCATATATATGTGGTTTTATTTCTGGGCTTTCTATTCTGTTCCATTGGTCTGAGTGTCTATTTTTCTGCCAATACCATGCTGTTTTGATTATCGTGGCCCTATAATATAGTTTAAAGTCAGGTATTGTAATGCCCCCAGCTTCATTCTTTTTCCTTAGGATTGTTTTGGCTATTCGGGGTTTTTTATAGTTCCATATAAATCTGATGATTTTTTGTTCCATTTCTTTAAAAAATCTCATAGGGATTTTGATGGGAATTGCATTAAATTTGTATATTGCTTTGGGTAATATGGCCATTTTGATTATATTTATTCTTCCTATCCAAGAACAAGGAATATTTTTCCATCTCATTGTATCTTTTTCGATTTCCCTTAACAATGCTTTGTAATTTTCATTATATAGGTCCTTTACATTCTTTGTTATGTTTATTCCTAGGTATTTTATTTTTTTTGTTGCAATCGTGAAGGGGATTATTTTTTTGAGTTCGTTTTCTAATATTTCATTGTTGGCATATAGAAAGGCTATGGACTTTTGTATGTTAATTTTGTATCCTGCGACCTTACTGTATTGGTTTATTGTTTCTAATAATCTTTTTGTGGAGTCCTTCGGGTTTTCGATGTATAGGATCATATCATCAGCAAAAAGTGATAGCTTTACTTCTTCTTTTCCGATATGGATGCCTTTTATTTCTTTGTCTTGTCTGATTGCTCTGGCCAGAACTTCTAGCACCATGTTGAATAAGAGTGGAGAGAGTGGACAACCCTGTCTTGTTCCTGATTTAAGGTAGAAAGTCCTCAGTTTTATGCCGTTTAATAGGATGTTGGCTGATGGTTTATCATATATGGCCTTTATCATGTTGAGATATTTTCCTTCTATACCCATTTTGTTGAGAGTCTTAAACATAAAATTGTGTTGTATTTTATCAAAAGCCTTTTCTGCATCTATTGATAAGATCATGTGGTTTTTGTTCTTTGTTTTGTTGATATGGTGTATTACGTTAACCGTTTTGCGTATGTTGAACCATCCTTGAGATTCTGGGATGAATCCCACTTGATCATGATGTATTATTTTTTTAATATGTTGTTGTATTCGGTTTGCCAGTATTTTGTTTAGTATTTTAGCATCTGTATTCATTAGAGATATTGGTCTGTAGTTTTCTTTCTTTGTGCCATCCTTGCCAGGTTTTGGTATGAGGGTTATGTTGGCCTCATAAAATGTGTTTGGAAGTATTGCTTCTTCTTCAATTTTTTGGAAGACTTTGAGTAGAATAGGAACCAAGTCTTCTTTGAATGTTTGATAGAATTCACTAGTATAACCGTCTGGGCCTGGACTTTTATTTTTGGGGAGATTTTTAATAGTTTTTTCTATTTCCTCCCTGCTGATTGGTCTGTTTAGGCTTTCTGCTTCTTCATGACTCAGTCTAGGAAGGTTGTATTGTTCTAGGAATTTATCCATTTCTTCTAGGTTGTTGTATTTGGTGGCATATAATTTTTCATAGTATTCTACAATAATTCTTTGTATATCTATGATGTCTGTGGTGATCTCTCCTCTTTCATTTTGGATTTTATTTATTTGAGTCCTGTGTCTTTTTTCCTTGGTGAGTCTTGCCAAGGGTTTGTCAATTTTGTTGATCTTTTCAAAGAACCAGCTCCTTGTTTTATTGATTTTTTCTATAGTTTTTCTGTTCTCTATTTCATTTATTTCTGCTCTGATTTTTATTATCTCCTTTCTTTGGCTGGTTTTGGGTTGTCTTTGTTCTTCTTTTTCTAGTTCCTTAAGGTGTGAAGTTAAGTGGTTTACTTCGGCTCTCTCTTGTTTGTTCATATAGGCCTGAAGTGATATGAACTTTCCTCTTATTACTGCTTTTGCTGCATCCCAGAGATTCTGATATGTCGTATTTTCATTTTCATTTGTCTGTATATATCTTTTGATTTCTGTGCTTATTTCTTCTTTGACCCATTCATTTTTTAGAAGTATGTTGTTTAGTTTCCACATTTTTGTGGGTTTTTCCCCCTCTTTTTTGCAGTTGAATTCTAGTTTCAAGGCTTTATGATCAGAAAATATGCTTGGTACAATTTCAATTTTTCTAAATTTGCTGATATTGTCTTTGTGGCCCAACATATGGTCAATTCTTGAGAATGTTCCATGTACACTAGAGAAAAATGTATACTCTGTCGCTTTGGGATGAAGTGTCCTGTAGATGTCTATCATATCCAGGTGTTCTAGTATTTCGTTTAAGGCCACTATATCTTTATTGATTCTCTGTTTGGATGACCGATCTAGAGCCGTCAGCGGTGTATTGAGGTCTCCAAGTATGATTGTATTTTTGTTAGTTTTTGTTTTAAGGTCAATAAGTAGCTGTCTTATATATTTTGGTGCTCCTTGGTTTGGTGCATATATATTAAGGATTGTTATGTCTTCTTGATTCAACTTCCCCTTAATCATTATGAAATGACCATTTTTGTCTCTGAGTACTTTTTCTGTCTTGTAGTCAGCATTATTAGATATGGGTATTGCTACGCCTGCTTTTTTTTGGGTGTTGTTTGCTTGGAGTATTGTTTTCCAGCCTTTCACTTTGAATTTGTTTTTATCCTTGTTGCTTAGATGTGTTTCTTGTAGGCAGCATATAGTTGGATTTTCTTTTTTAATCCATTCTGCTACTCTGTGTCTTTTTATTGGTAAGTTTAATCCATTTACATTTAGTGTAATTATTGACACTTGTGGGTTCCCTACTGCCATTTTATAAATTGCTTTCTGTTAGTTTTGTACCTTGTTTGATTCTTCTCTTTTGTTTTTCTATCATTTGTTTTTGTTTGTTTGTGTTCCATACTTCTTTCCTCTGTTGCTACCTTTTTTAAGTCAAGTGTTTTTGTGGTGGTTTTTTTAAGGGTGGTTACCATTAAGTAATGAAAAGGGTACCTACCATATTCATTGTAGTACCCTATCTTATAAGTATTTCTGCACTTCATCATCCTTTGCTACTGTTAATCTCCATCCTCTCCCCCCTTTTTTTCCTTTGTTGTCACAGTTTAAGTTTGGTTTTATTGTGTTCTTGGTGGAGCTGTTACTTGTGGTGTTGTTTTCTTTTGTTCTTTGAATCTGGTTGGAAAACCCCCCTTAGTATTTCCTGGAGTGGGGGCTTTCTGTTGATAAATTCTCTCATCTTTTCTGTATTTGTGAATGTTTTTATATCTCCTTCATACTTGAAGGATAGCTTTGATGGGTATAGTATTCTTGGCTGAAAGTTCCTCTCTTTCAGGGCTTTAATATTGGGGTCCACTCTCTTCTAGCTTGTAGAGTTTCTGCTGAGAAATCTGATGATAATCTAATAGGCCTTCCTTTATATGTTGTACTCTTCTTTTCCCTGGCTGCCTTGAGAATTTTTTCTTTGTCATTGGTTTGTGTCATCTTTATTATGATGTGCCTTGGAGTGGGTTTGTTGGGATTAAGAAAACTTGGTGTTCTGTTTGCTTCTTGAATTTGAGGCTTTAGTTCCTTCCACAGGCTTGGGAAGTTCTCGTCTATTATTTGTTTGAGTATATTCTCCACTCCATTTTCTTTCTCTTCTCCCTCTGATATACCTATTATTCTTATGTTATTCTTTTTGATGGAGTCAGACAATTCCTGTAGGGCTTTCTCAGTTTTTATTATTCTTGAGTCTCTTTCTTCTTCTCTCTGTTGTGCCTCAAGTTGTTTGTCTTCTATTTCACTAATCCTATCTTCAATCTGGGCTGTTCTGTTAGCTAAGCTTGTTACCTCGTTTTTCAGCTCGTGAATTGAGTTTTTCATTTCTGTTTGATTTGTTTTTATAGTTTCAATTTCCTTGGTAATATATTCTTTGTGTTTATTGAGTTGTTTTCTGATCTCCCTATATTGCCTTTCTGTGTTTTCTTGTATATCTTTGAGTATTTTTAAGATTTCTATTTTAAATTCTCTGTCATTTAGCTCCAAGGCTTCCAATATGTTAAGTCTTTTCTCCATAGATTTTTCCACATCTATTTGTGTTACCTCTCTTTCTTTTGTATCCATAATATTTGATTTCCTCTTTCTTATTGGCATCTGAGGGTGGTCTTATTGATAGCACTAATTAGAATTAATAAAGAGTAAAAAGTAAAAAAAAAAAAAAAAAGGTAAAACACCCCACAAAAAAAACAGTAATAATTTATTATTTCCCCCTTTTTTTCTCTCTTCTCTTTCCCTCCTCTCCCCTCCTCAGGGAAATATCGTGCCTATAATGGAGGGCCTGATTTGGGGTGAAGAGTTCAAGGGGCAAAAAAAAGGGAATAGGGACCTACTAAATGCAAAAAGAAAAAAAAAAAAAGGAAGAAAATCTTAGACAAGCATAAGATGATTTGCTTGTAAGTGATGGTCAACTAAGAGATATAATGAGAAGGGAACCAGAGAAAAGGACCAAAAAAGAATAATAAAGAAGAAAAAATAAAAATAATAAGTAAAAATCTGTTGTATTAAGTGGAGCAAAGACTAAATACAATGGAGACCTTGGGTTGGGAGGACCCAAAATGCCACAAAAATAAACAAACAAGAAAAAAAAAAAAAAAAAAGCAAAAAAGAGAAATGAAGCCAAAAATAAGCCTTGAGTCCCAAATTAACTAATTTGTTCGTGATTGAGGATTATATGGGAGGAAAGTAAAATGAGAAAAGAAAAAACGAATAGAAAGGAAAAAATAAGAAAAAGAGAAAAACAAAAGAAGAAATAAAATAGGAAGAGAAAAAAACAAAATAAAGCAAGACAAAAAAAAAAAACAAAAGAGAAGAGAGTGAGAGTTAAGTGTTTTGTAGTATAACCTTAAAGGAGGGTGAGGATAAAGAAGAAAAATAAAATGCAACACTCATGGGTAGTGTAGTTCAAGAAAGGGGAAGCATAAGATGGGCAGAGAATAGAAGGACCGAGGTGGAGGAAATAAAGGCAAAAAGATAGAAGAAACAAACAACAACAACAACAACAAAAAATTAGTGGATCAAGTTGTAAAGTCTGTGGGTTTTTCTTGATTTTGAGAGGTTAACTTCTTCCTTTTTCTTTTCTCTCCCTCTTCCTGGTCGGTGACTCTGTACCCCAGGCTCTGCCCCTGTGTCACTCTTAGTTAGGGATTTGCAGTTGATGGGATTCTATGGCAATGTCATATAATTGGCTTTAGTCTTGCTGGAAGTAAAGGCTTGTTGGCGTTTGCAGGGTCCAACGATGAGAGAGTTTGCTTTCCTGGATTCTCTCTCCTAGTCCCCCCTTTCTGAATTAGCAGCCTGGTGATCCAGCTATAAGGCTGCAACTGCTTCTGCCTGGGGAGTAAGAGGCTCAAAGAGCTGGGAAATCCCCACTCTATCCCCACTCAGTGCAAGGCTTTGGGAAAGGCTCTGAGAGTCAGGGCCTCCAGTGTAATCAGGCGGGGGTGGGAGTCAATTGTTGTCAAGGTGACTGTTCAGCGCCTATCATTTAGTTGGACCTCTTAACCCAGGCTTTCCACACTTCGTAGCCTGTTTTTGCAGGGAAGAAGAGGCACTAGTCTCTGCTTACGACTAGTGTAGTATAGACCTTATTATCTGCCAAGTCCTTCTTGTTAGCGTTTATCCCTGAATATGGAGGCTCTATCAATCAGAAGTTGCCCCCGCCCCTTTAGCGAGAGGCACTAAAAAATATCACGCCTCTTGTCTTGGATCGCTGAACTGAGAGAGATCTTATCAATTAGAACCCAGGGTGCGCAGATTTCATGGGTTAAGCTAATTTCAGTGATTGGGTCGCAGCTGTGCTTCCGAAGGTATTTTAGGCTGCCTGCACGCGCCCCTCCCCAACGCTTGATTGTTAGCTTGAATGGCTGGGTGAGGTGCCCCGCCCACAGAGAATCTCCCAAGTCTCTCCCACTCGCCCCGCCGCTGGCGGCTGGACCGCACCAGGCGCAGGATAATGGAGCCCCCTGGGTATGCGGGCCAGCAGGGTGCCCTGGGCGCGTGGAATGCCCAAGGCACGCGCGCGAATGGGGCGCTCCGGGCACCGGTGGCCAGCGACCCCCACTCGCAGTGTGCGGGCCGCTGGGAATGTCAGCGGTGCTCAACCGGACCGGGCGTGCGCGTGCGGCTGCTCGCGGCAGCTTGCTGCGGCGGCTCGTGGAGGCCGCTCGCAGTGGCGGTTCGCGGTGGCCGCTGGCGGTGGCGGCTCGCGGTGGCGGCTCGCGTTGGCCGCTTGCGGCGGCTCGCGGTTCCCAAGTATATGGGCTGACTCACCACAGGCGCACTTCCTTGCGCTTTGAAAGAACGTCCCTGTGGTAGATTCCTCCACACCCTCGTCTCTCAGATTCAAGTGATAACAGTCCTTTCGCTATCAGTTTGTGTGGAACTCCGGAATGCTCCGAGGATAAATTTTTCTGTTTCTAGTTGATAAATTTGTTGTGATTTAGGGGAGAGCTGTTGGACGCACTGCTCATGGCGCCATTTCCGTGACGTCACTTTATTAATAATAATTTAAATAATAAATATAATTAAAAACAGTAGAGATGCAAAGATAAATGAATGGGACTACATCAGAATTAAAAGTTTTTGCTCAGCAAGAGAAACTGATATCAAAATAAACAGACAGCCAACTATATGGGAACTGATATTTTCAAACGACAGCTCAGATAAGGGCCTAATATCCAAAATTTACAAAGAACTCATAAAAGTCAACAACAAACAAACAAACAATCCAATAAAAAAATGGGAAGAGGACATGAACAGACACTTCTCCCAGGAAGAGATACAAATGGCCAACAGATATATGAAAAGATGCTCAGCTTCATTAGTTATTAGAGAAATGCAAATCAAAACTACAATGAGATACCACCTCACTCCTGTTAGATTAGCTATTATCAACAAGACGGGTAATAGCAAATGTTGGAGAGGCTGTGGAGAAAAAGGAACCCTCATTCACTGTTGGTGGGACTGTAAAGTAGTACAACCATTATGGAGGAAAGTATGGTGGTTCCTCAAAAAACTGCAAATAGAACTACCTTATGACCCAGCAATCCCTCTACTGGGTATATACCCCAAAACCTCAGAAACTTTGATACGTGAAGACACATGTAGCCCCATGTTCATTGCAGCACTGTTCACAGTGGCCAAGACATGGAAACAACCAAAAAGCCCTTCAATAGAAGACTGGATAAAGAAGATGTGGCACATATACACTATGGAATACTACTCAGCCATAAGAAATGATGACATCAGATCATTTACAGCAAAATGGTGGGATCTTGATAACATTATAAGGAGTGAAATAAGCAAATGAGAAAAAAACAAGAACTACATGATTCCATACATTGATGGAACATAAAAATGAGACTAAGAGACATGGACAAGAGTGTGGTGGTTACCAAGGGTGGGGGGGGGAGGGAGGACATGGGAGGGAGGGAGGGAGAGAGTTAGGGGGAGGGGGAGGGGCACAGAGAACTAGATAGAGGGTGACGGAGGACAATCTGACTTTGGGCGAGGGGTTTGCAACATAATTTGATGACAAAATAACCTAGACATGTTTTCTTTGAATATATGTACCCTGATTTATTAATGTCATCCCATTACCATTAATAAAAATTTATTTAAAAAAAACAGTAGAGATAATAAAATATGTCTATATAAAAGATTCAAAACCAATATTTGTTTGCTATTTTATTTTCAGAAACAAAAATTAAAACACTTCTCATCTAAAAAATACTTTTACTTTTTAAACAAAAGGAAAAATTACCAAATATGACTACATAAAACTAAAAAAGTTTTGAACAACAAAGAAAATCATCAACAAAACAAGAAGACAGCTTACTGAATGGGAGAACATATTCACCAATAAAACTCCTAATAAAGGGTTAGTATCCAAATTTGTAAAAGACTCAGACAACTCAACACCAAAACCCCTCAAACAATCCAATTAAAAAATGGACACAGAACCTGAATAGACACTTATCGAAAGAGAATATACAGATGGTCAATAGACATATGAAAGATGCTCACTAATCATCAGAACGATTCAAATTGAAACCATAACAAAATATTATCTCATACCTGTTAGAATGGCTATCATCAATAAATCAACAAAAAACAAATGTTGGCCAGCATGTGGAGAAAAGGGAATTCACATGCACTGCTGGTGGAATGCAAATTTGTGCAGCCACTGTGGAAAACAGTATGGAGATTTCTCAAAAAAATTAAAAATTGAACTACCTTATGACCCAGCTATTTAACTTCTGGGTATATATTTAAAGAAATATGCACTTCTATGTTCACTGTAGTATTCTTTACATTAGTCAACTTATGGAAGCAACCCAGTGCCCATTAAAAAAACAGTGGATTTACAGCAGTAGTATTGATACATATATACAATGGAATATTATGTAGCACCAAAAAAAAGAATGAATCTTACTATTTATAACAGTATGGATGGACCTAGAAGATATTATGCTAAGTGAAATAAGTCAAACTGAAGAAGGCAAATACCATATTATTTTACTTGTATATGGAATCTAAATAACAAAATAAATGATCAAACAAAACAGAAACAGACTTGTCTGACCAGGCGGTGGCACAGTGGATAGAGCATCGGAGTGGGATGCCGAGGACCCAGGTTCGAGACCCTGAGGTCGCCAGCTAGAGCACGGGCTCATCTGGTTTGAGAAAATCTCACCAGCTTGGACCCAAGGTCGCTGGCTCGAGCAAGGGGTTACTCGGTCTGCTGAAGGCCCACGGTCAAGGCACATATGAAAAAGCAATCAATGAATAACTAAGGTGTCACAACAAAAAACTAATGATTGATGCTTCTCATCTCTCCATTCCTGTCTGTCTGTCCCTGTCTATCCCTCTCTCTGACTCTCCCTCTCTCTGTAAAAAAACAAAACAAAACCCCAAACAACAACAAAACAGAAACAGACTCATAAATATAGAAAACAAAATAATAGTTGTCACATGGGGAGTGTTGTAGGGTAAAGGGTTTTAGAAGTACAAATTGGCAGTTACAAAATAGTCACAGAGATATAAAGTACAGCATAGGGAATATAGTAAAAAATATTGTAATAACTATGTATGATGTCAGATAAATACTGGGGGAATCACATCATAAAATATATAAATGTATAATCACTGTGCTGAAACTAATATAACTGCATGTCAACTGTAATAAAAATTTTAAAAACTACCTTTACTTCCTTGATGTAAGAACATTGGGCTCATGTACAGAAGGAAAAATATATGAAGAAGGTTCTTAGGTTTCTGGACTTAGAAATAAATCTGACTTAAGGTTTAGCTCTAGGCTAGTCTTTTTTGATTATCTGCTGCTTCAATATTACTGTTCTCACTGGATCTGTACAGGTAATATATTGAGAAAAAAACCCAGCCACTCCAGGCTTATTTCAGGAAGCAAGTGTGTTTTATCTTCTACCCCCCCCCCTTTACCCCATCCCACCCACCTTTAGTCCATTTGGTGCTCAGATCTTTCAGGCACACCTGTGAGCCCAGCTAGGGTTGCTTCAATGTGTTATAGGTGTTCAATTTGTTGAAATTTCAAGGTGAGAGATCAGGAGTACTTCTCACATCACCATTATCTAACACCATGGTGGAGGGTTATCATGTTGAGTACTGTCAATAATGTGTTAGGGGGCTATGGCAATAGGATGATATGTAATAAGTCATTTCAAGTACTCTGAAGTTAATAACATCCTGTTTTATTCTATTTGTTGGTACTATTAAAATGATTATGACATTAAATAATTTAAGAATTAAGGCAATTTTTTTCAGTACTTTACATAGAAATGATTCATAAAGAATTGGCATACCTATGGACTATCCTCTTAGTGCTTACTTTGCTGCACATATGAGAATGGGAGAAGTAACAAATGGGTCAGGCTCTGGGGAAATAATAGCTTCTTTAAACAAATGTTGTCTCCATATAAGTACTAACAAGTCTCAAGTTCCAAACAAGGAACCACCCTGGGCTAGCACCCACCTAATTTCTGGTTATTATATCTTCCCAGTTTCTCCTTAGCTTCCCTGGGTTTGATTTTTACTTGCTGTCTTGGCCTTAGTGTTATCAGTCTGTCTTTTGAATAATTAGCCCTGGCTACATGCTGTGGGCCTTTCTTCCATTCTTGACTTGATGCTGGTGTTAGATCCTGGTCCTCCTGGCTTAAATAATTTTCTGTGCCCAGTGGATTTATGCTGTCCCCCCTTTCCCACCTCATTTCTTAATTTAATCCTTTATTAACATCTCATATCTACCCTCACTCTTGGATAGACCTGGTGTTACAATTTTAACTACCATCACAGTCAGAAACCCAAGATCTGGAATCAAACAAAATTGATTTTGCATCCTAGCTGTTAGTTTTAATGTTGGATTACAGGTGATTTGAAAGGTTATTCTGAATCTGCTTTCTCTTGCCTAAAAGTAGCATGACAATATGACTTATGAGGTTATAGTGAAGAATCAATGGTAATACATATAAAGGCTTTATGATAGCGTCTGGCATATAATAAGTGTTCAATAAATGTTGTTATTGCTGTTACTATTATGTTGATGTTTCTAAGTCCAAGCCTACAGTATATCTCTTTTTTCTATCAAGCACAGGAAGAGGAGATAAAGAATTGTGAAGCATTTCATTTTGAAGAAATAGAAAAACAGAAAGACCTCTTCAATTGTTTCTGCTACTTCTGACAGCCTTTGCAAACCACTGCTGGAGACTGAATCAAGGAGAGAAATACTTGAGCATGCTGGAGGGATAGCACCCAGCCTAGCATGGAGATTTTCTTGGGAAGAGGCCACAGAGAGAGCATAGTATTCAATGATCTTTGGTGTTGGAAGAAACCTTGACATTCATTTAGTTCAGGGATAGTCAACCTTTTTATACCTACCGCCCACTTTTGTATCTCTGTTAGTAGTAAAATTTTCTAACCGCTCACCAGTTCTACAGTAATGGTGATTTATAAAGTAGGGAAGTAACTTTACTTTATAAAATTTATAAAGCAGAGTTACAGCAAGTTAAAGTATATAATAATAATTACTTACCAAGTACTTTATGTCAGATTTTTGCTAAGTTTGGCAGAATAAATCTTTATAAAACAACTTACTATAGTTAAATCTTTTTACTTATACTTTGGTTGCTCTGCTACCGCCCACCATGAAAGCTGGAACGTCCACTAGTGGGCGGTAGGGACCAGGTTGACTACCACTGATTTAGTGCAAACTTCTTATTTCATTTGTGAAACAGATTAAATACTATGTCTTGAGTTACACGGTGTAGCTGAGACCAGAGCCCTGGTCCTGAGACTCTCATTACTAAAAGAGTTGCTCTTTTCTTGTGATTTATTACAAAAATACAAATACATGCTCAGTTTCAGTGTTTTTGGTTGGATGCAGTAATGGACGCTTAGCTCTTCCAAGCATGTCAACACAGATACATCAGAGAAGGCAGGAGGTGTGTGTGTGTGTGTGTGTGTGTGTGTGTGTGTGTGTGTGTGTGTGATTTTTTGGTTTAACTATTTTATCTATTTTGTTATATTTCTCTGAAAATATGAAAACATAAAAAACCAACATCAACGTGCCAAGAAATTTCTGTTTTGCAACAAATTTCTTAAAGCCAACAATAATCCTTAAATCATATAGAATCCTTAAGTCACATTACATGTAGCTGTCAATTCCTTACCCCCTGATATCTGTGAGTGGTGTATAAAAGAGTCATATTTAAGACAATAATGATTTTTAATGGATTCCTCTGGACCAACCTTCCTCACTTGTCTTCAAACCCTGAAAGTGTCTTGTGATGTTTTAGCTCCTGGAGTGCTTTGATATTTAGGACAGCACCTTATAATAAAAGAATAGAGTGGACTTCTAGTAGTCTTACAAGAACAACAACAGCAAATAATTGGGTTATTTTTAAAAAGTTTGATGTGAACTGGTTTAAGTCATTAATGGGCCCTGGAGAAATGTGTGAGTCCCAATATCTTCTTAGATCCTGACAAAGCCAGCCTGGAGGGAGCTGTAGCTTCTATATGAATGCCTTTATAATTTTGTGTATAACAACTGCTATTTTATCTTCAACTTAAGTCTTAATCTCACAGGTAAATATTAATGTGGGTCATTGAATTATGGGGTGGATTGTACAAGTATAGAGTCTTGTTTATATCCTGGACACTTTGATAGTACTTACACTTGGTTCTTGTTCATGATCATCATGATTGCTGTCATCATAGCTAACATTTATTGAACATTAGTCATATGCCAGGCACTGTAATAGTTTTTATGTGTCAACTAATGTAAGCCTCACTAGAACCTTAAAGGTAAGTACTGCCATTATTCAGTTTACAGATGAAGGAATTTAAATGAGAGGTTAAGTAATCTGTCCAGGATTACACAGCTAGTAAAAGATTCAGGGGACCACTCTCTTAACTTCTATGTGATACTACTTTTCGTTTCATGAATCCTGACATTAGTGTTAAATTACATGGTTCATCATTTTCTCCACACAGATAAAGGTAACAAGGCTTAAAAAAAGCAAAAACTTGTTAAGGTTGCAGGGTCAACTAGTGGCCAGATGGTCTGTGTGTGCCATTTGAGCTTCCCACACTGCCTTCCACAGTGCCTCATACACACTTTTGGGTGTCTTGTGCTATTTGCATTTTGTTTTTACTACCAGTGTGTGATGCTATCCACATTTGTCCAGGAAGCAAGTAGGCTTCTGATAGTTGTTTTTTAAATTAAAAAAAAAGACAGAATATAAGTAAACTCATACAGTCTACTGAGGGAAATAGTGCAAAGATTATGACTTCCTCAAAAAACTATTTTGTAGAATGTATGAACATTCTACAAAGGAAATAGAAGGCTTGATTCCAAATTGCATCCCTGCTGTTTATTTCTGTATGATCACAGTCTGGTCTGCTACCAGATACAATAATTTTATAGTAGTTTCCCCTTATCTGTAGGAAAACCAAATCCTATATATACTATGGGGTATTTTCCCCCTATAATACATACATACCTCTGATAAAGTTTAGTTTATAAGTTAGGCACAGTAAGAGATTAACAATAACTAAAAATAAAATACAATGATTATAACAATGTACTGTAATAAAAGTTATGTGAATGAGTATGGGGCCATTATAAGTAAGATAAGGATGACTTGAACACAAGCACTGTGACACTGCAATGGTCGAAAGGATAATCCAGACGTTACTAAGTGACTAATAATCAGGGAGTATATACAGTGTATATGTGCTGGACAAAAGGGATGCTTCATATTCTAGGTAAGATAGAGAGTGATATCACAAGATATCCTCTGACTACTCAGAATAGTGGGCAATTTAAAGCATAAATTGTTTAATTCTGTAATTTTCCATTTAATATTTCAAACTGCGGTTGACCAGAGAAACTAAAACTGCAGAAAACAAAACCAAAGATGAAGGGTAGGGGGAGACTACTATAATTATTTTAAAGGTAATAAATAAAAGCATAAAGTATTATCAATTAGTAGACATTTAATAGTATGTATTGAATGATGTAGTAACTTTTGAATATTCACTTCAATTCTTTGAGCCAGAATTTCCTAGTCTGCAGGAAGTGAGATGGTCATAACTTGCAGAGATACAGTGATGATTAGAGACTGTTCATGTAAACTTCTTACTTTACAACTTCTTCAGCCCAGATAATAATCCAGCATTCTCCCCATTACCTGGATAACTCTGACAAAATGGGACTGTATGTTTTTGTTCCTCCAGGATAGCTCTGACTTCCACAAGATTGTGAGCAGAGCATTTTACTACATGGTTGGTTTAGCATAGATTATGGAAGATATAGAGGCAGAGATAGAAAAAGAGAGAGATGGAAAGCAAGGCTTTTTAAAAATTTTGTATTCTCAGCTCTGAGGATCTGCAGGACAGTCAGGATGCTTGAAGAAAGAAGTTTATTACTCAGTTTCCCAGGAAGTTTGCAAATGGAACCCACTTCTGTACAATTTTTCTACACTTTCATGAACTCTCTACTGCTGACTATCCCTCGAACCAGATTTCTCCAAAGTGGGTATGCACTTAAATTCCAGGAGAATGTAAGATGGTCCATCATATATTTTTTATTTTTATTTAAGCAAAAATTACTGTTATTAATCTTTAATACTGGTGTTCTCTCTCATAGACTCTCTGCTGTCATTCCATTTGTTTTTGGCAATTTGCTTGGAATCAATCAAATGAATCTTGAGACCTGAACTAATAATAACAAGATAGATATGTAATTTTTCAATAAATAAATCAGGGGATTTCCAAGATGGTGACAGAGTAGGCGGATATTCCAACAGCCACATCCCAGGACCAAATTGGATTGCAACTTAATTTAAGAACAATCATCTTGAAAAATCAACTTTGAACTAAAGGAAGAGGAGTCTATAACCAAGGACCACAGAAGAAGCCACACCAAGACTGGTATGATGGGTGGAGACATGGAAAGGGCTAACCCGCTAGCAGGACCTAGTGGTGGCTCAGGGTCTAGAGGAACACTCACTGTGGGGAGGGTCACCCTGAGAGGAGTGGGTGCTCAGCTCCAGGCCTGGAGCCCCAGCCTAGAGCCCCAGAGCCTAGAAGAGGCACCCTGACAACATTTGGCACTGAAAAAAGCAGGGTTTGTGTCTGTGTAAAAGAGATGGAGCTCTTGGAGACAAAGGCTCTGACTTAAAGGGCCCACACAGAAAATCTCATTTATACCCACTTACCTGGGGCTTCAGTAGAGGGAGAGCTGAGAGAACTAGAGTTGCATGAGGAGAGCATAAAGTTGGAGGGCCAGGGAGAGACATGGTGGGGAACAGCAACTGGAAACCCTGTGCTGAGTCATTCACCAATACTGCAGTTGCCATCTTTCTTGGGTGGAGCAGTCCCATCTGAGCAGCATCCTCCTGGGTAAAAGCAACTGCTCTACCCTCTGGAGTGTTTCCTACCTGAGTCATAGTGATGGGTCAATTCTGAAAGACCAGGAAGCAAGGGCACATCAGTGACTCAGTTTTCTGGTATTGAGACTGAAACTTTCCCCTCAAATGCTCCCGAGTCTAAAACTGATGCTTCTGCCTCACAGAAGACTCAGTAGAAACTGTCTGGACTGTGGGCAGACCACACCTCTGGATCTCAGAGGCCACACCCACTAGACTCCTGGGGCCATACCCTACTGAGGTATGTAAAAAAAGTCTGGACAGATTGACACCTGGAGCTGAAGGGTAGAGCCATACCCACCATCATTACTAGTCACTGAATAGCCACAGGCTCTAGACCAGGGGTCTCAAACTCAACTCAGCATGTGGGCCGCAGAGCAAGATCACAGCCGTTTGGCGGGCCGCACTAGGTCTACAAAAGGCAACTGTTACGCAACACTTTTCTCACTGCAGTTGAAAACAAAAAAAAATCAGTACAACAAGCACAATCGTACATGCAGTTTACTCAGTGTCACAAAATGACCAGAAACTGTAGTTTGCATCACAACTGCTGTTAACTAAGCTAATATCTAGCTAGGATGCTAGAGAAATGAAAAATACAAGTAAGCCCCTAGGCTTACTTAATTTTATCCAAAATATTTTGAACTTCGTGGATTAGTCTGCGGGCCGCACAAAATTATTCGGCGGGCCACGAGTTTGAGACCCCTGCTCTAGACTCTACCAGAGGTTATTTCAGTGGCTGAGTCTAAGAAGCAGCCAGCAGAGAAAAGCTGCAAAAGGTGGAACTCGGGGAACCGGGGCTTTTTAAGAGGACTTCCTCCCAGATCAAGGGTGAGTAAAAGCCAGCCTAGGTGTGCAGCTGGTATTTTCATGTACACCTGAACCCAGCAGAGGCAGCCACAAACTCTGGATTGCTTGTAGCTCCAAGGTTGCAGAGGGCCAGTTAAGGCACTGTCTACCACTGGTCTGCACTGGATTCCTGCCAGGGAGGTCCATGACTGGCACATCCAGTGGCCAGCTGCAGAAAACATTGATCCAGGACCTAACAACCCTTGTTAGAATAATACCCTAAGGAAGGGCTCTTCAAACCTGGCCCAGCTGAGGAGAGTTCCATTCTCTGTGATCAGCACAGGCACATTGAATCGTGTGTATTGGATAGGGTGGACCTTTACAGTCAGACTGCCTGGGTACTGTATATCCTGCCCTGCTAGGATAGATTCCAACAGGGAAAGGGAAGGGCTCCTGGAGCATGGACATTCAACTGAACCGGTGGGTTCCTGTGAGCCTGTTGTTGGATCTGATCAAAGGGCTTAGCCACCTTCAAAGGGGGTACAATCATATCCAGGAGAGGACTCTCTCAGTCTCCTTCCCTGAGACCAGGGTCTAACCAGCTATAAGAACTTCTACAGAGGGGACTGTTGGCCAAACTTGATCTGAACCTGCTGCTCACCTTGTAAAATCTGAGTATCCAGAAGTGGCTGAGGGATTAGGCTCTGGAGTAGGGGCCACATTTCCTGTACTGAGCTCCTGAACAAGAAACCCCTGAAGTAGGGGGTCCCACTAATGCTGTATTCACAACCCCAGTTGCCTTAAACCACCAAGCATGCAACCTGTAGAGGGGTTGGTTGGGTGAGGCAAGTCTGAGCCCACACTACAGTCTCTCTACAGAACACTCTGTGGGAAGACCAGGCAACTACAAGAGGAGGAAGAGCACCTGAAAAGTGGAGACAAATCATACAGAACTTGGGACTTTTATAGAGCTTCTAAGCAGGAGGAAGCTGATCCTTATAAAAGGTTGGCCCTTCCCACACTACCCAGGCACAGAAAACACAGACACAAACATCCAAAAGTGCTGTAGCTGCAGACAGGTAGCCCACAGCAGGTTACAAACAACAGCTGATGCTGACCCAAAAAATATAGAGCCAACAAAACTCATAGTGAGTGGCAGACAGCACCAACCCTAGGCACAGCTAGCTACACAAGCAGCATGCCCAAAGAAAGAGTCTAGTAGGCACCAGACACTGTGGAGAATAAATACGACCAACATTGCACAATGTATAATACACATAATTAAGGTTAACCCTTAGAGCCAGCCAGCCTGAAGTGATAATTGTACTCATAAAAGGACTGACTGCATTCAATACTCTCATATAGCAAGAGAGAAAATAGTACCCTAAAAAAGCATTCCTAGAACAAGGAAAACAGGTGGCCTGGAGGACAATACCAACAAGCCCATCTTCGTCATAAAGACACAACCAAAATTTTAAGCTCATACAGCACTACCTAATACACAAACAAAAGGGGCAGACAGAAAAAAGTGACCCAAAAGAATCAAGAGAAACCCCTACAAAAAGAACTGAATAAAATGGAAGTAAGCAAACTACCAGAAGCAGAGTTTAAAATAATGATTTTTAGGATGCTAAAGTCTTAGAGCAACAGTGGATGGACATAATGAGCATGTAAATAAAGAGATAGCAAGCATCACAATGGACATTAAAATCATAAACAAGAACCAGTCAGAAATGGCAATTACAATATCTGAAATGAAGACTGCACTAAAAGGAATCAACAGCAGGCTGAATGAGGCAGAGAATCAAATCAGTGATTTAGAGGACATGATAAATGAAAGTATAGAAGCAGAGCAGCAAAAAAGGAAAGTGGCTCAAAAAGACAGAGGAAAATCTAAGAGACCTCTGTGACAACATGAAGAGAATCAACATCTGCATCATAGGGGTTCCTGAAGGAGAAGAGAACAAACAATGGATAGAGAACCTGTTTGAAGAAGACATAGCTAAAAATTTCTCTAAATTGATGAAGAAAAAGTCACCCAAGTTCAAGAAGCACAGAGAGTTCCATTAAAGAGGAACCCAAGAAGGCCTAAACCAAGACACATGATAATTAAAATGTCAAAGTTAAGAGACAAAGAAAGAATATTAAAAGCTGCAAGAGAAAAGAAATTAATTACCTACAGAAAAATCCCTGTAAGGATGACATCTGACTTCTCAACAAAAACATTTGAGGCCAGAAATATTCTTAATTGGCAAGAAATATTCAAAGTGATGCAAAACAAGAACCTATAATGAAAACTGCTTTATTCAGCAAGGCTATCATTTAAAATTAAAGGAGAAAGAAAAAACTTACCAGACTCCCCCCCCCAAAAAATCAAGGAATTCATTACAACCAAACCAATACTCCAGAAAATGTAAAGGGGCCTGTGTTAAAAAAGAGCACAGAAAAAAAATCTAAAAAAAGAGATTGTAGATTTAAAGAATAAAATGGAAATAAATAAGTACATATCAATAATAACCTTAAATGTAAATAGATTAAATGCTCTAATCAAAAGAAATAGGGTAGCTGCATGGATAAGAAAGCAGAACCTATAAATACATGTCTATAAGACACTCACTTCAGAACAAAAGATACACATAGACTGAAAGTGAAGAGATGAAAAAAAGCTCTTCATGTAAATGGAAATATAAAAAAGCTAGGGTAGTAATACTTATCTGACAAAATAGACTTTAAAACAAAAGCTATAGTAAGGGATAAAAAAGGTCACTACATAATGATAAGGGGAAAAGGAGGATATAATCCAGGGGTCCTCAAACATTTTACACAGGGGGCCAGTTCACTGTCCCTCAGACCATTAGAGGGCCGGACTATAAAAAAAAACTATGAACAAATCCCTATGCACACTGCACATATCTTATTTTAAAGTAAAAAAACAAAATGGAACAAATACAATATTTAAAGAACAAGTAAATTTAAATCAACAAACTGACCAGTATTTCAATGGGAACTATGGGCCCGCTTTTGGCTAATGAGATGGTCAATGTCCAGTTTCATATTTGTCACTGCTAGCCATAACAAGTGATATGACGCGCTTCCGGAGCCGTTATGCATGCGTCCCGCGTCACTGGAAGTAGTAATGTACTTGAGCGGTGCCACGCTTTGCAGTGCCGCCACATAGAGTACTCCAGGACCACCAATGAAAGAGGTGCCCCTTCTGGAAGTGCAGAGGGGGCCAGATAAATGGCCTGTGGGCCAAAGTTTGGGGACCCCTGATATAATTGTAAATAACTATGTACCTGATATAGGAGCACCTAAATACATAAAGCAGATTTTGATGGACATAAAGGGTGAGATCAACAGCAATACAATAATAGTAGGGGATTTTTTTTTTTGTATTTTTTTCTGAAGCTGGAAACGGGGAGAGACAGTCAGACAGACTCCCACATGTGCCCGAACAGGATCCACCCGGCACGCTCACCGGGGCCAATGCTCTGCCCACCAGGGGGTGATGCTCTGCCCCTCCAGGGTGTCGCTCTGCCGCAACCAGAGCCACTCTAGTGCCTGGGGCAGAGGCCAAGGAGCCACCCCCAGCGCCTGGGCCATCTTTGCTCCAATGGAGCCTCAGCTGAGGGAGGGGAAGAGAGAGACAGAGAGGAAGGAGGGGGGTTGGAGAAGCAAATAGACACCTCTCCTATGTGCCCTGGCCGGGAATCAAACCCGGGTCCCCCGCATACCAGGCCGACGCTCTACCGCTGAGTCAACCGGCCAGGGCCATAGTAGGGGATTTTATATATAATTTTATTTTTTTAATGGGGCTACATCAATAAATCAGTATACATATATTCAAAGATAACAAGTCCAGGTTATCTTGTAGTTCAATTATGTTGCATACCCATCACCGAAAGTCAGATTGTCCTCTGTCACCTTCTATCTAGTTTTCTTTGTGCCCCTCCCCCTCCCCCTTTCCATCTCCCTTTCCCCCCCCCCGTAAACACCACACTCTTATCAATGTCTCTTAGTTTCACTTTTTTTTTTTAATAAATTTTTATTAATGGTAATGGGATGACATTAATAAATCAGGGTACATATATTCAAAGAAACATGTCTAGGTTATTTTGTCATTAAATTATGTTGCATACCCCTCGCCCAAAGTCAGATTGTCCTCTGTCACCTTCTATCTAGTTTTCTTTGTGCCCCTCCCCCTCCCCCTTTCCCTCTCCCTTTCCCCCCTCCCCCCCTGTAAACACCACACTCTTATCAATGTCTCTTAGTTTCACTTTTATGTCCCACCTACGTATGGAATAACGCAGTTCCTGGTTTTTTCTGATTCACTTATTTCGCTTCGTATCATGTTATCAAGATCCCACCATTTTGCTGTAAATGATCCGATGTCATCATTTCTTATGCCTGAGTAGTATTCCATAGTGTATATGTGCCACATCTTCCTTATCCAGTCATCTATTGAAGGACTTTTTGGTTGTTTCCATGTCCTGGCCACTGTGAACAATGCTGCAATAAACATGGGGCTGCATGTGTCTTTATGTATCAATGTTTCTGAGTTTTTGGGGTATATACCCAGTAGAGGGATTGCTGGGTCATAAGGTAGTTCTATTTTCAGTTTTTTGAGAAACCACCATACTTTCTTCCATAATGGTTGTACTACTTTACATTCCCACCAACAGTGTATGAAGGTTCCTTTTTCTCCACAGCCTCTCCAACATTTGCTATTACCTGTCTTGCTAATAATAGCTAATCGAACAGGTGTGAGTTGGTATTTCATTGCAGTTTTGATTTGCATTTCTCTAATAGCTAAAGAAGATGAGCATCTTTTCACATATCTGTTGGCCATTTGTATTTCTTCCTGGGAGAAGTGTCTGTTCATATCCTCTTCCCATTTTTTTTATTGGATTGTTTGTTTGTTTGTTGTTGAGTTTTATGAGTTCTTTGTCTATTTTGGATATTAGGCCCTTATCTGAGCTGTTGTTTGAAAATATCATTTCCCATTTAGTTGGCTTTCTGTTTATTTTGTTATCAGTTTCTCTTGCTGAGCAAAAACTTTTTAGTCTGATGTAGTCCCATTCATTAATTTTTGCCTTCACTTCTCTTGCCTGTGGAGTCAAATTCATAAAATGCTCTTTAAAACCCAGGTCCATGAGTTGAGTACCTATGTCTTCTTCTATGCAGTTAATTGTTTCAGGTCTTATGTTTAGATCTTTGATCCATTTTGAGTTAATTTTAGTACAGGGGGACAAACTGTAGTCCAGTTTCATTCTTTTGCATGTGGCTTTCCAGTTTTCCCAGCACCATTTATTGAAGAGGCTTTCTTTTCTCCATTGTGTGTTGTTGGCCCCTTTATCAAAAATTATTTGACTATTATATGTGGTTTTATTTCTGGACTTTCTATTCTGTTCCATAGGTCTGAGTGTCTATTTTTCTGCCAATACCATGCTGTTTTGATTGTCGTGGCCCTATAATAGAGTTTGAAGTCAGGTATTGTAATGCCCCCAGCTTCATTCTTTTTCTTTAGGATTGCTTTGGCTATTCGGGGTTTTTTATAGTTCCATATAAATCTGATGATTTTTTGCTCTATTTCTTTAAAAAATGTCATTGGAAGTTTGATGGGAATTGCATTAAATTTGTATATTGCTTTGGGTAATATAGCCATCTTGATTATATTTATTCTTCCTAGCCAAGAACAAGGTATATTCTTCCATCTCATTATATCTTTTTCGATTTCCCTTAACAATGGTTTATAGTTTTCATTATATAAGTCCTCTACATTCTTTGTTATGTTTATTCCTAAGTATTTTTTTGTTGTTGTTGCAATCGTGAAGGGGATTATTCTTTTGAGTTCATTCTCAATTGTTTCATTGTTGGCATAAAGAAAGGCTATTGACTTCTGTATGTTAATTTTGTATCCTGCGACCTTACTGTATTGGCTTATTGTTTCTAGTAGTCTTTTTGTGGATTCTTTGGGGTTTTCGATGTATAGGATCATATCATCTGCAAAAAGTGATACCTTTACTTCTTCTTTTCTGATATGGATGCCTTTTATTTCTTTGTCTTGTCTGATTGCTCTGGCTAGAACCTCTAGTACCACATTAAATAAGAGTGGAGAGAGTGGACAACCCTGTCCTGTTCCTGATTTAAGGGGGAAAGCCTTCAGTTTAGTGCCATTTAATATGATGTTAGCTGATGGTTTATCATATATGGCCTTTATCATGTTGAGATATTTTCCTTCTATACCCATTTTGTTGAGAGTCTTAAACATAAAATTGTGTTGTATTTTATCGAAAGCCCTTTCTGCATCTATCGATAAGATCATGTGGTTTTTGTACTTTGTTTTGTTGATATGGTGTATTACGTTAGCCGTTTTACGTATGTTGAACCATCCTTGAGATTCTGGGATGAATCCCACTTGATCATGATGTATTATTTTTTTAATATGTTGTTGTATTCGATTTGCCAGTATTTTGTTTAGTATTTTAGCATCTGTATTCATTAGAGATATTGGTCTGTAGTTTTTTGTTTTTTTGTGTGCCATCCTTGCCTGGTTTTTGTATGAGGGTTATGTTGGCCTCATAAAATGTGTTTGGAAGTATTGCTTCTTCTTCAATTTTTTGGAAGACTTTCAGTAGAATAGGAACCAAGTCTTCTTTGAATGTTTGATAAAATTCGCTGATATAGCCGACAGGGCCTGGGCTTTTATTTTTGGGGAGGTTTTTAATGTTTTTTTCTATTTCTTCTCTACTAATAGGTCTGTTTAGGCTTTCTGCTTCTTTTTGACTCAGTCTAGGAAGGTTGTATTGTTCTAGGAATTTATCCATTTCTTCTAGGTTGTTGAATTTAGTGGCATAAACTTTTTCATAGTATTCTACAATAATTATTTGTATATCTATGGTGTCGGTGGTGATTTCTCCTCTTTCATTTTGGATTTTGTTTATATGAGTTCTTTCTCTTTTTTCCTTGGTAAGTCTTGCCAAGGGTTTGTCAATTTTGTTGATCTTTTCAAAGATCCAGCTCCTTGTTCTATTATTTTTTTCTATACTTTTTCTGTTCTCTAGTTCATTTATTTCTGCTCTGATTTTTATTATCTCCTTTCTTCGGCTGGTTTTGGGGTTTTTTTCTTCATCTTTTTCTAGTTCCTTAAGGTGTGAAGTTAAGTGGTTCACTTGGGCTCTCTCTTGTTTGTTCATATATGCCTGAAGTGATATGAACTTCCCTCTTATCACTGCTTTTCCTGCATCCCATAGATTCTGATATGTCATATTGTCATTTTCATTAGTCTGTATATATCTTTTGATCTCTGCACTTATTTCTTCTTTGACCCATTCATTTTTTAAAAGTATGTTGTTTAGTTTCCACATTTTTGTGGGGGGTTTTTCCTCTTTTTTGCAGTTGAATTCTAGTTTCAAGGTTTTATGATCAGAAAATATGCTTGGTACAACTTTGATTTTTCTGAATTTGCTGATGTTTTTTTTGTGGCCCAACATACGGTTAATTCTTGAGAATGATCCATGTACAATGGAGAAAAATGTATACTCAGTCACTTTGGGATGAAATGTCCTGTAGATGTCTATCATATCCAGGTGCTCTAGTGTTTTGTTTAAGGCTACTATGTCTTTGTTGATTCCCTGTTTGGATGACCGATCTAGAGCCATCAGCGGTGTATTGAGGTCTCCAAGTATGATGGTATTTTTGTCAGTTTTTGTTTTAAGGTCAATAAGTAGCTGTCTTATATATTTTGGTGCTCCTTGGTTTGGTGCATATATATTAAGAATTTGTTATGTCTTCTTGATTCAGTGTCCCCTTAGCCTTATGAAATGGCCATTTTTGTCTCTGAGTACTTTTGCTGTCTTGTAGTCAGCATTATCAGATATGAGTATTGCTACGCCTGCTTTTTTTTGGATGTTATTTGCTTGGAGTATTGTTTTCCAGCCTTTCACTTTGAATTTGTTTTTATCCTGGTTACTTAGATGAGTTTCCTGTAGGCAGCATACAGTTGGATTTTCTTTTTTAATCCATTCTGCTACTCTGTGCCTTTTTATTGGTGAGTTTAATCCGTTTACATTTAGTGTAAGTATTGACACTTGTGAGTTCCCTATTGCCATTTTATATCTTGCTTTCTGTTAGTTTTGTGTCTTGTTTGATCCTTCTCTTTTGTTTTTCTATCTTTTGTTTTTATTTGGTTGTATTCCATACATCTTTCCTCTGTTGCTATCTTTTTTATTTCATGTGCTTCTGTGGTGGTTTTTTCAATAGTGGTTACCTTTAAGTAATGAAAAGGGTTCCTACCCTGTTCATTGTAGCGCATTATTTTGTGAGTACTTTTGCACTCCATCGTCCTTTGCTATTGTTAATCTCCATCTTCTCCCCCCCTTTCTTTTTGTTGTTGTCACAGTTTAAATTTGGTTTTATTGTGTTCTTCTTGGAGCTTTTACATGTGGCTCTGTGTTTTTTTTTTGTTCTTTGTATCTGATTGGAGAACCCCCTTTTGTAATTCCTGGAGTGGGGGGTTTCTGATGATAAATTCACTCATCTTTTCTGTATCTGTGAATGTTTTTATTTCTCCTTCATATTTGAAGGATAGCTTTGATGGGTATAGTATTCATGGCTGAAAGTTCCTCTCTTTCAGGACTTTAAATATTGGGGTCCACTCTCTTCTAGCTTGTAGAGTTTCTGCTGAGAAATCTGATGATAATCTAATGGGCCTTCCTTTATATGTTGTATTTTTCTTTTCCCTGGGTGCCTTGAGAATTTTTTCTTTGTCGTTGGTTTGTGCCAATTTCATTATGATATGCCTTGGAGTAGGTTTGTTGGGGTTAAGAAAACTCGGAGTTCTGTTTGTTTCTTGAACTTGAGGCTTTAGTTCTTTCCACAGGCTTGGGAAGTTCTCATCTATTATTTGTTTGAGTATGTTCTCCATTCCATTTTCTCTCCCTTCTCCCTCTGATATACCTATTATTCTTATCTTATTCTTTTTGATGGAGTCAGATAATTCGTGTAGGGCTATCTCATTTTTTTTAAAATTTTTGAGTCTCTTCCTTCTTCTCTCTGTTGTGACTCAAGTTGCTTGTCTTCTATTTCACTAATCCTCTCTTCTATCTGACCTGTTCTATTAGCTAAGCTTGTTACTTCATTTTTCAGCTCATGAATTGAGTTTTTCATCTCTGTTTGATTTGTTTTTATAGTTTCAATTTCCTTGGACATATATTCTTTGTGTTCATTGAGTTGTTTTCTGAGCTCCCTAAATTGCCTTTCTGTGTTTTCTTGTATATCTCGGAGGATTTTTAGGATTTCTATCTTGAATTCTCTGTCATTTAGCTCCAAGGTTTCCAATATATTAAATTTTTTCTCCATAGATTTTTCTTCATCTATCTGTGTTACCTCTCTTTCTTTCTGCGTTCAGCCATGGCATCTTCACCCCATTGTCTAGTACAGTTACGCAAGCAACCAATTAGCTATCGGTGACAAACAGACACTTAAGCTGCATATAATAAAGATGAATCAATGTGACTTATCACATAAACAAAAAGAAGGATAAAAATCACATGATTACATCAATAGATGCAGAAAAAGCATTTGATAAAATCCAGCAACCATATATGATCAAAACTCTCAGCAAAGTTGGAATACAGAGAACATACCTCAACATGATAAAGGCCATCTATGAGAAACCAACAGCCAACATCATACTCAATGGGAAAAAATGAAAAGCAATCCCCTTAAGATCAGGAACAAGGCAGGGGTGCCCCTTTCACAATTCTTATTCAACAAAGTTCTGCAAGTCCTAGCTGTGGCAATCAGATGAGAAGAAGAAATAAAAGGCATCCATATTGGAAAAGAAGTAAAACTGTCATTATTTGCTCACGATATGATATTGAATATAGAAAACCCCAAAGTCTCAATAAAAAAAACCTACTATACCTGATAAATGAATTCAGCAAGGTGGCAGGGTATGAAATTAATATTCAAAAATCAGAGACATTTTTATACACTAATAATAAATTATCTGAGAGAGAAATTAAAGAAAAAATCTCCTCCACAAGCCCTGGCCAGTTGGCTCAGCGGTAGAGCGTCGGCCTAGCGTGCAGAGGACCCGGGTTCGATTCCGGCCAGGGCACACAGGAGAAGCGCCCACTTGCTTCTCCACCCCTCCGCCGTGCTTTCCCTCTCTGTCTCTCTCTTCCCCTCCCGTAGCAAGGCTCCATTGGAGCAAAGATGGCCCGGGCGCTGGGGATGGCTCTGTGGCCTCTGCCCCAGGCGCTAGAGTGGCTCTGGTCGCAACATGGCGACGCCCAGGATGGGCAGAGCATCGCCCCCTGGTGGGCAGAGCGTCGCCCCTGGTGGGCGTGCCGGGTGGATCCCGGTCGTGCGCATGCGGGAGTCTGTCTGGCTGTCTCTCCCTGTTTCCAGCTTCAGAAAAATGAAAAAAAAAAAAAACTCCTCCACTATTGCAACAACAACAAAAAAAATAAAGTACCTAGGAGTAAATTTATCCAAAGAGGTAAAGACTTGCATTCAGAAAATTATAAAACATTGAAAAAAAATCAAGGAAGATACAAATAAGCGGAAGCATATACTGTGTTCATAGATAGGAAGAATAAACATCATTATAATGTCTGTATTACCCAAAGCAATTGATACAGTCAATGCAATTCCTATTAAAATGTTCATGGCATACATCAAAGATATAAAACAAATATTCCAAAATTTATATAGAACCAGAAAAGCACATGAATAGCCTCAGCAATCTTGAAAATGAAGAATAAAGTGGGAGATATTACACTTTCTGATATGAAGTTTTATTACAAGGCCATTATAATCAAATTAGCTTGGTACTGGCATAAGAACAGGCATCAATGGAACAAAAGAGGGAACCCAGAAATAACCCATGTCTTTATGGTCAATTGATATTTGACAAAGGAGGTAAGAGCATACAATGGAGTAAAGACAGTCTCTTTAATAAATGGTGTTGGGAAAATTGGACAGGTACATGCAAAAAAATGAAACAAGACCAAGAACTTATACCACTCACAAAAATAAACTCAAAATGGATAAAAGACTTAAATGTAAGTCATGAAACCATAGACTTCTTGGAAGAAAACATAGGCAGTAAACTCTTCAGTATCTCTCTTCCAATATTTTTGGCAATTCATCTTCTTGTGTAAGTGAAATAAAGTACAAGAAAAACAAATGGGACTCTAGCAAACTAAAAAGCTTTTACACAACAAAAGACACCATTAACAAAATAAAAAGACAGCCCACACAATGGTAGAACATATTCTCCATTACTCTGATAAGGGGTTAATTACCAAAATTTATAAAGACCACAACACCAGGAAGGTAAAAAATCCAATTAAAAAATGGGCAAAAGAAATAAATAGACACTTCTCCTAAGAGGACATACAGATGGCCAATGGGCAGATGAAAACATGTTCAACATCACTAATCATTAGAGAAATGCAAATTAAACCACAATCAGATATCACCTCACACCAGTCAGAAGGGTGCTCATTAACAAATCAACACACAATAAGTGCTGGTGAGGATGTGGAGAAAAGGGAACCCTCCTGCACTACTGGTGGGAATGCAGACTGGTGCAGCCACTGTGGAAAACAGTATGGGTTTCCTCAAAAACTTAGAAATGGAACTGCCTTTTGAGCCAGCTATACCACTTTTAGGAATATATACTAACAATACCAAATCACTGATTCAAAAGAAGATATTCATTCCCATGTTTATGGCAGCATTGTTCACAATAGCCAAGATCTGAAAACAGCCCAAGTGTCCATCAGTGGATGAGTGGATTAAAAAACAGTGGTACATATACACAATGGAATACTATGTTGTCATAAAAAAGAAGGAAATTTTACCTTTTGTGACAGCATGGATGGACCTGGAGATTATTATGCTAAGTGAAATAAGCCAGGCAGAGAAAGAAAAATATCATATGATCTCACTTATATGTGGAATCTAATGAACAAAGTGAAGTGTGGAATGGAATAGAGGCAGAGGAGGGGTCACAGGGAGCAGAGGGACAGCTGTCAGTGGGAAGGAAGATGAGAGGATGGGGTCAGAGAAGGTGAAGGGATTAGTGAAATTATATGTACATAACACATAGATACAGATAACAGGACAGCAAATCCCAGAGGGAAGTGGGGAGGGATTTGATAGAGGGTTAGGAGGAGGGGGGCAAAGTGGGTATGATGGAGGACATGGGGGTGGGGGTAAGGGAGTTATATTGAGTGGGACACTTGAATCCATGTTAAGACAATAAATTAAAATTAATAAAAATTAAAAAAAGAGAAAAGAGCCTAAAACATAAATAAATAAATAAATAAATAAATAAATAAGTAGGTAAGTAAGTCAGCTTTATTTCCCCTTTTTTTTTCTCTCTGACAAATTAAGGCCTCTAATTTTACCAATTTTTTTCCCCAAATTCTTCGCATTGTAACCAGGTGCATTATTTTTAAACGAATCAAATCACATCAGTCCTCCTCATCTTACCCCACATTAAACCTCTTCAGTTGTACTTAGGACCAAATTTAAAATCCTGACTGTGACCTTTGAAGCCCTATAATCAGACTTTAGACAACCCCTTTAACCTTATCATATTTTCCTTACTCTATGGCCACCTTGGCTTCTTCTCTATTCCTAATGTGAGCCACATTGTTTTCTCCCTTAGGACAGTTGCACCTACTATTTTTCTTCTAAAATTAGCTGACATTCTTTTATTTCTCAGAGTGTGTTTGTACATATATCTTTATTATATGTGGCTTAAGTGTCTGTTTGTCGCCAATAGCTTATTGGTTGCTTGCGTAACTATACTAGCCAATGGGGTGAAGTTGCCATGGCATTCAAATAGTCCCGCCTTCTGGCATGCCACCTCACAAATTGAGGTTAAAGATTGGAGCAATTATTATGCTGTTAAGAAATCTTAACACCAGAAGGGGTCTTTGCAATGGTACAAGACTAGAGGTTCTCCAATTGAAAAATAATGTCATAATAGCTAAGTCTTTGACTGGCTCCTCTAAAGGTGAAATACATGTCATTCCAAGAATTGATTTGGCTCCATCTCAAACAGGGTTGCCATTTCAATTGAGACGTAGATAATTTTCTGTAAAACTTGCCTTTGCTATGACCATCTAAGTCTCAGGGCCAAACGCTTAATCGTGTTGGCATTTTTTTACCTGAGCCTGCATTTGGACACGGTCAACTTTATGTTGCCTGTTCAAGAGTTCATGAAAGAATGTACGTAAAATTAAAAATAACTGATGGTCCTCTGCAAGGCGAGCTTAAAAATGATGGAAAGATCTACACAAGAAATGTTGTGTACAAAGAGATCTTTGACATGTGAATTAACATTTTATTATTTAAATCACCTTTATTTATTGAGCTAGTGGTGGCTCTTAAGAAATGTACAGCCAGTGGTTTCCTTCATTGCACTCTACTTAAAGCAATTAAGCAAGTAGAAGGGGGAAACCCCGTGGGGCACTAAGCAAAGGGGCGTCCTCGCCGCCTGCCCTGGGTAATTCAGTTTGAATTAGCAGACACCTTTGCACAAATCATTTTAATTACAATTTATAATATCTAGAACAGCAGTCATTTTGTATGACCGCCGGGCTTTCTAGTATTTATATATACACATATATGCACATATATATATATTTGAATATATATACTTGAATATAGTATATTTTAAATTATATTGTATATTTTTTGTTGTTCTTATAGCTACTGCCAAGTACCGCAACTCTCTGTCACTTCAGAAGTGATAACCTATACTACCAAGGCCACCCCATCTCTAGTAACTTTGTTACAGATTCATGTTCCTAAATTTAATGAGTTTATCATTCTTATTCTTACTACAAGGCAACTAAGCTACGTGGTATTTCCTGTTGCTTTTTGTATAACTTAATAACATGCTGGATCAGATGATCAAGATCTCTGTCAATTACATAATGGCAAAGAAGAAAGTGTGATAGTTAATGGTTCTGGTTAGCCAATAAGGTTAGCTAATATCGCTACCTGGTAAAAAGGAACTATTTCTAATTGTCCTGACTGCCATTTAAAAAATGAGTATGCCAAGTCAATGTCCACACACTGAGATCCAGCAGTTTTCTTGGTTTTCTCAATAAATACATTTCATTGCTAATCATAGCTTAATCAAATTTATAATAATTCATAGTCATTACAGAAGTACCATTTAGCTTCACCATTCTTGTATCTTTAATATCTTCTAAACTCTGCTCTTTCTCTAAGGAACGTAGTATTACTTTTGGTTTACCATTTTGTCCAGAGATGGAGCAGGCAGTTTCAGGGACTTCATTTGTCCCTTCCTATCTAGTCCTTATTTCATAGCTCAAGGAAGCTGTGTGGGAATTATGCCAGTTCTAAATATATTTACTCCAATTATTCATGCAGAAACTAGGGAAATAAGCCCAAGGACCCACTGTGAGACAAATTTAGACCAAGAGTCTGTTTATCAAGTGCCTTTTCATAAGCCCCACTTTTAGCCATTCAATCACAGTGGCATTTATCTCCCTGGGACTAGTGTATTAATATTATATATTAGTTTTATATATCTATATATCTGGGCATTTATTCTTCACATAGTCACCTTTAAAATGGCTAAAGTTTTCTCTGGGTAAAAATTAGGGAAGATTTACAGTATTTTCTTGAGACCAGTTTTAGAGTCATCTCTAATGGTTCTCTATATCTTCACTCAAAGGGTTCAGAATAGGTGAACTGACTTAGGTCTGGGTGTGGATTCATGCTAGCATCTTGTTTGTTTGTTCATTTGTTTGTTTTTTGTCATCAGACACAGAGATTTCAGGGTTATATTAACCAAGTAATACCTTAGTGGGTTACCCATCTAATTCATGAATCAGAAGCCAGTATTAAACCTCTATAGATTTCTAAGTGTCAATAAACTCTAATTGCTACTGCATCCCTGTGGTGTATTATGCCATTGGACTATCTGTTTCTGAGAGTGGAACCTTACAACTAGGTCCCTGCCACCCTGAGATATTTTATTCCTGTTTAAATAAGAGCACTAAGCCAAAGCCAAAATCTCTTATCACCATCTCAAAGCTATATTGAACAGTCACACAGGGCTCTTCAGGATGCTGGGCCCCTTACTATGTGTTTCCTTTTGTTTTCCAATGCTTAGAAAGTAGGTATGAATCCTGCCCATAAGAGGTTCAGTCCCACATTTACATCTATTTAAACCTCTAGTTTCCTTCAATTACAATATGACAGAGCAGTTTCCTTATCTCAGTTCATTACTTACAGGCAGGGTACCACTGAATCTGGGCTTCAATTTATTAAACAAACTATTAGAACCTGTTCCTGCTATGTGAGTTAATACACTGAATTCCAAATAGCTTGATATAATAACTTTATAATATATTCCATAATAATTTTGATATTAACAGGAGAATATATATTATATGCAATTTATATGAGATATTAATAGAACATAAAATAATATTTTATAATATAATATAGTATATAAGTATTAGCATATACATAAGAATATATAGGAATATATATAAAAAGAGATAATTACAAATCTACTGCTATAAATCCTGGAGGAGTGATTAGACACCCAGAGACTAGCACTAAAATAAAACTATTAACAATCATAAAATAAAAGAACAGGATAATTGCTGTGAGAGATAACATCACAAAAGAAGGAGCCCTTAGCAGGGGTCTCAAACTCGCGGCCCGCGGGCTGCATGCGGCCCGCCGAACAATTTTGTGTGGCCCGCAGACTAATCCACGAAGTTCAAAATATTTTGGATAAAATTAAGTAAGCCTAGGGGCCTACTTGTATTTTTCATTTCTCTAGCATCCTAGCTAGATATTAGCTTAGTTAACAGCAGTTGTGATGCGAATTACAGTTTCTGGTCGTTTTGTGACACTGAGTAAACTGCATGTACGATTGTGCTTGTTGTACTGATTTTTTTTTTTTGTTTTCAACTGCAGTGAGAAAAGTGTTGCATAACAGTTGCCTTTTGTAGACCTAGTGCGGCCCGCCGAACGGCTGTGATCTTGCTCTGCGGCCCACATGCTGAGTTGAGTTTGAGACCCCTGCCTTAGAGGAAACTATGGCTGTGAGAGGATATGACTGCTTCCTGAGTACAGGAGGGAGCAGAAGATGAAAACCCTGGTCCATCCTCTATGTTTTGACCTTTGGGTGATGTCATTCACTGACTAAAACCAACTGGAAGCAAGCCAGCAGGGAGCCCTGGTGATGTCCTCTGTGCTGGTCAGCCTTTCAGGGAACAAAGAAATTTAGAAAAAATATCAAAGAATGTTTTATAAAAGCGATATGCCAATGGTGAATAACTAGAAATTCATTTTTTAAATATCTAAAAATGAATATAAATATAATTCTGTGCTTAAATTTTAGAGGCTCATACATGTAATTCTCACTAGTCAAACATGAAACATTTTTGGAATTTGTCAAAGACTTGCAAAGTTGCTCTCTGACTGAGGAAAATTGTCGTTGCTTCATGGCCATACCTAAAAGTAGGACAAGGTATTTTTACAACTGTAAACTTCCCCATTTACCTTTCAGTTTATTGGGAAATTATTAATCTAGGTTTTTTTCCATTTTCCTCCATTTTCATTTCTGATATGGTCACTGGGATGGGAAAACAAGAATAGATGTATCAAGGGAATTTCTATCTTCATGCTTTCTTTATTTTTCTACCTCTTTCAATTGATGCTTGCTGAAAATCGTATTCCTGGAAGTGTCCAATTTTCATTCCTAATCTGTGATTAAGAGGTATTTGCTTGTTAATGGTAATTGAAAGTTTATATTTATTTGATCACTATAATGTTCATAAACACTGTTAGCTCACAGAACTTCTAAGTGATACAATTTAAAGCATTGCAGGCATCCTGCCTTATCTGCTTTGAAATTACACGTTAATCTTTTAAGATGTCATCCATACAAGGGCTTGATTGCATGGCCCTTTGGAGCTTAGACCATAACCAGACATGAAAAATGCATTGTTATAATAAGGTATGTGTTAAAATACAGTAACTATTTTTTTAAACCATAGTATAGGATGCTAATACTCAATAATTATAGCTAAATTTAAGATAAAAATATATGTAGACTGTAATTATGAATATTTTTATATAAATACTGTATGTTAAATTAGAACTTTAGCAAAATATAGGAATACATAAGGGAACTAAAAAATCGCTTATAATTTCACAATAAAATATGTATAATTAACATTTTTGTATATAATGTTAGTATTTTTATGTACCTATATCTATATTTCTATCTATATAACATTATTAAATCTATATGTCTTATCTATATTGATACATACATTTTGTATAAATTGATATCAATTTGAAAATCTTTTTTCATGTAATATATTGTCTTTCTATACTTTAAATAATCTGAAATGTAATTTTTAATGATTTTATTTCATTCTATCTCTTTAACCAGTTATAATTTACTAATTAATTCTCTATTTTTAAAAACTTATAATAAACAACAGTATAACAAGTCCCTTAATTTTAAAATACACTTCTATATGTTTAGAATAAATACTTTAGAATGTAATTACTACATGAACAGAATTACATGGGTTATTAATTTTTTAAAAGCTATTCATTTAGATATAAAAGAAATATTATCAGTTGTTTTGTCTGCATTCAGCACAGACACTTGTGTGTGTGCTGAGATTGCAGTGTGTCAGAGGTCTGAAAACCTGATGGATTAGTCTGGACAGAATATTTTCTTTTTTTTGACAGAACAGTTGGCTTCCCAGTCTTGTCTCTTTGCTTCATTGAATGAAAGTGCCTGTTATGTTTGACTTCATCTATTTTGAAGTTTCAAATGGTCACAGACTATAAGGCAGAGTAACAAGAGACCATCAATCAACATAAACCGGTGCTCAGCTCATGGGTTGGGGAGATCCACAGAATGTAAATCAGTATTTAATATTGAGGAACTAGTCCAAAGGCACCAGGTCATGAGGCACCATGGGAATTCTGACATTGGGTGCATTGTTTTAAATCTAAAATATATGTATATAAATTGAATTTTCAGAGCATTCTGTTTCCTGCTAGCAATGCTGTGCACTAGTTAGCAGGTCAATATCATTCTTGAAAGAACTGATTTTCAATGGCCATAGAACAATCTTTGTGTGCCTGCTGGTAGTGGAAAAAAAATGCAGAGAAAAATTATTAATTTTGCTTTTGTTGTTCTTTTTAAGATTATTACCTTTGAGCATCTGAAGGTTGACCTGGAGAATCAGCATTAAAATCAATGCTTCCCCCAAAATAGAGTCTTTAGCTGGACCTTAGTTTAAGAAATACTAAAAGAATTTCAGAAAGCTTTTGTCCCAAATGAGTGTAAAGGGAAAGAATGACCCTTACTGAATGAAATGCTACCGATTTCTTCTGGGGAAAATTGTCTTTCATTAGGGATAGAAGAGAGGAATATTTGATCATGTCAATGCATTATTCAGTTTCCTTACATGTTTCCTCTAAGCTATCTGAGAGAAGGGCTTTAGTCATGACTGGCTTCCTTTGTTAAAAGGAATAGCTTTGAGACAGTGGCTTCTCTCCCTTTCTATTTCCCTATCTCCCTCCATTTCACATTCTTCTGTCTCTACTTCTTTTCTTATCTATAGACAATTTGAAAATGATAAAAAAATAAAATCGAGATTATCAAAATTATCTAGAATTCTATTTCACACACACACAAAAATGCCTAATATTTGAAGGGAAAATGCACACACACAAGTACACACACATATGTATGCAATATATAATTAATGAAAATGGCCAGTATTAACTTTGATGTCCTGAAAATGATTAAGCAGGTTATTCCTCTTTTTCTTTTTTTTTTTTTTTTTTGGTATTTTTCCAAAGTTAGAAGCAGGGAGGCAGACAGACAGACTCCCGCATGCACCGGACCAGGATCCACTGGGCATGCCCACCAAAGGGTGATGTTCTGCCCATTTGGGGCATTGCTCCATTGCAACCAGAGCTATTCTAGCACCTGAGGCAGAGGCCATGTTGCCATCCTCAGTGCCCAGGTCAACTTTGCTGCAATGGAGCCTTGGCTGCAAGAGGGGAAGAGAGAGACAGAGAGGAAGGAGAGGGGGAAGGGTGGAGAAGCAGATGGCCACTTCTTCAGTGTGCTCTGGCCGGGAATCAAACCTGGAACTTCCACACGTCGGGCCGACGCTCTACCGCTGAGCCAACTGGCTAGGGCCACAGGTTATTCTTAAAGAATAAAGATTTTTTTTGAGACAACAATGGGAAGTATTAATGTCATTTACAAAAGTAGCTGAAACAATTTCTGAAAATATATTTCCACAGAGTATTGTTTCCATGTTGAAGTACTGTTTTGAGGGTGGAGGTGAATAGGTTCTCTAAATTTCTCTGTCAAAGGGATTGGTTTGTGTCATCTTTGACTCCCTGCTCCTCTGCTCACCCCTCCCAGTGGGCATGTTCTGCTACTCTAGCTATGAAGTAAAAAGCTCCAATGAAGTTACTGGGAGACTTGGGGTTAAGTAGTTGAGAATATTTACAATGTGTTTAAGAATATATATATTGATTTGGACGCTGCACTTGGAAGCATTTAAAATGTCTTTAGGCATGAAGAGGATCTGCAATCCCAAAGGAGGATCTGTGAGGGCAGGGATGTTCCATACTCAAGATGGTCTCTTATAGAAAGCATTCTTGCATTAAGTTTGCCCCCTCATCCTCAGCTGGGCACTCAGCCTGCCAATATGTGCTATCCTGAGCTATCTACATAAAGAGAGAGTGAAAGCAGCCACTAGTATATTTTGAGCCATCAGAGATTAAAATGCAGCTGCTCTCATGATGATCTTACTCTATGGTCACTGCATATTTACTTAAATGTAAATATGAGCAGAAGAGAAGCTCCTATGCCAGGACTCAAACAATGAAATTGCTTCCAGACCTATTATTATTTTATTTCAGTAGATGGCACTATTTTTAATAAAAAGGTTTGGGTTGAGTTGGCTTAGAAAAAGATGAAATAGAGAAAAGTTTCTTTGAATAAAGAGGATTTTGTTGTCATAAATACCAAAGCTTTGTTACCAAAGATAAAAAGAGTATAGTAGCAAAATAATTTTAAAAGGTTTTAGATCAGCACTATCCTATAGAAACATAAAATGAACTACACATGTGCTTTTTAAGTTTCTAGTTGCAACATTAAAAAAATAACATTAATTTTAATAAAACATTTTATTTAAATTGAATATATATAAAATATATTCAATTTTCAACATGTGTTAAATATAAAAGTTATTAATGAGATACTTTTGCATTCAGATGAGCAATATTTCAATTTCTCAATAACCATTAGGTAACTAATGGCCACTTGTACACTATGCAGTGAGTCCCCCCATCCCATTTTCTTCCTTTCTTCCAGAAGATGGTTTATTTTCCAGAACAGTTGGCTGGAACAGAATTTTTCTCTTTGTTTGGGATAATTGTAGTATTCAATTTGGTGCTTACCAAAATTGAGTCTTTCTCCATACCAATACACACTTTTTCTCCTCCTTAGAAGACTGCAGTGTCACCATCTAAAGTAACTATTAGAAACTATTTTATCATTCTCTAAACAAATATTTATTGACTTTCTATTAAGTACCAGGCACTGTTCTAACAGATAAAAGTAATTCTTTTATCTCTAAACAAGACCTGCATTAATAAAACATTTAAACAGACAAAGTTGGACTTGCACCCTTTCCCCATCTATTGCTCTCCATTCATTTCACCCAATTAGTATTTACAGAATTCCTAATTTCCTACAGGAAATTTACCAAGTGCTAAAAGTGCACAATGAATAAAGTTGCTGCACAAGTGATCACAGTCCAGTGGGGGAGTGAATAAGAAAGTAGAGAATTACAAAGAGTAGTGTAAATATTATGATAGCAACATGCTTAGGGTGTTAGGAAAGGGGATAAGAGGAGCCTAGGCCCAGGCTGGGGATACGTGTGGTGGAGGGCAGGAAGTGAGAAAAGTTTCTTAAAGAGTTTGCTATCTTATCTGAGTAATAAAAGGATGCGTAGGCAGGGCTAAGAGTTGGAAGATGGCATCCTCAGTGGGTAAGGATGCATAAGGCAGGGGAGCAGCATAAGCATTTGCTCCGAAGTATGAGAGAGTGTGGTGTGGTTGGGGAACTATAAGCAGTTGAAGTCTTCTGATGTGTAGGGATAAACAATGCTGAGACCATCAAAGTGTCCATTTCAACCTCCTTCATGTTACATATAAGAAAATTAAAGTCCAGAGAGGGTAGCACACCAGTAACCTCTCTTATCTTTGTTCCTCACATGGCAGCTAAATATTTCACACATTAATGTAAAATTGCTGAAAGGAATATAGTCATTTTTTAGCATATATTTTAATGAAAATATAATCTCAATAGCTTGGATATGTATTCACTTAATGTGTGGACCCTGTGAAAGAAGATATCTACTGAGAAAGGCTCCTGATAGCTAATTGGGCTCAAATTTAAAGAGCCCCAGAAGCCATTTCTATACAGGGATCTCTTATGTAAACTGTGCTTTAAAAAGAAGCCTGCACTGAACCGCTTGCCTGCTCTGTGTTTCTGCCTGCTGAGGAGCCCTTATAAAGGAGTTCCTGAAATCCTATTTCAACCAATGTGACTAAGGCTTTCTTCATCCAATCAGAGTTGCACAGCTATATCCCATCAGTATTTTCACCAATCAATTAGAGTGGCTCCATTTTGACCAATCAGGACAGGGCCTTTTGGACCAATCAATCAGTGAGGATTTGGAAACCTCATTTGCATGAAAATGAACCTTCTCTATCTAACTTAGCTCCCCTCCAGCTCTGAGAGTGAACTTTCCTTTTCTACCTAAGACTGAATTTCCTTGGCTGGAGGTGAAACCCCAACCAAAAATGTCTTGGTAGTCTAGGGCAGAATGGAGCAGAGCAGAACAGAACAGGCAGAGCATGCCAAGCAGAGTGGAGACAGGTGGAATGGAACAGGGAAGAGTGGAGCAAATTGGAGCAGAGCAAAGCAGGGCTGTCTAGGCAGAGAGAAATCTTGACGAGGGTCCCCTCACTCCAGAGCTGCCTCAAGTCATGATTTTCCACAGCCATGTTGCTTCATAACTGAATTGTTGAGCTCTTCCATAGTCGTGCTGTTCTCACAGCTGTGCTATACCACAATTTGTTTGCACTGAATAAAGTATCCTTCTATACTGCCCTTCAAATTAGGGGTTTGTGTTGACACTGAATTGGTGCCAATGACCCTCAGCTGACATAAGTTTACAATCTTGGAAGTATTATAGAGTATGTCTGAGGCAAATACAAAATAAGAAGAGGGTGGAAAAGGTCTGCTAATTACAGGGGCCATGAGGCTGACCCTGTAGCATGAATAGAGCTGATCAAAGCAATGAAAATTACTGGGCTTGTTAGTTTAAAAGGGGTCCAGAGCCAAACTATGCTGCACAGTGATCCAAAAATGGTGTACAGATATTTACACATCCTTCACTGGCTGAAGAGTAGAAAAAGCTGTTTTCATTGAGTCCCTAACCCACTTGCTGCTTATGGTCCTGTCCACAGAAGAAAGCAGCAGAGAAGCAGCCCATTTAGCAGGAAACCAAAGCTGTCTCACTTCTGACTTCATTACTGTGTAATGTCAGGTCCCAACCCCAGTGTAACCAAGGAGGGGGTAAGAACATAAGTATATATTAGCCTTGGAGGTCTAGAAGGTATTTTTTAAAAAGTATTTTAATATTTAATGTTTATACTTAAGAGGTCCTTGCTAACTGCCACTTCTTACATTTTCCTTTTGGAGCTTAGTCTCCTTTAAAGATACAAAACTAATCATTTCTAATAAAACGAATATATTTTTTAAATAGAGAGTCAGAATACATTTTTTTTTGTAGAGTCAGAATACATTTTTATCTTTCTGAATTTTAACAAAGCTGGTACCCTCTTGAGATATAAGATGACCTTCTTGGTGTCTCTTTTAAATCCACTCTTTCTTCCTTCTTGTTATTTTAATTCTAGAGCAGAATAAAAAAATGTTGAGAGAGATATCCCTGCTGCCCTTCATATTAAAAAAATTGTTTTCCTAAATCCTAAATACCACAAACTGGATATGATTTTCCTTGCTTGTATGGGCTATACATCTAATCTAACAGGTTGTTCAATTATTGATGCTTATTTCTTTTTCTTAATTTTGTAACATTTCCTGTAAACTCTACTTTACTTTGGGCTTTCATCCTGATTTTACATTTACTTTAGCACATGACAACCTTTAATAATTTAAAGTCAAAGTTACATGTTATCAATCTCCTTTGTAAAATTTTAAGGCAATATTGCTTGAAACAAAATTTACTCTATATTCCTGAATATTTATTACAAAGGATACAGCTACATTATTTGTGTGAAGAATAAGCACGTTTCCAAATATCATAACCCAGTGTGTACATATGTTAAGTAGAGATTTTGTAGAGGTTATATTTTACCTATTGGCTCTAGTAAGTTTATTATGATAAAGATGGCTAAAGGGATTAGTGAGAAGATTCTAGGAGACCTACATCATATTCGTACAATTTCAAAATATGCACCTTCAGCAATATAAAAGAAATTGATTTAAGAGAATTATGTGCTTGAGTATCTCAAGAGGTGGTACAGTTTGACAAAAATAATTGAACATTTGCATCTTTTTCAACAGCTAGAGTAGATGTGGGTCATGAATGGGGTTAGAAAGTTGAAAGTTTTTTCACTGCAGTAGAACAGAGGTGAGGGGATATTTTATTTTGGAGAGGCAATTAAAGTTTCTGAATTTGAGGTAGCACTCAACCTGACAGTTCTGCAAGTAAACAGCATAAGTTATTATGATTTCCTACACTGAATTTATAGATGCCAAGGAGCTGTCAATAATTTTTCTTCTCTTTAACTTCTACTCAAGTGGCTTCTATGTAATTCTGAAAATAATAAGAGAATCACAAGTGTCTGTGATTGTATTTTAAGTGCAGTTGTGCCACTGGAAGATTCTAATGCCAGAAAGTTAAGCTTACAAATCAGAGAGGCTTGTTTTTTGTTTTTTGTTTTTTTGAGTGGGAAAGCCTGCTGGGCTTACTCACGAATGAATTCAGCCTATTTAAAACTGACTACACTGCAAAAATAATTCTTACCTTTCTTCCCCGTAAAGTATCACCAACTAAAAAGCTCAGAGCAGGGGAAAAAAATACCTTTCTATTCATTGTTCCTTTTAACTGGTAACATTGTCCATGTGTTTGCATGGGATTCAGTTAGTAAAGACCCCATGTGCTATGAAATCATTAGCATTTGTCTAGATTCATTCTTACAGAAGTGAGGAGACATCATTAGGGAACCTTATCAGGGTAAGCACATGTGCCTCTGTTCATCACCACATTCCTGAACCATTGTATAATGCCAAACAGAAGGGATACCAAATACATTTAATCACCTGTTTAATGATAAGACAAATTCAATACATTTAAAACTTCATGTGATGACTTGATTTAAGTTGGAAACATCTCGCATCAGTTCCCCCTCTGCACTACAAGTATTTCATCCCGGCTGGTTCTCCTTGCCTTTCACCACATAGGCGGCCTTTTATACTTCTTATACAGTGGTACCTTGAGATATGAAAAGACCAACATACAATTTTTTTTTTTTTTAAGATATGAGCTGCAACTCAGTCCGTATTTTTGTTTGAGATTCAAGCAAAATTCTGAGATAACAAGTAGTGATTCGGGAAGCTGCCACTAGTTGGTGCGTTGATGCACAGGTCCAGTATCGGCAGTTTGATATAAGAGTTGACTGACATACGAGCTCGATTACAGAACAAATTAAATTCTTTTTTTATTGATTTTAATTTATTGTGTTTACATAAATTCTAGTGTTGCCCTGAATGCATCTCCCTCCCCCATATTCCCCTCAACATCTTACTTGCCCCCCTCCCCATAATGCCCTCTGCCCTTCCTTTCAGCTTTATCCCATCCTGTCATCCCCTTTCCCTCTGTTCTCTTTTCCTCTGATCCCTTTGATCTCTCCTCTGTCTCAGTTCCATTCCTCAGGTCACATTGTTCATTGAATTCCTCAAATGAGTGAGGTCAAATAATGTTTTTCTTTCTCTGCCTGGCTTATTTCAATTAACATAATAGTTTCCATGTCTATCCATGAAAAAGAAGGTAAGATTTCCTTATTTTTCATGGCTCCATATTATTCCATTGTATATATGTACCACCACTTTTTAATCCACTTGTCCACTGACAGACACTTGGGCTGTTTTTCAGATTTTTCGTATTGTGAACAATGCTGCCATAAATATGGGGGTACAATTCTACTTTTGAAACAGTGCTATGGTGTTCTTGGAGTATATTCCTAAAAGTGGGATAGCTTTATCAAAAGGCAGTTTGATTTTTAATTTTTTGAGGAATCTCCATACTGTTTTCCACAGTGACTGTACCAATCTGCATTCCCACCAGCAGTGCAGGAGGGTCCCCTTTTCTCCACATCCTCACCAGCACTTATTCTGTGTTGTTTTGTTGATGAGCACCATTCTGACTGGTGTGAGGTGGCATCTCATTGTGGTTTCAATTTGCATTTCTCTACTAATGATTAATGATGTTGAGCATTTTTTCATATGCCTATTGGCCATCTGTATGTCCTCCTTGGAGAAGTGTCTATTCGTTTCTTTTGCCCATTTTTGGATTGCATTGTTTATCTTTATGGTGTTGTTTTACAAGTTCTTTATAAATTTTGGTTATTAACTCCTTATCAGACGTATTATCAAATATGTTCTCCCATTGTGCAGGTGTTCTTTTTATTCTGTTCTTCTTGTCTTTAGCTATGCAAAAGCTTTTTAGTTTGATATAGTCCCATTAGTTTATCCTGTCTTTTATTTCACTTGCCCGTGGAGATAAATCAGCAAATATATTGCTGCAAGAGATGTCGAAGAGCTTACTGCTTATGTTTTCTTCTAAGATGCTTATGGTTTCATGGCTTACATTTAAGTCTTTTATCCATTTTGAGTTTATTTTTGTGAGTGGTATAAGTTGGTGGTCTAGTTTTATTTTTTTGCAGGTATCTGTCCAATTTTCCCAATACCATTTGTTGAAGGGGCTGTCTTTACTCCATTGTATACTCACAAATTAAATTCTTATCTGAAGGTACCCCTGAATCTACTATGATTATTTATAAACTTGTTATGAACTATAACTGCACCTTCTGAATTTCCTAAAACTGGAAGTAAAACTGCCTCTAATTGCTTGCTTTCTCTGTGTGTGTTTTTCACTTCCTGCTCACCATATCTTTTCACCCCATCTCTTTCATTTGATGTGGTTGTAACAGCTGTGTATAGATGCCTTTTCACTCCTTTCTGTCTCCATTTCTAATCTTCCTTCCTGTCCTGAATGATGAAGCCTCAGACTTTATTTGTCCCTTGTATCTCCACCTTTAACTTTATGCTTCTGTGTTATAAAGTCTTCTTGGTATTAGAAACATTGAATCTTAAGATGCTAAAACTAAAATATGTTTTTGAGATGTTTCTGTTAAATCTCTTCAGTATTCACTGGCTAAAGTCACTCAAGGGGCAAAAAAAATATGATGGAATAAAAAGAAGTTCTCCCAACACTTTGGCACTGCTCTTCTCTCTGCTCAAGCATGCTACCTCTGAAACTGCTTTAATAGAATTTGGTAAGCTGGATGCAGTGTTAACAATGAGCCATCTCTTGGACCTGCATCCAAGAAATACCTTATTTTCCCTGTGGGCAAGAGATTGAGGGTTGATGAGAGAAAAAGAAAAGAAAAAAAGTGGAGATGGGGTAGGGGGAAAAAAGAAAGAGGTGGAAAGTTCCCATAGGACATGGGTGTCCCCAACCTTCCCTAGTCATGCATCATTGCTTTGGATAATATGTGACACCCCAACAGCTTCAGCATACTAGAGCTTGCCCAATAGGAGTGAAGGCTTTCTGAAGACTTTGATACCATCAATGCCCTATGATAATGGTAAAAGTTCTCAGTGTAGGCCTTCTGAATGATTGTCCTTAAGACTCCAGGATCTCCAGACCTGAAGAAGGCAGTGGAGAAGGCAGGTGCACAGACTCCCAGCTCACACCCCAAACTGGATTAAAAATTAATTTAGGAACAATCAGTGTGAAAAACCAACTCTGGACTGCAAGAATAGCTCTCAAAAATAAAGGAGCAAAGAAGAAACCACACCGAGCCTGGTAGGGAGCAGCGAAGCAGCTATACAGAGCCTGAGGAGCTGTGGGTCTCCTCTGCTTATAGGAATGGGGCGGGGGGTGAGGCTGAGAGCCCAGAAGTGCTCTCACTCCAAGGAAAAGAGCAGAAAATATCGCTCCCCACTTGCCTGGGGACCTGGAAACAAGGTGTATTGAAAGGGCTGGCTAGTCTTCCAAAAGGAAAGAGGAAAGAGAGAGACAGATGGTGAGGGGCAGTGGAATGCATGGATTGACCAGAGAAGCTGAGTCATCAGTGCTGGAGGTGGCCATAGCTGAGGGAGGGGTTTATCCTTCCACACAATACAAAACTAAAGTAGTTTTGAGTGACCCATTTCCAGACATCTCTCCAGCTCCAATCAGCGCAACAAGACACAGCTGAAAATAAGAAGTGGAGAGGAGGGGTGGTAACGCAGGTGTCCATGGAGATCTGAGATACACCTTCCCCTACTGAAGCTGAGACAACACCCTAGGAACAGAGAAAGTAACAGGCAGATCAGGCCTTCAGAGTCTCAGGTTACACCACAACATACCTGGATACAGTTTCAAATAAGCCCCCTGCTGAGAGCAGAAAACAAGACTTACCATGTGTTAAGAAATTTGAAAAGAAAACAAACAAATCAAGACTTCAAAGTGGCTCTACTAGAAAAGCAAAATCTGACAGTAGATTACAAATAACAACTGATGCCAACCCAAGAAGACCTAGAAATAACACAACTGAAAATTGGAGGCAGACAATACCAAGCCTAGACTCAACTAGCTCTACAAACAATACACCCAAACACACAGACATAATGAGAAGACAGAGAAGTGCAATCCAAATGAAACCACAAGAAAAACCTCAAGAAAATGAACTGAGTGATATGGAAATAACTAAACTTCCATATGCAGAGTTTAAAATAAAGATTGTTAGGATGCTTAGGGGTCTTAGAACAACAATGGATGGTCATTACAAACACCTAAATAAAGAAATAGCAAGAATAAAAACGGACATTGGAATATTAAAAAACAATCAGTCGGAGATGACAAATATAATATCAAAAATGAAAACCACAATGGAAGGCATTAAAACCAGTATGGATGAAGCTGAGGATTGAATCAGCAAGTTGCAGGACAAGTTGAATGAAAGCATAGAAGCAGAGCAGAAAAATAAAAAGAGACTCAAAAAAGTCTGAGGAAACTCTAAGAGAGCTCTGTGACAACATGAAGAGAAATAACATCCACAAAATAGGGGTTCCTGAAGAAGAAGAGAAAGAACAGCCATAAGAAATGATGACATAGGATCATTTACAACAACATGGATGTACCTGGATAACATTATACTGAGTGAAATAAGTAAATCAGAAAAAACTAAGAACTATATGATTCCATACATAGGTGTGACACAAAAATGAGACTCATGTACATGGACAAGAGTGTGGTGGTTTTCAAGGGAAGGGGAAAGGAATTGAGGGAGGTGGTGGGGGGAGGGAAGGGGCACAAAGAAAACCAGATAAAAGGTGATGGAAGACAATTTGACTTTGGGTGATGGGTATACAACATAACAAAGTTACAAAATAACCTGGAGATGTTTTCTCTGAATCTATGTACCCTAATTAGTCAATGTCACCTCATTAAAATTAATTAAATAAATAAATAAATAAAAATAAAAATTTCTTAATATATATAAAACTCAGTCAGTAAAGAGAAGAAACTGGAAGGATAGAGGTGGTTTTTTTGGTAGGGAAGATTTCTAAATGGTATTTTTTAATCTAGAGAATAAAAGGTATGAGAAAATTTAATTGTGTATTACACAAGATACATATGTGCTTCTTTGTGGTCAGATGTATCTCTTCTTCACCAATGTACTGATACAGAGGATGACAAAACTTTATTTGACTATTGATAAAATCATGTTTAATTGCAGTTATATTAGTATTAATATGGCTGCATTCAAGAGATGGTAGTAAAATGAACTAAAAATAAAAATATGTATATATATTTGTATATTAGTGGTATTCCACATTTTTCTGAGGCTTTGTTTACTTCCTTAATTCTTTTCTTTTTCAGCTTACATAATCTCTATCAATGTGTCTTTAAATTCATTAATTCTTTCTTCTGCTGTTTCAAAACTACAGTTGAAGCCTAGTAAAATATTTCATTACTATTATTTTACTTTTCAACTCCAAAGGTAGTAAAATGAACTATAAATAAAAATATGTATATATATATATGCCCTGGTTGATCAAAGTCACCCCATTAAAATTAATAATAATAATAGAAAAGAGAACTAAATATATAATAAAGAAGTAAAGTATGTGGGAAGATCACATCAAATAGTGAATATTAATTAAACGAGAGAAATGATTTAAAAAAAGAAAAGAGAACACAATGCAAACTTTTGAGTTGAAAAGTAAAATAATAGTGTCTTCAATCACTTTCTATCTGGTTTTCTTTGTGCTCCTCCCCTCCCCCCAACACATCCCTCTTCTTCCTCCACCACCTCCCCCCCCCCGTTACCATCACATTCTTGTCCATGTCTCTGAGTCTCATTTTTATGTTCCACCTACGTATGGAATTATATAGTTCTTAGTTTTTTCTGGTTTACTTATTTCATTCCGTATAATGTTATCAAGGTCCATCCATGTTATTGTAAATGATCCAATGTCATCATTTCTTATGGCTGAGTAGTATTCCATAATATATATGTACCAAAGCTTTTTAATCCACTCGTCCTCTGATGGACACTTGGGCTGTTTCCAGATCTTTGCTATTGTGAACAATGCTGCCATAAACATGGGGGTGCATATATCCTTCTGGAACAGTTCTATGGTGTTCTTGGGGTATATTCCTAAAAGTGGGATAGCTGGGTCAAAAGGCAGTTTGATTTTCAACTTTTTGAGGAATCTCCATACTCTTTTCCACAGTGGCTGCACCAGTCTGCATTCCCACCAGCAGTGCAGGAGAGTTCCCTTTTCTCCACATTCTCGCCAGTACTTATTCTGTGTTGTTTTGTTGATGAGCGCCATTCTGACTGGTGTGAGGTGATATCTCATTGTGGTTTTAATTTGCATTTCTCTAATGATTAGTGATGTTGAGCATTTTTTCCTATGCCTATTGGTCATCTGTATGTCCTCTTTGGAGAAGTGTCTATTCATTTCTTTTTCCCATTTTTTGATTGGATTGTTTGTTTTTCTGGTTTTGAGATTTACAAGTTCTTTATAAATTTTGGCTAATAACCATTATCAGATGTACTGTCAAATATGTTCTCCCATTGTGTAGTTTGTCTTTTTATTCTGTTCTTATTGTCTTTGGCTGTGCAAAAGCTATTTAGTTTGATATAGTCTCATTTGTTTATTCTGTCTTTTATTTCATTTGCCCGTGGAGATACATCAGCAAATATATCGCTGCGAAAGATGTCGGAGAGCTTACTGCCTATGTTTTCTTCTAAGATGCTTATGGTTTCACAGCTTACATTTAAGTCTTTTATCCATTTGTCAAATATCAGTTGTCCATAAAGCTGTGGGTTTACTTCTGGGTTCTCTGTTCTGTTCCACTGATCTATGTGTCTGTTCTTATGCCAGTACCAGGCTGTTTTGAGTACACTGGCCTTGTATTATAGTATAGCTTGATATCAAAAAGTGTGATACCTCCCCCTTTGTTTTATTTTATTTTTTTAAGATTGCTGAAGCTATTCGTGTTCTCTTTTGGTTCCATATAAATTTTTGGAATATGTGATCTATATTTTTAAAGTATGTCATTGGTATTTTAATTGGTATTGCATTGAATATATAAATTGCTTTGGGTAATATTTTACTGATGTATATTCTTCCTAACCATGAGCATGGTATATGCTTCCACTTGTTTATATCTTCCTTGATTTTTTTTTATCAATGTTTTATAATTTTCCAAATACAAGTGTTTAATATCCTTGGTTAAATATATACTCCTAGGTACTTTATTTTTTTGGTTGTAATAGTGAAAGGGATTGTTTCCTTAATTTCTCTTTCTGACTGTTCATTGTTGGCATATAAAAATGCCTCTGATTTCTGAGTATTAATTTTATATCCTGCCCTTTTGCTGAATTTATTATCAGGTCCAGTAGTTTTATGACTGAGACTTAGGGTTTTCTATATACAATATCATATCATCTGCAAATAATGAGAGCTTTACTTCTTCTTTTCCAATTTGAATGCCTTTTATTTCTTCTTCTTGTCTGATTGATGTGGCTAGGACCTCCAGGACTATGTTGAATAAGAGTGGTGAAAGGGGGCACCTCTGCCTTGTTCCTGATCTTAAGGACATTGCTTTTAATTTTTTCCCATTGAGTATGATGTTGGCTGTGGGTTTGTCATAAATGGCCTTTATCATGTTGAGGTATGTTCCCTGTATTCCCACTTTGCTGAGAGTTTTGATTATGAATGGGTGCTGGATTTTATCAAATGCTTTTTCTGCATCTATTGAAATTATCACATTGTTTTTCTCCTTCCTTTTGTTTATGTAATGAATCACATTGATTGATTTGTGAATACTGTACCAGCCTTGCCTCCCCAGAATAAATCCCACTTGATCATAATGTATGATTTTTTTATATATTGCTGGATCCAGTTTACTAATTTTTGTTGAGGATGTTAGCATCGAAATTCAGCAGGGATATTAGCCTATCACTTTCTTTCTTTCTGTTGTCTTTGCCTAGTTTTTGAATCAGAATTATGCTCACCTCATTAAAGAAGCTTGGAAGTTTTCCTTCCTCTTGAATTTTTTGAAATAGCTTGAGAAGGATCAGAGTTACTTCTTCTTTGAATATTTTGTAGATTTCACTTGTAAAGCCATCAGACCCAGGACTTTACTTTGTTGAAGTTTTTTAATGACTGTTTCCATCTTATTTGTTGTAATCGGTCTGTTTAGGTTTTTTTATTCTTCAAGATTAATTTTTGGAAGATTATATGTTTCAAGGAAGTAGTCCATTTTATCTAGGTTGTCTAATTTTTTGGCACACAGTTCTTTATAGTATTTTATTACAATTCTTTGTATTTTTGTTGTGTCAGTTGTTATTTCTCCACTCTCATTTCTAATTTTATTTGAGTCTTCTATATTTTTTTATGGTGAGTCTGTTTAAAGGTTTATTGATCTTGTTTACCTTTTTAAAGAACCATTCCTGGTTTTATTGATTTTCTATATTGTTTCTTTAGCCTCTATGTCATTTATTTTCACTCTGATCTTTATTATTTCCTTTCTTCCACTACCTCTGGGCTTTAACTTGCTGTTCTTTTTCTAGTTCTTTTAGATGCTGGGTCAAATTGTTTATTTGAGTTTTTTCTAGCTTCTTAAGGTATTCCTGTAATGCTATGAACTTTCTTCTCAGGACTGCTTTTGCTTTGTCTCATAAATTTTCAGTTGATATATTCTCATTATCATTCATTTCTAGGAATTTTTAAATTTCTTCTTTGATCTCATTGTTAACCCAGTCATAATTTAATAACATGCTATTTAGTTTCCAAGTGTTTAATTATTTTTTACTGTTTCTGTTGTAATTGATTTCTAGTTTCATGCCATTGTGATCAGAGAAAATGCTTGATATGATTTCAATCTTCTTAAAATTGTTATGACCGCTTTTGTGCCCTAACATGTGGTCTATCCAATAGAATGTACCATGAGCACTTGAAAAGAATGTATATTCTGCTGCTTTAGGGTGAAATGTTCTGAAGATATCTATTAAATCGAGTTGATCTAGTGTGTCCTTTAAGTTTGCTGTTTCTTTGTTAATTTTCTTTCTTGAAGATCTGTCTAGTGATGTTAGTGGGGTATTGAAATCCCCTACTATTATAGTATTGTTGTTGATCTCACCCTTTAAATCCATCAAAGTCTGCTTTATATATTTAGGTGCTCCTATATTAGGTACATAGATATTTATAATGGTTATATCTTCCTATTGGATTGCTCCCTTTATCATTATGTACTGACCTTCTTTATCTCTTACCATAGCCTTTGTTTTAAAGTCTATTTTGTCTAATATAAGTATTGCTACCCCAGATTTTTTTTTCATTTCATGCAAATGGGCATGAAATGTTTTTTCCATCCTTTTACCTTCAGTCTATGTGCATCTTTTGTTTTAAGGTGTGTCTCTTGTAGACAGCATATGTATGTGTCCTGTTTTCTTATCCACACAGCTACCCTGTCTTTTGATTAAATCATTTAATCCTTTTACATTTAAGGTTATTATTGATATGTAGTTGTTCATTACCATTATATTCTTTAAAGCTGTGTTCCTGTTTTGCTATATTCTTTTTCCAGCTTTGATCTGTTTACAATGGGCCCCTTAGCATTTCTTGCAGCCTTGGTTTGTTTGTAGTGAATTCCTTGAGGTTTTTTTTGTCTGGGAAGCTTTTTATTTCTCCTTCAATTTTAAATAATAGCCTTGTTTGATAAAGTTGTCTTGGTTGTAGGTTGTTGTTCTGCATTACTTTGAATATTTATTGCCATTTCCTCTGGCCTCAAGTGTTTCTGTTGAGAAGTTGGATGTCATCCTTATGGGTTGTCTTTGTAGATGATAACTTTTTTTCTCTAGAAGCTTTTAATATTTTCTCTTTATCACTTAGCTTTGGTATTTTAATTATGATGTGTCTTTGTGTAGATTTCTTTGAGTTTCTTTTTAATGGAGTTCACTGTGCTTTTTGAACTTGTGTTAGTTTTCTCTGCATCAATTTAGAGAAGCTTTCAGCTATGATTTAATTGAACAAAGTCTCTATCCCTTGTACTTTCTCTTCTCCTTCAGGAACCCCTATGATGCGAATGTTATTTCTCTTCATGTTGTCATGGAGCTCTCTTAGATTTTTCTCAGACTTTTTAAGTCTCTTTTTTTTTTCTGCTCTGCTTCCATGTCTTCATTTATCTTGTCCTCTAACTTGCTGATTTGATTCTCAGCTTCATCCATCTTGCTTTTAATTTCTTTCCATTGTGGTATTCATTTCTGATATTGTATTTGTCATTTCTGACTAATTTTTTTCTATCATTTCAATGTCCATTTTTATATTTGCTATGTCTTTATTTAGGTGTTTGTAATGACCATCTATTGTTGTTCTAAGATCTTTGAGCATCCTAACAATCGTTATTTTAAACTCTGCATATGGTAATTTGGTTATATCTGACTCATTCAGGTCCTTTGCTGAGGATTTCTCTTGATTTATTTGTGTTACATTTTCTGCCTTCTCATTTTGTCTGTATATAAGAGGGTTTTGGCCTCTGGTGTCCAATGGGTGTGGCTTTTGTGTTCCCTAGTTGTCATCTGTCTGCAGGCCCACCACCGTGCCCTATTCTGCTTCTGCCTAAGACGCTCGGGTATGGGCATTGCCAGTGCCAGCATACTGGGGCTGTTCGCTTATGTTCCCACCTCTCCTTTATGGGAGGGGCTGTAATCAAGTGCCCGCGTCTACAAGTCTCGGAGGCCTAGGCCTTTGCCCCACCCCCACAGGTGGGGTTATGCACTGCACCCGGGCCACAAAGCTTGGCCCTGAGAGCAGGGGTGAGCCCCTTTTCTCAACTGTGGATATTTGCCTGTTTCCAGGCTTTCACCCCACCCCCACGGGAGGAGCCGGTTCACATGTCAGGCCGTGGGCTGGGTGAGGCTGTGCACCCGTGCACCCTTGCTCAGCAGCGGGTCTCCTACTTTTCTGGGGCTCCCACCATTCCCCCACAAGCAGGAGTGCAGGTGGGCCCTCAGCTGGGCCTGACCACTTTCGTGAGTGCCCTTTGCCCTTGCCAGGTGAGAATGAGCTCATGCTGGGCCTCAGTCATGGCTGGCCAACTTCTGTCCTTGCCAATGAAATCATGCTTCCGCATCCCGCCATTGCCTGCTCTTTGGTAAGCCCTCAGCCATGTGGGTTGCGGTGTTGCAGCTTAGACCCTAACACTCCATACTGTAGTCCCAAAAGCTCCCTTTTTCTAAACAACTCTGCTCTGAGTGCCGCAGGAGAGCTTGTTTGGCTGGTGTCCTGTTTCCCTTTGCTGTTATTACTATTTCCAGAAGAAATATTCACTTCAGATTTGGGGAGTGACTCAGCCCAGGGGTTAGGGTGGCTGTCCCTCAAAGTGTTTCTCCCTGTGCCTCCTAGATTACACTCTCTTCCCGCTGTTCCTGTACTCTCCTCTATTCCGTCCCCTGGAGCCCCGGGTAGGTGGTTTTCTGTGTGGTCCCTTTAAGAAGAATCCTGGGCCTGAGAAATCTGTCTCTTTCTCACAAACAGTATCCTGACTTGTTTCACAGCTAAATACTGTGTGTATGCCTCTTCTAGGCTCTGGGGCTGCAGGCTTGAGCTTTGTTCCTGGGCCTCAAGACCCTCCCCTTTCCGCTAAACTCACTTCCCACCTTGCAAGTCTCACTGGGCTGCAGTTTGCTCCTGGGAGCTAGGCAGCCCTTTCTGCATTTCTGCTTTTCCTACCAGTTTCAGTGTGGCTTCTTCGGTGTTCCTTGGTTGAAGAGTCCTCTTAATTTAGTCCAAAGTTGGTTTTTCCAGATTATGGTTCTTAAAATTAAGTTGTAATGCACTTTAGTTCTGGGAGGTTTAAGTTGGTATGTCCGCCTAATCCATTGCCATCTTGCCACTCCCCATCAAAGATACAGCAGACCAAAATGCAGAAACGTGGCTGGTTCACAGAACAGCATCTTTGTTCCTCATCTTCTCTCTGCAAAAACTGGCTTCTCCTTCAGCACTCCACCATCTTTGCTGCTTCTCCTCTCCTCCACATGGCCTTTCTCTGCTTTCTTTGCAATGCTAATTTCAGTAACTGAAGAGCTATTTCTCTTTTTTAATGGTAGAAATAAAGCTAATTCTTTATCAGGTCTAGATGAGAAAAAATATAATAAATGATTTAGAATTGGTAAGGGTCTTAAATGTCAGCTAATATAATAAATCAACCTCCTTATTTAGCATTTTACATATTTTTCTTTAAAGAGAAACTTAGAATCAATAAGAAGCATCCTGGTCACCCAACTACATAATGCCCCATAGGAAGGTCAAGTGAAAGTCTTTATATAAGAAAAATTGCAGGTTCTTCCTTAGAAAAATGTTAAATATATCAAGCAGTAAATTTATTTCTCCTGTCCTTAGATGTTTATGTGACTTTCTACTCTCAACTTCCCTAAGTGGTTCCTAGTTAGCTTCTATTTGGAACCCTGCTGTTTCTCCATTTACTGTTAGCCACAGAATAAGGCATAACTAAAATAAAATTGCCTAAACATTTTATAAAAAAATGTTCAATGGTACTTTAGAGATATTTTTATCATATTCATACCAATCATGCATATAATTTTTCACATCCTCTCCAGCACTTATTATGTGTTGTTTTGTTGATGAGCACCATTCTGACTGGTGTGAGCTGATATCTCATTGTGGTTTTAATTTGCATTTCTCTAATGATTAGTGATGTTGAACATTTTTTCATCTGCCTATTGGCCATCTGTATGTCCTCTTTGGAGAAGTGTCTATTCATTTCTTTTGCCCATTTTTTGATTGGATTGTTTATCTTCTTGGTATTGAGTTTTACAAGTTCTTTATAAATTTTGGTTATTAACACCTTATCCAATATATTGTCAAATATGTTCTCCCATTGTGTGGTTTGTCTTTTTATTCTATTCATATTGCCTTTAGCTGTGCAAAAGCTTTTTAGTTGATATAGTCCCATATGTTTATCCTGTCTTTGGTTTCACTTGCTCATGGAGATAAATCAGCAAACATATTGCTGCAAGAGATGTTGGAGAGCTTACCGCCTATGTTTTCAAGGCAGGGGTTCCCCTTTCACCACTCTTATTCAACATAATTCTAGAAGTCCTAGACATAGCAATCAGACAAGAAGAAAAAATAAAAGTCATTTAAATTGTAAAAGAAGAAGTAAAACTATCATTATTTGCAGATGATATGATACTGTATATAGAAAACCCTAAAGTCTCAGTCAAAAAACTACTGAAACTGATAAATGAATTCAGCAAGGTGGCAAAATATAAAATTAATACTCAGAAATCAGAGGCATTTTTATAAACCAACAATGAACTGTCAGAAAGAGAAATTAAGGAAACAATTCCCTTTACTATTGCAACCAAAAAAAATTAAGTACCCAGGATAAATTTAACCAAGGATATTAAAGACTTATACTCAGAAAATTATAAAACATTGATAAAATAAATCAAGGAAGATATGAACAGGTAGAAGCATATACCATATTCATGAATAGAAAGAATAAACATCATTAAAATGTCTATATTCTGACCTGTGGTGGCACAGTGGATAAAGCGTCGACCTGGAAATGCTGAGGTACCCAGTTTGAAACCCTGGGTTTGCCTGGTGAAAGCACATATGGGAGTTGATGCTTCCACCTCCTCCCCTCCTTCTCTCTCTGTCTCTCTCTCTCCTCTCTAAAATGAATAAAAATTAAAAAAAATATTTTATAAAAAATTTTAAAAAATGTCTATATTACCCAAAGTAACTTAAAGATTCAATGCAATACCAATTAAAATACCAATGACATACTTCAAAGATATAGAACACATATTCCAAAAATTTACATGGAACCAAAAAAAGAACACAAATAGCCTCAGCAATCTTGAAAAAGAAGAATAAAGTGGGTGGTATCACACTTCCTGATATCAAATTATACTACAAGGCCATTGTACTCAAAACAGCTTGGTACTGGCATAAGAACAGGCATATAGATTAATGGAACAGAACAGAGAACCCAGAAATAAACTCACATATTTATGGACAATTTTGTATTTGACAAAGGAGGTAAGAGTGTACAATGGAGTAAAGACAGCCTCTTTAACAAATAGTGTTGGGAAAATTGGACAGCTACTTACAAAAAAAATTGAATCTAGACCACCAACTTACACCATTCACAATAAATAATAAACTGAAAATGGATAAAAGACTTAAATGTAAGTCATGAAATCATAAACATATTAGATTCAAGACTTTCTAAAGAAGCACAAAAAACTATCATGATGTTTGTGAAATGGGATTTAAAAAAGACATTCTAGCCTGACGGGGAAGTGGCGCAGTGGATAGAGCATCGGACTGGAATGCTGAGGACCCAAGTTCAAGACCCCGAGGTCGCCAGCTTGAGCGCGGGCTCATCTGGTTTGAGCAAAGCTCACCAGCTTGGACCCAAGGTTGCTGGCTTGAGCAAGGGGTTACTTGGTCTGCTGAAGGCCTGTGGTCAAGGCACATATGAGAAAGCAATCAATGAACAGCTAAGGTGTTGCAACGAAAAAATGATTGATGCTTCTCATTTCTCTTCGTTCTTGTCTGTCTGTCCCTATATATCCCTCTCTCTGACTCTCTCTCTGTCTCTGTAAAAAAATAAAAAAATAAAAATAAATAAATAAATAAAGACATTCAAAAAATGTGTATCAAAATGAACTCTGCATAATAAAAATGCAGGGGAAACAAATTAGGCAGATTGGTATGCATGTGTGGAAAAGGCTTCCAGTAAGTGGCTGAATTTTAAAAGGTAAGAGAGGTATTCAAGCTTCTGGGTATTCTCTGCTGGCTAAACCATTTAGTGAGCCTTGATATTTCTCCTCTACCAGCTTTGTAAAACTATGATGAAGTTAAAATTTTTGTATCCTTCATTTATTAGATTTATATACTACACTTCTGACCTGTCATTGTGTAGTTTAATGTAACTAAAACATATCTGCTCTTACTTTCAACCACATTATCACATTAAAATATTTCATTGAGATTTCACTTGAAAAGTAAGAAATTCCTCAAATGTTACAATAAATGTTATTGTAACAAAAAGACTACAGCCTCAAAATGTTAGAGACTAATTTTTTTTATGCACACAGCAAGGAGAAATAAAGAGAAAAAAAAATAAGATCCTGCAGATAGAAATCTCTGCTCACTCATCTGTTAATATTTTGAGGTTATAAATATTCTTTTATATATTTTGATGCAGAACAAATGTGAGCAACAAGCCAATAACTTCAGAAAGCTATCTGTGGCCCTGGCTGATTCACTCAGTGAATAGAGCCTGGCTCGGCTGTAGATGTCCCATGTTCAATCTTGAGTGGGGACACCCATGAGAAGCCACTATCAGTTTCTCTTCCCTTCCCTTTCCCCTTCTCTCTCTCTTCCCCTCCGACAGTCAGTGGCTCAGTTGGTCCAAGCATTGGCTTTGGACACTGAGAATAGCTTGGCTGAGTTGAACATTGGCCCCAGACTGAATTTGTCAGGTGGATCCTGGTAAAATGCATGTGGGAGTCCATCTCTCCCATCCTCTCACTAAAAAAAAAAAAAAGGAAAAAATAACTAAAGCTATCTGGACCTTTCTCTGTGGTTTTGGGTCTATCTTTTTTGTCTGTCTGTCTGTCTGTTTGTTTGTTTATGCCAGGGATTTCTTGTGTCTCAAGAAAGCTATAGGATGTTTGTGATCATCTGTACTATCAAAGGGAAACTTTGGCCAGAGACACTCATTGATATGAGACAAGACTTGACACAATAAGCAGGTAAAAAGTAAATGGAATGAAGCTTTTGGCACTATTTACTTATGGAAAAAATCTAGGAACATCTGAAATTATTTGTTTTCAAGTCGTGAGGTCAAATTTTACAAAAGCCATCCAGGAATTTCAATGGCTTGGTAGGCCATGATAACTTCCTGAATTTCATAGACACATTCAGGTTGTCTATGACTTCCCTGATATCCTATGAAACATTCTTTGTATACATATCCATCTGTCCAAGAGAGAGTTCATGGCTTCTATAATATGAAACTTAGAGAATTCCATTATTTATTTAACAGTCATTACCTGCTCTGTACAATGCTAGATTTTGGATGTGACCATATTTATTAATTATTTTAGTGTAAAAGAAAAATATTCCCAAACCTGTTGGCTTAAAACAGAAAGAATTAAATTTTGTCTACTGATCTATGAGTCAACTGGATGGTACTAATTTGTACCAGGCATGGTTGGTCATAAAAAGTTTTCTCATGCATTTAGTCTGAGAATGGGAAGGTCTAGGGCAGTCTTAATCACATGTCTGGCAGTTGCCTGCCTGGGTCAATGGTGGTGACTGAGCCACATGTTTTTCATCATCCAGCATATTATCTAACTAGAAAGCCCAGCGGTCATATGAAATGACCGCTGTTCTAGATATTATAAATTGTAATTAAAATGATTTGTGCAAAGGTGTCTGCTAATTCAAACTGAATTACCCAGGGCAGGCGGCGAAGATGCCCCTTTGCTTACTGCCCCATGGGGTTTCCCCTTCTACTTGCTTAATTACTTAAAGTAGAGTGCAATGAAGGAAACCACTGGCCGTACATTTTTTAAGAGCCACCGCTAGCTCAATAAATAAAGGTGATTTAAATATGTTTTAATACTTTTTGCGTTTCGGTCACCATTACTCTGTCGTTTTTTTGCATTTCTCTCCTGCCTTTGTTCAAAGGACTCATTTTGTCGAGACAGGCTTTTTTATCTTGCATCTGAGGCAGCCTTGTTTCTCTATGCTCATCAGTCTCATTTTGCCGAGAAAGACGCATTTGCTCTGCGACTGAAGCAAGCCTTGTCTTTCTCTGCTCAGTGGTTTCTTTTTGTCGAGAAAGCCATTTTTGTGCAGCTTTAGCTCCTTTTCTCTCCTCTTCAGTGCTGTATTTTCTAGGAGGCATTCTTAAAAGAAATTACGTTAAGACGTAGTTTTTATGTAAAGCAGATGATTGCCTATGCAAACAAATGTTCACCTTCCCCCTGACACACTCAATTTGCGTTCAGCCTTAAATTGTTTCAAAAGCAGATGATTGCCAATGCAAACAAATGTTCACCTTCCCCCTGACCTGCTCAATTTGAGTTCAGCCGTGGCAACTTCACCCCATTGGCTAGTACAGTTACGCAAGCAACCAATAAGCTATCGGTGACAAACAGACACTTAAGCCGCATATAATAAAGATGATTATTGATATGGCAGTAGCAGGGTTCCAAAGAGAGAGTAAAACATTCAAAGACCATGGAAGTTGGGGCTTGAAACTGGCATACTGCATCTGAGTCAACTTTTTGCAAAAGTAAGTCACAAATCCAATAAAGATTCAAGAAGTACAATGTGTCTGTAAAGTCATGGTGCACTTTTGACCAGTCACAGGAAAGCAACAGAAGACAATAGAAATGTGAAATCTGCACCAAATAAAAGGAAAACTCTCCCAGTTTCATACCTATTCAGTGCAGTTCGATGTGGGCTCATGCACAGATTTTTTAGGGCTCCTTAGGTAGCTATCCTGTATAGCCTCTACAGATTTGTCACTGACTGATGGCCTACCAGAACAGAGTTTCTCCACCAAACTGCTGGTTTCCTTCAACTGCTTATCCCACTGAGTAATGTTATTCCTATGTGGTGGCACTTTGTTATAAACACGCCAATATTCACGTTGCACTTTGGTCATGGATTCAAATTTAGCGAACCACAGAACACACTGAAATTTCCTCTGTACTGTCCACATCTCGACTGGCATGGCCGTGGGCTGCTCCACTGTATACACGGTGTTACATCATCATCTGTGCATGTGCACATGCTGCCACATCATCTTACAGAAACTAGGAGGGTTTTCCTTTTATTTGGTGCAGACTTCACATTTCTGTCGTCTTTCGTTGCTTTCCTGTGACCGGTCAAAAGTGAACCATGACTTTACAGACACACTGTAGAGAAACACACTCCACCTCTTGGTGAGGAAATATTCAAAATCACACTGCAAAAGTTCTGATAGAATGGAAGGAATTTGTATAATCTTCTCACACCCTTGTATGGCCTCAGATGGGCACATTGTACTTTCTCACTTGTTGACTTTACGTTTGACCAGTTAACTTTATTCAGCTAAAGCATATGGATGGAAATTCAAAGTGTGCTCGTTCTGAACGTAGACCTTAAGAAGCCTGTGTGTTCTTATATCTTGCATTGCTGTGGGAGAAAAAAGTACCAAAAGGAATATGAGAAGAAACAAAGCAGTAAGAAGGCTGCTTCAAATTGTTCAGAAAAGCATCTGTTACGAGGACCTGAGGCAGCCTCCTAATAGTTACAGAGCCTAGGGGAAACAGGTGGACAAATTTTGTTTATCTCTACCAGGGGGAAAATCACATTCTATTTGAAATCTTTTTTGAGGTTTTGGACTGTTACAATAACTGCCCAAAGCCAGGTATGCTCCCACTAGACCTAAACTGAGCTTATGCCTACAGTTATGTTATCCTTGCCTGATTTGTGGTTCCATAGAGCACACTTCAAGGTGACATTTGACAACCCTATCTTCTACATCTGTCTGGCTCTGATATAGGGTAAGACCATAATGTCATGCACTGGCCCTGAATTAGAAATGCAAATGATTTGAAAGAAAATTCCAACTACCAAAGGAAAAAGGTAACAAAGTTATCTCTTTACCTCCCTCACCCAGAAGTAGGGGAGGTGCAGGAAGGTATGGAGGGATTAAATGAAGGCGGACAAACACTTGACATGAGGGGGTGACCACACATGGTGTATGGAGATATCTTGTGCAGTGGGAACCTGAAACCTGTATGATTATGTTAACTAGTGTCTCCTTAACAAATACAATTAAAAATAATAAGAATAAACAACTTAAAAAAATCTGATACCTACTAGTTTCCTTAAAATTCTTCTCAAAAATTATTTAGCCCTATTGCACTCAGGATCCTTTTAATGGTCATATGTTCAGGCAACACATCAGTCATGAAGAAAGTTGAATACCTCCCACAATGAGATATCACTCATACCTGTTAAAATAGCTATCATCAATAAATAAAAAAAGAACAAGTGTTGGTGAGGGTGTGGAGAAAAAGAAACCTCATGTTCTGTGGAAATGCAGATTGGTGTAGCCACTGTGGAAAGCAATGTGGAGTTACCTCAAAACATTAAAAATAGTACTGCTTTATGACCCAGCAATTCAACTTCTGGGATTATAGCCAAAGAAACCCAAAAGAGTAACTAGAAAGAATATATGCACCCCTATGTTCATTTTAACATTATTTACAAAGGCCAAAATTTGGAAGCAGCCCAAGGACCCACCAGTAGATGAATGAATAAGAAAAGCTGTGATGTATTTACACAGTGCGATACTTATCAGCTCTAAAAAAAAAAAAAAAAAAGGAGGAAATAACTTGAAGAAGAAAAATAACACAGAAAGGCTTTATGTGCCTTAGGAAAGTTCACTTCACCTTGATGGTCTTCAGTGTTTTTACCTGTGGATAGAAATAATGCTGATTTTTGTTTTGGGTCTTTAAATACTATAAGTGAAAATCTTTGCAAACCATAAAGGACCATTTCACTCTAAGTTTAAAAATATATGTGATTATATATACATATGATTGTATACACACACACACATGATTAAAACAACCATCCTAATATGGTATGAGAAGAATGAAAGGGCTGAAAGGGAACTACTGAATAATTATCTTAAGAAATTTTTAGCTTTGCAAGCAACAAGCTCTAGGAATTCCAAGAGCAGACAGATTTAAGCAGGAGTCCCTATAAAAGCAATCAAGATAAAATGAACTGTAATTATGGTGATCAGTCTATGAACTGTAATTCCATGTTCCTAATTTTAAATATTATGGAGGCCTGTATAGTGAATTAATCTATTATTGCAAAGATAATAAAATGTTCATTTATAATGGAAAATTTTTTTTAATTTTTTAAAAATTTTTAAAAAGACAAAGAAGAAAATGTTGTCTTTTGTGACAACAAGGATGAACCTGAATAGCATTATGCTAAGTGAAATAAGCCAGTTACAGAAAGAAAAGTACCATACAATTTCATTCATACATAAAATCTAGTGAACAAAATGAACTAGCAACCAAAATAGAAACAGACTCACAGATAGAGAGCAGAATGACAGCTTTTGGGAGGAAGGCTAGGTGAGGGGGATAAAAGGATTGAGCAAAAAAGAAAAAAGGAGAGAAAAAAAACTCACAAAAAAGCAATGTGGGGATTTCCGGGTGGAGGATGCATGAATGAAGGTGGAGGAGGATGTAGGTGGTATAAATAAATGGTAATAGAGACTTAACTTGGGGTGGTGAACATACAATACAGTATACAGATGATGTGTTGTAGAATTCTGTACATGAAACCTGTATAATTTTGTACTGTTATTATCAATGTCACCCCATTAAATTTAATTTTCTAAATAAAATTAATTTTTTTTATTTTCCACACTCACAACTGTAAACCTACTTTTGCACACCTTTGTGTGTGTGTATATATATATTATTTGTAAAATAAAAAATCAATAAAAACTATTATCTTTTGAGTCAATACTTCTTGATTGCAGTATTATTTTTAGCAGTATAATTGAATTATCATGTCTTCATTAGTCATATAACTTGTGCTATACAAATAAGTTTGTACATATATTCTACATACATATGTTCAATTTTTATAATTGCTAGAACACTAATGAAGCACTAGGTACTTTACATGCTCTGGCCTCTGATTCTGACATTAGTTTCACATTAACTATTTAGAAATAGAGGTTATAAACTATAATCCTGTATCAACTTGAACCAGAACTTTGAGATTAACTCCTGGAGGCCAAGCATGTTTTTAGAAGTACCACAGCAGGTTCTGAAAAATACCTATTTACCCAGTTATTTGTTAATGGCTTCTATTTGATTTTAATCTCTAACATGGCTATTGGTTATGTTACCTGTTAAAGTAAAAGAATGTGAATGTCAAACAAAGAACAGTGTTTTGGGAAAAGAAGTCTTGGGTTTTAATATTGGAACTGGTGCTAAATAGACAAGTCACTAAATTTCTTGGACATCAATCTCAATCTCTTGAAGTGGGGTGTTTTAGATTAAATTTCTACATTTCCTTCCAGCTGAAAATTGATTTTGTCTGTGTCTATTTTATGGTAGCCAAATAAATCATTTTAAAATTAATGACATCATGTTTTGGGTTTTATTTATTTATTTATTTATTTTTATTAATTTTAATGGGGTGACATTGATAAATAGGGTACATATGTTCAGTGAAAACATCTCCAGATTATTTTGACATTTGATTATGTTGCATACCCCTCACACAAAGTCAAATTGTCTTCCGTCACCTTCTATCTGGTTTTCTTTGTGCCCCTCCCCTCTCCCCAACCCCTCCTTCTCCTCCGCCCCCCACCCATTACCATCACATTCTTCTCCATGTCTCTGAGTCTCATTTTTATGTCCCATCTATATATGGAATCATGTAGTCCTTAGTTTTTTCTAATTTACTTATTTCACTCAGTATAATGTTATCAAGGTCCATCCATGTTATTGTAAATGATCCGATGTCATCATTTCTTATGGCTGAGTAGTATTCCATAGTATGATACATATGTACCAAAGCTTTTTAATCCACTCGTCCACTGATGGACATTTGGGCTGTTTCCAAATCTTCACTATTGTGAACAGTGCTGCCATAAACATGGAGGTGCATTTTTACTTTTGGAAGAGTGCTATGGTGTTCTTAGGGTATATTCCTAAAAGTGAGATATCTGGGTCAAAAGGCAGTTCAATTTTTGCACAGCTAAAGACAATAAGAACAGAATTAAAAGACAAACTACACAATGGGAGAACATATTCGACAATACGTCTGATAAAGGGTTAATAAACAAAATTTATAAAGAACTTGTAAAACTCAACACCAGGAAGACAAACAATCCAATCAAAAAATGAGCAAAAGCAATGAATAGACACTTCTCCAAAGACGACATATAGATGGCCAATAGGCATATGAAAAAATTCTCAACATTACTAATCATTAGAGAAATGCAAATTAAAACCACAATGAGATATCACCTCACCCCAGTCAGAATGGCGCTCATCAACAAAACAACACAGAATAAGTGCTGGTGATGATGTGGAGAAAAGGGAACCCTCCTGCACTGCTGGTGGGAATGAAGACTGGTGCAACCACTGTGGAAAACAGTATGGAGATTCCTCAAGAAATTAAAAATTGAACTGCCTTTTGACACATCATGTTTTTAAATGATTTTACCATCAACTGAAGTACTGCAATATCTCAGTGTCCTGTAGCTCATTCAATGTTTCATTTTTAATGTGAATTATTATCATAGTAATTTTTAATCCAGATAGTTCTACTTTTTGCAGGTACTCCTAGTTAATAACTTTTATAAACAGAAAGAGTAGGAAAAAACTTTCATGTTCAATCCAAGGATTAAGTCTGCAAAAATAATTGGGCAAACTAGACACAATTAGAGATATAGAATTTACCAATACAAAAGTGTCAATCACTTTTCCCAAAAATACTCATCTTACAATCTTTATGTGGAATGAGTTGTTTTACTTGTCTTCTGACATTGTGACTTTCCTTCTCCCTTTCACTTTCTCCAAAAATTTCTCTGTTAATATCAGCTCAGGTGTTTCAATCTATTGCCTAAAAGTCAATGAAAAAGAGCTCATTGGTTTGGAATTTTAATCCCGTTCTTGTTTTCTCAAAAAACATTAAATATAGCAACAGATAAGACATTTGAGGATAAATTTCATGACACAACTTTTTTATGAATCTATAAAGAAAGAGTTTTGCTATGTCATATATCACTTTTTAGCACTAGCTTTTTCTTTTCTTTTCTTTTCTCTTCTTTTTTTTTTTCTGAAGCTGGAAACGGGGAGAGACAGTCAGACAGACTCCCGCATGTGCCCGACCGGGATCCACCCGGCACGCCCACCAGGGGGTAACGCTCTGCCCACCAGGGGGGATGCTCTGCCCCTCCGGGGCATCGCTCTGCCACGACCAGAGCCACTCTAGTGCCTGGGGCACAGGCCAAGGAGCCATCCCCAGCGCCCGGGCCATCTTTGCTCCAATGGAGCCTCGGCTGCGGGAGGGGAAGAGAGAGACAGAGAGGAAGGAGGGGGCGGGTGGAGAAGCAAATGTGCGCTTCTCCTATGTGCCCTGGCCGGGAACCGAACCCGGGTCCCCCGCACGCCAGGCCGATGCTCTACCGCTGAGCCAACCGGCCAGGGCGCACTAGCTTTTTCTATAACTTCTATATTCAGGTGACAAAGGTCCTCCCAAGAAGAAACAAGGGAAGTCAAATTTGATTTTATGGAATGCATGAGGGAGACTACCTGGGGAAATTGGACGGGAAACTTGCATATAGAAGGTCCCTAATAAGTGGCTGTGGAATGATAGAATCCTGCTCAAATTGAAACATAATTTTATGTGCAAAGTTAATAGTTTACAGGTTTTACTAGGACTCCTGCTGAACATCAAAAGACACTATTAATGCCATTGAGAAATCTGTAGTTTCCTTACTATTTCCTAATGCAACTTAGAGTTTTGGTTTGTTTTGTTCATTTCTGTTTCTGTTTGAGTGTTGCATAAAACATGCATGAGCCTTTGACCTATTCTACCAAAACTAATTATAAGCTATCCTGTTGCCATATTATGTTTCTTCAGTTTGGGAATAAAATCAAACATGATATAGCACCACACTAGAAACATTTTAATTATTAAAGTAATACCTTACATCTACACCAACTTGTCCATTCTGAAAAGCTATCACTTTGATGGGCTAACTCTATAAGCTTTCAGAATATTTTTATGACACCTGTTAAAATTTTATTTTTGCCTGACTTGTAGCTGTGCAGTGGATAGAGCATGGACCTGGAATGCTGAGGTTGCAGGTTCAAAACCCTGAGCTTGCCTGGTCAATGCACATGTAAAAAGCAACTACTATGATGAATACTTCCCACTCCTCCCCCACCATTCTCTTTCTCTGTCTCTCTCCTCTCTCTAAAGTCAATAAATAAAATTAAAAATAAATTTTTCCCAAAACTTTAAGAAAAGATTTTATTTTTGATGCTATTAATATCACTATAAAGTACTTATATAAATTAATAGGCAAAGTTCAAACATGAAGAACACTAGAATAGAACAACAGAATATATAATTAAAGATTTCTTTTTATATTATCTTTGACACATTTAGTCTTGTTTTACTCAGTATAGTCATATATCTTCATTAGGTTGTTTGTCCATAGGTTTCCAAATTAAATGCAATTATTTAAAAAGAATCAATAAAACAGCTAAGGCAGTTCAGACCACGGCTGGTTTCTAAAATAATTCTCAATATTTTCCTTTTAGAATGATGTTTAGTCAAGTTTGAAGAATATTTTAAGAGACCCTAAATCAGATTAAGTGCTGGCTTTCAGGTCTTGATATCTTGGAATTCTTCCAGATAACAATCTCTGTGATTGAGTCATTTTGCATTAGGAGAGCTTGTTCCAAAGATGCCCAAATGACTCATAGCTTCTAATTCTCTTAAAAAGAGCCATGAGACCTGCAATGTCAATTACATTATGGGACAAAGTGGAGAAGTGTTTAATGGAGATGGGTCCAAATTATGCATCTCAGGCTCCTGTCTGCAGAGTCATTTTGGAATGTAGGTTTGTCCTTACAGGAAAAGCATTCAGTCTTATGGCACCAGGGTTGCAGTTTTTGCCTGGTAAATATATCTTTAACAATTGAAATACTAGGTAACATAACCAGAGTAATTAGAACATATGTAATTTGACCTCATCTGACCCAAGCTGCAGTAGAAAACCACCATGTAAGGAAGGCAGCAGCTGTCAGGTGCTTAAACAAAATATTGGGTACAGATTTTATTCTGAAAGGATTGTTTTTAGGAAATGGTCATTTCCCTGTGTATGAATGATAAGTCTGGAGGGAAGCCTACTCTGGATAAAAGGAGATTTTGTTCATGCTTTATCCAGACAATACCCACATTAATCAAAATCCGTTTGATTCTTTGTTCTTAAAGGGATCAAACAAAGAAGTTTTGTTCAGTGAACTTTGTCTGGAAATACGAAGCTTTATCCACAAGAAAATTTTTCCACTTTTTATTTTATATCTCTGCTTTGGTGGGATATGTGTCTTTACTGAAATAAAAGAATCAGATTATATCAATCCAAGACCTATATTCCTAGTTGCTGTGTAGGTTGTACAGAAATATTGTGCTTTATTCTCCATGTACACAGAGCATGCTTGGATCATCAATAGTCAAATACTTTGAGAGTGTTTTGTCTTTTTCCAGGTGACAAAGAATTTATTTAGTTTAGTTCTGTTAAAAAAAAAATAAAGAGTACAACCCCTAGAGCAGTGGTCCCCACCCCCCGGGGCCACGGACCAGTATCAGTCCACGGGCCATTTGGTACTGGTCTGCAGAGAAAGAATAAATAACTTACATTATTTTCGTTTTATTTATATTTAAGTCTGAATGATGTTTTATTTTTAAAAAATGATCAGATTCCCTTTGCTACATTCGTCTAAGACTCACTCTTGACGCTTGTCTCAGTCACGTGATACATTTATCTGTCCCACCCTAAAGGCCGGTCTGTGAAAATATTTTCTGACATTAAACTGGTCCGTGGCCCAAAAAAAGGTTGGGGACCACTGCTGTAGAGTACCAGAGCTGGCACCAGAATCTAGACTTGAATTACAAATCCTTGATTATTTCCTGCACTCATCCAGTTGCTTTTCTCAGATTTTACATCAAGCATTGCTTTCATCCATATTTTTATGCTACACACATTTTTTCATTGTGTGCTTTCTATTTTTCCTATGGTTCTTTCCCTCACTTGTGAACAATACGTCCTATCTAGGTAAAGGTTTTGATTTTTACCCTACTTTGGTTCATAAATGTGTTATGCTACTTGTATCATTTTTTAATTCAACATATTTGAAAGACAAAGTATTTAGAAAAATCCCAACATTTCCAAATGTCCCATCATTTTATCACGTGACATTTAATTTATCTAAAAATTAATATATTTATACATTAAGCACAATAATTTTACACATTCTTTTCTATATGTACACTGTTAAAAAATGCGTAAGCATGTACTTATACCTTCAAGTGGTAGTTTGATGTGCCAAGTGGGAAGTTGGAAATGTAGTGAACAGTAGCTGCAAAGTCTTTTACCTTTCATAGCAAATAGAAGACATTAAAGAAATTTACCTATTTATAGGGATCACAAGTTGGCAAACTATGGCCTTTGGGCCAAATTCTACTTGCCAACTGTCTTTGTAAATAAAGGTTTACTGGAACACAGCCATGCTCATCTATTTACAATTGGGTAACTGCAACAGAAACTGTCATATGGACTATCAAGACTATATATTGTGTTTGCTAAAACCTGGTCTACATAAATGAAAAGAAAATTAAGACCAGGAATCTCATCTTTGTTACCTCATTTAATTCCCTAAACAATCCTGTGAGGTGTATGACAGCTGAGTCCATATTACCATAACACATGTAATTACTAAAACCCTAATACTATCAAACCCTATTCTGGGGAAAAAGAAAGTATGAGTAAGAATCAAGGACAGTTTTTTCTCAAGGGACCTACCTAGGCTGAGATCTTGTGAGAGATGACTGTTAAAGGAAGAATTCCCCCCCAAGGGAGAAGCAGGTGGGGTAGGAAGGGGGGCAGACAGACTACCCCATGCTCCTGACTGGGACCCACCTGGCATGCCCACCAGGGGGCGATGTTCGGCCCATCTGGGGTGTTGTTCTGCTCCAGCCAGTCATTCTAGTGCCTGAGGGGGAAGCCATGAAGCCATCCTCAGAGCCTGAGCCAACTTTGCTCCCATGGAGCCTTGGCTGTGGGTGGAGAAGAGACAGAGGGAGAGAAAGGAGAGGGGGAAGGGTGGAGAAGCAGATGGGTGCTTCCCCTGTGTGTCCTGGCTGAAAATCAAACCCAGGACTTCCACACACCGGGCCAACGCTCTACAGCTGAGCTAACCAAAGAATTTTTTTTAACTGAGAAACGGGGAGGCAGAGACAGACTCCTGCTACCCCAACTGGGATCCACCTGGCAAACCCTTACCAGGTGATACTCTGCCTGGCTGGGCCACAGCTCCGTTGCTCAGCAAACAAGCTATTTTAGCACCTGAGGGGAAGGCCACGAGCCATCATCCTTAGTGCCTGGGGCTGACTTTGCTGGAAGCATTGCAGCCATGGCTGCAGGAGGAGAGAAGAGAGAGAAAGAGAAAGAGAAAGAGATGGAGAGAGGGGAGGGGTGGAGAAACAGATGGTTGCTTCTCCTGTGTGCCCTGGCCAGAATTGAACCCAGGACTTTCACATGCTGGGCCAACTCTCTACTGCTGAACCAATCGGCCAGGGAGTAAAGGAAGAATCTTAATCTTTACATTTTCATAACTTAATCATTTAGTGCTTTTGAAGGCCTACACTAACTTTTGAAAGTTAAGTTTAAAAGGAGGATATATATAATGTTATATTATATATACATATATTATATATATTATTACATATAATATATAAATATATAAATAAATATATAATATATAATATAAATATATATTATATATAAATATACATATAAAATAAATATATAAATATATAATATATATAATATATATAAATAAATATATATTATATTATATATATTTTTTGTGACAGAGACAGAGAGAGACAGAGAGAGGAACAGATAGACAGGAAGGGAGAGAAATGAGAAGTATCAATTCTTTGTTGTGGCACTTTAGTTGTTCATCGATTGCTTTCTCATACGTGCCTTTACCAGGGGGCTATAGCAGACTAAGTGACCCCTTGCTCAAGCCAGCGACCTTGGGTTCAAGCTGGTGAGCCTTGCTCCAACCACATGAGCCCATGCTCAAGCTGGCGACCTCAGGGCCTCAAACCTGGGTTCTCCACATCCCAGTCTGACACTCTATCCACTGCGCCACCACCTGGCCAGGCAAGAAGATGTATTTTTTAATTTCTGATGAGACTGATCCGGGAAGTAGCTGAGTCCTACAAATTCTTGGCTACATCAGAATACTGGCTAAATTGGTTTATCCTTTAATCCCCAAACAAGACACAAAAGAATCCAATCAACATTCTTAAAATTTTAAAAAGTTACCAAGAAGTTTTAAAACTTAAATACTTAATGCACCCCCTAATATTTTGAATTTGTTCTTATCACAATACATTACATAAAGAGTATGATTTAATATTTGATTGAATATTTTTAATATATGGTTAAATATTTTTCTAAGCCCAATATGGATGTCACTAGTTTTTCTCCAGTTTACCCCAGTGTATGTTTCAAAGAAACCAAGATTTTTATCATAAGAGTCCATAAGAAAAATAAAAATTCCTGAAATCGCTGTTTTGTAACTTCCAATAAAATAATTATCTATGCAATATTTATACCAAAACTTGAATGAATACTTTGATGAGACTAAACAGATTTAGATTTAATGGGAAATCTACAATGGATGCATTGGGTAGACAACATCTAAATGCCTTGATAACTAACTAAACATTCTCTTATTAAATAAATAAATAAATAAATAAATAAATAAATAAAATAGTACCAACAGACCACTGGATATTAAGTGGATCCTGATGTGGTACAAAAGGGAAAACAGAGCAACAATCATAAATCAAAATGTTTTTCATTTCCCAATTCCATTTTTATAATACATACATTCATTTCTATCTAGTTATCAAAGATTCTTAAAAAGTTAAATTTGATTTTAGTCAGAGTTAAACCTAAGAAATGCTATAGCAATATCAACAGTTCTGCTTAACTTACTGATAAATAATTGGGTAAATTGTTTTCTATCTTGGATTACAGAGATTTTCAACCTTTTTCATCTCATGGCACACATAAACTAATTACTAAAATTCTGCAGCATGGTAAAAATAAAAGATTTTTTTTCTGATCTGACAAAAAACAAAACAAATAGAATTTTGATTCATTCACATGGGAAGGCTATTGTTGTTTTGGGTGCTGTCATTTTCTTTTATTACAATCTAAGGAAAAAGAAGTCAGTGCCCCTGACTAAAAATTCAGGTATTGTATGTTTGTTTAAAATTTTAAAAATTTATTTATTGGTTTAGAAAAGAAGGGAGAGAGAGAGAGAGAGAAACATAGATTTGTTGTTCCACTTTTTTATACACTCATTGGTTGATTTTTTGTTTTTGTTTTTATTGACTGATTTTAGAGAGACAGAAAGGAAGAAAAAGTGAGAGAGAGAAATATTCATTTGTTGTTTCATTTAGTTGTGCATTCATCAGTTGCTTCCTGTATGCGCCCTGACTTGGTGGTATTTCCAATGATGCTCCACCCTACGGAGCTAACTGGCCAGCGCCCAGGTAATTCCTGTATGTGCCTGACTAGGGATGGAACCTGCAACCTTGACATATCTGAACAATGCTCTAACCCAGTGGTCCCCAAACCCCGGGCCACGGACTGGTACCAGTCCGTGGGCCATTTGGTACCAATTGCAGAGAAAGAATAAATAACTTACATTATTTCCGTTTTATTTATATTTAAGTCTGAATGATGTTTTATTTTTTAAAAATGACCAGATTCCCTCTGTTACATCTGTCTAAGACTCACTCTTGACGCTTGTCTTGGTCACGTGATACATTTATCTGTCCCACCCTAAAGGCCGGTTTGTGAAAATATTTTCTGACATTAAACCGGTCTATGGCCCAGAAAAGGTTGGGGACCACTGCCCTAGAGGATTCTAGGAGCATATCAGAGACAGGAAAAACATGAATTAGTACCATCTAATAAATTTGCATCCTTATAAATAAAAAATACTACCTTGTCCTTGGTCCAGACCTGTGAATCCAAAGCCAGGATGCTGAAACCTGTTGAGATGAGAGTCATGAGGAAATGGCCCTACCTACTCACACCTTCTGAGTAACAAACAAACAAACGAGAGAGACTGTAGGAAATATTTTTCCTGAAACTGGGAGACCAACTACACATGAGAGAAAAGCCAAGCCTCTGAGACAACTAGAGAAAGGAGAAGAGCAGAAAGAAGAATTAATGGTGAAATAAAAACAATGAGGGTTAAAATAACAAACAGTGCTCAGGAACTCTAAACCTCTTGTAAGCCTATTCTGTCACTATCCTTAGGAAAAATTCACAATAGTTTGATTTCAATATATATAAACTACACAAATAGTTGATAAAATATTCAAATAATAGAGTTAAAGCAAAAGGATTCCTTCCGCGTTCTCCCTCAAATTCTAGGAGCCTCCCCAGAGGTCACCACTGTGATCAGGTTAGCAATTTTCCAGGTTCTGCAATTTCCTTTGGGGTTGGGAGTGGAGTACAAATCCAGTTTGTGCCCTGGGGTGAGACTGCAGCTTCCCAGAGGAAATTACATTTTTTTTAGTTTATCAAAGGTTAGCAGTGGTTTGATACTCTTCCAACATCATTTTTGCTGTATATTTACATGCATATATTTAGATATACCACTTAGTTTTGCTTTTTTTTCAAATAAAATTACACATACCATCTTAGAACTTCCTTTAAAACTCAAAACAATATGTCTTGGAAGCTTGTCCAGGTTAGTAAAACATAGATTTACCTCATCCTTTTTCTCATCTGCCATTTTTCTTACATCTCCCCACAACCAAGATTCCACAAATACAATTAAGATCATTTTCAATATTTTGCTACAATTTATATATTAGATTAAATATCATTCCTTGTGAAACCATTTTCATGAGTTATGTTGGAGGAGTGGGAAACGCATGTGTTGGGTAGTTCAACAGAACATCTCCACAACAGTGTGGTCCCTGCCAGCATTGTAGAAGACAGGGCTTCTGTCCAGGCAAGAGAGACCCCTGCACCAGGCCCCATGCTTTAGAAGCTCTTTTCTAGGACAAAGCCAATAAAAAATAAATGAGTTCAAGTACTCCTGGGCATATTGGTCACTTGGGGTCCAGTGTGCTGTGCTAGTATTACTATTCATAACCCCAACAACCTATTCAAGTGACTAATACTGCTCCTTTTTGCTGGCCCTGTGGCTTAAAAAGGTCACTATGCCTGGAATCAGAGAAGGCTTGAGATGTGCTACCGCCACCATCAGAACAAATACAACCCCACAATGAAGAATGGTTTAAACAAGGGAGAACAAGAAAAAGGACTTTAACTTATCACACCTTTCTTCTCCCTTAAGGTGAAGTCAGAGTCCTTAACACTGTCTTTTCCCAGAAACACTGAGTACCTATTGTCTTGCTTCTCTCTGTATTCCCAGAAGCACTTAATTGAAAAACACTCAATAATCAAAATATTCACAACAGTTACACATGGCAGCTTAAGAACTTTTGTAATATTTAAAAAGTTATATAACTCTTAAAAATTATATTACATATATACGTATATATGCAGCTCTAGATATAGTATACAAAATACTACCTATTCTTTTTATTGGCAACTAGATAAACATTGAACACTAACTGTAGTTAGTTTACTTTTATGAATGTATATCTATATATATTACTCTAAAAAGCTTATAAATTAATAGTATTTAATTAAAATTTTCAAAAATTACATATAAAATTTCTAAAGTAATTTTATTTAAAATTTTAGTAGATGTTAATTATAATTTACATTGTACATTTAAATGTTATAACTAATTTTGATCACTTAAAATATATTTTTGGAAGTATACATAAAAATGTTACTTTATACATTTAATATATATATTTATGAAAACATATTTAAGTTTTGTATACTTCCAACCCCAATTATATTTTATTCTTTAATGTATTAAATTCAACAATTTAAATAAAATCTTAATTATAATATGTGTTCTTGCTAAAAAAGAAAAACTATTTTATTACTTATATAAACATTGCTGGCTCATAAACAGAATAATAAATAACAGTTAAATTCAGTTTTCCTTGATAATTTTCAGACTTAACTATATATACATCCTCTGTTATGAAAATATTATTTATAAAGGTAGAGGAGTATACCTTTATGCCTACATATGCATATATATAAACATATACCATATTTCCCCATGTATAAGATGCTCCCATGTGTAAGACACACCTTAAATTCGGGGCCCGAAATTTGAAAAAAAAAATGTGTTATATAAGGTTATTGAATTCAAGTTTTATTCATCATAAAATTTATACAACTGCTCCTCACTGTCAAAACTCCCAATGATTAGCTTGTCCTCATCTGTGTCTGTTGACGAATCACTGTCTTCATATATTGCCACATCTTCAGTTCCATCTATGGCATTTGAAATGCCAAAACCACTGTGTAAGACACACTCAGTTTTTAGACCCCAAATATTTTGGAAAAGGGTGCATCTTATAAATGGGGAAATACAGTATGTTTATGTGTTTGTTTATAACTTCTAAAAATAACATATACGGTATATAAGCTTCTACTTATGTACTTATCCTATACCCTGCAAGTGGACTGAACCCACCTAGCACTGGTCATTTCCTATATTAGATTTTGTTTTGTTTTATTTTGTGTATTTATTTTTATGACTCATATATTTCTAAAAAGTTTCAGAAATAATTCACAATAAAAAATGTACATGCATACACAAAATAATCAAAATTAACATCATCAAAAACTATATAGTATGTTTGCCAAGAAGACTTAATGTAGAGGAGATTCCAAGATGGTGACAGCATAGGCAGATGTTCCAACTGCCACCTCTCATGACCAAATTAAATTACAACTTAATTTAAGAACAATCATCTTGAAAAACCAACTTTGGACTAAATGAAGAGAAGTCTAGTAGGAAGGGTGGAGATGCAGAAAGGGCTGCCCCACTCCCAGGAGCTAGTGGCAGCTAAGGGTCTGGAGGGACTGTCACAGCAGGGTGGGTTGCCTGAGAGGTTTGGGTGCTCAGTTTCAGGCCTAGAGCCCTAGCCTAAAGCCCCAGAGCCTAAAAAGAGGCATCCAGACAGCATTTGGCAGTGAAAAGAGCAGGGTTTTTGTCCATAAGAAAGAGACAGAGCTCTTGGAGACTGAGGCTCCATCTTAAAGAGCCCACACAGAAAATCTCATTTACTGCTACTTACTCAGGGCTTTGGTGGAGGGAGAGCTGAGAGATCTGGAGCTGAGTGAGGAGAGTGTAAAGTTGAAAGCCCACAGAGAGATACTGTGGGGAATGGCCACAGGAACCCCTGTGCTGAGTAATTCTCCAATACTGCAGTCACCATCTTTCTTGGGCGGAGCATCCCCTCTCTGCTGCATCAGCCTGGGGAAAAGAAACTGCTTCACTCTTGGGAGTCTCTCCTACACCAGTCATGGATACATGTTGTTTCTGAGAGACCAGAAAGTGGGGGCGGGGGGGCATCAATGACTCAGTTTTCTGGTGTTGAGACCTGAGTTCTCTCCCACACTTTTCTGAGTCTATGACTGATGGTTTGACATAATAAGAGACTCAGTAAAAACTGTCCAGAGAGTGGGCAGATCACATCTCTGGGTCTCAGAGGCCAAACCCACCAGACTCCTAGGGCCACACCCTACTGAAAAGTAGAGACAAATCTTACAAAGCTTAGGGCTTTTAAGGAGCTGTTATCATCTCTAAGAAGGAGGAACCTGATCCTTATACACAGGTTGGTCCCTCCTACACTATTCAGGCACAGAAAACTCAGACACAAACAGCAAAAAGAGCAGTAGGCTGCAAACAAATATCTCACAGCAGGTTGCAAATAGCAGCTGATGCCAAACAAAGAAGATCTAGACCCAACACAACTGGTAGTGGGTGGCAAACAGCACCAACCCTAGACTCAGCTACCTACACAAGTAGCACACACAAAGAAGAAGTGTAGCAGGCATGAGACACTGTGGAGAATAAATATGCCCAACAGGACAGACATTGCACAATGCGTAAGACACATGATCAAGGTTGACCCTTAGAGCTAGCCTGTCTAAAGGAAGAACCATACTCATGAAAGGACCCATTGAATTCAATACTCACATTCAACAGGAGGGAAAATAGTACCCTTAAAAAGCATTCCTATAACAAGAAAAACAGGCGAACTGAAAGTCAGTACCAATTATAAAAACATCACAAAAATTTTAAAGTCAGACTGAGTTACCTAACACACAGACAAAATGGGCAGACAGAAATGTGACCCAAATGAATCAATAAAAGAAATTCCCAGAAAAAGAACTAAATGAAATGGAAGTAACCAAATTATCAAATAGCTGAAAACTTCCCAAAATTGAAGAAGGAAAATCTCACACAAGTTCAAGAAGCATAGAGGGTCTCATTAAAGAGGAACCCAAGGAGACCTACATTAAGACACATCATAAAGTGCCAAAGTGAGGAGACAAAGAAAGAATACTAAAAGATGCAAGAGAAAAGCAGTTAATTACCTGCAGAGGAGCCCCCATAAGGATGACATCTGACTTCTCAACAGAAAGACTTGAGGCCAGAAGAAATTGGCAAGAAATATCTAAAGTGATGCAAAAGAAGAACCTACAACCAACATTTCTTTATCCAGCAAAGCTCCTGTTTAAAATTGAAAGTGAAACAAAAAGCTTCCTAGGCAAAAAAAAAAAACTTAAGGAATTTATTATAACCAAACTAGTACTGCAAGAAATGTTAAGGGGCCTGCTGTAAAAAAAAGAAGAAAAAAAATCTAGAAAAAGAGGATTGTAAATTTAAAAATTAATAAAATGGCAATAAATAAATACATATCAATAATAATCTTAAATGTAAATGGATTAAATGCTTCAATCAAAAGATATAGGGTAGATGCATGGATAAGAAAACAGACTTATACATATGCTGTCTATAAGAGACCCACCTCAGAACAAAAGATACACATAGACTGAAAGTGAAGTGATGGAAAAAATTATTTCATGCAAGTGGAAATTGGAAAAAAAAAGCTGGAGTAGCAATACTTATTTCTGACAAAATAGACTTTAAAACAAAAGTTATAGTAAGGGATAACAACAGTCACTACATAAAGGGAGCAATCCACTGGGAAAATATAACCATTGTAAATATTTATACACCTAATATAGGAGCACCTAAATATATAAAGCAGATTTTAATGGACAAAAAAAGTGAGATCAACAGCAATACTATAATAGCAGAGGATTTTAAACCCCATTAATAGCAGTAGATAGATCCTCTAGACAGAAAATTAACAAAGAAACAGCAGCCTTAAATGACACACCAGATCAACTGGATTTAATAGATATCTTTAGAACATTTCATCCCCAAGCAGCAGAATATACACTCTTTTTAAGTGCTCATGGTACATTCTCTAGGATACATCACATGTTAGGACATAAAACAAATCTCAGCAAATTTAAGATTAAAATCATATCACTCATCTTCTCTGATCACAATAGCATGAAACTAAAATCAGCCACAATAAAAAAACTGAAAAACATTCAAAAGCTTGGAGGCAAAATATCATGTTATTAAATAACAAATGGGTTAATAATGAGATCAAGGAAGAAAACATAAATGTCCTGGAAACAAATGAAAATGAACATCCAACAACTCAAAGTTTATGGAACACAGCAAAAGCAGTCCTCAGAGGGATGTTCATGGCATTACAGGCATAACTTAAGAAGCAAGAAAAAGCTCAAATAGCAGAGGAAGTAGAAGGAAGGAAATAATAAAGACCAGAGTGAAAATAAATGACATAGAAGTTAAAAAATATACAAAACCTCAATGAAACCAAGAGCTGGTTCTTTGAAAAGGTAAACAAGATTGACAAATCTTTAACCAGACTCATCAGAAAAAAAGAGAGAGGGCTCAAATAAATAAAACCAGAAATAAAAATAAAGAAGTTAAAACTGACACTGCAGAAATACAAAGCATTGTAAGAAAATACTATGAAGATCTATCTGCCAAAAAATAAGACAACCCAGGTGAAATGGATAAATTCCTAGAAATATACAATCTTCCAAAACTCAACCTAAAAGAATCAGAAAACCTAAGCAGACAGATTACAACAAATAAAATTTAAACAGTTATCAAAAACCTCCCAGCAAACAAAAGTCCTGAACTGGATGGCTTTGCATGTGAATTTTACCAAATATTCAAAGAAGAACTAACACCTATCTTTCTCAACCTATTTCAAAAAATTCAAGAGGAAGAAAGACTTCAAAGCTCCTTTTATAAGGCAAGATTTATCCTCATTCCAAAACCAGATAAAGACACTAAAAGGAAAGGAAACTATAGACCAATATCCCTGATGAACATAGATGCTAAAATTTTCAACAAAATATTAGCAAACCAAATTCAGTAATACATTAAAAAAGTCATACTTCATGAACAAGGTGGATTTATTCTGGGAAGGCAAGGCTGGTACAATATTTGTAAATCAGTCCATGTGATTCATCACATAAACAAAAGGAAGGATAAAAATCACATGTGTAGAATAAGCATTTGATAAAATTCAACATCCATGTATGATCTAAATTCTCAGCTGTGGAATCCAATGAGCAGTGTGAACTGAGGAATGGAATTGAGACAGAGGAGAGATCAAAGGGACCAGAGGAAAAGAGAACAGAGGGAAAGGGGATGATAGAATGGGATAAAGCTAAAGGAAAGGGGGGAGAAAGCTATGGGGAGGGGGGCAAGGGAGATATCGAGGGGAATACAGGGGAGAGGGGAGGCATTGGGGCAACATTAGAATCTATGTAAACACAATAAATTAAAATCAATAAAAAATAAAACTCTCAGCAAAGTGGGAATACAGGGAACATACCTCAACATAATTAAGGCCATCTATGACAAACCGACAGCCAACATTATACTCAATGGACAAAAATTAAAAGCAATCCTCTTGAGATCAGAAACAAGGCAGGGATGTCCCCTTTTACCATTCTTATTCAACATAGTTCTGAAAATTTTAGCCACAGCAATCAGACAAAAAGAAGAAATAAAAAGCATCCAAATTAGAAAAAAAGTAAAACTGTCATTATTTGCTGATGACATAATATTGTACATAGAAAATCCTAAAGTCTCAGTCAAAGAACTACTAGACCTGATAAAAAAAAATCTGCAAGGTGGCAGCATATAAAATTAATATTTAGAAAATAGTGACATTTTTATACACCAACAATAGACTGTCTAAAAGAGAAATTAAGGAAACAATTCTCTTCACTATTGCAACAACAACAACAAAAATAAAGTACCTAGGACTAAATTTAACCAAGGTAGTAAAAGACTTGTACTTGTACTCAGAAAATTATAAGACATTGAAAAAAGAAATCAAGGAAGATACAAAGAAGTGGGAGAATATACTGTGTTCATGGATAGAAAGAATTAACATCATTAAAATGCCTATGTTACCAAAAGCAGCCTATAGATTCAATGCAATTCCTATTAAAATACCAATGGCATACTTCAAAGATATTGAATATAAAACAAATATTACAAAAATTTATATGAAACCAAAAAAGAACATAAATAGTTTCAGCAATCTTGAAAATGTAGAATAAAGTGAAAGATATCATACTTCCTGATATCAAGTGATACTATGATGCCAAATAATTAAAACAGCTTGGTACTGGCATAAGAACAGGCATACAGATCAATGGAACAGAACAGAGAACCCAGAAATAAACCCATGACTTTATGGTCAATTGATATTTGAGAAAGAAGGTAAGAGCATACAATGGAATAAAGAGTCTCTTTAATAAATGGTGTTGGAAATATTGGAGAGGTACATGCAAAAAAATGAAACTAGACTACCAACTTATACCATTCACAAAAATAAACTCAAAATGGATAAAAGACTTAAATGTAAGTCATGAAACCATAAACATCTTGGAAGAAAATATAGGCAGTAAACTCTCCAATATCTTTTGTAGCAATACTTTTGCTGATTTTATCTATTTATCTCCAAGGGCAAATGAAATAAAGGACAAGATAAACAAATGGGACTATATCAAACTAAAAAGCTTTTGCACAGCAAAAGACACCATTAACAAAATTAAAAAAAACCCCACACAATGGGAGAACATATTTGACAATACATCTGATAGGGTGTTAATAACCAAAATTTATAAAGAACTTATAAAACTCAACACCAGGAAGGTAAACAGTCCAATTAAAAAATAGGTAAAAGAACTGAGTAGACATTTCTCCAAAAAGGACATAGAGATAACCTATAGGCATATGAAAAAATGTTCAACATCATTAATCATCAGAGAAATGCAAATTAAAACCACAGTAAGATATTAACTCACACCTGTCAGAATGGCACTCTTTAACAAATCAACACAAAACAAGTGCTGGCGAGGGTGTGAAGAAAGGAAACCCTTCTGCACTGCTGGTGGGAATGCAAACTTGTGTAACCACTGTGGAAAACAGTATAAAGTTTCCTCAGAAAATGAAAAATGGGACTGCCTTTTGACCCAGATATCCCACTTTTAGGAAGATATCCTAAGAATACCAATCACTGATTTAAAAGAAGATATGCATTTCTTTTTTAAAAAATAAATTTTTATTAATGTTAATGGGGTGACATTAATAAATCAGGGTACATATATTCAAAGAAAACATGTCCAGGTTATCTTGTCATTCAATTACGTTGCATACCCATCGCCAAGAGTCAGATTGTCCTCCATCACCCTCTATCTAGTTTTCTTTGTGCCCCTTCCCCTTCCCCTCTCCCTTTTTCCCTCCTGCGTCCTCCCTCCTCCCATCCCTGGTAACCACCACATTCTTGTCCATGTCTCTTAGTCTCATTTTTATGTCCCACCAATGGAATCATGTGGTTCTTGGTTTTTTCTTATTTACTAATTTCACTCTGTATAATGTTATCAAGTTCCCACCATTTTGTTGTAAATGATCCAATGTCATCATTTCTTATGGCTGAGTAGTATTCCATAGTGTATATGTGCCACATCTTCTTTATCCAGTCTTCTATTGAAGGGCTTTTTGGTTGTTTCCATGTCTTGGCCACTGTGAACAATGCTGCAATGAACATGGGGCTACATGTGTCTTTATGTATCAATGTTTCTGAGTTTTGGGGGTATATACCCAGTAGAGGGATTGCTGGGTCATACGGTAGTTCTATTTTCAGTTTTCTGAGGAACCACCATAATTTCTTCCATAATGGTTGTACTATTTTACAGTCCCACCAACAGTGAATGAGAGTTCCTTTTTCTCCACAGCTTCTCCAACATTTGCTATTACCTGTCTTGTTGATAATAGCTAATCTAACAGGTGTGAAGTGGTATCTCATTGCAGTTTTGATTTGCATTTCTCTAATAACTAATGAAGATGAGCATCTTTTCATATATCTGTTGGCTATTTGTATTTCTTCCTGGGAGAAGTGTCTGTTCATGTCCTCTTCCTATTTTTTTTATTGGATTGTTTGTTTGTTTGTTGTTGAGTTTTATGAGTTATTTGTAAATTTTGGATATTAGGCCCTTATCTGAGCTGTTGTTTGAAAATAACATTTCCCATTTAGTTGGCTGTCTGTTTATTTTGTTGCCAGTTTCTCTTGCTGAGCAAAAACTTTTTAGTCTGATGTAGTCCCATTCATTTATCTTTGCCTTCACTTCTCTTACCTTTGGAGTCAAATTCATAAAATGTTCTTTAAAACCCAGGTCCATGAGTTTAGTACCTATGTCTTCTTCTATGTACTTTATTGTTTCAGGTCTTATATTTAGGTCTTTGATCCATTTTGAATTAATTTTAGTACACGGGGACAAGCTGTAGTCGAGTTTCATTATTTTGCATGTGGCTTTCCAGTTTTCCTAGCACCATTTGTTGAAGAGGCTTTCTTTTCTCCATTGTGTGTTGTTGGCCCCTTTAAAAAATCATTTGACCATATATATGTGGTTTTATTAAGAAGATATGCATTTCCATGTTTAATATAGCATTGTTTACAATAACCAAGATCTGGAAATAGCTCAAGTGTCCATCAGTAGACTAGTGGATTAAAAAGCTTTGGTACATATACAAAATGGAATACTATGTGACCATGAAAAATAAGAAAATCTTACCCTTTCCAATGGTATGAATGGACCTGGAGATTATTATGCTAAGCGAAATAAGGCAGGCAGAGAAAGACAAATATCATATGAACTCTCTTATATGTGGAACCTAATGAACAAAGTGAAGTGTGAAATGGAATAGAGGCAGAGGTGGGGTGACAGGGAGCAGAGGGACAGCTGTCAGAGGGAAGGGGGATGAGGAGATGGGATTAGAGAAGGTGAAGGTATTAGTAAAATTATACATACATAACACTTAGAAACAGATAAGAGGACAGCAAATCCCAAGGGGAAGGGAGACGGAGTAAGGGGGAGGGAGGCAAAAGGGGGTTGTGGGGAACAAGGGGGTGGGGCTGAGGGTGAAGAAGTTATATTGAGTGGGACACAAATTCATGTTAACACAATAAATTAAAATTAATAAAAAAATTTTAAAAGACAATGTGAAAAAATATAATATGAAATTATATTAAAATATGAAGATTGCAAGAAATTCAATCTGAAAGAAAAGAAAATTTTGAGGATATGAGGATGTCAACTTTTTTTTTGAGGCTGTGCTTCCTTTTAGCCTGAACCTAAATGGAAGCAATCAGTTATATATTTTTTCTTTTTAAAAGTGAAAAACACACCAATTTCTTAAGAAAATCAAATTTACAAAAGAACTTTCTTGTGTGCAAGTATATGTCAACATTTTATAATAAATTTAATAATAAATGATATGTATGACATTTTGGGTGTAGAATTACAATGAATTGAAGTAAATTAAAATATAAGTTAATGAAAATGATTCTTTTATCTGTCAGATAACTTCGGTTTATCCAATTCACGAATAATACAATTTTTTAAATTGCATTTATTGTTGTGACATTGGTTTATAAAATTATATAGGTTTTAGGTGTACAATTCTATAATACATCATCTGTATATTGTATTATGTGTTCAACACCCTAGGTCAAGTCTTCTTCCATCACCACTTATCCAGCTTTTACCCTCTTCTATGTTCCTGATCCCCTTTCTCTTCAATTTATTTTTAGAGAAAGCCATCGCTCACAAATTTGTTAGTGGTTTTCTAAATGTCTAATGAATAGATGACATTATAATTATGTAACTATTGCTTCTGACTGTTCTTGACTGTCACATGCAAATAAAGAACTTGATATGTGTGCAGTAAATCCTCAGCAAACATTTGCAGAGCTGAATAACATCAGTCCGTCTAAGACAACATGGTTCTCATACTTTTTGAGTTGGGGCACATTTAAAATCCTACAAATAATTGTAGGCACACTATATACAAATTTCTGAGAAATATGTTATAATAATTAAGTCCAATATTAAAGAAAAAATATCAGTTTAAGCGTGCTTTTACGGTAATTAAATGAAATGAATACAACAAAATTAAATTTATTCTGATATTAAAAAACATTTTTATGTTACTTTTTTGAGTTATGTTTTTTAGAATTCATAAAAAATAGGGTTTAAAAAATAAAAAGACAAAAAATTATCATACAGATACATTCTTAGTAAGATTTAGTAAATTTGGCAGGTCTGAGCACGAATGTGTTCAGTTTTTTCATTCTTGTGTTTATGAGAAACATGAGCCTGATGCGTCCTAGCAATTTCTTCAATGTTTGGGCATATATTTGAAAGGAAAACTCTCATCTCCTCATCAATACATTGAAGAATTCTTCTTTTTTTACTCTTAATTGTGTTGAGGGTAGAAAATCCTAATTCACATAAATAGGATGTTGAAAATTGTAGTAAAATGTTCAAAGCTTTTTTAGATAGTGCCACATATTCTTCTTTTATAGAAATCCAAAAGGCTTCAAGAGACAATTCCTTATGTTTAATCATCATTCCAAAACCCCCACCATACATATCATCTTAACTTGACACCAAACAAAGGATAGAAGAAACTTGCCTCCAGTCTTTCCAGGGAACATGGGAGGTAGTGTAAACAATTCAGCATCACAGCTTAACAGCCTTTTGCAATCTAATCAGGCAAGTGAGGTGGGGGATTGGGCAGACTGTCAGTTTATAGCCAATTCCCCACACCTCTGTTCCCCAAAAATCTAAATTCCAGAAATCCTGTTGGTTTTTTGGTCCCCAACAGGCACATATTTTTCTGGAGTACCATAAGACACACCTGAAAATTTTCTAGGGTGCAACAGTGTGCCCTGATGCACACTTTGAGAACCCCTGCTCTAGTATATATTTATATGTGGGCATTGGGTAGTGGCCGTAATTGAATGTGCTGTATGCTGAAGGAAGCCATGGTGGTCTCCTTGCTTGTCTCCTTCATCACAATCTGGAATTCTGGGAATGTTGCTGGCTGGTCAGGAAGACAGTGTTCCACCAATTTTTGCATCATTGCTTTTCTTTTTTAATTTCCTTCAAAGCTCTTGAATCTTGGAGAAGAATATTTTTGTAATGAACTGACCTTAATTAAACCAGTTTATGAGCTAAGCTAAATTAAAAGAACATTTAGTTGCCAGTAAGTCTATTTAGAGATTTAAAAATATTTACTTACTGCTAAGTATGGCAGGCCTTGTATATTTACTTAGAATGATAATGTTTTCATAGTGGTAATCAGCATCAACTGAAATACGTAATTTCCAAATTATGAAATACAATTCAATGTTATTATAAAAGAGAAAATTGGCATTTAGCATTTCATCTCTTGCCCCCTCAAAAAAATAATATTTTTTAGACTGACTCATCACACAGATCCCAATTAATTCTTACATAAACTTTTTGACAGTGAACAACATCCTCTCACCAGGGTTCAGCTATAATGCACACTTTGGGAATTTTAATTAAAATATTGCCCTTCTATACATCTCATCTTTCATGGATAACAAATATAAGAATTCATTTTTGAGATCAAAATAGAACAATTCAATGCTAGACTCAACACTATCATTGTCTGTCACTGTCAAAACAAAAATTGAAGGGATGACAGATATTCTTGTTAAGAGTTTTGCTTCAGTGATTTGAAAGATACAAGCAATTTTGTCATACTGGCCACGAGTCCCATCTAGTATCAGGACAACCTTTGAAACAATACAAGTGTATTAAATATGTTTTCATTCACAAAATAAAGCCCATGAGGTCATTAACTATGGACAGCATTGGGTCATACATACATAAGCAAGGTCACATTCCATTAGACTGACCTCAGGTGATATTATGCACTGAAGCACTTGGTTTTAGGGTTTCTCACCCCTCTTTTTTCCATCCCTTTGCTTTCCGGAAGTATTAACTCTCCTAGCACCCAGGCTTCTTCACTATTCCAAGTGGAAAGGAAAGGCATTAATAATGCTTAAGAAACTGTGTGATTGAAGGTATTTAATCCCTTTTCATTATATTTGAATTTTTTTAAAAAGGAATTATAAGGGGGGACTCTAAGGGAATAAAAATTTTGATGATGAAATTTTAAGCCATGGACGATTTCGCCATAAACCGAACATTTTCTGAAACTGTTTAATGATTCTCGAACCATCTTGCAGAGATCATCTATCCTTCTCTCAAGATGGTCTGTATCCTTAATAATAGTATCTGTAAGCCATTTTTAGCATTTTCATATGATTGTGTTCAAAGCAGCCCAACAATATTTTATTCTCCACTAGGCTTGGATCAACTGAGGAATATACATGAATGGTAGACAGAAGAAGTCAAAATAGTAGGCTTACTACTGTCAAAGTGGAATAAAAAATGTGACTTAGAGTGCAGTCACATGGACTGAAATAAAAGTATATCCTCAAACTACATCAAGGTAGGAAGGTAGACCAACCCTCCCTGCAATCAGGTTGACTCAGGGCAAAAAAAGCAGGAGATCATGGCTGAGGAAACTAAGACATAGAGATCTGTGCAAAGTCACAGACAGAGGAAGTTCTGGAACTGATGGTGAGAGTTGCATCCACTCTGAGTAGGAGAATATGAAAGCTTTTGTAAAAACAAAAAGGCAAAAAGGTAAATCAATGCCCAGTGCATCAGACATAATACTTGATGCATCATCTATTGGTAACAGTTGAGTTCACTAATAAAGAAACCATCTTTTTAAGTATTTACATTTCTTTAATTCTTGAACCACTACCTTTTATTCAAATCATACAGACAAAAGGTTATACAGTATTTATTATTTTCACACAAAGGTAACATGTTGGTTTTTAGTAGTGACCACTCGACAAGATATGTTCTATTTTCATGTTTTATTCTCTGGTTCTAATACCTTTAGATGGATCATTCCTGACCAAATCAAGAGCTACCTTTAGCTCAAAGGATAAACAAAACTTAAGCCTGCAGGAGAAAGCTCAGCACCTTGGAAGAGCACACAAAATCGCCCACAGGAGGCACCATAGCAGGGATTAGAATGAGAGGATCTGAATGGAGCGTGCACAGCAAGATGAAGATTAGAGAGGTAGAAAGATGAGGACAAGAGGAAATAAAAGTGTCAAAGTGCTTTCCTTGGATAAAATCTGGTCTTAGAGGTTCAAATGTATTAGCCAAATATTTTCTGATAAGTGAATGAGACATTTTGACTTAAGAAGTCAGGAAAAGGGAATAATCATCCGTGCTTAAAACTGCTTTCTCCATCAGGCATACAGAGTCTAACATGGAGGTAGCACATGGCTAGATTTTCCAGACATCAACCCAGTAGTAAAGAAAAAACAAATTTATCTCTGAATATCTATCTCCAAACCCAAAGCTATGAAGTGACTAAGAAATCTCACCTTCTCAAACCCATTCAAAATTTAATTTCTCATGTTCCATTTCCCCAAGTCCCAGAGAAAGAATTTGATTAAAGAAATTAAATAATGTATTTTTAATGCATATAAACATAATTTTATATTAAGATTCCTAGGTCTTTATACTCTCTTTTCTCTCCTTCATTGGTGGGACACAGAAGGCAGTGAGTCAAATAATAAACAGGGAGGGACACATCAGAAACAAGAACTAAAGATCTCTGGGGATTTGGAAAGATCCACTGTCATCATCAAGGATGCCCTTTCTCAGGAGAGCATGGCTTTGGCTGTGGACTAAATTGTGTCCTCTGCAAATGTTGAAATTCTAAACCCCCAATATGACTGTGACTTAGATAGAATCTTTAGCAGTTAATTAAGGTTAAATGAGGTTGTAAGGGTGAAGCTCTAATCTAGTGAGATAGCAGCCTTATAAAAAAAAATAAGGAGAAAGAGAGAGCTACCGTGTGAGGACACAATGACAAGGTGGCTTTGACAAGCCTGGCACAAAGACCTGAACTCTGTCAGAACCCTGATCTCAGACTTTCCAGCCTCCAGAAAAATGAGAAAATAAATTTATGTTGTTTAAGCTGCCTAGTCTATGGTATTTTATTAACAGCCTAAGCTGACTAAGACAGTTTTCATCAAGGATATATATTTTTTCAATAAGAAAAATGAGTCTATTATGATAGTGAAGCATCCCTAGAGAAAGCTAAAATATTTTAGAAGCTGAAATCTCTTGGATGTCTTGATCTGACAGATAATGTTATCTGTCATTTATTGAGAGATCGAAGCCAGGCCCTGAGCTTTACACCCCTACACACACATATGCATGCACTCTCACATTTCACATATATGCATGCATGAAAGCACACACATGTACATATGCACACTCACAGTATCTCATCCCATCCTCAGAATCACCTCATCAGATTAGTATGACTTTCCACTTTCTACTGATTGATAAAATGGATTCTTAGAAATTTAAGACTCAGTTTGTCAAAATATACGTGACTAGTAGATTCAAGCATTAAATCATGATCTCCAAGTCTATCCCTTCAACCATTATGCTACACTGAATCCAGGCAAAGGATCTATTTTTCGGCTTATTTCAGAATGACTTTGTGCTCTGTATCTTCAAATTAGTCAGAATAAGCCCAATGCCAGACCTTTCAGTCTTAGACATTCCCACTTCAGTTGTGTGCTGGGTGCCAGGATGACATACACTCCTTGAATCAGGCACTGGGGAGCAAATTTTTTTTCATTTTCTGTTGCATGAGGGTTTAGAACTGTTTCTATATATTTCTTCATCGCTGATTCCAAATCTGAAGTCTGTTTTTTGGTGCATGCTCCAGTTTTTATGCAATTTTAATTTCTTTTTGTTAGTTAATGGCATGCATTGGTTTTTAAATTGAAGTTAAAGGGCAATGACTCTTGGATTGAACATAACCACAAAGCAATTAATGTTTTACAAATATCACTTTTACATAATTGTAGTTGTTTTTAAATGTAAAAAATTATTATCCGATAAAAACACCCTCCTATTTTGTTTTAAGATTGAATCATGGCTTCTTCGAGTAGGCATAAATGTAAGAATATTCCTGACACCTTCTGTTATATATGTGGCTGTTACACACTTCAACATCAAAGGTGCAATATTTCATCATTTGTGACACATGCATATATTGCCTATTTTTAAGTTCCCCTTGGCAATCAAGATAAGAATTGGGCTCCTCATATTGTGTGTCATAATTGTGAGGAAATGGTTCATGACTGGACAAAAGGAAAATGCAAAGGAATGTCATTTGGTATTCCCATGGTCTGGCGTGAATCTAAGGACCACAGCAGTGACTGTTATTTCTGTCTGATCCATACAAAGGACATCACAAGAAAAAAATGGCATATGGTCGCATATCCTAATATTCCTTCAGCTATATGACCTATCCCACACTCTGAGACACTCCCGGTTCCAGTTTTCAATGGTTTTAGTTCTTCTAAGGATGAAGAAAGTGAAAATGGTGATCAAGTGTATTTTGATAAGATGCATGAGGAAATGGTTGTAGAATCTGAAGGGTCTTCTTCTGATGCCAAGCAGTCATTAACCCCTCAGCAGTTTAGCCAACCTGAATTGAATGACTTAGTAAGAATGACATAAAAATTATCCTTGACTTTCTGAAGTATGAGGAGCATAACTGGATTATTTGTGTGGATCTTAAAATGGTAAATTTCCTGCTAGAATGACAGAGAGGTTTTATGAAGTATCCTTGCTTTCTGTGTTTGTGGGACAGCAGAGCTCGGGAGAAACACTGGACACAGAAGGAGTGGTCGAAATGTGAAGCTCTGAAAGTAGGGATGCAAAATATTGTGAATGAACCTGTAGTTAATTGAGACAGGATCATTTTTCCCCCACTTTACATCATACTTGGCTTAATGAAGCAGTTTGTTCAGGCTTTTAATAGAGAAAGTGAATGCTTTCAACATGTTATTTTTGCTTTTCCTGCCTTGTCTCTTGAGAAGATAAAAGCAGGTGTATTCGATGGACCTCAAATTCAAACCCTCATATATGACGAAGAATTTGCCAGGAAGATGAATAAGGAGGAGAAAGCAGCATGGCAGTCTTTTGTGGCAGTTACAAAGAACTTCCTAGACAACAAAAAAGCAGAAAACTATGAACTTCTGGTTCAAAGGATGCTGTTGGCTTTCTGCGACATTGGATGTAACATGAGCGTTAAAATTCACTTCCTGAATTTTATCATATCTTTTAGTATGTTAGTATATTTACTGCATTATATAAATTATTATATTTTCACAAAGATGATGCTCAATAAGACATTATACTTCATTATGTTAAATTAAATGTTGAAAATTTTACAATAAGATGAAAACATAAAATCTTGAATTATAAAAATAAACCTGTAGCTTACAGAGAAAAACTAATGTCAGATTTGAGATCAGCACCCTCAAATTAGGTAACAACAAGTGTTTTTGTAAATGCAAAAAAAATTTGTTTCCCAGTGTTATGTCTTTCCAATATTTACAAACAATGCAAACTTTCTGAATGTTACCTCAGGGAAACCTACAATGACCCAAAACAAAAGTATTTAGTAGATTACATCTGAAAATACTCATCAAAATTCACTTTCACGGGTTTTTTTCTTTCTTTTTCATCAGCCTCTGCCATCAGTCATCAGTATACCACGTGTTAGCCTCACAGTGAACACAGCTCGATCACAGTGTTTGTTTCCACTGCCTGCATGAAAAGCATCCAGAGAGCAACTGTCAGTGGTCAGCTAAGTAGATTCAGCATGACTTAGTATTACAGGAACTGGCTTCATGCAGGCTGTAGAGCAAAGCTGATTTTCCTGGCACCGTCCATTTTTGTCTTGAAGTAACACTGCAGAGCTAGAAACCTAAAATAATCCAGTTAATGTAAAATATTTCTTCTTCCCCTGAGTCTGCTCTGAATGTTTGCCAAAATAGCTATTAACAGCGATTAAAAGTATGAGGTGGGTGAGATGAGATTCTCTCAGAGAAGTACCTCTCCAGCCTGGGCTCGTCAATGCTAAATGAAAGATCAGCCAAGAGCTCAGTCAGGTGTGGCCTAAAGAAACAAAAGATAGACAGCTCAAAAACATTTCTTCTGATTAACTCATCAGTTTCATGTGGTACATAAAAGAAAAGTAGATTGTTTTGGTTGTTTTTTTTTTCCATTTTACTCTTTTGATGAGCCAGAAACCAAACAATGCAAAACAATTTTTTAAATTTTTAATTAATTTTATTTTATTGTGTTAACTTGAATTCAAGTGTTCCACTCAGTATAACTCCCTCACCCCAACCCCCTGTCTCCCATTGCCCCTCATTTCCCCCTTCCCTTTGGGATGTGCTGTCTTGTTATCTGTATCTATGTGTTATGCACATATAATTTCACTAATTCCTTCACCTTCTCTCATCCCATCCCCTCATTCCCTTTCCCTCTGACAGCTGTCCCTCTGCTCCCTGTGACCCCACCTCTGCCTCTATTCTGTTCCTCAGTTCACTTTGTTCATTAGATTCCACATATAAGTGAGATCATATGATATTTGTTTTTCTCTGCCTGGCTTACTTTACTTAGCATAATAATCTCCAGGTCTATCCATGCCATCACATATGGTAGCATTACCTTCTTGTTTATGGTTGCATATTATTCCATTGTGTATATGTACCAAAGCTTTTTAATCCACTTGTCCACTGACGGGCACTTGGGCTGTTTCCAGGTCTTGGCTATTGTGAACAATGCTGCAATAAATATGGGGGTGCATAACTTCTTTTGAATCAGTGATTTGGCATCCTTAGGATATATTTCTAATAGTGGGATATCTGGGTCAAAAGGCAGATTTATTTGTAATTTTTTAAGAAAATGTCATACTGTTTTTCACAGTGGCTGCACAAGTCTGCATTATCCTGTCATTAGAAAATAATGACAGTTTAAGTTTTTCTGTTCCAATTTTAATGTCTTTTATTTCTTTTTCTTGTCTGATTTCTGTGGCTAGGAGTTCCAGCACTATGTTAAATAAAAGTGGTGAAAGAGGGCACCCAAACCTTCATCCAGATCTCAAGGAGATTGTTTTTAATTTTTGTCCATTGAGTATGATGTTGGCTGTCAGTTTGTCGTAGATGGTGTTTATTATGTTGAGGTCTGTTCCCTGTATTCCCATTTTGCTGAGAGTTTTGATCATACATGGTTGCTGAATTTTATGAAATCCTTTTCAGCATCTATTGATATAATTATGTGATTTTATCCTTCCTTTTGTTTATGTGATGAATCACATGGATTGATTTGTGAATATTGTACCAACCTTGCCTCCCTGGAATAAATCCCCCTTGATTATGATGTATGATATTTTTAATGTATTGCTGGATCTGGTTTGGTAATATTTTGTTGAAAATTTTAGCATCTATGTTCATCAGGGAAATTGGTCTATAGTTTTCTTTTTTCTTTTTTCTTTTTTTTTTTAGTGTCTTTATCTGGTTTTGAAATGAGGATAATACTTACCTCATAAAAAAAAACTTTGAAGTCTTCCTTCCTCTTAAATTTTTTGAAATAGCTTGAAAAGGATAGGTGTTAGTTCTTCTTTGAATATTTGGTAAAATTCATGTCCAAGACATTTGTTTGTTGGGAGGTTTTTGATAACTGTTTAAATTTTGTTTATTGTAATCTGTCTTTTTAGGTTTTCTGATTCTTTCAGATTGAGTTCTGGAAGATTGTATGTTTCTAGGAATTTATCCATTTTACCTAGGTTGTCCAATTTTTTGCATATAATCTTCATAGTATTTTCCTATAATCCTTTGTATTTCTGTGGTGTCAGTTGTTAGTTCTCCTTTCTCATTTCTAAATTTATTTATTTGAGTCTTCTCTCTTTTTTTCTTGATAAGTCTGGTTAAAGATTTGTCAATTTTGTTTACCTTTTCAAAGAACCAGCTCTTGATTTCACTGATTTTTTTGTATTTTTTTTTAGCTTCTATGTCACTTATTTCCTCTCTAATCTTCATTATTTCCTACTTTCTACTTCCTCTGGACTTTATTTGTTGTTCTTTTTCTAATTTTTTTAGGTGTAAGGTTAAGTTGTTTATTTGAGCTTTTTCTTGCTTCTTAAAGTATGCCTGTAATGCTATGAACTTTCCTGTCAGGACTGCTGTTGCTGTGTCCCATAAATTCTGAGTTGTTGTATGTTCATTGTCATTTGTTTCAAGAAAATTTTTGATTTCTTCCTTGATCTTGTAGTTTACCCATTTGTTATTTAATAATGCTACTTAGCTGCCAAGTGTTTGAATGTTTTTCAGTTTTTCTATTGTAGTTGATTTCTAGTTTCATGCTATTGTGATCAGAGAAGATGCTTGATATGATTTTAATCTTCTTAAATTTATTGAGACTTGTTTTGTGTCCTAACATGTGATGTATCCTAGATAATCTAGCTTGAGCACTTAAAAAGAATGTATATTCTGATGCTTTGGAATGAATGGCTGTGAAGATATCTATTAAATCCAGTTGATCTATGTGTCATTTAAGGTGGCTGTTTCTTTGTTAATTTTCTGTCTGTAGGATCTAACCATTGATGTTAGTGGGGTATTAAAATTCCCATACCATTATTGTATTGCTGTCAATCTCCCCTTTATGACCATCAAAATCTGCTTCTTGGCCCTGGCCGGTTGACTCAGTGGTAGAGCGTCAGCCTGGCGCGCGGGGGACCCGGGTTCGATTCCCGGCCAGGGCACATAGGAGAAGCGCCCGTTTGCTTCTCCACCCCCACCCCCTCCTTCCTCTCTGTCTCTCTCTTCCCCTCCCACAGCCAAGGCTCCATTGGAGCAAAGATGACCCGGGCGCTGGGGATGGCTCCTTGGCCTCTGCCCCAGGTGCTAGAGTGGCTCTGGTCGCGACAGAGCAACGCCCCGAAGGGGCAGAGCAGCGTCGTCCCTGGTGGGCGTGCCGGGTGGATCCCGGTCGGGCGCATGCGGGAGTCTGTCTGACTGTCTCTCCCCGTTTCCAGCCTCAGAAAAATACAAAACAAAAAAAAATCTGCTTCTTATATTTAGATGCTCCTATATTAGGCACATCAATATTTACAATGGTTATATCCTCATGTTGGATTTTTCCCTTTATCATTATGTAGTGACCTTCTTTATCTCTTTCTATAGCTTTTGTCTTAAAGGCTTTTGTTTGTTGGATATAAGTATTGCTATCCCAGCTTTTTTTTTTTCATTTCCATTTGCATGGAATATGTTTTTTCATCCCTTCACTTTCAGTCTGTGTGTATCTTTTGTTCTGAGGTGGGTCTCTTGTAGACAGCATATGTATGGGTCCTATTTCCCTATCCATGCAGCTACCCAATATCTTCTGATTGGACCACTTAATCCATTTACATTTAAGGTTATTATTGATATATCCTTATCTAGTGTATGTAATCTAATTTTATCTAATCTACAATCCTCTTTTCTCTATTTTTTTCCTTTGCTCTTTTTACAGCAGATTCCTTAACATTTCTTGCAGTATTGGTTTGGTTTTAGTGAATTCTTTGAGGGTTTGGGGGGGGGGGGTTGTTTGTTTGTTTTGTCCTGGAAGCTTTTTATTTCTCCTTCAATTTTAAATGATAGCCTTGCTGGATAAAGCAGTCTTGGTTGCAGATTCTTGTTTTGCATCACTTTGAATATTTCTTGCCAATCCCTTCAGACCTCAAGTGTTTCTGTTGAGAAGTCAAATGTTATTTTTATAGGGGCTCCTCTGAAGGTAATTAACTGCTTTTCTCTTGCAGCTTTTAGTATTCTTTCTTTGTCTCTTAACTTTGGCACATTAATTATGATATGTCTTGGTGTAGGCCTTCTTAAATTCCTCTTTCATGGGACTCTCTGTGCTTCTTGAACTTGTGTGACTTTTTCCTTTATCAATTTAGGAAAATTTTCAGGTATGATTTCTTTAAATACTTTCTCTATCTCTTGTTCATTCTCTTCTTCCTCAGGAACCCCTATTTTGTGGATGTTGTTTCTCTTCATGTTGTCACCAAGCTCTCTTAGAGTTTTTAGAGTCTTTTTGAGCCTCTTTCTTTTTCCTGCTCTGCCTCTGTGCTTTCATTTATCTTGTTCTCTAAATAGCTGATTTGATCCTCTGCTTCATCCAGCCTGCTGTTGATTCTTTCTACTGCAGTCTTTATTTCTAATATTGTATTTGTCATTTCTGACTGGATTTTTTTTATTATTTCAATGTCCTTTTTGATGCTTGCTATCTCTTTACTTAGGTGCTCATTATGTCCATCCATTGTTGCTCTAAGATCCTTGAGCATCCTAAAAATCATTATTTTAAACTCCACATCTGTTATTTGGGTTACTTCCATCTCATTCAGTTCTTTTTCTGGAGATTTCTCTTGTTGATTCATTTGGGTCACATTACTCTGTCTGCCCATTTAGTCTGTGTATTAGGTAGCGCTGTTGACTTTGAAATTTTTGTGGTGTCTTTATAAAGAAGATTTGCTCGGTGGTACAGAACTCCAGGCCACCTGTTTTCCTTGCTCTAGGAATGCTTCTTAAGGGTATTATTTTTCCTCATTATATTTACTAAATGTTGTTGGTCCTTTCATGGGTACAGTTATCCTTTCAAACGAGCTGGCTCAATGGGTCAACCTTGATCATGTATATTATATATTTTTCAATGTCTGTCCTATTGGGCGTATTTAATCTCCACAGTGTCTGGTGCCCCCTAGACTCCTTCTCTGGGCATGCTGCTTGTGTAGGTAGCTGAGTGTAGGGTTTGTGCTGTCTGCCACCCACTACTAATTGTGTTGGCTCTAGATATTATTGGGTTGGCATCAGCTGTTGTTTATAACCTGCTGTGGGCTACCTGTCTGCAACTACTGCATTTTTTGCCATTTGTGTTTGCATTTTCTGTGCCTTGGTAGTGTCAAAGTGGCCAACCTTCATATAGGAATCAGCTTCCTCCTGCTTAGAGATGACAGAAGCTCTGTAAAAGCCTAAAGCTTCATAAGATTTGTCTCCACTTTTCAGCAGCTCCTCCTCCTCTTGTACATGCTTGGTTTTCCAACAGACTATTCTGTAGTAAGATTGTAGTGTGGTCTCAGACTGGCCTCACTCAACCAACCCTTCTACAGTTTGCACCATTAGTGAGTTAGGCCAGTAAGGTTGTGAATACAACATAGAGGGACCCACTATATCAGTGACTCTTGGTCAGGAGCTCAGTATAGGGAATGTGGCCCATACCCTAGGGCTTAATCCCTCAGCCACTGCTGGATACTCAAATTTTATTTCTCCCCAACAAGGGGAGCAGCAGGTTCATTCCAAGTGAAGCCAACAGTCCCCTCTGCAGAAGTTCTTTAAGTTGATGAGACCCTGGTCTCAGGAAGGAAGACTGGCAGAGTCCTCTTCTGAGACTGACTGGGCCCCCCCAAAGGTGGCTAAGCTCCTCTACCAGATCCAGCAATAGACTGACAGGGACCTACATGTTAAAGTCCATACCCCAAGCCTCTCTCCCTTCCCTCTGTTTAATCCAGCCCCGCAGGGCAGAATATTCAGTGCAAGCAAGCTGACAGTAAAACCACATTCTATCCAATGTATATAAATTGCTGGGTTGGTGCTGATCACAGAGAGTGGAACTTGCCTTAGCTGGGCTAGGTTTGAGGAGTCTTTTCTAAGTATACCACTCTAGCATGGATTGTTAGGTCCTGACCTTATGCTTTCTGCAGCTGGCCCCTGGATGTGCTAGCCCTGGACCTCCTAGCAAGAACCTGGATCAGACTGGTGGAAGACACTGCCCATGACAGGCCCTCAGCAACCTTCTTGGAGCTACAAGTAATCCAGAGTTTGTGGCTGCCTCTGCTGGGCCCAGGTGTAAATGAATATACCAAGCTGCATTCCTAGGCTGGCTTTTACCCACATGGGGCCTGGGGCAAGGTCCACTTAAAAGACCAACTATCCTAGAGTCCCATTTCCTGTAGCCTCTGTCTGCTAGTTGCTTCTTGGGCTCAGTCACTGAAAAACCTCTGTTGGAGTCTAGCACCTCTAGCAATTCAGGGATTAGGAAGGGTGGTGGGTGTGGTTCTGCCCCTCAGCTTCAGATGTCAGTCTGTTCATACTTTTTCCACAGACCTCAGTAGGGCATGGCCCCAGGAGTCTGGAGCATGTGGCCTCAGAAATGTGGTATTCCTGAAGTCCGTACAGTTTCTACTGAGTCTCCCGTGAGGTGGAAGCACCAATCCAAGAGGCATGAGTGTGTGGGAGAATGCTCTGGTTTGAACACTAGAAAACTGATGGCCCTGGCCGGTTGGCTCAGCGGTAGAGCGTCGGCCTAGCGTGCGGAGGACCTGGGTTCGATTCCCAGCCAGGGCACATAGGAGAAGCACCCATTTGCTTCTCCACCCCTCCACCGCGCCTTCCTCTCTGTCTCTCTCTTCCCCTCCCGCAGCCAAGGCTCCATTGGAGCAAAGATGGCCCGGGCGCTGGGGAGGGCTCTGTGGCCTCTGCCCCAGGCGCTAGAGTGGCTCTGGTCGCAACATGGCGACACCCAGGAGGGTCGCAACATGGCGACGCCCAGGATGGGCAGAGCATCGCCCCCTGGTGGGCAGAGCGTCACCCCCTGGTGGGTGTGCCGGGTGGATCCCGGTCGGGCGCATGCGGGAGTCTGTCTGACTGTCTCTCCCTGTTTCCAGCTTCAGAAAAATGCAAAAAAAAAAATAATAAAAAAATAAAAAATAAAATAAAAAAAAAAAGAAAACTGAACCACTGACATGCCCCCTGCTTCCTGGCCTCTCAGAACAACCCGTTGCTGTGACTGGAGTAGGCGAGACTCCTGAGGATGGAGCAGTTGCTTTTCCCCAGGCTGGACCTCCATCTTTACACTTTCTTCATGCAACTTCATTCCTCTCAGGGTTTTCCCTCTACCAGAGCCCTGGGTAAGTGGTTGTGAATGAGATTTTCTGTGCAAGCCCTTTAAGACAGATTCTGCATCTCAGAAAGCTCAGTCTCTTTCTCGCAACAGAAACCCTGCTCTTTTCACTGTGAAATGCTGCCTGTGCACCTCTTCTAGGCTCTGGGGCTTGAATCTGGGGCTCCAAGCCTGGGTTTGAGCAACCATAACTCTCAGGGTGATCCTCCCCACAGTAAGAGTCCCTTCAGACCCTCAGCAACCACTCGCTTCTGGGAGCGAGGCAGCCCTTTCCGCATCTCTTTCTATCAGTTTCAGTGTGGCTTCTTCTGTGATCCTTGGTTATAGAGCCCTTTTCCTTCAGTCCAAAGTTGGTTTTTCAAGATGATTGAGTTTTGGGGTTTTTTTATAGCTTTATTCAGACAATTAATTTTAACGGGTGACATTGGTCAACTACAGCAGATAGAGAAAACATCTCCAGATCATTTTGACATTTGATTATGTTGTATACCCATCACTGAAAGTCAAATTACCCTCAATCACCCATCATTAGGTTTTCTTTATTCCCCTTCCCTCTCACCACCCCATTGCTCTCCTCTCTTCCCTTCCCCTGGTAACTGCTGCACTCTTATTTACATCCATGAGTCTCAATTTTGTGTCCCACCTATGTATAAAATCATACAGTTCTTAGTTTTTTCTGATTTACTTATTTCATTCCATATAATGTTATAAAGGTCCATCCACGTTGTCATAAATGATCCTATGTCATCATTTCTTATGGCTGAGTAGTATTTCATAGTATATATGTACCACATCTTCTTCATCCAATCTTCTATTGAAGGGCTTTTTGGTTGTTTCCATGTCTTGGCCACCATGAAAAATGCTGCAATAAACATGGGGCTGCATGTGTCTTTATGTACCAATGTTTTTGAGATTTGGAGGTATATACCCAGTAGAGGGATTGCTGGGTCATATGGTAGTTCTATTCTTAATTTTTTGAAGAACCACTATACTTTCTTCCATAATGGTTGTACTACTTTACATTTGCACCAACAGTGAATAAAGGTTTTATTATCTGTCTTGTTGATACAAGCTAATCTAACAGGTGTGAGGTCATATCTCATTGTAGTTTTGATTTGCACTTTACTAATAGCTAGTAATATGAGCATCTTTTCAAATATCTATTTTCCCTTTGTATTTCTTCTTGGGAGAAATGCCTGCTCATGTTCTCTTTCCATTTTTTTCTTATTGGGATGTTTTCTTGTTTGTTGTTAAGTTTGGTAAGTTCTTTATATATTTTGGATATTAGCCCCTTATCTGAGCTGTTTTTCAAAAATATCATCTCCCATTCAGTTGGCTGTCTGTTTGTTTTGTTGTCAATTTCTTTTGCTGTGCAAAAGCATCTTAGTCTGATGTAGTCCCATTCATTTATCTTTGCCTTTACTTCCCTTGCTTTGGAGTCAAATTCATAAAATGTTCTCTATGACCAAGGTCAATGAGTTTAGTACCTGTTTTCTTCTATGTATTTTATTGTTTCAGATTTTATATTTAGGTCTTTGATCCATTTAGAATTAATTTTTGTACAAGGACACAAACTGCAATCTAGTTTCATTTTGCACATAGCTTTTCAGCTTTCCCAGCATCTATTGAAGAGGCTTTTTTTTCTCCATTGTGTGTGTTTGACATCTTAATCAAAGAGGATTTGACCGTATATATGTGGTTTTATTTCTGGGCTCTCTATTCTGTTCCATTGATCTGAGTGTCTCTTTTTCTGCCAATACCATGCTGTTTTGATTTTTGTGACTGTAGTATAATTTGAAGTCAGGTATTATAATGCCCTCAGCTTCATTTTTTTCCTTAGTATTACTTTGGCTATTTGGGGTTTTTATGGTTCCATATAAACCTGATGATTTTTTGTTCCATTTCTTTAAAAAATGACATTGAAATTTTATTAAATTTGTTTATTGCTTTGGGTAATATGGTAATTTTAACTATATTTATTCTTCTTATTCAATAACAAAAATATTTTTCCATTTCATTGTGTCTTTTATTTCCTTTAACAATGCTTTGTAGTTTTCATTATATAGGTCCTTTACATTCTTTGTTATGTTTATTCCTAGGTATTTTATTTTTTTTGTTGCAACCATAAAAGGGATTATTTTTTGGAGTTTATTTTCTGAAATTTCATTGTTGGCATATAAAAAAATAGACTTTTTATGTTAATTTTGTATTCTGTGACCTTAATATATTGGTTTATTGTTTCTAATAGTCTTTCTGTGGAGTCTTCGGGGTTTTCTATATACAGAATCATATCATCTGCAAAAAAAAGTGAAGCTTTGCTTCTTCTTTTCCATATGAACGCCTATTTTTTTCTCTTGTCTGATTGCTATGGCTAGAATTTCCAGCACTATGTTGAATAGGAGTGAAGAGAGTGGGCAACCTTTTTTTGTTCCTGATTTTAGAGGAAAAGTTTTCAGTTTTTTTGCCATTAAATATGATATTAGCTGATGGTTTGTCATAAATGGCCTTTATTATGTTGAGGTATTTTCCTTCTATACCCATTTTTTTTAGTGTTTTAAACATAAAGTGATGTATTTTATTGAATGCTTTTTCTGCATCTATTGATAGGATCATATGGTTTTTGTTCTTTCTTTGATTGATATGGTGTATTATGTTAACTGTTTTACATATGTTGAACCATCCTTGTGATTCTGAGATAAATCCCACTTGATCATGCTGAATTACATTTTTAATGTGTTGTTGTATTCAGTTTGCTAGTATTTTATTTAGGATTTTAGCATCTGTATTCATTAGAGATATTGGTCCGTAGTTTTTTGTGTGTGTTTGTCCTTGCCAGGTTTTGGTATGAGGGTTATGTTGGCCTCATAAAATATACTGAGAAGTATTGTTTTTTCCTCAATTTTTTGGAAGACTTTGAGTAGGATAGGAACCAAATCTTTGAATGTTTGATAGAATTCACTAGTATAGCCGTCTGGCCCTGGACTTTTATTTTTTGGGAAGTTTTTGACAGTTGTTTCTATTTCCTCCCTGCTTATGAATCTGTTTAGGCTTTCTACTTCTTCATGATTCAGTCTAGGAAGATGATATTGTTCTAGGAATTTATCCATTTCTTCTAGATTGTAAAATTTGGTGGCATATAGTTTTCCATAGTATTCTACAATAATCCTTTGTATATCTATATCTGTGGTATCAGATATCATTTAATATGATGTTAGCTGATGGTTTGTCATAAATGGCCTTTATTATGTTGAGGTATTTTCCTTCTATACCATTTTGTTGAGTGTTTTTAAACATAAAGTGATGTTGTATTTTATTGAATTTCTCCTCTTTTACTTTTAGTTATGTTTATATGAGTCCTTTCTCTTTTTTCCTTAGTGAGTCTTGCCAAGGGTTTGTCAATTTTGTTGATCTTTTCAAAGAACCAGCTCCTTGTTTTATTGATTCTTTCTATAGTTTTTCCATTCTCTATTTCATTTATTTCTGCTCTAATTTTTATTATTTCCTTTCATCTGCTGGTTTCAGTTGCATTTGTTTGCTTTCTGGTTCCTAAAGATGTGATGTTAAGTTGTTTACTTGGGCTCTCTCTTGTTTGTTCATATAAGCCTATAATGATATGAACTTCCCTTTTATTACTGCTTTTGCTGCATCTCAGAGATTCTGATATGTTGTATTGTAATTTTCATTTGTCTGTATATATCTTTTGATCTCTGCTTTTATTTTTTCTTTGACCCAGTCATTTTTTAGAATTGTTTATTTAATTTTGACATTTTTGTGAGTTTGTTTACTTCTTTTTTGCAGTTTTATTCTAGTTTCAAAGCTTTATGGTCAGAGAATATGCTTGGTATAATTTCAATCTTTCTGAATTTGTTAATGTTAGTTTTGTGACCCAACATATGCTCAATTCTTGAGAATGTACCATGTACACCAGAGAAGAATGTGTACTCTGACATTTTGGGGTGAAATGTTCTGTAGATGTCTATCATATCCAACTGTTCTAGCATTTCATTTAAGGCAAATATTTCTTTATTAGTTTTCTGTTTGGATGAGTGATCTAGAGCTGTCAGTGGTGTATTGAGGTCTCCAAATATGATTGCATTTTTGTTGGTTTTTATTTTAAGATGTTAGTAGATGTCTTATATATATACTTTGGGGCTCTTTTGTTTGGTGCATATATAGTAAAAAGTGTTATGATTTCTTGATTCAATGTCCCCTTTATCATAATAAAATGACCATCTTTGTGTCTGATTAACTTTGTTGTCTTGTAGTCAGCACTGTTAGATATGAGTATGGCTACACCTGCTTTTCTTTGCATATTATTTGCTTGGAAAATGGTTTTTCAGCCTTTCACTTTGAATCTGTTTTTATCTTTGTAGCTTAGATGTATTTCTTGAAGGCAGTATACTGTTGGATTTTCTTTTTTGATCTACTCTGCTACTCTGTGTCTTTTTATTGATGAGTTCAATCCATTTATGTGTAGTGTAATTATTGACACTTGAGGATTCCTTATTGCCATTTTATATAATGCTTTCTAATAGCTGTGTTTCTTGTTTGGTTCTTCTCCTTTGTTTTTCTGTCACTTGTTTTTCTTTGGTTGTATTCCATACTTCTTTACTCTCTTTCTTCTTTTTTTAAGCTGTGTGTTTCAGTAGTGGTATTTTCAGGGGTGGTTACCATTAGGTAATTAAAAAATATATGTCATATTCATTGTAGTCTATTATCTCATAAGTGCTTCTGCACTCCATCCTCCTTTGTTACTGCTAATTTTTGTTTTCTCCTCTTTTTTGTTTTTGTTGTCACAGATTAATCTTGTTTTTATTGTAATCTTGTTGGAGTTTTTATTTGTGATTGTTTTGTTTTGTTTTTTATATCTGATTGGATAACCCCCTTTAATATTTTCTGAATGGGTGTTTTCTGGTGATGAATTCCCTCATCTTCTCTGTATCTGGGAATGTTTTTAATTACCCTTCATATTTGAAGAAAAGCTTTGATGGATATAGTATTCTTTGCTTGAAGTACCTCTTTTTCAGTACTTTAAATATTGGGGTCCACTCATCTGGCTTGCAGAATTTCTGCTGAGAAATCTGATGATAATGGGCCTTACTTTATATGTGCTAGTCTCCTTTTCCCTGGATGCCTTGATTTTTTATAATTTTATTACAATGTGCCTTGGAGAAGGTATGTTTGAGTTAAGGTAACTCGGTGTTCTGTTTGGTTCATGGATTTGAGGCTTTAATTCTTTTCACCGGCTTTGGAAATTCTCATTGATTATTTGTATAAATATGTTCTCTATTTCTTTTTCTCTCTCTTCTTCTGATATACCCATTATTCTTATATTGCTCTTTCTGATATAGTCAGTCAATTCTTGTAGGGCTTTCTCATTTTTTAAAATTTGTGAGTCTTACTCCTCTTCTCTTTGTAGTATCTCCAGTTGCCTATCTTCTCTGTCAATAATTCTCTTTTCTATCTGGCCTGCTCTATTAGGTAAACTTGTCAACTCATTTTTCAGTTCATATATTGAATTTTTCATCTTTATTTGGTTTCTTTTTATACTTTCACTGTCTTTAATGAAGTATTCTTTTTGTTCATTAAATTGGTTTTTGATCTCACTAAATTGCCTTTTAGAGCTTTCTTGTATTTCACTGAGTATTTTTAGATTTCAATTTTGAATTTCCTGTCATTTAACTCCAAAGTTTCCATGTAATTGAAATTTTTTTCTAGAGATTTTTTCATTTACCTGAGCTACATCTCTGTCTTTTGTATTCATGATATTTTATTTCTTTTTTCTTAATACCATTTGAGAGTGTTATTGTTAATAACACTAATAAGATGTAATTAGAAAAGTAGAATAAAAGTTGAAAAAGCACAGTGAAAAATGAAAATTTTATAATGATGAGTGGAACAAAAACTACAGAGAAGAAGAAGGAACTGAAGAGAGATGACAAAATAGAGAGAAAATGAAGACAAAAACAAGCAAAAATACCACAAAGAAAAATATGAGTGCAAAATATAATAAATTGATGATAAAAGGCAATCAGATGTGAGCAAAAACAGAAGAGGGAGGAAGAAAAGATAATGGAGAAGAAAATAGAAGGGAGAATAAAGAGAAAGAGAAGACAAGACGGCAATGGAGTAGGCTGACGTACCAATCTCCACCTCCCAGAAACAAAGTGGATTACAAACTAATTTTAAGAACTATCATATGGAAAAACAAACTTTGGATTAAACTAAGAGGACTCTTCATCCAAGGAACACTGAAGAAGCCACACCGAGACTGGTAGGAAAAATGGAAATGCAGAGAGGGCTGCCCAGCTCCCCAGAGCGAACGGCAGTCGGGAGAGACTCACATGATGGGAAGTGAGTTTAGAAGAGAGTGGAGGGCCCTGAAACCCAGGAACAAAGCCCCAGCCTGCATCCCCAGAGCCTAGAAGAAGCGTATGGACATTATTTAGCTGGGAAGAAGACAAGATACTGTTTGTGAGAAAGAGACTGATTTCTCAGACCCAGGATTCTTCTTAAAGGGACCAAGCAGAACAACTCTCTCACAACCACTCACCTGGGGCTCTGGGGTACAGGGAGAGAGGAGAAGACTGGAGTAGCAAGAAGAGAGTATAATCTAGGAGGCACAGGGAAAAACATTTTGGGAGACAGCCACTCTAACCCTTGGGACAAGTCACTTCCCAAAACTGAAGTGAATATTTCCCCTGGAAACAGCAATACCAGCAAAGGGAAGCAGGACACCAGCCAAACAAGCTCTCCCATGGCACTCAGAGCAGAATCGCTTAGAAGGAGGGAGCTTTCAGGACTACAGTAGTGAGTGTTAGGGTCTGAGCTACAGCACCCCACCCACATGGCTGAGGGTTCCCCAGAGGGCAGGTGGGGGCAGGACCCGGAAGGGTGGTTCTGGTGACAAGGGCAGAAGCTGGCTGGCCACCACTGAGGCCCAGGTGTGAGCTCAGTTTTGCCTGCCTGGGGAGGAGAAGGTGTGAAAAAGTGGCCAAGCCCAGCTGCAACAGCCTGATCCAGCTTGCGGAGGAAACACGGCAACCCTGGAAGGGGTGGAAAACTGCCCTTAAGCAACGGCACAGGAGCACAGCTTTTCCCAGCCCGTGGAACTGAGGCTTGAGGCCTGACTTGGAAGTCGGCTCCTCCCACAGGGGTAGAGCCTAAAACTCAGAATAAGCAGAGTCCCACTACTTAGCATGGGCACACAGTCCTGCCCAGCCTCTGGAGCCAAGGCTTGCAGCCATCCCACGAGTGGGCTCCTCCAGCAAGGGCGAGGTGAAAGCCTGGAAACAGGCAGAGACCTGCAGCTGAGCAAAGGTGCTTGCAACTGCCTCAGGGCCGAGCATAATGCCACCGACAGGGGCGGGGCAAAGGCCAAGATGACCAAGGCTTGTACACTGGAGCACATGATCACAGCTACTCCCATCCATGAAGGACAGGCGGAAACCACAGCAACAGCCCCAGTGGGCAGGCGCCGGCAATGCCCATACCCAAATTCCCTAGGCAGCAACAGCAGAGGGGGTGGCGGGCCTGCAGACAGACCATACCTAGGGAACAGAGGCCACATCCAGTGGACTCCAGTGGCCAAATATTCTTTTACACAGAGAAAATGAGAAGGCAGAGAAATGCAACACAAATGAATCAAGAGAAATCCACAGAAAAGGACCTGAATGAATCTGATGTAACAAAATTAACAGATACAGAGTTTAAAATAATGATAGTTAGGATACTCAAAGATATTAGAAAAACAACATATGGTCATTATGAAAACCTAAATAAAGAGATAGCAAATACAAAAAAGGACTTTGAAATAATAAAAAATAATCAGTCATAAATGACAAATACAATCAGAAATGAAGAACACAATAAAAGGAATTAAAAGCAGGATGGATGAAGCTGAGAATTGAATCAGCGAGTTAGAGGACAAGATAAATAAAGGCACAGAAGGAGAGCACAAAAAATAAAAGAGACTCAAAAAGTCTGAGGAAACTCTAAGAAAGCTCTGTGACAACATGAAGAGAAATAACATCCACATCATAGGGATTCCTGAAGAAGAAAAGAGAACAAGGGATAGAAACTTTGTTCAACCATATTATAGCTGAAAACTTCCCTCAATTAAGGCAGGAAAACATCTCACATGTTCAAGAAGCTCATAGAACTCCATTAAGGAGAAACCCCAAAAAATCAACACCAAGACATATTATAATTAAAATACCAAAGCTAAGTGATAAAAAGAAAATATTAAAAGCTGCTAGAGAATAAAAGACTATCACCTACAAAGGAGCCCCCATAAGGATGACTTCTGACTTCTCAACAGAAACACTTGAGGCCAGAAGGGAATGGCAAGAAATATTCAAAGTAATACAGAACAAGAGCCTACAACCAAGACTACTTTATCCAGCAAGGCTATCATTTAAAATTGAAAAAGAAATAAAAAGCTTTCTAGACAAAAAAAAACTCAAGGAATTTACTACAACAAAACCAAGGCTGCAAAAAATACTAAGGGGCCTGTTGTAAACAGATCAAAGGAGAAAAAGAATAGAACAAAAGAGGAATACAGTTTTAAAGAATAAAATGGCAATTAAAAATTACGTATCAATAATAACCTTAAATGTAAATGGATTAAAGGATCCGATCAAAAGACATAGGGTAGCTGCGTGGATAAGAAAACAGGACACATACATATGCTGTCTACAAGAGACAAACCTTAAAACAAACGATGCAAATAGACTGAAGGTAAAAGGATGGAAAAAAAAATTTCATGCAAATGGAAATAAAAAAAAGCTGGGGTAGCAATACTTATATCAGACAAAATGGACTTTAAAACAAAGACTATAGTAAGAGATAAAGAAGGTCACTATATAATGATAAAGGGAGCAATCCAACAGGAAGATATACCCGTTATAAATATCTACACACCTAATATAAGAGCACCTAAATATATAAAGCACAATTTGATGGATTTAAAGGGTGAGAACAACAGCAATACTATAATAGTAGGGGATTTCAATACCCCACTAACATCACTAGTTAAATCCTCAAGAAAGAAAATTAACAAAGAAACAGCAGACTTAAAGGACATACTAGATCAACTCGATTTAATAGATATCTAGAACGTTTAACCCTAAAGCAGCAGAATACACATTCTTTTCAAGTGCTTATGGTACATTTTCTAGAATAGACCACATGTTAGGGCACAAAAGCAGTCTAAACAAATTTTAAGATTGAAATCATATTGAGCACTTTCTCTGGTCACAATTGCATGAAACTATAAAGCAACTACAACAAAAAAAATAAAAATTACTCAAACACTTGGAAACTAAATTGCATGATATTAAATAACAAATTGGTAAACAATGATTTTAAAGAAGAAATTTAAAAATTCCTAGAAACGAATGATAATGAGCATAAATCAACTCAAAATTTATGGGAAACAGCAAAAGCAGTCCTGATAGGGAAGTTCATAGCATTACAGGCATAACTCAGGAAGTTAGAAAAAGCTCAAATAAACAACTTGACCCTGCATCTAAAAAAAGTAGAAAAAAATAGCAAGTAAAGCCCAGAGCTAGTAGAAGGAAGGAAATAATAAAGATCAGAGCAGAAATAAATGACATAGAGGCTAAAAAAAACAAGATAAAGGATCAATGAAACCAGGAGCTTTGTCTTTAAAAAGGTAAACAAAATCGATGAACCTTTAACCAGACTCACCAAGAAAAAAAGAGAGGATTCAAATAAATAAAACTGGAAATGAGAGTGGAGAAATAACAACTGACACAAAAGAAATTCAAAATATTGTAAGAAAATACTAGGAAGAACTGTATGCCAAAAAACTAGACAACCTAGATGAAATGAACAAATTCCTTGAAACATATAATCTTCCAAAAATTAATCTGGAAGAGTCAGAAAACCTAAACAGACCAATTACAACAAATGAGATTGAAACAGTTATCAAAAAACTCCCAACAAAGAAAAGTCTTGGGCCTGATGGCTTCACAAGTGAATTCTACCAAATATTCAAAGAACCTACTTCTATCCTCAAGCTATTTCAAAAATTTCAAGAGGAAAAAAATTTCCAAGTGCCTTTTATGAGGTAAGCATAATTCTGATTCCAAAACCAGGCAAAGACAACACAAAAAATAAAATTATAGGCCAATATCCCTGATGAATTTAGATGCTAAAATCCTCAATGAAATATTAGCAAACCAAATCCAGCAATATATGAAAAAAATCATACACCATGATCAAGTGGGATTTATCCTTGGGAGGCAAGGCTGGTACAATATTTGCAAATTAATCAATGTGATTTATCACATAAACAAAAAGAAAGAGAAAAACCACATGATAATTTCAATAGATGCAGAAAAAACATTTGATAAAATCCAGCACCCATTTATGATCAAAACTGTCAGCAATGTAAGAATACAGGGAACATACCTCAACATGATAATGGCCATTTATGACAAACCCAGAGCCAACATCATACTCAATGGGCAAAAATCGAAAGCAATCCCCTTAAAATCAGGAACAAAGCAGGGGTGCCCCTTTCACCACTCTTGTTCAACATATAATAATTCTGGAAGTCCTAGCCCCAGCAATCAGACAAGAAAAAGAAATAAAAGGCACCCAAATTGGAAAAGAGGTAAAACTATCATTATTTGCAGATGATATAATATTGTATATAGAAAACCCTAAAGTCACAGTAAAAAAACTACTAGACCTGATAAATGAATTCAGCAAGGTGGCAGGATATAAAATTAATACTCAGAAATCAGAGACATTTTTATATACTAACAATGAACTGTCAGAAAGAGAAATTAAGGAATCAATCCCCTTAACCATTGCAACCAAAAAAATAAAGTACCTAGGAATAAATTTAACCAGGGAGATTAAAGACTTGTACTCTGAAAATTATAAAACATTGATAAAAGAAATCAAAGAAGACACAAAACAAGTGGAAGCATATACTGTGTTCATGGTTAGGAAAAAGAAACATCCTTAAAATGTCTATATTACCCAAAGCAATTTATAAATTCAATGCAATACTGATTAAAATACCAATGACTTACTTCAAAGATATAGAACACATATTCCAAAAATTTATATGGAACAAAAAGAAAACACAAATAGCCTCAGCAATCTTGAAGAAAAAGAATAAAGTGGGAGGTATCACACTTCCAGATATCAAGTTATACTATAAGGCCATTGGACTCAAAACAGCCTGGTACTGGCATAAGAACAGGCATATAGATCAATGGAACAGAACTGAGAACCCAGAAATAAACCCACACTTTTATGGACAACTGATATTTGACAAAAGAGGTAAGAGCATACATTGGAGTAAAGACAGCCTCTTCAACAAATGGTGTTGGGAAAATTGGACAGCTACCTGCAAAAAAATGAAACTAGATCACCAACTTACACCACTCACAAAAATAAACTCTGCCGCGGACCAGCGCGGCTCCAAATAACGGTGCGGAATTAAGGAAACACACTTTGTCAAAACAAAACCGATGGGACCGGGAAGACTCCTCAAACTGCCTGGCAGTATCTGAGTGCCTCATAGCCCCAGTTCGCTTTATTATATAGTCATATGCAAATCAAGGACCCTGATACAAAGTTGCACATCAAAGGCTAAGACAGGAACTCTCCCAAGGCAAAAACAGGATAGTTAGTGAAATTTATACAGGATACATTAGTGAAATTTACAAACATATGAAACAAACAAAGAGTCAGAGGAAGGGCATGTATATTGCTTTCTGCAACCCAAAGAAGCAAGTGGAGTGGGTGCAAATACTCAGCATCAAAGCCAAAATTGGAGATGGAGGGGGGAGAACTTAGCCTTTTGCTAAGCCTTGAATATATAATGGCTTCCTGCCATTAATGGTCCACAACATATCCCCCTTTTCTTTTTTATTTTTAATTTGTGTGCTGAGATTTGCACTTATCTGATTTCCTAGTTTCCCAGATTCTAATTTGGAGGCAGATGGAAAAAATACAGAACAAACACAAAATTAGTATAGCCAATGCTAACAGATACCCTAAAACAAGTATAGTAATACATCACAGTGATTAAAGCTTTTAAGCAAACTCTTTAAGCTAATACATTAAGAATCTGTAAAAGAGTAATGTCCTTAAAGTGTTCACCAAGTCCAAGTTGGCACCAACACCATTCCAAATCTCTGCAAATGCAACCCAACCCCAGTTCAGTCCAACAAAAACTGTCACAGGAGCAGGAATCCAGGAAAAGTCCATATTCAGGAGAAGTCCACATGGCACTGGAATTGCTGTCACACTTCCACACTATGCAGTTAGTGTCAAAGTCCCAATGACCGCTGCTCCCAGCTGGCAATGACCCAGGTAGACTGGAAAAGCCATCTGCAGCACACATGAAGATGGAGCTTCTGTTTTCTTTAAACTGGAAAGACGAACCCAGGGGTCCTATACTGGAGCTTTACAGCCATTGGGTGGTGAGGAGAACCTTGGGATACACTAAGCTGGGTGGCAGAGGTATATTTGTAAATTGGCAAAAAAGGAGCTCTGAATTAGGAGTAGGTCCTAGCCTAAAATATGAGTGGGGCATTGAGGCAGGAGGAATAAAGGAAAGACTATATATTAAACAAAGCAGCATAAAACAGGACTATCAATACCCACAACAGAGATCTTCGAGGGAAGAATAAAAAACCTGAATATTCAGGCAAGACATAGTTAAGTGGCCCTTGTGTAAATGAGACCAGTCTACTGGCTACTTAGAAGAAATACCCCAGGCTTGTCCACAGTGTCATAGATGGGGCCGATGGCCCTGGGCACCTTTTAGCCTTCAGTGGCAAATCCCAGTATTCTGGGCAAGGTTAGGTCACAGGTGGCTGGAGCAGGGCTGGAAGAGACTGAACCCTCCCTTAGAGGAGTGAGGGGGAAGCCTACCTTCCAGTGTGTCCCTTCTTCCTCTCAGCAAAGGCATGTAAGCCTGGCAGGCCTTGGCTCAAATGACCATCCTTTCCACTACTGAAGCAGGGCCCTGATGAAGTTCCAGTTGGAGCGTTGGAGCCTTTGAGGGCGTATGCCAGGAGCTAGTGTTTTACCTGATCTCCTTTGGGCTTTTTCTGCCTCTTGGTACCTTAAAAACCATGCTCAGAAGTTCTCTGCTGAGGGGCTTGAGTGTCCCTATCTGCCTATGTATCTGGAGCTATTCAGAAAACAACAAAACAGTGTTATTAGCTGGAATCAAATAAAAATTAAAAAGGGGTAGTAGTTTGCAGGACAAAAAATTTTGCATCTCTTATACATCAGCATTCAAAAGAAACTGAAGTAAAAAGCATAACAAGGTAGACCTGCAGGAGCTCCAGGACATGACCTCCCCCCACTTTCTTATTATTTACAATTGAATCTACAAGCAAATGTTAAGCACAATTTACAATATTTTGACTTCAAAGATTGCAAGAAATTCTTGACTTTGTTAACTTTTAACAAAAATAGAATAAATGCACCTTCAAGCAACATTCTCACACTTATCAAAACACCCCCTTAATATTAATTATCAGGCACCTTAAAGAATACATATCAAAACTGAAAAATCCCAGTGTGATCTTCATTATTCTCCTATAGTAAAAAAAAATCTTTACACTTTTATTATGTAAATTTATGCTGTCCCAAGCCTTCCACTTGTGGCCTGGAGCAGCCTGGCCAAACCAGCAAGTCTTTTGGATCCAAAATGAGCACGCTTTACTTGTTCCAAACAAAATTATATATATATATATATATATGGAAATGAAATTATCCCCATTTTGTTTTCAATACTAGAGTCGGCACTTCCAAAACTATTATCATCATTACTTTTCATGTAAGGACTTAATTCAGGCCTTATAAACAAAAACACTTAGACATTATACAAAGACTTCACATACAATCACACAAATAAAGAGTGAAACCTGAGGTTTTAGAGATTAAACTATTGCTTCCTTGATCTTAAGTAGGGCTACCTTAATAGGAACGTAATAAGGATATATACTAAACGGAGATCTCTCTTGAAAAATCTCAAGACGGCCGTATGAGATTTCTGTTCAGCAACACCCACATCAGGCCCCCCTTTTGCCCTCTTTTCAAGCAATGGAGCAGAAAAGAAATAAAATGATCTAAAACATTTAAAAATTAGATAATAATAATTGAGAAAGGGAAGAGAGCATAGTAAAATAAGCCTCATACAATTGCTCTTGTGAAGTGAGTCTCTCATCTAGAATCATGGTATATCACCAGTCATTCAGGGGTCCACCGAGGAGCTTCAGCAGACCTAGGAAAAACACACACATATCCTCGGCCCCATAAGAGAACAGGGTCTGGCCCTTGCCAGATTCCTGTGAGCGGGTCCCTCCATTGCACTTCAGGGAAGGCTTTCCTTGCAAGGTTCCAGAGTCTCTCTGCTGCTGAATGACCCTGTATGTCAGTATTCAAAAAACTTAAAGTAAAAAAGAGCATGACAAAGAAGATTTGCAGGTGTTTCCTACTTAAGTTGCTATTTTGCTTCTAACTCTGAACACACCTCACAATGCACTAACCAAATCAGTAAGACTTAAGGATCTACATTCTATTCTTTTTAAATTTAAATGAGTGCTTCCTACAAGTTCTAAAAATACCCCATTTTTTCTAAATATTAGAGCCAGCATTTCCAATTTTTGCATGCAAAAACAAACTTAATTCAGGCCTTAAAAACAGACACATTTTGACAACATTAAACAAAGACTAAACAGAGACAAGAATTAGAAGAACCAGACAAACCAGAGAGAAACCCGGGATTTCAGAGCACATCCAGATTAGAAAGATGCCTGCCTGATATTAGTCAGGGCATTTTCTGACAGAGACTGAAGGATGTGACTAAATAAAATCTCCCCGAGAAAATTTGCTCTTGGCAGCTGCTGGGATATTTCCTATAGTCAAATCCAACACAGGTCCCCCGCCTCAACCTCCAGGCAAAGAACAAGAAAGAAACAAAATGATAGTTCAGAAGACCGCAGTCAAAACATTGAAGAAAATCACCCCATGACAGAAAAAGCTGTAAGTTTCCTAATACCTGAGTCTCCTATCCATTCTCAAATTCTATATTTGCTGTAACTGGCAGCTCAGGTTGACTATGCTGAGATTTTTCTCTTACCTCAACAGCCCCTTCATGAAAGTCCAACTTCCACAGCAAATAATTACTCCCAGAGAGCCAAGCACAAGCAATCACCTTCCAGTCATTTGGGGGAAGAGCCTTTGCCCTAATAGTATCTAATAAACCAAGTGAAAAAGGGGCAGTAGGCCCATACTGAACACAGCAAGTTTAAGCTCTTTCAGAGTTCTAAAAGGTACAGGTTCATGTTCTTGCACTAGTCTCCCTGTATCATTCTGTCTTTCTACAGCAGGAAAACAGGTAAAGCCATCATTTATTGTTTCCCTTACATTTCGAGCCTGGTAATCAGCCTGATAAGGGAACGGAGGAGCAGAGAGTTGAATGTAGGAAGGAGCTGAGGGCAGCAGAGGCCCCGCAGCTAAGGCAGCCATAGCCACGGATTTTTCATCCCCCCTGTCATCCTCAGACTCCAAGTTATCCTTGTATTCACATCCCTCTGTTTCCAGCTCACCCTGATACTTTTCAGACAATGATTTGTCTTCATACAGAAACATTCCTACATAAAGGTCCCTTACTTTTGACCCTATCTGTCCCATATTCTTTTACTCCCAACTACACTTTCCCCAAAACTTTCTTTACTCACTGTGCGCACTTCACTTTGGGGAGTGCCATCATCTTCCTTCAGTTTTAGTTTCCTCGTACTCATACTCAAGTCATCTGTTTAGGCACCACTTGCCGCAGACCAGAGCGGCTTCAAATAACGGTGCGGAATTAAGGAAACACACTTTGTCAAAACAAAACCGATGGGACCAGGAGGACTCCTCAAACTGCCTGGCAGTATCTGAGTGCCTCATAGCCCCAGTTCACTTTATTATATAGTCATATGCAAATCAAGGACCCTGATACAAAGTTGCACATCAAAGGCTAAGACAGGAACTCTCCCAAGGCAAAAACAGGATAGTTAGTGAAATTTACACAGGATACATTAGTGAAATTTACAAACATATGAAACAAACAAAGAGTCAGAGAAAGGGCATGTATATTGCTTCCTGCAACCCAAGGAAGCAAGTGGAGTGGGTGCAAATACTCAGCATCAAAGCCAAATATGGAGATGGAGGACGGAGAACTTAGCCTTTTGCTAAGCCTTGAATCTATAATGGCTTCCTGCCATTAACGGTCCACAACAAACTCAAAATGGATAAAAGACTTAAATGTAAGTCATAAAACCATAAGCATCTTACAAGAAAACATAGGCAGTAAGCTCTCTGACATCTCTTGCAGCAATATATTTGCCAATTTGTTTCCACGGGCAAGTGAAGTAAAAGACAGGATAAACCAAAGGGACTCTATCAAATTAAAAACTTTTGCACAGCTAAAGACAATAAGAACAGAATAAAAGACAAACTACACAATGGGACTATATATTTGACAATGCATCTGATAAGGAGTTAATAACCAAAATTTATAAAGAACTTGTAAAACTTAATACCAGGAAGACAAACAAACCAACCCAAAAATGGGCAAAAGAAATGAATAGAGACTTCTCTAAAGAGGACATGCAAATGGCCAATAGACATATGAAAAAATGCTCAACATGACTAATCATTAAAGAAATGCAAATTAAAACCACAATGATATATTACCTCACACCAGTCAGAATGGCGCTTATCAAGAAAACAACACAGAGTAAGTGCTGGCAAGGATATGGAGAAAAGGGAACCTTCCTGCACTGCTGGTGAGAATGCAGACTGGTGCAGCCACTGTGGAAAACAGTATGGAGATTCTTCAAAGAATTAAAAATTGAATTGCTTTTTGACCCAGCTATACCACTGTTAGGAATATACCCCAAGAACACCATAGCACTGTTTGAAAAGAAGAAATGCATCCCCATGTTTATGGCAGCATTGTTCACAATAGCGAAGATCTGAAAACAGTCCAAGTGTCTGTCAGTGGATGTGTGGATTAAGAAGCTTTGGTGCATATATACTATGGAATACTACTCAGCCGTAAAAAATGATGACATTAGATAATTTACAACAACATGGATGGACCTTGATAACATTTTACTGAGCGAAATAAGTAAATCAGAAAAAAACTAAGAACTATATGATTTCATACATAAGTGGGACATAAAAATGAGGCTCAGAGACATGGACAAGAGTGTGGGGGTTACAGCGTGGGGGGGAGGAGAGGGACGGGGTTGGGGGAGGGAGGGGCACAAAGAAAACCAGTTAAAAGGTGACAAAAGACAATTGAACTTTGGATGGTGGGAATGCAGCATAATCAAATGTCAAAATAACTTAGAGATGTTTTCTCTGAACATATGTACTCTGATTTATCAATGTCACCCCATCAAAATTTATTTTAAAAAAAAGAATTTGTCTCACTGCTATTGGGCAGTTAGAAGAATAGTATAAGAATACTAATTCTGCTTTCAAGCCACATCCTGCAAAAGGGGCCCCAAGCAAATTAGTGATTTGGCTTCTCTGATTTTGCTAATTTGCTTTTAAAAAAAAATAGGTCAGAAACATCCTGAAATGAAACTAACAATACAAGGGCATAAATTTAAAGGATTTTAAGATACTGAAGCTGATGTATCTGTTATTGATAAGCTACATTGGCCTCCTGGCCTCCTTCCTGGCCCAATAATGCAGCAGCCACAGAATTACAAGGTATAGGGCAGAGTACATTCCCTCAACAAAGTTCTAGTTTTCTACATTGGGAAGATTAGATTAAGAAGGTCATTCTGGATTTTTTAAGCCTTATGTGCTCCCTGGATGGCAAGTTAATTTGTGGGGTAGAGATGTTTTGAAAAATATGGGAGTGTTGCTTGTCAGTCCTAAGGGTTTATTTAGTCAGTATTCAGATGCTTGATCGGGGATTTTTGCCCACTAAGGGAGTAGGGAAAGAACAACGAGGAATTCTCATCCCCATAGAAGTGGCTGCCAATACCAGAGGTGTGGATTAGGATATCAAAATTTAGTATAGGGGTCTTGGTAGCTCCTGCTAACCCAATAATTCATTGTGCAGACCCAATTACTTGGAAATTAGATAATCCTGTATGGGTAAACCAATGGCCCCTTTCTCAGGAGAAACTTAGGGCAGCTGCTCAATTGGTACAAGAGCAGCTACAGCTTGGGCACATTGAACCATTTAATAGCCCTTGAAATACACTTTCATATTTTGATCTTGTCACCTCCTTGATTATCAAGGGGCATAGGCGACCCTTACAGCTTATAGGTTTTGAGCCTCAAAATTATTGTTGTTCCTTTTTTCAAAGGATCAACAACAATTGCTCTGGGAAACTTCCACTAAATGGCAAATTGCTTTTGCAAATCAATGGACAACTTTATACTGAAACAGTCAACTTAAAATCAGCACAAAGACTAGAATTATATGCCATTATTATGGTTTTTCAGCATTTGCCATATTCCTCCTTTAATCTATATACAGACAGCAAATATTTACTTATGGTTGTTTCCACTATAAAGTCTGCTGTCTTAGGGACAACTGCTGATGAACTATTTCAGCACTTCCTCCTTCTTCAAAGACTTGTATGTCAACATAGAGCTCCATGTTTTATAGGACATACTCAAGCTCACTCCATGCTCCCTGGAGCTTTAGCACAAGGGAATGCCCTTGTTGATCAAGCTACCCAAAAGAAAATTATTTGGAGCAACCATGACAGATCGAGCAATTCAGTCTCATACTAGTCATCACTAGAACACTGCAGTCCTGTGTAAACAGTTTCAACTTTCTTGGGAAGCAGCATGGCAGATTGGAAAATCCTGTCCAAGGTGTCCTATTCTACAATCTGTCCCTTCATTTGGAGTTAACCCTCAAGGACTCCTACCAGGACAACTTTGGCAAATGGATGTTACTCATAAACCTTCATTTGGCAAACAGTCCTATGTCCACGTTATAGTGGATACTTATTCTGGATTTATAGTAACCTCTGCCAGAACAGGAGAGGCTGCTAAGCATGTTATAGCTCATTATCTGTATGCATTTTTCTATTATTGGATTTTCTAAACTGGTTAAAACGGACAATGTTCCTGCATATGTACCAAAAGTATTTACTGTATTTTGTCAAACCTTTCAAATTATGTGTATTTCTTACAATCTTTAAAGTCAAGGTATTATTAAAGTGTACCCAGCAAATATTTTAAGGTCATTTTAAAATTTTTTAAAGGGGAGAGTCATATCCTGGAACTTCTATGGGTCTACCATATCATGCTTTTTACTTAAAAAATTTTAAATTTCTTTTGAATGCTGATGAACAAGAGATGCCAAATTTTTTTCTCCTGAAAACTTCTACCTTCTTTTATTTGATCCAGCTAAAAACATTGTTTTGTCTTTTTCCAAATAGCTCCAGATATACAGAAAAGGGTTATATAGGCGGATGGGGATTCTCAAACCCCTCAGCGAGATCTTCTGAGCATAGCTTTTAAGACACCGAGAGGCAGAAAAAGCCCAATAGAGATCAGGTGAACTACCCGCTTTTAGGATACGCCCTTAAAGGCTCCAATGCCACAAAGGGGTCTCATAGGATTCCATCTGGGTCCTGCTTCAACAGTTAAAAGGATGGTCATTGAACTAAAGCCTGCCAGGCTTACTTGCCTTTGCTGTGAGAAAAAAGGAACACTGGAAGGTAGGCTTCCCCCTTGCTCCTCTAAGGAAGGGTTCAGTCTCTTCCAGCCCTGCTCCAGTCACCTATGACCTAACCTTGCCCAGAATGCTGGGGTTTGCCACTGAAGGCTGAAGGTGCCCAAGGCCATCAGCCCCATCTATGACACTGTGGACGAGCCTAGGGTATTTCTTCTAAGAAGCAGGTAAACTGATCTCATTTGCACAAGGGCCACTTAACTATGTCTTGCCTGAATAGTCAGGTTTTTTATTCTTCCCTTGAAGATCTCTGTTGTGGGTGTTGATAGTCCTATTTTCTGTTACTTTGTTTAATATATAGTGTTTCCTTTATTCCTCCTACCTCAATGCCCCACTCATATTTCAGGCTGGGACCTACTCCTAATTTAGAGCTCTCTTTCCCCCTTTTACCAACTTCTATTATGAATTTACCTTTGCCACCCAGCTTAGTGTATCCCAAGGTTCTCTTTACCATGCCACAATTGCAGAGCTCCAGGGAAAAGCAACCTGGTCTCATCTCTTCAGCCAGAGGAGAACAGAAGCTTCATATCCACACATGCTGCAGATGGCTTTTCCAGTCTACCTGAATCATTACCAGCTAGAAGCAGCAGTCATTGGGACTTGGACGTGAGCTGCAAAGTATAGAATTGTGACAATTCCAGTGCCATACGAACTTTTCCTGGATGTGGACTTTTCTTGACTCCTGCTCTTTGTGACAGCTCCTAATAAACTGAACTGGGGTTGGGTTGCATTTTCAGGTATCTGGAATGGTGTTGGTGCCAACTTGGACTTGGTGAACATGTTAAGGACACTACTTTTTTATGGATTGTTGTTGTATTGGCCAAGAGTTTGCTTAAAGGCTTTAATCACTGTAAAAAAAATAAAAGACTGGATAAAGAAGATGTGGCACAGATACACTAGGGTATACTACTCAGCCATAAGAAATGATGACATTGGATCATTTACAACAAAATGGTGGGATCTTGATAACATTATATAGAGTAAACTAAATAAATCAGAAAAAAAAATGAGAACTGTGTGATTCCATACATTGGTGGGACATAAAAACGAGACTAAGAGACATGGACAAGAGTGTGGTGGTTACAGGGTGGGGAGGGAAAAGGGGAGAGGGGGCGGGGGAGGGGGAGAGGCACAAAGAAAACTAGATAGAAGGTGACAGAGGACAATCTGACTCTGGGTGATGGGTATGCAACATAATTGAAGGACAAGATAACCTGAACATGTTTTCTTTGAAACATACCCTGATTTACTGATGTCACCCCATTAAAATTAATAAAAATTTATTTATAAAAAAAGAGAAAGAGAAGGAAAAAAGAAAAAAAATTGATGTAAAGGTTTCTGAAATAAAACCCTCACACAAAAAAACAAGAATGAAAATTATAACAACTATGGATAATGTAGTTCAAAAATGAAAATAATAAAAAGAGAAAAAATAAAAAGTAAAGAAGTAAAAATGAGAAAAAGTGTTAAAAATGTAATTTTTTCTGATTTTGAGAGGTAGCTTCTTCCTTTTCTTTGACAAGTGGTGCTGTATTGTGAGTTTTGCCTCTGGAGGTTCTTGGGCAGAGGTCTCTGTGGCAATGACATAGGCTGGGCTGCAGTCCCATTGGCAGGTGGGGCTTGTTAAGGTTTTGCAACTATCTGGCTAGTTATGGCAGTCTCAGTTTTCCATGCACCTCTCTGCATGCCCCTTCCATTGGAGCTAGCAGGCTGGAGACTTAGCTGTGGGGTCCAGCTAAGCCCCTGTCCTCACAGCAAAGAAATCTATGTACAGCCAGGTCCCCCCTCCAGCACCGCTCAGAGCACTGTTCTGGGAAAGGCAGTGGAAACCAGAGCCACCAGCACAAGCAGGCAGGGCAGGGCACAGACCAACAGCTAAGTTTCTTTCTGTTACATACAGGCAAAATTCTATTGGCCAGCGGGCATATCCAGCATGCCTCAGTGTGCCCCGGTTTTAATCTCCACAGGCTTTTCCCACCTGCACTGCTTTGTAGCCCGGGACAGGCCACGTTTGTGTCCAGCTCCCATGACTTCAGCAATGCACACAGACTGTTGCAGCTGCTGTTCAGGCACCCAGCACCGGCATTCTCTAGCCATCAGTCTTGGCCTGTGTGCATGCCCAGTGCTGAGTATAGTGGAGCCAGGAATGACCAAAGACACTGGTGCCCACACAGGTGCCTAAGGTTGTTAATCTTGGACTAAGCACCTTGGCCCCCATGCTTGCCTGTTCTCTCTCCATGCTGGTGATGCTAGGTGGAGCTTCTAGTGCTGTGTGGTGATTGTGGAGCTGGGAAAGCACAATGATGCTGGCACTGGCGCATGCGGGCACCCTTTGCTGGTAATTTTTGGTAGATCCCTCTGCTCCTGTGCAGGCCTAGCGTTTGCGATCTCAGAGCTGATGTATTCTTTCTTTTGTTTGGGTGCCTACCCTAATTCAGCTCCTTCCCCACTAGTTTAGTTTCTCCTCTACACCCGGCTCCAAACAAAAGTGCTCCTACCTCAGATCCGTGCAGAAAGCAAAATGCCCCATCCTCTGTCTTATATATTCAGCCACTTTTTCACCCAATCATACTTTTGTCTGGTGTGTGTAAGTTTTGGAAGCTCCTCAGGTTATTTTCTCTGTGTTTAGTTGTTGAGTTTGTTGAAATTTCAAGGGGAGAGATTGGAAGTATCTCTCACACTGCCATTTCCCTGACGTCCACAAATATATTATATACAGTATATATAATGCACAATGTAAGTATTAGAAGCAATGGAAAGAAAATAGCAGAAAACAATTGCAAAAATAATGGCTGAAAACTCACCAAATTTGGTGAAAGCATTAATATGAGATGATGGACATGAATTAAATTTATTACCATAATCATTTTACAATATACGGAGGTCAGACCATTATGCTATACATCTTAATCTTATAAGTTGATGCATGTTAATTATATCTCAATAAATCTGGTAAAAATAACATAAAAGAGGAAAGAAGAAATACTATATAATAGTAACAATTCTAGATCTCATTGATATTGAATTGGTGTAACCCTAATGTTGATTCTAATAAGTTAAAATATATTATAAACACAAGAACAAATGCTAAGAAAATATCTCAGAAATAAAGTGAAAAACCATTAAAGGAATTAAAATGTTACACTAGAAAATATTTACTTAATGCAAAAGAAAACACTAACAAAAAAAGCATTGAAGCACATAGAGAATAAAAAGTAAAATAGCAGACTAAGTCTAACCATACCATATAATATTAAATTTGAATGCAATAAACAACCCAATCGAAAGAGATACTGGCAGAATAGATTAAAAACTACAAGACCCAATTCTATTCTGTCTAGAAGAGGAACCCTTTAGATTAAAAACTAAAAAATGGTAGAAAATAAAAAAACGGAAAAGTTATATCAAGCAATCAGTCACTACAGGAAGCTTGAGTGATTATATTAACATTACACAAAATAGACTTACACATAAATATTCATAACACTAGCCACAATAGCTATTCACAAAAAGTGAATACACCTCAAATGTTTATGAACCAGTGCACAGATTTTAGAAATTCTGATATATGTCTTCTATATCTATATCTATCGACCTATCTATATACATATATTTAACTATTATTCCACCATAAAGAAAAGAATATAGTCGTGCTCGCTTCGGCAGCACATATACTAAAATTGGAACGATACAGAGAAGATTAGCATGGCCCCTGCGCAAGGATGACACGCAAATTCGTGAAGCGTTCCATATTAAAAAAAAAAAAAAAAGAAAAGAATACAGTAGTAATAGAAACTACATGGTAAGCCTCAAAACCATTATGCTATTTGAAAGAAGGCAGACACAAAAGGTGATAAACTGTATAGTTCCATTTATATGAAATATCCAAAGTAAGTAAATCTATAGAGCCAACACAGACTGGTGGTTGCCAGGGGCTGAAGAAAGTAAGGGAAAAGGTGTTGATGCTTAATAAGCACAGGGTTTTATATTGGGGTAATAAAAATATTTTGAAACTAGATAGAGGTGGTGGTGTAACTACACTATGAATATACTAAAATCCTCACTTTAAGGATGTGTAATTTTTGTTAGGTAAATTTCACTTAACTTAAAAAAGAAAAAAAACTGCCTTCCAGAAAGCTATCGATAGATATCTGAATAAAGAAGACAATTTAGAACCTAATTTTTCTTAATGTTAAGAATGTTTTCATTCTACAGAGTGGGAAATAGAGCAATGATTTACTTAGCTGGTATTTCTGTGTTTTTTGAGAGTTTGACATTGTCATTTTGGGGTAAGAAGTTTCATAATTAAGTACTAAATGTTTCTGGTTGTGAATGATTGTTGAGCTTGAGCGTTCTTAGCTGGAAAATGAAAATACTAACAGTCATACCTGCTCCATGTGCTTCAATAGGCACATTCGAAGATCAAATGCGATCTCTACAGTGGGGGAGATTGCTTTGTAGCGAACTGGATGAATTCAGGAGGTCACTCAGCCCTGCCATGTGGCCCTATCCAGTGGTTAACATTTGTTTAAACTACTGTTAAAAGCCCGATTTTTTGTGCTCACATCTAATTTGACCATTATTGAATTATATACTTCACCTCATGTGAATAGTGAATTCAGATTTAGTTTTAATAACAAATGAATCTTATTGACTCTATATAGAAAATTTGAAGGTAGTTTTTTGAAAAATAATTTTTAGAAGGATACATGTGAAGAGTTTTTCAGGCTAACATTTTATTTCTCCCTCCTTATCCTAAAGGATAGGAAGTTTATCCCAAAGGATGAAAAACATGTTTCAGTTTGGTGGCTTCTGCCTTGGCTTCTTTTATTTTTCTGGTTTCTGTTCTTCCTGCTACTAACAGAATGGTCTGTTTACTAGATATATTTTCCCCGAATTACCTATCTTGATCTGCTTAATGTGTTTTCTCATTCTAGAGAGTGAACCAAGAAGAAAAGCAGCAGACTCTTTGGCCCCAACTATAAATTTGATTTTGCTAGTGACAGGGTTAAATTTCCTGGGTGGGTTCAAGTTGTTATTCTATTGTTGCCATGTTGAAAAGCCCATGGTTTTAAAGCTCTTTACTCCCAGAGATGCAACACACTAATTTAGGGTCAGCTATAGCTAGAGTAAGATTCTCTGCTTAAACACTTAGTCTCAACTCAGGTAGCCATGAATGTCCACAGGTGGATTATATTAAACCTAAAAACCCAAGGTTATTTATTGAGAGCCTAGGGCAGGTGTTTGGAGCTCAGAACAACTTCCTCTCCAGAGGCCTAATATATATCAGCAAATCCCCAGTCTAAGCAATTTTGCCATTTAAGATGTAGTGTGTCTCGATGATTGCCCACAACTCTGCCCTCTTAGGCTACTTTAAAAAAATATTTGTTTCATTATATAATTAATACATGTTCATTATAAAAGATCAGAAAATACACATACACTAATGAGACATAAAATGCTCTTCCATTCAGAAGTAATCAGCTATTATATATTGGTGTATAAACAGAGGTATTCACACACATCTCAAATAGAGAATAGCTATGTTATTTTTTCTGAAACATATTTTAAATATACATAACTGATATCTTGCTGTTAAATAAATGTTTTCAAGATATTGTTTTTAGTGACTGAAACATTGCATTGTCTGTAAGTGGTACATTCACTCTACCAATCCCATTTTAAAATATTTTGGTCATCTTCTTAGACTGCTTTTGAGAATACAAATATTTATTTTATTCTTGAAATGACTTTAGAATAGAAATATACTTTATTTAAAAGATTTTATTACAGCCTGACCTGTGGTGGCGCAGTGGATAAAGCATCGACCTGGAAATGCTGAGGTCGCCGGTTCGAAACCCTGGGCTTGCCTGGTCAAGGCACATATGGGAGTTGATATTTTCAGTTCCTTCCCCCTTCTCTCTCTCTGTCTCTATCTCCTCTCTTTCCCTCCCTGTCTCTCTTCTCTCTAAAAATGAATAAATTTTAAAAAAGATAAATAAAAAAAGGTTTTATTACAGTATAGTTGGGTAAAGGGAAGTAGAACAGAAACAATTATTAAGAATAGTGATGGATTACTTCTGTATCACTTTTCATTAAATAATGAAGGCACTTGCCCTGGCTGGTTGGCTCAGTGGTAGAGCATCAGCCTGGCATGTGGAAGTCCTGGGTTCAATTCCCAGCCAGGGCACACAGGAGAAGCACCCATCTGCTTCTCTACCCTTCTCCTTCTCCTTTCTCTCTCTCTCTTCCCCTCCCACAGCCAAGGCTCTATTGGAGCAAAGTTAGCCCAGGCACTGAGGATGGCTCCATGGCCTCCACCTCGGGCACTAGAATGGCTCTGGTTGCAATGGAGCAAAGCCCCAGATGGGCAGAGCATCGCCCCCTGGTAGGCATGCCAGGTGGATCCTGGTCAGGCACATGCGGGAGTCTGCCTCCCCACTTCTAACTTCAGAAAAATACAAACAAACAAACAAAATGATGGCACTTCTTTACTTCAAGTGTTTTTAACTCCCATTTGGATTACAGCTCTTCTTTGTAGCAGATTTATTTCTCCTCAATGTGAAGTACACCTTTGATACCTTATTGTCCCTAACAGATTTTTGTTCTTCCCTTTCTGAGATACACTTATTTTTTTTACCTTAGATCAAGAAACATAAATTCATGCCTTTCTTTTTCTACCCATTCTTGAAGGATATCTCCTGAGCCTCCTGGTGTGAATTAGCTTTTTGAAGAAGAATTTTTTAAGTGAGAGGAGGGGAGATAGACAGACTCACACATGCACTCCAAACAGGATCCACCCAGCAACCTCCACCTGTGGCCAATGCTTGAATCAGCTGAGCTATCCTCAGTGCCTGAGACCAATATTTGAACCAATTGAGCCACTGGCTATGAGATGGAAAGAGAGAGAGAAGGGCGAGAAGTGGGCAAGAAAAACAGATGGTTGTTTCTCCTGTGTGCCCTGACCAGGAATCAAATCTGGATGCCTGCATGCTGGACTGACGCTCCATCCCCTGAGCCAACCAGCCAAGGCTGGAAGAAGTAAATATAAAAACGTCTACTTAATGAGAACATTCTTGGGAAGCCACTTTCTAGCCTCAGATGTCTTTGAAAATTCATCTTGGAAAGTCCATTTTTCCATAGTTAATTAGTGTTAATGATTTCTTCCAAAATTTTTTTTGGGAAATGGAATGATGATGTCCCTTGTTTTATAAAAATGCTAAAATTAATTCCCAAGGAAAGTGAGTTGTGGTTTTCTTCTAGGACTTTTCCTGGAGGAATTAAAGCTTCATAGAAGCATACTATGACATCAGCCTCCAAATACAGGTAAAGACAGCTCAGGAATCATGCCTCACCTTTGGACACAAACAATAGTAGAGGATCCATACAAGGTTGAGGGCTCATACATTCACACACTTAGAATAATGGCAAAGATTGATAGAAATGTGTTTTGTTTTTCATTTTTGTTTCTGTTTTTTGTAGGACCTTATAAGTTAGCTGGTATAGTCCTACATTTTTAAATCAGGGGAATAAAGCCTATAATATCTTAAAAATATTTTTAAGGTTATATAAACTAATTACAACTATTTTTTAAACCTAAATCAGAATCAGGGGCTTTATTTTCTGATTTTCAGGACTTTTAAAATTTCTGAACTTTTTTTTAAATAAAATCTAATTCATACCATAGTAAAAAGTAGTTGCATGTCTTAATTGACTAGAAAGCCAAGAAGCTGCTAGGGGAAGTAAAGAATGTGGTCCTGAGAGTCATGTATTGAGTAATTAATAGTGTGGATTCCAGAGCCCAGTAAAGATTTTAAGTTCCAGTAACACCACTAGATAGCTAGTATACTTGGTCACCTAACATTCTCTCTGTGTCTGTTTCCTCTCCTCCATAAAATAGAAATAAAAACAATAGCATAAAATGATGATGATGATGATGATGTAATACTTATCTCACAGGGCTGTTTGAATTATGTGACTTATAACACTTGTATAAGTGCCTGTACATTTATGCTCAACATCTGTTAGAACTGTTTGTGCTGCTATTTTTTTGTCCAGGTGGTAGATTTTAAGTGGTCTGAACTCATATGGCCATGAATTATTAATCCCGCTCCTCAATTTACTAGTTGTGTGACCTAGGAAAAGTTACAAATTTTCTAAACCTCAAATTTTTTTATTGATAAATAAAGAGCACAGTGATGTATCACAGAGTTAATATGAGGATTAAATTTTACAATATAATCCATGTAAAGTCTTTACAAAAGTATCTGGCACATAGTAAATGCTCACTAATTATTTTCATTAATATTGTTATTGTCATTGACATTAAACTAAACTTTCCCCAGCTGATATTAAGATTACATACTAGCTTTAAATGCTATATTATAGTTGCTCATAAAATAAGAGTTGAATATCATGTATATTTTCCGTAAGAAAACAAACTGAAAATAAGCCATATGTTTGCTAAACTGTATTAGATTTTTCTCCAGATCAGCATGCACAGAGCTCTGCAAGTAGCAAGTGTGTAAAACTGTTTTCTTTCTGATGATGTTGGCATCTGTGATGCTTTACGCTCATGTCTTTGCCAATGTCACTTCTACATTTAGAGGAAATATTACAATGGATGAGTAGGTCCAAGGTTGTCTTAATTTTAACAAATATTGATATTCTGTCAGATAAACTTTGCAGCAATAAAACAGCTACATTCTTTTTTATTTTCAACTGAATTGGGCTCAAGCAATCGATCTCTTTAATTTGGTGTAGCTCCTATGCTTATGACTTTTAGAAAGTAAATTTCATTTTTCTCAGGAATTTGAAGGCTATGAACTATAAATTCACATGTTTTTCTCTGCTGATTCTCATGCTACCCATTAAGACCTGCTGAGAAATGGATGACTTATTTGTCCTCCCTTCTACCTAACTTGAAATGTTCAAACATAAAAGGGTAAACAGGAAGCTTTAAGCACTACTGGTCACAAAAAAAACAGCCTGCTTGAAGCCCACCATTGAGACAGTTTTAGCACCATGATAATTAATGCCTTAGCTGGAGCACTCATCCCATGTGGCTTCTGGCTGTGAATTTTGATTAGATGTTAAGAGAAGAGGATTTCATTAGCTGCTCACCAGAGATACTGTTATTCAATTGCTACAAAACCAAATAATTTACTCGTGGCTGAATTGCTTGCCCCAGAATTGTTTTTTCCCCTTTCTGGCCCAGCAGATTGGTTGCAAGTATAATAAAAATGACGCCATTTGAGTTATTTTAGTAGCAGATGTAATCAGGCCCCATGAAGGTTATGAGCTTACGTCATCAGGTTCCCTTCTTGGCACTCTGCCTCTGACTCTGGGATTACTAATCACATTACTGGAAATGACTCTTCCCTTGATATATCATTGCATAAAGACTTCCTTCCTTAGTTCCCAAAGAAATTATCAATCACAGCTTGTTTCTTTTTGGTTTCCTTGAGCAAGGTCAAAATAGGGTCCAGACAAAAGCAAGACTAAAGAATTTTTTTAAAATTTATTCTTGATCCTTCTCCAGGTTATATATTATTTAATTAAAACTACCATTTCTCAATTAAACGTTGGTTCATAAGATTACCTCAGTAGCACATGGAAAAAAAACCATTCAGAAGTGAAATGAGTTATTATAAGGCCAGACTCTCCACAATGCATGCTCTATAAAGAGTTGTGGGAAGTGTATTGTCTAACCTGGGTCTTTCTTCAGAGAAAGCTCTGTATAAAGAAGGATTTGTGAGTGATCAGTTCATATATGTGGATATTTTATTTATATACATTTTGTTCATTGTCTAAATCTCCTTGTGCAAGTAGCAGTATTTTTAGGTGATACTATTACAATTCATGAGTGGTTTTAAGATGCTTCTAAAGTCTTTATAGTACTTCTGGTTTATGAGAGCCACTGTTTGATTCCATTTTGTTTTGCTCTGAAGATGGTAGAGGCAAAAGGTGTGACAAGAAGGGTGAGCGTTGATTTTTGTTATGATATTCATTTCTAAATATGAAGTTGAAACAACCTATTTACTTTGTCATAACAGTTAATCAATCTACTTTATATGAACAATTCCAGAGTTCTATTTTCCAAGTTGGTGCATAAAAAAGTGAGAAGAGCCTATCTGTTCAGACTCAGGAATAGCTTCAACTCACCCAGTGCTATAGTTTATATCAGTGTGATAAGAGAATGTTAATACTGCAAGAAACAGATGAATAAAAAAGAGAAATAATGGGGTAAGCTGTAAGTTAAGACTGATAATAGATGAGATTTGCATGCCTAGTGTGAGCCTGCAATGTACCAGATGCTATGCTGGGCAATTCACCTGCAATCACCACCAAACCACACAATAAACTTTCAGGCGGGTTTCATTTTCATATGAACACAGCTGGACCACACTACTTTGAACTCTGTGTCTGGTAGTTCATTTGCCTCCATTTCATTTAGTTCATTTTCTGGAGATTTCTTCTGTTCTTTCATTTGGGACCTGTTTGTTTGTCTCCACATTCTGGCTGCTTCCCTGCGTTTGTTTCTATGTATTAGGTAGAGCTGCTATGTATCTCAAACTTGATAAAGTGGCCTTGTGTAGAAGGTACTGTACTGTAGGGCTACTGGCACAGAAAAGTTTTGTAAAAAAATGTCTTTAATAGATATAAAGCAATTCTATTTTTTTTATTAAGTTTTGGCCCTGGCCAGTTTGCTCCGTGGTAGAGCATCGGCCTGGCATGTGGAAGTCCCAGGTTCAATTCCTAGTCAGAATACACAGGAGAAGCGCCCATTTGCTTCTCCACCTCTCTCCCTCTTGCTTCTATCTATCTATCTATCTATCTATCTATCTATCTATCTATCTATCTATCATCTATCTCTATCTCTCTCTCTCTTCCCTTCCTGAAGCCATGGTTCAATTCCAGCAAACTGGCCTTGGGTGCTGAGGATGGCTCCATGGCCTACACCTCAGTCGCTAAGAAGAACTCAGTTGCTCACTGATGGAGCAACACCCCTGATGGGCAGAGCATCGCCCCCTAGTGGGCTTGCCAGGTGGATCCCAGTCGAGGTGCATGCGGGAGTCTGTCTCTGCCTCCCCTCCTGTCACTGAATAATAAAAAAAAGGTGGTAGTTTGCATCTTTCAAACTATTCATCTATTTTTATTTAGGTTTTTAAATTTATTAAAATTAATTTGTTAATAATGATCTCTTATCTTTATCTGTAACTCCTTTTTTATTCCTGATAGTGATAATATGTATTTTAGCTCTTTCTCTTTTTCCTTTTTGAACAGTCTTACTAGGAGTTTATTAATTTTTTTGATGTTTTCAACTGATCAGCATTTGAATTGTACTTTTTTGTTTTATCAATTGCCTATTTTCAATTATATCAGTTTCTGATATCTTCATTTTCTACTTTGTCCTGTTAATTTGGTTTTACTTTGCTCTTCTTATTATAATTTCTTAAAGTAGAGATTGATGTAGTTATTTTTAGATGCACTTTCTTTTCTAATATAAGTATTTAAAGGTAGAAAGTCATCTCTCAGTACTGCTCCAGCTGCATTTGCAAATTATGAAATATTGTGTGTGAGGTTGAATAGTGCTCATTAAATATATCCAGGTCCTAATCTTTATAAACTTTAACTGCTACTTTAAGTGGAAAACAGTGACTTTGATAGTGTGATTAAGTTAAAAATCTTTAGGTTGCCTGACCTGTGGTGGCACAGTGGATAAAGCGTCAACCTGGAAATGCTGAGGTCGCCGGTTCGAAACCCTGGGCTTGCCTGGTCAAGGCACGTATGGGAGTTGATGCTTCCAGCTCCTCCCCCCCTTCTCTCTCTCTGTCTTTTCTCTCTCTCTCTCTCTCTGTCTCTCCCTCTCCTCTCTAAAATGAATAAATAAAAAAAATCATTAGGTTATCTTGGATTATCTGGGTGGGCCCTATGTGATTACAATGACCTCTATAAAACGGGACACAGAAGTCATATTTGAAGTTAAGTAATATGATGATGTCAACAAAGACTAGAGTGATGTCCTTTGAAGATGGATAAAAGGTTCACCAGCCAAAGAATACCAATGGCCACTGGAAGCTGAAAAAGTTCTCTCTTCAGTAGCTTCACATGGAATCAGCCATAGTGATATCTTGACTTTAACCCTGTGTGACTGATTTCAGACTTCTGATCTATAGAAACATGAAATAATAAATTCATGTTGTTTCAAGACCTTGATGTTTACAAGAAATGAAATTCTTCAGTCCAAAGCCACAAAGGACCAGACTGAATAAAGAACATCTTCCTTTCTTTGTCTCTCTATTTCCCATTTGACTGATTGCCAATGCAAGCTTTGCTTACTCTGATTATGTAGGCTAGATCAATAATTGAAGTGAATGTGCTACTGCTAATGTAATAAAGTTAATAACTGACTTAAATTATTCAGTATTCTCAATTTTTTTTCTGTTTGACCATTTCCATATGAATACTTTTTTCAAGAGAATTAATATGGACATAGAGCCAATTCTGATGTATAGTTTTACACACACACAAACACATAAACACACTTATGCATTATATGTATTTATTCGTGTATTTTTATATGTATATTTATACATGTATTTGTGTTATGTGTATATGTATGTTAGAAATATATATTATACACATATGTTAATTAGTCTTTTATAGACTCCTCGGAGAAGGATCTGATTATAAGAAAACAATAATCTGCCTCTTCATACCTTTTTTTTTTTTTTACAGAGAAATAGAGAGAATCAGAGAGAGGGATAGATAGGGACAGACAGACAGGAACAGAGAGAGACGAGAAGCATCAATCATCAATTTTTTGTTGCAACACCTTAGTTGTTCATTGATTGCTTTCTCATATGTGCCTTGACCGAGGCGCTACAGCAGACTGAGTAACCCCTTGTTCAAGCCAGCGACCTTGGGATCAAGCTGGTGAGCCTTGTTCAAACCAGATGAGCCTGCGCTCAAGCTGGCGACCTCAGGGTCTGGAACCTGGGTCTTCCACATCCCAGTCCGACGCTCTATCCACTGCACCAACACCTGGTCAGGCTACCTGTTCATATCTTGAGATGCTTGTTTTCTATGAGGATATATATTTCTGCATTTTTCCAGTCCAAAAAAAACCCAACAACAGACTATATTGAATGATAATAATAGGCAAGATAAGAAGAATGTTGCTAGTTTTTGTGCTGATCTGACCACACATTAGGATTTTTTAGTAATATTATTGAAGACAGGTGTGGATAGACTTGATATTACAAGATGATAAAAAACTGAAGTAGGGTTAAAGCTCAGTGCTCAAAGACCACCAGAAATACACCTGTAGTAAAAGTGCAGCTTATTAACTTGCTACAGTGAGAAAGCACATAACCATGGACATCTCAACAAGAGGAAGGGAAGGTGGGTATATTGCAGGGTTGGGCTTGAGCTGGGGAATTTGAGGGTTTAAAGAAGTGAGGGTTGAGTCTGTGGCCCTGAAACAGACATAATTTGATGTGTATCTTTCTCTAACTTTTTAAAATTTCAAAAAGTTTATTAAGCTATAATTCACATTACATACAACTCACTCATGTAAAGTATACATTAAATAGCTTTTAGTATATTCACAGTGCAAGAGGGTATATAAGTAAATGACTTTTAGTATTTCATGAAAAATGGCCAGACCACATACAAAATTAGAACTCTAAACACAATCTGTGACAACTAGCCCAGTAAGCTAGCCTACTCTCTCTGTCAGACCACTATATCAGTCAGTGAAGAAAGCCAAATAATAACACTTATAAAAATCAACCCCGACCCTGGCTGGTTGGCTCAGTGGTAGAGCATCGGCCTGGCGTGTGGGAGTCCCAGGTTCAATTCCTGGCCAGGGCACACAGGAGAAGTGCCCATCTGCTTCTCCACCCCTATCCCTCTCCTTCCTCTCTGTCTCTCTCTTCCCCTCCCGCAGCCAAGGCTCCATTGGAGCAAAGATGGCCCGGGCGCTGAGGATGGCTCTGTGGCCTCTGCCTCAGGTGCTAGAATGGCTCTGGTTGCAACAGAGCAACACCCCAGATGGGCAGAGCATCACCCCCTGATGGGTGTGCTGGGTGGATCCTGGTCGGGCGCATGCGGAAGTCTGTCTGACTGCCTCCCCATTTCCAGCTTCAGAAAAATACAAAAAAAAAAAAAAATCAACCCCAAGCAGCTGGAAATCAGTTAGTATCTGACAGCTTCCCTAATTTTTGTCCCTTTTGTCGACTCAAAACTAACCAGAGAAAGCCAAACATGTATCCCTACCCAATCACATGGGGTGTCCCACTTTTTAAAAAAATTAACTTGAAAGAGAGAGGAAGGGAAAGAGAGAGATACCAATTTGTTGTTCCACTTATTTATTCATTCATTGGTTAATTATTGTGTGTGCCTTGACCGGAGATTAAACCAGCATCCTTGGCATATTAGGATGACACTAATCAACTGAGTGCCTGGCCAGGGCAAGATGTCCCACTTCTAATTAGTCTACCTATGGCTTCCCCAGGTGAACAGCATATATTCAGGGCACATCTGAGGACTTCCTTTTTCCCACTACAAAGATATTCTATTTCTCTGACAACTTTTGAGTCTTTGCCAAATGTAAATGACTATGACTGACTCCTTTGCTATGTCAGCTCTAAAAAATAGCCCATGTCTGTCCTCATCCAGCTGGTCTTCGTTTACTTGTGCAACTGATATAAGCATCCATCACTACAAGGAATTTTAGAACATTTTCATAACCCTCAAAAGAAACCCTTGACACTTAGTTATCACCCCCATGCCTGCATCTCTCCCTAAAACCTAAGAAACCATAAATCTATTTTCTGTATCTATAGATATCCCTACTCTGCTTTTCATAGAAATATAATCATATCATATGTGGTCTTTTTTGTCTGGTTTATTTCACTTAGCATAATATAGTCAAAGTTCATCCATGTAATAGCATGTATCACTATTTTCTTTCTCTTTCCATGGCTGAGTAATATTTTATTGTGTGGATAAGCCACATTTTGTGTATCATTTGTCTTTTAATAGAATGTTGGGTTATTTTCAGCTTAAGGCTGTAGAGATAATATTTTTATAAAATTGGGGCATCTTAATTTTTATTTAGGAGCCAGGATGAATAAAGTGGGACTAGAGCTGTTATTGGTGGAGAAGCAATAGTCACTCATGTGAGCAGGGAGAAAGGAGTGTTTGGTTTCTTTCCGGTAATGTAGAATCCTTATCTTTGTTTTATATTCTGATTCAAATATGGAGTTGTCCTGTATTTATCTTTTTCCGTCATGATCTCATGCTTCTTGTTAGGACTGCTTATGTTTTTTATGGAAGACTATAGCCTAGCTCCTAACTGCTGGCTTCCATGGCAGACTTTTTACTTTCTTGTTCTCAGAAGTAAGTTGTCTCACAAGCATGATATGGAAGGAACTGATAAAGCAAATATAGGAAAGAAGCAGAGGAAATATAATCTCTAAGGAAGGAGCCTCAGCAATTGACTAAACTATGTCTGAGGCATAATTCATTGAAACCCATATAGGTGAGACCATATAGCTACAGAGCTCCCACAAAGTAATTGAATAAAATGACAATTATGGAGAGAAAGTATCCTGACAATAGGTAAGAACTAATATTTACCAAATGCTTATTGTAAGATATATGACACATAATATTCATAGTAAACCCATGAGGGAAGAAAGCATGTGACAGGGAAACGCTAAGACGACCCCCAGTGATTCCCCCCAGCTGTATTTATACCTTTGTGTAATGTCCCTTAAGTTTGTGTAGGGTTTATGACTTGCTTCTTATCAACAAAACATAGTAAAGAAAATGGAGTGCTACTTCTGTTATTAAGTTAAAAATATCGTGACTTTTGCTTTGCTAGTCAACTCTCCCCATTGTTTCCTTGGCTTACATACTTTGATGAGGCAAGCTGCCATGTTGACAAATGCCAAATATCAAAATACGGAGGGTCAAAATTCAGTGAGGAATCAAGGACCTCAATCTAACAGCTTTTGAAGAACTGAGCCAACATCCATATGGGCTTAGAAATGGATACTTCTTCAGTCAAGCCTTCAGAGGAGACCTCTGAATTATAATCTTGTGAGAGTCTACATTTTAGAGGGAGATACAACTTACTCCAAGCACTTTGGCCTATTTTTTCTTTTAACCCATCCACATTTTTTCCTACAGTTAATAACAGATTTTTACGGCCCTGGCCGGTTGGCTCAGCGGTAGAGCGTCGGCCTGGCGCGCGGGGCACCCGGGTTCAATTCCCGGCCAGGGCACATAGGAGAAGTGCCCATTTGCTTCTCCACTTCCCCCCCCCCCCTCCTTCCTCTCTGTCTCTCTCTTCACCTCCCGCAGCCAAGGCTCCATTGGAGCAAAGATGGCCCGGGCACTGGGGATGGCTCCTTGGCCTCTGCCCCAGTCGCGGCAGAGCGACGCCCCGGAGGGGCAGAGCATCGCCCCCTGGTGGGCAGAGCGTCGCCCCTGGTGGGCGTGCCGGGTGGATCCCGGTCAGGCGCATGCGGAAGTCTGTCTGACTGTCTCTCCCCGTTTCCAGCTTCAGAAAGAAAAAATATAAATAAATAAATAAATAAATAAATAACAGATTTTTACTGAACAATTTAAAATATTTGAATATCACCTTATGTATTTAAAAAGTGTTGCTCTGAAAGGCATATGAGATATAAAGGAAAGTAATATTTATTTAATAAATATTTTCTTTCAACATTATAAAATGTTACAATGGAGTTGAGGGAATAAAAGACCAGACGTATCAATGTGATGAGATTCTTTCTTTAAAAAGGGTGTCATTATCTTTTTAGTATCAGGTCACCATATTTATTCTCTCAAAAGGGTATTTGCCAAATACATCAGTACAGATGCTTTTTAAAAACTTACATTTGGAGGCAACATAATGAATATTTATGAGGACATTTGACTGACATTGAGTTCAGTCTCTTTGTCCTTTCTGTTAACTGTTTTTACACTGTTTTTTTTCTTCTTGTTGTTGATTGACCTAAAAACGGAAAACTATAAACAATTTATTTTGACATTGGGACAATTTCATTTTGGTAATCTTCCACAGGTTTTTTTTTTTTTTTTTTTTTTTGTCTTGCTGAAACTTTGAGTAGAAGCAGGTACTTTCATTTGTCAAGCAGGAGTTTCACAAAGCCATTTGATAATTACACTCTGAAGGAAAAAGTACAATTCATATCATATATTGGAGAACAGATGCTTCAAAACTATCTTCTTAGCTTGTTATTTCCTGCTTATTGAAATAAGCATGAATGTGCTTGTACAGTACTTCATTATGAAAGTTCACTTTTGTATATATATTTTTATTTATTTTAATTTATTGTGTTAACATGGATTCAAGTGTCCCACTCAATATAATACCCTCAACCCCCAACCATTTGCTCCCCATTATGCCTTCTTTGCCCCCTCCCCCAACACCCTCCTCCCTTCCCTCTGAGATTTGCTGTCCTGTTATCTATATCTATGTGTTATGTACATATAATTCCACTAATTCCTTCACCTTCTCTGATTGCATCCCCTCATCCCCCTTTCCTCTGACTGTTGTCCCTCTGCTCTCTGTGACCCCACCTTTGCCTCTATTTCATTCCTCAGTTCACCTTGTATATTTTTAACTGTGATGAACATAAAAAATATTTTAATCACAAAACAATATTAACTTTAAATATCATTAATCTCAGGGGTGCTGAAGAGTGTGCTTTTCTCTGTAAGCATGATGTGTCCTATAAATATGGAGTTCTTATTAAATTCTTCTTCTCTCCTCTTATACTGGTCTGTGCATTTATACTATCCCAAGAACAATTGCTATTGAAACTGACAGGTTTGGAAGCAGATTCACAAAAGAATCTTTTGTTTTTGCCCTGACAATAAACATTTTCGTTCAATTAATTATTGTCCAGGGCATGCCACTTTGAAGAAGCTAATCAATTTTCAGCAGGTGTTAATGTCCACTGGAATATTTCAGTAAATAGGAATGGAAATTGAAGTCAGAGGTGTCTAGTTAAATCTCAAAAGAAGACAGTACAGAAAATTAAGACTTTTTTTCCTTATAGCCTTGAGAATCAAGTCCATAAATTGAAATGAAACAAATAAATCTTGACTATTAGCTAGAAAAATGAAGCATTTGACTTAAGGTATTAAAGTCCATATAAAGTACAGCAACATTTTCTGCTTAAAACTATTCACAGGTAACATCTTACAAGTGTGTGAATATAACTCCAGCATAGATGTTGTAAATATATATATAATTTACCTGAAAACATTAACATTTCATGATGATCATTCACTTTCCATTGAACTTTAAATCTGGTCCAGTTTTGCTTGGATCCATCTTAGCCTTGCATTACACCACACTCTCAAAGCACTGAATCAGAAGCCAAGACTCCTAGCGTTTGAAAGACAGTGATAGATCACCAAATACTTGTGCCACTTATGCTGGGAAGAATACATGGTGTGTCTTGTTTTCTAAGGAAACGCTTTGGAAAGGTAGAATTTTTTTGTTTGGTTAATGTTTGTAGATTCAAAGTAGTTTTGTTTCTTACCACTAAATTGGTCATTCCATGTTTAATTTTCTTTGTGCATTTTCAATAATTAGGCTAAACCTGCCTTAGGGACCTCCTTTAAGCCTACAGTCAGTTTATCCACCTGTCACTTGAGTGTTGATGGAGAGGCCATCATATCTCAGTGATTCTGTTCTCCCTGGCTTCCTCCACTTTAGGAAATGGCACAGATGGGAATTTTTAACTCATTAGAGTCAGTTAGTTTAATATTGACCCCATAAGTCTACTTTATTTTCACATTAGAGACACCATAAGGATTTCTACCCCAGAGAGTCTGTCTTTATATAGTTTTGCTATTATGAGTGCACCCAGGTGAGAAGTTTCTAAGCTAGTGAGGCAGAACTAGGAATGTAGACATGATACTATGAAATGAAATAGGAAAGCTTGGGGCACTTCACTAAGGACCTGGAAGATTTGATTTATAACCTGCCAATAATTATTTTAAAACACACACTCAGTTCACGCAGATCGATATTCTTGCAATCTGGTTAGTGTTTTCTAAAAAAGGAGGCTAGATTGATGGAGAGCCCATTACTTCCAAAGTCAATCACCTCAAGGCAATTAAAGCAATTTTGTATTTTCTACTTTAGAGCTCCCCTGAAACAATAACATCTGCACAACATTAATTACTGTTTCAATTCAGTAAAATGCAAAAAAAAAAAAAAGAATGGCAAGTTTGATGGCTGACAATGACTCTTTGCTCTACTGTTTTTCTGATTTCTTGACTGTGGTGTTTGCTTTTTTTTCTTTAATGTTAGTATTAAGGAAAATAACTACACATTATTAAGGCTGCTTGTGCTCCCAGGGAATGCAGAGAAAAGACCCTGAAGGAAGGTCACCATGAAGGAGCTAAAGTGATGGACATTTGCCTATACTGCATACAATGTTGTCTGTAAGTTCTGTCACTTTAGCTGAGTCTTCCAATTTCCTGCTCATATGTTCTAAGAACTAACTGTATGAAAAGTGGTCCCAGGTATGTAACCAGACTTCAGTAGAGATTAAGTACCTGACATTAGATATTAAGCAACTGGGTCATTGGAACTGTCCATCATGAACTGGGTGCTGCTATCTACCAGGTCTTAAGGTTGCGTGAGCTCAGCAGCAATCCATAACATATTGGAAATGGTATATTATGTATATGTCTAAGCAGGTCCAGAAAACACCTGAATGCAATAGGAGCTTAGACTTCCATGTCACATCTTTTATTCCACTAACATTTCTTCCTAAGCTCACACTTGTGGTCCCATGGAAAGTCTCCTGTAACCATCAGATAGAGAACTAAAACATCCATGCTTATTTTATGAATAAATTAGTCTTATAAACTGATGTAAGCAGAAAATAGATTGCTGACATATTAGATCCCTACCAGAGCAGCTCTGAGAGAGCATGGACAAGGTACATTCTCTCAATAGGCAGAACTTGGATCAATAAACTTGATATGTAGAGAGATACAGCCTGAGGTAAGAATCTATAAGTATTCCTAGATATGGATAATGACTTGAGTTGTTGGTCAGGGGATTAAAAGGAACAATAATGAAGGGGTGGAATAAGGAAACCAGGGAAGAGGTATGTAAGAGAATTGATGGGAATGGGTACACAGTGTGCTAATGTTTGTGTCTCGTGTCGATGCCTGCTAGAGGGCATCCTCCTCAGAGGAGGTACTAAACAACCAAGTAGCAGATGACTTGTCCAAAGGATAAACACATCACCTTCAGCTGTCCCAATGTTGTTTACGCATGCCTCTATAATTATGATCAGGTAAGGTTACTGTTACTTAGTGTGGTTGGGTAAGAATATAAAGGAACATAGGTAATTCGGTGGGAGGCACTTCTTGGTGCTTCCATTCCCAGTAAAAACCACAAATGGACAATTTTGTCATCTCAGGCTGTAGAACTAGTTTGCTATATTTCTTAAGCTCTGACCAGTGGTCCTATGCGCATTCCTGTCTTCCCTAAGGACATGGTAAGAAGGATGGTAAAAGATGAAAATATTAAATATAAATTATCATTTAGAGAGCAGTTGTAGTAGCAGAGATTAGAACTCATGACAATATAACTTTTTTGTAAATTATGCAAAACTCTTTTGTTATTAGAAATGATAACTGCCTACCATATTGATAAATCAGCAACAGGACAAAATTATGTTAACCTGGAAACCGATGGATCTGAGCAGTACAAGAGGTGTACTGTTGTGAATATTATTGGTACTTTTCAGCATTTTCATTCCCATTAAAGGTTTTTTCCTAAAGCACAAAATTTCCTATATCCAAGGCAGGTCATAATTATAGAGAGTTAATAGTCTCTGGTGTATCCTTCAACCAATGATAAAAAGGAGCAGGTGTATAAGTGCCCTGGGGTCCTGGCTCTGGAGAAGGCCTGCTCTTGGCCTATTCTATTCTGTACCCTAGATGTTTTCCATATAACTTTGCTCCAGTTGCTGCTAGTGGTAACCTGCTCAATAATGATTCCAGTGTTTTTTTTCCCCATCTTTTTCCCCATTACTCTATTAGTGCTTTTGGGGATAATCTCTCAAAATATGACTTGTTTTCAATCCTTGTCTCAAGGTGTGTTTCTAAGGGAACCCAACATTAGACAGTCACCATTTGTCTCTTCCTGACCCAGGTTTTGACTAGCATATCCAATACTCCCTATGTTATGTGTTGATAGGAACTGGTGTTGATCCAGCCACAATTGATGAATTCTATTTTATACTTTGAGTTTCTGTGTTGCCAAGCTCTTGTATCTTTGATCCAAGTTCCACACCCTCCTGCCTCACCAGGCTCATCTCAGGCTGTAGAACTGGGTTCCTGTCTTTCTTTAGCTCTGACCAGTTGCCCTGATAAACACTGCAGCCTTCTCAAAAACTGGAATCCTTCTGTCTCTGTTCCCGTTTGCCATAAGAAAGTATCATAGACTGAGTGGCTTATTAACAACAGAATTTTATTTATCACAGTTCTGTAGACTGAAAGTCCAAGATCTGGGTGCCACTGTGATAGAGTTCTGGTGAGAACCCTCTTTTGGATTACAGACTGCAGACTTTCTGTATCTTCACATGGAAGAAAGAGAACAAGCCAGGTCCCAGACCTCTTCTTATAAAGGCACTAAATCCACTTGCCAGGGCTCTACCCTCAAGACTTAATGACCTCTAAAGGCCCCACCTCCAAATACCATCACATTGGCAACTAGATTTCAACACATGAATTTAGGGGGAACACAATCACTAAGTTCTTAACACCTTTGAAGCACCCCTGGCTGAAGACTCAGATGCCCTGTGTTACTACTGCCAATTTTCTTCCTTTTGTCACAGTCCATTCTCATGCCTCTAACACCTCTGGGTGTATTTTCCAGATGGTATTCTTCTACTTGACTATGTGTGCAATTATCTGCTCAAATACCCAAACTTTGTATTCTATCCTCTCACTGAAAGTCCAGTGCTAACTTTCTCTGAAGTTGTTGTGAAGGTCATTGGGTTCCTAACAGAGGGACACTGTAGTTCTTCTACCCATATAATATGCCCTGGGCCAAATCTCCTATTTCAGTCTTATCCTAATATTTAGTGCTCGATCTATGTACTCTCACCTACCTGTCCGTGTTTCACAAAGAGAAACTATAACTCTCCCACTACTTTGAAGGCCAACATAAAAGTAACTGGAAAGATTTCTTCCTCATAAAGGCTTATAGTTTCTTTTCATGAAAGTAATCCACACTCTTTTGAATCATTTACCAAACCTTGTATTGCTTTTGTGAGATTTAAATGCCTTGATTTGTAGTTATTCTTGTATGAATCATATTTCTTTTGTGTCTTATAAAATTTTACATTTAGTCTGATGAACCATGTTGTGTTAATTTTTGTGTTTTCTGTGAGTTAATGGTTAATGTTCTTTTCACCCACAATGACTTCCAGTAGTTTTCACACACACAAAAAAAAAATTGCTAAAAAGATTTTTCACAGTGAATTTCCTTGTTGTCTTTGTAGAAAATTATTTAACCCTAATAACTCATAAGTTACTTCCAGACAGAAGCTCTATCTACATTATATCTGTACTCCTTCCAGAAACCAGTCCAATGTCTTCTATGTAGAATGTGTTCAAGAAAATACTGTATGTGCAGGAAACATTTATCAGAATGTGTGTATCTGTTATTTCCCTTGGCATTGTAATTAGGACAACTCATTTGGTCATTCTTTAATTCTGGATCAGTGCTGGACATTACTCTGTAATCTGTCTCTGAACATCTTGACCATACCCAGCACCACCATGTCTCATTCAGGAAGTCTCTACCTGACTGAAAGGCTCTTCAGGCCTTCACAGGAACAATCTGGCATAATGAGTGGCTATTGTTGCCCATTTTTTGAAAAGCTGCTGTGTCATAAAACTCCACTTTCATTAGACCTCTGATTCTCACGCCTCCTGCACTTCATAAGGTTTGTTATGTTTGAAAGTATGATCCTCTGCATGCACATACATTTTCACACTGAGGCAAATCCCTTTTCTCCTAAAGTACCATTTTTAGTGTTTTTCTAATCACAACAAAATGGCTGCAGCTAATCTCACTGCTTTCTGAATCCTCCTGGGACATGGCTTACTCTATCTATTTCTCTCTATATATTTGAATCACTTTTTTTTTTTCTAGAAAGTTGCTATAATTACACAGTGGAGCAAAATGATGGGGGAAAATACATAAAACTCATTTTATTTGCCATCTCTCAGATTGTGAACTGTGTAAAGAGAGATTACAAAAGTCATTTGATAAGTAGTATTGAATTAGACATATTGAATTATCAGGCAGATATTTATAAACCTGACATGGGAGGCAAACTAGTGTTAATTAACTGAATGATGGAACTCTGAACAATGTTTTATAGTTTCCAGGGTAGATGTTTTTAATTCTTTCATTGGGCATTTTTCTAAACAGTGTTAAAATAGAATTTTTAAATTCTATTTTATATTGTTGGCTGTTAATATATTATAATTAATTTCTGTTTCTTAATCCTGTATTCTGTCTCCTGCTAAATTTACTGTCAGTTTCTTTACATGTTTGATTTATTTCTAGAGTTTTCCAGTGTAAACAAACATAATTTACAAATAAATACAATATCTATCTTGTTTTCTAATCTTTATACTTTTTATTTTATTTTATTGTACTTCTGCGGAGCTCAGTACAATGCTACCTAAAAGTGAAGACGGTGGCCATTCCTAATGGGCTCCCAATTGTAGGAAGCAAATACTCACTATTTCAGCATTATATATGACAGGACTAAAGAATTATTTTGTAGATGCACCTTAGCAGATTAAGTTGCCCTCTAGTTCTAGTAGTGTCTTGAGAGGAGGAAAATTCACATTTACATGTGAATGTATGATTACATTTAGCCAGCACTTTGTATATATGAACATTATCATGTTTTCTCCTTTATCGTCATTAAAAGGCTGTGTTTATTTACTAACCCTCTAATATCCAAACAATCTTATGTCTCAAGTATAAACCTGACATGGTCATGATATTTTATTCTTTTTATGTATTTCTGGATTTATTTTACTTGTGTTTTGTGATTTTTAAGATATGTTCATGAAGAGGTATTAGTTTCTAGTTTTGTTTATTTAATTTAAATTGTAAAAATTTTTGCATAAAATTGCACTTTTTTTATTTTTTAAATGTCTTGGGGAACTGAATTGATTTTCTCTCATTTCTAATATTGGCAGTTTGTGTTTTCTCTGTGTCTTATTTGTTTTCATTCATCTGATGAGGTGGTGGCAAGTTCATGACTCTTCAAACAATCTGACTTTGGCTTTGTTCATTTTCTCCATTGTATGATTTTATTTATACTTAATCTTAGCCCTTTTATTGTTTGCTTTTTTCTAGAGGTACCTGAGGCTCTGTGTTTTTTCTTTTTTAAATCAATTTTCCTTTTTCTTATTTAGATTGTGCCCATTTCATTGATCTATCTTCAAGCTTATTGATTTTTTTCCTCTCATCTCCTTTGTTTTGTTAAGGACATTCAATGATCTTTTTCAGCTTTTGTAATCTTGAGTTCTAAAACTTCCTTTGGCTCTTTAAAATTTTCTTTTTATTTCTTTATACATACTACATATATAGATACAATATATGTGCCATATAAAATACATGTGCTATAGTGTATGTATGTTTATATAGCTATATATAGTTTTGCCTTACTGATCATAGTTACAGTAGCTGCTTTACAGTCTTTGTCTGTTTATTATAACATCTGATTGATCTAGAGTTGGTATTAATTAATTGGCTTTCTTATAAAATTGTTTTATAGTTTTTCATTATAGAAATATACTCATATATCAAATAGTTGCAGATTGCATTCTTAATGTGGAAAATTCTGGAATTCCCTCATTGCTCTGGGATTACTAATGTTTTGTTTTGGAAGGGAATTAGCTTAGATTCATACTACATTGTTTCACAGCTGTGATGCTACAGCTCAGTTCTCTGTTCAGCTCTTTGTGCCTTAGCTGCAAATCATTTTTAGTTTTCCTTACACATGTGTGGTGTAAGAGTCTTAAAGATTTGGGCTGAGTTTAAAACATACTTGGAACTTATTTTCCCTCTGGTTCTCTTTGTTCTGAAGTTTCCACATCACTCTCAGGTGGACAAAGTTTTCCTGATGACTTGCCCTGATTGCTCTAGCCAGAAAGACAGTGGGTTTGTATTGGAATTTTAGACACGTTGCTGCCACCATGGTGACTATGACCCTAAGGGCAAAGTTACAAAAACTGGGGTATTTAGGACATGACAATTGCTTACTTCAAATTTACCCCCCCCCTTTCAAAATATACCTGTTTTACAACCAGGGCCCAGATTCATTAGGTGATTGGTCGCTTTTCTGTAATTTGTGTAGAGGTAAGCTGCCATTTGTAGGAAAATCAGTAAGATGGGCATATACTCTCCCATGGGGTCAGTTTTCCAACTGTATTCCTTATTAGTCTTCCCTCAGCAGTAGCTATCATGTCCTGTGTGGCTTTGTGTGTCTGCCTGGAGCCTCCACCTCTTTGTCCACAGCTACCTGCCAACTACCTTGCTGCAGAGATTCAGAATGACTTGCATTCTCTAAAATGAAACACTAAGTGCAAAATATTGAGAGATATGACACAATACAAATTTTGAAAATTTTGTAGTTGAAATGGGGGAAGTGGAACTATCATAGATTGCTTAACAGTCTTAACCCCTCCTTTAACATGTCTTCCCTTCCAACTCCCTTCATGTTGACACTGCCGTTAGGCTTCTCTTTCTGACTTCTTCCACTTAATTCTTCCCCTGAGCACTCTTTCTAGCTTCTGAATGTTATTCTTGCCTCCCAACAGTTACTATTTATTTTACATTTTTAATGGAAAATGTCCTACTTGAACAAAAATAGAGAGAATGCCATAATGAACCCCATATATGCTTCTCTCAATGTCAACAGTTCTTATTCATGGCCAGTGTTGTTTAATTTATAACCCATCTACTTCTTGCTCACAAAGCTTATTTAGAGCTCATCGAAGACATCCTATTGTTTTATTCATTAAAATTTCAGTTTGTTTCTTTAAAGAACTCTAAAAACTATAATACTGTTGTCATACCACGAAAGACAAACAATAATTCCTTATTACCATCAAATTTCCATTACTTGGCATTAAAAGTTCCCCAAATGTCTCATAAATATTTCAAGTTCATTTTAAGATCTAAAATAAGGTCTAGATGTTACAGTTATTTAATTTGTTGTAATAATTTTTTTTATTTGAGAAAGTTTATATTTTCATTTTAATGCTTACCTTATGTTAAGACCTGTATTGAAACTATTGTTTTCCTTTTTAATTTTTTTTCCTGTAATAGATTTAATTGAACTACTGTATTGTGTGACCATCAACCAAAGTCCAATCATTTTCTCTTCTTTTGTATTTATAACTTATGGGTTCTATAATAAAATCAATCTTAATATTTACTAGTAGTATCATTTTCTTCTTTTCCCCCACCTCTTCTCCATCTTTCTTCCCCAAATTCTTTTAAGCACCTTTTTGGTACTTTCTGCCTTTCCCAACAATAGACAATACTCTGTCCTTAGGACCTTACTCATTGTTTAGTTCCAATGCCACTGAAATTTATAACCTCAGCATATTGCTCCTTCTTGGTCCTGTACTTTAATTTCCAAGCTAATACCCCATTAGTCTACGAAAAGGCAAAATTATGACATAAAAGTAGAGTTTGAAGACAGTATGTTAGGACACTACTTCTCAAACTGGAGGATGGCCACGTAATGGAGGCTATTTTAAATCATAGAATAAATATATTCCACATTTATGATGTGTTAAGGTTACTTTGTGATAAGTAATCTTTTAAATTACATATACATATTTTATAGATTTATTGTATATGTATAGCTATGTTATAGTCTATCACCTTCAATTCATACTAAATTTTAAGTTTAGTAATGAAATCAAATAGGAATTTGTGCTGATAGTAGTTACGTTCCTCTCTGACATTAGTTGTGCTTGTAGTGAGATTTATCTTACTTAATCTTATTAGATTTTATTTGTTCTAGCTTTATTGAGATATAATTAACATATAGCATTTTATAAATTTAAGGTGTGAAATGTCACAATTTAATACACCTATATTACAAAATGATTACCATGGTAAGGTAATCATCACAAATTTGTCACCTCACATAATTAAATTTTTTTGTGTGGTAAAAACATTTAAGATCTACTCTCTCACCACCTTTAAGTGCATAATACAGTGTTGTTAACTATAGTTACCATTCTGTACGTTAGATTCTCCAGAATTTATTCATCTTAGAACTGGAAGTTTGTACTCTTTTTTTTTTTTTTTTAGAAATTTAAATTTAACGTGGTGACATTGATCAATAAGAGTAGATGGGTTGTAGGTGAACATCTCTGTAGCATTTGAACTGTTAATTGTGTTGTGTGCCCATCACCCAAAGTCAAATCATTTTCTGTCACCATATATTTGTCCCTCTTTACTCCCTTCCCCCTCCCTCTTCCCCTGGTGACCACTTCACTTTTATCTATACCCATGAGTCTCAGTTTTATATCTCACTTATATGTGAAATCATATTGTTCTTAGCTTTGTTTGATTCACTTGTTTGCACTCTTTGAGTAATATATCCCCACTTCTCTCACTTTCCACTGTGCTACTTTTTGTTTCTTTGAATTTGGCTTTTTTTAAATTCCACGTATAAGTGAGATCATACAGCATTTTTCTTTCTCTGTCTGACATCTAATTTAAAAAAAGTTTGTCTTAAACTCTGAACATGAGAATTTCTTTCTCAGTTGATGGGCTAAAGAACTCTTGGCACACAGGTCTTTGTGGTGACCTTCAAATTCTACTACAGTCTGCTTCTTTTGCATGTTATTAAACTCAAAAGAACTGTTTTTCATCACATCTAACACAGCAGAAAAACATGCATTTATGTGACAATAAATTCAAACCTTTAAATTCTAACAATATTTAACTGAAGAATTCAAACAATCTGATGATATATCCCCTTATGACCATTTTATAACTTTATTTACACTTTAAAACTGGTCTTGTTCATTAAATTTAATAAGATTTTTGGCTAGATAGAAGGCATGTTATTCTTGGCTCTTTGACATTTAAGAACCTTAATTTAAATTCAGGAAGTTCTTTTATTTCCTTTGAAGCCTCATCATCTGTCAGTAGCCTTCTGCATTCTGTTTTCTAGGGACACATGACAACATATTTATTTCTATTTCTATGTGTTCTTCTAATTTCTCTGTCTTGAATTTCTGTACATTCTTAAGCATGTGGACAATTTTAAGTATGGATTAAAAGTCACTTCCTGTGTGGTATTCATTAGTTTCTCACAAAAAGAATGAATTCTGCCTCTTCTGTCTTTTATAAATCATTCATTCTGTTACAAAACACTTTCCAGGCTTTTTCTCACCTGTGAAATGGAAATAGTAATGCTACCTGTTTTATAGGGTAGTTGGGAAGATTAAATAAAATGATGTATATAGAATATTTATTCTAGCTCTTGACATCTGTATTGATATAATATGCATTTAGTATGTGCTAGTTCTTATTAGTAGTAGTAGTAGTAGTATTTTGGAATATAGTTAATAGTATGTTCCTTCAGTACCTCCCTGATTATAAATTCTTTGGGAGCAAAGACCATTTTTTATTCAACTGATCACAGTCATCTAGCATATAGTCTTATACATGTTTGGACAGTAAATATTCAGTAGACTTTTGCTAAATAAATTATTTAACAAACAATTCAATTACCAACTATTACTGTTCTATTCAACTCAGTTCATCATGATATTAAAATAATTTTCTTAGCAAACATTGATTTTAATATACATATTTTAATCATAAATACTATCCTGACATTTTTAAATTGCTGTACACTAGAAAACAATTAGATAAATTTTATTTTTTAATGCTTTAAAAGACTTAATAAGAAACAAAAAAAATACACAGGTAATTATAATTTCAATAAGGAAATGAACAGTGAGATCCAGTTCACTGAGTGGTTAGCAGAGAGCATTAGAGGTTTACACAACTGCTAAAATGACTAGGGGAGAAAACGTCTTTTTTAAAAAAGGAAGTTATGGGAAAAGCACCAACCATTATCCCCTCCTTCGTATCACCAACGTAATTGATTCTCAAGAGAAACTATTGCCAATGATTGTGTTGTCTCCCCTATGGAGAGTAATGGTTTCTCCTCCTCTACTTTCCAAATGTTATGTGTGTGCCTCTTGTTGACTAATTCCAAGGGCCAAAGAATTCTGGGAGAAGAAGCTTCGATTTTCTCTCCTGAAATGCAGAAGCTAATGCATTGCTAACTTGCACCAGATAATTCACATTCAACACATTTTTTAGAGTAAAAATTATGAACTGGAAAGCTAAAATATTTGATAATGCTGTTGATCCTTGGAACAATGCAAGTTGGAACTATGCTGGCACACTTATATGTGGAGTTGTTTCAATAAACATGGTCTGCCCTTGGTATCTGCAAGTTTTCACATCCACAAATCTAACAAACCTAGGTCCAGAACACTGTACTGTTTTTGATCCCAGGCTAGTTGAATCCATGAATGAGAGAGGCTGACTATAGAGTCAGAAATTACTTGTGCATTTTCAATGTGCTGAAGATAGGTGCTCATAAACCCCACACATTCAAGGACCAGGTATAATAAATTATCTTGTGAAAGATTATAATTCATTATCAAGTGAGCTCAATTTGTTTTTCCATGAACTATTCTCTTCTTTCTACTTTTGTTTTAGGGTTCTTTTTTTTTTTTTTTATGTGCCCCATCTTCTTCATCTAGTCCTCTATTTTTTTTACAGTGATTAAAAGCCTTTAAGCAAACTCTTGGCCAATACAGCAAGAATCCATAAATGAGTAGTGTCCTTAACATGTTCCCCAAGTCCAAGTTGGCCCCCTCACCATGCCAAATCCCTGAAAAATGCAACCCAACCACAGTTCAGTCTGTTAGGAGCTGTCACAGGGAGCAGGAGTCCAGGAAAGTTCCCCACAGGAAAAGTCCGTATGGCACTGGAATTGTTGTCACCATTCTATACTTTGCAGCTCATGTCCAAGTCCCAATGACCGCTGCTTCTAGCTGGTAATGATTCAGGTAGACTGGAAAAAGCCATTTGCAGCATGCGTGGATATGGAGCTTCTGTTCTCCTCTGCCTGGAGAGTTGAGACCAGGTTGCTTTTCCCTGGAGCTCTGTGACTGTGGCCTGGTAAAGAGAACCTTGGGATACACTAAGCTGGGTGGCAAAGGTAAATTCATAATACAAGTTGGCAAAAGGAGGAAAGAGAGCTCTAAATTAAGAGTAGGTCCCAGCCTGAAATATGAGTGGGGCATTGAGGTAGGAGGAATAAAGGAAACACTATATATTAAGCAAAGCAGCAGAAAATAGGACTATCAACACCCACAACAGAGATCTTTGAGGGAAGAATAAAGAACCTGACTATTCAGGCAAAACATAGTTAAGTGGCCCTTGTGCAAATGAGATCAGTTTACCTGCTTCTTGGAAGAAATACCCTAGGCTCGTCGACAGTGTCGTAGATGGGGTCGACGGCCCTGGGCACCTTCAGCCTTCAGTGGCAAACCCCAGCATTCTGGGCAAGGTTAGGTCATAGGTGGCTGGAGCAGGCCTGGAAGAGACTGAACCCTCCCTTAGAGGAGCGAGGGGGAAGCCCACCTTCCAGTGTCCCTGTTTCCTCACAGCAGAGGTGTGTAAGCCTGGCAGGCTTTAGCTCAATGACCTTCCTTTCCACTATTGAAGCAGGACCCAGATGGCATCCTATGAGACCCCTTTGGGGCATTGGAGCCTTCAAGGGTGTATCCTAAAAGCTGGTAGTTCCCCCTGATCTCTATTGGGCTTTTTCTGCCTCTAGGTATCTTAAAAGCCATTCTCAGAAGATCTCGCTGAGGGGTTTGAGGATCCCCATCCGCCTATATAAATCTTTTCCATATATCTGGAGCTATTTGGAAAAAAGAACAGTGTTATTAGCTAGATCTAATAAAGAAGGTAGATTTGGTGTCTCCTGTTCATCAGCTTTCAAAAGAAATGTAAATTTTTTTTTTTTTTTAAGTAAAAAGCATGATATGGTAGACCCGTCGGAATCATTGGCCTGGTGTGCAGGATTCCCGGGTTCGATTCCCGGCCAGAGCACACAGGAGAAGCGTCCATCTACCTCTCCACCCCTCCGCCTCTCCCCCCTTCCGGTCCCTCTCCTCCCGCCCACAGCCAAGGCTCCACCAGAGCAAATCCACCCTGGGCACTAAGGATGGCCCCACGGCCTCCGCCCCAGTTGCTAGAATGACTCCGGTTGTAACAGAGCAACATCCCAGATGGGCAGAGCATTCCCCCCGGTAGGCATGCCAGGTGGATCCCAGTCAGGCGCATGCAGGAGTCTGTCTGCTTGCCTCCCCATCCCCATCCTCAGAAATATACAAAAAATAAATAAATAAAAGAAAAAATACAAAAAACAAAAAACAAAAAAAAAAAAAAAGGGGGGGGCATTCCCTTGTGCTAAAGCACCAGGAAGCATGGAGTGAGCTTGAGTATGTCCTATGAAACATGGAGCTCTATGTTTACATATAAGTCTTTGAGGAAGGAGGAACTGCTGAAATAGTTTGTCAGCATTTGTCCCTAAGACAGCAGTCTTTATAGTGGGAACACCATACGTAAATATTTGCTGTCTGTCTATAGATTAAGGGGGGAATATGGCCAATGCTGAAAAGCCATGATCTTTGTGCCCCTCCCCTCCCCCAACCCCCTCCCTCTCCTCCCCCCACCCTGTAACCCCAACACTGTTGTTCATGTCTCTGAGTCTCATCTTTATGTCCCACCTATGTGTGGAAACATATAGTTCTTAGTTTTTTCTGATTTACTTCTTTCACTCAGTATAATGTTATCAAGGCCCATCCATGTTGTTGTAAAAGATCCTATGTCATCATTTCTTATGGCTGAGTAGTATTCCATAGTATATATATATACCAAAGCTTTTTAATCCACTCATCCTCTGATGGACACTTGGGCTGTTTCCAAATCTTTGCTATTGTGAACAATGCTGCCATAAACATGGGGGTGCATTTCTTCTTTTCAAACAGTGCTATGGTGTTCTTGGGGTATATTCCTAACAGTGGTATAGCTGGGACAAAAGGCAGTTCAATTTTTAATATCTTGAGGTATCTCCATACTGTTTTCCACAGTGGCTGCACCAGTCTGCATTCCCACCAGCAGTGCAGGAGGGTTCCCTTTTCTCCACATCCTCGCCAGCACTTATTCTGTGTTGTTTTATTGATGAGCGCCATTCTGACTGGTGTGAGGTGATATCTCATTGTGGTTTTAATTTGCATTTCTCTAATCATTAATGATGTTGAACATTTTTTCATATGCCTATTGGTCATCTGTGTGTCCTCTTTGGAGAAATGTCTATTCATTTCTTTTGCCCATTTTTGGATTGAATTGTTTGTCTTCCTGGTATTAAGTTTTACAAGTTCTTTATAAATTTTGGTTATTAACCCCTTATCAGACATTATGTCAAATATATTCTCCCATTGTGTAGTTTGTCTTTTTATTCTGTTCTTATTGTCTTTAGCTGTGCAGAAGCTTTTTAGTTTGATAAAGTCCCATTTGTTGATCCTGTCTTTTATTTCACTTGCCTGTGGAGACAAATCAGCAAATATATTGCTGCGAGAGATGTCAGAGAGCTTACTGCCTATGTTTTCTTCTAAAATGCTTATGGTTTCATGGCTTACATTCAAGTCTTTTATCCATTTTGAGTTTATTTTTGTGAGTGGTGTAAGTTGGTGGTCTAGTTTCATTTTTTTTCAGGCAGCTGTCCAGTTTTCCTAACACCATTTGTTCCGCATCCCAGTCCGACGCTCTATCCACTGCGCCACCGCCTGGTCAGCTAACACCATTTGTTGAAGAGGCTGTCTTTACTCCATTGTATTGTCTTACCTCCTTTGTCAAATATCAGTTGTCCATAGAGCTGTGGGTTTATTTCTGAGTTCTCTGTTCTGTTCCATTGATCTATGTGCCTGTTCTTATGCCAGTACCATGCTGTTTTGAGTACAATGGCCTTATAATATAACTTGATATCTGGAAGTGTGATACCTCCCGCTTTTTTCTTCCTTTTCAGGATTGCTGAGGTTATTCGTGTTCTTTTTTGGTTCCATATAAATTTTTGGAATATGTGTTCTATGTCTTTGAAGTAAGTCATTGGTATTTTCATTGGTATTGCATTGAATTTATAAATTGCTTTGGGTACTATAGACATTTTAATGATGTTTATTCTTCCTAACCATGAGCACGGTATATGCCTCCACTTATTCGTATCTTCCCTGATTTCTTTTATCAATGTTTTATAATTTTCTGAGTACAAGTCTTTAATCTCCTTGGTTAGATTTATTCCTAGGTACTTTATTTTTTTGGTTGCAATGGTAAAGGGGATTGATTCCCTGATTTCTCTTTCTGACAGTTCATTATTAGTGTATAAAAATGCCTCTGATTTCTGAGTATTGATTTTATATCCTGCCACCTTGCCAAATTCTTTTATCAGGTCTAGTAGTTTTTTGACTGAAACTTTAGGGTTTTCTATATACAATATCATGTCATCTGCAAATAATGATAGTTTTACTTCTTCTTTTCCAATTTGGATGCCTTTTATTTCTTTTTCTTGTCTGATTGCTGTGGCGAGGACTTCCAGAACTATGTTGAATAAGAGTGGTGAAAGGGGGCAACCCTGCCTTGTTCCTGATCTTAAGGGGATTGCTTTTAATTTTTGCCCATTGAGTATTATGTTGGCTGTGGGTTTGTCATAGATGGCCTTTATCATGTTGAGGTATGTTCCCTGTATTCCCACTTTGCTGAGAGTTTTGATCATGAATGGGTGCTGGACTTTATCAAATGCTTTTTCTGCATCTATTGAAATTATCATGTGGTTTTTCTCCTTTCTTTTGTTTATGTGATGAATCACATTGATTGATTTGCGAATATTGTACCAGCCTTGCCTCCCAAGAATAAATCCTACTTGATCATGGTGTATGATTTTTTCCATATATTGCTGGATCCGGTTTGCTAATATTGTGTTGAGGATTTTTGCATCTAAGTTCATCAGGGATATTGGCCTATAATTTTCTTTTTTTGTGTTGTCTTTGCCTGGTTTTGGAATCAGAATTATGCTCGCCTCATAAAAGGAGTTTGGAAGTCTTCCTTCCTCTTGAATTTTTTGAAATAGCTTGAGAAGGATAGGAGTTAGTTCTTCTTTGAATATTTGGTAGAATTCACTTGTGAAGCCATCAGGCCCAGGACTTTTCTTTTTTGGGAGTTTTTTGATAGCTGTTTCAATCTCATTTGTTGTAATTGGTCTGTTTAGGTTGTCTGATTCTTCCAGATTGATTTTTGGAAGATTATATGGTTCAAGGAATTTGTCCATTTCATCTAGGTTGTCTAGTTTTTTGGCATACAGTTCTTCATAGTATTTTCTTACAATATTTTGTATTTCTGTTGTGTCAGTTGTTATTTCTCCACTCTCGTTTCTAATTTTATTTATTTGAGTCCTCTCTCTTTTTTTATTGGTGAGTCTTGTTAAAGGTTCATCGATCTTGTTTACCTTTTCAAAGAACCAGCTCCTGGTTTCATTGATCCTCTGTATTGTTTCTTTAGCCTCTATGTCACTTATTTCTGCTCTGATCTTTATTATTTCCTTCCTTCTACTAGCTCTGGGCTTTACTTGCTGTTCTTTTTCTAGTTCTTTTAGATGCAGGGTTAAGTTGTTAATTTGAGCTTTTTCTAGCTTCTTGAGGTATGCCTGTAATGCTATAAACTTCCCTCTCAGGACTGCTTTTGCTGTGTCCCATAAATTTTGAGTTGATGTATGCTCATTATCGTTTGTTTCTAGGAATTTTTTAATTTCTTCTTTGATCTCAATGTTAACCCATTCATTGTTTAATAACTTGCTATTTAGTTTCCAAGTGTTTGAATGTTTTTCAATTTTTCTATTGTGGTTGATTTCTAGTTTGATGCCATTGTGATCAGAGAAAGTGTTCGATATGATTTCAATCTTCTTAAATTTGTTGAGCCAGCTTTTGTGCCCTAACATGTGGTCTATTCTAGAGAATGTCCCATGAGCGTTTGAAAAGAATGTATATTCTGCTCTTTTAGGGTGAAAGGTTCTGAAGATATCTATTAAATCGAGTTCATCTAATATGTCCTTTAAGTCTGCTGTTTCTTTGTTGTTTTAGGGTTCTTACTGCTGCCAGGGTCTGAAGGCATGCTCACAACTCAGAGAGTACTCAGCTGATATATTTGCCACATTAAAATGTTGTCCATTCCCAGCAAATTATATATATTATTTTTGAGTCAGAAAAAAAGCCTGACTATGCTTATAGTGTGTAGCATTTTGAGAGCAGAGGGTGACCAAACATTAATTTCTGTCAATTTTTTTTACTATTTTTGTAGTTCATTTCCTTCTCATTGTTGCCAGCACCATAACCCCAGTTCAAACAGGTGGGCATCAGCCTGGACTACTGTTGAAATATTTTAACTTGTGCACATGCATCCATTCAGTATATCCATATGGATATCCATATGGATTTTAGAGAAGTATATTTGCAATCAATATTATAAAAGAAAACATTAATTTTGAACACCAATTAAATTACCTATCTTTCCTCCCCTTTACCTCTCAAAATTATTCTTTCCATTAGTACAAAACACTACTTAATTCTATTTGTTATATATATATAATATATTTATTTATAGAAATTTGTTTTTTCTTTTGTTACATTATAATATCCACACACAGCCTTGATTTTGTGTGTTAGCTTTCCAAGTTTAAAATATTTACTTCCAGCTCTTTATTGAAATACTTTTCCAATCTCTTAATGGTAATACACCTTTTCAGAAGAAGCACTTTCTGTATATTTGAGAAAAAGTCACCACTATTCTTTGAAGTGTTTACCCTTAAGGCTCTCCACAATCAACATATGTTAAGTAGACACCTTATTTCCTCAGGTCACATTTGGGTGTTAACTCCAACCAAGATCTGGCCCACATGGAACCAATCTGCTCAATTATCTCACTTTGAATTTCAGGGAAACAAGTAGTTTGATACCAAACAGATAAAACTTTTTGTCCCTTTATAGATGCAACCCACTATTTTTGAGAATCCATATATACCAAGACAATATTATTAAATAATGCTTGAAAGTATAATTAATAATTATACCTATGAGAGTAAAAAGAGTTTCTAGAAGGACTTATGTATTGCAAAGTGCACTGATGGTTTTTGAGGGCCCCTTAATACAAAATTGATCTCTTTATCTTTCCTGGAAACCACTTGTTCTTTGGGTTCCATGACAACTCATCTTCTTGCATGCCTCCTAACTCTTTGGCATTCATTCTCAGCCTTCTTTCTTGAATTGTTTGCTTTTACCAAATCTTCAAATGCTGGAGTCCCTCAGCCTCTGTCATTAGAGCCCTTTCTAACTTCACATTTGCCTTAGTTTCAGTTGCTCCCAAGACTTCAAGTATTATTTGACAACACCTAGATGCATAGTTCCTCTCTAGATTTTTCTCTCTCTGATCCAGACTATGAAAAGTTTTCCCGAAGCTCCAACAACTTAGCAAATGCCACCACCAGGAAGATACAGAGGTCCTTTGTCTTCCCATGTCTACACCTAACATCTGATTTTTTACTTCTCAAACCTGCTTATTCTTCCTGGTTTGTGCCTCAGTGAAAGGTCCATTTAGTCACCCAATTGTGCAAACTGCCAACTTGGGAATTACTTCCTTGGCTGATGAAGATTCACAGCCAATGGCTTCTCTTCCTATTAAATGTTAGCAGTCTCATTTTCTCCTAATCCAAGTCTATACACCATGATTATCTCTTGTCCTAGGCTCAAATCGTAATGTTATTTCATCTTTTCTTTGATCAGCAACTAAGCAGTTTTCAAAATAATGTAAAATAAATCTGACCATGTCATTTTCATTGATAACATTTCATTACCCTGAAGTATGTATGGTCAACTGTTCTGATATGGCCAAGATTGAGGGGGTTCTCAGCATGTGAGCCATTCAGTTATAAAATCAGGACAGTCTTTGGGAAATTGTCCCCATTTGCTTGGAAAAGAGAGGTTTCCTGGGATGCAGTATTCTCTATACTGAAAGCGGGGAAAATCTAAGCAAACTGGAGCAAGTCAGTTACCCTAGTTCAAAGACAAATTGGTTCAAGTCCCTGAATACCTTGCTTCCTCTCCCTTCATTCTCAGAGCTCCAGTAATGTTGGTATTCTTTCTGCTCTACAAACATGTCTTTCTTCTTTCTACTTCAGGGCCTTTATATGTGTTCTTTCTGTTGCTCCCCCTCCCTTAACTTGATTATTTCTTCCTAAACACCAGGTATTATATAAATATCATTTCCTCAGAGAAATTTCCTTGATCTCCCAGACCAGGGCAGGTATACCTGTGATGGTCTTTCTTATTAGTTTACACTTATTTTCAGCACTTCTCAGAACCATAATTGTGTCTATAGCTTTTGCTAGGATGTAAAATCCATGCAGCCAGGGACCATGTGTGATTCTTCAACATTTTTTCTAACACTGGGCACACTGTCTACCATGGGATAAGTGTGCAGTGAGTATTTGTTGTACAAATGAACTTGTGTCTCCATCTATCATGGATACAAAATGTTGTTCATATGAACTGATGTACCTTAGTCAGACTTTACTTTTATCTTGTGTGCATTTTGAAGCAAAATTGTGCATTTCAAGAGGCCTGATTAGTAGATTCAAGACAGTCACATATTAACAAATGGACATTTAACTAAAGATACCATGGAGACATGAGGAAGAAGAGTCATATTGCAGACCACATAGCAGGAACTCAGTAAATTATTCCAAGAGATGGCTTTGTTCTACTTCCTGTGTGTCCCTCTCTTGATGCCATTTCCACACATCTCCCACCTTTTACTGTAGCCTTTATAATGTCCTTTTGTATTCCAGGACAGTTCAATTCTCTCCCATAGTGAGTATGTATCCCACAACAGAGCAGAAACCGAACAGGACTAGCAAATCTGTCTTCTGTTCCTCAACCACACCTTCAAAAGATCTCATTTCATTTCCTTCCCACATCGCTCCTTTTGGGGAACCTAACCTTTTTCATCAATAGTACGTCAGCCCGCAAGGAGACTTAAGTCAATAGTTATATAACTAGAAAAAACACAAGGTGTCTTCTATGAAGAAAACATAGAGAATTTGCATTATTGTTTTCATCAGAATTGAAAAAAATATGAGAGAAATTGTGATAGAGTTTTTGTCAATAAGGTGGTGAGGCATGATGTGTGTATGTGATTTTTTTGAACCATGTCAACCCAATAAATTAAAAAATAAATTTTAAAAAAAGATTAAAAAAATAAATTAAAAAAAAAGATACTATTAGCAATTTATCTGCTCTGAATGCTTTTCCTCCCAGAGCACAAAGTGCTTTGCCATGTGCTGTTCAACTGAACCTCCTACCCTTGTGCAATGGGGCAGATTCCATGGGATGAATATAGGCTGTTTGTCATCTGCTCTATTTGCAGTTGTGTTTCAGAAGCCTCAGCTGGAGAGAACTGGCTGTATATCAGAGGGCCCAGCTGAGCTAATGGGGCAAAGAGAGGTAGAAGAGCCCCTGCAGATGGGAAGCATTGAAAAAATATGGACAAAGCATAACTCAATTACAGCTTCTTTCAGGAAAACCCCGTGCACAGGGAAACACACTGTCAGCGTTCGACTGACATCACACCACCACCACAAATGCTCATCCCATGGTTATCTTTGCTATTTTCTGTGACTGTCTAAATTAACCACTCTTGGAAGAACCCTAGAGCCTGACAATGTCAGAGTGCAAGGAAATTGGAAAATAATCTTGTCCCTTCCTTTCACTCTTCAAATGATGAAACTCAGGGGTAGAGGGATTTTTGTAACTTGCTGACGGTCCCTTTTTTTTTTTTCAGATAATGAAAATGAATAGTTCCCCTAGTCTCTAGTGAATTCAGATCTAATCTCAAATGTTACTCAATTAGAAATTCCTCTAACATATATAGGTTTATAATCTGGAAAAACAACACATCAATGGTTATAAAATGCAGTCTCTTTCAATGGCCCTTATATTCCTAGGTATTTCTCTAGGCAATTGTTGATATCCTTACATATGATTATAATTCAGCTTGTTAAAGTCAAGTTTGAAATATGTTGACATCCCTTTGAATGTGTTAGAGAGCATATTGATCCCGTAAGAGCTTACATCACAGACCTTTGCTTGATCTTTTAACACAGCTGCTCTGTGCTGGGGCAGTGATTTTAAGAGCATATTAGGACCAGAGCAATAAATCAAATTAATTTATCATAAAAGTGTACATTTTTATAAACCAACAAACACCTTTTCTTTAAAGATCTCAAGGGCTTTTAACAGCTTTGATTCTTACTGTTACTTGATTTAACATTTTGGGGGCACAAGGAAGGTCCATGATCTATGTGGACTAGTGAATTAGAGACCTACAACTTAATGTGCTTTAGAGTTTATATATGTAGATTCTTTCACTCAATCTTTATAACCCCGAGGTGAAACAAAATAGATGTCATTGCCATGTATAAATGAAAACGTGAATGCAGAGCGATTAGGTGTTTATGCCGAAGTTTAAGACTTGTACACATTGATACTGATCTTTCTGAATTACCATTATGACATGACACCAGTCAAAAGGGAAGTGGAAGGGGTCTTTCTTGGTATTAATTGAGTGGGAGATTAGTCAGTAAATTATTTAGATATTGTCAGAAACTGAATAAAACAGTTTATACTTATTCGTTTTCTCGGAGACAAGAGAGTCTGCAAATAGTGGTACCACTAGTGACCATGTGCCAGTGTGCCTCTGGGTTATTCTTTTTTTTTTTCCAATTATTTTTTTCCTTTTCATTGAGTTTATTAAGGTGACTCTGTTTTCAGGTTTTAGGTGCACAATTCCACAACCCATTACCTGTATACCGTATTGTGTATTTATCACCCCAAGCAAAGTCTCCTTCCATCACCATCTCCCATCCCCTCTTTTCCCAGCAATCACCACACTATTTTCTGCGGCCATGAGTTTTTCTCTTTTTTTTTTCTTTTATGCTCAATCACTTCATCCCCAACACAGCTCCCAAACACCCCCCCTTCAACAGCTGTCAGTTTGATCTCTATGTATGAGTCTGTTTCTGCGTCACTTGTCAGTTCATTTTGTTCACTAGATCCCACATATGAGTGAAATCATATGGTACTTGTCTTTCTCTGACTGGCTTATTTCACTTAGCATAATGCTCTCCAGGCTCATCCATGCTGTTGCAATGGGTAACATTTTCTTCTTTTTATGGCTGACTAGTCTTCTGTTGTATAAATTTACCACAGCTCTTTTATCCACTCATCTGCCGATATATACTTGAGTTGCTTCCAAATCTTGGCTATTGTCAATAACACTGCAGTGAATACAGAGGTGCATATATTCTTTTGAATTAGTGTTCCTGGATTCTTCAGATAAATTTCCAGAAGTGGAATCATCGAATCATAAGACCAATTGATTTTTAATTTTTGAGGTAATTCTATACTGCTTTCCACAGTGGCTGTACCAGTCTTCATTTCTACCAACAGTGCAGTAGGGTTCCCTTTTCTCCACATCCTCACCACCACTTGTTGTTTGTTGGTTTATTGATGATAGCCATTCTGACAGATGTAAGGTATCTCATTGTGGTTAATTTTCATTTCTCTTATGATAATTGATGTTGAGCATCTATTCATATGTCTATTGGCCATCTGTATGTCCTCTTCAGAGAAGTGTCTATTCAGGTCATTTGCCTATTTTTTATTTGGTTGGGTTTTTTTTATTTTTGTTTTTTAGTTTTATGAGTTCTTTATACATTTTAGATATTAACCCCTTATTAAATATATTGGTGGATATGTTTTCCCATTCTGTTGGTTGCCTTCTCATTTTGTTGATGTTTTTCCTTGCTGTGCAAAAACTTCTTCTGGCTATTCTAACCTTGAAGTGTTTCTCCTAGCTCAGCTTAGAAGCCTTGGAGTCAGGGTTCTAGTTTCTTCAGTATAATGTCAGGAAACTAAGACTGATTTTCCAAACAAACAATTGGACTCCACACCTTTAAAAATATCTTTATCTTAAAACTCTTATGACCTCTAATAACTTTTTCCTTTGGTTCATGGCCTCAGACATCAGGGGGTCACCTGCTGATCTCCAGAAATAAGAAAAGGTCTTTAGCTTTGAAGGACTGTGCCATTGCAAATTCCTACAATTAGTGCTCTAGAGTATAATTTAATAATTGAAATTGAACATCAGCTTGAAGTAAACTATGCAACTTACTAGCTGTATAAATAGAGGCAAGTTATTTATCCTCTCTAACCTTCCATTTTTTTTATAATTCAAATGCTAGATAAGGTTGTTGAGATAATTAAATAAGAAGTGTGAAAAGCGGTGTGAACATATAGAGAAATTACAAATGTGAACCATGCAATTGCCTTTATTGCTATTCCCGGTTCATGTTCAGCAGAAAAAGGAACACATGTCTAAAGTCCCTGAAAACTTTCTGTGTATTAAACATAAAGATGATGGAAAGTATAAAATGCATGCTCCTTAACAGAGATGGACAGAAATCAGTTCCTTCTCCCTCAGCCCCCCCCCGTAAATGTGGCCACAAACAGTGGACTCAATCACAGGTAGAGTAAATGTCAGCTCGGTTGTACATTCTTTGGCTGTGGCCTGTCAACTGCTGATAACTTGGACAAAGCAGGTCATAATGGAAGGAGCAATGAGTCTTGGGACATTCATTTTCTGTATGTGCAACTTAATTTTTATGCATTTCTAATGCATAAAAAGATGAGGATAAGACTGAATTATACATATTAAGGAGAGGGAGAAAGAGAGAGACTGGGACCGGCACAGTCTGTGCCCCCAGGTCAGATCTAAACACTTTCCACCTTCTTCAGTGTGGAGACCAACCTCTTCAAATTGCACAAACCTGACTTCCTTGCTCAGTGCAAACAAAAGTGAATGAGCAGACAACAGATATATTAAGCACTTACCAGGGAAAACTCAGGAAGGTGGGACCAGTAGGACCAGTGTGGGTCCCTCAGTCCCCATTGATTCTGCAACAATACACAGAGGTCTGATGGGAATGGATGTTGTTACTCATCCTTGGGCTGCAGCATTTTAAGCTACAGATTAGGGAAGAACAGATCTCTTCGGCTGTGATTAGGGGCTACTGCATTGCAGTACAATGTGGAAAACACCTGAGCTCTAGCTTTTTTCCTTTCATCTGAGTGTGCAAGAAGACTGTCAGCATTGGGGGCCTAAGCCTTGAAGTCACCTAGAATTTATGATCTTATGATCTTAGGAACTAGGGCTGTACCCAGTTACCATGGAGCTTTCAAGGAGATCAGCATTTTTTCCTTAAGATGAGCTGGCCAGGATCAATTTGGGTCAAGTTAACCCTTACTTACCTCTTGCTTGTTAATGAGAGGCATCAGCAAGAGCCTGGAAAGCGAGCAGACAGAAAGGACAGGGCATTTGTTTCCCCTCCTGACCTAGCCAAGCCATGGCCCACATTTTTCTACACAGCCCTATCTTATAGCGATAGCTTGTTCCCATAACAGCTCCTTTCATTCACTCTTTGCGGTAAGTTTCACCATCCTTCTTCTTAGACTTAACTGAGCCCACACTTATGAGTAGTTCTGCCATTAACATTTTTTTCAGTTACTCATTTGTGTGAACCTTCTGTTCCCTGCTGCAGCCTTATCTGGTATAACACAGAAAAATGTCTAATTTATTTAAGATATGAATGTTGCTCATTTTAGTCATTTGGATGATATCTGTTTCTCTAAAACATAACAGTTTCTCAACATTTAAAAATGTGTCTCTATAAAAAAAAGAGAATCTGAAAAAGAATTTGAACTGATGTTAGAAAGATAAATTATTAAAATGTTCTTCTTTGTTTCCTTCTGTTTTAATATATTAAGAGTGATTATAAAACTAAGTGTTATTGAACTTCCATAGCTTGCTGTGTAATCAAGGCTAATGTGGAAATAGGAAAGTTTCTTTATTAGAGCAAAATCTCTCAAATGATTTAATTCCAAAAATGACTCACTTAAATGTGTCATAATTCTTTGTTTTGTCCAATGCTCTAAGCAAGCACAGATAAAAATACCTAAGGAGGAAGCTTAGTAAAATCTCTGGTACCAGGGTTTTCTATGGAAAATTGATTTATTTTTCACAAGTTTATAAATTCAATTTATCTCCATGACTTCCTTTATTGATACAAATGCTATGGCTTCAGGGAAGGCTTAAGCAGGCATGTCGCGTAAACATTTCCCATTTTTCTTTCTAAATTAGATGAACTAAGATTGCATTACAGACTACTCTGCTCCAAAAACCCATAAATATATCTAATTCCCAGTGTCTGGAGAAATGTAAAACTATGCAGGCAGCTGCCCTCCTGACCCCGGTGTGCAATTCTCTCACATCCTCTAGTAAAGCCACAGTTTTCCTTGCAGCATTGTTAGCTGAGATCTGAAGGTACTGCCCTACGAGTCTATTTATTTTATATGGATTAAGACATGGTTGATTTTCTAACACCCATTCGTACTTTAGGAGTTTTGGAGTGTGACTTTAAATAATAAAGCTTCAACTTAGTTCAAAAAGCTTATGGTGGCCCTGGCCGGTTGGCTCAGCGGTAGAGTGTTGGCCTGGCGTGTGGGCGACCTGGGTTCGATTCTCGGCCAGGGCACATAGGAGAAGCGCCCATTTGCTTCTCCACCCCCTCCCCTCCTTCCTCTCTGTCTCTCTCTTCCCCTCCTGCAGCCAAGGATCCATTGGAGCAAAGATGGCCTGGGCGCTGGGGATGGCTCCTTGGCCTCTGCCCCAGGCGCTAGAGTGGCTCTGGTCGCGGCAGAGCGACGCCCGGAGGCGCAGAGCATTGCCCCTGGTGGGCGTGCCGGGTGGATCCCAGTCGGGCGTATGCGGGAGTCTGTCTGACTGTCTCCCTATTTTCAGTTTCAGAAAAATACAAAATAAATAAATAAATAAATAAATAAATAAATAAATAAATAAATCTTATGGTAACTGGGTTTCAAAATTGATTTTGGAGAAGTCATTCGTTCACCATTCACTCCATTCATTTTCAGACGCATTCTAAGAGTGTACTAGCTCTCCTTAATGTGACTGCAAAGGAAATTAAAGAAGACAAAGGACAAGTGTACAATTTGCTCTTAAACATTTGAGAACGTGCCCAATATTTTACTGTGTGTTGTGCTGGTGATACAAAAATGATACAAACACACAAAAAAACAGAACTGTCTCTACTTGGAGACATTGCATATCCAGTGGGAGAGTAAAAAGTAAGATAAAGAATAAAATGCTAATAATCAAAATTTTGGCTTTATTCCAGTAAACATACAAAATAATTTATAGTGAACTTGTTATTTAAAATACTGTTATGATTCTTCTGTCAAATGAACTAACTTTTATAACTCCTGATCTTGCTAATAAGCACCCTGGGCAGTGGATTGACTTTACTCAGGATTTTTATGGCGTGACATCTTCAGATTGTCATATGACTATACCCAGCATAACAAAAGCTTCTCCACAGTAGAATTGTTAACAGGATCTTGATTAGTACATCAGGTACTCATGGTTGTTCATTGGTGGTACTAGTCTAAGAGCATTTTTAAGATGAAACAGGAAAGCATAAAACTTGACAACACAGACTCTAGAATCAAACATCCTGAGTGTGAAAACTGTTGCAATTACATAATGATCATGTGGTATTTGGCAAGTTACTTAACTTTCCCTGGATTTGGTTTCTTTGGATGGGAATATAAATAATAACAGGACCTATGTCATGGAATATAAAACACTTAACATGGTCATAGAAAATGGTCATTGAATATTAGCTGTTATTGTTATTGCCAATACTCTCTGTGACTGCAGGATCCTAAAGGCTGACCTATGGCTAACCAGGCATCCAGTAAATTTACAAAGTAGCTGAAAACCAGATAGTGCTGCTAAATTTTTTCTTTATATTTTTATAATTTTATACACACACACACACACACTGAGATAGCTTTACAAAGTATTAGGAACACTTAGCCTTATTTAAAATAAAAATATATTTATATTTACATAACCAAAAAGAAATATAGCATTGTGAAAATATACTTTTTTCTCAAATAACTCGGTCAATAGATAGTTTAAAAAAATGAGAGAGACAGTAGTCTAGAGTGGGAATCTGTAAAGACATTTTTACACAACCTGACATAAAGTGGCTCAGAGGATAAGAGAGCTCCAGTCATGTTCTGGACACTGAGAAAATGATGAATAAAAATTTAGAAAAAGCAACATCTCACCCAGAAGTTACTCCTGAAAAATATTGTTTTCAGTAATTTCTTGTTTAATTAAAAATGGGCAATTTGAACTAGATATTTTCAGTAAAACAAAGCGCCAATGTTTCCTATTCATTTATTCCAAAAAACATACTAAGTGCATAAGGTGTGTCAAGCTCTGCACTACACATACTAAATGCAAAATTAATAAGCTGTGTCCTCAATGATCTTGCAATGTGAAAATGAGAGTATTATTATATTATATAAATATGTAGGTGAAAGTAGTGGTTTCCAAAGTGAAGAGTTTTAGAGAATTGTGTAACATAGTAATTTATATCTAGGAAATAAAACTAATGGTGATAAGTGCTGTAACATATTAAAAATGAGTTTTTTACACTGGCATTCTAATTAGGTTTATATGTACAACAGTCACATGCTATATATTATATCTCAAGGAAAAAGTGGAAGTTCTATCATTGAGAGAGTTATACCATTACATATCCTATGTACTGCTGTCCAAAAAAGTTTGCTGTCACCAGCCTAACATCAACAGGAGTTTGCAACTTGAGGTGAAGAGAGGGGAACAACTTAATTCACTGAACAGTTTGCAAAGTGGGGAAGAACAACCTCCTGGGGAAACCCAAAGTGCACACTAAAGAGGGGAGGCTGATTTTTACAGAGAAAGTTCCTTCCTTAGGTCTCAATTGGTCCACTTTTTATTCAAATGAAGAATCCAAATTTGTACAGTCTGCGTCTTTCAAATAGCAGTGTCTTGATCAGTTGACTTCTCACATTCTGATTGGTCATTATAGGAGCCACTGTGGTTGGTCAGTACAGATGCAAATAAGAATACAGCTGTGCAGTGTCCCAATAGGCCCTCAGGCCATGGGGAACTTCATTATAAGTAAAAACCACAACAAACTAGTTAGGTCTGGTAAGGGGCAGATTATTTCTAAATAATCAGAAGGACTGCTAGATATGTGCTTTTATATCTAATGATGCTTTGATGAAGGAACCACACCTCAAGTGTATATTACGTCTTGAGATTTTGGTTAATGATGGTAGTATAGGTGTACACTTCACAAACATAAATTTGAGTGTGTACTCTAAAATTCTTATTAATGATAACAGTGTGTCAATGGTGTGGCGACCACTGGATTTACATGTTAAAATTACAAGGAAGCAGCAAAAGAGGATAGGTTTTATTTTCAATATTCTTTTAAAATTTAATTTAAAGCTATGTTACTGTCTCGGTACACCTGACATAGTTGCACATTCGTTACTTCTTTTTTAGTAGTAAGCATGGAAGGATTATTCTGTACCACCTCATCCAAGTGTTACTTCTTAGAGATGAGGCATTAATTACTCTTAATCACGATGTTTTGCTCATTGCACTATTGACAGTGCTATTGTCAGAAGACAGAAAAGGATTGCCCTTGCAAAATAAAAGTTGTTTGACAATGTGGATAGAACTTGAGAACATTATATTAAGTGAAATAAGTAAATCAAAAAGAGCTAAGAACTATATGATTTCACACTTAGGTGGGTTATAAAAATGAGACTCATGGACATAGATAAAAGTGAAGTGATTACTTCAGGGAGAGGAGTAGGGCGATGGGGAGTAAAGATGACCAAATATATGGTGATGGTATATGATTTGACTTGGGTGATGGGCACTCAGCACAATCAACATTTCAAATGCCACAGAGATGTTCACCTGAAACTTATGTACTCTTACTGATCAATGTCAGCCCATTAAACTTAACTTTCTAAATAAAGTTATAAAAAAAAAAATAAGCCCACACAAGCCAGCTTTTATTTTGGTTTCTGGTTTAAGCTACACCTCACAAGACCGCTCTCTGTTCTAATGGAAACAAGAATTTATTTTTTTTTTCCATTTCTAAGTCATACATCATTATATGTATACTTTTATATAGTCAGAACAAGCTGTGCTTTATTATTATAAAACTAAATGAAAAGAGTGGCAAGATGGTGATGAAGGAGGCAGACGTACCAACTTCTACTTCCCAGAACCAAAATGGATTGCAATTTAATTTTAAGAACCCTCATCTGGAAAAACCAACTTTGGACTAAACTAAGAGGATTCTTTAACCAAGGAACACTGAAGAAGCCACACTGAGACTGGTAGGAAAAGCAGAAATGCAGAAAGGGCTGGCCAGCTCCCCAGAAAAAATGGCAGGCTGGAAAGACTCCCGTGGCAGGAAGAGAGTTTAGCGGAGAGGGGAGGGCCCTGGGCCCCAGGAACAAAGCCCCAGCCTGCAGCCCCAGAGCCTAGAAAAAGTGTATGGACAGTATATAGCTGCAAAACAAGTCAGGATACTGTTTGTGAAAAAGAGACAGATTTCTCAGACCCAGGATTTTTCTTAAAGGGACCACGCAGAAAACCTCTTTCACAACCACTCACCCAAGGCTCCAGAGGATGGGGTGAGAGGAGAGGACTGAAGTAGCAGGAAGAGAGTGTAATCTAGGAGGCACAGGCAGAAACACTTTGAGGGACAGCCACCACCCTAACCCCTGGGCTGAGTCACTCCCCAAATCTGAAGTGAATATTTCCCCTGGAACCAGCAATACCAGCAAAAGGAAGCAGGACACCAGCCAAACAAGCTCTTCTGCGGCACTCAGAACAGAGTTGCTTAAAAGGAGGGAGCCTTAAGGAATACATTATTGAGTGTTGAGGTCTGAGCAGCAGCACTGCTACCCACACTGCTGAGGGCTCGCTGGAGGGCAGGCGGTGGTGAGATGTGAAAGTGCGGTCCAGTCAATGAGGGTGGAAGCTGGGCGACCAATACTGAGGCCCAGTGTGAGCTCAGTCTCACCCAGCAGGGGGGTGAAGGGATGCATGAAAGTGGTCTGGCTGGCTGTAGGCCCACCTGCAATCCTGCCCTCAGGAAAAAGGTGAAAGCCTGGGAACTGCAGAGACCCATGGCTGAGCACTGGCATGCAATCCCACCCAGCCAGCAGAGCCGGGGCTTGCGGTCTGATTCATGAGCATAGCTCCACCTGTAGGGTCGAGGCAAAAGCCTAAAAACAAGCGGAGACCCATGGCTGAGTGCAGGTGTGCAGCCCTGCCCAGCCCACAGAGCCAGGGCTAGCTACCCTAAGTGTGAGCACAGCTATGTGCACAGGGGCTGGGCAAAAGCCCAGGAATAGGCAGAGACCCGCGGCTGAGCATAGATGCTCACCCCTGCCCATGGTGCCCAGGCTTGCAGGCTCCGGCAAAGCACCCCACCCACGAGAGTGGGGCAAAGGCCGAGGCTTGTAGACAGGGCATGTGAACACAGCCCTTCCAGTGGAGGAGAGGTGGAAACAACAGTGACAGCCACAGCCGGCTGGCGCTGGTAACACCCATACACAAACACCCAAGGCAGCAGCAGAGGGGGTGGCAGGCCTGCAGACAGACCACACCTAGGGAACACAGAGGCCACACCCATTGGACTCCAGTGGCCACAAACTTCTTATACACAGACAGAATGGGAAGGCAAAGAAATGCAACCCAAATGAATCAAGAGAAATCCCCAGAAAAGCACTTGAATGAGTCAGATATAACCAAATTATCAGATGGAGAGTTTAAAATAGTGATTGTTAGGATGCTCAAAGATCTTAGAACAAAAATAGATGGTTATAACAAACAACTAAATAAAGAGATAGCAAGTATAAAAAAAGACATTGCAATAATAAAAAAGAATCAGTCAGAAATGACAAATACACTATCAGAAATGAAGACCATGGCCCTGGCCAGTTGGCTCAGTGGTAGAGCGTCGGCCTGGCATGCGGGGGACCCAGGTTCAATTCTCGGCCAGGGTACATAGGAGAAGCGCCCATTTGCTTCTCCACACCCCCCCCTTTCTCTCTGTCTCTCTCTTCCCCTCCTGCAGCCAAGGCTCCATTGGAGCAAAGATGGCCCGGGCACTGGGGATGGCTCCTTGGCCTCTGCCCCAGGTGCTGGAGTGGCCCTGGTCGTGGCAGAGCGACACCCTGGAGGGGCAGATCATCGCCCCCTGGTGGGCAGAGCGTCGCCCCTGGTGGGTGTGCTGGGTGGATCCCAGTCGAGCGCATGCGGGAGTCTGTCTGACTGTCTCTCCCCATTTCCAGCTTCAGAAAAATACAAAAAAAAAAATGAAGACCACAATGGAAGGAATTAAAAGCAGGATGGATGAAGCTGAGGATCGAATCAGCGAGTTAAAGGACAAGATAAATGAGGGCATGGAAGCAGAGCATAAAAAAGAAAAAAGACTCAAAAAGTCTGAGGAAACTCTAAGAGAGCTCTGTGACAACATGAAGAGAATTAACATTCGCATCATAGGGGTTCCTGAAGAAGAAGAGAAAGAACAAGTGATAGAGACTTTGTTCAATCAAATCCTAGCTGAAAACTTCCCTAAATTGATAAAGGAAAAAGTCACACAAGCTCAAGAAGCATAGAGAATTCCAATAAAGAGAAACCCAAGGAAATCTACACCAAGACACATTATAATTAAAATACCAAAGCTAAGTGATAAAGAGCAAATATTAAAAGCTGCTAGAGAAAAAAAAAGCTATCACCTACAAAGGATCCCCCATAAAGATGACATCCAACTTCTAAACAGAAACACTTGAGGCCAGAAGGGAATAGCAAGACATATTCAAAGTAATGCCAAATAAGAGCCTACAACCAAGACTTCTTTTAGCAAGGCTATAATTTAAAATTGAAGGAGAAATAAAAAGTTTCCCAGACAAAAAGAACTCAAGGAATTCATTACAACCAAACCAATGCTGCAAGAAATATTAAGGGGCCTGCTGTAAACAGATCAAAGGGGGAAAAGAATATAACAAAAGAGGGATACAGCTTTAAATAATAAAATGGCACCTGACCAGGCACTGGCGCAGTGGGTAGAACATCGGACTGGGATGCGGAGGACACAGGTTCGAGACCCAGAGGTCACCAGCTTGAGCATGGGCTCATCTGGTTTGAGCAAAACGTCACCAGCTTGGACCCAAGGTTGCTGGCTTGAGCAAGGGGTTACTTGGTCTGCTGAAGGCCCATGGTCAAGGCACATATGAGAAAGCAATCAATGAACAACTAAGGTGTCGCAACAAAAAACTAATGATTGATGCTTCTCATCTCTATACATTCCTATCTGCCTGTCCCTATCTATCCCTCTCTCTGACTCTCGCTGTCTCTGTAAAAAAAAAAAAAAAGATAAAAAAAGAATAAAATGGCAATGAAAAACTACATATCAATAATAACCTTAAATGTAAATGGATTAAATAATCCAATCAAAAGATATAGGGTAGCTGCATGGTTAAGAAAACAGGACCCATACATATGCTGTCTACAAGAGACACACCTCAAAACAAAAGATGCACATAGACTGAAGGTAAAAGGATGAAAAAAAATATTTTATGCAAATAAAAACAAAAAAAAGAGCTGGGGTAACAATACTTATATCAGACAAAATGGACTTTAAAACAAAGTAAGAGATAAAGAAGATCATTACATGATGACAAAGGGAGCAATCCAACAGGAAGATATAACCGTTATAAATATCTATGCACCTAATATAGGAGCACCTAAATATATCAAACAAACATTGATGGATATAAAGGGCGAGATCAACAGCAATACTATAATAGTAGGAGATTTCAATACCCCACTAACATTACTAGATAGATCCTCAAGAAATAAAATTTAAAAAGAAACAGCAGACTTAAAGGACACACTAGATCAACTGGATTTAATAGATATCTTCAGAACTTTTTACCCTAAAGCAGTAGAATATATATTCTTTTCAAGTGCTCATAGTACATTCTCTAGCATAGACCACATGTTAGGGCACAAAAGCTGTCTCAACACATATAAGAAGACTGAAATCATATCAAGCATTTACTCTGATCACAATGGTATGAAACTAGAAATCAAAAACAACAAAAAAACTGAAAAATACTCAAACACTTGGAAACTGAATAGCATATTATTAAATAATGAATGGGTTAACAATGAGATCAAAGAAGAAATAAAAAAATTCCTAGAAATGAATGATAATGAGCATAAAATAAATCAAAATTTATGGGACACTGCAAAAGCTGTACTGAGAGGGAAGTTCATAGCATTACAGGCATTCCTTAAAAAGCTAGAAAAAGCTCAAATAAACAACTTAACCCTGCATCTAAAAGAACTAGAAAAAAAACAGCAAGTAAAGCCCAAAGGTAGTAGAAGGAAGGAAATAATAAAGATCAGAGCAGAAATAAATGACATAGAGGCTAAAGAAACAATACAAAGAATCAATGAAACCAGGAGCTGGTTCTTTGAAAAGGTAAACAAGATTGATGAACCTTTAGCCAGACTCACCAAGAAAAAAAGAGAGAGGACTCAAATAAATAAAATTACAAATGAGAGTGAAGAAATAACAACTGACACAACAGAAATACAAAGAATTATAAGAAAATACTATGAAGAACTGTATGCCAAAAAATTAGACAACCTAGATGAAATGGACAAATTCCTTGAAACGTATAATCTTTTAAAAATCTATCTGGAAGAATCAGAACACCTAAACAGACCGGTTACAACAAATGAGATAGAAACAGTTATCAAAATACTCCCAACAAACAAAATCCCAGGGACTGATGGCTTCACAGTGAATAATACCAAATATTCAAAGAAGAACTAACTGCTATCCTTCCCAAGTTATTTCAAAAAATTCAAGAAGAAGGAGGACTTCCAAGATCCTTTTTTGAGGTGAGCATAATTCTGATTCTAAAACCAGGCAAAGACAACACAGAAAAAGAAAATTATAGGTCAATATCCCTAATAAATCTAGATGCTAAAATCCTCAACACAATATTAGCAAACTGGATCTAGCAATATATGAAAAAAAATCATACACCATGATCAAGTGGGATTTATTCTGGGGAGGCAAAGCTGGTACAATATTTGCAAATCAATCAAAGTGATTCATCACATAAAGAAAAGGAGAAAAACTACATGATAATTTCAATAGACGCATAAAAAGCATTTGTTAAAATCCAGCACCCATTCATGATCAAAACTCTCAGCAAAGTGAGAATACAGGTAACATACCTCAACATGATAAAGGCCATCTATGACAAACACACAGCCAACATCATAATCAATGGGCAAAATTAAAAGCAACTCCCTTAAGATCAGGAACAAGACAGGGGTACTCCCTTTCACCATTCTTATTCAACATAGTCCTGAAGTCCTAGAAACAGCAATCAGACAAGAAGAGAAATAAAAGGTATCTAAATTGGAAAAAAAGAAGTAAAACTATCATTATTTGCAGATGATATGATATTGTATATAAAAAACCCTAAAGTCTCAGTCAAAAAACTACTGGACCTGATAAATGAATTTGGCAAGGTGGCAGGATATAAAATCAATACTCAGAAATCAGTAGCATTTTTATACACCAACAATGAACTGTCAGAAAGAGAAATTAAGAAAGCAATCCCCTTCATTATTGCAGCCAAAAAAATAAAGTACCTAGGAGTAAATTTAACCAAGGAAATTAAAGACTTGTACTTAGAAAATTATAAAATATTAATAAAAAATCAAGGAAGATAGAAACAAGGGGAAGCATATACCGTGCTCATGGTTAGGAAGAATAAACATCATTAAAATGTCTATATTACCCAAAGCAATTTATAAATTCAATGCAATTCCTATTAAAATACCAATGACTTACTTCAAAGATATAGAACATACATTCCAACACTTTATAGGGAACCAAAAAAAACACGAATAGCCTCAGCAATCTTGAAAAGAAAGCATAAAGTGGGAGGCATCACACTTCCGGATATCAAGTTATACTATTAGGCCATTGTACTCAAAACAGCCTGTTACTGGCATAAGTACAGGCATATAGATCAATGGAATCAATGGAACAGAACAGAGAACCCAAAAATAAACCCAGACTTTTATGGACAATTGATATTTGACAAAGAAGGTAAGAGCATACAATGGAGTAAAGACAGCCTCTTCAACAAATGATATTGGAAAAATTGGACAGCTACCTGCAAAAAAATGAAACTAGACCACTAACTTACAACATTCACAAAAATAAACTCAAAATGGATAAAAGACTTAAATGTAAGCCGTAAAACCATAAGCATCTTAGAAGAAAACATAGGCAGTAAGCTCTCTGACATCTCTCGCAGCAATATATTTGCTGATTTATCTCCATGGGCAAGTGAAATAAAAGATAGGATAAACAAATAGGACTATATCAAACTAAGAAGCTTTTACACAGCTAAAGACAATAAGAACAGAATAAAATGACAAACTACACAATGGGAGAACAGATTTGACAATACCTCTGATAAGGGGTTAATAACCAAAATTTATAAAGAACTTGTAAAACTCAACACCAGGAAGACAAACAATCCAATCAAAAAATGAGCAAAAGAAATGAATAGATACTTCTCCAAAGAGGACATACAGATAGCCAATAGGCATATGAAAAAATGCTCAGCATCACTAATCATTAGAGAAATGCAAATTAAAACCACAATGAGATATTACCTCACACCAGTCAGAATGGTGCTCATCAACAAAACAACACAGAATAAGTGCTGGTGAGGATGTGGAGAAAAGGGAACCCTCCTGCACTGCTGGTGGAAATGCAGACTAGTGCAGCCACTGTGGAAAACAGTATGGAGATTCCTCAAAAAATTAAAAATCAAATTGCCTTTTGACCCAGCTATCCCACTTTTAGGAATATACCCCAAGAACACCATAGTACTGTTTCGAAAGAAGAAATGCACCCCCATGTTTATGGCAGCATTGTTCACAATAGCAAAGATCTGGAAATAGCCCAAGTGTCCGTCAGTTGACAAGTGGATTAAAAAGTGGTGGTACATATATACAATGGAATACTGTGGGGCCATGAAAAAGAAGGAAATCTTACCTTTTGAGACAACATGGATGGACATGAAAACTATTATGTTAAGTAAAATAAGCCAGTCAGAAAAAGAAAAATATCCTATGACCTCACTCATTTGAGGAATCCAATGAACAATGTGAAGTGAGGAACGGAATTGAGACAGAGGAGAGATCAAAGGGACCAGAGAGAAAGAAGACAGAGGGAAAGGGGATGATAAGATGGAGTAAACCTGAAGGGAAGGGGGAGGGTGCTATGGGGAGGGGAGCAAGGGAGATTTTGAGGGGAATACGGGGGAGGGGAGATGCATTCTGGGCGACACTAGAATCTATGTAAACACAATAAATTAAAATCAATAAAAAAATAAAGTAAAATAAAATAAAGTACATGGAAGAAAACAAAAGTAAAACTAGGTGCAAACATAATGTAAAATAGATGCCAGTTTAGTGTTAAAGAATTTAACAATATTATCTTTTTTGTGGAGATCTAAATATAAAACAATTACAAGTGAGATTTTTACTAAAACTCTCTGATCTGGTGTAATATGAAACAAACTGCAAATGAATATATATTGATAGTAATTTCCATTGACATTATGCAGCCAAGTCCAAAAATTATCTGTTCACTGAATTCACAAGGCATATTGTTGTAAAGAAAGGCCACACCCATACATGTGGAATACTGAGGAACCTCAGACTTCCTACACTTTAAGGGGCATCCCATCTCTAAGCCATATTATATTGTTCCTGAAAGAGGCCTCCAGCCTAACCTATAAAGCTGCAGGCATACACCCTGAGGTGTCCTCTAATGGACTCAGGCAGCCTGCCTTAGAAAGGTACAGGGAAACAACCAGAACTTCATTTGTTAAAGTCATAATTTTACCTTCTTCTGGGCTCTGACAGTCCCCATATATAAACTATCCTCTTAATCTAATTTTTCTCAAAAAATATTAGGTTGCCAAAAAAAAAAAAAAGAGAGAGAGAGAGATATCAAATCAATCAAAAAAATTTCCAAAGATGTTTTGCTGAGAATTCTGTTGGAAAACAGACAAGTCCTGGAAACAACAGCCTTGTCATTTGGGATTGTCAAAGCATGGAGAGGGCAATTGGGCAGGTCTGGGCAGGCGAGGGTCCTCCCCACTTTCAGAACTAAGATGGTGTAGTTTTAGGCCAACCTTGCTGAAGGAAAAAAGACTGTGCCAAATTCCTGGATGAACATTTTATGTAGCTCTGAAATTGCTTTTCCCCATTATAATCACATACTCTCAATTTTGAGGCCAACTTAATTGGTATGGCAAATATGACTGCTTATGTCTGTGACCACCATGCATTTTCATCAGGGGTTGTAGCATCTGGAGCCAGCTTCTGTGTGAGGCAATTGAATCTACAGCACCCTTGTGTCCCCCTCCCAGCCCTGTTTCCTGAACTTTTTGCTGTGAGGACCACCCGTGCAAATGCTCTCTTTGGAATGCTACCCACCTGTTTCTCACAGCCATCAGGTTCACAGATCTCATTAGGCAGTACATTTCCTGGGCCTCTGCTCAAGCCAAAAGGATTCTTCTTTTTTGATGCCATTTTGTAAACCTTGCTGAAGGCCATGCAAGTTGTCATGAGGATTTAAGACATCTGGGTTTAAGAAGTTTGGCTGAGTATCAGAAAGTCTGCTGGTGTTTCTAGGTATCAAGAGCCTCAGAGCCCAGCCAGATAGCTCAGTCATTTATAGCATCCCAAAGCACAGAGGTTGCTCATTTGATTCCAGGTCAGAGCACATACAGGAACCGATGGATGGTCCTCTCTCTCTCTCTCTCAAATCAATAAAATAATCACTAATAAAAGGAATCTCAGACTAGCTATAGATTTAGCTGTACCATAGATCTGCTCAGAGCACCCTTACAAATGATTGGTAAAGATGTACTGGGTATTTCCTGATGTGGTACTTCAGAAAAGGCTATTTTGGTGGCAATGCTATCGGAAATTCTGTCCAGCACAAATCCAGTTTCCCTTCCTGATAATGCTTACGCTTGGCATTTCGTCCAAAGGAGGGACCCAGGTGATCCGTTAGTTCTTCCACCCTCTGAAGGCTCCTATAGCATCCCAGGGACCACTAAGCAGCTGCTTTCTAAAATATCTGCCACTTTCTGTGTCCTGAGGGGAAGGAAGACACTCAGAAAGAGGTAGTCACCCTCTCCTGACTGGCCCACACCCCCCAGGTGGACTTCCTGGGAAGTCCCTTCTGAACAATTTCAGGGCAGTCAAAGATGAAAAAGTGGCTGAGAGTTGGACTCAGTCCCACTAGGATTTAATACCAGCCTCCTGCAGATTGCTTGTAAGTGAAGGTTTGTAGGCAGAGCGAGTGACCTCTTGCTCAAGCCAGCAACCTTGGGTCCAAGCTGGTGAGCTTTTGCTCAAACCAGATGAGCCCGCGCTCAAGCTTGCAACCTCAGGGTCTCAAATCTGGATCCTTGGCATCCCAGTCCCACGCTCTATCCACTGCACCACCACCTGGTCAGTCTTCTGATATTTTTTTAACTTAACTTAGTTGTGATCACCATATAGACTCTGTATTGTTTTAATCCTTTGAAATTTATTGGCATATGTTTTAATGGACATTAATATTTTTAAAAGATTCCAGATGATTCTTATTTATGGTAAGGTTTAAAACCACTAGGCTAGATGCTCCTTGGACTCCTTCCAAATCTAATAATATATGATTCTCTGCTTCCTTTTCTTTAAAATATTTTATTTTGTTTGTTTTTTATACAGGTATTTCAGACTGAGAAGTGGTTTAAAAACCCAAATTACTCATGGACAGGCTCTCGTGCAGCAGGAAAAGCCCTGTGATCCCTTTTAGTCCAAAGCCTCTTGATGTAGAACATCAGGTATCCCTTAGACAAGTTTTGGGGCTATTTGTTCCTAGTTTACATGACAGGCTCCAGTTATTTTGATTCATATCTCTTTCTGTGCTGACTCATTTATAAGGTATGTTCCAAGAAGAGATAGAGATCGGCTTTACTAATAGAGTTTCTACATTGTTAAAATGCAACCTGTATTATTAATTTTTTTTTTAAAAAGAGCACCTAATAAGTTTGATTCATTTAGCAGCCTCACAGAGTGACAGATCATCTGCAGAATATATTAACTGGGTGATTCAAATAGTCTAGAAATAAATATTCACGTTATTAAAGACCTTGGGTCAAAATGGCTTCTATAGCCAAGTCATAAAATAACGAGTTGGGGGGAGATGTTATGTATGTAGATCAAATCAACCTCAGATAGTTGTAATGTATGTTTCTTTCTTCACTTGCATTATTTTGAAGTTAACTGTGCTAAAGTATCTATTTCAGCAAAAAAACCTTTGACACTCCCAATGTGGCCTTAGTTTCATGGTGATGATGTCTTACCTGCAGGTACACGCTGCAGAAGATGAAAACAGTAATAGACAGTAGAGATATTGGTTGAAAAAAGAAAACAGTTTTGGGTTTTGTTTTGTGTTTCCTTTTATAGTTCCAGGCACAATTTAACATTTTCTTACATTTTCTTTCTTTTAATTTGGATATAAACCTTGCAAAAATAGATATTAACATATACATCTTTACACTTTCACAGATAAGGACATCAAGTTCTGTATGTTTCTACATTGTTCTTAAAATAAAATATATGACTGTTGGGAACTTTCGATATCTTAGTGGACATGGGAGACCTCTCATCTGAAAATTCTCCCTAACCCCCATTTAGACATAATGCCATCAAAAATTTTCAAATGCTAGCTCAGGGACTGCTTCCAGGCAGAGAAACTGCTTCTAGAGAAAATAATAGTGCTCAGTGAACTCACAGAGATTGAGACATGACTATGTTGCATACAGAAAAAAATAGATAATGTGTATATGTAAGTGATGAGAGGAACATTAATTTAATAATTATATTATTAGAAAGAAAAATACAATTTTTAAAAATTCAATTTCTAATAATGTTATTTTATCTGGAGAATTTCAATAGTTTCTTCTAGAAATGTTTGTAGATTCAGGAATGACAAAAATGACAGGGAATTTTCTTTTTAGGTGAGAAGAGGGGAGATAGTGAGGCAGACTCCCACATGCACCCTGGTGGAGATCCACCCTGCAACCCCATCTGGGGAAGATGCTTGGGTACCAAGCTATTTTTAGCACCTGAGGCTGATGCGCTCCAACAGAGCTATCCTCAAATGCCTAAGGCCACGCTCAAACCAATCGAACCACTGACTGCAGGATAAGAAAGAGGGAGAGAGGGAGAGAGGAGAAGCAGATAGTTGCCTCTCCTGTGTGCCCTGACTGGGAATCAAACCCAGGATATCCATATGCCAATCTGACATTCTATTCACTGAGCCACTGGCCAGGGGTAGGAATGGTATTTCAAATAAAGTATGATGCCTATATATAGTCTCAAAATAAAACAAAACAAAAACAAAAATGGCTAAATGGATTGTATTTTTTTAAAACATTTTCAGGTTAACAGAGTTTCAGTAACTCTAAACAAAGGAATTAGTAATGTGGAAATTTCAGATTGCCAAGCAATCTTTTTGAAAGATAGATCAGCCCATCTCCTTTCTGAGTGGGACATCAGATAATATTGAAAGGAGTAGGTCATACCTAATGATGTCTATAAATATGGCTTTCTGTGGTTATTTTATGGTGTCTGATGTAGTTAATGCATGCTTTTAAGCATTACCTTGCTCTCAGGCAGTGGTGTTCACATTTAGTGTACATACAATTTCCTATAGAAATTAAAACTCAATTTTCTGGCCCTACCACCAGATTTCCTGGTTCAGTTTCTGGAGAGGAGCATATCTAGTAAGTTCCCAATTGACGCTAACCCTGCTGATCAGGGATCACACTTTGAGAACCGCTGCCTAGGAAACAAATTTAGCATGTAAGAAGATAGACTTCAGATTGGAAAGACAGTGACTTAAATCTGGCATGGACACTTCTGGGGCTTCCTCTCTTATGTATTTTATTATTGTCATTATTATTGAAGTAAGTAATTGTTATCCCACTGAAGTAGATGGCTTACCCTTTACTGAACTACAGGAGTGGATGATTAATTGTTAACTCAGTCCAAAACATTCAGCGCTATTAACAAAAACCATCCCCACTCTTCACTAACCTGCATCTATGACAATCTATTCTATATAGAAGCAGTCACAAGTAATATATGACCAATATTAATTAAAGACATGGTTGTAATTTAGACCGGGCAGCAGTGCATCCAGCCAGAAGTAACGATCTCTACTTATTTTAATCAGAAGTGTCGGTGCAGGTAGGAAAGAGCTACAAATGGCTCTCTGAATTTGCTCCAGCCCCTTTGCCTCCCCATGTTACCATCTGCTTCCCCGTGTCACCAGTCTGTATCAGTCTGCTCTGGCTAGACTATAACAAAATACCATAAAGTGGACATCTTAAACAACAGAAGTTTATTTCACATAGTTTTGGAGGCTGGATGTCCAAGATCAAGGTGCCAGCACGGTTAAGTTTCATTCTGAGTCCTTTTTTCTTGGCTTGCAGGCTACCACCATCTTATCTGGCAGAAGGAGAGAGTGAGCAAACTCTCTGGTAAAGGCAAGAAACATCATGACGATTTCACCATGCCTACCTAATCATTGCCCTAAAGCCCCACTTCCATATATTATCACATTAGAGGCTAGGGCTTTAGCATAAGGACTCTGGGATGGACACTAACATTCAAGCCATAGCACCATCTGCATTATCAACAGTGCCAAAAAATCATGCATTTGGATTGGGTGGGGCAAAGGGTGAGCCTGAAGTAGTGTAAAGTCTGAGTTATAAAACCTTTAAGGAATGCAATATAACATGCAGTAACCAGTGCTGCATCAATGCAATAAGCACGTCAGTTGGACTGAAGCACATCAATGTGCATACCATGGCTTTGAAATCATCTGTTAAATAGGTGAAATATTTTCCACTTAATTACATTATTGATTTGTTTAGTGTCTCTGCTCATTTCTGGATACAATTATCACCTACTTCCAAATCATGGACTCAGACTAAGTATATATTTTATTATTTTATTTTCTATATTTCCAATTTCTGAGTTTATGCTGTCTTCCAGGACTTTTAACTTGCCCTCATGCTATAGACTATAAATGCCAAGTAACAAAATAAAAGAGATAGTGAATAACAAAATACTTTGTTGTCTCTCAAGTTAAAGATATAAGAGCATTTTAGTAATTGGTCAGGGTAGAATTTAAAATTTGGCTCTGTCTCATAAGCTCTACTTGGCTTTGGCCAGTTATGAGGCCTTACATGCTTTGTGGCATGTTCTTATAGGATGAAGATTTACTACACTTTTCTGGCATTTTTCCAAAATGTTACTTAACCTAGACTTTACAATATTGATAAATGCAACTTCAAAAATTCTTAAATATTAGTGCCTAAGCACTAAATAAGCTGTTGTCCATTGTGAAAATTATACTCTAAGTTGGTTGCTTGGGGAAGATTTCTAATAGTTTATGTGCATGTAATTAATATACGTAAAGTTCCCCACCTATTTTTCTAGAAAACCCTATAGCTTTATTTGAAAAAATAAGCAGATATTTATAACTTTAATTATTTGATGTAAGTTGTCATGTTTCACATCAGTGAAATGTGGTTTACAAATGTCAGGACAGTTGAGGGAATTTATTATCTATTGAAAACTTGTTATCTGCCCATTATTGGGATAGGCTGGTTTACAGGTGCTATTTCATGTCATTCTTTCATTAACTCTGTGTTACAAGAACTCTTTCTCTAATTTGTATGGATCAAAAATTGAGATTCAGAGAAATTAGTAAATTAGGCCCAATTATAGCCCAGAGAAGTAGTAGACAAAGATCTCAAACCTAACTGTTTACGAATCCAAAGCTGAAGAGCTTTCTATTGCACAGTGGTTCTCAAAACTGGCCACACACTAGAAATACCTTAGTAGCTTTTTAAAACAAGTGACCAATTCCTAGGCTCTGGTACTGAGAAAACTGAAGAGCCACGTGCAAAAGAATAAAAATTGATCACAATCTTACACCATATAAAAAAGTAAATAAAAATGAATTAAAGATGTAAATGTAAGACCTAAAACCATAAAATTTCTAGAAGAAAACATAAGCAGCTATCTTCTAACATAGGTTTGGCAATGATCTTTTTTCTTTTTTGAATCTCACATTAAAAGCAAAAATAAACAAGTAAACTTTATTAAAATGTAAAGCTTTTGCTCAGTATAAGAAACAGTAAACAAAGTAAAAATAAAATACTTGCAAATTATATATCTGATAGGGAGCTTATATCTAAAATATATAACAAACTCATGCAATTCATCAGTAAGAAAGAAAAAAATCTGATTAAAAAAATGAGCAGAGGATCTAGACAGGTATTTTCCCAAGAAGACATACAGGTGGCCAAAAGGTACATGATAAAATGCTCTACATCATTAATCATTAAGGAAATGCAAATCAAGACAACAATAAAATATCACCACATCTGAGTATAGCTATTCTCAAAAAGACAAGAAATAACAAGTATTGGTGAGAATGTGGAGAAAAGGGAACCCTCACACATTGTTGGTGGGAATGTAAATTGATGCAGTCACTATGAAAAAAAAGTATGGAGATTCCTCAAAAAATTAAAAATAAAACTGCTATATATATCAGTGACGTCACAGAAATGGCGGCGTGATCAGCGCTTCCGACAGCTCTCCCCTAAATCACAACAAATTTATCAACTAGAAACAGAAAAATTTATCCTCGGAGCATTCCGGAGTTCCACACAAACTGATAGAGAAAGGACTGTTATCACTTGAATCTGAGAGACGAGGGTGTGGAGGAATCTACCACAGGGACGTTCTTTCAAACCACAAGGAAGTGCGCCTGTGGTGAGTCAGCCCATATACTTGGGAACGGCGAGCCGCCGCGAGTGGCCGACGCGAGCAGCCGCCGCGGGCCCCCGCGAGCCGCCGCTGCGAGTGGCCGCCGCGAACCGCCACCGCGAGCGGCCTCCGCGAGCCGCCGCGAGCACTGCTGACCTTCCCAGCGGACCGCACACTGCGAGTGGGGGTCGCCGGCCACCGGTGCCCGGAGCGCCCCATTCGCGCGCGTGCCTTGGGCATTCCACGCGCCCAGGGCGCCCTGCTGGCCCGCACACCCAGGGGGCTCCATTATCCTGCGCCTGGTGCGGTCCAGCCGCCAGCGGCGGGGCGAGTGGGAGAGGTTTGGGAGATTCTCTCCGTGGGCGGGGCACCTCACCCAGCCATTCAAGCTAACAATCAAGCGTTGGGGGAGGGGCGCGCGCAGGCAACCTAAAATACCTTCGGAAGCACAGCTACGACCCAATCACTGAAATTAGCTTAACCCATAAAATCTGCGCACCCTCGGTTCTAATTGATAAGATCTCTCTCAGTTCAGCGATCCAAGACAAGAGGCATGATATTTTTTAGTGCCTCTCGCTAAAGGGGCGGGGGCAACTTCTGATTGATAGAGCCTCCATATTCAGGGATAAACGCTAACAAGAAGGACTTGGCAGATAATAAGGTCTATACTACACTAGTCGTAAGCAGAGACTAGTGCCTCTTCTTCCCTGCAAAAACAGGCTACGAAGTGTGGAAAGCCTGGGTTGAGAGGTCCAACTAAATGATAGGCGCTGAACAGTCACCTTGACAACAATTGACTCCCACCCCCGCCTGATTACACTGGAGGCCCTGACTCTCAGAGCCTTTCCCAAAACCTTGCACTGAGTGGGGATAGAGTGGGGATTTCCCAGCTCTTTGAGCCTCTTACTCCCCAGGCAGAAGCAGTTGCAGCCTTATAGCTGGATCACCAGGCTGCTAATTCAGAAAGGGGGGACTAGGAGAGAGAATCCAGGAAAGCAAACTCTCTCATCGTTGGACCCTGCAAACGCCAACAAGCCTTTACTTCCAGCAAGACTAAAGCCAATTATATGACATTGCCATAGAATCCCATCAACTGCAAATCCCTACCTAAGAGTGACACAGGGGCAGAGCCTGGGGTACAGAGTCACCGACCAGGAAGAGGGAGAGAAAAGAAAAAGGAAGAAGTTAACCTCTCAAAATCAAGAAAAACCCACAGACTTTACAACTTGATCCACTAATTTTTTGTTGTTGTTGTTGTTGTTTGTTTCTTCTATCTTTTTGCCTTTATTTCCTCCACCTTGGTCCTTCTATTCTCTGCCCATCTTATGCTTCCCCTTTCTTGAACTACACTACCCATGAGTGTTGCATTTTATTTTTCTTCTTCATCCTCACCCTCCTTTAAGGTTATACTCCAAAACACTTAACTCTCACTCTCTCCTCTTTTGTTTTTTTTTTTTTGTCTTGCTTTATTTTGTTTTTTTCTCTTCCTATTTTATTTCTTCCTTTGTTTTTCTCTTTTTCTTATTTTTTCCTTTCTATTCGCTTTTTCGTTTCTCATTTTACTTTCCTCCCATATAATCCTCAATCACGAACAAATTAGTTAATTTGGGACTCAAGGCTTTTTTTTGGCTTTATTTCTCTTTTTTGCTTTTGTTTTTATTTTTTTTTCTTGTTTGTTTATTTTTGTGGCATTTTGGGTCCTCCCAACCCAAGGTCTCCATTGTATTTAGTCTTCGCTCCACTTAATACAACACATTTTTACTTATTATTTTTATTTTTTCTTCTTTATTATTCTTTTTTGGTCCTTTTTTCTGGTTCCCTCTTATCCCTCTCATTATATCTCTTAGTTGACCATCACTTACAAGCAAATCATCTTATGCTTGTCTAAGATTCTCTTCATTTTTTTTTTTTGCATTTAGTAGGTCCCTACTCCCTTTTTTTTGCCCCTTGAACTCTTCACCCCAAATCAGGCCCTCCATTATAGGCACGATATTTCCCTGAGGAGGGGAGAGGAGGGAAAGAGAAGAGAGAAAAAAAGGGGGAAATAATAAATTATTACTGTTTTTTTTGTGGGGTGTTTTACCTTTTTTTTTTTTTTTTTACTTTTTACTCTTTATTAATTCTAATTAGTGCTATCAATAAGACCACCCTCAGATGCCGATAAGAAAGAGGAAATCGAATATTATGGATACAAAAGAAAGAGAGGTAACACAAATAGATATGGAAAAATCTATGGAGAAAAGACTTAACATATTGGAAGCCTTGAAGCCAAATGACAGAGAATTTAAAATAGAAATCTTAAAAATACTCAGAGATATACAAGAAAACACAGAAAGGCAATATAGGGAGATCAGAAAACAACTCAATGAACACAAAGAATATATTACCAAGGAAATTGAAACTATAAAAACAAATCAAACAGAAATGAAAAACTCAATTCACGAGCTGAAAAACGAGGTAACAAGCTTAGCTAACAGAACAGCCCAGATTGAAGATAGGATTAGTGAAATAGAAGACAAACAACTTGAGGCACAACAGAGAGAAGAAGAAAGAGACTCAAAAATAATAAAAAACGAGAAAGCCCTACAGGAATTGTCTGACTCCATCAGAAAGAATAACATAAGAATAATAGGTATATCAGAGGGAGAAGAGAAAGAAAATGGAATGGAGAATATACTCAAACAAATAATAGACGAGAACTTCCCAAGCCTGTGGAAGGAACTAAAGCCTCAAATTCAAGAAGCAAACAGAACACCAAGTTTTCTTAACCCCAACAAACCCACTCCAAGGCACATCATAATAAAGATGACACAAACCAATGACAAAGAAAAAATTCTCAAAGCAGCCAGGGAAAAGAAGAGTACAACATATAAAGGAAGGCCTATTAGATTATCATCAGATTTCTCAGCAGAAACTCTACAAGCTAGAAGAGAGTGGACCCTAATATTTAAAACCCTGAAAGAGAGGAACTTTCAGCCAAGAATACTATACCCATCAAAACTATCCTTCAAGTATGAAGGAGATATAAAAACATTCACAAATACAGAAAAGATGAGAGAATTTATCAACAGAAAGCCCCCACTCCAGGAAATACTAAAGGGGGTTTTCCAACCAGATTCAAAGAACAAAAGAAAACAACACCACAAGTAACAGCTCCACCAAGAACACAATAAAACCAAACTTAAACTGTGACAACAAAGGAAAAAAAGGGGGGAGAGGATGAAGATTAACAGTAGCAAAGGATGATGAAGTGCAGAAATACTTATAAGATAGGGTACTACAATGAATATGGTAGGTACCCTTTTCATTACTTAATGGTAACCACCCTTAAAAAAACCACCACAAAAACACTTGACTTAAAAAAGGTAGCAACAGAGGAAAGAAGTATGGAACACAAACAAACAAAAACAAATGATAGAAAAACAAAAGAGAAGAATCAAACTAGATACAAAACTAACAGAAAGCAATTTATAAAATGGCAGTAGGGAACCCAAAGTGTCAATAATTACACTAAATGTAAATGGATTAAACTTACCAATAAAAAGACACAGAGTAGCAGAATGGATTAAAAAAGAAAATCCAAGTATATGCTGCCTACAAGAAACACATCTAAGCAACAAGGATAAAAACAAATTCAAAGTGAAAAGCTGGAAAACAATACTCCAAGCAAACAACACCCCAAAAAAAGCAGGCGTAGCAATACTCATATCTAATAATGCTGACTACAAGACAGAAAAAGTACTCAGAGACAAAAATGGTCATTTCATAATGATTAAGGGGAAGTTGAATCAAGAAGACATAACAATCCTTAATATATATGCACCAAACCAAGGAGCACCAAAATATATAAGACAGCTACTTCTTTTTTTTTTTTTTCCGATGTTTGTGTTTTTTTTGTTTGTTTTGTTTTTTTTTTAAATAATTTTATTTTTTTAATGGGGTGACATCAATAAATCAGGATACATATATTCAAAGATAACAAATCCAGGGTATCTTGTCGTTCAATTATGATGCATACCCGTCACCCAAAGTCAGATTGTCCTCTGTCACCTTCTATCTTGTTTTCTTTGTGCCCCTCCCCCTCCCCCTTTCCCTCCCCCATTCCCCCCTCCCCCCCCATAACCACCACACTCTTATCAATGTCTCTTAGTTTCACTTTTATGTCCCACCTACGTATGGAATAATGCAGTTCCTGGTTTTTTCTGATTTACTTATTTCACTTCGTATCATGTTATCAAGATCCCACCATTTTGCTGTAAATGTTCCGATGTCATCATTTCTTATGGCTGAGTAGTATTCCATAGTGTATATGTGCCACATCTTCTTTATCCAGTCATCTATTGACGGGCTTTTTGGTTGTTTCCATGTCCTGGCCACTGTGAACAATGCTGCAATAAACATGGGGCTGCATGTGTCTTTACGTATCAATGTTTCTGAGTTTTGGGGGTATATACCCAGTAGAGGGATTGCTGGGTCATAAGGTAGTTCTATTTTCAGTTTTTTGAGGAACCACCATACTTTTTCCATAATGGTTGTACTACTTTACATTCCCACCAACAGTGTATGAGGGTTCCTTTTTCTCCACAGCCTCTCCAACATTTGCTATTACCTGTCTTGCTAATAATAGCTAATCGAACAGGTGTGAGGTGGTATCTCATTGCTGTTTTGATTTGCATTTCTCTAATAAAGACAGCTACTTCTTGACCTTAAAACAAAAACTAACAAAAATACAATCATACTTGGAGACCTCAATACACCGCTGACGGCTCTAGATCGGTCATCCAAACAGAGAATCAATAAAGATATAGTGGCCTTAAATGAAATACTAGAACACCTGGATATGATAGACATCTACAGGACACTTCATCCCAAAGCGACAGAGTATACATTTTTCTCTAGTGTACATGGAACATTCTCAAGAATTGACCATATGTTGGGCCACAAAGACAATATCAGCAAATTTAGAAAAATTGAAATTGTACCAAGCATATTTTCTGATCATAAAGCCTTGAAACTAGAATTCAACTGCAAAAAAGAGGGGGAAAAACCCACAAAAATGTGGAAACTAAACAACATACTTCTAAAAAATGAATGGATCAAAGAAGAAATAAGCGCAGAAATCAAAAGATATATACAGACAAATGAAAATGAAAATACGACATATCAGAATCTCTGGGATGCAGCAAAAGCAGTAATAAGAGGAAAGTTCATATCACTTCAGGCCTATATGAACAAACAAGAGAGAGCCGAAGTAAACCACTTAACTTCACACCTTAAGGAACTAGAAAAAGAAGAACAAAGACAACCCAAAACCAGCCGAAGAAAGGAGATAATAAAAATCAGAGCAGAAATAAATGAAATAGAGAACAGAAAAACTATAGAAAAAAATCAATAAAACAAGGAGCTGGTTCTTTGAAAAGATCAACAAAATTGACAAACCCTTAGCAAGACTCACCAAGGAAAAAAGACACAGGACTCAAATAAATAAAATCCAAAATGAAAGAGGAGAGATCACCACAGACATCATAGAAATACAAAGAATTATTGTAGAATACTATGAAAAATTATATGCCACCAAATACAACAATCTAGAAGAAATGGATAAATTCCTAGAACAATACAACCTTCCTAGACTGAGTCATGAAGAAGCAGAAAGCCTAAACAGACCAATCAGCAGGGAGGAAATAGAAAAAACTATTAAAAATCTCCCCAAAAATAAAAGTCCAGGCCCAGACGGTTATACTAGTGAATTCTATCAAACATTCAAAGAAGACTTGGTTCCTATTCTACTCAAAGTCTTCCAAAAAATTGAAGAAGAAGCAATACTTCCAAACACATTTTATGAGGCCAACATAACCCTCATACCAAAACCTGGCAAGGATGGCACAAAGAAAGAAAACTACAGACCAATATCTCTAATGAATACAGATGCTAAAATACTAAACAAAATACTGGCAAACCGAATACAACAACATATTAAAAAAATAATACATCATGATCAAGTGGGATTCATCCCAGAATCTCAAGGATGGTTCAACATACGCAAAACGGTTAACGTAATACACCATATCAACAAAACAAAGAACAAAAACCACATGATCTTATCAATAGATGCAGAAAAGGCTTTTGATAAAATACAACACAATTTTATGTTTAAGACTCTCAACAAAATGGGTATAGAAGGAAAATATCTCAACATGATAAAGGCCATATATGATAAACCATCAGCCAACATCCTATTAAACGGCATAAAACTGAGGACTTTCTACCTTAAATCAGGAACAAGACAGGGTTGTCCACTCTCTCCACTCTTATTCAACATGGTGCTAGAAGTTCTGGCCAGAGCAATCAGACAAGACAAAGAAATAAAAGGCATCCATATCGGAAAAGAAGAAGTAAAGCTATCACTTTTTGCTGATGATATGATCCTATACATCGAAAACCCGAAGGACTCCACAAAAAGATTATTAGAAACAATAAACCAATACAGTAAGGTCGCAGGATACAAAATTAACATACAAAAGTCCATAGCCTTTCTATATGCCAACAATGAAATATTAGAAAACGAACTCAAAAAAATAATCCCCTTCACGATTGCAACAAAAAAAATAAAATACCTAGGAATAAACATAACAAAGAACGTAAAGGACCTATATAATGAAAATTACAAAGCATTGTTAAGGGAAATCGAAAAAGATACAATGAGATGGAAAAATATTCCTTGTTCTTGGATAGGAAGAATAAATATAATCAAAATGGCCATATTACCCAAAGCAATATACAAATTTAATGCAATTCCCATCAAAATCCCTATGAGATTTTTTAAAGAAATGGAACAAAAAATCATCAGATTTATATGGAACTATAAAAAACCCCGAATAGCCAAAACAATCCTAAGGAAAAAGAATGAAGCTGGGGGCATTACAATACCTGACTTTAAACTATATTATACGGCCACGATAATCAAAACAGCATGGTATTGGCAAAAAAATAGACACTCAGACCAATGGAACAGAATAGAAAGCCCAGAAATAAAACCACATATATATGGTCAAATAATCTTTGATAAAGGGGCCAACAACACACAATGGAGAAAAGAAAGCCTCTTCAACAAATGGTGTTGGGAAAACTGGAAAGCCACATGCAAAGGAATGAAACTCGACTACAACCTGTCCCCGTGTACTAAAATTAATTCAAAATGGATCAAAGACCTAAATATAAGACCTGAAACAATAAAGTACATAGAAGAAGACATAGGTACTAAAATCATGGACCTGGGTTTTAAAGAACATTTTATGAACTTGACTCCAATGGCAAGAGAAGTGAAGGCAAAGATAAATGAATGGGACTACATCAGAATTAAAAGTTTTTGCTCAGCAAGAGAAACTGATATCAAAATAAACAGACAGCCAACTATATGGGAACTGATATTTTCAAACGACAGCTCAGATAGGGCCTAATATCCAAAATTTACAAAGAACTCATAAAACTCAACAACAAACAAACAAACAATCCAATAAAAAAATGGGAAGAGGACATGAACAGACACTTCTCCCAGGAAGAGATACAAATGGCCAACAGATATATGAAAAGATGCTCAGCTTCATTAGTTATTAGAGAAATGCAAATCAAAACTACAATGAGATACCACCTCACTCCTGTTAGATTAGCTATTATCAACAAGACGGGTAATAGCAAATGTTGGAGAGGCTGTGGAGAAAAAGGAACCCTCATTCACTGTTGGTGGGACTGTAAAGTAGTACAACCATTATGGAGGAAAGTATGGTGGTTCCTCAAAAAACTGCAAATAGAACTACCTTATGACCCAGCAATCCCTCTACTGGGTATATACCCCAAAACCTCAGAAACATTGATACGTGAAGACACATGTAGCCCCATGTTCATTGCAGCACTGTTCACAGTGGCCAAGACATGGAAACAACCAAAAAGCCCTTCAATAGAAGACTGGATAAAGAAGATGTGGCACATATACACTATGGAATACTACTCAGCCATAAGAAATGATGACATCAGATCATTTACAGCAAAATGGTGGGATCTTGATAACATTATAAAGAGTGAAATAAGTAAATCAGAAAAAAACAAGAACTACATGATTCCATACATTGGTGGAACATAAAAATGAGACTAAGAGACATGGACAAGAGTGTGGTGGTTACCAAGGGTGGGGGGGGAGGGAGGACATGGGAGGGAGGGAGGGAGAGAGTTAGGGGGAGGGGGAGGGGCACAGAGAACTAGATAGAGGGTGACGGAGGACAATCTGACTTTGGGCGAGGGGTTTGCAACATAATTTGATGACAAAATAACCTAGACATGTTTTCTTTGAATATATGTACCCTGATTTATTAATGTCATCCCATTACCATTAATAAAAATTTATTAAAAAAATATATAAAAAAAAATAAAAAAAATAAAAAAATAAAACTGCTATATGATGACCCAGTAATCCCTCTTTTAAGTATCTATCTGAACAATTTGAAAACATTTATTTGTAAAGATATGTACACTCCCATGTTCATTGCAACATTACTTACAATAGCCAAGATAAGGAAATAACTTAAGTGTCCATCAGTGGATGAGTGGATACAGAATGGTATACATTATGGAGCTAAAAAGAAATAATACTTTTTCTCCAGTCCTCTAAATTCTTCTAGCTAGGCTAATAAACAAATTAATAAATGTTAACAAAATAAAATAAAATTGTGTACCTTATTCTTTATTTTATTGTTTTAATTTTTTTTTCTTTTTTCAGTGAGAAGAGGGAAAGCAGAGAGACAGACTCCAGCATGCACCCTGACTGAGATCCACCTGGCAAGGCCACTAGGGGTCAATGCTCTGCTCATCTGGGGCATTGCTCTGTTGCTCAGCAATTGAACTCTTCTTAGCACCTGAGGCGAAGCCATGGAGCGATCCTCAGGGCCCAGAGCCAACTCGCTCCAATTAAGCCATGGTGGCAGGAGTGGGGGAGGATGGGGGGGGAGAGAGAGAGAGAGAGAGAGAGAGAGAGAGAGAGAGAGAGAAATGAGAAGGAGGGGTTTAGCGAAGCAAATGGGCACTTTTCCTGAGTGCCCTGATTGAGAATCAAACTTAGGATGTCCACATGCTAAGCCAACACTCTACCACTGAGCCAACTGGCCAGGGAAATTTATTTTTCAATTACAGTTTACATTTAATATTATTTTGCATTAGTTTCAAGTGTACAGCATAGTGGTTAGACTATCATGTACTTTACAAAGTGTTACTCCTGATATTTCTGATACCATCGTAACACTGTACATAGTTATTACAATATTACTGATTTTAATGTGATAAGTATTAAATTTAACACGATAAGTAAAAATTTAATATGATAAGTAATACATATTTCCTATGTAGTGCTTTGTATCCCCATGACTATTTAGTAACTACCAATTTGTACTTATTAATCCTTTTACCTTATTTCACACAGTCGCCCAACTCCCCTCGCTCCCCTCAGGCAAACATTCTCTGTTTCTCTTTTGTTTGTTTATGTTGTTCTTTAGGGTCAATCTATAAGTAAAACCATATTGTATAGATATTTGTTTTTCTCTGGCTGACTTATTTTACTCAGCATAATGCCCTCTAGGTCTATTTATGCTATGGCAAAAGACTAAAATTTGATTTATTTTCCTTATAACTGAGTAATTTTCCATTGTATGTATGTACCACAACTTGCTTTTATCCACTTGTCTATTGATGGGCACTTGGGGAATTCATACACATAGGAATTCACTTAAGCATAAAAATTCCAAAGACAGTGAGGCAACATTGTATATATATGACATTTTGAACAAAGGAGAAAAAGGGGGGGATCCTAGATTGAAATAGCTTTGTAATGAAATATTTAAAAAAGCAGCAGAGACCCCATAAATTGACTCAACTGTAAATGTGAGCTATGGCATCAAAGGGTGCAGTAAAGCAAGGTAAAAGTAAAAGTAAAATTGGTGGTTCCCTCTGAGTCAGCAGTAGGTCAAAATGTTTTTCTCTCCCCAATGTTAACTATTCTCCTTGAGTCCTCCTCCCCACACTGGTGATTTAATCTAGAGAATAAAGACTTGAGGTTAAAACTATGGAACCCACACTAAATATACTGATATCATAGTATGCCTAACCAAAGGGAAATCTTATTTTAAAATTAGATTTATAAAATAGCTCAGGTTATCTTAATATAATCCCGATTACTTTTTCTGCTGAAACATTCTTTGAATTTCTCTGAAATATAATTCTATTCCCTGTCTTCTTCAGAGAACTTGTCCATACTGTCCTCACATCATGCACTAGATTCAAATCCTTTTATAACCCAGACAAACTCATGGGGAAATTACTTTTCTGATGACTAGAATACACTTCAAAGAAACAAAACAAAGCTTCCTGGCACTTAGAAGAGATGTTTGCAATTTAGGAAGTCTTGCAATCAGAGTGTATGACTGCCTGTTTACTCTGTCATCTGGCAAGCTCCTTGCAACCCAGTACAATGATGGGAGGTGGGATCAAGTACAAAGAACCCAGCTGTGTGATGAACTTCAGCACACTGCTGCAGAGAAAGCCACCTTTCAGGGAGCATCAATCATCACAGTGGAGTATATTGTCATCATCACCCTTGATTTGGTTTGAAATGAGCAGAAAAGAAAAGAAAAAGAATCACCATGAAGGTTTTTTAAAATCTAATGACTGGGAGGTATACCAGCAAGTGTTCTTGGGCAGGTGGGTAAGGGAAATGGATCAGAAATCAAAATGATATGTGTGTCTTTTGACATCACAAACCTGTTCATCTATCACGTCAGATCTTGGAGATAAACAGATCTAATGATAGTGACTGCGCAGAAACTTTATTTCTTTAATATAATCCTTTCTCCTTTTTTTCTCTCCTTTTGATTCAAACTGGCTTCACTCTGCACCCTGACCCACCCACCCTCCTTCCCCTTGCACCTCAACTCCCTGAGTCATTAACTGCTTAGGACAATGAGGTCAGCATCAAGTCCTCTTAGGAAAAAAGTCTTGGGTCTGGACTAGAGACAGACTTTCAGGAAAATTAAAGATAGCATCCAGGCCTCAGTTGTGTTTCAGCTGTAGGCCCAGAAAAGAAGGATCCTGGTAACCACAAGTTTGTGGAAGTAGACACTGAGGCCGTGGCTGACATCAGGGCGAGAAGCAAGGATCAATGATTCCTTGCCTTAGCACCAACCAAGCAATAGAAGACACAATCCTAACCACGATGCTAACTTTGTTGACCCCTATATAACTTATCTCTTAGAATCAAGGAGCCAGGTCTTAGAGCAACAACCTACTCTAAGGTTTGGCACCATTTCCTTAAAAATATTTATTTTCTTGGCTTCAAACTTCTGTTTGAATTTGACTGGGCTTTGATGCGTGCAGGAGAATAAACCCCGTTAGTTTTGGTAACGAAGGCTTTTTTCATGGGTAAGGAAGGAAACAACTCTAGGGTTGTAGATACAGTGTGTCTGTAAAGTCATGGTGCACTTTTGACTGGTCACAGGAAAGCAACAAAAGACGATAGAAATGTGAAATCTGCACCACATAAAAGGAAAACTCTCCCAGTTTCATACCTATTCAGTGCAGTTCGATGTGGGCTCACGCACAGATTTTTTAGGGCTCCTTAGGTAGCTATCCCGTATAGCCTCTACAGACTCATCACTGACTGATGGCCTACCAGAAAGGGGTTTCTCCACCAAACTGCCGGTTTCCTTCAACTGCTTATCCCACCGAGTAATGTTATTCCTATGTGGTGGCGCTTCATTATAAACACGCCGATATTCACGTTGCACTTTGGTCGCGGATTCGAATTTAGTGAGCCACAGAACACACTGAACTTTCCTCTGTACCATCCACATCTCGACTGGCATGGCCATGGGCTGCTCCACTGTATATGTGGTGTTACGTCATCATCTGCACATGCGCACATGCTGCCACATCATCCTACAGAAACTGGGAGTGTTTTCCTTTTATTTGGTGCAGATTTCACATTTCTATCGTCTTTTGTTGCTTTCCTGTGACCGGTCAAAAGTGCACCATGACTTTACGGACACACTGTATTGTTGAAGTAGCATTGAGCAAATAAAATTGTTTGAAAGAGAGACAATTCTGTGGGTAGCTACAGTGGGGTAAAAAGAATTGGGAACTTTGTAGCAACTCCTTAAGGAGAAAATGGGATGTCCTAAATGTAGAGATACTACAGGGTTGGGGCACCACTACTTCTAGTCTAGGCAAGAAGAATGAGTGCAATTTGAGGTTTCTCTGCTGCAAGTTCTAAATCTGATCCCAGCCAAATTGCTTAACCTTGACACATCAAATTTCTCTCATTTACAAAAAAATATATAATAATAATATCTGACTTCTTAGATGGTTGTAAAGAGTAAATAATACAGAGAAGGGTTTAGCATAGAGAAAGCTGCATAGGAAGCATGCACAAACAGAAAGGCTAGAGGGAGGAGAGAACACACATTTGGTGGTGGATTGGATTTGGCGCTTCAGGAGGAAGGACAGTGTTAGGCAAATGAGTTTATAAAATTTGTATTTTTTGAGTTTGTAACTTTTATTGTTAAAAAATGGTGCTGGGCAGCCACGAGTGTGCTTGCCCTCAGAACAGGGCAGTGGATTACAAATTGCGAATTGCATTCCTGCTTGGGAAGGGCAAATGTTTTGTTAATGTTTGCTGGAGGAGGGGTCTTTGTAGGCCCCAGCCAGTTTTGCAGGGAGAGCAGCGAGACTACAGATACAGAGTACTGAAGAAGAAGAAGCCAGTTTTTGCAGAGAGAGAAGAAGGTGTGCAGATGGGGAACCAGAGGTGAGGGGCTTTGCAAGCTCTGCTGAGACTGGTGTGGCCTTTGATTCTAGGAGGAACTGGAGAGGATTCTCCTGGTTGTGGAATCAGAGAATGTGTCAGGGTTTTGGGAGCCCTGAATAAAAGGAAGTATTTTCCCTGCCTGTTTGCTCACCAGCTGGTGCAAGACTTTAATAAAGGAATGGCCCACTATTTTTTGGCTCCACTTTTTCTTTACCGTCTGTCCTAATTCAATGAGAACTTGCATGGCCATGACAGCAGTGGCCACTGGCCTTGCAGACAGCAACTAGAACATGCCTATCTCTCCAGCCTCAGAGCCAAGTCTTAGTGCTGCTATATTTTACCCTCTGCCAGTTCTCCCTTGTTTATCCATTATTGACTAGATCAATTATTTTCCACATCGTTGCTGTGGAAGGACCAAATTTTCAATTTATGGCCAACTGATACCTTTTTATTAAAATGCAAAAAAAAATTGTTAGAAAAGAACAAACCAAAAGACATAATATAAAGGCCTATGGGACACATGCTTGAATGTTACAGTAATGCAAATTGCTCTAAAGCTTCTAAATATTTACTCTAGTTTTCTGCTTCTCTGGCCATGATAACAGTCAGCAATTGGTACCCGCATGTGGTTCTTGCTTGAGGAGCACTGATATAACTTCTCTATAACTTCTACTCATATATTGGATCATGTTATTTTTGTTGTTCTAGTTATTTTGCATTTACCAGTTGATTTTTTTGTAATTTTATTTAGAGAATTAAATTTAATGGGGTGATATTGATCAATAAGAGTACAGAGGTTTCTGGTTAACTTTTCCAAAACATTTGAACCATTGATTGTGTTGTGTGCTCATCGCCCAAAGCCAAATCATTTTCTGTCACTATATATTTGGCCTTCTTTACTCCCGCCCCTCAACCACTTTCTTTCCCATTCCCTTCCCCCTAGTAATCACTTCTTCATTTTTATCTATATCCATGAGTCTCATTTTTATATCCCATCTATATGTGAAATCATATAGCTCTCAGCTTTTTCTGGTTTACTTATTTCACTCAGTATAATGTTCTCAAGGTCCATTCATGTTGTCGTAAATGGCTATATGTCATCATTTCTTATGGCTGAATAGTATTCCATTGAATATATGTACCACATCTTTTTTATCCAATCTTCTATTGAGGTACACTTGGTTGTTTCCATGTCTTGGTCACTGTGAATAATGAATATGGGGTGGAGGGCATGTGTCTTTGTGTACCAGTGTTTTTGAGTTTGGGGGGTATATTCCCAGTAGAGGTATTGCTGGGTCATATGGTAGCTTTATTCTTAAGGGGTTTTTGGGTTTTTTTTAAATTTTTATTATTTTTATTCTTAAGTTTTTGAGGAACCACCATACTTTCTTCATAATGGCTGTACCAGAGACCGTCATCGTTATGATCTTAATTGAGATAGATGTCCCTTACCCTGAGAAGTCTTCCTCAGTCTTCCCAAGATGACACTGGCCAAGTATCATGTTTGCTTCTTTTGCACACTGTGCTGCTCCCACACTTACAGAGATTATGTCTTATTTACATTCTTCTTTCCATTGCTAACAAAACCTGATGCACAGTGGATATATATAATAAATAGAAAAAGGAGGTGTTTTTTTTTCAAATAAGGAGAGAATTTACATGCATGTTTTCAACTCCATCATTACCTAAACTTGGAATAGGATCAGTCCTGGCATCAAATTGACTTTAAAAAAAAATTGCTCCCTTGAAATAACTACATCATTGGTAAGGAAATGAAATTAACAAACAACAGTATATTTAGGTCCGAGGCAAGCCTTATTTACAGAACTTACTTATCAAGTGTAGTTTATAATATTTACAAGCTTCAGGAGGAAATTTGAAGGTTTAATTTGTATCTCTTCCTTAGAGGTAGATATATAAATTTTTTGAAGCTTTCCTACCTTTAAAATATATCATTTTAGAAGACTTGTCTCTGACAGGTCATGATTCTGATGATTCACAGAAGACTTACTAAAAGTATAAATTTATGTTTGCAACAATTTCTCCAAAACCAGAAAGGGATAAGGAAATACTAGTAACTGCCTCACCAAGGCAAACAGATAAAAAATTTTTATCACCAAACAGATAAAATTTTAAGAAGGACTTCTTTTATTTTCCCCTTAGGTATAAAGGGAAAATGTGAAAATATGGTTTCTATTTTATGGAGACTTTACACATCTTCACGGAGAGAAGAAAGTGCTGATCCCCATTTAGTAGTTTGGTTGGTCAAAGGAAGAGAAAACACTTCTTGTCTGAAAAGTGTCTAAATTTCTTTTCTCCTTATGGATGCACATCAGTTATTCCTTAATAATTCAGACAAAAATCAATGTTTAAGAAGTGCCCATGTGCAAAGCACAGAGTACCTTGCTCTTTGACTTTGCTCTGAGGAGAGAAATGGCTTTTCTCCTCTCCTCCTGAGGTGGCTCTCAGCCCCCACCCCACTGTTCTTGTCAGGCACAGTCCACACCTGCCAGCCATGAGCTTCCTGCCATTCTCCCAACTTCCCATTTGCAAACAGAAGACTAAGGACTGAGGCTGTCTTTATGATGTAAAACATCTTGATATAAACTAAGAAGTCTCCTATCACCAATGGGAAATTAGTCCACAGTCCAGTATCATAGATCCAGTGAAGTAGAGACCTACCTGTGAGGCAGAAACCTTCAGGATGGTGGAATTCAAGCCAGGCATCTGGACCTCAAATGTGCACAATGTATAACATGTAGCTTGAACACACAGCCTTTCTTTCTCATAGGTAACACTATTTCTAAATGTGTGTGCATTATTATGCTTAATAAAATCAACATTTTAAAAAGAATTATTGAAGACATCTCATATTTTTTACCTTATTGTTTTTTCCTTCATCAACAGATAATTAAAGTATCACTGCTAATATTACATGTGGATTCATGAAAAACACAGATTATGAAGGGCTCCTGAGTCTATACAGGAGTAGAAATGGAGATGTGCAAGGCAGGGAGCTTCTGGAAACTCCAAGGAAGATCTGTGTGCCTCTTCACAACAGAGAAGACAGGTTGCGGACAAAAAGCTGGTGGGAGTCTTCAGGGATACAAAATAGTGTGTGACCCTGTGACCCTGTTTCTGTATTGCTGTATTGTGAGTGATGAGGTATATAAAGGTCCTATGTTCTCAAACATCTTCCACATACTCCATCTTCTATACTCTACATTCCCATAATATGGAAAGCTTGCTCTACACTATGAAGAATCCTGGTTTGAAATAAAATCAGACTAGCTTAACGCCATTCAGAAGTAATACATCTCTTGTTTTCTCCTCTTGAAGAAACATCGTGGTTATGATAAAAGTTGAAAAGGCATGAGGGACAAAGAATCTGGAAGGTGAGGGGAGTCCCATGGAGGAGAGGACAGTTGTAGCTTCTCAGTGTTCCATCAGGGCATCTGGATATGAGGCATAACTGCTCTGTGTCAACGTGGAGTGGGAGTGTCATGTAAGGGCGGGCACTTGTCTGTAGTCTGACACCACCCAGCAGATCATCACTGGGAGAGATTGTGGGCCGAGATAAAGATAGATATTTAACCAGGCAGGAGAGACCCAAATGCCAAGATAGTTATGTTTGAGGCAAAGATTGGTTCTCGAACTCTCAGGCAGTCCTCACAGTTAACACAAAAGTAGAAACACGAAGTGTGTGGAACTGTGGTACTCTGTGGGCTTCAATTCAACATCTAAAAAGTCTGTTTTGTGAGATCAAAAGCTCTTACCACCAAACAGTCTTGTAAGGACTGATATCTAAACACCAGGAAGGGAACACACACAAGACTTCAATATCACAGAAATGAGAACCAAGCGATATCATGTATCCAAGTGGTTGCAGGTGAGACATGCAGAAAAGACCCTCAAGTACTAATATGGGAACACATTAGTCAGTACTTCAGCATCAGGTCTGGGAGGAAGATCAGAAGTAAGCTTTGGAGTGGTACTGATGGAAAAAGGTGGGGTGAGTAGGTAAAGACAGTTTCAGCACAGTAAGTACTGCTCAATCTGCAGCTGAGTGTGTTCACAATGCCATTGACATCACTCCACGTTATGACAATTAACTAAGAAGGGTTTGGGGCAGGGAGGTTGGTATGGATGCCTTCAAGAGAAGGAAGTCTCCTGATCTTCAACCAACCTATGGGAAAATGACCAGGTTTGGTCTACGTACTTTTGCCTCTTTAGTGTAGAAAAATAAAACTGTCCTTGTGTCCCATTATAAGTTAGAGGAGCTGGGAAATAAATTCTGGGGCCAAAATCAAAAATGTATATTTGCTATGGTTGTTTCCTTGGTGAATAATAGCTCTCAGAGACCTCATAGGAAGGAGGGAGCAATTAGATCACAGTAAAATCAGGAATTCCTGGGTCTTCTCATCATAATGTCATCACGAGACATCTCCTCACTACAATCTCAAATTTAAAACTTATGATAGATGAGGAAGGCAGGATAGTCTGAAACATTCCCTGGCATCAGAGAAAAAGATCTGGGATATACAGATAGCTGGATAGACCTTGATTTTCACCAATGGTTGAAGTGGCCTCAAGGGAAGATCTTCAACCTTCCTACCCATCCTGATGGAATAAAATGTACAAGAAGTAGCAAGAGAAGTAGAAAAGGCCTCACCAATTGCATATTATCAAGTCTAAATCCCAAAATACTGATTAAAAACTGACACTTGCCTGATCTGTGGTGGTGCAGTGGATAAAGTGTTAACCTAGAATACTGAGGTCGCCAGTTCAAAACCCTGGGCTTGTTCAGTCAAAGCACAAGCAAAAATTAACTACTCTGAGTTGATGCTTCCTGTTTCTATCCTTTCCTAAATCCACCTCTCTCCTCTCTCTAAATCAACTTTTAAAAAAGTGAAAAGAAGCTGACCCTTACAGGTCACTTTTCTTCTGCCCTGTGGGTAGATTCCTGAAAAGAGGTGGGGAAGGGTGACAAGGAGGCAGGTTGGAGCTACATCAGAGCATAAAACTTGCCATTCCTGTTCAACTGTTCTATCCCCAGAACTAAACTCAGATTCTGACTTATGGGAGGCCCATAATGAATTTTTGTTGCGTTTTAAATGAACAATCTATTTTTCCTGGAGATTGACAGGAACCTCTGAAGACAGGTTTACTTGAATTTTGGCTAAACGGCTTCTGTACATCCTTACTTGACTCTTTCCATTACCAGCATGAGTCAGGTTATTCATTTGTATTAGATTCAATGAAATAACATAGCTTAAGATTATTATCTCCACCACCTCACACTTGTTAGATTAGCTATTATCAACAAGACAGGTAATAACAAGTGCTGAAGAGGCTGTGGAGAAAAAGGAACCCTCATTCACTGTTGGTGGGAATGTAAATTAGTATAGTCATTATGGAAGAAAGTATGGTGGCTCCTCGAAAAATTAACAATAGAACTACCATATGACCCAACAATCCCTCTACTGGGTATATATCCCCAAAACTTGAAAACATGGGTATGTAAAGACACATGTATCCCCATGTTCATCGCAGCATTGTTCACGGTGGCCAAGACATGGAAACAGCTGTAATGCCCTTACAATAGAGGAGTGGATAAAGAAGATGTGGTACATATATACAATGGAACCTACTCAGCCCTAAGAAATGATGACATAGTATCATTTACGACAACATGGATGGACCTTGATAACATTATACTGAGTGAAATTAGTAAATCAGAAAAAGCTAAGTGGCCCTGGCCGGTTGGCTCAGCGGTAGAGCATCGGCCTGGCGTGCAGGGGACCCGGGTTCGATTCCCGGCCAGGGCACATAGGAGAAGCGCCCATTTGCTTCTCCACCCCCCCTCCTTCCTCTCTGTCTCTCTCTTTCCCTCCCACAGCCAAGGCTCCATTGGAGCAAAGATGGCCCAGACGCTGGGGATAGCTCCTTGGCCTCTGCCCCAGGCGCTAGAGTGGCTCTGGTTGCGGCAGAGCGACACCCCGGAGGGGCTGAGCATTGCCCCCTGGTGGGCAGAGCGTCGCCCCTGGTGGGCATGCCGGGTGGATCCCGGTCGGGCGCATGCAGGAGTCTGTCTGACTGTCTCTCCCCGTTTCCAGCTTCAGAAAAAAAAGGAAAAAAAAAAAAAAGAAAAAGCTAAGAACTGTATGATTCCATACCTAGGTGGGACACAAAATTGAGACTCATGGACATAGATAAAAGTGCAGTGGTTACAAGGAGGAAAGAAAGGGTGGAGAGAGAAGGGGATGGGGGTAGGGGAGGGGCTTAAAGAGAAACAAAATATAGAGTGACAGAAGATGATTTGACTTTGGGTGATGGGCATACAGCATAATCAACTGTCCAAACAATGTGGAGATGTTTTCTCTAACTCTATGTACTCTGGTTGACCAGTATCACCCTGTTAAATTTAACTGTCTAAATAAAAATATCAAAGAAAAAAATTATCTTTGGGGAGATTCTGAACAAAGCCAATGGGAAAATCTTTCTCTTTTATATGTAAGCACATCTGTTGCTACCCTTCCTCAGAAAGCTAGCAGATGTCAAAACCCATGTCACACTCATATTTTCCATACAAGGTGTGTTTGTACAATAATGCCTAAAGGCACATATAAAAAAACATTTTCATTATATAATACAAAATAATCATTTATATTTATCTTTTTTAAGGAATAAAAAAGATTCATGTCATAGTCATCTCTGTTATCAGACACAAGTACTCTGCTGCTGTTCGATTTATGAGATAGCTTTCTCTTTTATTTCCTTTCACTTCTTTTTTATATTTCTTATTCATTTTCATGTTCTCCCTCTTCTTTTCATTTGTTTTTCTTTCTTCATCTTTTCTATCCTAGTTTTCTTTCCTTTTACATTTATGTATGTTCTAGAATTCTCCAACTTTTGCTCCCCACCTCCATAAACACTTATGCAGAACTCAGCCATACAAGGGGACTCACAGCTTTATGAGCCTGTTTAAGAGATCCTCTTCCTATGAAGGGAAAGGAATTCTCTCCCTGAGATTATGCCTACATAGTTATTTGTTTATCCTCTGATTCTTACCAGTAGAATGAAAAGCTACATGAGAGCAGTTTCTTGACAATGTATGGCCATTGAAATAATATTTGTTAAATAAATGACTAGATACTGAATATCGACATAGGTAGAAACGGTATGTTTTACGATTTATATAAACAGATGTGGTCTTTCTGCATTTGTATCATCAGAAAGTGGTCATACCTCACAACTTTGCAAAGACTCCACTGAACATCCTGAAAGCATAAGTGTTTCCTTTCCACCCCAGAGGACTTGTTCAGGTTACTCCAAATCCACAACTTGTGTTGTGCCAGGCTATGACTATTTATCTCTGTGATGAATACTTAATGCAAATGGCAAGATGTCCTGAGGGAGGCTGGCATCCTTACCCACTGAGAAGGCCAGGAAGCAGTGTGTGAAGCACTGATGTCATTAACATAAATGAAAATTAACGTTTTTCATCAAGGTCTAATAGTATCTCACCAAGTAGGCCAACTGCTGTTCCACCTGTTTATAGAAACACATTTCTAATCAGTTATAAAATCTTGTTAATATCTGTGTTTCTCCATATTTGCTTTTAAGCCTTCTGAGAGCATTAGATTAGACTCAATTAGTAAATTTAATGGGTGCAAAAATATTGAATATTTTAATTAAATGAAAAATACCTGCTGTGTGAGAAATAGCATGTCTATCTGGAGCCCATTTCTTTAGCACAAACTGTTGGCTCCATGTCTTGAAAGTTAATCACAACTTTATTGTAATCCAAAGCACTAAGGTTGATTTTGTTTTGCATTTTTGAAAATTGTTAGAATACTTTATATTAATTTCTTTAGTGATGAAGCGACATCCAGAAGGTAATGATTTAATTTGTGAATTTGGATTTTATTTTTTCTCTTATAGAAGCAATAAAAGAAAAGTTGCTACATCAGAAATGTTTTCTATCATATAAATAGTTTTCATACAAATAAAACAGCAAAATGTAAACATGCAGCAATAACAAAACAGTCATGACAGCCTTACACACTCTCAGCTCTGTAATCCACCACTACAGTTAGCTCTGTTTTATTATTATGTTTGTGGTCCTCGTATAATGGAATGCCAGTAGAATCTTAGCTCTCTGTGATTTAGATGCCAGCTTTATTCTTGACAATAAAGCAAGAGAACCTGACACAAGTAATAAGAAACACAATTTCTTTACTGGCTGCTGTTTATATGTTGAAAGTTAGACAGGTAGAGGTTTTCAACCATAACCAAGCTTCATGAAGTTGGTAACTGGTAATCTCAAATCTTTCCATGGGTCAAAACAGTGGGCGGCCAGACAGGTGAGATTTGACAGGTAAAAATTCTTGTAAAATATATAACCATGAAAAGATACTTCAGTGATCAAATTCAAGACAAAATTAAATGTCATAAGACAAAAGTAATGATTTTTTCTCATTGTCTCAGACCATCTCCCCTTCCTGCTCAAGCCTATGATTCTTATAGGGAGGAGAGGGCTTTTTTTCTACAATTATCATGGTAGTTTTGGTGCCCTCAGACTTTGTCCATTTATGTTTCTTGCTTTTGGTGCTGGAGACCCTGTCCATTCATCCTTCTAGCTTTCGGAGCACTCGGTGTAAGGCCCTCTCCCTGCAGCCACCTTGGTCAATGAGGGAGACTCCCTGGCGCTAGGGTAACATTAGAACTCCATCAGTGGTGACGTTTGAGCTCTTTAGGCTTCTGATACCAGAAGTCCTATTCCCCCAGAGCTTTGTGTTTCCACTACCAAGATACTTCTTTTACTTCTGTACCTTTTAAAGTTATAATATTTTCCACTGCAATCCATTAAACTCTTTACATCAGAGGTCCCCAACCCCCAGGCCGCAGACCGGGCATTTGGTACCAATCTGCAGAGAAAGAGTAAATAACTTATATTATTTCTGTTTTATTTATATTTAAGTCTGAACAATGTTTTATTTTTAAAAAATGACCAGATTCCCTCTGTTACATCCATCTAAGACTCACTCTTGATGCTTGTCTCGGTCACGTGATACATGTATCCGTCCCACCCTAAAGGCCGGTCTGTGAAAATATTTTCTGACATTAAACCGGTCCGTGGCCCAAAAAAGGTTGGGGACCACTGCTTTACATTATCAGAAAATGCCTCTTCTATTTAACTTCTGATCACCAGCTCTCCTTTAAAGACTCTACATTCTTTTTTGGTTTTCTAGATTGAAACTTCCCTATTAACCCACACATCTCATGCTATAGAGTCTAGAGAACCCCTTAGCATAATCTACCAACCATTGCTACTTTGAAACATTCTTCTTCCCCATCAGAACTTTATCTTTGACCTGGTCTTATCATCCCCTTTTCTTGTTCGTGTAAGTGACAATGCTTCCTATAATTTCCCTCATTGATTGAGGTCTTTCGCAATAGGACTGTCAACCTCTCTCTAAAACTCCAATTTTGTCTTTTTTTAACTTAAACTGTATTCACATTTAGCCTCCCACCCCCATACCTACAGTCTGGATTTTCTTTACGGCCCAGAACTTTGGCACAGCATTTTAGCCCAGGCCTTCGCCTTGAAACAGTGCATGTCCAAATTTTTTATCCAAATGTCAACATTTCCTGCCATCTGTCTGAGAACTATTATTTTACCTGGAGGTTGCAAACACTGTGTAAACTTAAATGGATTAAAGTAACACTTTCAAAATAATTAACTTCTATGTTATATTTGATGATGCAAATAATATTTTATAAACAAAATAAGCTTATTTTTACAAGTAGTTCTCATAGAAAGTCATTTCCTAAAGCCTAACTGCCAAAATTTATGTATTATAATTTGCTTCCTATTTTATAAACTGGTTCTATAGTCCATAGAGAATAAAAACAACAACAAAACCAAATATATATCTTCTCATTCTGCCTATCTCATTTGGGATAAACAAATATCAGAGATAATTACTATATATTGAAAAGAGATGCTCTGCACCTGCAAATTTTGAAAGCAACTTGAAGCATGTTTCCATAGCCTACATATTCATGTCTACCAAGAGTTCCGAGAGAGAGAGAGAGAGAGAGAGAGAGAGAGAGAGAGAGGACTGTCATAAAAAATACACCTTGCAGGACAAATCACACTTTGGAGAGAATATCTTTTGCATGCTTCAGAAGAGCCACGAGGAAGGTTGGCCTCTTCCTGAGCAATTTGTCTTCTGTTCTCTAGGCCCTTTTAATGTAAGATGTTACTTTAAGCTAACACAACCTTAGTTTCACTCAGTCCTTGCTCTGCTGCCCACCTTCTCCTAGACAATGCTCACAGAGGGATTTTGGTTTCAGCCTTGGGAAGTTACACAGAAGAAGCATGGGTTCGTTCAGTGGCTCTGCCATTTACTTGTCTGTCCTTAGGCAGGTGTTCAGTCTCTGTAACTGATGAGCTTATTAAGAGTCTGCTCTTTCAAAGTTCCCAAAAGAATAATTTTCTCTCTGCCATTCTGTACTCAATATGTAACAGTCGAGCAGTCCTTATTTAGCCAAGCTTCTGGTTTTATTCAGCTGTTTCCTTCATTTTAGCCTATACATCATATTTGATTGGTGAAGGTGCCTTTTAATAAACGAAGTCTTGGAAATGGAAGCTTTGTTGATCCAGTTGTAAGTCACACAGGTCTTTCTTACTTGGGATAGGACAGGTGACTTCGGGGAAAAAACTCAAATTTGAGAAATTGAAAGCAATGCAGTTCAGTAAATGCTTGGAAGTATAAGGCATTTCCCCTGCATACTCAAATTTAGAGTTTGGGGTTCTTTGTGGATTTTAATTTGGTGTTATTATCCCCTGCCTTATCAAAGTGTCACTGCTTAATACTGTGGTAGATTTCCAGGACTTATATATAGTAGTTACACTGTTTTTAGAACCTCAAAAACCCATAAGGTGTAAGTTTCAGCAGAAAAATCGTTTCACATTTTTCAAAATGTGTCAAGTGTCAAAAACATATCCAGTATTAACATATGTAATGGCAATTTAATGGCAAAATTAGCCTACAGAAGAAGCTGTTTGATGCTTGATATTTTCTCCTTTAGACCACACATAAACTAATTACTAAAATTGGCACCCAGAAACTAATTACTAAAATTCTGCAGCACAACAATAAAACATATTTTCTGCCAATCTGACAAAACAGATAGATACAATTTTGATTCATTCATACCAGTGGGCTATTGTGTTGGTTGTTGTCATTTTTTTTTTTTTAATTTGACAATCTAAGGGAAGAAGAGATCAGTGCCCTGACTAAAAAGTCAGGTATTGCATGTTTTAAAAATTCTTGCAGCTTACCGGTTGAAAATTGCAGTCTATATGTCTTCATTTTAGGCCAATACAATACTGTTTTAATTATGATAGCTTTGTATAATAGTTGGAAATCAGAAGTGGGGACAAGGTCTCTAGCTTTGTTCTTTTTTCTGAAGACTGGTTTGGCTACTGAGGGGATTTTGCGGTTCTGTACAAATATTAGGGCTTTTTCCCCCCTGTTTTGGGATAATGCCATTGCTTAGAATCATATGTTTTTTAGCAAAACCAATTTTTATAGTCATTTTCAATTTCTTTTATCAGTGTCTTATAGTTTTTAGTGTACAGTTCTTTTACCTTTTTGGTTAAATTTATTTCTATATATTTAATTCTTAAATGTTATTGTTTTATTAATTTCTCTGATAGTTTGTTATTGGTGCATAAAAATCTACCGTATTTTCTAGATTGATTTTCTAGACTGATCCTACAGCTTTACTTAATTTGTTTGTTAGTTCTTTGGCTGGAGGTTTTAGTAGAGTCCTTAAGGTTGTATGTATATAATATGTCATTTGAAAAGAGTGACAGTTTTAAATTTTTCTTTCTGATTTGATGCCTTATATATATTTTTTCTTGACTACATGTTTAGTTTAGAACTTTCAATGTTCTATTGAATAAACATCTTCAGATTGGGCATCCTTGTCTTTCCTGATTTTAGAGAAAAAGTTTTCAGCTTTTCACTGTTAATTATGATGTTACTTGTAGGGTTGTCATACCTGATCTTAATTAGGTTGTGGTATATATTCCCTCATACCCAATTTGCTAAGAGACTTTATCATAACAAAATATTGATTTTTGTCAAATGCATTTTCTTTATTTATTTAGAAAATCCTGGGAGGAGGTGAATATAACATCTATCTACTCTGCCACCATCTTGAATCCCCTTGGAATAAATTTTACTTGATTATGCTATATGACCCTTTTAATATATTCTTGGGTTTGGTTTGCTAATATTTTGTTAAGTACTTTTTGTATCTATTATCAATGGCTTATAATTTGGGGGGAGGGTGTTCTTCTCTTCTTTTGATATCAGGGAAATCCTGGTTTTGTAAAGACTTACAGGGTGCTGTGTGCCCAGCAGGAAATATTTTCTTGCATTAGCAGGGAAAAAGAAGTTGTCATCCTCATGGGCATATTGACCCTGATTGTTAGAAGGGCTAGATCTATTGTTATTCAAGATATGTACTGCATCCTGGAGGATGACACTCTATTATTGTGAAGTGTTTCTTATGAAGGAGTGTCTCAGCTCTCCTTTAAGTAGGCTGCTTCCACACTTTGATATCAGGCAACTTCTGGGTCATGTGTTATAAAATATAACCAAAGAATTACATTTCTAGGATTTATTCCTCCTGAAACATAAATACATAGTAAGAAAACATTACAGTCTTCCTGATACCTTTAGGTGACGAGAGCCCTACTCTCGGCCCTAGTCACTTGTTATAAGAGAAGTTATAGCCTGACCGGGCAGTGGCGCAGTGGATAGAGCATCGGACTGGGATGCAGAAGACCCAGGTTCGAGACTCCAAGGTCACCAGCTTGAGTGAGGGCTCATCTGGTTTGAGCAAAAGCTCACTGAGCTTGAACCCAAGGTCGCTGGCTTGAGCAAAGGGTTACTCGGTCTGCTGAAGGCCCGCGGACAAGGCACGTATGAGAAAGCAATCAATGAACAATTAAGGTGTTGCAACGCAACAAAAAACTAATGATGGATGCTTCTCATCTCTCTGTTCCTGCCTGTCTGTCCCTGTCTATCACTCTCTCTGACTCTCTCTGTCTCTGTAAAAAAAGAAAGAGAGAGAGAGAGAATTTATATCAGATCACTTAACTTAAAAAATGGGTATGGAGTGAATTCTCCTGATATTTAGAGTCTCAGAAAACTTGAGTTCTCACAAGAACACTGAGACATCCAGGTAAGTTTTTTTCCCCATCATTCTACACAATTGTATCAGATGTGTAGATTTGCATAACCACTACCACAATCAAGGTACAGAAGAGACACATGACCACAAATTGTATTGCTGTTTCCATAATGCTTCAGTTTGCCTGACCTGTGGTGGCGCAGTGGATAAAGCGTCAACCTGGAAATGCTGAGGTCGCCGGTTCGAAACCCTGGGTTTGCCTGGTCAAGGCACATATGGGAGTTGATGCTTCCAGCTCCTCCCCCCTCTTCTCTCTCTGTCTCTCTCTCCTTTCTCTCTCCCTCTCTGTCTCTCTCTCCCCCTTTCTCTCTCCTCTCTAAAAAAATGAATAAAAATAATGCTTCAGTTTATAGCACACATTAAATTTGAGACCTTGGAAACCCAATAATTTGAATAGTTCCAGAATGAATAATAAAGTTTATCTGGATTGATCTGGTGGGGAGATGTAGACTCGTGTCCAAACCAGAGAGATGCCCTAAAGATAATCCTATACTGACAATGACTTTGTGACCAAGAAATATCAATTATGTCAACTAAGATCAAATAGGAGCAAAACCAGGAATAAAGTGTAACATCTAACTCTTCCTTCAGGAAGTGATGAAGGTAAAACAGTTGAATCCCTAATAATGGGTCACCAACATGAATGTTGATAATTTGCTTTTACTTCAGATTTCATTGTTTATAAGTCTCAAACTTTTTAGTTAAATTTAACTAAAATTAGTTTTTTTTAATTTAGCCAATTTTCTAAATAAAAGTGATTTCAAAACTGTTTTGTAGATTATAGGGGGTAAAAAGAACAGAAAACTGAATCAAATATATATGAAATGGAAAAGATATCTTTATTATATTAATATTTTATGCTATAAAATATTAATTATATAAACTGGCTTTATGGAACTTTACAGTTCTCTCTGAAAAATAAAATATGGAAAATGTTTGCAAAATAGTGTTATTTGATAGAAATTTTACTACAATAACTAAAATAAAATGAAAAGGATATTGTTATAAAATGAAAGCCTATTTGGGTTAGACTTTTTCTGAGGGCTGAATTTCAACTTAATGTTGACTTTCAAAAAAATAGATCATGCAGCATCCATTGAGGCTATTCAAGTTCTTTGAACACAAACAAATGCAGTTGAGACTGCAATTGCTATACATGAGTTCAACCCAGATTGCTCCCTGCACTTAAATAGCTTGTATTTTATGCCCATGGCCAATTATGCCTGGGACAGTTTAACCTACATAGAGTAACAGGGTTTGCAATGTTTTTCTTGACCTTAATGTTTTTAATTTTCATTTTAATTTTGTTCGCTGCTTCCACTGCAACATATACAATTATGGGCTTTGAAGGCCAGCTTTGGGTGGTTTTCATGTAAAATTTGATTTTTTTTAATCTCTTATACTTTGTATTGCATTTTAAAAATTTTGCTTGAATCGTATGATACTTTTTTAATGGAATGCTCATAAAGCTGCAAATAAAGAAAATTTTACTGATTTTTCCAAACCTACAAACCTCCCATATACTTTCTATTCCTTAATCTCAGCACAAAGTATTCTTGGTAGGTGGTACTGCCTGAAAATACCAAATGAATAATATGGCAAAATTTTCTATAGACGTAGCCACTTCCAGCTAATCTTATATTCATACATGCAACAATTTGGGTGCATTCAGGGCAGACTAAAATTCTGTTAAATTAGGTCCTTGAAAAACCAAATAAAGCAATATGATCTGTAGCTGAATGTACCTTAAAACATGACTCCTTTTTCTTTATCCCTGATTGTGAATACATGCTTAAAACTAGTTCAATGTGACAAGATTTAAAGTCAACATGACTTCTCTAAATAGCTAAATATATTTTATCCTACTTTTCCCAGTTATAAAGCTTTACACGTAAGTGTATCATAACATCTAGCCTTTTATGTACCATATAATCTCAACCTAATAACAGGTAAATACAGCACTCATTTGGAAAACTTCAGCCTCAGAGTTAAGTGCCTTGGCTGAGATTATATGACTGTTGAGACCCTCAATTTGAGGCAGTGCTGTTTGAAGCCACACATGTCTTACTCTGCATCTCCACTTTTACCTACTGTCAACCCAGTTATGCTACAATTCTATAAATAAGTCTTCAACTAAGGGTGTAATAAAAATTTAGACATACAAGAGACCTTAAAGGTTATCTAAATCAGAAGCTTACATAGATAAGGCAGAAATCCAGAGAGTTTCAATAATTATCCCAGCTCTATCCATTTTCAGGCCAGAAGCCAGCAAGTCTGCTTGCTAGAGCCCTTCTCATGCTGAGGATCATCGGCTGCATTTTGTAGCACCGTCCAGGTCTGTTTTCACTATTTCTGTGATGAATACTGTCTAACTCTATCATTAAGTCTAAAGTCCCATCTGGTTTATGTTTTTAACTGCTTTTAAATCAGAATTTAATCAACCAACACATCATTTTGGCTTCCAAATACATAAAGTAGCATTTCTTTTAAATAGTTAACCATAGTTTTACAGCTAAAGCTCAAAACAAAATTACTATAAGCTCTTTGGTTTTAGAAAATTTAAATAATATGAGGTAGCCGTTTTTACTATTTTACATCTCTTTTTGGGGGTGATGGCATAAAAAAATAAAATATAAGGTCTACTGGAAAGTTCTCTTCGTTTCTATCACAACAAGTTTCGACACGTAAGCACATGTTTATTTGGCGCATGTGTGCCTCTCTATTTTTATCACTTAATGTATACATACTGACGTAGCAAATTAACTAAAACAAAGTTGATTCACGTCAGTCTTATGTATGAAGCGATAGTGTACCCATGGCTACTGATAAAGTTCATTTACGCCACTGTATTGTATACAAATTTCAACAAGGAAGAAATGCTATAGAAGCATGTAGAAATTTATTGAAAGTGTTTGGTGAAGGTACAGTTTCTGATAGGACATGCAGAAGATGGTTCGAAAAATTCGAAACAGGTGATTTTGACCTTTCTGATAAGCCATGTTCTGGGCGACCATCTTTGATCGATGACGATGTTATTAAGACCATGTTGGAGCAAGATCCTTTTCTGACATCGGAGATCGCAGAAAGGTTTAATTCAGCTCAGCAAACCATTTCAGACCATATTCGGAAGATAGGATTGGTGTGGAAATATATTATTTAATAAAGTTTATTGACGGTAAGAAAAATTTGTATTTTGTTTTATTCCAAAAACGGACAGAACTTTCCAGTAGACCTTATATAATCATTTACATCATCCTGTAGCTCCCTGGATCTCTCTCAAAATATCTATCTTAGAAGGATGCTGATGGTCAAATTAAACACGATGGTTAAAATAAAGTATACACAGGCTGCAATATCTCACAATATACATTCTTTTTCTAGCTTCTAATAATTTCCTCTATAATATAGATTTGTGATAGAGAAAAAATACATGACCTCTGGAAATGGCATGTTTGGCAGACAAGTTAGTGAGATACTTCCTGCCATACTACTTATTGTTTTCCTTATTCATATTCAAGTTCACACTAGATCCCTACTCTCTATATACATCCAAAGGCACAAATATTTATGATTAAGGTGTAAGAAGCCAAAATTCCTTTGATGGTATATATAAATACACTTTCAAAGACATTTTGAGAGCTTAGTAAGAGATACGAAGTACATACCTAGCATATAATAAGAACCGGTTCATCACTTACTGATTATCTATCCTAAATCAGCAATTATCAGACACCTATTTGGTTTTTAACAGCATATCTTCTTGATATTAGTGGAATAGATATTATCTCTATTGACTTCTTTGTTTCAAAGAAAAGAATGTGTATAGTGGTCAAACTTCTTTTCCAAGAAGAATAATTCACCTCTTTTTTATATACGATATCAAATATTTCTCCAAGATTTATGCAGGTTCAACATTTATATTTGGCATTTGTGTAATTAAGTTCCATTACTTAGATAACTTATTTCAATTCCATTGTATAATTGTCTTGAAGCATTATTTGTATTTGTTTTAAGAAAGGGCCCTCAAAAGCCAAACCTAGACAAGGATATCCTGAATTGCACCAGCACTATTTAATACAGAACCATTACATTTAAAACATTTACATGTATAGTTGCAAATTTACTTATTTTAAAAGCACAATTCATATATTATTACAGACAAAATATATGTTTAGAAACATTAAATGTATTATATGTCTGTTCAGTAGCAAACTTACAATAAATTATACATTATATCAGAGTAAACTTTTTTGAGCGCTAAAATGAAAAAGTCTTGCTTTATCCTAAAGATACAATGCTAACTCATTATTTCCAAATAAGAAAACTAAAAGCCATTATATTAGATTCACTTATTTTAAGCTTACATTCATTTGATATTCACATAAGATTACAAGTGTAGCAAATGAAGTTGGATTTTGACATTGCATGTTCGAAAGCTTGTTGTTGACTTTACGGTCCTGCTACAAGTTTAATGTGAAAAACGTGCAGGAAAAATAAAAAATAAAAAACATTAAAATTACCCAATAAACATATCATCATTATTGCAAAAGTTTGGAAATAATTTTTTTTAATTCTAATGCTTTATCCCACAGGTATTGCCTCCAAAGGGAAATATAGCCATTGGCTAAAATGTTTCTGCTGCTTTATTTCCATTGAGAATGGGTTGTTGAAAATTAGGTTCACTGGCCCAGGCCAGTTGGCTCAGTGGAGAAAGCATCAGCCCTACGTGTGGATGTCTCAAGTTCAATTCCCAGTGGTCAGGGAACACAGGAGAAGTGTCCATATATTTCTTCACCCTTCCCCTTCTTGCTTCTCTCTCTCTCTTTCTTTCTCTCTCTCTTTCTCTCTCTCTTTCTCCCTCCCACAGCCATGGCTCGATTGGAGCAAGTTGACCCTGGGCACTAAAAATGGCTCCATGGCCTCCACCTCAGGTGCTAAGAAGAACTTGGTTACTGAGCAATGGAACAACACCCCAGGTGAGCAGAGCATCACCCCCTATTGGCCTTGCTAGGTGGATCCCAGTTGATGCACATGTGGGAGTCTGTCTCTCTGCCTCCCTTCCTCTCACTGAATGAATAAAATAAAATTTAAAAAAGGAAGAAAGTTAGGTTCACTGAGCAGAGATGGAAGGATACAAAGCTGTCTGCATTACCTGTGATGTCAAAGCAGAGCAAATGGCGAGCAGAAAAAGTCATCTTCTACTCTTCACAACTTTGTTACTTCCTTGGAAACTGGGAAAATTTGTGTGTGAAGGTGCCTAAAAAATGACCCTGCATCATTGTTTCATGATATTTTATTTTCAACTACTGTTGTCCTTTTAAAAAATCAACTTGCTAATATTTAGCTCATTTATTAGTGGATTTTTTACTAACCTGGTTTATATATATATATATATATATATATATATATATATATATATATATACACACACTCTGAGAGAAGGTAGAAAATAACAGGTTTAATATAAGTAAAACATTATTTGTTAGCTAAAATGAGTTATTTAATTTTTAATATTTTGGATAAGGTGAACTATTTCCCCCTCACCTTTCTATTATCACAAAATAAGTGAAATGAAAGAAATTTTCACTATTGATATTTACTGATTTTTACTAGAGTTAATATGGTTAGTTGTTTAGACACTTGTTGCCCAACAAAAAGTAAACTATAATATTTGTAAAGAGAGTAAACTCCCCTGTTGTACTCTGTTACAACGCGGTTCTCTGTTATAATGTTCTCTGTGAGTGCACAAGCCTCAAGAGGTTGAAACAAAAATGTACAGTGATGAAATGGATAAAAATATACTGCTCACAAAAATTAAGGGATATTTCAAAGTGAATATGAAACAATAAAATATCCCCTAATTTTTGTGAGCAGTATATGATTCAGGAAGTGTGATAGAAAGCATGGCATATCTGAAATGTCATGTTTGCCAGAAACTGTAGTCCCTATCAAGTAATCACTTTTACATGTCAAAGGATTTCATCTCTGTAGTTTTTCTTTAATTGTTTCCTGCCCCTGGCTCTTATGTCAATCTATGTCTGTCTGAGTCTCTTGGAGTGTCCATCCTTACTGGTTTTAAAATGTGCTCCTTCCAAGTGCTCCAGAGGGGATTAGGCATAGAGTGAATCCTGAGCAAATAAATGAGTAAAAGGAATTCTCTTTCACTTTAGGTATGAATGATATTACGTAAAGATGTTGAATGCAATATCATATTCACTGTTAAGCTTTGAATAGCATTAAAAATAAGGGATATACAACATGTAAAATCATTCCATTTTATATTTTAAAAATTACTCTGTAAACTGAATTCATGTTTAATAACAAACAGAAATATTTGATGCTTTTGGACAAGTGCAATTAAAAAATGGTAGCTTCTCAATAACAGCTTTTAAAAAGTTATTTACTTATTTATTAATTTTTAGAGAAAGAGAGAAACACTATTTTGTTTTTTCACTTACTTTTGAATTAATTGGTCAATTCTCCTATGTGCCCTGACTGGGGATCAAACCTGCAACCTTGGAGAACTGAGATGTTGCTCTAACCAACTGAACTACCCAGCGAGGGTTTATATACATAATATCAAAAACTGACTTAAGTCCACTTTGTCTATGAATCGCAAAAAAGAAATACTTTTAGAAAAAGTGCTTTTGTTAAGATAATTCAGACTGCCTTTCTTTATGGGATAAAATGCTCATAATTTTTCAGCTCACAGTTTACTCTGCTTTTTTACACATAGCGCATTATTTCTATTATATGATTAGTGGGAAAGCATTTAAAATTCTAAAATGTATACAAACCATTACACACACACACACATATATGTGCACATATTTTTTAACTTCAGAAAAGGAGCAAAATAATATTTAATGACGCATCTTATAAAAGTTATGTAGACACCAAATGTTAAAATTGACGGCTTCATCCCTTTAGGACTTATTTTTATTTTAATGCTTTCTTCTGTATTTAAAAATTCACTGTATACTTTTAGTAGTGGTGATTGGCCCAGTGTCTAAGATGGGCCTATATGAAAAAGTGCCACAGAGAAGCTCTCTCTCTATATATATATTTTTTAATTGAATTCACTGTGATGACATTAGTTAATAAAATTACATAGGTTTCAAGTGTAGAATTCTATAAATATCATTCATATATTGTATTGTGTTTACCACCCAAAGTCTAGTCTTTTCCATCACCATTTATCCCCCCAGACCCTCTTCTACCTCCCTATCCCCCTTTCCCTCTGGTAACAACCACACTGTTATCTGTGTCTAAATTGTTTTGGGTTTTATTTTTCTTTTTTGGCTTAATCCCTTCACTTCCTTCACCCAGCCTCCAACTCCCTCACCACCCACAGCTGTCACTCTCTTAACAATAAATCATTCTCATTAATAAAGGTGTAGAGATTAAAATACAGATTGGTAGTTGCAGAACAGTCATGAGGATGCAAAGTACAGCATAGGGAATACAGTCAACAATATTGTAATAACTGTATGGTGCTAGTTAGGTACTTAAAATTTGGGGGGGGTCGTCATTTTGTAGAGTAAATGATTTGTCTAAACACTGCTGTACACCTGAAAATCATAAAAAATAATGTTGAATATAAAATGTAATTGAAAAATAAAATTTAAATAAATAAATATCTAAAATTGAACGGGTTTTGTTTTTCTAGTCTCACTCCTATCAAGACATGAAGTTTGCCTCTCATGAATTTAATTGGTGCTGTTGCTCTACCTCACTTTACATATGGTTTAATTTCATTTCCTATACTAATTTAGATAGTAAGCCAAAGCATTACTTCCTTAATGATGAATCAGAACTTCATAAACTTCAGATGAAGATAAAAATCTACTGTTTTTCTTGTTACTCTTCTTAATGATCTTTTTGACTTATTGCTTCAGGGTTGCCCTATAATCATGTCTTCCATGCACCAAGTACTTTACTCAATGCATAGGATAGCTGTAGACACACTCAAAGAAGTCCAGAGCTTCTCTACAAGGTTGGATTCTATTTTCCTATCACCCTACACATTAAAAAAATCACCATATAATATTTTTGTGTTTGTTTTGCCTATGGTCAGAACAATATATGTCACTACTAAAAAAAAAAAAAAGATCCAAATTGCATATTCAACAAGTGTTATAGTTAAGAACACAAATTAAAGGGCTCATCATCGCATCAGCTGGTTAATTCATTGTATCATTCATTGATGTAATGCTAAATTATTCTCATAGCTTTAGGGATGTGTATAATCAAACTACACTCACCAGTGCACTGATAAACAAGTTCTGGATCAAGATGACCCTCCTTCCTTGGCTTCTTCATTTCTACTTCCTTTTTTCATAATAAAGATACTCTGTTTTGCAGTCTGTTCTTTGTGTGGGCATTTACTTATTTTTGAATACTTAGTAACATCAAATGAGGATGAGAAGTAGCAATGAGAAAGAAAGCTATTGCTAGGTATTTCTAGCTTGGCTTGTATTTGTACAGCTGCACTTTTATATGGATTAATGTTCTGGATGTTATTTTTTAAATATATTTTAATATGCTGCACACCAGCCATCTTTCCAGCACTAGCCTGCTACAGAGTTCTGTTTGAGAAAACAGTATTTTATTTAGATGGGGTTATCATAAATTATCTTCAGTCCCAGATCCTTCGGGACTGGAATCCATCTCAAGAAAGGCCTCTTTATTGGTGAAAGTTGAGCTGAGAGTTATGCTCTGCCGGGGCTTCACAGGTGCGAGTTCATCTAACTTGATATTTTCGTTTTTGACCAGAATTGTCTTATCCATGTTTTCTTCACTGTGCCTTGCAACCACAGCATCAAATACATCTAATTTGGGTGGCAAGGTTCCACTTTCAAATAAATATTTAGCTACATAAGAAATGCCGATGTTGGATAAGAATGAGGTAACCATGGCCAGGGTTTTAAATGGGAACCTTTGATTGTATATGCCATTCTTATCAGAGTAATAACCGGGGTAAAAGATCAAGGGCTGCAAGTACAGATATGGCTCTCCACCAGTTATTCTCAGGAGAAGGCCAGAGATATAACCGGCCACAGCTCCATATGTATTGGTCCCCTTGACAAAGAGCACACAGAGCAGCTGCGGGAAGATGATGATGTAAACGAGGTCTGAGCTGAGGTACCAGAGCCCATACACAGTCTTCGTTAGCAATGCCATGGCTGTTGCCAAAGCTCCAAACACAAACACGGTGATTCGCATGACCCAAATGATTTCCTTGTCTGATGCCTGCAAGAAATTGCCACAGGGTAAGCTTTTCACACAATGTCTAGACTCATTTAGGTGAATAATGAGATGTTATTTCTTCTGTGCTTTAAAGCTGGCCAAAAGAATTCCCCGGATTCACTTGGCTCAATCTATGGACAGAACCAACCTAAACCACAGCATATGAAGCAAGCCATCTCGATATCCTCCCTGGTGGGCTTCTGGGAAGAGCTTCTGCATAACTTGCCCAGGGAACATAGACCACCTATACCTTTCCTTGAATATGCAGGGTTAGAGGTGAGATGAGCTAGCGTGTTGTCATAGAAGAAGAATAATAACCCAAAGAAGGATTTTGCTTGCTTTACATAATAAGAAATAGTTCTTATGTGGCAGTGAGGAGACATGGTTTATCCTTGCTTCCTGTCTCTATAACAGCCCTACCATCTTTAAGGCTAACAACCTTTAAAAAACAAACAAGTGGGACCATTTTGTTAACAATAACCTAGAACATCTAGAGAAAGACAAAACCTCAGTCAAGGAAAAAGGTGGAGAGGGGCTATTGTGCCCTTACTGCTCTCAGTAGCTTATAATAGCATGTTGTTCTGCACCCACTCCATGCAAGAATCAAAAAAAAAAAATTTGGAGGCTATATTTTGGACAAAGGTGGACTTGAGAGTGAAGTAAAGAGTGGAACAAATGTTAACAGAAATAACCATAAAACAACTTACAATGTTCTGCTTCCACTAGGGTTCTCAAGTTTCTTATTGTATTTTATTAAACTAAAAAATTTCCTAAGATACTTAGGTTTCATTACTCTTTTATTAGAGAGATGAAAGCTTAAATTATAGCAATATAACTACCCCTTGGAAAAGTTATATTGCTTTATTCCTTTCAGGATTAATATGAATTATAACATGCATTAAAAACACTCATAAACAGCATAAGTGAAAGTAATTATTTAACCTTGTGTGCTTAATCAAAGTAGGGTCAAATTTTAACATACAATATTAGTAAGTATATAATGCTGCATACACAATAAACACGGACAAAGACAACAATGACAATAATGTAACATTTAAAAAATGTTCTTACATTTTGTCTGAATGAAAGCTGGTAGATGTTGCGAGCAAACATTGAACTTGCTGACAAGATAGAAGAATCTGCTGATGACATAACAGCAGCAGAAACTGCGCCAAGACCAAAGAAAGAAATGTATACAGGACAGAGATACTGCAGAACAATCGGTAAAATCATGTCTGCTTCTTCCTTACTTTTGGGATCTGGAATCCCATATGCAGTCTGGTTCCAGTCTGTTGAACAGAAACAGACAAACAAACAAAAAAATAACAAAAGCTAAAGATCCATGTTCTTTATCAATCTAGAGTCATCCTATTTACTTGGCAGTTTTGGAAATAAATTCAGAATATACAAATTAGTCTAATTAGATAGGGAACCTAATTAGTCTAATTAAGTGGGAAGTCCATTTACCAGTCAAGTGAAATTATCTTATTGATCCTGGCCTCTAATGAGTTTTGGTTACACTTAGTCTTATTCACAAAAATTGCAAAAAATATGGTGATGATGGATCTACTTATCAACTAGCTATATTTCTATCATCTATCTATCTATCTATCTACCTACCTACCTACCTACCTCTATCATTGGCAATGGTGGCATTCCATTGTTCAAAATAATAGAAAAAAAATTAAACTGAAGCATATATTATTTCTTCAGACATTCAAAAATGTGAGCATACAATGTTGCATTCTTTAGTCCTCACTTATACATGCATAAATTGATAAAGATAGTAGTGGGGCTATTTTCACTCATCCTCTTCCTGTATATAAACGTGATTTGGGAGCTTCCTCAGCATGACTTTCTCTCAGTTAAATTTCTTCTTGAATCAAATTTCACTTACTGGAAATAGGAAGTATGATAGGTAAAGCCCCTTTTTATTCAATAAAAAGTGTAGGTGTGAAGCTGAGATTTTCAGAATATTTTTGGACTCTGAGTCAAAAGAACTTGAAACACAAGTATATCTTTGAATAGCTAGCTCCTTTACTATTTAGTTATACAGAAATTCCCCATCTGTGGTTTTGCTTTCCATGGTTTTAGTTACTTACAGTTAACCACAGTCTGAAAATATAAAACTAAAAGTTCCAGAAATAAACAATTTATGAGTTTTAAATTACAGCACATCTCAAGTAGTGTGATGTAATCTTGTACTATTCTGCTCCACCTGGTCCAGGATGTATTCACATTGCATACTCTCCCCACTCATTATTCACAGAGCAGCTATTGTGGTATAACAGTGTTTGTGTTTAAGTAACCTTTATGTAACATCATAATGCCTATGCTATTCCTCTCACTTCATCTCATTATGTAGGCATTATATCATCTCACAACATCACAAGGAAAAGGAGGATGAGTACTATCCAATAAGATATTTTAAGAGAGATAAAGACCACATTTTCATAACTTTTATTATAGCCTATAATTGTTCTATTCTATTAGTTATTGTTGTTGATCTGTTACTATGCCTAAGTTATAAGTTAAACTTTATCATAGATATGTGTGTATAGGAAAAGAACATTATATAAAGCAGGTGCTCAAAGAATGTTGTTTCGTTCAATGTCATCTTGTTATATTGTTGATGAGATAGGAACCTAACTCTTGCTTGTTACCAATTAGTTTATGGTAAAATTGATTTTGTATATACATCAATTCACTTAAAGTCACAAATCCTATCAATGATGTTAAGGGAGCACTTGCTATATAAAGTTTGGTAGTAGCTATAATTTCAGGCATCCATTGTAGATCTTGGAATGTATCCCCAGTGGATAAGGAATAGACTAATGTACTAACGTGCTGAATAATACAATAGATTCTTTACATGTATATCAGTTTATCTCATTTTCTATTTGTTGAACCTCTTTAATATGATTACAGACCCAAATAGAAGTCTTTTCCCTTAGATCCTATCATTTCTCTTCCTCCTATTTTTCATTATAGTTGCTCAAAGGCATGATTTGATGAAGTCAATTTTGCAGCCTTTAACTGAGATCTTATGGACCAGAAATAAGAACTAAAAACTTACATTTAATCCAAGAAAAAAATCTTTACATTTTTTTAGTTTATTGTTTTATAAAACACACATACACACAAACACTAATGGCCATATTTGTCTTCTGATTGTGAGACAAATGCTGTATTTTATTAAAAGACACCAAATTACTTTTGTCAGATACCTTTTTAAGTGTTTATTTATGTCATGGATGAATAACTGGAATAAAGAGTATACATGAACCATAATGGCTCTTTTAAAAATTATATAATCTAATAAAAAGCTCTACTAATTAAAAGTCAAAATAGGCACGTGAGTATCATCTTGGATAATATTTATAAAACACTACAGAAACTATTTTAAAGATAAAACAGGAACTTCACATGTAAAGTGGTCATGTTAATAGCAGGTAAGCTTCTCTTCAGACAGGGACTCCTGACCTCTGGCTACACTGTGACTCATCAAGGGAACTTAAAAAAACACTGGTCACTGGGTCTATTTTAAATTATTAAACTAAAATTCTTGCGAAGTAAGATAGAAATAGTTACTTTTTAAAGAGTCCCTCTCCCCTCAGATGGCGTTAATGTGTACCTTGCTTGAGAACCACTGCTGACAAGATTACATATACACACTTGATAAATATAACACTAGGGGAGGAAATGTTTATAAATACGTTATTAATGGGGTGAGTAATTAAAAATGTTTAAACACCACAATTTATAATACAGTTATATCTATACCTGATGAGAAACAATTACCATATTTCCCCATGTATAAGACACACCTTTTTTTGAAAATTTTGGGGTCTAAAAGCTGGGTGCATCTTATACAGTGGTTGTAGGTTTTTTTTATTTTCATTTTCCACTTTTTCACACTTGTTTTTGGGCTCATTGTTGAAGACAGTGATTTGTCATCAGACACAGATGAGGACAAGCTAATGGATGGGAGGTTTGACAGTGATGAAGAGTTGTATGAAATTTATAATGAATAAAACTTGAGTTCGGTAACTTTATGTAATACATTTTTTTCAAATTTTGGGCCCCCAAATTAAGGTGCATCTTATACATGGGAGTATTTTATACATGGAGAAATATGGTAACTATGTAGGGAAAAAAGTGGGAAGGGAGAGTAGCTGTGGGAATTGGTAATTTTACTGAAGCCTGAGTAGGTAGACTAGTGAAGTTACAAGAGTTACCTGGTGGCCCTGGCCGGTTGGCTCAGTGGTAGAGCGTCGGCCTGGTGTGCGGGGAATCCGGGTTCGATTCCCGGCCAGGGCACATAGGAGAAGCGCCCATTTGCTTCTCCACCCTCCCCCCCTTCCTCTCTGTCTCTCTCTTCCCCTCCGGCAGCCAAGGCTCCATTGGAGCAAAGATGGCCCGGGCGCTGGGGATGGCTCCTTGGCCTCTGCCCCAGGCACTAGAGTGGCTCTGGTCGCGGCAGAGTGACGCCCCAGGGTGCAGAGCGTGGGCAGAGCTTCGCCCCTGGTGGGCGTGCCTGGTGGATCCCGGTCGGGCGCATGCGGGAGTCTGTCTGACTGTCTCTCCCCATTTCCAGCTTCAGAAAAAGAAGAAAAAAAAAAGAGTTACCTGTTGACGCTCCAATGGCCCCAATGAGTATGGCTGGTAGAGCCATTACCAGGCATCCAAAAGCTGCCAGGAAAGAGAGCACCTGAGCATAGGTGGCTGAGGATGAGGAGAGGACCCTCTGGAAGTAGGCTTGCCATGGGATTCCACCCAATATCTGCATGAGAACCACAGGCACTCAAGAATAAATTGGAGGCAAATAACATGTGTTGGCTATTTTTAACATGATATCTCTTAACAATCACATTCAGAATAGTTATATGTACTTTTCTGAAGTGTAGAAAATCATCCTGCATGCTACACATCTCAATTGCTATCATTATGTTGTCATATTTGCAATTATGTAGAATTTAAATTCTTTTCTTTCATAATTACATGAGATGATCTTTTCCTTAATTTACCTAAGACCACATAACTACCCAGAAGCTTATTTGTTCTTATCTAGAGACCCTGACCATCACAAAGTTGTTTCAATTAATTAAGATTCTGAAAATATTGAGTTTTAAAATCTTACTCACTACAACTCAATGAGTATTTCTGGACTCTAATACATGCCAGGCAATGTAATGGTTGTAAGAGCACAAAGATGAAAAAGGGAAGGTTCTTGCTCTGGGTTCACTGTGCACTGGGAGAGGGGAGCATTGCAATATTTTCCAATGTGATAGGTGCAGAGTGCTCAAGAAAACACAGTAGGCATCAACAATGTTAGAATATCTATTCATACTCATTTTTATCTCATACCTAAACATTATATGGTTGTTTTTATTAAATTATTTATACAATGCATTAGTAAAGTATATATTATACAAACAATTTATAATTACATGTATTACTGTAATGTAATGTAATGTAACTATAATATGATACAATATAATGCTATAAAGAGGTACATATGGGAACAAAAGTGAGAAGTGATTAATTATTTAAGGTAATGGAGGGGAGAAAGGCATGAGGAAGGAAACTGCCCGGTCATTAAGAAAACCTATAGAGACAATATTTGAGTAAGTCCTTAAGCATGGAGAGGATGTCACTAGGTTGAAATGGAGAAAGAAGAGAGTACCTGAGAGAGAACATTATACTGTGTGCAATACATAAATCAGAAAAAGCTAAGAATTCTATGATTTCACATATAAGTGGGACACAAAAATGACTCATAGACATAGATAAAAGTGAAGTGGCTACCAGGCAAAGGGGATTGGGGGAGCGTAAAAAGGGACAAATACAGAGTGACAGAAAATGATTTGACTTTGGGTGATGGGCACACAACACAATCAACAGTTCAAACACTATAGAAATGTTTACCTAAAACTTATGTACTCTTATTGATCAATGTCTCTCCAATAAATTTAATTTTCTAAGTAAAACTTTTTAAGAAAGAAAAAGAACAGTGAAGCAACTATGAGGCCACTATGTGTTTCGTAAAACTAGATAGAAGTCAGGGTGTGTGGGAATGGCTACTGTCACATTGCTCTGACTGGCATAGAGTTAGTGTTCAATAAATATATAGCAAATGAATCAGTGAATTGTTGAATGCACTTCCAATATCACCATCTATTGAAGTTGATTCTTTAATTGCCTATCTCAATGGGCTCTAAGTTCTGGAATAGCTACCTTGTTTATTTCAAAAGAAGTTGTTTATTATTGTTACATCTGTGCCAATCAGAATGCTTGGTACATATTGATTCTAGAACAATTCTTTTATTATCCATCCTTAGTCAAAAGTAAAAAATAAAATCAAAATCAAAAAGTTACAAGAAGAAATTCTAAAATTCATTATCTTATGCCTCAAGTCCATATTCTTCCCAAACTTTTCCTCTTGTCTTGCAACTTGTAAATCAATATATTAACCCAGGGGTTCCCAAACTATGGCCCGCGGGCCGCATGCGGCCCCCTGAGGCCATCCCGCCACACTTCCGGAAGGGGCACCTCTTTCATTGGTGGTCAGTGAGAGGAGCATAGTTCCCATTGAAATACTGGTCAGTTTGTTGATTTAAATTTACTTGTTCTTTATTTTAAATATTGTATTTGTTCCTGTTTTGTTTTTTTACTTTAAAATAAGATATGTACAGTGTGCATAGGGATTTGTTCATAGTTTTTTTTATAGTCCGGCCCTCCAACGGTCTGAGGGACAGTGAACTGGCCCCTGTGTAAAAAGTTTGGGGACCCCTGTATTAACCTCTTCCATGTAAATGAATATTGATCAATAATATCAATGACTATATGAAGTAGTATATAATAATTTACACACAATCTCTCTGGACATTTAGGTACTAAATAGAGTAAAATTTGACCTCTCTTGAAAAACAAAAGCTCTGATGACGAGGTGGAAAACGGTTTTGGAGGAGAGAGAGGTACATGGCTGACTTTGGAGAGATCACTGATGGGCTGTCACAAAAGGCCAGGTGAGGAAAGCTGTCAGCTTAAGCTAGTGCTAATACTAGGACAGTGGGCAGGTTCAGGATGGAATTAAGAGATATCCTGAAGGTATCATGATCAGGACATGGAAGTCATTTATACAACAACTGGGTGATCAGAGACCATTGGTAAAACATTTCAAGTCTTACATCTACAGTTCATTCATTCAGTCATTCATTCATTCAACATCTATTATTTCATTTTAACTTTTACAATTTAAAGCATAAACATGACTTAGTCATATAACTTTCTGAGATAAAAAAACTTAACAATTATTGGATATAATGCTTTATCTTGAAGATCAGTACATCTGAGGAATGATGTGTGGTGTAGAAGAAAGGACTTTGGGGGTTTGATTCTTCTTTATATCAATATCTTGTTCAGACAATGGTGCAATTATTAAGAAGTTGCCTAACTTTTATGAGTCTCATCATCTCCCTATAACCACAGCTATACTTGTCAAGAACATATAATTGCATACACATATAATAGCTGATCCCTTTCTCCATTAAATTCAAAATTATAAACCATTCAAAAATAACTTCAACCAATACATTTCTTAAGAATTCTTGAAACTGATGACGTCAGAGTAATGGCGGAGTAGGAAGCGATACCGATAAATCTCCCCCAAAACTCAACAAGATCTTCAACCAGAAACAGAAAAACCTATACTTGGAGCTTCCAGATTCTTCGCAATACACCCAAAGGTATGATTGAGTGAAAAATTGGCTAAATATATAACCAAACCCCGAAGGAAATAGGGAGTAAGAAATGCTCCGCCTTCCTCACTAACCTAAACAGGGCGGCTTTCTCTGGTAACTGTGAATATAGAAACTGAGGCGGGCAAAGGGGGTGAATAGATCCAGGCCGCCGCAGCAAAAACGGCCGAACCAGGCTGTGGCTCAGAGATCCAAGCCGAGGAAAATCTGATCCTGTGGCAACCCGGGCAATACAAGCTAACACTCGCGCCAAACCCAAACAAAGAAAGACAAGCGGAGCGGCCATTTTACCCGGTCTCCTGGTCGGTGCGCAGTTAGTGGAAGAGAGATTTCTTCCTAAGCCGCGGAAGTGGGTGCCCGTGTTGCCCCACGGAGAGGCAGGGTCAGAGGCCTTTCTGTGGGCTGAGGGCAGAGTCTCTGGGCAGCCCCAGCGCCCTGGGAAAGCCACGCACGGGAGGGAGTGAGAACTAATCCCAAGGGTGGAGATTTTCCGTGCTGGAGGCTGTTTCCCTCAGAGGGAACCTCGGCCGGCCTCATATCCTGGTTTGCGCGCGCAGATAAGGAGTGAGCGATTCCTCTGAGTGCCTCGGCAGTGCGCGCCCGTGTTATCGCACAGAGGGGCAGAGTCAGGGGCCTTTGTGTGGGCCAAAGCGGAATCTCGGGCCGCCCCAGCGCCTTGCAAAAGCCACACACGGGGACGGAGCGAGACTCAATTCCAACGCTGCAACTTTTCCCTGCGGTTGGGGGTTTCACTCAGAGCGTGAGACTGCTGCCCGGATATCCTGGTTGCAGACAGTGAGTGAGAGTTTCCTCCAAGCGCCCCGGAAGTGGGCGCCTGCTTGTGTTACCGGATAGAGTGGCAGAGCCAGAGGTCTTCGAGTGGGCGGAAAGCCCGCCTGATTATGCTAGCAGCTCTGACTGACTGAGCCTTACCCAGAGCCCTGTGCTGAGTGGAAATAGAGTGGGGAGTTGCCAGCAATTTGAGCCTCTTACTATCCAGGCAGAGGCAGCAGCAACCCCATACCTGGACTATCAGGCTACTAATTGAGGAAGGAAAGACTAGGAGAAAGGCTCCAGGAACACGGACTCTCTCACTGTCGGAGCCTATAAATGCTAATGAGCCTCGACTCCCAACGAGAATAAAGCACAATACATGACATTGCCATAGAGACTTATCAACTGCAAACCTCTACCTGAGCGTGCCAAAGGGGCAGAACCCGGGGTACAGAGTCACCGACCAGGAAGAGGGAGAGAAAAGAAAAAGCAAGAAGATAACCTCTCAAAATCAAGAATAATCTGCAGACTTTATAACCTATCCCATTTTATTATATTTGTTCGTTTGTTTCTCTTATCTTCATTCTTGAGACTTTTTTTTCCTCCTCCAATTTGGCCGATTAACTCTCTACCGGTCTTACTCTCTCCTCTCCCTGAACTACACTACCCATAAGTGTTACATCTCCCATTATCATTTCTCTTCTCTTCCTTTCTCTCTATGAGGGTTGCACTCCAAAACCCTTAACTCTCTCTCTCTCTCTCTCCTTTCTTTTTTCTTCTTTTAGTGGTTCCCTCTTTTTTTCTCTCTCTCTCTTTCTTTTCTCCCTCTATATTAGTTTCTTCCTTTCTCCTTTACATCTCCTCTCATTCAAACCTCAATAACAAACAAATTATCTTATCTGGGACTCAAACCTATGTTTGTGGCATTTTGGGGGGTTTTTACTTCACCTTTTTAACTCACTAGCAGTGCTCCCATCCCTGGCTCTCCATATTATCTAGTTCTTGTTCCACTAAATACAATAGTAAGTTTGTAATTTGTCCCCCCATTTTTCCATTTTCCTCTTATTCCTCTCATCATAACTCTTAGAAAACCAACACCTAAAAGCAAATCATTCTATTCTTGACCCAAATTTTTTCCTTATTTGCTTTTTGTGGGTCCATACGCTCTTTTTTTTTTCTTTTTTCTTTTCTTTTTTTTTTCCTTTTTTTTTTTTTTTTTTCTTTCTCTCTTTTTTGCCCCTTTATTACTTTTCCCCAATTCAGGCCCTCCATCACAGGCATTGTTTGTTATAACTCACAGTCCACCACAAGATTTTCTCAAGAAAGAGGGGAGAGGAAAGGAGAGGAAAAAAAGAGGGGGGGAATAATTTCCTTTTTTAAAAAATTTTTATTTTATTTTATTTTTCTTTATTTCATTATTAATTTTTTTTTAAAAAAAACAACTCTTTTCGATTTGTTATTTTTTTATTTTTTTTAACTTTTTATTCTTTATTAAATCTCATTAATACTATCAACAAAACCACCCTCAGATGCCATTAAGGAAGAGAAAATCGAATATCATGGATACAAAAGAAAGAGAGGTAACACAGCTAGATGAGGAAAAATCTATGGAGAAAAAATTTAATATATTGGAAACCTTGGAGCTAAATGACAGAGAATTCAAGATAGAAATCCTAAAAATCCTCCGAGATATACAAGAAAACACAGAAAGGCAATATAGGGAGCTCAGAAAACAACTCCATGAACACAAAGAATATATGTCCAAGGAAATTGAAACTATAAAAACAAATCAAACAGAGATGAAAAACTCAATTCACGAGCTGAAAAACGAAGTAACAAGCTTAGCTAATAGAACAGGTCAGATAGAAGAGAGGATTAGTGAAATAGAAGACAAGCAACTTGAGGCACAACAGAGAGAAGAAGAAAGAGACTCAAAAATTTAAAAAAATGAGATAGCCCTACAAGAATTATCTGACTCCATCAAAAAGAATAACATAAGAATAATAGGTATATCAGAGGGAGAAGAGAGAGAAAATGGAATGGAGAACATACTTAAACAAATAATTGATGAGAACTTCCCAAGCCTGTGGAAAGAACTAAAGCCTCAAGTTCAAGAAGCAAACAGAACTCCAAGTTTTCTTAACCCCAACAAACCTACTCCAAGGCATATCATAATGAAATTGACACAAACCAACAGCAAAGAAAAAATTCTCAAGGCAGCCAGGGAAAAGAAGAATACAACATATAAAGGAAGGCCCATTAGATTATCATCAGATTTCTCAGCAGAAACTCTACAAGCTAGAAGAGAGTGGACCCCAATATTTAAAGTCCTGAAAGAGAGGAACTTTCAGCCACGAATACTATACCCATCAAAGCTATCCTTCAAATACGAAGGAGAAATAAAAACATTCACAGATACAGAAAAGATGAGGGAATTTATTATCAGAAAACCCCCACTCCAGGAATTACTAAAGGGGGTACTCCAATCAGATACAAAGAACAAAAAAAAAACAGAGCCACAAGTAAAAGCTCCAAGAAGAACACAATAAAACCAAATTTAAACTGTGACAACAACAAAAAGAAAGAGGGGGAGAAGACAGAGATTAACAGTAGCAAAGGACGATGGAGTGCAAAAGTACTCACAAAATAGTTCGCTACAATGAACAGGGTAGGGACCCTTTTCATTACTCAAAGGTAACCACCATTGAAAAAAACCACCACAGAAGCACATGAGATAAAAAAGATAGCAACAGAGGAAAGATGTATGGAATACAACCAAATAAAAACAAAAGATAGAAAAACAAAAGAGAAGGATCAAACAAGACACAAAACTAACAGAAAGCAAGATATAAAATGGCAATAGGGAACTCACAAGTATCAATAATTACACTAAATGTAAATGGATTAAACTCACCAATAAAAAGGCACAGAGTAGCAGAATGGATTAAAAAAGAAAATCCAACTGTATGCTGCCTACAGGAAACTCATCTAAGTAACAAGGATAAAAACAAATTCAAAGTGAAAGGCTGGGAAACAATACTCCAAGCAAATAACATCCAAAAAAAAGCAGGTGTAGCAATACTCATATCGGATAATGCTGACTACAAGACAGGAAAAGTACTTAGAGACAAAAATGGCCATTTCATAATGGCTAAGGGGACACTGAATCAAGAAGACATAACAATTCTTAATATATATGCACCAAACCAAGGAGCACCAAAATATATAAGACAGCTACTTATTGATCTTAAAACAAAAACTGACAAAAATACAATCATACTTGGAGACCTCAATACACCGCTGACGGCTCTAGATCGGTCATCCAAACAGAGAATCAACAAAGACATAGTGGCCTTAAACAAAACACTAGAGCACCTGGATATGATAGACATCTACAGGACATTTCATCCCAAAGTGACTGAGTATACATTTTTCTCCAGTGTACATGGATCATTCTCAAGAATTGACCATATGTTGGGCCACAAAAACAATATCAGCAAATTCAGAAAAATTGAAGTTGTACCAAGCATATTTTCTGATCATAAAGCCTTGAAACTAGAATTCAACTGCAAAAAAGAGGAAAAAAATCCCACAAAAATGTGGAAACTAAACAACATACTTTTAAAAAATGAATGGGTCAAAGAAGAAATAAGTGCAGAGATCAAAAGATATATACAGACTAATGAAAATGACAATACGACATATCAGAATCTATGGGATGCAGCAAAAGCAGTGATAAGAGGGAAGTTCATATCGCTTCAGGCATATATGAACAAACAAGAGAGAGCCCAAGTGAACCACTTAACTTCCCACCTTAAGGAACTAGAAAAAGAAGAACAAAGACAACCCAAAACCAGCCGAAGAAAGGAGATAATAAAAATCAGAGCAGAAATAAATGAATTAGAGAACAGAAAAACTATAGAAAAAATTAATAGAACAAGGAGCTGGTTCTTTGAAAAGATCAACAAAATTGACAAACCCTTGGCAAGACTTACCAAGGAAAAAAGAGAAAGAACTCATATAAACAAAATCCAAAATGAAAGAGGAGAAATCACCACGGACACCGTAGATATACAAAGAATTATTGTAGAATACTATGAAAAACTTTATGCCACTAAATTCAACAACCTAGAAGAAACGGATAAATTCCTAGAACAATACAACCTTCCTAGATTGAGTCAAGAAGAAGCAGAAAGCCTAAACAGACCTATCAGTAGAGAAGAAATAGAAAAAACCATTAAAAACCTCCCCAAAAATAAAAGTCCAGGCCCTGACGGCTATACCAGCGAATTTTATCAAACATTCAAAGAAGACTTGGTTCCTATTCTACTCAAAGTCTTCCAAAAAATTGAAGAAGAAGCAATACTTCCAAACACATTTTATGAGGCCAACATAACCCTCATACCAAAACCAGGCAAGGATGGCACAAAAAAAGAAAACTACAGACCAATATCTCTAATGAATACAGATGCTAAAATTACTAAACAAAATACTAGCAAATCGAATACAACAACATATTAAAAAAATAATACATCATGATCAAGTGGGATTCATCCCAGAATCTCAAGGATGGTTCAACATACGTAAAACGGTTAATGTAATACACCATATCAACAAAACAAAGAACAAAAACCACATGATCTTATCAATAGACACAGAAAAGGCTTTCGATAAAATACAACACAATTTTATGTTTAAGACTCTCAACAAAATGGGTATAGAAGGAAAATATCTCAACATGATAAAGGCCATATATGATAAACCATCAGCTAACATCATATTAAATGGCACTAAACTGAAGGCTTTCCCCCTTAAATCAGGAACAAGACAGGGTTGTCCACTCTCTCCACTCTTATTTAATGTGGTACTAGAAGTTCTAGCCAGAGCAATCAGACAAGACAAAGAAATAAAAGGCATCCATATCGGAAAAGAAGAAGTAAAGGTATCACTCTTTGCAGATGATATGATCCTATACATCGAAAACCCCAAAGAATCCACAAAAAGACTACTAGAAACAATAAGCCAATACAGTAAGGTCGCAGGATACAAAATTAACATACAGAAGTCAATAGCCTTTCTATATGCCAACAATGAAACAACTGAGAAGGAACTCAAAAGAATAATCCCCTTCACGATTGCAACAAAAAAAATAAAATACTTAGGAATAAACATAACAAAGAATGTAAAGGACTTATATAATGAAAACTATAAACCATTGTTAAGGGAAATCGAAAAAGATATAATGAGATGGAAGAATATACCTTGTTCTTGGCTAGGAAGAATAAATATAATCAAGATGGCTATATTACCCAAAGCAATATACAAATTTAATGCAATTCCCATCAAAATTCCAATGACATTTTTTAAAGAAATAGAGCAAAAAATCATCAGATTTATATGGAACTATAAAAAACCCCGAATAGCCAAAGCAATCCTAAAGAAAAAGAATGAAGCTGGGGGCATAACAATACCTGACTTCAAACTATATTATAGGGCCACGACAATCAAAACAGCATGGTATTGGCAGAAAAATAGACACTCAGACCAATGGAACAGAATAGAAAGTCCAGAAATAAAACCACATATATATAGTCAAATAATTTTTGATAAAAGGGCCAACAACACACAATGGAGAAAAGAAAGCCTCTTCAATAAATGGTGCTGGGAAAACTGGAAAGCCACATGCAAAAGAATGAAACTGGACTACAGTCTCTCCCCCTGTACAAAAATTAACTCAAAATGGATCAAAGATCTAAACATAAGACCTGAAACAATTAAGTACATAGAAGAAGACATAGGTACTCAACTCATGGACCTGGGTTTTAAAGAGCATTTTATGAATTTGACTCCAATGGCAAGAGAAGTGAAGGCAAAAATTAATGAATGGGACTACATCAGACTAAGAAGTTTTTGCTCAGCAAGGGAAACTGATAACAAAATAAACAGAAAGCCAACTAAATGGGAAATGATATTTTCAAACAACAGCTCAGATAAGGGCCTAATATCCAAAATATACAAAGAACTCATAAAACTCAACAACAAACAAACAAACAATCCAATAAAAAAATGGGAAGAGGATATGAATAGACACTTCTCCCAGGAAGAAATACAAATGGCCAACAGATATATGAAAAGATGCTCATCTTCTTTAGCTATTAGAGAAATGCAAATCAAAACGGCAATGAGATACCACCTCACACCTGTTAGATTAGCTGTTATTAGCAAGTCAGGTAATAGCAAATGTTGGAGAGGCTGTGGAGAAAAAGGAACCCTCATACACTGTTGGTGGGAATGTAAAGTAGTACAACCATTATGGAAGAAAGTATGGTGGTTCCTCAAAAAACTGAAAATAGAACTACCTTATGACCCAGCAATCCCTCTACTGGGTATATATCCCCAAAACTCAGAAACATTGATACGTAAAGACACATGCAGCCCCATGTTTATTGCAGCATTGTTCACAGTGGCCAGGACATGGAAACAACCAAAAAGCCCATCAATAGATGACTGGATAAAGAAGATGTGGCACATATACACTATGGAATACTACTCAGCCATAAGAAATGATGACATCGGAACATTTACAGCAAAATGGTGGGATCTTGATAACATGATACGAAGCGAAATAAGTAAATCAGAAAAAAACAGGAACTGTATTATTCCATACGTAGGTGGGACATAATAGTGAAACTAAGAGACATTGATAAGAGTGTGGTGGTTACGGGGGGAGGGGGGAATGGGAGAGGGATAGGGGGTGGGAGGGGCACAAAGAAAACAAGATAGAAGGTGACAGAGGACAATCTGACTTTGGGTGGTGGGTATGCAACATAATTGAACGACAAGATAACCTGGACTTGTTATCTTTGAATATATGTATCCTGATTTATTGATGTCACCCCATTAAAAAAATAAAATTATAAAATAAAAAAAAATTTAAAAAAAAAAAAAAAAGAATTCTTGAAGAAAAAGACCCCTCACCACCACAGGAACCATTTTCTTCTTGTTTCCCTGCCTTCTTGCCAGGACACTCTTTACTGAGACAGATACATCTAATTTCAGTGTTAAAACATGAGAAAGAGCCACAAACACAAAGTACAAGCACAACATATTGTGAACCCTCTAAAGAGGAAGGAAAACAATTGTCCCTTAATTTTTATATAAAAATGTTTTGTTTTGTTTTTTTAATTTTTATTTTTCATATTTTTCTGAAGTTGGAAACAGGGAGGCAGTCAGACAGACTCCCACATGCACCCGACCAGGATCCACCCAGCATGCCCACCAAGGGGCGATGCTCTGCCCATCTGGGGCTTCGCTCTGCTGCAACCAGAGCCATTCCAGTGCCTGAGGCAGAGGCCATAGAGCCATCCTCAGTACCTGGGCCAACCCTGCTCCAATGGAGCCCTGGCTGCGGGAGGGGAAGAGAGAGACAGAGAGGAAGGAGAGGGGGAGGGGTGGAGAAGCAGATGGGTGCTTCTCCTGTGTGCCCTGGCCAGGAATCAAACCCGGGACTTCTGCATGCCAGGCCGACGCTCTACCACTGAGCCAATCGGCCAGGGCTAATAAAAATGTTTTATTGTACACAAAATCTCTCTAATTAGCATAATCGCAAAATCTAGCATGTTCTTTTGTTTTCCCTCTTCCCTCAAACTGCGGTCTGTTCTTATTGCAGGAGCCTCTTCATTGCCAGCACCTTCACCTCAAGGTTCTGCTTATTCCCAAATTGCCTCTAAAACTGCCCGGGGCTTCTTTCCCTGAGGACTCTTTTCTCAGTTTATCTCATGTACTGAAGGACTATGACACTACTAGTTTACTTACTACTAGAGAGGAATGTGTTAATTACTTTAGAAGAAGTTGGCTTTTCATGCCTAATTCAAAATACAAATAAAAACTTTTAGGTGGGTTGGTTCTCAGATTGAGGGCAGTAGCTGGAGGTAGGGCATGGTGCTCCTTCATTGACCACACAGCCGCAATGTGTGTACACCACACATCATCCCGTGGACCTTAGACCTTTAAGTCCTGACTTGCTCTCCACTTTGACACAAGTCGGCTACCACAGTCTGTAAATCACTTCATTCTTCCAATAGAAGGTTATAGATTCCGAAATCAACAAGAGCTAAGAAATGAAACTTACATGCAAGCTTTAAAATTTTGAAAATGCATTTGATTTTAGGAAAATCAGGCAAAACATCACTTACCAACAACAGAAAACTATCAAGCCAAGTATAGACTTCAAACGACTCGATGGTCCCCAGCCAAGGAGCCTGGTATCTGGCATGCGTAGCAGTGAACCCAATGTTTGTAACTGCAGGGTGTGACAGTGCGAAAGGGACACTAATCCACTGTAACCAAACAGTGACATTAAAGAGTTAGGCCATGATTTTTAACTGTTTAATATCATGCAAGATTTAGCCACTTATATTTTTTTCTCATAGGTCAAATAGCTCAGTAATTTAGAGATAAAGAGAGAATTGAAGTTTAGAAAACAATCTGATTTAGCCCTGGCAGGTTGGCTCAGCGGTACAGTGTTGCCCAGTGTGTGAATGTCCCTGGTTCAATTCCGGGTCAGGGCACTCAGGAGAAGTGCTCATCTGCTTCTCCACTCCTCCCCTTCTCTCCCTTCTCTCCCTTCTCTCCCTTCTCTCTCTCTCTCTCTCTCTCTCTCTCTCTCTCTCTCTCTCTCTCTTTCTCTTCTTTCTCTCTCTCATTCCCTTCCACAGCCATGGCTCAAACAGTTTAAGCAAGGTGGCCCAGGGTGCTGAGGATGGCTCCATGGTCTCTCCTCAGGTGCTAAAATGGCTCAGTTGCTGAGCAATGGAACAGTAGCCCTGGATAAGCAGATCACCCCCTGGTAAGGGGGCTTGCTGGGTGGATCCCAGTCAGGGTGCATGTGGGAATCTGTCTCTGCCTCCCCATCTCTCACTTAATAATAAATTTTTTAAAAAAGAAAGACAACAATCTGATTTAGCCTTTTATTCCACTATTTTAAAGGGCCTTAAGTAGTAACAAATGGAACTTAATTCCTTACCAATTTAGTTATATTTTGGGGCAGAAAATCACACTAAAATGTTTCATGACATATATTTGCCCTGTCATGTTTATACTCTAGCACATTTGATCTAAGCACCTGTGTACTTCAAGTTCTTGTCTCATACAAAGCAATAAATTCTAAATATCTATAAATAGATTCACCCCTGTGCGGTTGTGTTTCTTAGAATACTAAGTGCAGCTTTTTAAAGAACTGTTATTGTCAAATTAACCTTACTCCCAACATTCTGAACAGAGGTTTATTTTTCGGGAAGTTTATGATGATGTTAAGGAAATTCAGAATTTCAGCACAGTCTATTTGCTTTTGGATATTTAAAAATAAAAATGTACAAGTCCTGAGCAATTTAAATATTTTTAGATTTATCTAAAATATAAGTGAGTAAAGTTCCATGAAAAGCAAATAAAATGTCTACAAGAAAAAGAGGAAATATTATAATTATTGCTAGTATATGTAAATTATGGCTGAACTGTAATTCTAACTGTAATTAGTTTTTATAAATTTTCCTCCTATATATGAAGGATGCTAAAATGTAAAAACAAAACAAACAAAATGAGTATGAAATTCATTCTTCATTTTTCCTTTTCTAAATAGATTTTATATATTAACTTTATAAAGGGAAAAAAGATAGAGGAAGGGAGGAGGGGGAAAGGAGCAGGAAGCATCAATTTGTAGTAGTAGCTACTGCTCCTGTGTGCCTTGGCTGGGCTTGCCTGAGGTTTCAGACCGGCAGCCTCAGCATTCCACATCAAAGTTTATCTACTGCGCCACCACAGGTCAGGCTTCAGTTTTCCTTTCTTAAGTGTCTAGTGTGAACACTAAAAGAGTCAAAAGCTTTTCATGAAAAGAAAAGAAAAAGAGAAAGAGAACCAGTTGTGCGTTAATCACCCATGGGAACATGAGTCATGAGTAGCCATATTAGCTCATTCAGTTCATGGGTTTTGCGCAAGGGCATTGAGCCTACTGGACACAAAATTGAGATCATGTACATATAAAAATCATCACCACCTCTAGCACACACAGAGTATCTATGCCATTTCTTTATACTTCCTTTGATACAGCTTAAGTGTTAGATGATATTATATGTATTATTACAATCTTCACATTTTAAGATTTTAGTTTGCAATGGCTAAACATTGACTAAAATATGTTCATAACACACAAAAGTGCTTTTAATGTAATACTAAAAATATGCATGTCTCAGAATTATACAATATTTTAGAAAGCACAAATATATTACTTAATTTAACCTGGAATGTATATGCAATACACAAAAATCTTTTTAGTACCTTAAATAATTAAATTTTTTCTTTGTGTTTAGACCACAAATAGTGATGATAAATATTACAACCCACAGTATTTCCAAAGAGAGAATTTCTATGTCCCATGAGCAGTTTTATGGATTAGCCGATATTAATATAAGTGGAGATTAAGAGACTAATACAAGATAACATCAAGATTTAAATTTTCATGTTGAGGAAAGTGTGCTGTGTTCAAAATCCAAGGAATATCACACATAGGTTAACATGAGATGTAGACTTCAATAAAGGAAAGACCTAGACCTTTCTAAGAATTAAACTGAGAGCACACTTTTCTGGCAAAATCTAACAAAACTAGAACTTTTCATGCAATTAATTCATAAAGAAATTTAATATTTCATGGTACATGACTTACATATACTACTCGTGATGAAAATAACTTGTCTATTAGTTTTTGCTGAGTTAGTATAAAATGCCACATTAACTTTTACAAAGAAAAAAAAAAGAAGAAAGGAAGGAAGAAAAATAAAGTAGGAAGGAAGGGAGGAAGGAAGAAAGGAATGGTGGGAGAAAAGAAAAGAGGAAGAGAGTGAGAGAGAGAGAGAGGGAAGAAGGGAGAGAAACCTTGTGAATGGTCCCACTTACCAGGCCTATGAAAATACAAAAGAGCTGAACAACATCCGTGTAGGCCACAGAGTAGAGTCCACCCACGAGAGTGTACAGAATGGCGATGAGTGCAGACACGATGACAGAAGCATGCACATCAATGTCAATGATCACACTGATGGTTGCTCCTGAGAGAATAAAAACAAGAAAACACTACGGTCAGGGCACTCAGATGAAGTACCCTCTGTTTTGTCAACCTCTTATCTAAAGACACATTGAAAGCTCAGTGACAGCAGATATTGTTCCTATGAACAATGCAACAGCTAAGGTTAGTTTTCATATGAAATGCAACAGCTAAGGTTAGTTTTCATATCAAAAAATTTAAATCTCAGTACATTTAATATGCATATACTTATATGTATATACATGATACATATATTAATATTATTTTTAATTTAAAAATTAGTGCTTTGCTAACTTATTTATTTGAGGACACCTGAAATTTATCTGATTTCATAATTCTATGAATTATGTTACTCTTATTATTACTATAAGAACTTACATTAAACTCACCCACTATTGGAACCTCCCACTTAAACTTAAATATATCACATTTATGTGAAAATACTCTATATCATAAACATATTGACCTTCTGCTAGCTTTTATTAGATGGCAGATGGTATAAGATGGTATAAGATACCAAGGTTTGAGACAAATTTGTAGAAGAAAAAATAAAATAAGTAAATTGCATCTATTAACTTTTTTCTTTCAACTTTGTGAAAAATCTATTTTTTATTTTATTTTTTTTATTAATTTTAGAAACATTTCTGTCCTGTTTGTTCCTAGGACACCAATGTGTTGAAGAGCTCTATATTTCAACATCATTGTTTTAAGTAATTTTTACCATCAAAGGTTTAAACCTGCCTTAAAAATCAAAATTATGTTTTTCTTATTTTATAATTTTGTTTATTGTGTTTGTGTCTATATTTCCAATGAAGATATTACAGTATGGACAATTGGACCACTGTGGTGCTTGGACTGCATGTTCTGAATTCACTTACTGCTTTACAAACCTTTTCCCCATCATTCTCAAAATCTGTAAAGTTTATATTTCATATTATTTAATGCAGCAATGATAGCAATGCTAACATACATGCAATAAATCTGATTTTTGTTATCATTAATTACAATCTTATATTCTGTTTTCCCTATTCAATTGTAGGCTTATAGTGTATACAACTATAAGAGATGAAAATCTACTATCTAAAAGATAAATAGAAGATATTTTGATCTAAGATAATACAAAATATTTTTTCAAACAAATTTTTTTACTGCCTTGATTTTAGTAGCAAAATTAATTCTTTTTCTTGAATAAAAACAAATTAAAAAAAGGAAAAGCCTGATAAAGAATTAAAGGATGATGATGAGTTTTATTATTTATAGGTGAATTTGAATAATAGCCTAAATTGTACTGTATAGGTATTGAACAAATTTTTTTTTTCTGAAATTATTTACTTCACGTTTAAACTTCAATTGTAACTCTTGGCCATTTTTCTTTTGGTCTTGTTCTCTAATTTAATAACATTAAAGGCATAGCTCACTGGGGAAAGTCGTGAAACTTCCAAGTTAATGATCTTCAAGCAGGAACTCAATACTCAGTTGAATGGTTTTGATTTCCCCTTGATCAAAAGGTAGTATATTGACCCTGAAGATTTCCTATGATCACATTGAAATCTCTTGTTTTCTAAATTTATAACTGGGCTGAGAATTTGAGGGCCAAGGCATTAATTTATCTTAGTAAAATAGACCCTAAGGAGCCTAAATTCATTTTCTAGGTCTCTAAACATGTCTACAACCCTTTACTTTGTGATGTGATGGAATTACTACTGTAAAAAAGAACGCTGCATCTTTTTTTTTCCTTTTGAAGAAAGTATAGCCATAGATGGTTTATTTATTCATTTGTGACAGGATTACAACTGTTAACAAAATACAAGCCCTAACTTCAAGAAATTTATAATTCTTTTTGTGAGATTAAAAATCAGGCATAACAGAAACAGGCACATAATCACGCAAAGTGATAAGTCCGTTGAAAACAACATTCCGTGTTCCTATGCTAAGCCCATAGGAAAGGTGCTTAGCAAGTTCAGGATGACTGCTTTGAAGATCTGGATGTGAGAAAGGAAAGAGCAGAGATAAGTCCAAAGCAGCGGGCACCTGGCTTGCAAAATGTCAGAGGCAAGAGGGAAGGACTACAGTTATGAAAGAAAGAACGAGGAAAGGAGAGAATCAGACAGAGGCTAAGTCATGGAAAGCCTATAAGCCTGGTTAGAAAGTTTGTTTTTAAGCACGGAAAGGACATAATCAGATCTGCATTTTAGAAGGATGATTCTGGCTACCATGTGTACATACACTACAGAAGGTGGGCAGAGCTGTAGGCAAAGAGGTGATTGCATTAATCCAGGGGAAGGAGACTGAGGGTGGCCTGACTTATGGCTGGAGAAAGTAAAGTTGTGTATATGATATTCGGTTAACCAGAGATTCCGGTAAAGCAACTTTTCATCAGTTCTTACCTAAGGCAGAGAAGATGGCTGCTGCCCAGAACATTTCACCCATTAGTGCGGGGATAAATAGGAGACCACCCATGCGTTTTCCATAAATCTGCTGAAATGGGTCTAACATGGTAACATATCCCTTGGAACGCATGGGTTTTGCAAAAAACAGACCACCTAAAAGAAATGAAACAAGTGTTTTTGAGAAAATAACAAATTCATAATGTAACAGTCTCTGCCAACCTTTCCCTATGCTATAATTTCTCAAGGGAAATGCATTTTCAAAAACACTTATATGTGTTGAGGAATCATTCTGAAATATCATGTGAATATAAAACCAAGAAATCTTTAGCAACAAAGGCAAATTTCTTAAATCATTTATCATTGCATGCATTCAAAGAAACATTAAATGGTATATCTGAGACACGTGGACAGAAAGTGTGGACCAGCACAGAACTCACTAAATGCCTTGATGCATTTATATCATCCAGTGTAGCAAGCATTCAGATATTTTGACTGAGCACAAGATTTAATAAAAGTATTTTAAGTGCAAAAATGAGTTAAGAACATTTTGTTATATAATATTCTTGACCATTTATTAGCTTGATTTACAAAAAGAAATTCAGGTACAATTCAAGTTGATTCATTTTTAATAATACAGCCACACTGTTTTTGGAAAAAAAAAATCATTATGTTAAAAAATTACTGTTCTTATAGTCATAATATCAAGAGATTCTTTTTATGTATTATATAATCAATATAATTTGAACATCTTTTCCCAATTTCTGTTAGCAGCTCCTTAAAGATATCTGGTAACATTTTCCCACTATCATTACTTACATGCTTTGCCTTGTTATTTCATTTGTTATTTATATTCCTGTTCTTTGTGCTTTACTGAATGCGTCACTGAGATTTGAACTTTCACTTACCTAAAATAAGACTAAGAGAATATCCAATTGGTGCTTGAGCCCAAGCTAGACCGTAATCTGGTACATACACTGCTTCAGCTGTTCCGTTAATATAACCTCCTCCAACCCAGGTGGCTAAAATAGAATGAAAAGTGAGGGAAAAGTCACTCTCATATCTGTCACACCCTAGACCTGCTCAGTTTGACACAGTGGCCTCATGTTTGCTATTGAGTACCTGAAATGTGGCTAGTCTGGATGAGATGTGTTATGAGGGTAACATACACGTTGGATTTCAAAGACTTCGCATGTTAAAGAATGTTTAAAAAAAAAGACAGTGTAGAAAACTAAATGCAAGGTGTCTCAATTTTTTATATTGACAACATGGTGAAATAAAAATATTTGCAATGTATTGAGTTAAATACATTCTATTACTTACATTAATTCAACTATTCTTTATGTTTTCTAAAGTGGTTTGTAGAATATATAACATTGTATTTATGGCTCTCATTATATTTCTGGATTGCCCCAGATACTTCCTAAATCCATTTAGTCATCAACATTTTTTAATAATTTTATTAGATCATAAAGTCTGAGATCACCTGACCTGTGGTGACGCAGTGGATAAAGCGTCGCCCTGGATAACTCTGAGGTCGCCACTTCGAAACCCTGGTCAAGGCACATATGGGAGTTGATGCTTCCTGCTCCTCCCCCCTTTTCTCTCTCTCTCTCTTTCTCTTTATCCCTCTCTCTCTCCTCTCTAAAATGAACAAATTTAAAAATATATTTTAAAAAAGTCTGAGATCATATGCAATATAGTATATGAGTATTTGTATTCTCAGTAAAACTACAACTTTACCCTCAGCCTCCATAACATGGATCAGGTATTTATTGCAAGGTTCTTCTATTTTACTTATTTATATTGATCTATTCACACTGATTATAACTATTGTCCTCAAGGTGTGTGTGTGTGTGTGTGTGCACAAGTGTAATTTTGGGTGTGTATACTTTCTATTAATATAGTCACTTTAAATCACAACTGAGTTGTACTTACTACGTGAAATTGTTAACTGGGTGAAGGAAGGAGGCAGAAGACACTTACTCCAAGATGTCTTAAAATGAATTTAAATGATCTGTTTACACTCTCTTCCTAAGTACCCAACATACACTTAAGACCTAGACTAGCATTCAAAACAATTTAAAATATTGACTGCATATCCACTTGCAATTCTTTGTTCTAATCTGACTTTTAGTAAGACATTCGATATTTCATAGAGAATAATAAATATTTTAGATGTTATTCAATAAAATTTCTGTAGCATGATAGATGAGGGTTAAGTAAAGGAAGCTCTCCAAAACCCCCCATTTTGGTTAAACAGGTTTGTAAATGATGTACAAACTCAACCATTTTATCTGAGAATACAATATAATACTTGATTCTTGCTGAATAATAAAAGTTAATGGAACACTTAAACTTCTGCAGCTATATATTTTTTCAGTATAGTCAAAATATTTAAAATAATTCTTATGTTGAATTTGTGTAAAATTATGAGAAATATATTTTGGCAATAAACTTATCAGATATTAATATGAGGCCCTGGACAATCGGCTCAGTGAATAAAGCATCAGCCCAGCATGCAGATCTCCCGGGTTCAATCCCCTGTCAGAGCACAAATGAGAAGCAAGCATCTGTTTCTCTTCCCTTTCTTCTCCCTCTTCTCTCTCTCTTCCCCTCAGCCAATGGCTCAGTTGGTTCGAGCACTGGCCCAGATGCTGACGATAGCTCAACTGATTTGAGCATTGGTCCCAGAAGGGGATTGCCAGGTGGATCTGATCGGGGCACATGTGGGGAGTCTGTCTCTCTGTCTCCCCTCCTCTCATTTAAAAAAAAAAAAATTTTTTAAACTGAGCTAGACCATGACTCTTTATAAGAAACATTACAATTCAATTTTTACTATACAATTTAACAGCCTATTAGTGCAATAAGCCAGTAAGAAAATGACAAATACCATATGATCTCACTTATATGTGGAATCTAGTGAACAAAATAGAAACAAACTCATAGATACAGAGAGAAAAGACTGACAGATGTCAGAGAGGAGGGGTTTCAGGGGACTGGTTAAAAAAGGTGAAAGGATTAAAAAAACTCTCAGATACAGATAAGTGTATGTGGGTGGGGGAGGTAGACAGGGTAAACGGGGGAGAGATGGTGATGGAAGGAGTCTTGACTTGGGGTGGTGAACACACAATACACTATACAGATGATGTATTATAGAATTGCACACTTGAAACCTATATAATTTTATTAACTAAAGTCACCCCAATAAATTCAATAGAATTTTTTTTAAAAAAAGGAGAGAAGTAATGGGAGAGAATATTAAAAAAACAGCCTATTAGATGAAAACAAAATCACTTATGGACTAAATAAATAGAATGTTAACTAGAGTAATAAACATTATAAAAATTCACGATGAACAAAATACTTTGATATACTATAGCTTATTTATCCTTTCCAATATTTTTTGAGTAAAATTAACCACCTTTGTGTTTTTTTTTCTTATTTTCTTTATAGGATAAATCTGAAGGAAATATAATTACAATGTTTTAATCCACTTCAAATAACAGTATCAGATCTGGATCTTTAGGGAAAGAAGAAATGCTATAATAAAGAATGTAAATGAAGATATAAATCTGTGCTCACTGTTCATCAACTGAATAATAAGAGAAAAAAATTGGAAAATCTATGCCAGTATTTCAGTGAATGATCTTTATTCTTTATGTTTTCGTACTTATCTAATTTTGCATATCAGGCATCATAGAAAATATTTTACACAATACAATTTGTTCCATATACTGTATGTGTATGTGAAAAAGAAAAAACAGAGGGAAAAAATGATCTCCTTTCAACTGTATACCTTTATAAAGAGACTAAGAGAAACCAGCTAAAAGGCTGAGTGTGGTAACATTGCGAAGTCCCTGGGAGTGATTCCCAGAAGACCTGGCTTTGACACTGACTCTGGTCCTTGGTAGCCATGTCACTCTGTGCACTCACTTAATCCCAGACCTCTTTCATAGTTCTCAAATATAAAGATAAAGATATTCATAAAGACCAAGTGAAACCATGTGCACTTGGCCAAGCGTTAACAAAACAAATGTGACTATATGAAAAAAAAAATCTATAGTCCACAAATTATTTTAGAACATTGCATATTTCAGATAACCAAACAAGGATGCAAGCTTAAGAGATTAGTTTGGTAAAGTATTTCACATAGAGAATGATTCATTTTAAAATAAGACTTCAGGACTGAAATTGGGCATCATTTGGATATGATTTCCAGTAAGGTATATTCCAAGTGAGCACTTAGAGTTCTTGTCAGTATGGGTTATGTTGCTGATGTTTAAAAACCTAATAAGTCTCTAATATGAAGTGTGTTTTGTTGGTAAATATGTATCAAATAATATTAAAAATATAATTTTACATTGTTTTTCAAGAATATTTTCATTGACCAAAAGGGATTTAAAAGAGAAATAAGTCAGCACTTCAACAAAACCCCTTCTGGGCAGAAAAAGATAGAATCTCCACCCCTCTTGTCACAGAGAAGGTCTGAATGGGAGGCAGCTGCAGATGGTGGTTTTGGTTTCCTAAGGTGTACCCTAGATGTTTTTTCTCTTTTTATATCAAGGTTCCTGGAAACATTTTCTTTTGGTGCTGTGAATTCGTAACATGCGATTGTCTTTGTGTAAGGAAATTGGTTTATTAAATGAGAGAACTGAGTTTCAAAACAGGTCATCTATCAATTTGGACTTGTGTTTCTCCTGAATTGGATGTTCTGTCCAGTGGTTAATTATAAAATCACTTTGTTCAGATACTACTGGGTTGAACAATTTTATTTTTGTTTTAAATAAATGTAAAATATATATATATACATATATATTACATACATGCATACTTATAGATATACATGTGTGTATGTATATAGGTAATGAACACAAAGAATCCTCAAAGAACAAAGAGTAACATTTGCTTTGTCATTCTGATAAACCAAGAAGGGGAGGGAGGCAGGGAGCTGGGCAGCTGAACCTACCTGTCATGGTAAATCCACCCACCAGCAGACCGATGTCTCGGCCACCAACTATGATGGCCTCACTGCGCTCCTCTGCGCTGCCACTGTGTTTGGTTCTCCAGGCAGCCCATATTCCCACCAGCAATATCAGAAGGTAGAACACGATGATAGCTATCAGTCCTTCTACATGGAAAGCCATTTTTTATCTAGGGGTCTGGAATCTTCCACAGCTGTCTACTTCATTAAGATTTCTGAATAAATTCAATAATGCATGGTAAACCAGCCAAGCATTCATAAGCAGTCAGGAATAAACCAGCTGGCTCATGAGAGATCCTTTGCCGCTTGAAGAAAAAGTACATTGAAATAGCATGTTAAAATAGTACCTATCAAAAAGTGTGTATTATATTATTCTATTTAACAGTATAGCATTGTTCTGAGCATTCAAGAAAAAAGAGAAAAATGAAAATACTTTGTAACAAATGTACTCATCATCATTTTGTATTTAACAATTGTTTTCTATATAAAACTAACCTTTTCCTGTACCTTACGTCAGTAATTCGGCCAAGAAAAAATCTGTCTGTATTTGCTTTCGGGTACTAACTTATTATTCAACCTAGAATTATTTAGTAAGGTAAATATATCATGAAAGATGACTGAGCATTCTAACATATCCTTTCATTCATACTTCTATCCCTTCTTTCAAACAATGTTAAGGAATGTTTCAGAAGTAATATGAGGTGAAAATATCTACAAAAAAAAAAAACCTTTAGGAAATTCCATTCCAGAAACACATTAGCTCCAATTTTCAACAAGTGCCTGTGGCTTAAGTGTCTGTAGTAACGAAAGATGTCATGGTTAATATCTTGGTCAACCTAAGCCACTGTCCTTTGTTCCCTGCTTCTCTCTCCAACTCCTCAATGGTATATACAAGAAAACAATTTTAAAATGCCGTCCTTAAAAGCATAACAGAGGGTCAGCGGTATTAAGAACAAGAAAGACTCTTAGAAGACAGATGCGAAGTTCTAACGCCTTCAGTTTTCCATTGTTAAGGATTTTTCACCCTCGGGACCAAGCTTGTTTCACGCAGCCAGTTCACACAAATATGTTTCTGGGGGAAACTCGTATTTGTCCACACTGGTGGGTAATAAGACGTTGGGCTAAGGAGCTAGCGAGCTAGCCTCCCTCGGATTCAGGGGGAAGTAAAAGAAGCCTCGGTGGCTTGCTGGGCTCTGCCTTTGTGAGCAAACCGAACCGGGAAGTTCTTTCTCAGGCCTCACTTGGGTGTTCCCTGAACCCCGCTGTCGCTCCTGGGGCCCCCTGCCCATCTCCTGCCCAAAGACTTTGTCTCTTCTATCAGACTTTCCAGCAGCTCGCTCCCTAGAGTGGACCTACCGCGCGACCCCACGAAGTGGCCAAAAAACCGCGTCCCTTCGCTCCGAAAATGCCCTGCTCTGCGCGCACCGCGCTCCCGAGTGCGGCTGGGCGCGGCAGGGCGCTCTGACGATGCCGGCTTCGCGCCTACCTGGACCTGGAGTTGTAGCCTCTCCCTCAAAGGAGCGCTCCGCCGGATGGAGCTGCTCCCGGCACCGCCACTCCCAGAGACCCAAGTGGCGAAGACTGCAAGGGTGCAGTGTAGAGTGAGAATGTGTGTGCGCGCGCGTGTGTGCGTGTGTGTGCAAGGGTGTGGTGGTGGGCGGAGGCGCAGAGGGATGGAAGCACCGGCAAGAGCTGGGGTCAGGATCCCGAAGCGTCTCCTCTTCTAGTTTCTGCAAGAACCTGGGCGCTCGCGGAGCTGACAGGTGTGGGCGCTGGTTGAGGGCGAGTGGCACGGGGCGAGAAGGCGATCAATCACAGCCTTGGCAAAAGTCCCCTTTATAAGGGTGGCCGGTAGAGGCGATCGTCAGAGCTCAGGACTGGACGTCAGGGGAAGTGATGCTGGGGCGGGTGCTGGGGACAGTGTCCTCGCAAGCAGGGTGGGTGCACAGAGCAGAAAACGCGGCCGAGAAACTGGGACCCGGCCTGGGCACTTGGCCAGTGCCTGGGCGACATCCCGGCCCCTGACAGATGCGCAGCGCCAGTCCTGCCATTCCCTCTTCCCACCTCCAGGAAAGAAAGATGATTCCCTAGGGTCATTTCCAATTGTAACTTCCCATCACTCGGGTTGGAAGCCTGGAATGGGGAGACTGGGAAGGTCTCAGACAATTCTACTTTCAGACTGAACAGCAGGAGTATTATAGGAGGAGGTCAGTGTTCTCTTCCTCTTAAACTTTGCTGGAATGGTTTCTTGAGGGGTTTTCTCACTGAGAGCAAAGGGCACCCTCCCACTGCCTCCAGTGGGCCTCGAGGGAGCCTGATTCCAGCTCCCCTGGTGATGGGCTCTATTATATAGGAGACATTTCAGAACGTTTCCTTCCACTCAAATGGAATCACACAATAGACTCTTGGAGTTGTCCAAAACAAGTGAAGTTCCCACTAACAACTAGGTTGCTTGCCTACAAAAATATCTTATTCTAGTGTTACAAAAAATTTTCTATATACATTTACAATGTCTATCCACACCTAGAAATCTATAGTTACATACTATCTAGATTATTTATATATTCATGGACATAGTTACATATCTATAGTACATATAGCTATCTTATTTCCATACTCTATCTACCAGTATATTAAACAGTAAAATATAAAAATCTAAACAGATGTAACAAGCAAGAGTAACTTTTAACTCTTGTATACCTCTTTATAGGCAAAATTTCAGACCATCCCCCATTTATTTACACTGGATATGGAAATGAACCCTCAAATGTATATCATTACTCCTTTTCTTTGTTCTTGTAAAAAGAATATCTGTGTCTACCTAACTTGTGTGGGACAAGGAAGGAGTTCAGGGAGACCAGATGAGGAGAAGGGCTTGCATATACAGCTATCTCTCTGTTTTTCTGAAAAAGGCTGAGCTAGTCTGTCAACATCAATGCATTTTTACATGGAGGGGTTGTGAATTGAAGCAATCTTAAGTAACTGACTCTGGACTGTGGCCACAGGTTTAATTAAGTCTTATTTACCAGACTATAGTTAAGGTGATGATATCAAAAAGCTAGTGGTTGTAGCAGGACAAGCATGGACAATGTCAGTCTATGGAATAGTGCGCAAGGCTTAGGTCAGGAAGCTAGACTCATATCCAAAGAGGAACAAAGGAGGTGGCTGTCCTTAGAGAAATACACCAAGGTTTTTATGTAGCTAGCACACCAGTCTCCCTTTGGGACCCACCTAATACACTTTAAGAAGCTAGACTTGCCAGACTTTAGATTCAATGCCAGATCTGAGAAAATGCAATGATCTTGAAGGTGGCCAAAAATTCTGACCCTGCAAACCAGCAATTTTCATGACAAAAAGCACCAGTTGAAAAAAACAACTGCTGAAGTACTCAATCTACTTTGTTACTTTGTAGAGGCATTTCCTCTTTTGCCAAGTCCTTTGAACTGTGTCTGATATAAGGATGACACTGCATGCAAATTTGCAATCTAGAACATATCCCCTCAGACACCCATTCCTCCTGTCTTCAGTATGCAGCTCTGCCTCCACTCTCCTGAGACTATGTGCTCATGCTTGGAGAAATACAGGTCAATGGAAGATAAGTTGTCACTTTGGGGAATAAAAAATAGGTTCTGCATTTCAAAATCATTTTTTGATACATTTTCTATGTGCCTTTTATGTTTCAAGCACTGTCTTAAGTACTGAGAAACATGTAGGAAATTATGTGTACCCTTCCCTTAAGCAATTTATCTGTAGTGAAAGAAAAGAAGGAAAAAATAAGCAAAAGCTCTACTTCAGTAGGCCATTATAAATGCCAGGAAAGATGTACCATATCGATACACAAATGTTAGGGAAAATACAAGCAAAAGACCTTAATCAGACTGGACAAGGGAAAGGTTTATTCATTCAGCAAACACATGGTGAGCACCCACTGTAGTCCAAGAACTGTCATATGTACTAGGTATGTACACAAGTGATTGAAACAAAGAGAACCCTGTCCTCAAAGAGCTGACCTTGTTACTGGAAATGTGGTGGTCCATGCAGCAACAGCATTGGTATCATCATTTCTTTCTTTTTTTTCTTTCTTTCCTTCCTTCCTTCCTTCCTTCCTTCCTTCCTTCCTTCCTTCCTTCCTTCCTTCTTTCCTTCTTTCCTTCTTTTTTTTTCTTTTTTATAACACTGGGTGATTTGAGAAGGACATCATTTAGCATACGTGTATTGACTCAGATATGAATGAAAAGGCAAAATGAGATTTGAGGGTTTATTTCCTTAAGCCCTTATTCATTATTTCTTAGTTTCTTCATACCATTTTTATTTAAAACTTTCATAACTTTAATTGATTACATTAACTTCGATTGCAATTTTGGCCTGTCATTTCAAAACCAGAGTGATCATCAGAATCAAAAAGTACTTTGTAAATTACAGATTCCTTTGTCAAAGATCAGTTAACTACATATATATGGGGCTCTGTTTCTGGGCTGTCTATTTCTTTACATTGATCTGCCTGTTTCACCAGTGCAAAACTGTTTTCAAAGCTGTAACTTTATAGTAGATCTGAAGTCAAGTAACATCAGTCTTCTAACTTTGTTTCTCTCCTTTAATATTTTTTGGCTCTTCTGAGTCTTCTTCTCCATATAAACTTTAGAATTAGTTTGTCAATATTCACAAAATAACTCTCTGGGATTCTGATTGGAATTCCATTGAATCTATAGACCAAGTTAGGAAGAACTGATATCTTGACAATATTGAATTCCTACTCTATCCATGAACTCGGAATATTTCCTCATGTATTAAGTTATTTTATTCCTTTCACCAAAGTTATATAGTTTTCCTCATATTCCTGTCTCATTTATTTGGGTACTAATGTAAATGATATTGTTCTTTTAAGTTGTTTCCACTTCTTCATTGTGAGTGTAAGAATGCAGGGGTGTTTTTGTTTTGTTTTGTTTTTACTTTCCCTGTTAATCCTGATGACCAGCTAGGTTTGGGAGTCCTGCTGTGTTTCAGAGTGGAAAGTTTTTAATTCCATACAAACACCTCTATTTCATATTTGCTAATTATGGGATCTTCAGCAAATTATTTTATCTTCTTTAAGTTTTAATTCTCTTTTCTCTGAAGTGAAAATAAGAAGTGTGCATGCTTAGTGTTGCTCTCACAGGAATGCAAAGATTAATTGATATGGTATATATTAAAACACCAAGTGCTCAAGTAACCATTGCACAACAGCTTCTAGCATTGCTTTGATTTCATTGTGGAAGCCTGCTGATGTTTCAGCCTCTGGTGGTTGTTAATTTTACAACTAGTGGGTGAGTAAATAAATGTCCCTGCCTTTTTTCTTATCTAATGTTAAAGAAATGTTTTGCTACTAACCTCGGAAGTGCTTCAGAAGTTCACGTGTTCTATGAACTACATCATAGACTAAGATCTAGGTTCCAATTCTTGACCAATTTAAAACTAAATCCAAAATACAGCTTTGTAGATAGGGCTCCAGAGAGTGGCAATCATACCCTTTCAGAGAGATACATGTGGAAGAGCTCCAGCTTCTTCTTCTGCCTGACAGCCTCAGCAACAATTCCCAGGAACTTTTCCATGACATCACCTTCAGATTGTATGAGGCTAATTTCTTTTGTTCATTTAAACTCAGCTTAGACTGATAGATCCAAGAAAGTTTTCATGACCCTTGTCTATGCCCAGCCTGGGTAAGTTGTCCTTCTTTGAAGCTGTTTTTTCATAGCACTTACTCTATGTTCATTTTTATATTCAGTACTTAGCACTATGCCTGGAATACTACTAGTCAAAAACTTAGTTAAAGTGAACTGCTTTATCATTTTACAGGAAAAAAAAATTGAGACTTACAATGAATCAAGATCAGATCCCATTAGCATAGACCTCCATGTTCTAACAATGACAATAACACTAGAATTAATCACTTGGCTACTAATGAATTAGAGTCAAATACAATTTCCCAACAAATGCCAAGTTTTATTTTCTTCTGCCATATGATAAATAGTATGTGATGACTAAATCCTCATACTTTTAGAATAAGAAGTTACACAGGAATTATTCAATTGTCTACCTCCATTATGGTTTTTAAAAAGTACAATAATGATGAATAATGTATTTTACAGTCAATATTTTTCTCTATGGTAGTTTCATATCCAAATATTGGCTTTGTTTCTTCTTTTAAAAATAGTAATTTATTGAGGCAACATTTACATAAAATAAAATTAGCCACTTTCAAATGAAAATTTAGTGACATTCAGTACATTCACAGTTTGCAATGACCACTTCTAACTAGTTTCAAAATATTTCCAAAGTAAAACTCACCCTGTAAGCAGGTCTCTTTACTTCCTCACTCCTTCCAGCCTTGACAACCACCAATCTGTGTTCTACTTCTATAGATTTATTTAGCCTGGATATTTTATGTAAATGGGATCATATAAAATGTGACCTTTCGCATCTGACTTCTTTTATTTAGCATGTCTTAATAATATATGTGATGAACAGATACTTCTCCCAGGAAGAAATACAAATGGCCAACAGATATATGAAAAGATGCTCATCTTCGTTAGTTATTAGAGAAATGCAAATCAAAACTGCAATGAGATACCACCTCACACCTGTTAGATTAGCTATTATTAACAAGACAGGTAATAGCAAATGTTGGAGAGGCTGTGGAGAAAAAGGAACCCTCATACACTGTTGGTGGGAATGTAAAGTAGTACAACCATTATGGAAGAAAGTATGGTGGTTCCTCAAAAAACTGAAAATAGAACTACCTTATGACCCAGCAATTCTTCTACTGGGTATATACCCCCAAAACTCAGAAACATTGATACGTAAAGACACATGCAGCCCCATGTTCATTGCAGCATTGTTCACAGTGGCCAGGACATGGAAACAACCAAAAAGCCCATCAATAGATGACTGCATAAAGAAGATGTGGCACATATACACTATGGAATACTACTCAGCCATAAGAAATGATGACATGGGATCATTTGCAGCAAAATGGTGGTATCTTGATAATATTATACAAAGTGAAATAACAGAAAAAAGTGAAATAAAAGAAAAAAACAGGAACTGCATTATTCCATACGTAGGTGGGACACAAAAGTGAGACTAAGAGACATTAATAAGAGTGTGGTGGTTACGGGGCGGGGGGGAGAGGGAGAGGGGGAGGGGGAGGGGCACAAAGAAAACTAGATAGAAGGTGACAGAGGACAATCTGACTTTGGGTGATGGGTATGCAACATAATTGAATGACAAGATAACCTGGACATGTTATTTTTGAATATATGTATCCTGATTTATTGATGTCGCCCCATTAAAAAAAATAAAATTATTAAAAAAAGGAAAAAATAATAATATATATGATCCACATTGTAGGAAGTATCAGTATTTTATTCCTTTTTACAGTTAAACCATATTCTATTGCAATTGTACGCATATAACACAATTTTTTAGTTCATTGATCTGTTGATGACTATTTGTGTTGTTTCCACCTTTTGAAGCATACATGTGTGTGTACATGTTTGAGTCTCTGTTTTCAATTCATTCTGTACATACCTAGGATTGAATCATGTGTTCTGATGGTAATTGTGTGTTTAGCATTCTGAGGAGCCACAAAACTGTTTTCCAAGGAGCTGGACCATTTTACTTTTACATCAGCAGTACACAAAGGTTTCAATTTTTCCAAACCTTACCAACTGTTTATTTATTTTACTTATGACATAATAGTAGTTTAGGAGATAAAAGTAAAGATGTACACCTGAGTGAGAAGAAAGGTATGGGCATATGATAGAGTTCTTTGTCTTGAGGGTTCTTATCTTTCTTCAGCTTCTGCAGGCAGGAATCCTAGGAGAGGGCTCAGGCAAGGGTCTTAATAGAATATTCTTTAGTTTTCCAGGTGTACCCTTTGATATATTGGTTCATAAAAAAAAAAGGCATACAGGAGAGTTTGGAATCATTCTCTAGTCAGCCTTACTGTTTTACTTTTGCCTTGGGTCTGTCTAGCTCTATTTTTTGTTTGTTTGTTTGTTTAATTTATTCCCTGACTTCATCTGTCCATGGTTTGCCCAGTAGAAATGGCAATGATTGGATTTCTGTTACCTAACTTCCTGACCACAGTGACTTAAGATATGTATTCTCTGGTTAGGGAGGTGTAAACCTTTTGCTCTCAAGTGTTCTTGTGAAACCAGGAAAATGACCCTGAGGTCCGGCTGCCTGTTGACATGAAAACCAATTACCTGACACAGGTGCTGATGAGAAGGAAAGAGATTAGTCAAGTGCCCACCACCTGAGAAGGTGGGGGGACCCCTGTTCCCAATAAACCTCTCTCCCTCTTCTGGTACAGGCAGGAGTTTTTATAAGGAAAGAGAAGGCAGAGGTGAAATAAGCAAAACCAGAACAAAGGAATAAAAAGGAGGGTTCTTTGCTGAGGGGAAGAAGCACACTTTGTTCAGATAAGTGGACGTAGGTCTCATATCTCTTAGAGCTGACACATCTGACGGTTCTTACAGGAACAGAAGCTAGCAAATAACTTATAAATTAGGATTTTTGTTTCATGTAACAAGTGTTCACAGATTCCCACAGTCAAGCTGTCCTCTTTGGCCTTGAGTGAATGAGAATCAGAACTTCAACCCCCAGTGTAGTGGGAGTGAGGGGAAGGGTGGGAACTTATACTTATTCTTCTTGCTCTGATGTTAACCCTCATTGTGCATCAGCCAGAGGAGAACGACCTTTTAACTATAATGAGAGCTTAGCCAAAGATGAAAGCACAGGATTAATATTACATTTTTGATTTGTTACAGAATACTTAAGTGAAATTACTAAACCAGTAATTGAATCATGGTTATTAGAGCAATAAACTAAATTTTGCATTTAACATAAATTCTTTTATAAGCTTACTTTGTTGGTATATTCTTATTTAGTTTTATTTAATGGCTAGTCAGACTATAAGTAAATCAGAAATATAGCATATTTATTCCCGGTCACTCTTGGTTAGTTAGGGTGGGTAAAGTCTTGGGATTCACTAGAATGATGGCTGTCAAGTTTTCAAATTGTTTGGCCTTATTTCATTATCTTGTCTCAGGTTCTCCATTCCACTTCCCAAAGAATTTTCTTAGCTTTTTAATATCCTGCCTTAGTACAAACATATATTAAAATATATATGGCAGCCAAGGTCAAAACTCACATATTCCAAGACACTCTCTATTTCAGTATGAAAACAAATTTTCCAAAACTTATTGATAGAATACAATGGGGGGAGGGGAACAACTGGTAATTAAATTGTTAAGGAGAATAAGACTGCTTTTATTGAAGATGAAGCAATTCCTGGCAACAATTATAGGATAATACATAGAGAAAAGGAAATTTTTCATTAGAGAAAAATAGATCAATTCATCTGTTGTTACTTGAACAATAGTCAAATCCACAAATGGATTTATAATATTGTTTGAAAAAGAAAAAAAGAAATGAAAAGATCTATAATTTTAGGCATGCTTTATTTACTCTTATTAACCATCAGCAGTTTCATTCTACACATTAGGGATTCACAAAATGATGGGTTCTTATTCCTTAAGCTATCTGCTTCAAGAAGCCCACAGGAGCAAAGTCAAGTCACAAGTCACAGTGGCAGTGGCTTTAGTTGATGTTCTTACAATTGAAAGCTGTAAGTAATTGCTCTGTTGAGAGTTTAGTAATCTGTGAGTTGTCTATAGATTGGTTGATGCACTATTAAAAATAAGGCTAGACACTCTCCATTATAAAAAAAAATAGAGTAAGGCTTAAGGGAAAATCCTTATGGCTTGAGCTGGAAACTCACTGTTATGTAACAATAGTAGAAGTTAGATAAATTCTTAAGAAAGCGATCAGACATTTTACTTTCTTAAAACAAAACTATATTCTTTCCTTTTTTCTCTGAAAATTATTTCTATTAAAAATGACTAAAGTAAAACTATTGTAATGATTCAAGTTAATTTGAGAAATGAAAACATTAATCTCATGTCCCTGCATGCCTCTGGAAGGAAATGAATATCGTGATTTGATTGCTTTTACTCTGACAACCATTTTCTCTTTAGTATGTATATCATGTTAATCATTTTTAAAATAAGATGAGTCAAATATAATTTCTCACCTATAAAATGGAAAAATATTAAAAATCTTGTAAAATTTACCTAATTTATTGTGTGAAAACTTTTTTTTCAAACTGCCTCTAACCACCCTGGAAAATAGTTTTGCACTTCTCTCCAAGCAAATAATCTTTGCAACTAATTTTTCTTTATCATCAGTCTCATCTATAAATTATCTTCATTTCATAGTAACATTAATTAAGTTATTATTAGACTTCTGGGTAATGAACTGAAAGTACCACCTAACTAAAATGTTAAATGAAAGGCTAGTAATGAACAGATACTCAAAGATAATAGTAATTAATAAATTTCTTTTTTTCCTCCAGAGTAATATTACAAAGACCATTTAAAGCTCAATATTTTCTTGAATATCAATGCATTCCATTTTGTGATCATGTTACTAGACTAGACCATGGCTTAATTGCCCATGTGATATGAGCTAGCACATGTATTGAATTTACTACTGTTCAATATTATACATACTATGGAAAAAAGGGAAAAAAATATCAAGAAAAAAACTTACTATGTGTCAGTTGCTTTATATTTATTAATTCTCTCAGTGTTCCCAAAGCAGTATGTCGTAGTATCATTATTCCCCTTCTCCAGATGGGAAAGTCAGAGTCCTCTTAAGAATAAATAATTTTGGTAAATTATTTTGGATATGAACGTTGGAACTAGAATTCAAATGCAATTCTCCATGACTGCAAAGTCCATGTTTTCTCTCTCTGTGTGCCCTTGTGGTGTTTCTGAAAGCACAGGATGAAGTCTTTCTTTCTTCTTCCTTAGCTTTATCCTTTTTGGTAAAAAGTAAAGATCCAGAGTTTTTATTGGAGTCTATTACTAATCATCCCTAACACTCAGCAAGTTTCTTCTATAAGCTCTATTTTTATCAGTATCAAAATGTTTCCATCTGTTGTCAAAGAGAAGATGATAAGATAAAGCTAGGAAATCTTCATGGTTTACTCAAATGCTTAATTTCAATGCCATCATGCCACTGACAATTCTTATTCAACCAGCAGAAATATTTTATTACCACTCATGTATATCTTCATGATAGTTAATCCAGCCCTGGCCAATTGGCTCAGTGGTAGAGCATCGGCCTGGCATGTGGAAGACCTGGGTTCAGTTACTGGTCAGGGCACACAGAAGAAGTGACCATCTGCTTCTCCCCCCCCCCTTGCCCCCTGTCTCTCTCTCTTTCTCTCTCTCTCTCTCTCTCTCCTCCCCCTACCTACCACAACCATGACTCGAATGGTTCAAGCAAGTTGGCCCCTGGGCACTGAAAATGGCAAGTCCTTGTCCTTGACTCAGGCACTAAAATGGCTGGGTTGCTGAGCAACCAAGCAGTGGCCCCAGATGGGCAGAGCATTGCCCCCTAGTGGGCTTGCCAGGTAGATCCTGGTCCGGGCACATGCAGGAGTCTGTCTCTCTGCCTCCCTATCCCTCACTTAAAAAAATAAATAAATGATAGTTAATCCATATGATAGTAGAGCATTCATTAGAGGAAAGATGTCAATACTTATAATCTACGAAGGGGAGCAGCCTCTTTGTCTTCATTTGGTGCCTTTCCAATGAAATGAAGACTTCTACAAATAGTCAAAGGCAATTCCTTAAGGAAGATTTTAATTGATGCTCACCAGTTTCTTCTTTCTAAAAATGGTGAGCAAATTTCAGAACAAGGTAAAAAATTGTACAGAAATCAAGTAGGAGATAGTAGAGAAAGATTCTAATTTTCAGTAACTACAGAAGGTCCTTTAATAATGTTATTTTATTCAACATAGTTTTTTTTTGTAATGTTGGTGTGAGAGAAAAATTTCTATCATGGTCATTGTCTATGTGGAGTTTTTACAACCTCCCCATGTCTGTGTAGGTTTTCTGTGGGGACTCAGGTTTCTTCCCTCATCCCCTAAATGTGCGTGTGAGGTTAACGCATTTAGTTCCTACCTTACACCCTGAGCTGAAGGGAGAAGCTCCAGCCACCCATGACCCTGAACTGGAATAAGTGAATTAGAAAATAATCTCTTACTTGTTTTTATTAACATTTCTTATATGCAATATGTCTTAATTATTTCAATGTGCAATATTAGAAGTGTTTTGGGTCTTTATCTAGAAATTTGGTGATCTTTTGTGACTAGAAATATGGCTATAGATATTTAATTCTTATTTATAGCAATTGGCCTGGTAACAGAAATCAATAGTAAAATTGGTTTCATTATACATCATTTCACTTAAAGTTGAAGCTTCCAAGAACCTATCAATGATTTAGTTGAGTGAGGACTCTCTGAACATCATAGCAAGTTAAAGGAAAGGAGGGACAGAAGCTATGGTTTCTCTTTTTGTTAGCATAAACTACTGTTTCCCAAGGAGCAATTGTGGAGCACAAATTTCTTAAAATATTTTCAAGAAAAAAAATATATATAATATAAGGTTACATGGTTGTAGTGCTGGGCCAAGGCCAGACAGGTTCACATTGGATTCAGGCAGACAGTAGAGAAATTGGAGATGGAAAGGGTCAGGTCATTTCCATTTATTGGAGGCTCGCAGAGATGGGTAAGCAAGTAAGCAAAGAAAAACCGCTTCACAGTGGAAGGCAAGAGATCGGGAACACCGTCCCTCTGGTGGCAGCTGAGGGAATCAGGGAACTGCACCTCAGGTGGTGGGAGAGCAGTCTGGGAAAATTGCCATGGAAGGAAAGCACCTGTAGCTTTTTACAAAGACAAACATATGCCATTCTGCCACATGCTCGGGCACTAATCCTGCAAACTGCTTGCAGCCAGAAAACCAGTGAGCAAGCCTAACCATGGGTGTTTTCGCCACACTCTACCCCTTTAGGGTTGCTCACCTCATAATCTGTGTGACAGGTATCTGCCACAATGGTCCCTGTGTGAGGAGTGAGGTACATTACATCAGTAGTCCCCAACCTTTTTTGGGCCACAGACCGGTTTAATGTTCAGAAAATATTTTCACAGACTGGCCTTTAGGGTGGGACGGATAAATGTATCACGTCACTGACACAAGCATCAAGAGTGAGTCTTAGACAGATGTAACAGAGGGAATCTGGTCATTTTTAAAAAATAAAACATCCTTCAGACTTAAATATAAATAAAACAGAAATAATGTAAGTTATTTTTTCTTTCTCTGCAGACCGGTACCAAATGGCCCATGGACCGGTACCGGCCCAGGGGTTGGAGACCACTGCATTACATCCCAGCAACAGAATTATAAAAGCACAAGCTATACTGAAAATAGCAATAAAAATTGATGGTGTGTCAGCCTGCTGCCAGAGATCCTCAGAGGGGATCCCTGGTTAGCTGCTCCACTTCCTGGGTCTCCCCTACTAGGGCATGGAAGGCCTGGCTCACAATGTCCAGTAAGATATGAGTGAAAAGGGCACCAAGAGAGGCAAATCTTTCCCTTCTGGCAGAATCCAGGCCAGAGTTCTATCTGCAGACAGCACAGTAGCAGGTACCAGAGGCTGCCCCGGGCGGGCATACCAAACCTTACTGTCCTGCTCACCAGGAACTGCTGGTTCTGTGTGCAGCAGAATGGGAGAACTCTTTATGGGCCATAGAGAAATTTCAAAGGAGCCCTTCATAATGCTGTCTCCCTGAGCACTCAGGGGATAATACACTTCTGTCTTAGCGGCCAGGTGCTGGTTGCCCAGGGAGTTAATTGGAGGCCTACCTCTAGCCCCCTACCCCAGAGTGCCAACAAGGCCACCCACCATGGGGGAGGGGGCTATACAGTCCAGGGCCATGTCCACTGAAGCTGTTGGTCTTTAGGGAGGGCTGTTGGGGCAGGCAGCAGCACATTATCCTGCTACCCAAAGCCTGGCTTGAGTAAAAGGTCCTTGGTGCATATCTGCAACTGGATGGGAACAGCTGCCCGGTGCAGGAGGGCCTCCACCAGCACCGCCCCCACCCCAGTCGAGGTCTCTCATTCAAAATCCAGAGTACTGTCCACAAGCGGTATGTCCATCCAGTAAGGGAGCTGGTGCCTCCCTCCTGTCGCAATCCTTGTGCTTTCTCAGTCCAATCCCAGTGAACCCCCTTCCAAATAAGGTTATATTGGGGCACAGTAACTGAGCCAAATGGGGTATAAATGCTTGCCACTACCCCAACAGACTTAGGAATTCCTATAACTGTTTTATTCTAGTGGGCATGGGAAACACCTATATCTTATCTATAACCGCATCAGAGGTAACTTTTGTCTTACTCAACCAAACAACTCTCAAGAATTTAACAGATAACCCAGGTTCTTATCATTTGCCCTCATTGACTTCCCAGCCACATGCTTTCAAATGGGACTCCAGGGTAGCGACTGCTTGTTCTAATTGTGGAAGAGAATCACTAGTTAGCATAATATCATCAATATAATGGTACATGCAAACTGCCTCTGGCTGTTTTTATTTAGCCAGGTCAGCAGCCACCAGCCCATGGCACAAGATGGGGCTACGCAAATAGCCCTGAGGTGATACTGTAAAGGTCCATTGTCTCCCTTCCCAAGTGAGGGCAAATTGGTCTTGACTCTCTGCAGCTGTATCAATAGACAAAAAAGCATTGACCAAGTCTGCCACAAAGTGGTATGTCCCCAACTCATGGCTTAGCTGATCCATCATGTTAGCTATTGAGGGAACAGCAGCGTGCAAAGGGGGAACAACTTTATTAAGTTCCCTGTAATCTACTGTCATTCTCCAGGTTCTGTCTGGTCTGCACACAGGCCATAACCGGGAGTTGTAAGGGCTGTGCACCAGCTAGATGATCCCCACCTTTTCTAGTTTGAGGATTGTCCCTGTGATTTCTTCATAACCACCTGGCAGGCAGCACGGCTTTGTGCTAGTCATGTGCCAGGAAACGGATAGTTGCAAGGGAGGATGTGCTCGCTGCATGCCCCTGCAATCCTGCCTTCACTGCTTTAACTACAGTCCTTGTAAGACATCTACCCCAAAAATATATTCAAGGATAGGAGATACGCATACCTTATTTTTGCTCCATAAGACACATTTTCCTCCCAAAAGTGGAGGAGAAAATGCCTGTGAGTCTTATGGAGTGAAAAAATAAAGTATTTTATTAAATATTTTAACACACCATTTGGTTCAGAATATTTTTTTTTCTTATTTCTCTTCTTAAAACCCTAGGTGTGTCTTATGGACAGGTGCATCTTATGAAGTGAAAAATATGGTACCTTATATGGCTTAGGAGGCAGTCTTCCTATCGCCAATGGAATAGTTATTGGCTTCACTCAAACAGTTTGGCCCCCATAATCATCAATGGCCACTGAGGTCCTAGTGAACCATTCTGGGTTCCCATAAAGGAGGAAACATTCTGCACCTATATCTACCAAGGCCAACAACCATTGTACATTAGAAGGGGACCAGTGGATTCCCAATTCTGCACGGGGCCTTCAGTCCAGCCTGCCCCTGTTAGATCAGGTCTCTTGGTCTTCCTCCTATTCAAACTGGAACAGCATGTCTTGGGATCCTCCTCTCCCTCAGCTGTCTCCATCATATAAACTTGTAACAGTGCTGCCCACACACCAGCTGTTGTATTAGTAGCTGCTGGGTCCTTTTGTCTCAGCAGCTGGAACCTCTGTTCTGGTTTAAGCTGCTGCCAAAGCTCCAAAAGAACTTTATTGGGCTTGCCATCTAATTTCTCTCATTAGAAATGTAACTCTAACCTTAATAATCAAATCTCCTAAATAACCTCCCTAAATTAGAAATTTTAACTAAAACAGTTGACAGACTGAAAATTTTCCATGGCTGCACTCTACAAAACTTTGCCCAAGCATATATCAGCTAATTGTTGATCCTTCCCTAAGGGGAGAGAGAGAGGTGTTTCCTCCGCTTTTCTCTTTCTTTCCAAAAATATAATAATAATAATGATGAATCCTAATTTTTAAAGAAGATTTAAGTTAATTGAGCAGATAGTACAGAGTCCCAAAAAATCCTTTTTCCTATCACTCAATTGTCTCTATTATTTTCTTGCCTTAATGTGGCATATTTGTTAGAATTGGTAAGCTGATATCAATACATTACTATTATTGATTCAAATTCATAATTCATACTAGGGCTTACTCTTTCTGTTGTACAGTTCTGTGGTTGTTAACAAATGACAAACATTATATATCTGTTAACAAAGTATCACATAGCACAAAAAACTTAATTTTATATAAATTGAAATTTAGATACCACAAAGTTTTCCCAGAAAAAAAATGAATTTAACAAAATAAAGACATGGAAACAACCAAAAAGCCCTTCAATAGATGATTGGATAAAAATGTGGTACATATATACTATGGAATACTACTCAGCCATAAGAAATGATGACATCGGATCATTTACAACAACATGGATAGACCTTGATAACATTATACTGAGCAAAAGAAGTAAATCAGAAAAAACTAAGAACTATATGATTCCATACATAGGTGGGACATAAAAATGAGACTCAGGGACATGGACAAGAGTGTGGGGGTTATGGGGGGGGGGACATAGTTGGGGGAGGGGAGTGGCACAAAGAAAACCAGATAGAAGGTGACAGAAGACAATTTGACTTTGGGTGATGGGTATGCAACATAATCAAATGTCAAAATAACCTGGAGGTGCCTTGACCTGTGGTGGCACAGTGGATAAAGTGTCGACCTGGAAATGCTGAGGTAACCGGTTCGAAACCCTGGGCTTGCCTGGTCAAGGCACATATGGGAGTTGATGCTTCCAGTTCCTCCCCCCTTCTCTCTCTCTGTCTCTCTCTCTCCTCTCTAAAAAAATGAATAAATAAAAATTTAAAAAAATAACCTGGAGATGTTTTCTCTGAACCTATGTACCCTGATTGATCAATGTCATGCCTTTAAAATTAATAATAAAAGAAGTCCTTAATAGCCATTAAATTCTTTGAGGAAGAAAACTCAGTTCAGGAAAGTTTACTCCCAAAAGAGACGACATAAAAGAACACTGCATTTATCAAGTTCAAATTTACTAATTAAAAGTAGGCTGGAGCCAGACCAGGCGGTGGCACCATGGATAGAGCATTGGACTAGGATGCAGAAGGACCCAGGTTCGAGACCCCAAGCTCGCCAGCTTGAGTGCGGGCTCATCTGGTTTGAGCAAGGCTCACCAGCTTGGACCCAAGGTCACTGGCTCCAGCAAGGGATTGCTCGGTCTGCTGAAGGCCCGCGGTCAAGGCACATGTGAGAAAGCAATCAATGAACAACTAAGGTGTTGCAACCTGCAATGAAAAACTAATGATTTATGCTTCTCATCTCTCTCTGTTCCTGTCTGTCTGTCCCTGTCCATCCTTCTCTCTGACTCACTCTCTGTCTCTGTAAAAAATAAATAAATAAATAAATAAATATTTAAAAAAAATAAAAGTAGGCTTGAAAAAAGTAAATATATTTGACTGATTAACTGACTAAAAATCAAACAAAATTCTAATCAGATTCTCCAATTTGACTGAAGAGTAAATTTCCAGTTAACTTAGCCTATGAAGAAATCAGAAGCTTTTAAACGAAACATTTTAATGGTAATTCTGAAACATCATTTGTAAGAATGTATGTGTGAACTAATACTAAACATCTGTTGAAATAGCTACAAACTACCTACCGCACACTTCTCATTATGTCTCTCCACAACACTCAGCTTTGTTTCTGTTTCCAGAAGGTAGACACATTCACTCTGTGACTTTAAGAGCATCTCTAATTCCTTGTAAGGATGATAAATGATCAATAGGATATAATCAAGTAGATTTTGATTTTTCTGGCCACTTGTTCAAATTGCTTTATTTGTGGGGGAATCTGGAGGAGAGAAAAGTAAAAACAGTATCAGGGGGCCCTCTGCTGGTGAACTCACATAAAAACTGAAATTAGTAATTTTTAAAGGCTAAAATAACATTCTGAGGGCCCTCAACCCTTCGCCCCCTCCTTCTTCACATCCAGTCTTCTTAAAGCATTATAGGGTCAAGACTCAGAAATATAAAGGCCTATACTTTAGTCTATAGGGTAGAAGACAAAGGATTGGATTTGAGAAAATAGCTATTACTATATGAAGTGAGGTTGATAACTGGGTTTGTTTGTTTTTTCCAGCTTTATCAAGACATAATTAACAAATACGAGTGTAATCAATGTAAAATATACAACATGATTATTTAATATATATGTACATTGTCAAAGGATTCCCACGATTGAGTTAATTAACACATCTATCACTTCACCTACTTATTCATTGCTTTTGTGTGTGAGAATATTTAAGTTCCACTTAGCAAGTCTCAGTTATATAATAGTGTAGAATCGACCACAGTCATCTCATTATAACTAATGTATAAGCCTTAGACTTTATTAATTTCATCACTGAAAGTTTGTACCCTTTTACCAGCTTCCTCTTATTTCCTTACCCCATTGCAAGGCCTTAATAACTACCTTTCTACTCTCTGTTTCTATGAATTCTCAAATGTAAGTGATACCAGTCAGTATTTATCTTCATCTTTCACAGTCTGGCTTATTTTCATTAGCACAATGTTGTCCAGGTTTATTTATGTTGTCCCAAATGGCAGGATTCCCTTTATTTTTAAGGCTGAATAATATTATATGCACCTACTACAATTTCTTTATTCCTTTACCCATCAATGTATACTTTATGTTGCTTATTTACTTTGGCTATTGCGATTATTGCTAGACATCAGAGAATTTCTCCCCCTGTTGCAAGGTACGGGGTGTAAGACTATGTGTTAGCCTATACTACCCATTTCAATGTGGGTATTTCTTCAGTCACCTGGGATGTAAGAGTGATTCAACTAGTTTCCAATTTCTCTAAGAGGAAATTGCTCCATATATAGCTATATATTTGGTATATCTGTGGCAGGAGGAAAAGTCAAGTCTCATATATCACCATCTTGGTGACATCAAAAAATACTGTTTCTCTTTGTTTCTGTTTACCAAATCAAAGTTCACAGTGATCCCACTTCACTGTGTCAGGATAATTTACCACTTTATCATGTTATTATACTTCCTGCCAACTTATTTGTATAGCCTTTTTATAGTTAATGACAGCAAGCAGATACCCTGGGTTGGTATATTTGGGGTTAATGGGAAGAGAAGGCTTTTCTTGTTTTATATTAACAGGGTTTGGCTTTATAGATCAGCAAAGTTTTGCCTGCTACTCAAAATTGGCTTGAGATGTTCTGAAGTGTGAAGCACTTGCCCAAAGCCTTAAGCATCAGATAAAGTCAGAGGCTTTCTCTGCAACAGGAACAGAAAAGCATAGTGACTTCAGTCCACTTAGCTTCTCTGGATCTGTATTCCATCAATATTAAAAAGTGAGTTAGAGTAGGAGATATCTAGGTTTTGAAATGGTATAAACCTATGTTCCTCATTTTGCATTTTTAAATTTAAGATACATGTTTAATGAAAAACCATACTTATATTACTAAAACCTTCTATCTTAAATACCTACTATCTTTTTGCTCACTGACAGCTGCAAGCAGCTAGAGCCACCAGTATCCTTAATAACCCATGAAGAACACCCCAAGCTCAGACTCAGAGGGAACAGAAAGAGGTTCTTCCTTTCCTTGCTTTTAACTCAACCCTCCAAATCCCCTAAGGATAAAATACCACTTAAGAAGGATTTCATCTATTTCTGGCTTGTCCTCCTCCTGGACAAAGATGTTCTCTGGCAATTAAAACATTGGTACATATAGAAGCAACCCACTTTCTTCTTGTCCAATTTTGATGTCATACTCATCCCTCTGGAACCCATTTTTCAAAGAATCAAATTCCCCATATCCAGGCATCCACAAACTACGGGCCCACGGGCTGCATGCAGCCCCCTGAGGCCATTTATCCACCCCAGCCACACTTCCGGAAGGGGCACCTCTTTCACTGGTTGTCAGTGAGAGGAACACTGTATGTGGCGGCCCTCCAACGGTCTGAGGGACAGTGAACTGGCCCCCTGTGTAAAAAGTTTGGGGACCCCTGAAAGGCTATCCCTCAAATACATAGGAATCAACTTATATTCATTCTCTTCGTGAGTCAACGTCTAACTCTAACATGTCGGCAAACTTTGTTTGCTTTTGTGACCATAATGAATCTCATTCACTCTCTCATCCCTGTCTCCACACCACCTCTCCCTTCCAATCCATTGTAATCTTTCACTCAAGCTGAAGATGCTTCTTCTTTGGTCTCTGATTTCAATCTTCCCTCACTTTCCACTTCTTCATTCACTCTCCACTTAGCACCAGCCTGAGTGGTTGTCTTCAAAAGCAAATCAGATGTTGGCCCTCCCCTGCTTAATTTCCTTTAACTCCATTTCACACACTTAAATAAAACCCAAATCCCTTACTCGTTTGGCCCCTACTCACTTGTCCAATTTGCTGTAGTCCACCTCCCTCACCCCTTGCGCTCCCACCACCCTAGCTTTCCCACTCTTGGTTGGACATAACTAGCTGTAAAACACTTGTCCTGGCCACTCCTTCTGTTGGGGACAGTCTCTGTCTGCCCCAACTTTTTATTTGGCTGTGCTTCCTTTATGTTCTGGTCTCAGCTCACATCTCAGTCCTTCAGAGGGTCATCTTTGACCTGACAGACCCAACAGACTCCAGCTTGTACTCGCACTTGTTCCACTCACAGCGCTGACTTAAGCCCACATTACCTTGCTAATTTTTTTTCACATGTTAGTTTCATGCCTCCCCAGCTACCAGCACCCAGATGGAAAGAGCCTGGTCCTGTTTATATTTTTATCTTCAATTTAAACTTTTAATGGAATGAGTTGCTTCTTTTTCTTCTGTTTTATTGCCTTTGACTCACTAGAGGGAGGTAGAAGAAGAAGTTTCCAAAAAAGCTAAGCTGGATATTACATAAAAACTCAATAATACTTGGTTAGGTCAGTGTGCTTGTACTTGACTAAAAACAACTAGGGTCCAAATGTTAAATCTAATGGTGAAGCAGTACTTATATCTGACAAAATAGACTATAAAATAAAGGCAATAGTAAAAGATAAGGACACTACATGATAAATGAAATGTTATAAAGTACTGCACCCCCACTCTGAAAGGCACTGTCCCTCACTTCATCGAGTCAACATAGAGACACCCAATCCAGATAAATTTTGAAAAATTTTATTAAAGGAGGAGATTTATTAATATGCCGGCCACATATGGCTGACACGGGGCATCAGGCCCAAATCATGCTGTCCCAAAAATAGTTCAGGGGTTGCTTATATACCCTTTATCAAACACAAGTGGGAGAGAGCATGACATTATGGCACAATTATTAACAAGATTATAACATTTGTCTAGGGGATATACAGAAATATTAAGACTCTCAAGGTAACAGAATCAAAGACATTTACAAATCTTTCAGGGTTCCTCTTCCCTCACTAGCCTAGAGGTATTTTACTCTCAAGATTCCAGGAAAGGGAGGAGCTACAGTCTATGCAACATGGTATATAAATTCTGCCTCCTATTGAAAGAGAAGAAGTTTCTAGGTTAACCTTAATCCTTTTAGAGAACTTAAAACCAAATGACCCTAGTTGTCCTTGTAAGTCAGGAAACTTTTACATTCCTTTTTCTCCATTTTCCAAGGAAAGGACAGGAAAGCCTGACCTTTTCTTCCTAGAATATCAATATTAATTTGCAGCTTTTTATTACCTTACAACATTCCCCACTGGCTTTATGTCCCAAGTCAAATCTTTGACTTAATTTACTGAAAAGCATGAGGCTGTGGTGTAGGGATATTAACTTCTAACATGTATCAAATATTTAACAGACAGCATTAATAGCAATATAGTTTACTAGAGAAACAAATGTTACTAATTGATTCCCTAAAATTGTACAAACCTTTTGCAATTTATATAAAACTAATTGGCCTTTATAACAATTTACTTTTAGTCAGAACTCTTAATTTTAAAACTTTTAACTTTTAGTGACAATTAAGTTGGCTTTCTTTTTACCCTAGTTTTCCCTTTTCCAAAGTCTGATTAAAAAGGGAATCCTTGGTAAGTTTCTTCATGCATTCGTCGTAAGTAAACCAACCAGCTTCCGGTTTGTGGTTGGAGTAAGGCACGCCAATTTTCTCTCTTAGCAGCAGTGGGAGTTGTCAGGATCATGGTTTGTGGACCCCCGTCCATGTGAGAGTCAGTCCTTGGGTGACGTACTGGATCTCTTAATAACGCTGGAAGTGCCACTTGGACAGTCCAGTTTACTGAGTATCCTGTAAATCCTGCAAGTATATACTTAGGAAAGGGGTGGTTACATTACTTTTTACTATTTGATTCATGCCTGAAACTTTTGGGTGCCTATAGGTACAATGTACCTACAAATTAGCTTCTAATTAATATCGAGTTCCTTTCCTACTGGCTATGAGACTGTGGACACAAATGCAGTTTCAATATTTATTTGTTATTTGTTTAAAATTATATCATTGGCACTTCATTATTACATTAAAACTTTAACCAAATAAGCTTTTTTTATATAAATAAATTTTTATTTTAATGGGGTGACATCAGTAAATCAGGGTACATACATTCAAAGAAAAGATTTCCAGGTTATCTTGTCATTTAGTTCTGTTGCATACCCATCACCTGAAGAGATATCATCCTCCGCCAAACTCTATCCAGTTCTCTCTGTACCCCTCCCCCTCCTCCTCTCCCTTCTTCCCTCCCCCCACCCCCCGTAACCACCACACTCCTGTCCATGCCTCTTAGTCTCGCTTTTATGTCCCACCAATGTATGGAATCCTGCAGTTCCTGTTTTTTTCTGATTCGCTTATTTCACCCTGCACAATGCTACCAAGACTCCACCATTCTGCTGTAAGTGATCCGATGTCATCATTTCTCCTAGCTGAATAGTATACCATGGTGTATATGTGCCCCATCTTCTTCATCCAGTCCTCTATTTTTTTTTTACAGTGATTAAAAGCCTTTAAGCAAACTCTTGGCCAATACAGCAAGAATCCATAAAAGAGTAGTGTCCTTAACAAGTTCACCAAGTCCAAGTTGGCCCCATCACCATGCCAAATCCCTGAAAAATGCAACCCAACCACGGTTCAGTCTGTTAGGAGCTGTCACAGGGAGCAGGAGTCCAGGAAAGTTCCCCACAGGAAAAGTCCACATGGCATTGGAATTGTTGTCACCATTCTATACTTTGCAGCTCATGTCCAAGTCTCAATGACCGCTGCTTCTAGCTGGTAATGATTCAGGTAGACTGGAAAAAGCCATTTGCAGCATGCGTGGATATGGAGCTTCTGTTCTCCTCTGCCTGGAGAGTTGAGACCAGGTTGCTTTTCCCTGGAACTCTGTGACTGTGGCTTGGTAAAGAGAACCTTGGGATACACTAAGCTGGGTGGCAAAGGTAAATTCATAATACAAGTTGGCAAAAGGAGGAAAGAGAGCTCTAAATGAGGAGTAGGTCCCAGCCTGAAATATGAGTGGGGCATTGTGGTAGGAGGGATAAAGGAAACTCTATATATTAAGCAAAGCAACAGAAAATAGGACTATCAACACCCACAACAGAGATCTTTGAGGGAAGAATAAAAAACCTGACTATTCAGGCAAAACATAGTTAAGTGGCCTTTGTGCAAATGAGATGAGTTTACCTGCTTCTTGGAAGAAATACCCTAGGCTCGTCCACAGTGTCGTAGATGGGGCCAACGGCCCTGGGCACCTTCAGCCTTCAGCAGCAAACCCCAGCTTTCTGGGCAAGGTTAGGTCATAGGTGGCTGGAGCAGGGCTGGAAGAGACTGAATCCTCCCTTAGAGGAGCGAGGGGGAAGCCCACCTTCCAGTGTCCCTGTTTCCTCACAGCAGAGGCATGTAAGCCTGGCAGGCTTTAGCTCAATGACCTTCCTTTCCACTATTGAAGCAGGACCCAGATGGCATCCTATGAGACCCCTTTGGGGCATTGGAGCCTTTAAGGGTGTATCCTAAAAGCTGGCAGTTCCCCTGATCTCTATTGGGCTTTTTCTGCCTCTAGGTATCTTAAAAGCCATTCTCAGAAGATCTCGCTGAGGGGTTTGAGGATCCCCATCCGCCTATATAAAACTTTTCCATATATCTGGAGCTATTTGGAAAAAGACAAAACAGTGTTATTAGCTAGATCTAATAAAGAAGGTAGTAGTTTGCAGGCGAAAAAGATTTGGTGTCCCTGTTCATCAGCATTCAAAAGAAATGTAAATTTTTTTTTTTTAAGTAAAAAGCATAATATGGTAGACCCGTCGGAGTCATTGGCCTGGTGTGCAGGATTCCCGGGTTCGATTCCTGGCCAGAGCATACAAGAAAAGCGCCCATCTACCTCTCCACTCCTCCCCCTCTCCTTCCTCTTTGTCTCTCTCCTCTGGTCCACAGCCAAGGCTCCACTGGAACAAAGCCACCCGGGCACTAAGGATGGCCCCATGGCCTCTGCCCCAGTTGCTAGAATGGCTCTGGTTGTAACAGAGCAACACCCCAGATGAGCAGAGCATTCCCCCCTGGTAGGCATGCCAGGTGGATACCAGTCAAGCGCATGCAGGAGTCTGTCTGACTGCCTCCCCATCTTCATCCTCAGAAAAATACAAAAAATAAATAAATAAAAGAAAAAATACTACAAAAAAGTAGGGGGGCATTCCCTTGTGCCAAAGCTCCAGGGAGCATGAAATGAGTTTGAGTATGTCCTATGAAACATGGAGCTCTATGTTGACATATAAGTCTTTGAAGAAAAAGGAACTGCTGAAATAGTTTATCAGCATTTGTCCCTAAGACAGCAGTCTTTATACTGGGAACGCCATACGTAAATATTTGCTGTCTGTCTATAGATTAAGGGGGGAATATGACAAATGCTGAAAAGCCATGATTTGTGCCCCTCCCCTCCCCTAACCCCCTCCCTCTCTTCCCCCCACCCTGTAACCTCAACATTGTTGTTCATGTCTCTGAGTCTCATCTTTATGTCCCACCTATGTATGGAATCATATAGTTCTTAGTTTTTTCTGATTTACTTCTTTCACTCAGTATAATGTTATCAAGGCCCATCCATGTTGTTGTAAAAGATCCTATGTCATCATTTCTTATGGCTGAGTAGTATTCCATAGTATATATATACCAAAGCTTTTTAATCCACTCGTCCTCTGATGGACAGTTGGGCTGTTTCCAGATCTTTGCTATTGTGAACAATGCTGCCATAAACATGGGGGTGCATTTCTTCTTTTCAAACAGTGCTATGGTGTTCTTGGGGTATATTCCTAACAGTGGTATAGCTGGGTCAAAAGGCAGTTCAATTTTTAATTTCTTGAGGAATCTCCATACTGTTTTCCACAGTGGCTGCACAAGTCTGCATTCCCACCAGCAGTGCAGGAGGGTTCCCTTTTCTCCACATCCTCGACAGCACTTATTCCGTGTTGTTTTATTGATGAGCGCCATTCTGACTGGTGTGAGGTGATATCTTATTGTGGTTTTAATTTGCATTTCTCTAATGATTAGTGATGTTGAACATTTTTTCATATGCCTGTTGGCCATCTGTGTGTCCTCTTTGGAGAAGTGTCTATTCATTTCTTTTGCCCATTTTTGGATTGGATTGTTTGTCTTCCTGGTATTAAGTTTTACAAGTTCTTTATAAATTTTGGTTATTAACCCCTTATCAGACGCTATGTCAAATATATTCTCCCATTGTGTAGTTTGTCTTTTTATTCTGTTCTTATTGTCTTTAGCTGTGCAGAAGCTTTTTAGTTTGATAAAGTCCCATTTGTTGATCCTGTCTTTTATTTCACTTGCCTGTGGAGATAAATCAGCAAATATATTGCTGCGAGAGATGTCAGAGAGCTTACTGCCTATGTTTTCTTCTAAGATGCTTATGGTTTCATGACTTACATTCAAGTCTTTTATCCATTTTGAGTTTATTTTTGTGAGTGGTGTAAGTTGGTGGTCTAGTTTCATTTTTTTGCAGGTAGCTGTCCAGTTTTCCCAACACCATTTGTTGAAGAGGCTGTCTTTACTCCATTGTATTGTCTTGCCTCCTTTGTCAAATATCAGTTGTCCATAGAGCTGTGGGTTTATTTCTGGGTTCTCTGTTCTGTTCCATTGATCTATGTGCCTGTTCTTATGCCAGTACCATGCTGTTTTGAGTACAATGGCCTTATAATATAACTTGATCTCTGAAAGTGTGAAACCTCCCGTTTTTTTCTTCCTTTTCAAGATTGCTGAGGCTATCAGTGTTCTCTTTTGGTTCCTAGACAACCTATATGAAATGGACAAATTCCTTGAATCATATAATCTTCCAAAAATCAATCTGGAAGAATCAGAAAACCTAAACAGACCAATTACAACAAATGAGATTGAAACAGCTATCAAAAAACTCCCAAAAAAAGAAAAGTCCTGGGCCTGATGGCTTCACAGGTGAATTCTACCAAATATTCAGAGAAGAACTAACTCCTATCCTTCTCAAGCTATTTCAAAAAATTCAAAAGGAAGGAAGACTTCCAAACTCCTTTTATGAGGCGAGCATAATTCTGATTCCAAAACAATGCAAAGACAACACAAAAAAAGAAAATTATAGGCCAATATCCCTGATGAACTTAGATGCAAAAATCCTCAACAAAATATTAGCAAACTGGATCCAGCAATATATGGAAAAAATTGTACACCATGATCAAGTAGGATTTATTCTTGGGAGGCAAGGCTGGTACAATATTCGCAAATCAATCAATGTGATTCATCACATAAACAAAAGAAAGGAGAAAAACCACATGATAATTTCAATAGATGCAGAAAAAGCATTTGATAAAATCGAGCACCCATTCATGATCAAAACTCTCAGCAAAATGGGAATACAGGGAACATACCTCAACATGATAAAGGCCATCTATGACAAACCCACAGCCAACATCATACTCAATGGGCAAAAATTAAAAGCAATCCCCTTAAGATCAGGAACAAGGCAGGGGTGCCCCCTTTCACCACTCTTATTCAACATAGTTATGGAAGTCCTAGCTACAGCAATCAGACAAGAAAAAATAATAAAAGGCATCCAAATTGGAAAAGAAGAAGTAAAACTATCACTATTTGCAGATGACATGATATTGTATATAGAAAACCCTAAAGTCTCAGTCAAAAAACTACTAGACCTGATCAAAGAATTTGGCAAGGTGGCAGGATATAAAATCAATACTTAGAAATCAGAGGCATTTTTATACACTAATAATGAACTGTCAGAAAGAGAAATCAAGGAATCAATCCCCTGTACCATTGCAACCAAAAAAATAAAGTACCTAGGAATAAATCTAACCAAGGAGATTAAAGACTTGTACTCAGAAAATTATAAAACATTGATAAAAGAAATCAGGGAAGATACGAATAAGTGGAGGCACATACCGTGCTCATGGTTAGGAAAAATAAACATCATTAAAATGTTTATATTACCCAAAGCAATTTATAAATTCAATGCAATACCGATTAAAATACCAATTACTTACTTCAAAGACATAGAACACATATTCCAAAAATTTATATGGAACCAAAAAAGAACACGAATAGCCAAATAAGCTTTTTAAGTAATAGTATTCTTTTGTGTGTGTGTGTGTCTGTGTATCTATGTAGATTTTTTAAAATTAATTTTAATGGGGTGACAATGATAAATCAGGGTACATATGTTCAGAGAAAACAGCTCTAGGTTATTTTGACATTTGATTATGCTGCATTCCCATCACCCGAAGTCCAAATGTCTTTTGTCACCTTCTATCTGATTTTCTTTGTGCCCCTCCCCTCTCCCAAGCACCTCCCTCTCTTCTCCCCCACCCCGTAACCTCCACACTCTTGTCCATATCTCTGAGTCTCACTTTTATGTCCCACTTATGTATGGAATCATATAATTCTTAATTTTTTCTGATTTACTTATTTCTCTCAGTATAATGTTATTAAGGTCTGTCCATGTTATTGTAAATGATCAAAAGTCATCATTTCTTCAGACTGAATAGTACTCCATAGTATATATGTACCAAAGCTTTTTAATCCACTCATCCACTGATGGACACTTGGGCTGTTTCCAGATCTTCACTATTGAGACTAATGCTGCCGTAAACATGGGGGTACATTTCTTCTTTTGAGACAGTGCTATGGTGTTCTTGGGGTATATTCCTAAAAGTGGTATAGCTGGGTTAAAAGGCAGTTTGATTTTTAATATTTTGAGGAATCTCCATACTGTTTTTCCACAGTGGCTGCACCAGTTTGCATTCCCACCAGCAGTGCAGAAAGGTTCCCTTTTCTCCACATCCTTGCCAGCACTTATTCTGTGTTGTTTTATTGATGAGCGCCATTCTGACTGGTGTGAGGTGATATCTTATTGTGGTTTCAGTTTGCATTTCTCTAATGATAAGTGATGTTGAGCATTTTTTCATATGCCTATTGGCTATCTCTATGTCCTCTTTGGAGAAGTGTCTATTCATTTGTTTCGCATATTGTTTGATTGGATTTTTTGTCTTCCTGGTATTGAGTTCTACAAGTTCTTTATAAATTTTGGTTATTAACCCCTTATCAGATGTATTGTCAAATATATTTGTGTAGTTTGTCTTTTTATTCTGTTCTTACTGTTTTTAGGTGTGCAGAAGCTTTTTACTTTGATAGAGTCCCATTTGTTTATCTTGTCTTTTATTTCACTTGTCCATGAAGATAAATCGGCAAATATATTGCTGCAAAAGATGTCAGAGAGCTTACTGCCTATGTTTTCTTGTAAGATGCTTATGGTTTCACGGCTTACATTTAAGTCTTTTATTCATTTTGAGTATATTTGTGTGAATAGTGTAAGTGGGTGGTCTAGTTTCATTTTTCGCAGGTACCTGTCCAATTTTCCCAACACCATTTGTTGAAGAGGCTGTCTTTACTCCAATGTACGCTCTTACCTCCATTGTCAAATATCAGTTGTCCATAAAAGTGTGAGTTTATTTCTGGGTTCTCAGTTCTGTTCCATTGATCTATATGCCTGTTCTTGTGCCAATACCAGGCTGTTTTGAGTACAATAGCCTTGTAGTATAACTTGATATCTGGAAGTGTGATACCTCCCACTTTACTCTTCCTTTTCAAGATAGCTGAGGCTATTTGTGTTCTTTTTTGATTTCATATAAATTTTTGGAATATGTGTTCTACATCTTTGAAGTAAGTCCTTGGTATTTTAATTGGCATTGCATTAAATTTATAAATTGCTTTGGGTAATATAAACATTTTAATGGTATTTATTCTTCCTAACCATGAGCACGGTATATGCTTCCACTTGTTTGTATCTTCCCTGATTTCTTTTATCAATATTTTATAATTTTCTAAGTACAAGTCTTTAATCTTCCTGGTTAAATTTATTCCTAGGTATACTACTTTATTTTTTTGGTTGCAATGCTGAAGGGGATTGCTTCCTTAATTTCTCTTCATGAGAGTTCATTGTTAGTGTATAAAAATGCATCTGATTTCTGAGTATTAAATTTATATCCTGCCACCTTGCTGAATTTATTTATCAGGTCCAATAGTTTTTTGACTGAGACTTTAGGGTTTGCTATATACAATATCATATCATCTGCAAATGATAGTTTTACTTCTTCTTTTCCAATTTGGATGCCTTTCATTTCTTTTTCTTGTCTGATTGCTAGGACTTCCAGAACTATGTTAAATAAGAGTGGTGAAAGGGGGCACCCCTGCCTTGTTCCTGATCTTAAGGGGATTGTTTTTAATTTTTGCCTATTGAGTATAACATTAGCAATGGGTTTGTCATAGATGACCTTTATCATATTGAGGTATGTTCCCTGTATTCCCACTTTGCTGAGTGTTTTAATCATGAATGGGTGCTGGATTTTATCAAATGCTTTTTCTGCATCTATTGAAATTATCATATTTTTCTCGTTCCTTTTGTTTATGTGATGAATCACATTGATTGATTTGCGAATATTGTACCAGCCTTGCCTCCCAAGAATAAATCCCACTTGATCATGGTGTATGATTTTTTTCCATATATTACTGGATCCGGTTTGCTAATAGATATTTTGTAGAAGATATTAGCATCTAAATTCATCAGGGATATTGGCCTATAATTTTCTTTCTTTGTGTAGTCTTTGCCTGGTTTTGAAATCAGAATTATACTTGCCTCATAAAAGGACCTTGGAAGTCTTCCTTCCTCTTGAATTTTTTGAAATAATTTGAGAAGGATAGGAGTTAGTTCTTCTTTGAATATTTGGTAGAATTCACTTGTGAAGCCATCAGGTTCAGGACTTTTCTTTTTTGGGAGTTTTTTGATAACTGTTTCAATCTCATTTGTTGTAACTGGTCTGTTTAGGTTTTCTGATTCTTCCAGTATGATTTATGGATGATTGTATGTTTCAAGGAATTTGTCCATTTCATCTCGGTTGTCTGGTTTTTTGGTGTACAGTTTTTCATAGTATTTTCTTAAAATATTTTGTATTTCTGTTGTGTCAGTTGTTATTTCTCCACTCTCATTTCTAATTTTATTTACTTGAGTCCTCTTTCTTTTTTTCTGGTGAGTCTAGTTAAAGGTTTATCAATCTTGTTTACCTTTTCAAAGAATGAGCTCCTGGTTTCATTAATCATCTGTATTGATCCTTTAGCCTCTATATCACTTATTTCTGCTCTGATCTTTATTATTTTCTTCTTTCTACTAGCTCTGGGCATCACTTGCTCTTCTTTTTTTAGTTCTTTTAGATGCAGGGTAAGTTGTTTATTTGAGCTTTTTCTAGCTTCTTGAGGTATGCCTGTAATGCTATGAACTTCCCTCTCAGTACTGCTTTTGCTGTGTCCCATAAATTTTGAGATGATGTATACTCATTATCATTCATTTCCAGGAATTTTGAAATTTCTTCTTTCATCTCATTGTTAACCCATTTGTTATTTAATAACATACTATTTAGTTTCCAAGTGTTTGAATATTTTTCAGTTTTTCTGTTGTGGTTGATTTCTAGTTTTATGCCACTGTGATCAGAGAAAGTGCTTCATATGATTTCAATCTTTTTAAATTTGTTGAGACCGCTTTTCTGTCTTAACATGTGGTCTATCCTTGAGAATGTACCATGAGCACTTGAAAAGAATGTATATTCTGCTGCTTTAGGGTGAAAGGTTCTGAAGAAATCTATGAAATTGAGTTGATCTAGTATGTCCTTTAAGTCTGCTGTTTCTTCATTAATTTTCTTTCTTGAGGATCTATCTAGTGATGTTAGTGGGGTAATGAAATTCCCTACTATTATAGTATTGCTGTTGATCTTGCCCTTTAAATCCATCAAAGTCTGCTTTATATATTTAGGTGCTCCTATATTAGGTGCATAGATATTTATAACGGTTATATCTTCCTGTTGGATTGCTCCCTTTATCATTATGTGGTGACCTTCTTTATCTCTTACGATAGCCTTTGTTTTAAAGTCCATTTTGTCTGATATAAGTATTGCTACCCCAGTTTTTTTTTTCATTTCCATTTGCATGAAATATTTTTTTCCATTCTTTTATCTTCAGTCTATGTACATCTTTTGTTTTAAGGTGTGTCTATTGTAGACAGCATATGTATGGGTCCTGTTTTCTTATCCACGCAGCTACTCTATGTCATTTGATTAGATCATTTAATCCATTTAAATTTAAGGTTATTATTGATACATAATTGTTTATTGACATTTTTTTATAAATTTTTATTAATGTTAATGGGATGACATTAATAAATCAGGGTACATATATTCAAAGAAAACATGTCTAGGTTATCTTGTCATTAAATTATGTTGCATACCCCTCGCTCAGAGTCAGATTGTCCTCCGTCACCCTCTATCTAGTTTCCTTTGTGCCCCTCCCCCTCCCCCTAACTCTCTCCCTCCCTCCCTTCTGCATCCTCCCTCCCCCCACCCCTGGTAACCACCACACTCTTGTCCATGTCTCTTAGTCTCATTTTTATGTTCCACCAATGTATGGAATCATGTAGTTCTTGTTTTTTTCTGATTTACTTATTTCACTCCATATAATGTTATCAAGATCCCACCATTTTGCTGTAAATGATCCGATGTCATCATTTCTTATAGCTGAGTAGTATTCCATAGTGTATATGTGCTACATCTTCTTTATCCAGTCTTCAATTGAAGGGCTTTTTGGTTGTTTCCATGTCTTGGCCACTGTGAACAATGCTGCAATGAACATGGGGCTACATGTGTCTTTACATATCAATGATTCTGAGGTTTTGGGGTATATACCCAGTAGAGGTATTGCTGGGTCATAAGTTAGTTCTATTTGCAGTTTTTTGATGAACCACCATACTTTCCTCCATAATGCTTGTACTATTTTACAGTCCCACCAACAGTGGTTGAGAGTTCCCTTTTCTCCGCAGCCTCTCCAACATTTGCTATTACCCGTCATGTTGATAATAGCTAATCTAAGAGGGGTGAGGTGGTATCTCATTGTAATTTTGATTTGCATTTCTCTAATAACTAATGAAGCTGAGCATCTTTTCATATATCTGTTGGCCATTTGTATTTCTTCCTGGGAGAAGTGTCTGTTCATGTCCTCTTCCCATTTTTTTATTGGATTGTTTGTTTGTTTGTTGTTGAGTTTTATGAGTTCTTTGTAAATTTTGGATATTAGGCCCTTATCTGAGCTGTTGTTTGAAAATATCAGTTCCCATTTAGTTGGCTGTCTGTTTATTTTGTTATCAGTTTCTCTTGCTGAGCAAAAACTTTTTATTCTGATGTAGTCCCATTCATTTATCTTTGCCTTCACTTCTCTTGCCATTGGAGTCAAGTTCAGAAAATGTTCTTTAAAACCCAGGTCCATGAGTTTAGTACCTATGTCTTCTTCTATGTACTTTATTGTTTCAGATCTTATATTTAGGTCTTTGATCCATTTTGAATTAATTTTAGTACACGGGGACAGGCTGTAGTAGAGTTTCATTCTTTTACATGTGGCTTTCCAGTTTTCCCAACACCATTTGTTGAAGAGGCTTTCTTTTCTCCATTTTGTGTTGTTGGCCCCTTTATCAAAGATTATTTGACCATATATATGTGGTTTTAATTCTGGGCTTTCTATTCTGTTCCATTGGTCTGAGTGTCTATTTTTCTGCCAATACCATGCAGTTTTGATTATTGTGGCCGTATAATATAGTTTAAAGTCAGGTATTGTAATGCCCCCAGCTCATTCTTTTTCCTTAGGATTGCTTTGGCTATTCGGGGTTTTTTATAGTTCCATATAAATCTTATGATTTTTTGATCCATTTCTTTAAAAAATGTCATAGGAACTTTGATGGGAATTGCATTCAATTTATATATTACTTTGGGTAATAGGGCCATTTTAATTATATTTATTCTTCCTATCCAAGAACAAGGAATATTTTTCCATCTCATTGTGTCTTTTTCTATTTCTCTTAATAATGCCTTGTAGTTTTCTTTATATAGGTCCTTTACATTCTTTGTTATGTTTATTCCTAGGTATTTTTGTTGTTGTTGTTGCCATCATGAAGGGGATTATTTTTTTGAGTTCATTTTCTAATATTTCATTGTTGGCATATAGAAAGGCTATGGACTTTTGTATGTTAATTTTGTATCCTGCGACCTTACTGTATTGGTTTATTGTTTCTAGTAATCTTTTTGTAGAGTCCTTTGGGTTTTCGATGTATAGGATCATATCATCAGCAAAAAGTGATACCTTTATTCTTCTTTTCCGATATGGATGCCTTTTATTTCTTTGTCTTGTCTGATTGCTCTGGCTAGAACTTCTAGCACCACGTTAAATAAGAGTGTAGAGAGTGGACAACCCTGTCTTGTTCCTGATTTAAGGTGGAAAATCCTCAGTTTTACGCCATTTAATATGATGTTGGCTGATGGTTTATCATATATGGCCTTTATCATGTTGAGTTATTTTCATTTGATACCCATTTTGTTGAGAGTCTTAAACATAAAATTGTGTTGTATTTTATCGAAAGCCTTTTCTGTGTCTATTGATAAGATCATGTAGTTTTTGTTCTTTGTTTTGTTGATATGGTATATTACGTTAACCATTTTACGTACGTTGAACCATCCTTGAGATTCTGGGATGAATCCCACTTGATCATGATGTATTATTTTTTTAATATGTTGTTGTATTCGGTTTGCCAGTATTTTGTTTAGTATTTTAGCATCTGTATTCATTAGAGATATTGGTCTGTAGTTTTCTTTCTTTGTGCCATCCTTGCCAGGTTTTGGTATGAGGGTTATGTTGGCCTCATAAAATGTGTTTGGAAGTATTTCTTCTTCTTCAATTTTTTGGAAAACTTTGAGTAGAATAGGAACCAAGTCTTCTTTGAATGTTTCATAGAATTCACTAGTATAACCATCTGGGCCTGGACTTTTATTTTTGGGGAGGTTTTTAATAGTTTTTTCTATTTCCTCCCTGCTAATTGGTCTGTTTAGGCTTTTCTGCTTCTTCATGACTCAGTCTAGGAAGGTTGTATTGTTCTAGGAATTTATCCATTTCTTCTAGATTGTTGTATTTGGTGGCATATAGTTTTTCATAGTATTCTACAATAATTCTTTGGATATCTATGATGTCTGTGGTGATCTCTCCTCTTTCATTTTGGATTTTATTTATTTGAGTCCTGTGTCTTTTTTCCTTGGTGAGTCTTGCCAAGGGTTTGTCGATTTTGTTGATCTTTTCAAAGAACCAGCTCCTTGTTTTATTGATTTTTTCTATAGTTTTTCTGTTCTCTATTTCTTTTATTTCTGCTCTGATTTTTATTATCTCCTTTTTTCGGCTGGTTTTGGGTTGTCTTTGTTCTTCTTTTTCTAGTTCCTTAAGGTGGGAAGTTAAGTGGTTTACTTCGGCTCTCTCTTGTTTTTTCATATAGGCCTGAAGTGATATGAACTTTCCTCTTATTACTGCTTTTGCTGCATCCCAGAGATTCTGATATGTCGTATTTTCATTTTCATTTATCTGTATATATCTTTTGATCCCTGCGCTTATTTCTTCTTTGACCCATTCATTTTTTAGAAGTATGTTGTTTAGTTTCCACAATTTTGTGGGGTTTTCCCCCTCTTTTTTACAGTTGAATTCTAGTTTCAAGGCTTTATGATCAGAGAATATGCTTGGTACAATTTCAATTTTTCTAAATTTGCTGATATTGTCTTTGTGGCCCAACATATGGTCAATTCTTGAGAATGTTCCATGTACACTAGAGAAAAATGTATATTCTGTCGCTTTGGGATGAAGTGTCCTGTAGATGTCTATCATATCCAGGTGTTCTAGTTTTTTGTTTAAGGCCACTATATCTTTATTGATTCTCTGTTTGGATGACCGATCTAGAGCCATCAGCGGTGTATTGAGGTCTCCAAGTATGATTGTATTTTTGTCAGTTTTTGTTTTAAGATCAATAAGTAGCTGTCTTATATATTTTGGTGCTCCTTGGTTTGGTGCATATATATTAAGGATTGTTATGTCTTCTTGATTCAGTAACCCCTTAATCATTATGAAATGACCATTTTTGTCTCTGAGTACTTTTTCTGTCTTGTAGTCAGCATTATTAGATATGAGTATTGCTACACCTGCTTTTTTTGGGTGTTGTTTGCTTGGAGTATTGTTTTCAAGCCTTTCACTTTGAATTTGTTTTTATCCTTGTTGCTTAGATGAGTTTCTTGTAGGCAGCATACAGTTGGATTTTCTTTTTTAAACCATTCTGCTACTCTGTGTCTTTTTATTGGTAAGTTTAATCCATTTACATTTAGTGTAATTATTGACACTTGTGGGTTCCCTATTGCCATTTTATAAATTGCTTTCTGTTAGTTTTGTATCTAGTTTGATTCTTCTCTTTTGTTTTTCTATCATTTGTTTTTGTTTGTTTGTGTTCCATACTTCTTTCCTCTGTTGCTACCTTTTTTAAGTCAAGTGTTTTTGTGGTGGTTTTTTCAAGAGTGGTTACCATTAAGTAATGAAAAGGGTACCTACAATATTCATTGTAGTGCCCTATCTTATGAGTATTTCTGCACTTCATTGTCCTTTGCTACTGTTAATCTTCATCTTTTCTCGCCTTTTTTTTCTTTTGTTGTCACAGTTCAAGTTTGGTTTTATTGTTTTCTTGGTGGAGCTGTTACTTGTGGTTTTGTTTTCTTTTGTTCTTTGAATCTGGTTGGAAAACCCCCTTTAGTATTTCCTGGAGTGGGGGCTTTCTGATGATAAATTCCCTCATCTTTTCTGTATTTGTGAATGTTTTTATATCTCCTTTGTACTTGAAGGATAGCTTTGTTGGGTATAGTATTCTTGGCTGAAAGTTTCTCTCTTTCAGGGCTTTAAATATTGGGGTCCACTCTCTTCTAGCTTGTAGAGTTTCTGCTGAGAAATCTGATAATAATCTAATAGGCCTTCCTTTATATGTTGTACTCTTCTTTTCCCTGGCTGCCTTGAGAATTTTTTCTTTGTCATTGGTTTGTGTCATCTTCATTATGATGTGCCTTGGAGTGGGTTTGTTGGGTTTAAGAAAACTCGGTGTTCTGTTTGCTTCTTGAATTTGAGGCTTTAGTTCCTTCCACAGGCTTGGGAAGTTCTCATCTATTATTTGTTTGAGTATATACTCCATTTTATTTTCTTTCTCTTCTCCCTCTGATATACCTATTATTCTTATGTTATTCTTTCTGATGGAGTCAGACAATTCCTGTAGGGCTTTCTCGTTTTTTATTATTTTTGAGTCTCTTTCTTCTTCTCTCTGTTGTGCCTCAAGTTGCTTGTCTTCTATTTCACTAATCCTATCTTCTATCTGGGCTGTTCTATTAGCTAAGCTTGTTACCTCGTTTTTCAGCTCGTGAATTGAGTTTTTCATTTCTGTTTGATTTGTTTTTATAGTTTCAATTTCCTTGGTAATATATTCTTTGTGATCATTGAGTTGTTTTCTGACCTCCCTAAATTGCCTTTCTGTGTTTTCTTGTATATCTCTGAGTATTTTTAAGATTTCTATTTTAAATTCTCTGTCATTTGGCTTCAAGGCTTCCAATATGTTAAATCTTTTTTCCATAATTTTTTCCACATCTATTTGTGTTACCTCTCTATCTTTTGTATCCATAATATTCGATTTCCTTTTTCTTATTGGCATCTGAGGGTGTTCTTGTTGATAGTATTAATTAGAATTAATAAAGAATAAAAAGGAAAAAAATAAAGGAAAACACCCCACAAGAAAAAACAGTAATAATTTATTATTTCTCCCTTTTTTCTTTCTTCTCTTCCCCTCCTCTCCCCTCCTTAGGGAAATATCGTGATGACCTGTGAATTATATTATGCTAGATGGAACAAAAACTGCCTATAATGGAGGGCCTGATTTGGGGTGAAGAGTTCAAGGGGCAAAAAAGGGAGTAGGGACCTATTATATGCAAAAAAAAAAAAAAAAGTAGAAAATCTTAGACAATCATAAAATGATTTGCTTGTAAGTGATGGTCGACTAAGAGATATAATGCGAGGGATAAGAGGGAAACAGAAAAAAGGAGAGAAAAAATAATAATAATTAAAGAAGAAAAAAATAAAAATAAAAATAATAATTAAAAATCTGTTGTATTAAGTGGAGCGAAGACTAAATACAATGGAGACTTTGGGTTGGGAGGAATGCTAGTGAGTTAAAAAGCAATGTAAAAAGTACCCAAAATGCCACAAAAACAAACAAATAAAGAAAAACCAAGAACAAAAGCAGGAGAAAAAAAAAAGAAAAAGAACAAAAAAAAATAACTTGAGTCCCAAATTAAATAATTTGTTCCTGATTGAGGATTGAATGGGAGGAAAAGTAAAAGGAGAAAAGAAGAAACGAATAGAAAAGAAAAAATAAGAAAAAGAGAGAAACGAAGGAAGAAAAAAAGGAAAGGAAAAACAAACAAACAAACAAAAACCAAAGGGGAGAGAGTGAGAGTTAAGGGTTTTGGAGTGTAACCCCAAAGGAGAGTAAGGATGAAGAAAAGAAATAAAATGTAACACTCATGGGTAGTGTAGTTCAAGAAAAGGGTAGCATAAGATGGGCAGAGAATAAAAGGACCGAGGTGGAGGAAATAGAAATAATAATAATGGCAATAAGATAGAAGAAAGAAACAACAACAAAGAATTAGTGGAACAAGTTATAAAGTCTGTGGATTTTTCTTGATTTTGAGAGGTTAACTTCTTTTTCTTTTCTCTTCCTCTTCCTGGTTGGTGACTCTGTACCCCAGGTTCAGCCCCTGTGTCACGCTTAGGTAGGGATTTGCAGTTGATGGGATTCTATGGCAATGTCATATAATTTGCTTTAGTCTCGCTGGTAGTCAAGGCTTGTTGGCGTTTGCAGAGTCCAACAATGAGAGAGTTTGCTTTCCTGGAGTCTCTCTCCTAGTCTCCCCTTCCTGAATTAGCAGCCTGGTGATCCAGCTATGAGGCTGCCACTGCTTCTGTCTGGGGAGTAATTGGCTCAAAGAGCTGGGAAATCCCCACTCTATCCTCACTCAGTGCAAGGCTCTGGGTAAGGCTCTGGCAGTCAGAGCCTCCAGCGTAATCAGGTGGGGCTGGGAGTCAATTGTTTTCAAGGTGACTGTTCAGCGCCTACCATTCAGTTGGACCACTCAACCCAGGCTTTCCACACTTTGTAGCCTGTTTTGGCTGGGAAGAAGAGGCACTAGTCGCTGCTTGCTGTATAGATCTTAATATCTGCCAAGTCCCTCTTGTTAGGTATATCCCTGAATATGGAGGCTCTGTCAATCAGAAGTTGCCCCCGCCCCTTTAGCAAAAGGCATTGGAAAATATCACGCCTCTTGTCTTGGATCGCTGAACTGGGAGAGATCTTATCAATTAGAGCCCCGTGGGTGCACAGATTTCGTAGGTTAAGCTAATTTCAGTGATTGGATCCACAGCTGTGCTCCAGAAATTTTATTCTTTAAAACTGTATTCCTATTTTGCTGTATTCTTTTTCTCCTTTGATCTGTTTACAACAGGTACCTTAGCATTTCTTGCAGCATTGGTTTGATTGTAGTGAATTCCTTGAGTTTCTTTTTGTCTGGGAAGCTTTTTATTTCTCCTTCAATTTTAAATGATAACCTTGCTGAATAAAGTAGTCTTGGTTATAGGTTCTTGTTCTGCATTATTTGAATATTTTTTGCCTTTCCCTCTGGCCTCAAGTGTTTCTGTTGAGAAGTTGGAAGTCATCCTTCTGGGGGCTCCTTTGTAGGTGATAGCCTTTTTTTCTCTAGCAGCTTTTAATATTTTCTCTTTATTACTTAGCTTTGGTATTTTAATTGTGATGTGTCTTGGTGTAGATTTCTTTGGGTTTCTCTTTAATGGAGTTCTTTGTGCCTTTTGAACTTGTGAGATGTTTTCCTGCCTTAATTGAGGGAAGTTTTCAGCCATGATATGTTTGAACAAAGTCTTTATCCCTTGTTCTTTCTCTTCTTCTTCAGGAACCCCTATGATGCAGATGTCATTTCTCTTCATATTGTCACAGAGCTCTCTTAGAGTTTCCTCAGATTTTTTAAGTCTCTTTTCTTTTTTCTGCTCTGTTTCCATGCCTTTATTTATCTTGTCCTCTAACTCGTTGATTCAATTCTCAGCTTCATCTGTCCTGCTTTTAATTCCTTCCACTGTGTTCTTCATTTCTGATATTGTATTTGTCATTTCTGATTCTTTTTTATTATTTCAATGTCCTTTTTATATTTGCTATCTCTTTATTTAGGTGTTCGTAATGACCATCTATTGTTGTTCTAATATCTTTGAGCAACCTAACAATTGTTATTTTAAACTCTGCATCTGGTAATTTGGTTATATCTGACTCATTCAGGTCCTTTTCTGGGGATTTCTCTTGATTCATTTGTGTTGCATTTCTCTTCCTTCTCATTTTCTCTGAGTAAAAGAGGGTTTCGGCCACTGGAGTCCACTGGGTGTGGCCTGTGTTCCCTAGGTGTGTTCTGTCTGCAGGGCTGCCACCCCCTCAGTTGTTGCTGCCTAGGGCATTCATGTATGGGTGTTGCTGGTGTCTGCCTACTGGGACTGTTGCTGTGATTTCCACCTCTGCTTCACAGGAGTGGCTGTGATCATGAGCTTAGGTGTACAAGCCTCCGTGGCCTTGGCCTTCACCCCACCCCCATTGGTGGTGTTATGCTCGGCCCTGAGGGCATGGTTGAGCACCTTTGTTCAGTTGCGGGTCTCCGCCTGATTCCAGACTTTTGCTCCACCCCTGCAGGAGAAGCCCGCTCATGGGACAACTGCAAGCCTTGGCTCCACAGGCCGGGTGGGACTGCATGCCCACACTCAGTAGTGGGACTCTGCCTGTTCTGGGCTTTTGGCTCCACCCCTGCAGGAGCAGCTGGCTGCCAAGTCAGGCCACAAGCCTTGGTTTCGCAGTCGGGGCAAGGTTGTGCTCTTGTGCCCTTGCTCAAGGGAGGGTCTCTGCCCCTTCCAGGGTTCCTGCCCTTCCACCACAGGCTGGATTGCAGGTGGCCAGCAGCTGGGCTTGACCACTTTTGTACGTCTCCTCCTCCCCAGTCAGGCAAGACTGAGCTCACACCTGGGCCTCAGTGGTGGCCAGCCGGCTTCCGCCCTTGCTGACAGAACCATGCTTCTGCTTCCTGCCACTGCCTGCCCTCGGGTGAGCCCTCAGCCATGTGGGTGGGGGCACGGCAACTCAGACTCTAACACTAACTACTGTAGGCCCGAAAGCTCCCTCCTTCTAAGCAACTCTGCTCTGAGTGCTACAGGAGAGCTTGTTTGGCTGGTGTCCTGCTTCCCTTTGCTGGGATTGTTGTTTCCAGGGGAAATATTTTCTTCAGATTTGGGGAGTGACTCATCCCAGAGGTTTGGGTGGCTATCTCTCAAAATGTTTCTCCCCATGCTTCCTAGATTACATTCTCTTCCTGCTGCTCCAGTTTTCTCCTCTCTCCCTGTCCCCCAGAGCCCTGGGTGAGTAGTTGTGAGAGAGGTTTTCTGCGTGGTCCCTTTAAAAAGAATCCTGGGTCTGAGAAATCAGTCTCCTTCTCACAAACAGTATCCCGACTTGTTTCCAGCTAAATACTGTCCATACACCTCTTCTAGGCCCTAGGGCTGCAGGCTGGGGCTTTGTTCCTGGGACTCTGGACCCTCCCCTCTCTGCTAAACTCACTTCCCGCCATGCAAGTCTCTCCCAGCTGCCATTTGCTCTGGGGAGCTGGGCAGCCCTCTCCACATTTCTGCTTTTCCTACCAGTCTCAGTGTGGCTTCTTCAGTGTTCCTTGGTTGAAGACTCCTCTTAGTTTAGTCCAAAGTTGGTTTTTCCAGATGTTAGTTCTTAAAATTAGTTTGTAATCCACTTTGGTTCTGGGAGGTGGAAGTTGGTATGTCCGCCTACTCCATCACCATCTTGTCTTCCTCTGAAGGTCCAATATTTAGAATGGGCAAGCTAAACCTGGAAAGAATTCCATACAACAATTTTCTTACTTTGCCCAGTATTCACTTGGACACAAACTGAACACTCAGATATTATGCCTTCTGCAATAGATTCTAAGTTTGGTTTTTCCAATTTTCTCTTTCCCATTGGAAAAACCTTTCTCTAATTGGCTTCAAACAAACCTTTGGCAATAAGGGTCCCAAAATACCCTACTGGCTTTGGCTGGCATCTATTCATTAAATTACTATGTTCTGATTTTGAGGCAGACTGGAGAAATATAAAATAAACAATAAAATTCAGACAACTAATGTTAAAAAATACTGTAAGAAGTGTCCTAATACAATTAGATTATTAAACAGAACAAAGTTATAACTAATATAACAGAATCCAGAATAAAATTCTTACAGTAAAAATGTCCTTAACATGTTAATGTAATTTCACTAAGTCTATGTTGACACTATTGCTGATTTATATTATTTATAAAATGTAACCTAATTTCTATTTCAGTCTGAGAAATGTCCTAAAGAGCAGGCGTTACATACATTCAGGAAAAGTTCACAAGGCATCGGGGCATTGAAGTTGTGGTCACATTCTACACTTTACAGCTAGAGTCCAAGTCCTAATATCCAATGTTTCTAGCTGGAATTAGGAGCAGGTCCCAGCCTAAAATAGGCATAGGGCATTGAGAATAAAGGAGACACTATACATTAAATAAAGCAATAAAAATCAGACTGTCGTTACCCCCAGTAAAGATCTTCGAGGGATAAATAAAACTCAAATATTCAGGCAAGGCATAGTAAATGGCCCTCGTGTTTACAAGATATAAAGATATAAGATCCATTTACCTGCTACTTGGAAGTAATACCTTAGGCTCGTAAACAGTGTTGTGAGATGAGGCCAACAGCCTTAGGCACGTTTTAGCCTTCAGTGGCAAGTTCTAGCCGGCTGGGAAAGGTCAGGTCACAGGTAGCTGGATTAGGGCTGGAAGAGACTGAACCCTCTCTCCGTGGAGCAAAGGGGCAGCTTACCTTCTCATGTCCCTTTTTCCACAGCAAAGGCATGTCCCCCATGGGCCGAGAAGCCTGGCAGGCTTCAGCTCAAAGACCTTTCTTTCCACTCTTGAAGCAGGGCCCTGATGGAATCCTAAGAAGCACTTTTGGGGTGTTGGAGCCTTCAAGGGTATATGCCATGTAAAGCCAGTATCCATGGCCACGATCACAGCTGCCTGGCCCATTTTTTTTTAGATTCGGACATACAGTAACTGGTGAGCTATTATCTTTAATTCTAGCTTGTACCTTGAGAGCAAGTAGAAACACACACTGGGCTCCAAAACCCACTCATTCAATGCTGACAAAGCTACTGACTTATCCAAGTTTCCTAGAATCAAAGGTTTCTAGCTCACCAGACTTATTCGCCTCTGTTCCCCATCTCCTTCTCTCTGCACAAACTGGCTTTTCCTTCAGCACTTCACATCTTGGCTGCTTCTCCTGGCCTCCTCCATGTGGCCTTTTTCTGCTCTCCTCTCTAATGCTAATCTAAGGACAGAAAGCAAGCTCCCAGTCTGCCACACTTTATAGTGCAGAAATCAAAACCTTTAATCCAATATACAAAATAGGGAAATCTCTGATAAAAAGTCCACCGCACATCAAAAAGGGTGGGAAAGGCTTAGTCCTAAAAGCAAGCCCCAGGCTACAAGGATCCTACCTGCCCACACCCGCTCCCAATGCACATTAATATAATGACGTTCATTCCAAGCATAAGGGCAACTAATATCATCACCTGGGAGATGGGCTTCCACGTGGGCAGCACCATGTTTAACAAAGTGAGCATAATATATTTTATCTGCCCAACATGCCAAAAGCTGGTATTTTTCCTGATCCCTTTTGGACTCTACTTGCCTTTTCTGTCTCCTTTCTTGTTCATTATAGACCTTAAAAGTCATGCTCAGAAGATCTCGCTGAGGGGCTTGAGAACCCTTTTCTGTTTATATAAACTTTTGGAAGAAGACAAAAAGCAGCATTACTAGCTGGATCAAATCAAGAAAAACAGGTTTTGGTGTCTCCTTTAGAATTCCAGAGTCTCTTTGCTGCTGAATAACTCAGTACATTAGCATTCAAAATAAATTTCAACAAAAGCATGATTAAATAGATTTGCAAGAGTTCTAGGATATGACTTCTTTTCTTATATTACCTAACACTGAATAATATTGTTGTAAAATGATAATAAACTAAACATTACATAAAAGATATTATTAACAACTTCTAATATTTCAACTAAGATTCCAATATCACAGGGCTATAAAACAACAAATAAAAGAATTAACAAAAGGCCTTTGAAACAAATCATACATTTTAACATGGAAAATGCTTTTTCACCATAAGGAATTCTTGGTACAAACTATCCAGCTGGCAAAGAGATATTAACTTTCTTTTGACCCTCAGCAATTTATACTATTACCTCAACATGAGAGGCAGGATAGCTGGGATTCTTGCAGCAGGCTCGGGGAGCCATGAGAAGAGAAAAGCCTGTCGCTTTTACCTTTTTTTTTTTTCTATTGTTTGTCCTGTAGCCAAGCTCCTTGGCAAGATAATGGGGCTTTTCCTGAGGAGCCACTGAGCCACTTCACCCACAGGTGTTGTGAAGTACCAAAAGCTACAGAATTAATATTAATATTTTGGGAGGCTTGAGGATCATTTTGTTGATTTGGGCTAAGGTGTGCAGAGAAATTGTGAGAATAGTCTCTGTACTGTGTGATTGGCATAGCCAGGATGGCCCTTGGCATTGTGTTGTAAATGCAAAGCAGAGGAAAACATGGATCCTCAGACATTCTGCCACGCTTGTGGGGAAAGGGGTGAATGGCTAGCCAGGTACAGGGAGAGAAAAGCCAAAATAAACCTTTTCTCATAGCAATGAGCCATTTGCGGGCATTTGTCCCCACCGAAACTACCTCTCCTATGTAAATGCATGTGGTTAACATGTGTGACTCTGGACAGAGAGATAGCATATGAACACTAGATAATATAGGAATGCCTTTTAATATGTAAAGAGACATCTTCCTACCATTGTGTTGACTTGTAAATTTTGTTTTCCCCAAAAGGATGTATGGCTTGCAAATTGAACATGGTCCTATCATGTTAAAGGACATATGACTATAACCAATAGTGGAAAGAGGCTCCTAATTACAATTTTTGCTTCTGTACTTCCCATTTACAAAACTATAAAAACTAAGTAGAACAAAGGGCCAGCGCGCTCTCCTTCAAATTTCTGTCGGAGTTCCCGCCGTTTGGCCAAGCTAGACAATAAAGCTTTGATGTGTAATTGACGGACCTTGTTCGTGTCTTCCATGTTTTGGGTCCCTCTGAATTAGGCTTAACATTTCCCAAGCAGAACTTGAATGCTCTGCCACCGGCAAACTAAAACTGCCTTGCACTGAGCAGCTAATTAAAATACAAATTTTTACAAAATTACTTTCCCAATAGTGAGTTGCTTTAGCCTATATGAGGTTTCCAACTTTTCCCGCAATTCCCTGAATTTCTTTTTACAGTTTTTATCATTATGGTTAATACTGTGGGTCTTCCCCATGAATCCTATGCCTCCCACATCAGATAGCAACCATGCCACATGAAGAAACTGGGGAAGGGTAGGGGAAACTTAGAAGGGACCCTACATCCTCTTTGGCCCTGTAAGAGAGAGAGTCAGAGCCCTTCTCCCAGTGCTAGTTTTGTACATTTTACACTTATTTTTCCTTCTATAATTTTCTATATACCAGTGGAGGGCAATAAACCATTAATCCCAACCCATGGAGGGCCCACGGGACTCCTATGTTCTAGGGAGGGAAAGGGAGAGGCAGCTGGAGGGCCTGTCTCTGATAATCCTATTCCCTATAATCCTGTTACTCATGATCCCATCACTTATTCTGGAATTGCAATTTATTTCAAAGAACTAATAACTAGCAAGGTCCACACCTATAGTTTGTTAATTTCTAAATCCTTTTACCTAATCTTGTTCTTTTTCCTTTTTTAAGATTTTTCTAAAGCAAGGTTCTAATCTTTTTTTTTTTTAAATAAATTTTTATTTTAATGGGGTGACATCAATAAATCAGGGTACATACATTCAAAGAAAACATTTCCAGGTTATCTTGTCATTTAGTTATGTTGCATACCCATCACCCAGAGAGAGATCGTCCTCTGCCACCCTCCATCCAGTTCTCTCTGTACCCCTCCCCCTCCCTTCCCCCTCTCCCTCCTTCCCTCCCCCCACCCCCCATAGCCACCACACTCCTGTTCATGCCTCTCAGTCTCGCTTTTATGTCCCACTAATGTATGGAATCCTGCAGTTCCTGTTTTTTTCTGACTCGCTTATTTCACTCCGCACAATGCTAACAAGACTCTACCATTCCGCTATAAGTGATCCGATGTCACCATTTCTCCTAGCTGAATAATATACCATGGTGTATATGTGCCCCATCTTCTTCATCCAGTCCTCTATTTTTTTTAGAGTGATTAAAAGCCTTTAAGCAAATTCTTGGCCAATACAGCAAGAATCCATAAATGAGTAGTGTCCTTAACATGTTCCCCAAGTCCAAGTTGGCCCCCTCACCATGCCAAATCCCTGAAAAATGCAACCCAACCACAGTTCAGTCTGTTAGGAGCTGTCACAGGGAGCAGGAGTCCAGGAAAGTTCCCCACAGGAAAAGTCCGTATGGCACTGGAATTGTTGTCACCATTCTATACTTTGCAGCTCATGTCCAAGTCCCAATGACCACTGCTTCTAGCTGGTAATGATTCAGGTAGACTGGAAAAAGCCATTTGCAGCATGCGTGGATATGGAGCTTCTGTTCTCCTCTGCCTGGAGAGTTGAGACCAGGTTGCTTTTCCCTGGAGCTCTGTGACTGTGGCCTGGTAAAGAGAACCTTGGGATACACTAAGCTGGGTGGCACAGGTAAATTCATATTACAAGTTGGCAAAAGGAGGAAAGAGAGCTCTAAATTAAGAGTAGGTCCCAGCCTGAAATATGAGTGGGGCATTGAGGTAGGAGGAATAAAGGAAACACTATATATTAAGCAAAGCAACAGAAAATAGGACTATCAACACCCACAACAGAGATCTTTGAGGGAAGAATAAAAAACCTGATTATTCAGGCAAAACATAGTTAAGTGGCCCTTGTGCGAATGAGATCAGTTTACCTGCCTCTTGGAAGAAATACCCTAGGCTCGTCCTCAGTGTCGTAGATGGGGTCAACGGCCCTGGGCACCTTCAGCCTTCAGTGGCAAACCCCAGCTTTCTGGGCAAGGTTAGGTCATAGGTGGCTGGAGCAGGCCTGGAAGAGACTGAACCCTCCCTTAGAGGAGCGAGGGGGAAGCCCACCTTCCAGTGTCCCTGTTTCCTCACAGCAGAGGTGTGTAAGCCTGGCAGGCTTTAGCTCAATGACCTTCCTTTCCACTATTGAAGCAGGACCCAGATGGCATCCTATGAGACCCCTTTGGGGTGTTGGAGCCTTTAAGGGTGTATCCTAAAAGCTGGTAGTTCCCCCTGATCTCTATTGGGCTTTTTCTGTCTCTAGGTATCTTAAAAGCCATTCTCAGAAGATCTCGCTGAGGGGTTTGAGGATCCCCATCTGCCTATATAAATCTTTTCCATATATCTGGAGCTATTTGGAAAAAAGACAGAACAGTGTTATTAGCTAGATCTAATAAAGAAGGTAGATTTGGTGTCTCCTGTTCATCAGCTTTCAAAAGAAATGTAAATTTTTTTTTTTTTAAGTAAAAAGCATGATATGGTAGACCCGTCGGAGTCATTGGCCTGGTGTGCAGGATTCCCAGGTTCGATTCCCGGCCAGAGCACACAGGAGAAGCGCCCATCTACCTCTCCACCCCTCCCCCTCTCCCCCCTCCCGGTCCCTCTCCTCCCGCCCACAGCCAAGGCTCCACCGGAGCAAATCCACCCTGGGCACTAAGGATGGCCCCATGGCCTCCGCCCTAGTCGCTAAAGGTTCTAATCTTTAATGCTATTCCTACCCTGTATTTTCCAAATAGGTAAAACTTCTTTTGGTCTGAGACTAGTTTCTATTCTGTCCTTTCTCTAGTCCAGGGGTCCCCAAACTTTTTACACAGGGGGCCAGTTCACTGTCCCTCAGACCATTGGAGGGCCGGACTATAAAAAAACTATGAACAAATCCCTATGCACACTGCACATATCTTATTTTAAAGTAAAAAAAAAAAAAAAAAAAAAAAACAGGAACAAATACAATATTTAAAATAAAGAACAAGTAAATTTAAATCAACAAACTGACCAGCATTTCAATGGGAACTATGCTTCTCTCACTGACCACCAATGAAAGAGGTGCTCCTTCTGGAAGTGTGGTGGGAGCCAGATAAATGGCCTTAGGGGGCTGCATGCAGCCCACAGGCCATAGTTTGGGGACCCCTGCTCTAGTCACTTCACCTTTAGTTGTCTCTGCCAATTTTCTCTAGCGCCCTTCCCCCACTGTTTCACCCACAGCACTTCCCGACCCTGCTTTCCGCTCTTTTCTCACCCAAACTGCTTACTTGTCAGCCCTTCGCCCCAGAGGCTGAGGAAACACTTCAAACTGCCCAGAGAAAAGGCAGGAATTAGTACACAACAAGCAAGAAAAATAAGACAGACAATTAACTAGCACCCGGAATAAAGGGTGTTTGACTATAGAGTACACAAGACAAGAAGTAGGAACAAACAGAAGAGAATAATTTCTTCAGGGAAGAAATAAGACAGAGCCCTGAAGCTAAAGAAAGGTCTTGGATTCAAGAAAAGAGATTTTATATTTGGGGGGCTTGTTTTACAAATTTCCTTTTACTTTTGCCCAAAAATTCTAATTTTGCATGCAAAAATTCAATTCAGGCCTTAGAAACAGACACAGTTACACATTAAACAGAAGACTTCACTTACATAAATTATAAATTAAGAAATTTAAATGAGCATGCTTTACTTATTCCAATTAAAATTATACTAGAGATATTTTCTGACAAAGAGACAAAACAGATTACTCACTCACACAGCTCAATAGACGAAGGAAGGGTTCCACTTTCAGGGGCTTCTCACGTGTTCTTCTAGCCATGTCCCCAGAACTTCGGCGTAGGCACCAGAGATCCTCATTCACACACCAATCACTCAGGGGTTTTAGACAGAAACAATAAAAACAAAGAATGAGATCTCAACAAATGCAGAGATGTCTCTGGAAATCTTGGGTCAAGATTAATCAATCCAGGTTAGCTCAGTCTCCACTGATTCAGTGCGATGTGAGACTGACTAATCCTGGATGGACTTAACCTCCATTAGCCTTCCTAGAGATAGACACATTGTCCCCACTTCTATTTCTCTAGAGAGCCCGACGTCTCTGAAGGCCCAAGGCAGAATTGGCAGACCTGGTCCACTCAGTTCTCACTAATGTCCCTCCAGGGTACAAGCAGATATCCCCTAGAGTCTGAGGCAGGACCTAGAAACTCTCCATTGACGTCTCGGTCCTGGAGAGCCTGCATGAACATACGACCACGTGTGATCTGTTTTACGGCAGTCCCAAAACAGAAAGACTATAGACTAGTTACAAACAGAAAAGCAGTTTTGAAAGCCCTACCTACTCTGCTGGGGTTCCACATCCCCCAGAGTCACAACTCAGCAAAAAACCCCAAATCCACTCTACCTACTTCTAGTCCCAAACAGAAAAGTGAAAGCAAGAGTTCAGAGAAAAATAAGACTCAGACACACTTTAGACATTAAACAAAGGACTTATACACACACACATAAGCATGCTTTCATAGATAAGGGAAAGGCTTCCCTCATGGCCTCTCAGGTATACACAGGCTGTGTCCTGCAAGGACTTTAAATTATGAACCCAGGAATTTTTTTTTAGACAAAAGTAAGGAGAAAAAAGAAGAATGAGATCTCAATAAATACAAAAGTGTATTAACTAATGTTTTTCTTTGAGAGCATAACACAACTAGCTGCCTCTGTAAGTACAGGGTCTCTACTCAGTTCCCTTTAATTGTCTTTCTTGAGAAATATATAAATGTGCAAACACAAAATCATGATAGAAGCTGATGGACCTGGTCACTTCAGCTCCTACTAACCGTCTTTCCAGGGTATAACTAAATGCATCCCAGAGAATTCTAATTAAGACCAAAGGCTCTCCTACCGACATCTCGGTCTTTGGAGAGTCCACAATGGGACTAGATTCAACTCAGTAATGCCAAAAGGCTGGCTTTACCTACATACTTCTGAAGTTACAACTCAGCAACACAGACAATCTGTTCTACCTACACACCTCTGGAGTTACAACTCAGTAAAAGCAATGGCTTTGTATTCCCTACAAAATTCCAGAGCTAAAAAAAAAAAAAATTCCAGAGCTACAACTCAGCAAAACAAAAGATCTACCTCACCTACATTTTTCAGAGTTTCAACTCAGCAAAGCAGCTTTGGAGGCCCTACTTACATCACCGGAGTTACAACTCCAGAGTCACAACTCGGTGAAGCCCCCAAATTACCTACATTCTAGTCCCAAACAAATTTGACCAGTACCAGTCTCAGACAGAAAAGCAAAAGAAAGAGTTCAGAGGAAAGCCAGAAAATTCATTCAGTAAAGCAAAAAGAGGTGCTTTGCCTACTTCCTTGACTTTTCTGCTGAATTGTCCAAATTGTTGAATTTGGGAACCAGGGGTTCCTACTGGAGAACTCTCCAAACCCCACAGGAAAACCGGGAGCCCTGGAACATCTCGGGTGGCACTTCTCCTTGGGATTCAAGCAGGGCCGGGCAGCTCAGCAGAGAGTCCGTTCAATTCAGGGTGTCTTTAGCTGGTGACACAAAACACTGGATCCTGGATGAGCCCCTAAATGTTATAAAGTACTGCACCCCAGATTCTGAAAAGCACTGTACCTCACTTCATTGAGCCCACATAGAGACACCCGGTCCAGATAAATTTTGAAGAGTTTTATTAAAGGAGGAGATTTATTAATATGCTGGCCACATATGGCTGACACGGGGCATCAGGCCCAAATTGTGCAGTCCCAAAAATAGTTCAGGGGCTGCTTATATACCCTTGATCACATGCAGGCGGGGGAGAGCATGACATTATGGCACAATTATTAACAAGATTATAACATTTGTCTAGGGGATACACAGAAACATTAAGACTCTCAAGGTAACACAATCAAAGACATTTACAAATCTTTCAAGGTTCATCTTCCCTCACTAGCCTAGAGGTATTTTACTCTCAAGATTCCAGGAAAGGGAGGAACTACAATCAATGTAAGGTGGTATATGTTAGGTTCAAGGAAGTGTGCTGTGGATGCCAGAGTCTAACTCTTAGAAAATTGAAGGAACAAGAAGTGCTGATAGGGCCCCTGTGTGGCCGAGAACAAAAAGTTCAGATGAGTCAGAGACCCTTATCAGAAGTTTATGTTTGAAATTCTCGACTGAGCTATACCCCCCCCGTTGCTGTGCTGCGCATGACCTCCCTAGCCAATAGCTAACAGCCACATCTGCTTTTGTATAATGCTTGCTCAGCCTAGATAGCCACCCTATAAAAAGGAGCCATTTTAGAAGCTCGGGGCTGCAGTGCTCCCTTGCAAGGGTTGCCTGTAGTCCCTGCACAGGTTTGCGGGGCTGCAGTGCTCCCTTGCATGGGTTGCCTGCAGTCCCTGTGCAGGTTTGCGGGGCTGCAGTGCTCCCTTGCGTGGGTTGCCTGCAGTCCCTGTGCAGGTTTGTGGGGCTGCAGTGCTCCCTTGAGTGGGTTGCCTGCAGTCTCTGTGCAGGTTTGCAATAAAACTTATAAAATTCACTTTGTATCTGCTGTGGCTTGTCTCCTGGGATGTAACACATGGAGGCCCCAGCGAGATAGACCGTGTAAGACCCCTCCTCAAGGAGTGGGCTGCAGCAGACGTTAGTAGCTGGCCAGCCTCTGGCAGTTGCCGTTTGGAAACTGAATTTGGCTGATTCGAAACATTTGGAGTCTCGAGACTGTTTGGTAAGGAAGCTTCCTCTTTGAATATTTGGAAACAGAGCTCTGGTTAGAAAAGGGTGTAGTGGAGCAGGCGGGACACCACCTGATTTCTCCCCACCCAGTCAGGGAATGCAGGACGCTGCCTTCTCCCTTTGGTTTTGGTTTAGAAGTTTTGTTTGTTTTGTGTGCATATTTGGTTTGTTTGCGTCACCCATTGCTTCCTCACAGGATTCCTTCGAGAGTCAAGGGCCATGGGTCAGGGGCAATCTGCTGCCCTAATGCCTCTTCAGTGCTTGCTTGATAACTTTTCTTATTTCTCTCACAGGGCACGAGACTATGGGACTCCTGTTGATTCCGCCATGTTGCGGACTCTTTGTGAACTAGAATGGCCAACTTAAGAGCAGACTGGACAAACCAAGGATTGCTAGACCCATAGAAAACAGAGAGAGTTTAGCATACTATCACCAGCACCCACCTGCAGGCAGGTGGCACAGTCAGTATGCAGCCCAGTATAGCAGCAGAGGTAGAGAAAGAAAAGGCAGCCAGGCTGCAGCTGGCTGCAGGGAAGCGGCAGGTTCCCCTCACAGTTTCAGGCACTTGCCCCTCCCCCTTGGGCAACGGCTCAAAGGCTGAGCCACTGCTTAGTCAGGCAAAAGATAACAGTGCAGTAAGCTAGAGGTTATCATCACCTTGCTACAGCCCCTGCCCTCCTCTGCTTTGGCTCCGGGAAATCTCCGCCTCCATGTGGAGCCAGACCAGAGGAGAAGATTTAGGGAATATGGCCCCTTCTAAACCTACTGCTTTAGCCATAATAGAATTGTATAGTCTGTCAAATACAAAGACTTTCTTTTTGTACCAAGGATCTGTTGTTGTAAAAAAAAAAACATTTTCTGTTAGAAATGTATATGTTATTTCAACAGTCTTTTGTTAATTCTCCTTTTCACTTGCTATTTCATAGCCTGTGATGTTAAATTTTTAGTTTAAATATTAGGGGATATATAATAATTCAGTAATTGTTAATTGTTCAATGTTAGGTCACAAAACCCAGAGTAACAAATATTACTATTGATTGGCTTAATAAAAAAATTCTTAACATAATAGGTAGAAAGGAGAACTCTAGAGACATAACCCTGAACCTCCACCTGATTTCAGACCTTCTTTAAATACAAGATTCCCAATTTTGCTCTCTTAGTCAAACCCCTCAGTGAGATCTTCTGCGCATGGCTTTTAAGGTCTATAATGACCAAGGAAGTAACAGAAAAGGCAAATAAGGCCCAAAAGAAGTCAGGAAATATCAATTTTTGGCTCCAGCGCCCTAAGGGGCTTCATAGCATTTCATCAAGGCCCTGCTCCAGAGTGGAAAGAAAGGTCATTGAACTGAAGCCTGCCAGGCTTCCCGGCCCCACCGGTTGACACACCTGTGCTGTGGAAAGAGGGACATGAGAAGGTAAGCTGCCCCTTTACTCCATGGAGGAAGGTTTCAGTCTCTTCTAGCCCTTCTCCAGCTACCTGTGATCTGACTTTGCCCAGTGGGCTGGGAATTGCCACTGAAGGCCCAAGGACATAGTTCACGAGCCTAAGGTATTTCTTCCAAGTAGCAGATAAGCTAATCTCATTTCTTGTAAACACAAGGGCCATCTACTATGCCTTGCTTGAATATTTAAGTTTTATTTATCCCTCAAAGATCTCTACTGTGGGTATTGACAGTCTGATTTTATTGCTTTATTTAATGTTTAGTATCTCCTTTATTTCTCTTATCTCAATGCCCCATGCCTATTATAGGCTGGGACCTGCTGCTAATTCCAGCTAGAAGCAGTGGTCACTAGGACTTAAACTCTAACTGCAAAGTGTAGAAATGTAACACCCTTTCCCTAAGTACTTGCAGGTTTTATAGATTACTCAGCAAACTGTTCAAAGACTGTCCAAAAGGCACTTCTAGCAGTACACCACCCAAGGACTGACTCCCACATAGACGAGTCCACACACCATGATCCTGACCACTCCCACTACTGTCAAGGTAGAAGGCATACCCACCTGGGTCCACCACAGCCGGCTGAAGCTTGCAGTCCCAGCAGAGACACCTTTGTGGACAGCAAAAACTGACCCCACCAAGCCTTGTAAGCTGACCCTGAGAAGGACAGCATGCCCTGCATCAGCCACAAACTGGAAGTTAACTGGTCCACACATGGCTAATTACTAGAGAAACTCACTAAGGACCTCCTTTTAATTAGTCTTTGGGAGGGAGGGAAACTAAGGTAAAGGAAATCCAAGTAAGTCATCTTAAGGTTTGATGCATGTGCTGCTATGAGTCATACAGAAAGGAGGTGTAGGTCCCTTGGCTGAGAGAGAAGCTACAAGGTAAATGAAAATTATATATGTGCTCATAACTACCACTATAGAATAACCTAAGAATATTGGTCATGTGTCCAATAGGCTACTTAGGAAAAGGATTCTTTAAAAGCAATCTTTAAAAGAGGATTACTTATTACTAACTTAGTCCTTGCTGAAGGTTAAGGTTTTTAAGAATTAAGAATTCTGATTAGTTGGAAAGGAACTGTATGGTTTTAATAATAAAAGGTATGAGGTGTAGAGGTACTTTTGAAAAGAAAAGGAAAAAATAAGTTGTTGTGAAAGCTGGTTAGTAAAGAAAGTTCATAAAAGTTGAAGGTTTATGTAAGTTGCAGAAGGTTTGTGCAAGTTGTAAGAAGTTAGTACAGAGAAGAAAAATACAAGGCATAAAGAAATTAGTGTAAGAATTTATTCTCTTAATCCCCATAGCTCACTACATTACTTACTGCTCTTACCAGACCCCTCATTTTGCTTATAGTAGGGGGTCACCATTAGTCCATATATTATCAACTGCCTCACGCAGTATGTACAAAAGAGAATTCAAGCCATAAAGCTTGTAGTACTAAGGGCACACTATCAGCGTGCCAGCACATACTAGGGAGGATCCCTGACCCAATTAGCTTATAGCTACAGCTAAAGTAGAAAATTCTCATAAGCCCCAGCCTTATACCATTCTCCCCACTGATGAAGAATCAAGGGTTTGATTTATGCCCAAAAGAGATGGGGGAATGTTAGGTTCAAGGAAGTGTGCTGTGGATGCCAGAGTCTAACTCTTAGAAAATTGAAGGAACAGGGAGTGCTGATAGGGCCCCTGTGAGGCCAAGAACAAAGAGTTCAGATGAGTCAGAGACCCTTATCAGAAGTTTATGTTTGAAATTCTCCACTGAGCTATACCCCCCCCCCGTTGCTGTGCTGCGCACGACCTCCCTAGCCAATAGCTAACAGCCACATCTGCTTCTGTATAAATGCTTGCTCAGCCTAGATAGCCACCCTATAAAAAGGAGCCATTTTAGAAGCTCGGGGCTGCAGTGCTCCCTTGCAAGGGTTGCCTGTAGTCCCTGTGCAGGTTTGCGGGGCTGCTGTGCTTCCTTGTGAGGGTTGCCTGTAGTCCCTGCGCAGGTTTGTGGGGCTGAAGTGCTCCCTTGCGTGGGTTGCCTGCAGTTCCTGTGCAGATTTGCAATAAAACTTATAAAATTCACTTTGTGTCTGCTGTGGCCTGTCTCCTGGTATGTAACAGTATATAAATTCTGCCTCCTATTGAAAGAGAAGAAGCTTCTAGATTAACCTTAATCCTTTTAGAGAACTTAAAACCAAATGACCCTTGTTGTCTTCATAAATCAGGAGACTTTTACATTCCTTTTCCTCCATTTTCCAAGGAAAGGACAGGAAAACCTGACCTTTTCTTTCTAGAATGTCAATATTAATTTGAAGCCTTTTGGTACCTTACAACAGATCCAGCCCCCAAAAAAGGATGTAACCCTTGTTGATACTTACACACCTAATGTAGGTTCACCTAAATATGTAAAACAAATTTTGATAGATATCAAATGAGACAGGAGCAGCAACACAGTATGAGATTTTAACACCCCAATTGACATCAATAGATAGAGCTTCCAGACAGAAAGTCAACAAGGAACAGCCTTAAATAATATGGTAGATCAGCTCCATCTAATAGACATCTGCAGAGTATTTCAGCCCAAAGCAGCAGAATATATATTCTTTTCAAATGCATATGAAATATTTTCTAAGATAGACCACATGTTAGGACACAAAACAAGTCTCAATAAATTTTATAAGATTAAAATCTTATCAAGCATCTTCTCTGACCATAATAGTATGGAACTAGAATCGATAACTGTAGTACTCCAGCCCACTGGGAACTACCAGTGTTGAGTGGGAAAACCTACTCAAGACACAAATTTATGTCAGGAAGAGGAAGAAGCCTGCCAAGGGAGGCAAATAAGACCTCCTGAATTTCCTTCTCCCTTAACTTTTATTGATCAGAAGCAAAACAAAGATAACAGGATTATAAGGAGGGAGATCATGTGATAAGGGGAGAGAATGACTAATGGCAATTTTGATGACATGGAGAAAGAGCTAATTTGGGTCAGTACATTCTTTTTCTTTTGCTAATTAACAAGCACAAAGGAAGAGGCAATCTAGAACCTCTAGGCTAATTTTCTAAAGCCCGTTGGCATGCATTCCTTTCTGTTTGCACAAAGTTCTCTCACTCACACAGTTTATTGGTGTTTGCATCCAAGAGACATTCACTCAGGGCTTTTAACTAAACTTCCCCAATCCAAGTCATAGAGGGTTCAAGGTTAGATGAGTGATTCCTTACAAATAACAAGAAAGAAAAACCCAAAAAGAACATAAAGACATGGAGACTAAATAACATGCTACTGAACATTGAATGGGTTAATAATAAGATCGATGGAACAAATCAAAAGATGACTTGAAACAAATGAAAATGAGAACAATAACAACTCAAAATCTACAGGACACAGCAAAAGCAAAAATAACAGGAAAATATATAGCATTACAGGCCACCTCAAAAAACAAAAAAAATCTCAAATGAACAATCTAACTTTACATGTAAAGGAACTTAAAAAACACTTTACTACTGTTGTTACACATAGTTTTCTTTGGAGAATAGAGCATATCTTCTAAAAATCAATAGAATTTCATTGAAAGTAAAATGGCCATGTGTAAGGAAAAGGCTGCATGCAGTTAGGCTTGCTTTCTTGTCTTTCGCTGCAATCGCTTTACATAATTAGTGATGCAAGCACATGGCAGGAAGCCACTTTTGTGTGTATAGCTTATATAAGGCAAGCAGTACTTTCCCCATGAGTGATTATCCCTGGTTTCCTCCCCCACCACTACGAGAAGAGGTTTCCCCTGCCTGTTCACTCGCCCGCCTCTGTGAGAGTCCAATAAATGGAAATGGCCCAATGTTTTTCGGCTCCGTGTTCTTCTGTGGTCTGCCCAAATCCAGTGTGAACGTGCCTGGCATTGACCACCAGTATTTCATTGACTATATTAGTTTTCTAGAGCTCCCACAAAAAAGCACCACAGACTGGATGGCTAAAACAACGGAAATTTATTTTCTCATAATTCCAGAGGCTTGGAGTCTGAGATCAAGATGTTGGCAGAGTTTTCTTCTGTAGCCTCTCATCTTGGCTTGCAGATAATAAAACTGTACTTTACAGAGATTAAACACTCTCCAGTTAGGATTAGCTATGTAATTTGAGAGGTTCAGTGCAAAATAAAAATATTAGATTTTTTTTGTTCAAAAATGTGTAAGAATTTCAACATGGCAACAGCAAAGGATTAGGTCAAGTGTGGGGCCCTTCTAAGGGTGGTCCCTGGACCTGGGTTCTGTAAGGACCAAGAGAAGATCAGAATATCTAAAATAATAGGATATAGGCAGGGCACTGATGGAACAGGGAACTTAAGGGTTATAGGCAGGTCCTGCTCCTGTTCTGTTAGGAATACCATGCCCAAGGTCGTTCAAGAAGCAGAGACAGATAGGGACCCTGTGAGGCTGAGAACAAAGAAAGACAAACATTTGCATTCCATTGGTTAAAGACCCTTATCAGAAGTTTATGTTTGGAATTCGCCAATGAGCTAGACCCAGCCCCTGTTGCTATGCTATGTGCAGCCCCCTTAGCGAATAGGTAACCGCCACATCTGCTTCTGTATATGCTTGCTTACTTAGGATATATAAAGAACTAGCTGTAAGCACCAGGCGCGATTCCCATTTGTAGCTCCTTGTGAGTAAGGTGTCTCCGGACACCTGGGAATTCGCCCCTGCTCAGGTTAAACTGGCCAATAAAGAAACATCTATATTCCTGAAAGTCTCTGACATCTGTTATTGTACCCAGTGCATGCTACAGGTTCCACATCCACAAAGCTGGCCAAACATCCTTTCATGTTGTTAGAGGCAGACATTAAAACCAAGGCTGACTGCAATTTAACCATAAGCTTGTTAGAATGGTTGTTTAAAATGATTCTTTATCAAAAATGTAGAGCACTCTATAGTTGGCCATAGTTTTCCTAACAGCATCTGAAGAGATATTTCCTAGGACTCTTTGTCACTCTAGACAAGTCTTCAAAAAAACCCCAGCCCTCTTCTGGTTGAATCCAAGTATTGGTTAGGTCACCCCTTCAGGGACAGGGGATAGAAAGCTGGGAAGACTGCCAAATGAGAACTCTTCATTTGAAAATGAGTGAAGAACTCTATGACTTTCAACTATGTCCATTGTAATGCCAATGGCCGAGGCCAGGCAGGTTTGCATGGGAATCAGGCAGATGGTATAAGAACTGTGGAGCTGGAAAGTGTTGGGCCATTCCTGTTTACTAGATTCTTGCAATGGCAGATGAGCAAACACTCGGGGGATAACTGTGTCTCACAGCAACAAACAAAGGAACAGCAAAATGGTCCCTCACAGTAGCAGGTAGGCAATCCACAATCCACCCTGAGATAAGCACCTGTAGTTTTATCTTTGCACACCTGGCTCTGCCACATGCTCATGCACTACTTGTGCATAGTGCAAGCGAGCTAGCCTAACACAGCTGATTTTCCCACATCCATGAAGAACATTACTCTATGTCTGAAATAGGAATCTGAGAAAAGTTAGGTTGCATCCAGATTTGATATTTATTTCAGTTGACACTGTCTGTGATTGGTGCTAATTTTTTTTAATTTTATTTAGACAATTTTAATGGGGTGACATTGAACAACTAGAGTACATAGATTTAGAGAAAACATCTCCAGATCATTTTGACATTTGATTATGTTGTATACCCATCACTCAAAGTCAAATTGTCCTCTGTAACCTTTTATTTAGTTTTCTTTATGCCTCTCCCCTCCCCCACCAACTCCCTCTCCTCCCTTCCCCTCCCCCTGGTAACCACTGCACTGGAAAGTATTATCTCCCACTTAGTTGGATCTCTGTTTGTTTTGTTGTCAGTTTCTTTTGAAGTGAAAAAGCTTCTTAGTCTGATGTAGTCCCATTCATTTATCTTTGCCTTTACTTCCCCTGCCTTTGGAGTCAAATTCATAAAATGTTCTCTTATGGCCAAGGTCCATGAGTTTAGTACCAGTTTTCTTCTATGTATTTTACTGTTTCAGATTTTATATGTAGGTCTTTGATCCATTTAGAATTAATGTTTGTACAAGGAGACAAAACATAGTCAAGTTTCATTCTTTTGCACATGGCTTTTCAGTTTTCCCAGCACCATTTATTAAAGAGGCTTTCTTTTCTCCATTATGTGTGTTTGGCTCCTTTATCAAACATGATCTGACCATATATATGTGGTTTTATTTCTGGGCTCTCTATTCTGTTCCATTGGTCTGAGTGTATCTTTTTCTGCCAATACCATGCTGTTTTGATTATCATGGCTCTGTAGTATAATTTGAAGTCAGGTATTATAATGCCCCCAGCTTCATTTTTTTCCTTAGGATTACTTTGCCTATTTGGGGTTTTTTATGGTTCCATATAAACCTGATGATTTTTTGTTCCATTTTTTTTTGTTTTGTTTTTTGTTCCATTTTTTTTTAAAAAATGACATTGAAATTTTGATGGGAATTGCATTAAATTTGTATATTGCTTTGGGTAATATGGTTATTTTAACTATATTTATTTGTCTTATCCAAGAACAAGGAATATTTTTCCATTTAATTGTGTCTTTTTTTATTTCCTTTAACAATGCTTTGTAGTTTTCATTATATAGGTCCTTTACATTCTTTCTTATGTTTATTCCTAGGTATTTTATTTTATTTTTTACAACTGTAAAAGAGATTTTTTTTTTTAGTTCATTTTCTGAAGTTTACTTGTTGACATATAAGAAAGCAATAGACTTCTGTATGTTAATTTTGTATTCTGAGACCTTACTGTATTGACTTATTGTTTCTAATAGTCATTCTGTGGAATCTTTGGAGTTTTTTACATACAGGATCATATCATCTGCAAAAAGTGAAACCTTTACTTCTTCTTTTCCAATATGAATGCCTGTTTTTTCTTTCTCTTGTCTGATTGCTCTGGCTAAAACTTCCAGCACTACATTGAATAGGAGTGGAGAGAGTTGGCATCCTTTTCTTGTTCCTGATTTTAGAGGAAAAGTTTTCAGACTTTTTGCCATTGAATATGATGTTAGCTGATGGTTTGTCATAAATGGCCTTTATTATGTTCAGGTATTTTCCTTCTATTCCTATTTTGTTGAGTATTTTAAACATAAAATGATGTATTTTATCAAATGCCTTTTCTGCATCTATTGATAGGATCATATGGTTTTTGTTCTTTGTTTTGTTGATATGGTGTATTATGTTAACTGTTTTACATATCTTGAACCATCCTTGTGATTCTGGGATGAATCCCACTTGATCATGGTGAATTATTTTTATAATGTGTTCTTGTATTTAGTTTGCTAGTATTTTGTTTAGGATTTTTGCATCTGTATTCATTAGAGATATTGGTCTGTATTTTTCTTTCTGTGTGTTGTCTTTGCCAGGTTTTGGTATAAGGGTTATGTGGGCCTCATAAAATATGTTTGGAAGAATTGCTTCTTCTTCAGTTTTTTGAAAGACTTTGAGTAGAATGGGAAACAAATCTTCTTTGAATGTTTAACAGAATTCAGTAGTATAGCTGTCTGGCCCAGGACTTTTATTTTTGGGGAGGTTTCTGATAGTTGTTTCTATTTCCTCCCTGCTTATGGGTCTGTTTAGGCTATCTACTTCTACCTGACTCTGTCTAAGAAGATTCTATTGTTCTAGGAATTTATCCATTTCTTCTAGATTGTTGAATTTGGTGGCATATAATTTTTCATACAATAATTCTTTGTATATCTATGATATTTGTGGTGATTTCTCCTCTTTCATTTTGGATTTTGTTTATATGAGACCTTCTTTTTTTCTTAGTGAGTCTTGCCAAGGGTTAGTCAATTTTGCTGATCTTTTCAAAGAACCAGCTCCTTATTTTTTCTGTTCTCTATTTCATTTATTTCTACTCTGATTTTTATTATTTCTTTTCTTCTGCTGGTTTTGGGTTGCCTTTGTTCTTTTACTAGCTCCTTAAGATGTGATGTTAATTTGTTTACTTGGACTCTCTCTTATTTGTTCATATAGGCCTGTAGTGATATGAACTTCCCTCTTATTATTGCTTTTGCTGCATCCCAGAGATTCTGGTATGTTGTATTGTCATTTTTGTTTTTCTGTATATATCTTTTGATCTCTGCTTTTATTTTTTCTTTGACCAAATCGTTTTTTAGAAATATGTTGTTTAATTTCCACATTTTTGTGGGGTTTTTTACTTCTTTTTTTGCAGTTGAATTCTAGTTTCAAAGCTTTATGGTCAGAGAATATGCTTGGTATAATTTCAATCTTCCTGAATTTGTTGATGTTAGTTTTGTGTCCCAACATATGGTCAATTCTTGAGAATGTTCCATGTACACTGGAGAAAAATGTATACTCTGGTATTTTGGGATGAAATGTCCTGTGGGTGTCTACTATATCCAATTGTTCTAGTGTTTTGCTTAAGGTCAATATTTTTTTATTAATTTTCTGTTTGGATGAACAATCTAGAGCTGTCAACGGTGTTTTGAGGTCTTCAAGTATATTGTATTTTTGTCAGTTTTAATTTTTAGATCAGTTAGTAGGTGTCTTTTATACTTTGGTGCTCCATGGTTTGGTGCATAGATATTAAGAAGTTTTATGTCTTCTTGATTCAATGTCCCCTTTATCATTATGAAATGACTATGTTTGTCTCTGATTACCTTTGCTGTCTTGTAGTCAGCATGGTTAGATATGAGTATGATTACACCTGCTTTTCTTTGGATGTTATTTGGTTGGAGAATCGTTTTCCAACCTTTCACTTTGAATTTGTTTTTATCCTTGTAGTTTGGATTTTTTTTTTTTTTGTATTTTTCTGAATTTGGAAACGGGGAGGCAGTCAGACACTCCCACATGCGCCCAACTGGGATCCACCCGGCATGCCCAGCAGGGGGCGATGCTCTGCCCATCTGGGGCATTGCTCTGTTTGCAACCAGAGCCATTCTAGTGCCTGAGGCAGAGGTCATGGAGCCATCCTCAGTGCCCGGGCCAACTTTGCTCTAATGGAGCCTCGGCTGTGGGAGGGGAAGAGAGAGACAGAGAAGAAGGAGAGGGGGAGGGGTGGAGAAGCAGATGGGTGCTTCTCCTGTGTGCCCTGGCCAGGAATCGAACCTGGGACTCCTGCATGTCAGGCCGACGCTCTACCACTGAGCCAACTGGCCAGGGCTGGATGTGTTTTTTGAAGGCAGCATACAGTTGGATTTTTTTTTATCCACTCTGCTACTCTGTGTCTTTTTATTGGTGAGTTCAATCCATTTATATTTAATGTGATTATTGACACCTGAGTGTTTTTTATTGCTATTTTATATATTGCTTTTTGATAGCTCTGTATCTTATTTGGTTCTTCTCTTTTGTTTTCTGTGATTTGTTTTTCTTTGGTTGTATTCCATACTTCTTTCTTCTGTTTCTTCCTTTTTTAAGCCATGTGTTTCTGTAGTGGTTTTTTCAGGGGTGGTTACCATTAGGTAATAAAAAGGATATATATCATATTCATTGTAGTACATTATCTCATGAGTGCTTCTGCACTCCATCCTCCATTGTAACTGTTAATCTTTGTCCTCTCCCCTTTTTTGTTTTTGTTGTCACAGATTAATCTTGTTTTATTGTGATCTTGTTGGAGCTTTTACTTGTGATTTTGTTTTGTTTTGTTCTTTGTATCTGGTCAGATAACTCCCTTTAGTATTTCCTGACGTGGGTGTTTTCTGGTGATAAATTTCCTCATCTTTTCTATATCAGTGAATGTTTTTATTTCCCCTTTGTATTTGAAGGATAGCTTTGATGGCTATAGTATTCTTGCCTGGAAGTTCCTCTCTTTCAGTACTTTAAATATTGGGGTCCCATCTCTTCTGGCTTATAGAGTTTCTGCTTAGAAATCTGGTGATAGCCTAATGGGCCTTCCTTTATATGTCATATTCTTCTTGAGGATTTTTTCTGTCATTGGTTTGTGATAATTTCATTACAATGAGCCTTGGAGTAGGTTTGGGTTAAGGTAACTCAGTGTTCTGATTGCTTCTTGGATTCAAGGATCTAATTCTTTCCACAGGTTTAGGAAGCTCTCATCAATTATTTATTTGAATACGTTCTCTATTCCATTTTCTCTCTCTTCTCCTACTGATATAGTCATTATTCTTATGTTGCTGTTTCTGATGGAGTCAAACAATTACTGTAGGGCTATCTCATTTTTTTTAATTCATGAGTCTCTCTCCTCTTCTCTCTGTAGTATCCCTCTAGTTTCCTCTCTTCTATGTCACTAATTCTCTCCTCTATCTGGCCTGTTCTATTAGCTAAGTTTGTTACCTCATTTTTTAGTTCATGTATTGAGTTTTCCATCTCTGTTTGATTTCTTTTTATAGTTTCAATTTGCTTGCTGAAGTATTCCTTTTGTTCATTAAATTGTTTCTTGAGTTCTCTAAATTGCTTTTCCAAGCTTTCTTGTATTTCACTACGTATTTTTAAGACTTCAATTTTGAATTCTCTGTCATTTAACTCCAAGGTTTCCAAGTAATTGAATTTTTTTTTCTAGAGATTTTTGTATCATCTATCTGAGCTACATCTCTGTCTTTTGTATCCATAATATTTGATTTATTTCTCTTTAATGGCATTTGAGGGTGGTATTGTTAATTACACTAATAGGAGATAATTTAAAAATAAAATAAAAATTTTTAAAATACAGTGAAAAAAATAAAAATTCTACAATAATAAGTGGAACAAAAACTACAGAGAACAAAGAGCAGGAACTGAGATGATATGATGAAAGAGGGAAAAAATGAAGTAAAAAACAAGCAAAATGCCACAAAGAAAAATATGAGTCCAAAATATAATAATTTGATGATAAATGATCAAACAAGAGAAAAAGAAAAACAGAATTAAAAGAGAGAAAGGTGAAAAAATGGGAAGAGAGTAGAAAGAGAGGAAAAAAGAAACATAAACAACAGCAACAACAACAACAAAAACAAAAAAAAAGTTTCTGAAATGAAACCCTCACAAAAAAACAAGAATAAAAAATGTAACAACTATGGCTAACAAAGTTCAAAAGGAAAAGAAAAAAAGAAAAAGGAAAGAAAATAAAATTAACCACAATGAAAAAAAACTTATAAAAATGTGATATTTTCTTGGTTTTGAGAGGTAACTTCTTCCTTTTTTTTTATCAGGTACTACAAGTTTTGCCCCTGTAGGGTTCTTGGGCAGAGCTCTGCTGGTGTATCGCTATGGCAATGACATATGTTGAGCCTCAGTCCCATTGGTAGGCAGGGCTTCTTAGGGCTTTAAGGGTCTAACAATGGCAGTCTCAGCTTTCCAGGCGCCTCTCCCCATGTTCCTCTCACCTGAGCCAGCAGCCTGGGGACCTAGCAATGAGGTTCACCCCAGCCACTGTCTGCAGAGCAAGAGGTTCTAAGAGGAGCCAGCTCTTTCCCCCAGGACCACTCAAAGCAGTATTCTGGGTAAGGTGGTGGCAACCAGAGCCACCAGCCAGAGCAGGCAGAGCTGGGAGCCTATCGCAGATCAAGTGCCCCTCTATGGGCCCTCAGGCAGGTCTAGCTCGTCTCACTGTGCTGCGGGTCTAATCTCCACAGGCTTCTCCCTCATGCAGTGTTTGGTAGCCTGCGGTAAGCCACGTGTGTGTCCAGCTCCCACGACTTCAGCAATGCACACAAAGGCCTGTACCTGCCCACTCAGTCACCTAGCACCTGTGATCTCAGTCAGAGCTGGGAATGCATTCAGAAGCCTGCATCAGCCCATGGAGGCACCTAGCCAGGGCAGTCTCAGGCCAAGGGTTTTGGCCCATGCACACTCCTCGCGCTGGTGATCGTGGAGCCGGGAATGCACAAAGATGCTGGCAACAAGCCATGCAGGTGCCTATCACTGATAATCTCAGGCTAAGCCCTCCGGTCTGTGCACACACACACACCCATGCCAGTGATGCTAGGTGGAGCCACTTGCACACTGCCGTTGATCGTGGAGCCGAGAACTCACAAAGATGCTGGCACCGGCTCACATGCGCACCCTGCACTAGCAATTCTAGGTGGAGCCTGCTGCTTGTGTGCACCCCACATCCAAAATCTCAGGGAGAACTGGTGTGTTCTTTCTTCTGTTTGAGCACCTACCCTAACTCAGCTCATTCCCCTCTAACTCAGACTCTCTACCTTGCTCGGCTCCAAACAAAAGCACCACTTCCTCAGGTCAGTGAGGAAAGCGGAATACCCCATTCTCCGTCTTATTTCCATCAGAGTGGATTATATATTCAGCCACCTTTTCATCCAGTTATACCTTTGTATGGTATGTGTATATTTCAGGTGCTCCTGAGATTTTTTCTGTGTTTAGTTGTTGAATTTGTTGAAATTTCAAGGGGAGAGACTGGGAGTCTCCTTCACAGCACCATTTCTCTGATATTCCTCCAGTTTCTCTGATTGGTGTTAATTTTGAATCCTTCTAAATGTTTATTGCCAGTTCTCCTTTCCAACCTCAAATAAACTTTGCACCTGTGAAAAAAGTTGTTGATTAACAAAAAACTCAGCATTAGAAACAGCATAATTAAACACTCCTTTCTCACACTTGCCTTTATTTAGCCTGATAGTCACAAAATGTCAATATTTTTTTACCTTTTTTTTCTTGTTAGTCTTCATGAAAGCACCACCATGCCACTATTACCACATTTTAAATTTATTTCACCACAGTCATCTGCTTTGTGATCACTTCAGCTTCTTGAACATCTAGTCTGACGATAGAAATTATTTTCCATCTAGTCAAATACTAATTATAAATTAATAGCAGGATAAAACACGATTTGTTAAGAGATGTGATGTCCTTTTCAAGAAGTCAGGTGGCATTAAATTAAGCTCTGCCTTTAAGTTAACAAATGTGTTCTTTTTACCGACTTTTAAGATATAAATTTTAAGGGCACTCTTGATGTTAGTCTCTCCAGACAAGTTACTGGTAAGAGATCCAAAGGTCACATCTCTGATTAACTGACATCACACTTATTTAACAATTTCCATTGCCTATGAAAACAAGAAGCAAACTATGACTTCTGTCTGACAGACAGAAAAACTTAAGACCATACCATCTAGCCTGACCAAGCAGTGGCGCAGTGGATAGAGCATTGACCTGGGACACTGAGGACCCAGGTTTGAGGCCCTGAGGTCACCAGCTTGAGCACAGGCTCATACAGCTTGAGTGTGGGCTTGCCAGCTTGAGTATAGGGTCACCAGCTTGAGCAGGGGATCATAGACATGACCCCATGGTCACTGGCTCAAGCCCAAAGGTCACTGGCTTAAAGCCCAAGGTTACTGGATTGAGTCCAAGCTCACTGGCTTGAGCAAGGGGTCACTGGCTCAGTTTGAGCCCTCCCCCTTAAGGCACATATGAAAAAGCAGTCAATGAACAACTAAAGTGCCACAATACTTCTCATCTCTTTCTCTTTCAGTCTATCTGTTCCTGTCTGTTCTTCCCTTTCTCTCTCAAAAAACAAACAAACAACAAAAAAAATCACACCATCTATTATTAGGATCATCACCTTACCTAAAATCCTGAAATCAGAATGGAACATTCAGGAGCGTGGGCCTTGTTCACAAGTAGAATTTTGCAAGTCTGGGGATGTTGGGAAGGGAGGATGCAATTTAACACCATGTGCATTTTGAGATCAAATGCTATTTCAATAACTCAATAGGAGAGGTGTCTTAATGTAGTGCTGAAGAGTATGTACACTGGAGCCCCACTTCTTGGAGTGTACCCTGTTCTGCCCCTAGCTAACTCTGTGTTCTTGGCCAAATACTGTTTATACCTGTTTTCTCATCTATAAAGCAGGAATGATAGTAGTAATTACCTGATAGGATTATGATAAAAAAAAATACTCAATAGTATTTTTAAGTGCTTAGAACAAGTCCTGGCATGTATTGTAATAAGTGCTTTGAAAGTATTATTATATTGATATAAATGTGGCTATAGAAAATCATACTTACATAAAACATAAAAGCAAATAGCCATTCTTATTAAGTATTAGATGAAGCCCTGGCCAACAGGCTCAAGGAATAGAGCATCAGCCCAGTGTATGTATTGATACATCCCAGGTTCAATCCCCAGTCAGGGCACACAGGAGAAGCAACCATTTACTTCTCTCTCCCTCCCCTCCCACAACAAGTGGCTCAATTGGTTCGAGCATCAACCTCAGGTGCTAAGGATAGCTCAGTTGTTTTGAGCACATCAGCCTCAGGTGCAAAAAATAGCTCAGTTGAGTCGAGCATTGGCTCTAGGTCAGGACAGAAATAAAAAAGACATAAATCCCATACATCCTAAAGTCCTCTAGTCTTCTGAGGTCAAATGATTGTCATACTTTTTAACATTCAGATGAACTCGATAGCATTTTCATATCATATATAACATGTGGAAGTTCTCAGAGGTTAAGCCAGGGGTCTCAAACTCAACTCAGCATGTGGGCCGCAGAGCAAGATCACAGCCGCAACTGTTACGCAACACTTTTCTCACTGCAGTTGAAAACAAAAAAAAATCAGTACAACACGCACAATCGTACATGCAGTTTACTCAGTGTCACAAAATGACCAGAAACTGTATTTCGCATCACAACTGCTGTTAACTAAGCTAATATCTAGCTAGGATGCTAGAGAAATGAAAAATACAAGTAGGCCCCTAGGCTTACTTAAATTTTTTTTAAATAAATTTTTATTTTAATGGGGTGACATCAATAAATCAGGGTACATACATTCAGAGAAAACATTTCCAGGTTATCTTGTCATTTAGTTCTGTTGCATACCCATCACCCAAAGAGAGATCGTCCTCCGCCACCCTCCATCTAGTTCTCTCTATACCCCTCCCCCTCCCCCTCCTCCTCCCCCTCTCCCTCCTTCCCTCCCCTCACCCCCCGTAACCACCACACTCCCATCCATGCCTCTTAGTCTCGCTTCTACGTCCCACCAATGTACGGAATCCTGCAGTTCCTGTTTTTTTCTGATTCGCCCATTTCACCCCACACAATGCTACCAAGACTCCACCATTCCGCTGCAAGTGATCCGATGTCATCATTTCTCCTAGCTGAATAGTATACCATGGTGTATATGTGCCCCATCTTCTTCATCCAGTCCTCTATTTTTTTTTTACAGTGATTAAAAGCCTTTAAGCAAACTCTTGGCCAATACAGCAAGAATCCATAAAAGAGTAGTGTCCTTAACAAGTTCACCAAGTCCAAGTTGGCCCCATCACCATGCCAAATCCTTGAAAAATGCAACCCAACCACGGTTCAGTCTGTTAGGAGCTGTCACAGGGAGCAGGAGTCCAGGAAAGTTCCCCACAGGAAAAGTTCGCATGGCACTGGAATTGTTGTCACCATTCTATACTTTGCAGCTCATGTCCAAGTTCCAATGACCGCTGCTTTTAGCTAGTAATGATTAAGGTAGACTGGAAAAAGGCATTTGCAGCATGCGTGGATATGGAGCTTCTGTTCTCCTCTGCCTGGAGAGTTGAGACCAGGTTGCTTTTCCCTGGAGCTCTGTGACTGTGGCCTGGTAAAGAGAACTTTGGGATACACTAAGCTGGGTGGCAAAGGTAAATTCATAATACAAGTTGGCAAAAGGAGGAAAGAGAGCTCTAAATGAGGAGTAGGTCCCAGCCTGAAATATGAGAGGGGCATTGAGGTAGGAGGGATAAAGGAAACATTATATATTAAGCAAAGCAGCAGAAAATAGGACTATCAACACCCACAACAGAGATCTTTGAGGGAAGAATAAAAAACCTGACTATTCAGGCAAAACATAGTTAAGTGGCCCTTGTGCAAATGAGATCAGTTTACCTGCTTCTTGGAAGAAATACCCTAGGCTCGTCCACAGTGTCGTAGATGGGGCCGACGGCCCTGGGCACCTTCAGCCTTCAGTGGCAAACCCCAGCTTTCTGGGCAAGGTTAGGTCATAGGTGGCTGGAGCAGGGCTGGAAGAGACTGGAAGCCCACCTTCCAGTGTCCCTGTTTCCTCACAGCAGAGGAGTGTAAGCCTGGCAGGCTTTAGCTCAATGACCTTCCTTTCCACTATTGAAGCAGGACCCAGATGGCATCCTATGAGACCCCTTTGGGGCATTGGAGCCTTCAAGGGTGTATCCTAAAAGCTGGTAGTTCCCCTGATCTCTATTGGGCTTTGTCTGCCTCTAGGTATCTTAAAAGCCATTCTCAGAAGATCTCGCTGAGGGGTTTGAGGATCCCCATCTGCCTATATAAATCTTTTCCATATATCTGGAGCTATTTGGAAAAAAGACAGAACAGTGTTATTAACTAGATCTAATACAGAAGGTAGTAGTTTGCAGGCGAAAAAGATTTGGTGTCTCCTGTTCATCAGCATTCAAAAGAAATGTAATTTTTTTTAAGTAAAAAGCATGATATGGTAGACCCGTCGGAGTCATTGGCCTGGTGTGCAGGATTCCCGGGTTCGATTCCTGGCCAGAGCACACAGGAGAAGCGCCCATCTACCTCTGCACCCCTCCCCCACTCCTTCCTCTTCGTTTCTCTCCTCCCACCTGCAGCCAAGACTCCACCATAGCAAAGCCACCCTGGGCACTAAGGATGGCCCCATGGCCTCCGCCCCAGTCTCTAAAATGGCTCTGGTTGTAACAGAGCAACACCCCAGATGGGCAGAGCATTCCCCCCTGGTAGGCATGCCAGGTGAATCCCAGTCAGGTGCATGCAGGAGTCTGTCTGACTGCCTCCCCATCCCCATCCTCAGAAAAATACAAAAAATAAATAAATAAAAGAAAAAATACTAAAAAAAAAAAAAGTAGGGGGCATTCCCTTGTGCTAAAGCTCCAGGGAGCATGGAGTGAGCTTGAGTATGTCCTATGAAACATGGAGCTCTATGTTGACATATAAGTCTTTGAAGAAGGAGGAACTGCTGAAATAGTTTATCAGCATTTGTCCCTAAGACAGCAGTCTTTATAGTGGGAACACCATACATAAATATTTGCTGTCTGTCTATAGATTAAGGGGGTAATATGGCAAATGCTGAAAAGCCATGATCTTTGTGCCCCTCCCCTCCCCCAAACCCCTCCCCCTCCTCCCCCCACCCTGTAACCTCAACATTGTTGTTCATGTCTCTGAGTCTCATCTTTATGTCCCACCTATGTATGGAAACATATAGTTCTTAGTTTTCTCTGATTTACTTCTTTCACTCAGTATAATGTTATCAAGGCCCATCCATGTTGTTGTAAAAGATCCTATGTCATCATTTCTTATGGCTGAGTAGTATTCCATAGTATATATATACCAAAGCTTTTTAATCCACTCGTCCTCTGATGGACAGTTGGGCTGTTTCCAGATCTTTGCTATTGTGAACAATGCTGCCATAAACATGGGGGTGCATTTCTTCTTTTTAAACAGTGCTATGGTGTTCTTGGGGTATATTCCTAACAGTGGTATAGCTGGGTCAAAAGGCAGTTCAATTTTTAATTTCTTGAGGAATCTCCATACTGTTTTCCACAGTGGCTGCACCAGTCTGCATTCCCACCAGCAGTGCAGGAGGGTTCCCTTTTCTCCACATCCTCGCCAGCACTTATTCTGTGTTGTTTTATTGATGAGCGCCATTCTGACTGGTGTGAGGTGATATCTTATTGTGGTTTTAATTTGCATTTCTCTAATGATTAGTGATGTTGAACATTTTTTCATATGCCTGTTGGCCATCTGTGTGTCCTCTTTGGAGAAGTGTCTATTCATTTCTTTTGCCCATTTTTGGATTGGATTGTTTGTCTTCCTGGTATTAAGTTTTACAAGTTCTTTATAAATTTTGGTTATTAACCCCTTATCAGACACTATGTCAAATATATTCTCCCATTGTGTAGTTTGTCTTTTTATTCTGTTCTTATTGTCTTTAGCTGTGCAGAAGCTTTTTAGTTTGATAAAGTCCCATTTGTTGATCCTGTCTTTTATTTCACTTGCCTGTGGAGACAAATCAGCAAATATATTGCTGCGAGAGATATCAGACAGCTTACTGCCTATGTTTTCTTCTAAGATGCTTATGGTTTCATGGCTTACATTCAAGTCTTTTATCCATTTTGAGTTTATTTTTGTGAGTGGTGTAAGTTGGTGGTCTAGTTTCATTTTTTTGCAGGTAGCTGTCCAGTTTTCCGAACACCATTTGTCGAAGAGGCTGTCTTTACTCCATTGTATTGTCTTGCCTCCTTTGTCAAATATCAGTTGTCCATAGAGCTGTGGGTTTATTTCTGAGTTCTCTGTTCTGTTCCATTGATCTATGTGCCTGTTCTTATGCCAGTACCATGCTGTTTTGAGTACAATGGCCTTATAATATAACTTGATATCTGAAAGTGTGATACCTCCTGCTTTTTTCTTCCTTTTCAGGATTGCTGAGGCTATTCGTGTTCTTTTTTGGTTCCATATAAATTTTTGGAATATGTGTTCTATGTCTTTGAAGTAAGTCATTGGTATTTTAATCGGTATTGCATTGAATTTATAAATTGCTTTGGGTACTATAGACATTTTAATGATGTTTATTCTTCCTAACCATGAGCACGGTATATGCCTCCACTTATTCGTATCTTCCCTGATTTCTTTTATCAATGTTTTATAATTTTCCGAGTACAAGTCTTTAATCTCCTTGGTTAGATTTATTCCTAGGTACTTTATTTTTTTGGTTGCAATGGTACAGGGGATTGATTCCCTGATTTCTCTTTCTGACAGTTCATTATTAGTGTATAAAAATGCCTCTGACTTCTGAATATTGATTGTACATCCTGCCACCTTGCCAAATTCATTTATTAGGTCTAGTAGTTTTTTTACTGAGACTTTAGGGTTTTCTATATACAATGTCATGTCATCTGCAAATAATGATAGTTTTACCTCTTCTTTTCCAATTTGGATGCCTTTTATTTCTTTTTCTTGTCTGATTGCTGTGGCTAGGACTTCCATAACTATGTTGAATAAGAGTGGTGAAAGGGGGCACCCCTGCCTTGTTCCTTATTTTAAGGGGATTGCTTTTAATTTTTGCCCATTGAGTATGATGTTGGCTGTGGGTTTGTCATAGATGGCCTTTATCATGTTGAAGTATGTTCCCTGTATTCCCACTTTGCTGAGAGTTTTGATCATAAATGGGTGCTGGACTTTATCAAATGCTCTTTCTGCATCTATTGAAATTATCATGTGGTTTTTCTCCTTTCTTTTGTTTATGTGATGAATCACATTGATTGATTTGCGAATATTGTACCAGCCTTGCCTCCCAAGAATAAATCCTACTTGATCATGGTGTATGATTGTTTTCATATATTGCTGGATCCGGTTTGCTAATATTTTGTTCAGGATTTTTGCATCTAAGTTCATCAGGGATATTGGCCTATAATTTTCTTTTTTTGTGTTGTCTTTGCCTGGTTTTGGAATCAGAATTATGCTTGCCTCATAAAAAGAGTTTGAAAGTCTTCTTTCCTCTTGAATTTTTTGAAATAGCTTGAGAAGGATAGGAGTTAGTTCTTCTTTGAATATTTGGTAGAATTCACTTGTGAAGCCATCAGGCCCAGGACTTTTCTTTTTTGGGAGTTTTTTTATAGCTGTTTCAATCTCATTTGTTGTAATTGGTCTGTTTAGGTTTTCTGATTCTTCCAGATTGATTTTTGGAAGATTATATGATTCAAGGAATTTGTCCATTTCTTCTAGGTTGTCTAGTTTCTGGCATACAGTTCTTCATAGTATTTTCTTACAATATTTTGTATTTCTGTTGTGTCAGTTGTTATTTCTCCACTCTCGTTTCTAATTTTATTTATTTGAGTCCTCTCTCTTTTTTTCTTGGTGAGTCTTGTTAAAGGTTCATCAATCTTGTTTACCTTTTCAAAGAACCAGCTCCTGGTTTTATTGATCTTCTGTATTGTTTCTTTAGCCTCTATGTCATTTATTTCTGCTCTGATCTTTATTATTTCCTTCCTTCTACTAGCTCTGGACTTTACTTGTTCTTTTTCTAGTTCTTTTAGATGCAGGGTTAAGTTGTTTATTTGAGCTTTTTCTAGCTTCTTGAGGTATGCCTGTAATGCTATAAACTTCCCTCTCAGGACTGCTTTTGCTTTGTCCCATAAATTTTGAGTTGATGTATGCTCATTATTGTTTGTTTCTAGGAATTTTTTAATTTCTTCTTTGATCTCAATGTTTACCCATTCATTGTTTAATAACGTGCTATTTAGTTTCCAAGTGTTTGAATGTTTTTCAATTTTTCTATTGTGGTTGATTTCTAGTTTAATGCCATTGTGATCAGAGAAAGTGCTTGATATGATTTCAATCTTCTTAAATTTGTTGAGACCGCTTTTGTGCCCTAACATGTGGTCTATTCTAGAGAATGTACCATGAGTGCTTGAAAAGAATGTATATTCTGCTGCTTTAGGGTGAAAGGTTCTGAAGATATCTATTAAATCGAGTTGATCTAATATGTCCTTTAAGTCTGCTGTTTCTTTGTTAATTTTCTTTCTTGAGGATCTATCTAATGATGTTAATGGGGTATTGAAATCCCCTACTATTATAGTATTGCTGTTGATCTCGCCCTTTAAGTCTTTCAAAGTCTGCTTTATATATTTAGGTGCTCCTATATTAGGTGCGTAGATATTTATAATGGTTATATCTTCCTTTTGGATTGCTCCCTTTATCATTATGTAGTGACCTTCTTTATCTCTAACTATGGTTTTTGTTTTAAAGTCCATTTTGTCTGATATAAGTATTGTACCCCAGCTTTTTTTTCATTTCCATTTGCGTGAAATATTTTTTTTCATCCTTTTATCTTCAGTCTATGTGCATCTTTTGATTTAAGGTGTGTTTCTTGTAGACAGCATATGTATGGGTCCTGTTTTCTTATCCACACAGCTACCCTATGTCTCTTGATCGGATCATTTAATCCATTAACATTTAAGGTTATTACTGTTATGTAATTGTTTATTGCCATTTTTTTTCTGTAAAACTGTTCTTCTCTTTTGCTATATTCTTTTTTTCCTTTGATCTGTTTACAACAGGTCCCGTAGCATTTCTTGCAGCTTTGGTTTGGTTGCAGTGAAATCCTTGAGGGTTTTTTTTGTCTGTAAAGCATTTTATTTCTCCTTCAATTTTAAATGATAGCCTTGCTGGATAAAGTAGTCTTGGTTGTAGGTTCTTGTTCTGCATTACTTTGAATATTTCTTGCCATTCCCTTCTGGCCTCAAGTATTTCTGTTGAGAAGTCAGAAGTCATCCTTATAGGGGCTCCTTTGTAGGTGATAGTCTTTTTTTCTCTAGCAGCTTTTAATATTTTCTCTTTATCATTTATCTTTGGTAATTTAATTATGATGTGTCTTGGTGTTGGTTTCTTTGGGTTTCTCCTAATGGAGTTCTCTGTGCTTCCTGAACGTGTGAAATGTTTTCCTGCCTTAATTGGGGGAAGTTTTCTGCTATAATGTTTGAACAAATTCTCTATCCCTTGTTCTTTCTCTTCTTCTTCAGGAACCCCTATGATGCGGATGTTATTTCTCTTCATGTTGTCACAGAGCTCTCTTAGAGTTTCCTCAGACTTTTTGAGTCTCTTTTCTTTTTTCTGCTCTGCTTCCATGCCTTTATTTATCGTGTCCTCTAACTCACTGATTCAATTCTCTGCTTCATCCATCCTGCTTCATCCATTCTTTTCATTGTATTCTTTATTTCAGATATTGTATCTGTCATTTCTGTCTGATTCTTTTTCATTATTTCAATGTCCTTTTTTATATTTGTTATCTCTTTATTTAGGTTTTTGTAATGGCCATCTATGGTTGTTCTAATATCTTTGAACATCCTAACAGTCGTTATTTTAAACTCTGCATCTGGTAATTTGGTTATATCTGATTCACTTAGGTCCTTTTCTGGGGATTTCTCTTGGTTTATTTGTGTTGTATTTCTCTACCTCCACATTTTCTCTTCACGGGAGTGGCTGTGATCATGTGCTTGGGTGCACAAGGGTTGGTGGCCTTGGCCTTTGCCCCGCCCCTGTGTGTGACATTATGCTCGGTCCTGAGGGCACTGGCGAGCACCTTTGCTCAGCTGCGGGTCTCCGCCTGTTTCCGAGCTTTCGCCCTGCCTTTGCAGGATGATCCCACTCAAGGAACAGCTGCTAGCCTTGGCTCTACCGCCGGGCAGGGCTGTGTGCCCAAGCCCAGCTCCGTAGCGGAACTCCACCTCTTCTGGTCTTTTGGCTCCACTCCTGTGGGAGGAACCAGCTACCAAATCAGACCGCAAGCCTGGGTTGCACAAGCGGGGCAGGGCTGTGCTCCTCTGCCCTTGCTCCGGGGCTGGTTTCTACCCTTTCTGGGGTTCCTGCCCTTCTCCTGGAGGCTGGGTTACAGGCTGCTGGCAGCTGAGCTTGACTGCTTTTGCACGCCCCCTTCTCCCCAGCCGGGCAAGATTGAGCTCACACCTGAGCCCAGTGGTGGCCAGCCGGCTTCCACCCCTGCCAGCAGAACCGTGCTTTTGTCTCCCGCTGCCGCCCACTCTCCCGTGCGCCCTCAGCCGCGTGGGTGGGGGCGTTGCAGCTTGGACCCTAAGACTCACTACTGTATACCCAAAAGCTCCCTCCTTCTATGCGACTCTGCTCTGAATGCTGCGGGGGAGCTTGTTTGGCTGTTCTCCTGCTTCCCTTTGCTGGTATTGCTGTTTCCGGGGGAAATATTTACTTCAGCTTTGGGGAGTGACTTGTCCCAGGGGTTAGGGTGGCTATCTCCCAAAATGTTTCTCCCTATGCCTCCTAGATTGCACTCTCTTCCTGTTATTGTGGTTTTCTCCTCTCTACCCCCGTCCCCAGGAGCCCCAGGTGATTGTTTTTGAGAGAGATGTTCTGTGCGGTCCCTTTAAGAAGGATCCTGGGTCTGAGAAATCAGACTCTCTCACAAACAGTATCCTGACTTGTTTCCAGCTAAATACTGTCCTTACACCTCTTCTGGGCTCTAGGGCTGCAGGCTGGGGCTTTGTTCCTGGGCCTCAGGACCCTTTTCCCTCTGCTAAACTCACTTCTCGCCACGCGAATCTCTCCCTGCTGCCGTTCGCTCCGAGGAGCTGGGCAGCCCTCTTCGCATTTCCGAGTTTCCACTTTTCCTACCAATCTCTGTGTGGCTTCTTCAGCGTTCCTTGGTTGAAGAATCCTTTTAGTTTAGTCCAAAGTTGGTTTTTCCAGATGATAGTTCATAAACTTAGTTTGTAATCCACTTTGGTTCTCGGCTTACTTAATTTTATCCAAAATATTTTGAACTTCGTGGATTAGTCTGTGGGCCACACAAAATTGTTCAGCGGGCCACATGCGGCCCGCAGGCCGCGAGTTTGAGACCCCTGGGTTAAGCTGTGCTGACTTATTGTTTCCTTTTACCTTGCTCTGCAACCTCACTATGCTCTTCTAATTTTACCTTTTTTTTCACTGTTGTGTTTTCTTTCTGAATTTACTCATTTGGTAGACATTCATGAAATGTGAGACTAGGCATTTGGATACAGAGGTGTGAACAATGTAGAAAAAACACATAAACAAAGAAATGACAGGTGATAACAAGTGGTACAGATAACATAAGACAGGGTGGCATGGAGCCGTCTGCTGGGGCTAGGCTCTGTAATAAGGTAGTTCAGGGGAGATATTGGGAAGAAGTGACATAGAAGAGAAAACCTGAATGATGAAAGGAAAGGAAAAAGGTTTCTATGTTTGAGAAGATGAGAGGGGGCCATGAACAGGGAGCATCTGGTGAAGGAGTGAGGGACAGAAACAGAGTTAGAAAGTGTTTGGTTATCCTGCACCCTGGGGGGCTGGATATTCACCACCACTACCCTTCTTTTTTCTCTGTCAGCAGCTCTATGACAAGACTAACATGGTAGTGGATTCCTCCTAAATGTCTGAAAAATGCAAAATGGAGTCTGACGTGGTCAGAGAGAGAACTTAAAACAAAAAGCTGACACCGCTGATCTGGAATGTTCTTCACTCACCCTCACCCAGCATTTCTTCACAATCTCTTTCTCCTCTGTACCTGCTCCCCACCCCACCCCATGTGACTGAATGATCTCCCCTTCATGTTTCTTCTATCAGTGTCTTGTGACACTCACTTCCCTGCTTCCTTCTTCTGCAGAGAAGCTCTGCCTTCCACTCCCGGACTAGATTCTGGGCCTACTTTTGTACGTCTCTACATATGTGTCCTTTGCTAAAGAAAGTGCCATTGACTTGCAGCAATGTAAAAAAAACAAAAGAAGTTCTGAAATTATGATTTTTAAAATTCTTAAACATATCTAGGATCAAATTCTTCTAACCTTTCTACTATAAGCAGCATAGGAGAATATATTTTCTCATGTGTAGAACAGACATCCAGGAGACATGCTTTTTTACTTGTTTTCCTCTTGGATCTATACCAAAAGCTAGATATGTAAGGACTGACTGCTTCAGATATGGCTATAGCGGTGGCTCAGTTAAACAGATTGTTTACCTTTAAAATCTTCCCCCAATGAAGCATTATAACAATTAGGCTCTTTTGCAGAAGGTAAAGCTTCCAAGCATGAATGACATCACATCCCTCCCATTCTTTCCTTCTCAGTTTGCAAGAGAAGTTTGCAGACTCTATTTCCATGGCACAAGTGAGCCACACAAAGCCTGTTGCTTTGCCTGGGACCAGGGATAGCCTTTATCCTAAAGCACTGAAAACAGCCAGGGGTGCTGCTCCCAAACTGCCCCTTCCAGCCACTGACCTGAAAACAGACTTAGGTGCAGCTGTTCTCTGCTATGCTAATACCATCAAACAGAGTTTTCCCAGGACAGCTGTCTTTATTTTTAATTGATTTATTTAGAGAGAGAGGAAGGGAGAGAGAAAGACAGAGAGAAAGGAAGAGACAGACAGAAATATTGATCTCTTCCTGTATGTGCCCTGACTGGGGATCAAACCAGCAACCTCTGCATATCAGGACAATGCTCTAACCAGCCGAGCTATCCAGGCAGGGCGGAACAACTGTCTTTTTGTCAAGCACTGCACAGGCAAGGATAGCTGTGAGCCAACAGAACTCTCTCTCTGAGCTAAAGCTTCAGTATGTTCCTCCGGGAGCCAGCAAATTGCACTCCTCCCTGTCCACATTGCCATGTAAGTGTTGACGTTTCATCTTGGAGTCTACATGCCAGGAACTCTTGTGAACACAAGATTATGTATGAACCAAAAGTCTATTATTTTAGGGAGCTGAAAGCTCAAAAAAAAGTATTTTTAGTAACATGTTGTTGTACGTGTCTCTTTGAAAAGGTTAGCAGCTGTCAGGATGAATCATATAAATCCCAGAGCTGGCCTGACTTTTATCAAGTACATCCATGACACTTTACTGTCTGTATCTGGAAAATTATTCAACTCACTTAACATCAAGAGGGGAAGTTCTTTCTAATGACTAACATAGCCCACTCATGACCTATAAGTACCCCTCTCAATTTAAGCTAGGAATTATGCATCAGAATGTGAATCAGCTCTCTCTTTTGACTAAAATGAATGATATACTATAATTGATATTGGCTAAAACAAGTGATCTACGATGAACAAACTAGAAGGTGAATATTTGCCAGTCAATAACACACAGCTATATTTAAATACTGCCTCTGACTTGAATTATACAAGTTCATCGGTTTGCTACCCAGTGAGCAGTGACCCTAATGGGATGTGACTACATTGAACAGTGCCAAGGGGCACAGAAGGGCCTCGCTCAGGCGCAGAACATTGATCATGCATTCGATTCCTGGTCCATGTCATGAAGCCTCTGCAAATTTTCTGCTGAGAGGCAGCAAGCACAAATGGCTTTGATCCCACTTTATCACCAAGGCATTGGGTAATGGAATCCTCAGTTTATCTTAAACTCTTGGAGGCTGTTAATACCAAATGAATAGAGCACTCAACTGTCAGACTATTATACTTAAAACACACACACACACACACACACACACTATTTACTATATTTCTACCCCAGCAAGTGTTCAACATTTTATTTTTTAGGCAGTCTTCCATTTTAATAAGACAAACTCAGGATTGGCATAGGCTGACAGGCCAGTGTGAGCTCTTTTTTTAATTAAATTATTGATAGCTATATGAATTTATCAGAAATTCCAGCTGCCCTTTGGTTGTTCCACCTGACTGCCTGACCTCACCCTTACTTACTGGACAATCGCCCCCGAGGCAGAAGAGTTCCAAGAAGCTGATCAACCGCCCTAAGGAGGAGCGTTCCAGAAAGCTGAAACCATAAATCCGCAGGAGAGGACATACCAGAACTTCTGACTCAGTACCTCCTCAGGCTTTCCCAAACCCTATAAAAATTCACCCCCTAGTCTGTACCAGTGCCCTTCTCCCAGAGAAGTGCCCCCAGCAGGTCTTTCTCCTCTAATAAAGCCTGCATATCTGGTGTTTGAGTGTCGTCTCATTCTTACAATTATATAAAAGATTTATTTTATATAAAGTTTTGGATTTTACTCTAGGTAAATAAAGTATATGGAAAATAAACATAAATCATGTTTAGTATGTTAACTAATAATTAAAAATGAATAAAACTAAAATAACAGTTAATATAGCATCACTGTTAGAAGAAGAATCATGACTTGATAATATAAACAAAGATTCACAAGGATTGTTTAAAAAATTACTGGGTGGCTCTGGCCAGTAGCTCAGTGGAAAGAACATCAGTCTAGCACAAGTGTCCCCAAACTATGGCCCACAGGCCGCATGCAGCCCCCTGAGGCTATTTATCCGGCCCCCACCGCACTTCTGGAAGGGGCACCTCTTTCACTGGTGGTCAGTGAGAGGAGCATAGTTCCCATTGAAATACTGGTCAGTTTGTTGATTTAAATTTACTTGTTCTTTATTTTAAATATTGTATTTGTTCCTTTTTTGTTTTTTTACTTTAAAATAAGGTATGTGCAGTGTTCATAGGGATTTGGTCATAGTTTTTTTTTTTTTTATAGTCTGGCCCTTCAATGGTCTGAGGGACAGTGAACTGGCCCCCTGTGTAAAAAGTTTGGGGACCCCTGGTCTAGCATATGAATGTCCCAGGTTTAATTCCTGGTCAGGATTCACAGGAGAAGCAACCATCTGCTTCCCCCCCCCCCAGATCCCCCTCTCTCCTTTTTCCCCTCCCATAGCCAGTACTTCACCTGGATCGCACATGACCCTAAGCACTAAAGATAGCTCCACTGGAACACATTCAGCCTCAGGCACTAAAAATAGCTCAGTATTCAAGCATTGGCCCCAGATGGTGTTGCCTGGTGGATCCCAGTAGGGGCACATGTGGGAGTCTACCTCACTATTTCCCCTTCTCTCACACAAAAAAAAAAGGTAAGAAAGAAAGAAAGAAATTATCTGGCAGGATTGTAATCTTTTTTTCATTACAAATACTTATAAAGTTTTTATGGGTAAAATGATGCAGTATCTGTTAATGTAAGAAGATTTCCAAACCTATAAGAATTTGTATGAGTTTATTTGAGGTAAACTGTCAACAATTGCCAGGAAGCAGTGTCTCAACGAATTAAGAAAATGCTCTGGGAAATGGTGGTTTTACTACTTATTTTATACATCAAAATCAAAGGGGAAAAGATAAAGAAGTGGCCCTGGCCGGTTGGCTCAGTGGTAGAGCGTTGGCCTGGCGTGCATGTAACCCGGGTCCGATTCCCCGCCAGGGCACATAGGAGAAGCGCCCATTTGCTTCTCCACCCTCTCCCCTCCTTCCTCTCTGTCTTTCTCTTCCCCTCCCGCAGCCAAGGCTCCATTGGAGCAAAGATGGCCCGGGCGCTGGGGTTGGCTCCTTGGCCTCTGCCCCAGGCACTAGAGTGGCTCTGGTCACGGCAGAGCGATGCCCCGGAGGGGCAGAGCATCACCCTCTGGTGGGCAGAGCGTCGCCCCTGGTGGGCGTGCTGGGTGGATCCCGGTCGGGCGCATGCGGGAGTCTGTCTGACTGTCTCTCCCCGTTTCCAGCTTCAGAAAAAAAAAAAAAAAAAGATAAGGAAGTTATATGAAATTAGTGATAGATTAGGGAGGTGGAAGAAAAGTAAAGCAGGGATATCTCTGGGATTGGATAAAGAGTAGAAATGTATATACTGAAACTTCTTTTACATAGGCAGACATAAGATAGTTACAGTTAATTAACATAATCATAACAATGAAGGGGCTTGTTGGTTCCTGCTCTGGGGGTATCTTCCCTGAGGGGGGCAGGAAAAGAAGATGACCCTTACATTTTAAAGGCATGTTATCAGGGACATTGTAGATTCAAAAGACGACAGGCTAGATTAAGTATTGACCTTTGTTAGAGAAAAATACCTCCCTAAGACATGACTATGCTCCATGAATTGCTTTGAGTTAGAAAGTTACATTTCATATCATTCTGTATGTTTACTTTAGGTCCCTGTGTCTGCAACGCCACCATGCAGGCCTCCCCTGAGTTTATCAGGTTCAGCAGGTGGCTTTTTTTTCTTTTTTTGTCCACGTATCTAAGGTATATCTTAAAATATTCCAGAGGGTGGGGGGAAGAAATGGAAATGACACAGGTGAAACAAGAATAGTAAAATGTTAATCATTGTTGAGACTGCATGATGAGTAGTTGCAATATTGTAATTTATAAGAAATACATATTTGGTCTTTCAATAACCAAAATATATTTTCATCAATATTTGGTCTTCCTCCACAATCCCAGGTTCACAGCTCTCAGAACTCTTGGAATTACCTATGTGTTGAGAGTTGGGAGGAGGAGAAAGGTGTCTTTTATTATGTTAATATGGTGAATTATAAAACACTTGAGGATGGCAGCAACTGGTTGCCAGTGGTACCAACCCTAATTAGAGGGACTTTCAGTGCCACCACCAACCTCCAGGGAGGGGAGAGGGGCTGACAGTTGAATCAATGACAAATAGCTAATCAATGATGACTATGTAACAAAGTCTCCATAAAACCCCAAGAAGATGGGGTTAGCAGAGCTTCTGGGTTGTTGAACACTAGAGATTTGGGGATAGTGGTGTGCCAGCAGAGGGCATAGCTTTGAACCCTTTCCCCATAGCTTGCCCTAAGCAATCTCCTCCATCTGGCTGTTCTTGACTTATAACCCTTTGCGATAAACCAGTGATCTATTAAGTTAAAGAAAAAACACTTACCTGGCAGGCACAGCTGCTAATAAAACTTTGTGGCTGTGTACAACTATTTTATAAGACATAAACACAATAGTGTTTTCTCCAAAGAGTTTCAGGGAGTTATGCTTTATATACAGTTTACTTGTCAAACTTCACAGAGTGCACTTGCCTGTGTCAACATAAGAAATGTCCAAACCTGTAAGAATTTTTATGAGTTTATTTGAGCCAAACTGATGACAATTTCCGGGATGCAAAATCTCAAAGGATTAAGAAAACACTCAAGAAAATGGAAGTTTCACCACCTATTTTATACATCAGACTCGAAGGGGCTGATGGAAGATGGAAGACTGATACATGAAATCCACTGGTACTAGTTTAGAGAGGTGGGAGAAAGCAAAGTGGGAAAACTTAGGGATTGAATAAAAAGTAAAATGTATGAATACATACTTCTTTTATGTGGGCAAGTATAGAATAGTTAACAATTAACATGATAATGACAATGAGGGGATTTGTGATCTCTGCTCTGGTGTGGGCAGTCCTACTTTGAAGGGTCTGGAAAAACGGAAATTACCCTGACATTCTAAAGGTGTGTTATCCTAGATGCAGAAAGACAATAGACAGCCTCAGTTAAGGGAAAGATTGACCTTTGTCAAGGAAGATACTGACCCAGGACATTACTACCTGCCATGACCTGCCTTTAGTTAGAAAGTTTTAATTTCAGACCATCCTATGTGGTTACTTTGGGTCCCTGAGTTTGTAAAGCTCCCTTGCTGGCCTCTCTTGAGCTTCTCAGGTTTAATATGTGGCTCCTTTTTTGTCCACACTTGACAGATGGCCTACTACAATGTGAGTCAAGCCTGTGTCTGCAGGTGCTTACCCTCAAGTCTTTATCTAAAAGAAGTTACTGGAAAACAAATCAAATCCAAATAATGTTGCCATGTGTAGAAATTAACCTGCAGTAACCTTGCAGACATGCACTATTGCACGATGCTTCACTGTTCCAATTATCTTGAGAAAAGGAAATCATGTCTTTTATCATTCATCTGTAATTAAAGCATTTAGTAATGCGCACAGGGACCAGCCAAGATAACAGATTTGAAAGAAAAAAAACTATGTAATCATTTGTCAGATAAGAAGTTCACGTTGGATGACTGAATAACTTTTTCTTGCTTGAGAAAATGACACTCTTCAGAAATGTGTCAAGGTATGGGTTGTTCCAAGGACTTACCTCCCCACTAATCACTACCTTTGTAAGAGGTCAGCCTGAACAACTTTTAATAGACTCAGTCATGAAGCAAGGAGATGGAGCCAAGACAGTGCCAACAAACTCAATGCAGTATTTTATGAGGGCATTTGTTGTGGGCTTTCCAACAGTGCATTACTAACTTGCATTAGCTAAGCAAAAGAAAAAAAAGTGTATTATGAGAGAATAAAAATGATAAGGCAGAGAATAATGATCAGATTATTACTTTGTATAGATGTCAATGAAAGCTGTTTGGGGGAGAATTTCTATATTTATTTTAAAAGATGCTGCATGACTTTTTATTTATTTTTTAAATCTTAATAACATGTCCCTCAACTTTGTATTTTATGTAGCCCTCAGGATGACTTACAGTTACTCAGACAAGATAATAAGTTTCAAAAATAATACTTACAAAAAATGACACAGTCTTTTCCTGCCTTGGACTCTATCTGAAACATAGGCTTTTCTCTGGTCTAGAGGCTACTTACTGTCTTTCAGACTGAAACCTACACCATTGGTTCCCCTGGGTCTGTTTGCCAACTGCAGATCTTAGGACTTCTCAGCCTTAAAATAAATCTCTCTCGCTCTCCACACACATACATACACACACATACATACAGAGACATATAACACACACACATACATACATATAACACACACATTGTACGTGTGTGTGTGTGTGTGTGTGTGTGTGTGTGTGTGGCTCCTGCTGGTGCTGCTTCCCTAGAGAACTCTGACTGATACAGGACTTGCTTCTGATGTTTTGCTCTTTGTTTTCTATTTGCCTTGTGTCCTTTTCTTTCTCAATTCCTCCAATAATTGTCCTCTTTTGTGTTTGATTTTTTTCTAGAATATGGTTTTAATTTCTTAGTCTTTCATTTTCTGCATATTTTTCAATTCTTTCTTAGTAGTTATACTTAAGATTATAATTAACATCCTAAATTTCTAACAATGTAGTTCAAGTTGATAACAACTCACCTTGGAAGCATACAAAACCTTGCTCCTTGCTGAAGTTTTTTATGTTATTGTTTTTTTTGTTTTTTTGGTGTTTTTTTTTGGGGGGGGGTATGTCAGCTTTAAACAGTTCTATCATCTGATTTATCTAGATGCCAGCATCAGCTGTTGACATCATCTTATCGTCTTTTCTCATTCATGTTGTAATTTGCCCAGTTCTTGGTAAGATGAGTAAATTTTCAATACATCGGCTGTTTTTGATTGCTGAGCTTTGAGAGTTTTCATATATTCTATAGCTAGATCTTATCAGATAATTGATTGGGACATATTGGCTATTATATTAGGAAAATTCTGATCTTATTTAATATTCTTATTTTAGCAGGCAGTCCCTCTGTTGAAGTATAGTGGGAGGGACAATGAGGTGCTTGCTCAGCCTCCCGGCCAGCCCTGCCCACACCAGGCCAGCAGGACTCGGAACTGACTGCCCGCGCCTTGCTGCAGGTGGGTACGGGGAACTTCAGCTCCCTCTTCAGCTCCGCCATCATGAGCACCACCTCACTAGCACAACTCATGTCTGTACCCTGCTCCCACCAGAAAGGGGCAAGCTCAGCAGGTAATTAACACAGCTCATTAACTCCTCTTGGTGCTGGTTGGATGGTGGATACTCAGGTGGCTGTCACACTATGAATACTGCCCAGGCTGAGGAAGTGTAGGGACTGCCTGTTTCTGCAAGGTGGTGGTGCTTTCTGCCACTGGCGGTGGAATATGTGCTCTGCCTCATCAACTCCCAGCTCAGGCCACTAAAACTGAGGGCAGGAGTATGGTTTTTCCATTAGTTTTTGGCTGGAATAAGGTGGACACTGCTAAGAAGATTTTCTGTTGGTAGGCCCCCTTTTCCGAGCTCTTCCAATGAAGGAGCTGGCTTCTTGGGGCTGGTTTTTCTGTGTCTCTTGGCAGTTTGGAGGTTCTGCAGTGCCCGGTCCAGGATACACAGGTATGAGAAGCAATCCAGAGGACTCGGTTCATCTTGTTCCTCAGTCCTCAGGTCCCTAGATAGTAAATCTTCCAGAGAGGCATGATATGATTTCAAATTATATCAAATTACTGTTAATCATTATCCTGTTAACTATTTACTATCATTATGCATGACTGTCAATTATATATAAACATGGTATGGCTTACTTCGTCAGAGAATTTGTGACTTGGGATCAAAAACTGATGGCTATCCTTTTTCGATGTCCTGCTCACCTCCTGCATTCAGCATACCTCCCAGTTGGGGTCCTGTAGAGCAATGGTCCCCAACCCCCGGGCCGTGGACCAGTACCAGTCCATGGGCCATTTGGTACTGGTCCGCAGAGAAAGAATAAATAACTTACATTATTTCCATTTTATTTATATTTAGGTCTGAACGATGTTTTATTTTTTAAAAATGACCAGATTCCCTCTGTTACATCTGTCTAAGACTCACTCTTGACGCTTGTCTCGGTCACGTGATACATTTATCCGTCCCTCCCTAAAGGCCAGTCCGTAAAAATATTTTCTGACATTAAACCGGTCTGTGACCCAAAAAAGGTCCCAACCTGTAGAGGATGGGAAGAAAGTAAATGTACCCTCCCTTGCCCTGTGTATGCTTTGCTCTAGGTCTCGTGGTCCTGACTGCTTCTCCTCTGAGTCTATTTTTCCTCCAATTCCAAACTGTACTTCACTTCATCTTGAATTCACTACTCATTGCTCCATGGGTACTTGCCATTGCTCTCTCTTCAGCTTGGAGATTCCCCCCCACACACACCCTATCCTGTCTGCTGCCATTTCTCATTGATCCCTCTCATCTTTCAGGTCACAGCTTGCAGGTCACTCTCTCAGAGAAACTCTCCTTGGCAAGCCAGTACCTAGATGCTAAGTCACTTTCTATCACACTTCTGAGGACAGGTTTAACTATGCTTAGACCCTGGTTTAGGGCTGTCAGGATTCTCTATAAGATATTAAAAGGCTCTGCATAGTAAATGCACCTCTGTCTGGATTGGTTAGGGCCTTTGACCACTGACCCCACTCTGACCCTGACCCTGACCCGGATTTTAAACTTGTTGGAAAGGCCTCTACCTGTCCAGCCATTTGTGTGACCCTATCCATCTCTGACCTCTCCCAAGCCAGACTGTCACTCCTGAGGAAGAATTAGCTAGGGTTTTGCTGCCTCCACCTGGCCAAGAATCAATCTGTTTCCTGGATTCTGGTTATGTGGCATCCAGCAGGTGCCCCCTTCCTTTAGTGGTCTTCTTTGCTCAGAGGTCCCAGGCCCTATGGGCCAATGACTCAGTCTTTCACAGGGCAGATTTTACTACATCTTCCCAGGCAGTGGGTTTCAAGAAGGACTTCTGAACTTTTAAGGAATAAGGCAACTTATGACTTAGTTCTGTTGCTTTCTCAGAGACTTGGGTTTTCTTAATCCATGATTATGTTACATGTGACCTAAGAATGAAATCAGAGCTGAGAAGTAAATGAAAACTGCATTCCTGGTCCAGATGCAATTTGGTGGGTGAGGGAGAATGGCTCCCTCCTTAGGCAGCACATAAAAGGCTGTTCTGCTTTAGCCAGAAACTGTTGCAGAATTCTGAAATTTCCCAGCGATTAATTATTCATTGTTTCTCCCAAAGCTCTTAAACCAGGGGATACTTTATAGAGTTCTTACTCAGTGAAATACAGCCTGTGACATTATTATAAGCATTAGCAGTCACCTACCCTCCATTAATCAGAGCAGTCAGTTATAGTACTTGTCAATCACGCATCATACTTACTTTACTAGTTGGCTGGAATACTTTATAATACTCAGAGACTGAGAAAAGCTTGTAAATTTAAACAGGGCCACACATCCTGGATGGTGTAGTGTTGTTTTTATGGTTAATTTATAGCCCATGTCTATATTTGTACCAAAACTCAGAATTTCCCACTTACCACAGTTTGAGATATGCATCCATAACCTCTAGTTTTGTACTGGCTCATCATATGAGAAGGAATGTAGTATGCTTCCACAGCACTGGTCTTTATGGAGTCTTCATTTATAGCTCCCTCTTGTTAACCATGTCGAAAAGCAGTTTCAACACTAACCTCCCTAGGGTCAACCAACCAGCGTAATACTTCAGAAGAAGACTGCTCTGTTTAGGTTATATATTAACTAAATTCCTATTGAAAAAAATAAAAGAAGGCATTTTTGAGGAAGTTAGAATCTTTAATTTTATAGCATCATTTATGCGTGGAAATTCATTTTCTTCACCATCAAATTCATGTATGTACTCATGCATACATCCTTATGGGTTTATCTACTGTAAACAAACAACAAAAATGTTAAAATCTATATTAAAAACATAGGCACAATATTACTGAGAAAATGCTAAGCACAGATTTATGGAGTATAGTCAGGTTTTCCTTCTGGAAATTGTGCCTAATAGGGTTGCATGTCATCATCATCTCGTATTCGGAGATATGCAAAAACTGTTCACTTTTTCGAATGTATATCCTTCTTACAGAGTTTTAAATTGTCCTAGACCCCACCAGCCACTCTAATTTAGTGTGTATTAAGTTCTCTTTCAGCAAAATCTCCTATGGCAAAAACCAAAATGCAAACTAAAATGATTTATTTCAGTTCTATTGCCTTCCTAATTGATTCATTTAGATCCTTAATATTTTTTAATGCAGAATTCAAATCAGAAAAGAGACTTGAATCTAAAAAATTCTAAAAATGAGTGAGGATTGGTGATATGACCCATGTTAACATAGAAGTATCAACAAACTTAATTTTTATATAAAATGATATCTAACATTCTAAATTTTGTTTGCAGTAGCATAATACACTATTTTCAGGGAAATGGCACTGGGAGATGCTGAGTAAGGAAAGTGAGGCACCCTGGCAGTTAGTGGTGTTCAGTGTGCCATGTGATATGGAAGGGACTACACATGCTGTTTTCCTCTAGGAGTTTCAAAATCCACATTAATGGACAAAGCTTAGCAGGTGTTTGCCAACAAATTTCTCTCTCCCTCTTTTTCTTTCTCTTTCTCTCTCCTTTATTCTTCCTTCCTCTTTTCCTTTCTAACACTCTCACCTTCTCCCTCTCTCCTTGCCCTCTCCTTCTCTTCCTTCCTTTCTTCCTTTCTTCCCTGCTTTCTTAATACTTTGGTATATCACGAAGGAAACTACTGAAATGTAGTGTCCTGGACATTAAGCTCATACATGATAATAATTTGAATCAGATTTCCTTGTTTTGACAATCCAGTTTTAACTTTATCTAGTATGTTTCCTACCGTCAAGTTCCATCCTCCTTCTTTAGATTGCTGCTGCTGCATCTACGGTGCCCCACGTTAGCACTTCTCGGAGAGTCTGCGGGAGTTTCCTGCCCTCTCACTCCCGGACACCATGCGTTGTTTTCCTCAGTGCCCGTTCTCAATCAGGGCATCGTTGAACCCAGTGACAGCACAACACCTGGTTTGTCCCCAAGCTCTTTTCCTTTCCTTTGCTTTCATCATTATAAAATGGCATGATGACTGTTTAAGAATACATAAACTAATATATCAATTAATTATCAAATATTTATTATAATATATTATAAGCTCACCACATTCCTAGAATTTTACAAGTATATAATTAATATTTTACCTTACACCTGCTATTCACTTTTATATCTCCTGGTGATGTTTATTATTTATGTATAATAAGTGCCTACATTTCTTAAGTTGAATATTCTAATGTACTGATATAAACTTTACCTTCGATCTAAGCTTTATAGCCTGCTAATTTTTTTTTTTTTTAGAATTTAACAGGGTTACATTGGTCAATAAGAATACATAGGTTTCAGGTAAACATTTCTATAGCGTTTGAACTGTTGATTATGTTGTATACCCATCACTCAAAGTCAAATCATTTTCTGTCACCTTATATTTGTCCCTCTTCATACCCTTTCGCCTACCCCTCCCCCATGTCTCCCTCCTTCACATTCCCTTCCCCATGGTAACCACTTCACTTTTATCTATGTCCATGAGTCTCAATTTTATATCCCACCTAGGTGTGAAATCATATAGTTCTTAGCTTTTTCTGATTTACTTATTTCACTTAGTATAATGTTTTCAAGGTCCATCCATGTTGTCGTAAGTGGTAATATGTCGTCATTTCTTATGGCTGAGTAGTATTCCATTGTATATATGTACCACATCTTCTTTATCCAATCCTCTATTGAGGGACACTTTGGTTGTTTCCATATCTTGACCACCGTGAATAATGCTGCATTGAACATGGGGATGCATGTGTCTTTGCGTACCAATGTTTTCAAGTTTTTGAGTAGAAAATTCATGCTTTTCAGGAATCCATTTTTAGTCAATTTGAGCCCACTTTTAGTTGTTTTTTTTTAAAGTAAGATTTAGTAAGTAAAACAGATTCAGTTAGCTTAAATATTTTTCTGATTTGTTTCCTGACTATTCCACATTAAATTTTTAGCCTATTTATTTTATTTTTTTATTCATTTTTTTAGAGAGGAGAGAGAAAGGGGGAGAGAGAGAAACAGAGAGGGAGAGAGAGAGGAGAGAGAGACAGAGAGAGAAGGTGGGGAGGAGCTGGAAGCATCAACTCCCATATGTGCCTTGACCAAGCAAGTCCAGGGTTTCGAACCGGCGACCTCAGCATTTCCAGGTCGATGCTTTATCTACTGCGCCACCACAGGTCAGGCTAGCCTATTTATTTTAGAACATGTAATAGACAAGTTTACATTTAGTTTGTCGTGATTCCAAAATATCATTTGCTTTGACCTAGGAATTCTTTTTGTTTTCCACAGAAATATTATTATAAATGATGGATGAGGTACCCAGGCCAGCACACTCAGATCTCAGAGCACTTATAATCAGATGAAAGAGTACTGATATTAACATTAAACTGGGACCCCAGAGAGTCCTGAGCGTCCTTGAGCCCAAGGCTTAAATCTCTCTTAATCCTTAATGGAAATTTCACACTGTTTGAGCTCTAAACTCTGGACCCCTAAACCATCAAGGACAAAAGAGCTGATTCAGGGCTAAGCAAAACTCTCATTGTAGCAAACTAGAGTTCTAAAATGCAGAATATTGTAAAGAAGCATATATAGCTAATGTTTGGATATTCATTGGGGCTCTGGCTGCAGTACTTACATCACTAGCCACAGGCAGGCTACAGGACAACAGGGTAGCTGAGGAAAGCAGAGAAGTAATTATCATCAGATATGTTGTTCATAGTCTAGAGCACATATGAAATTCCTTCTGTGTTATCTTTTTTTCTGAGGAACCCTGTGATGCTCATCTTCAAGCTCAGGCTGAGACCTGGGCCCAGATATAGTTTAAGAAGAGAAAGGAAGAGGGGGAGAAAGGCATTCTTAAAGAGAATAACATTAGTCATTAACGAAGTAACCAAGACTTCTGGCCAAGTAGTAATCTTAACGTGAGAAGAGAAATGTCTCTGCCAGTTATTTGGTTTATTCTCACCTCCATCCATTCTTGACTTTGCTGTCCCTGCTCGGTACCCTGTGAATATAACCCCTGCCCATGGCACCACCCAGGCTCTCTTGCCAATTGGCCACTGGGAAGCATGGGCAGAAAAGCAGTGGGCAGATATGGTAGAGGCTATTTTCTCCTCGCTGCTCTCTGCATTGATTCAGTATCTTTGCCAATAACTAGGTCTTCCTTTGATTACATCTCCATGCTCCAGTTCCCTCTCTGCTCCAGTGATACCACTTCCTCCCACTGTGGCTACTGCTTAAGGGATATTAAGTATTGCTGGTGTCTGAGTGTCCCAACTTTTTACTCACACTTCCAAACCTACTGCCTACCATTTCCTTAGCATCACAGCATTTGAACAATTTGGGTTGAATTATGTTTCTTGGTGGGGCCCTGATATCTAATGGTTAAAGCATAGTGTTCTTAGCCTTCCATCATCTACCATCCCACTAGAGAAAATCCTGGAAGTATCACACCAATGTTCCTTCTCTCCAAATACCTAAACTGAAGATACTCTCTCATGACTGAGAAAAGTAAACCCTGAGCAAAGTAGGTAGCTGAGGAACAAAGAGAGAGTGACTAAATTGGAACAGGATAGAAGAGAAGCGCTGGCTTAGAGTTTAATTAGCAAAGAAAAATAATATCAGAATGTGAACTGAGTGGGTGGATAAAAATGAAAAGTTTTTATTGCTGTATGCTCTGAAGCTAGATACTCTTCATGGATTTTTAGAATATATGTAAGTCCTCAATTATTTTGGTTGTTGATCTCTTATTTTTAATAGAGATAAAATTGACATAAAACACTATATTAGTGTTAGGTATACTACAGAACGATTTGATATTTTTATATATTATAAAGTGCTCACACTATAATAAGTCACCATACATTAACCTCCATCACCATACATAGTTACAACTTTTTCCTGTGATGAGAAATTTTAAGATCTATTCCCTTAGCAACTTTCAAATCTAAATGCAGTATTATTAATTACAATCATCATGCTGTACATTATATTGCCATAATATTTATTTTATAACTAGAACTATGTACTTTTTGACTACCCTAACCCATTTACCATATGGAGTTTTCTCAAAAAAATTTTTTTAAACTAACATATAATCCAGTGATTTCACTTCTGAATATTTATCTGAAGTAAACAAAACCACTAACTCAAAAAGATATATTTACTTCTTTTGTTTTCAATAGCTAAGACATGGACGCAATCTAAATTTTCATCAATGGATGAATGAATAAATAAAATGTGATTCACACACACACACAATCATAAAAAAAAATAAGGGAATCTTGACATTTGCTACAATATGGATGAAAACTGAGGGCACTGTGCTAAGTAAAATAAGAGAAAAAGACAAATACTGTTGGATCAGCTTTTTTGTCTAAAATTTTTTTTTCTTTTATGTGTGAGGCAGAGAGGCAGAGACAGACTCCTGCACTGCCCCAACTGGGATCTATCTGGCAAGCCCACTAGAGGTAATGTTCTGCCCATCTGAGTCGCTGTTCTGTTGCTCAGCAAAGAAGTTATTTTAGTGCCTGAAGCGGAGTTTATGGAGACTTCCTCCGCACCCGGGGCCAACTCCCTCCAATTGAGTCATGGTTGCAGAAGGAGAAGAGAGAGAGAGAGTGCAATAGAGAAAGGGAAGGGGAAAGGTGAAGAAGCAAATGGTCACTTCTCCTGTGTACTCTGACCAGTAATTGAACCTGGGACTTCCACATGCCTGGCCAACACTCTATCACTAAGCCAATTGGCCAGGGCCTGTCTAAAATTCTGAACTGTGGTTGATTCATACAGGTTCTGGATATATAAGGGTTTCATTTTAGATAATGATATCTTTCTCCTTCTATGGAAGCAAAACATTTTCTAAACAAAATTAAATTTCTCAAAGCCCCCTTCCCTTATTCAACTTTTTCTCCTACAGCCCCCACAAAAAATATCCTACTCTTGACTAAGAGACATGGACAAGAGTGTGGTGGTTATGAGGGGCGGGAGGAGAAAGGAGGGAGAGGGGGAGGGGCACAAAAAAAACTAGATAGAAGGTGACAGAGGACAATTTGACTTTGTGTGACGGGTATGCAACATAATTGAATGACAAGATAACCTGGACATGTTTTCTTTGAATATATGTACCCTGATTTATTGATGTCACCCCATTAAAATTAATAAAAATTTATTTATAAAAAAAAAATTCTATTCTTGGCCCAGGCATTAAAAATAGCTCAATTATGAGCATAGCTCCCAGATAGGCAGAGCATTGACCACAGATGGGGGTTGCAGGGTGAATTCCAGTCAAGGTGCATAAGGGAGACTGTCTCTCAATCTCCTATTCTCTCACTTGGAAAAAGAAGAAAAATATATTCTACTCTCTTTGGGCTGTAGCAATTTTTCACATCTTTTTCATAACTGTTTCTAAATGCACGGCGTAGAGGTGCAGAAGGTCTATTTTCCAGCATAGTTCAGGGGCTTTTAAGATAAGCTTGCACTCCCTACTTAGCAAAGATGTCATGACATTTAGCTGACAAAAACTGAAGACATTTACAGCATTAGTCACTTATTCCAGCATCACTCTGGATACTGTAACATCAAGCTCATCTATCACTCAGTGCTTTCTTACTACTTGATCTTTGGTGTCCATCAGGAAGGGTCCTCATTCATTTTCATAGACAGTTATTTCCTTAGCTTTCACCATTATGGACTCATTTTCCCAAGACTCTGTTGGCACCCTATAATTATCAACACCTTATGACTAAATATTCTTTGCTAACTCCTTAATATATTTTTGTACCTTTTCTTTTTGAAGTTCTCTTATTGCCACTTATTTTATATTGCAAACACAAATTTGGAGCTAAAAATAGCAGTGAAGCCCTGGCCGGTTGGCTCAGTGGTAGAGTGTCGGCCTGGTGTGCAGGAGTCCCGGGTTCGATTCCCAGCCAGGGCACACAGGAGAAACGCCCATCTGCTTCTCCACCCCTCCCCCTCTCCTTCCTCTCTGTCTCTCTCTTCCCCTCCCACAGCCAAGGCTCCATTGGAGCAAAGTTGGCCCGGACACTGAGGATGGCTCTGTGGCTTCTGCCTCAGGCGCTAGAATGGCTCTGGTTGCAACAGAGCGATGCCCCAGATGGGCAGAGCATCGCCCCCTGGTGGGCGTGCCGGGTGGATCCCGGTCGGGCGCATGCGGGAGTCTGTCTGACTGCCTCCCTGTTTCCAACTTCAGAAATAAATAAATAAATAAATAAATAAATAAATAAAAATTTAAAAAAACAGCAGTGAAGCTTATATACTAACCCATTAATCTACCCCTCTCAATTTGCTTCAGAAAAACTGTGTCTCAGACTAGTTAAATAATTTTTCCCAAAGTAAGGCAACTAATTATTGAAAAATGCAATGCCAGACCCAGTCTTCCTATGTCTGAGGCCAAGATAAATACACTTTTCTGATGTAAGATTTTTTTCATTTTTCTAAATGCTTGATTTATTGTTCCTGCATCTATTCTTTTAACAATATAAATCATAATGAGACAAAATTTGGATAGTAAACCTCTGGGTGTGTGCTTTGTATTCAGAACGTATACTCTGAGCTTTTCATTTCCTATAAACTGTATTTAGAGGAAAGATAAACAGGTCACACTCATCTCAGACAGAAGTCAGAGGTCAAGTAACTGATGAATTTGGGAACCAGAATTGACAGGGTATCTTAAATGTGTACTGAGAGTTTGGTAAACAGTTCCAAAATTTATTGTGCAACTATGACAGGGGGAGTTCAGTAAAGTAAGTGCAGAAGAACTCTATTATTGTTGATTAGTTAGGAGAGGGTTGCTTTGGTTCTATTTTCTGGGAGCTTAGAGTCTAAAAAATGCACAAATGTTTATTATATTAATTTGATACCCAAACGGCAAAAAAAAAAAAGCAAAAACAAAAAACACATACACAGAGCTTACAAGTATATTAAATGTGAGTAAATATATGTGAGGAACAATAATTTTTTTTAAAGAAAGTAGCTTATTCTGTTTAAATGATATAAAGAGGGATTAAAAAGAAACAAAAGGAGAACCCTAAAGATTCCATTGAAAATGTTCTGGAACTGAAAAATAAATTCACTAAGGTAACAGGACACAAAATAACTATCCAGAAATTAGTTACATTTTTACAAACCAATAATGATTTATCAGAAATGGAAACTAAGAAAACTTATAAAAACCCTTGCTTGGACCAGAAGAGGAAGATGGGTCCTTGAGGGCAGGAGTCCCCTGTCTTCTCAGGTGGCCAGCACTTGAATAACCACTTTCTTTTGCACCAGCAACCGAGTCGTGTAACTGGTTTGGAGGTTTAGATGGCAACAGGCAGCCGGACCTGAGGGTCATTTTCTGGTTTCAAAAACACAGACAGTGAATGGCAGGAACTCCAAAAGACCAAGTCCTGATATTAATCCCATACATCATTGTCACCTGCTTAAACCTTAAAATTTTTCCATTTGCAAGGCTGCCACGATGTTGTACTTGTTCTGTCACTTCTGTTAGCCTCTCCTGATCCACCGTACTTCGAGCCCCGCATTTCACTCTGGAAGACTCACTCAAGAGACTGCATCGCTGGGATCCATTGCTTTCAGTTTCTACTTGATTTAAACCAATAGAGAGTCCGCAGATTGGAGGGAAAATAGAGTGAGGTCAGATACATACTTCCCTAGGTCCACTTTTGCAGGGTTGCCATGGGCTAATGAATCCTGTGAAGAAGGTTACTGCTCCTCTCAATATGGTCATCTCTAAAAACTCTCCATATACTTATATGCTTTCCAGCAACTGCTCCCTCCTCTCACCTCATCCAGAATAGAGAATGTTACAATTCCATGCTTACAAGTAGTTTCAAGCTACTGCACTCACTGTCCCTTGAGCTATACCTCTATCCTGCTCATACCATTCTAATGGTATTAAACTTACCTCAAATTATTCCAATTTGGGTATGTCATCTGTTTCATGTTATGGCACCAATTAATACACCTTCCTTAAATTACTGTGGCTGTAAAACAAAATGTCATTTCCCTCCATATTTTGTAGTTTTGACACATCTTAAGGAAGTTTAGAGAAAATCTTTATGCTGAATGGCTTTAGATGAGAATTTGTAAAGTGTTTTTTTTTCTGTTGTTAATTTCTCCTGGTAGAGAAATTTTGAAGACTGTAGACTGAAAGGTTTTAATGGTGTCTCAACAGAGGCAGATCAAGATTTTCTGAAGCTTAAAACTTATTACATGTAGGGATCTTTTTATTAAAAAAAAATAATATCATAAATATTATAATATAATAAATAGGTACATAAATATCATAATATTATAAATAGGTACAGGATCTTGGAATTAGCATGCAAAACAGAGCACACCTGAAGTTCTCCCTGAATCTTATGGAAATATTATCCCAAGTGAGCTCAGCCCTATACATGTCTCCAGACATTACTTGCAATGGGTAGCAGTGTTTGAGCAGTCTTGGACCAATGCATGTGTAGGCTCTGAACTTAATTGGATGATCCTGCACTCAAGTTCTGCTATGTCTGTGTAGAGGTGCATCTTTCTAATCACCCTATGTTATCTGTATTACTTGGCTTCTTCCCTGGATTTTTGATTAATCTCTTGTTTACCTTTGGGTTTGGAACCATCATCTTGCCTCAGCTTACTTGGCCCATATCTAGACATTATACTTGGCTTTTGCATCTCCAGTTCTTCTACGAACTGGATTTATTTTCCCTCTCACCTTGTATGGAAAACACTAGCCTGGACTAATATTGAACATTAAGTTTAAGCAAATAAAATAAAAGACTTATAAACACAGACAACAGTGTGGAGATTGCAGGAGGAGAAGAAGTGGAGGGGAGAAAGAAGACGGTAGAGGGAGGATAGGTGGTGATGGAGGTGAATTTGACTTGGGTGGTGAACACACAATGCAATATACAGATGATGTATGATAGAATTGTACACCTGAAACCTGTATAATTTTATTAACCAATGTCATCCCAATAAACCTAATTAAAAATAAATAAAATAAAGAATTTATTTAAATTGAAAATAAAATTGTACATATGGGTAGGAATCTACTTATTCCCTACTTATCTACTAAACCACTATGGTTGTGCTTACCTTGAGATAAAGCCCATAGACTAATGACCAGAAGATCCATCTTCACACCACAGCAATTACTAAATTTTTATATAAATACTGTGATATTTTGACATATCTCATCTGAATATGATAACTCCCAGGGTTCCCTACAACATACAATAAAGAATGTCTAATGTCAGATGTTTAAAAAAAATCTGTGACATTCCTGAGTTGTATTATGACAAATTTGAGATTGACATATTTTTCTCAAGTTTTTCATCTTATAGAATCTGAAGAACAGAGAATTGGTTGACTCTCTAAAGCATAACAGCATTTACTTGTTTAAATCAATCTTTAAATAAAGAGAGGGTACACATTTTTAAGTTGGCAAAAAACCCCTACTTATCTATACAGAGAAGAGTTATGTTAAAATCTACTTGTTTTATTTCTCTGAACCGCAATGATGCAAACACAAAGTCTCACATTAGCTGTGGTGGTTCCAAGGACAAAGAAGATAATGTTGAACTTCTCAGTAACTCAAGCTTCTCACTTTGAGGTGAGATCCTAGATAACCGGGTGGTAATGTGCCCATTTTCCTTTTGGGGATAATGCATTCTCCGGGCACACCATAATGGCACCCAATTAAGAAGTCCAGAAGTGTCCATTGAACCTCAGAGGGAATACACAGGTAAGGTGTCAAAGCCCTCACTTAGAAGGCTTTCTAACCAAGTAAAGGATTTTGGCTTTGCAAATATAAACGTCTTTTGGCCATGCAATGAAAACTACTTTGTGAATCTTTAACCTCCCTTTTGTAATTAGAATATACACAAAAGAATATAATTTGAATAATTTCTTCTAACAATTCATGGCAATTTTATATTCCTTTACAGGAAACGAGCAAAAAAGAAAAAGAAAAACCAAATCAGTAATGAGAAAGTATAAAAACAAAAGTACCTCATTTAGAACTAACAGAGTGTATCACTTAAGGGAACATTAAGTCCTAATGGTAAAAATAAGACACATTAAGTCATTGCTCTGGTTCCACCCAGAGGATGAGTTTGAAGATGGGCATTCCATGGTTTAGCATAAGGAGAAGAAATTACAGATGCAGCCCAAAGATCTAAGCTTCTGATGTGAAGTAGTGTATTCAGAAGCCTAGGTGGGCATATGGTTACATCATTTAAAAATCTACAATGGAGAGAAAATGGCAACACAATAATAGAATTGCGAATGCAGGTACACATAAAGGGGGAAAATCACCTTGTGAAGTTTTCTTCTCGTGTGGGCTAACAGGCATTAGACATATGGCAAAGCTCAAAAGAAAGCTGTTAAACATTTACGTTTACGGTCAAGATGGGAGATAGGAAGTTTCAGATAATTGCAACTGCCAACTTGCAAGTTGAGTGGAATCAAACAGTTTTGACTACTGGTTCTCACTATAGAGGAAACTTCAGCTTTCAAGACAAAGCTAACTAAACCATGGTGTGTCTGATGTCACATCTATTTAGTTTCCTGGAAAACAAAGCCTGATTGACACAAGGGTCCAATCCTGGTGGTTTACTTGGGGAACTGATCCCAAAGCATAAGAATGGGGGACTAGGACAAGTGAAATAGGAAATGAAAGGAAGTCAGTCTAAGGCATATTGTAGAGCTGATCACCACTTTCTGTCAGAAACTTGGATTTGGTTTCTCAGAGGACTTTTTAGAGAACTGTGAATAATGCATTCATCACTGAACAACACAAGGGTAGAAGAGGGGAGTATTTATGTACTAGCTTCCATTTTCCTTTGGTGAAAGGTAACCCCATGAGTTGTTAAACCTTCCTTTTTCAACTTTGAGTTTTGTCATAATGGCTGAGTGGTTTCTTGAGGGGAATGAATACAGAGGCAGAAGAACCCCTGGGCAAACGTAGAGAAGCAATACCTCCAAAGGGGATGCTTTCAGGTTGCACCTGTGCAGGTCGGTGAAAGAGCAATGGCTGGGATTCAAAGGCAAGTAAAGGTGCTACCTGATGGGGCAAAAAAGTATCTGGGATCCATTGTGGAATGATCTTCAGGACTTGGATGGAAGGGAGAATGTTTCCCATCCTATCCACCATAGATAGGATCAGATAAAAATATTTTATTACCTATTTCTTCTAGTGTCTTCTTTGTAAGGTAGAAGCCTTGCTCTGCCCCTGTATTTTCTTATATTCTTTTAGCAATGAAGATGTGGGGGACCCAGGTTTCCTTTCTTTGGTGACCAGTGCATCATCACAGTGATAGCTGTCATCTTACCTCTGTGCACATGGATGAAGAGAGGAAAAAAAATACAAAGCCAAATATTCAACCAGATGCCAAGATTCCTTTGACTGACTCTATCCTTTCTCTGGTGGAGAGACACCTGGAGTCTGCAGCCTTCTTTCCACTCACTAGTGGGAGGTGAGGCATTTGATAGTTCTTCATTTCAAAGGTCCATTAAAGACTGCACACATAGACACAGACCCACACATGCTCACATACACACACATGCGCATACACACACACACACACACACTTCTTGTCTATCTGTCTGACATCAAAGCTTTTTTTTTAACTCATTGTATGGACTTTCACTGCAGAATCTGAAGACACTGAAAGAGTCTGAATTCTGAGATGTTTGCCTTAATGTAAAAGAAGAATTTGAAAGTCTTCTTAGGCAGATGGAGGATGAAACCATGAGGATGCTGCATTTCCTTTTTTCTACCCCAGTAAGAGAGGGCACTGTTTTGGTCATTCAACCACCTGCATTAAAGCATGGTTAATAGACCTGCTATTAGACAATTTGCATTTCTTCTTCCAAAATTGTTTGCACTTAACTTTGCCTGTCATTGTGTAACAAAGGTCTTTGTTTCTTGTTACAAAGAATCCGAGCTACAAAAATGGGGAGGAATTGGTTTGAGCCCCTGAAGATCCGTTACTTAGAAAGTTTAGATAGACAGGGCACTGGGCATTGTGTGAGGTGGTTGAACTGGTAAGTAACCTCCATCCTGCCACAGACATATAAAAAATGTAACTTGTGCTTGACCTGTGGTGGCGCAATGGATAAAGCACTGACCTAGAATGCTGAAGTGGCCAGTTCAAAACCCTGGGCTTGCCTGGTCAAGGCACATATGGGAGTTGATGCTTCCTGCTCCTTCTCCCCCTTGTCTCTCTCTCTCTCTCTCTCTCTCTCTCTCTCCTTCTCTAAAATGAATAAGTAAAATATTTTTTAAAAATTTTTAAATAAAATTTAAAAAAAGAAAAGAAAAAAAAGTCACTTGTTAACCTAGGATGCTGTAATCACTTAGTGTGAAAGTGATGACATATTATGGGGGAAGCTCAACATAGACTAAAACAGATTTTATAGTGTATTCATTGATTACCTTGTTTTGGTTGCACAAAAAATTATTTCTACTTCCCCTGAAACAGACTAGATGTGTGAAGTAGTTACAGCAGCTCTGGAGTCAGACCTGTATTTTCCTTCTATATCTGTTATGCCCTGTGTAAGAGAGCATGGAGCCCTGTTAACCTCCATGTTCTTGTCTGTAAAATGGGAGTAATAATATCGAGTAGGCAGAGTAGTTATAAAATTTACAGTAATACAGAGAGCTTCTGATATACTGTATGGCACTAGAAGAAATATACTTCCAATACACTGTACGCCAGTGATGAGTTAGCTCCCGCCAATAATAGTTGCCTCGTGGGGGAAGGAAAGCTGGTGCCTGCAGGGAAGTGGTTCCCCGCAATTCTGACAGATGTAACTCACTGGTATTCCCCAAGCACTTTTGTGTGCCCTGTTCATCCCTAGACAATTTTCTTGAGTATAAGTTCCAAAAGCAAGAAAAAATTGCAAAGTGAAAAGGCGAACTTCTGAGTCAATTAAAGCATCTGCCAGCATGATCAGTTCTAAACTGGAAAGTAAACTTAATTAAAAAAGAAAAAGAAAATTTTTGTTGCTGCCATAATAAAATTCAGAGTTTCAAGGCTGACAAGGAGGAAGTTGTGCTGAAAGGTCCAAAATGAAATGATGGAATAATCTTGTCACAGAATGTTTACTCTGTGTCTATGCTCATATTTATTTAGGATTTGTTTGGGTTTTTTGTTTGTTTTGTTTTGGGGTTGTTTTTCTTTTTTGTCTTCCAAAAATAGAGACTATAAAATTGAGCACACAATTAAATTATAACATTTCTGTTCCAGTTAATGAAACCTGGCACATTTCAATTTGTGCATTTCAGCGGCTTGCATTCAAAATCAAACTTTAAATGCTAGGAAATGTCTCCATAAGCTTGCTTCTCAGATGTAAATATCTGTCTGGTTAATTGATCTCTGAATTCTTTCTAGACCTGTCTTGCTGGTTTTGAGGGTCAAGCAAAAAGCTGCAATGTGAATTTGCCAATGAAACATGAAAAATGAACCTTGAAGGCTGAGGTGGAGAGAGACAGTGGCTGGGGCTGAAAACAAGAGCTCATCTGATGAGACTGCAGAGCTTCAGCAATTGTTACACTGATAATTACACTCCATTTTGCAGGCTTGAGCTGTGACACTTGGGCTGCTTGCCAAATGCAGTTTCACTTAGAGAAAGTCTCTCCCTTCACTGCACCCAAGATTGGGGACTTCCGGAAGTATTCAATTGGTGGCAGTAAACTTCAGGTGACTAGTAGAAGAACCGGAACAATATAAAACAGGTTCTTCCCAATTCTCTCTGGGAAGAACATTGTGCCACTTAGCTTCTGGCTCTGCTCCTGCCTTTGTGTCCCATCACCCTGCTTGGCTACATCTGAAGTAGGTGCATGGCTCCTTTGGGTCCCACATAACATTCTTAGGCCTCCCACTGGCGAAAAATTGGAACACAGTATAATTATCAGTTTTTTAGTCTAGAAACATAATTTCCCCAGCAGCTCATTTCTCTAATAACTTAGAAGTCATTCCATATATTTACTTCCAGTCAGTTCTATAGCCAACAACAACATCTGAATTCTGACTCAATTACACACACACACACACACATACACACACACCGCTTTTTTTTCTGTTTGTCCATGTCTTTCTCTAAATTCTTTGTGAAGTCTCCCTTAATTTGTGCTCTAGAATGAGAAAGCCACATGATTTATCTAATATCTACTCTAAGTTACTTTATCTGATTGAGATGGTTTAATGGGCCATTTCCACTCAAGTAATTTGGTTTTAACTAACTCTTTTAAAAAATAATCTAAACATGTAAGAAATTAAGAAAACAATGGAGAATTTCCGTTCGTCCTCACCCAGCCCTACCGAATGTTATCTTAAATAATCCATAACCCAAGAATGCAAACCAGGAATGAACATCAATACTGTTAACTAATGGACAGAACCTTATTTGAAGTTCATTAGTTGTTCCACTAGTGTCCTTTTCTCTGGGCTGTGATCCAATTCAAGATTCCACATTGCTTGCAGTTGTCATGTCTCTGGCAATCTGTGAGAGTGCTTCAGTTTTGTTTTTTATGACCTTTCACTTTTGAAGAGTACTGGCCAGCTATTTTGTAGAATGACACTCAATTTGGCTATGTCTGATGTTTTCTTATGATTAGATGTGTTTTACATTTCCTGGCAAGTGATTCTTCAGAAGTGACGTTCTCTTTTCAGGGCATCACCTCAAGGGGTGCATGATGTAAATGTAAAAGTTAATCTTCATCACTTGATTATGGTAATATCCTCAGGGTGTCTTTATTGTAAAGACATCTTTCCCTTTATAATTGTAATCAGTATTTTGGAGAAAACACTTTGAGGCTATACAAATACTCTTTCTCATCATACTTTCACCCACTAATGTTAGTATTCATTGATTTTTTCTTGCAATAATTGTTACTGAGGTTTTTGCCTAATAGTGATATTTTTCATTTTCTTCATTCCTGTATAGATTAGGATGCCACTGTGAGAAAGGGCTGTCCTTTCTTTCTTAAGTGTGTATTTAAATATTTATTTATATCAGCATGGAGTCATTAACATTTATTTTATCTATGGGTTATAATCTAGTACTCTCACTTTATTTTTTTGCTCAAATTTTTTCAGCTTTGGTTGTTGAAAGTTTCTTTAGATTGTTTCTGTGCCCTTTTAATATGTCCTTGTCATTTGTTGAGCATTTTTTTAATTTAGGTACCACAAGATAGGTTAATTTTGTATTTTCCTTGTCCCCCCCTTCCAAACCTAATTATTTCTATAAGAAGCTCTGCTTTTTATTATTGGAAAATCATATTTGGAATCTAAAATCAGGTGATAGATGCATTCATTGCTATAGGAGTATCATTGCTTCTAGGTCTTGCCAGCAGGCAAAGCTAGGAAATGTGCGTAGGATTTTTAACACACATATACATATATCTATATCTATTTTTGTTTGGAAATATATCTGAATATATGTTAAAACCATAAACTCATACCCTTAACTCTAATTCTAATTCAATACCACAGTTTTATTATAGCACTCTCCCATCAATATTTGTAACTACTTTATAATTCATTATTTCTGTGTTGTGACTCTGTTTTCTGCAACAATGAGATACTTTGTTTTTAGTATCTACAATATATTTAAATATTTGTCCAGTACTAATACACATGTAACCCTTTGAGAAATATATTTATCAACTAGAATGAAACATTTGTGTACGGTTCTTTTGTCATGAACATAGTCAAAATACTGTTTTCCATATTATTTAAGCTAGTTCTTTCCTTTCCCATTTCCTTTATTGTGAATATGTAATTACTCAATGTTTTGGTAAAACAGATTAATTTATTACAACTAGTATTTAATTTGGGTTCCATCCATACCTTAGATAAATTTAATTTGTTATTTTGAGTGTATGTGAAACATTAACATTGTTTTAAATGTCAGAGCTAATGTCATACTAAATGGTAAAAAAGTGAAGGCCTTTCCTCTAAAATCTGAAACAAGACAAGGCTTCCCACTCTCTCCACTCTTATTCAGCATAGTTCTAGAAGTTTTAGCCAGAGCACTCGGGGAAGAGAAAGAGATAAAAGGCATCCATATTGAAAAAAGCTAGTAAAAGTATCATTTTTTTCAGGTGACATAATCTTGCATATAGAAAACACTGAAGACTCCCAAAATAAAAAAAAAAGCTATTAGTAACAATAAACTAAAATAGTAAAATCGCAGAATACAAAATCAATATACAAAGTCTACTGCTTTCCTATTCTCCAACAATAAAACTTCAGAAAATGAACTTAAAAATATTCCTTTTACAATTGCAACAAAAATAATAAAAATAACTAGGAATAAACTTAACAAAGGATATACTGAAAACTACAAAGCATTATTAAAAGAATCGAAAAAGACATAATGAAATGGGAAAATGTTCCATGTTCAAGGATCAAAAGAATCAACATAGTTAAAATGACCATATTACCCAAAGCAATATATAAATTTAATGAAATCCCCATTAAAAACCCACTACCATTTTTTAAAGAAATAAAACAAAAAAATCACCAAGTTTGTATGGAGCTATAAAAGACCCTGAATAGCAAAAACAATTCTGAAGAAAAGGAATGAAGCTGGAAGTATCACAATTCCTGCATTCAAATTATACTACAGAGCCATGGTAATCAAAACAGCATGGTATTGGCAGAAAAACAGATATACAGACCAATGGAACAGAATCAAGAGCCCAGAAATAAAAGCACATATATATGGACAAATAATATTTGACAAAGGAGACAAAAACACACGATAGGAGAAAAAGTACCTCATCATTAAATGGTGCTGGAGTAATTTGGAAAGCCACATACAAAATATGAAATGTCCCTATACCTTGTCTCCATAAACAAAACTGAATTCAAAATAGATCAAAGACCTAAATATAAGATCTGAAACAATAAAGTGTGTGTGTGTGTGTGTGTGTGTGTGTGTGTGTGTCAGAGAGAGAGAAAGAGAGAGACGGACAAGAAGGGAGAGAGGTGAGAAGCATCAATTCTTCATTTCAGCACCTTAGTTGTTCATCTATTGAGTTCTCATTTGTGCCTTGATGGGGATGGGGGAGGGGGCTACAGCAGAGCAAGTGATTTCTTGCTTAAGCCAGCGACCTTGGGCTTAAGCCAGCAACCGGATGCTCAAGTAAATAGTCAGCCTGTGCTCAGGCCAGTGGCCTTGGGGTTTTGAAACTGGATCCTCTGTGTCCCTGGTCAGGCTCAAACAATAAATTACCTAGATGAAAACATAGGTGCAAAACTTATGGACCTTAGCCATAGAAAACATTTTATGAATTTGATCTTAAAGGCAAGGGAAGTAAAGGCAAAAACAAATGAATGGGACTATATCAAATTCTATACAGCAAAAGAAACCAACAACAAAACAAAAAATTAGGTAACAAAATGAGAGATGATATTTACAAACAACAGCTCTGATAAGGGGTGAATATGCAAAATATATAAGGAACTTATAAGCTCAGCAACAAAAAGCAAATAATTCAATTAAAAAAATGGGGATAGGATATTCCAAGATGGTGATGGAGTAGGCGGATGTTGCAACTGCCACATCCCCAGACCATATTGGATTACAACTTAATTTAAGAACAATCACCTTGCAAAACCAACTTTGGACTAAACAGAGAGGAGTCTATAACCAAGGATCACAGAAGAAGCCACACTGAGACTGGTGGGAAGGACAGAGATGTGGAAAGGGCTGCCCTGCTCACAGAAGCTGAGGTTTTGGAGGGACTCTTAATGCAAGGAGGGTCACCCTAGAAGGAGTGGGTCCTCAGCCCCAGCCTCAGGCTCCGCACCCCAGCCTAGAGCCTCAGAGCCTAGAAGAGGCACCCACACAGCATTTGAAGGTGAAAAGAGCTGGGTTTCTGTCTGCAAGAAAGAGACAAAGCTGTTGAAGATGCAGCTCCATATTAAAGGGCCTGCACAGAAAATCTTATTCACAACTACTTACCTGGGGTACTGGTGGAGGGAGGGCTGAGAGGACTAGAGTTTGATGAAAAGAGTGTAATGTTGGAGGTCCAGAGGCAGACACTGTGGGAGACAGCCACTGGAACCCCTGTGCTGAGTCATTCTCCAATACTGCAGTCACCATTGTTCTTGGGTGTAGCAGTCCCCTCTGAGCAGTATCAGCCTGGGAGAAGCAAATGCTCTACCCTGCAGTCTCTCCTGCCCCAGTCATGGCAACAGGTCATTCTGAGAGGCCAGAATTCAGGGGGTACATAAAGTGACTCAGTTTTCTGGAGTTGAGGCTGGAGCTTCCCACACACACTCCTGAATCTAAGACTGATATTCTACCTTGTGGGAGACTCAGTGGAAACTGTCCAGAGTGTGGGCAGACCACATCTCTGAGTCTCAGAGGCCACATCCACTAGACTCCTGAGGCCACATCCTACTGAGGTCTGTGAAAAAAGTCTGAACAGACTGATACCTGGAACCAAGGGGCAGAACCACACCCACCACCCTTCCTAATCCCTGAATTGTCTAGGCTGTAGACTCTACTAGAGGTTTTTTTCAGTGGCTGAGCCCAACAAGCAGATAGAGGCTGTGGGACTCAGGGAAACATAGCCTTTTAAGTGGATCTTCCCCCAGGCCCCATGTGAGTAAAAACCAGCCTATGTGTGCAGCTTGGTATTTCCATGTGCACCTGGGCTCAGCAGAGGCAGCCAAAAACTCTGGATTGCTTTTAGATCCAAGAAAGTTGCTGAGGAAGAGTCACATACAGTGTCTCCGACTGGTCTGTGCTGGGTTCCTTCAAGACAGGCTCAGGGCTGGCACATCCAGTGGCCACCTCAGAGAACATTGGTTCAGGATCTAAAAACCCTTGCTAGAGTGGTATCCTAAGGAAGTGCTCCTCAAACCTGGCCCAGCTGAGGCAAATACTGCTCTCTCTGATCAGCATCAGCATAGTGGCTCATGTGCATTGGTTAGGTTGGAACTTCACAGTCAGCTGGCCTGAGTGTTGAATATCCTGCCCTGCTGGGCTAGATTCCATAAAGAAAAGGGAGAAAGGCTTCAAGAATGGACATTTAACATGTAGATCCCTGTGATCCTATTGTTGGATCTGGTTGAGGGGCTTAGCCACTTTCTGGGGGGTAACAGTCAGCCCCAAAATAGGACTCTCTCAGTCTTCCTCCCTGAAACCAGGCTTTCACCACATGTAAGAACTTCAGCAGAGGGAACTGTCGGCCCCACTAAATGAGAACCTACTACTCACCTTGTTGAGGAGAAATAAAATTTGAGTATCCAACAGTGGCTGAGGAATTAGGCTCTAGAGTAGGGGCCACATCCCCTGTGCTGAGCTCCTGACCAAGAGCCCCCTAAAGTAGGGGTCTCACTAAAGTTGTAGTTCAAAGTTCAGCTGCCCTAGTCCAACAAGTTTGCAACATGCAGAGGGGCTGGTTGGGTGAGCCAAGTCTGAGCCCACATGACAGTCTTTCTGCAGAAGATTCTATGGGAAAATCAGGCAGCTGCCAGAGGAGGTGGACCATCTGAAAAGTGAAGGCAAATCTTATGAAGCTTGTGGTTTTTACAGAGCTGCTGTCATCTCTCAGCAAGAGGATGCTGATCCTTATACAAAGATTGGTCCTTCCCACACTACCCAAGCACAAAAAACACAGACACAAACAGCAAAAAGAGCAGTAGCTCAAACAAGTAGCCCACAGAACGTTATAAACAACAGCTGACACCAACCCAAGGAGATCTACAACCAATACAACTGGTAGTGGGAGGCAGACAGCAGCAACTGTACACTCAACTAGCTACACAAGCAGCATGCCCAAATGGGAAGTCTAGCAGGCACCAAACACTGTGGAGAATAAATAGAGCCAACAGGACAGACATTGCATAGTGTGCAATACACATAATAAAGGTTGACCCTGAGAGCCAGCCAGCCTAAAGGAATAACTATACCTATGAAAGGACCAACAGCATTCAATATTCACATACAACAGGAGGGAAAATTATACCTTCAAGAAGTAAATATACAACAAAGAAAACAATTGACCTGGAGGTCAATATCACTGAGCCCATCATCCTCAAAAACACCCACAAAAATTTGAAAGTCAGATAGTGCTGTTTAATACAAAGACAAAATTGCCAAACAAAGAAATGTGACTCAAATGAATCAATAAGAGAAATCCCCAGAAAAAGAACTAAATGAAATGGAAGTAACCAAACTACCACATGCAGAGTTTAAAACAATGATTTTTAAGATGCTCAAGAATTATAGAGCAACAATGGCTGGACATAATTAGCACCTAAATAAAGACATAGCAAGTATAAAAAAATTGAAATCATAAAAAAGAACCAGTCAGAAATGACAAATACAATATCTGAAATTAAGACTGCACTACAAGGAATCAACAGCAGGCTGAATGAAGCAAAGTATTAAATCAACGATTTAGAAGACAAGATAAACATAGCACAGAAGTAGAGCAGCAAAATAAAAAGAGCTTCAAAAAGTCTGAGGAAACTCTAAGAGAGTTCTGTGACAACATGAAGAGAAACCACATCCACATCATAAAGATTACTGAAAAACAAGAGAGTGAACAAGGGATAAAGAGTCTAATTGAAAAAAATCATAGCTGAAAATTTCCCTAAATTGATGATGGAAAAAGTCACACAAGTTCAAGAAGCACAGAGAGTCTCAATAAAGAGGAAAGCAAGGGCCTGACCTGTGGTGGCGCAATGGATAAAGCGTCAATCTGGAAACACTGAGGTTGCCGGTTCGAACCCTGGCTTGCCTGGTCAAGGCACATATGGGAGTTGATGCTTCCTGCTCCTCCCCCTTCTCTCTCTCTCTCTCCTCTCTAAAGTGAATAAATAAAAAAAATTAAGAAAAGAGGAAAGCAAGGAGGCCTACACCAAGACACATCATAATTAAAATGCCAAAGTTAAAAGGCAAAGAAAAAATACTAAAAGCTGCAAAAGAAAAGCAGTTAATTACATACAGAGGAACCCCTATAATAACATTCAACTTCTCAACAGAAATGCTTGAGGTCAAAAGGGGTTGGCAAGAAATGTTCAAAGTGATGCAAAACAAGAACCTACAACCAAAAGTACTTTATCCAGCAAGGCTATTGTTTAAATTTTAAAAATAAATAAAAAGCTTTTGAGACAAAAACAACTCAAGAAATATATTACAACCAGAACAGTACTGCAAGAAATGTTAAGGGGCCTGCTATAAAAAAAAGCAAAGGAAAAAAAAACTCATTGAGAAAAAGAGGAACGTAAAAGTAAAGAATAAAATGGTAACAAATAAGTATATGTCAATAATAACCTTAAATGTAAATGGATTAAATGCTCCAATCAAAATACATAGAGTAGCTGCATGGATAAAAAAAAAAAAAAAAAAAGAACTAGGACCCATACATATGCTGTATACAAGAAAACAAAAGATACACATAGACTGAAAGTAAAGGGATTAAAGAAGTATTTCATGCAAATGGGAATTTAAAAAAATCTGAAGTAGCAATACTTATATCTGACAAAATAGACTTTAAAACAAAAACTATACGAAGGGGAAAAAATGTCACTACATAATGATAAAGGGAGCAATTCAACAGGAGGATATAACCATTATAAATATTTATGAACCTATATAAAAGCACTTAAATATATAAAGCAGATTTTGATGGACATAAAGAGTGAAATCTACAGCAATACTAAAATAGTAGGGGATTTTAATACCCCACTAACATCAATGAGTAGATCCTCCAGACAGAAAATTAACAAAGAAACAGCAGCCATAAATGACACACTAGATCAACTAACTGGATTTAATTCATATCTTCAGAACCTTTCACCCCAACGCAGCAAGACATACATTCTTTTCAAGTGCTCATGGTACATTCTCTATGATAGACCACATGTGAGTACACAAAACAAGTCTCAATAAATTTAAGAAGGCTGATATCATATCAAGCATCTTCTCTGATAACAATGGCGTGAAACTAGAAATCAACTACAATAGAAAAACTGAAAAACATTCAAACACTTGGAGGCTAAATAGCATGTTATTAAATAACAAATGGAATAACAATGAGATCAAGGAAGAAATCAAAAATTTCCTTAAAAAAATAAAAATGAACATACAACTTAAAATTAATGAGACAGAGCAAAAGCTGTTCTGAGAGGGAGATTCACAGCATTACAGGCATACCTTAAGAAGCAAGATAAAGTTCAAATAAACTATTTAACCCTGTATCTAAAAGAAATAGAAAAATAACAACAAATAAAGCCCAGAAGAAATAGAAGGAAGGAAATAATAAAGATTGGAGTGGAAATAAATGACATAGATGCTAAAAACACAATACAGAGGATCAAAAAAAACAACAGCTAGTTCTATAAAAAGGCAAACAAGATTGATGAACCATTAACCAGACTCATTAAGAAAAAAGGGAAGAGGACTCAAATAAGTAAAATTAGAAATGAAAGTGGAGAAGTAACAACTGACACAGCAGAAATACAGAGGATTTTAAGAAAACACTATGAAGATCTATATGCCAAAATATTGAACAACCTAGGTAAATGAATAAATTCTTAAAAACATAGTCTTCCAAAACTAAGTCTGGAAGAAGAAAACCTAAACAGACCAATGAAAACAAATAAAATTGAAATAGTTATCAAAAAATTTCTAGCAAACCAAAGTGTTGGGCAAGATGGCTTCACAGGTGAATTTTGCCAAATATTCAAAAAAGAAATAACACCTATATTTCTCAAGCTCTGCCAACAAATTCATGAGGAGGGAAGAATTCCAAGCACTTTTTATGAAACAAGCATTATCTTTATTCCAAAACCAGGTAAAGACACTACAGAAAAAGAAAACAAGCCTGTCCAGGTGGTGGCACAGTGGATAGAGCATCGGACTGCGATGTGGAAGACCCAGGTTCGAGACCCCAAGGTTGCCAGCTTGAGCATGGGCTCATCTGGCTTGAGCAAAAAGCTCACCAGCTTGAACCCAAGGTCACTAGCTCTAGCAAGGGGTTACTCGGTCTGCTGAAGGCCCGCAGTCAAGGCACATATGAGAAAACAATCAATGAACAACTAAGGTGTTGCAACAAAAAACTAATGATTGATGCTTCTCATCTCTCTTCATTCCTGTCTGTCTATCCCTCTCTCTAACTCTCTCTCTGTCTCTGTAAAAAAAAAAAAAAAAAAAAGAAAAAGAAAAGAAAACAATAGATCAATATTCCTGATGAACATAAATGCTAAAATTATCAGAAAATTATTAGAAAACTGGATCCAGTAATACATTTAAAAAGTCATACATTATCATCAAGTGGTATTTATTCTGGAGAAGCAAGGCTGTACAATATTTTCAAATGAATCAAGGTTATTCATAACATAAAAAAAGGAAATATAAAAATCACATAATTATACCAATAGATACAAAAAAAGCAATTAATAAAATCCAGCACCCATGTATGATCAAAACTCTCAGCAAAGTAGGAATATAAGGAGCATACCTCAACATAATAAAGGCCATCTATGACTAACTCACAACCAACACCATACTCAAGGGACAAAACTTAAGAGCAATCCCCTTAAGATCATGAACAAGGCAGGGGTGCCCCCTTTCACCACTCTTATTCAACATAGTTCTGGAAGTCCTAGCCACAGCAATCAGACAAGAAGAAAAAATAAAAGGCATCCAAATTGGTAAAGAATAAATAAAACTATCATTATTTGCTGAAGACATGATACTGTGCATAGAAAACCCTACATTCTCAGTCAAAAAACTACTAGACCTGACAAATAAATTCAGCAAGGTAGCAGGATATAAAATTAATACTCAGAAATCAGAGGCATTTTTATACACCAACAATGATCTGTCTGAAGAAGAAATTAAGAAAACAATCCCTCTCACTATTGCAACAACAAATAATAAAGTATCTAGGAGTAAATTTAACCAAAGAGTTAAAGACCTGTACTCAGAAAATTACTGTATAAGATATTTTAAAAAAATCAAGAAAGATACAAACAAGTGGAAGCATATATTGTTCTCATAGATAGAAAGAATAAAACATCATTAAAATGTCTATATTACCTAAATCAATCTATAAAATTAATGTAATTTCTATTAAAATACCAATGTTATACTTCAAAGATATAAAACAAATATCCCTAAATTTTATATGGAACCAAAAAAGAACATGAATAGTCTCAGCAATCTTGAAAATGAGGAATAAAGTAGAAGGTATTACACTTCCTGATATCAAGTTTTATTACAAGGCCACTATAATCAAAACAGCTTGGTACTGGCATAAGAACAAGCATACAGATCAATGGAACAGAACAGGGAACCCAGAAATAAACCCACGCCTTTATGGTCAGTTGATATTTGACAAAAGAGGTAAGAGCATACAATGGAGTAAAGACAGTCTCTTTAATAAATGGTGTTAGAAAAATTAGACAAATACATGAAAAAAAAATGAAACTAGACCACCAACTTACACCACTCACAAAAATAAACTCAAAATGGATAAAAGACTTAAATGTAAGTCACAAAATCATAGCTATCTTGGAAGAAAACATAGGCAGGAAACTCTCCAATATCTCTCTTAGCAATATATTTGCCAATATATCTCCACAGGCAACTGAAATAAAGCACAAGATAAACAAATGAGACTCTGTCGACCTAAAAAGCTTTTGCACAGTAAAAAACACCATTAACAAAATAAAAAGAAAACTCACACAATGGGACCATATATTCACCAATATGTCTTGTAAGGGGTTAATAACAAAAATTTATTTAAAAAAAACTTATAAAATTCAACACCAGGCAAGTAAACAATCCAATGAAAAAATGAGCAAAAGTACTGAATAGACACTTCTCCAAAAAGAACATACAGGTGGCCAATAAACATATAAAAAAATGTTCAAAGTCACTAATCATCAGAGAAATGCAAATTAAAACCACAATGAGATACCACCTCATACCAGTTAGAATGGCGCTCATTAACAAAAGAACACAGAACAAGTGCTGACCAGGATGTGGAGAAAAAGGAACCCTCTTGCACTGCTGGTTGGAATGCAGACTTGTGCAGCCACTGTGGAGAACAATTGTGAGTGTCCTCAAAAAATTTAAAATGAAACTCCTTTTGACCCAGCTATCCCACATTTAGGAATATATCCTAAGAATACCAAATCACTGATTCAAAATAAGATGTGCACCCCCATGTTTATTGCATCATTGTTTACAATATCCAAGATCTGGAAATAGCCCAAGTGTCTATCAGTGGATGAATGGATTAAAAAGCTGTGGTACATATACACAATGGAATACTGCACAGCTGCAAAAAAAGAAGGAAATCTTACCTTTTATGGCAGCATGGATGAACCTGGAGATTATTATGCTAAGTGAAATAAACCAGGCAGAAAAAGAAAAATGTCATATGATCTCACTTTTATGTGGAATCTAATGAACAATGTGAAGTAAGGAACAAAATAGAGGCAAAGGTGAGGTCACAGGGACCAGAAGGACAGATGTCAGAGGAAAGAGGAATGAGGGGATGGGATCAGAGAAGGTAAAGAGATTAGTGAAATTATATATATGTAACACAGAGATATAGATAAGAGGACAGCAAATCCTAGAAGGAAGGGGGGAGGGAATTAAGGAGAAGGGGCAAAGGAGGTATAAAAAGGAACATGTGGGGTGGGGTGAGAGAGTTATATTCCATGGGACACTTGAATCCATGTTAACACAATAAATTAAAATTAATAAAAATTCTAAAAAAGCAGTAGCAGGGCAACAGCAGCCATCTTAATTTACATAAGATGCAACTTGCAGAATTTCAAGACAGCATCTGGACTCAGGTGTTTGTCGACTTGAGGTCAAAGCTTGAGAATCTGGAAAGGTGCCGCTTGGAGAATCAAGAGGAGTGCCACTATGAACAGGAAATTTGGAGTGCCTGGAGCCAATTACCAGACAACTTTTAGAACCCTGAAAAATATAGCAATGGCTTTACTCACAATTTTTCCCTCCACATTCTTTTGTGAGACTTTATTCTCAGTGTTAAATAATATCAAAACCAACAAAAGGGCCCTGGCCTGTTGGCTCAGTGGTAGAGCATTGGCCTGGCGTGCAGGAGTCCTGAGTTCAATTTCCAGCCAGGGCACACAGGAGAAGTGCCCATCTGCTTCTCCAACCCCCCTCCTTCCTCTTTGTCTCTCTCTTCCCCTCCCGCAGCCGAGGCTCCATTGGAGCAAAGTTGGCCCGGGCACTGAGGATGGCTCCATGGCCTCTGCCTCAGGCACTAGAATGGCTCTGGTCGCAACAGAGCGATGCCCCAGATGGGCAGAGCATCGCCCCCTGGTGGGCATGCTGGGTGGATCCCAGTCAGGTGTATGCAGGAGTCTGACTGCCTCCCCATTTCCAACTTCAGAAAAATACCAAAAAAAACAACAACAACAACAACAAAAGAAACAAATTGACAAATGAAGTTAGTAGCACTTGCTTGGGCTTGAAGTGTAAAAAATACCAACCTTCAATTAAAGATTTAACCAATGAAATTCAGCAACAAAAAAGTCACTAATAGGCAGGTTAGTTAAAGAATTCCTCCTTGGCCCTGGCCGGTTGGCTCAGCGGTAGAGCGTCAGCCTGGCGTGTGGGGGACCCAGGTTCGATTCCCGGCCAGGGCACATAAGGAGAAGCGCCCATTTGCTTCTCCACCCCCACCCCCACCTTCCTCTCTGTCTCTCTCTTCCCCTCTCGCAGCCAAGGCTCCATTGGAGCAGAGATGGCCCGGGCGCTGGGGATGGCTCCTTGGCCTCTGCCCCAGGTGCTAGAGTGGCTCTGGTCGCGGCAGAGCGACCCCCCAGAGGGGCAGAGCACTGCCCCCTAGTGGGCAGAGCATCGCCCCTGGTGGGTGTGCCGGGTGGATCCCAGTCGGGCGCATGTGGGAGTCTGTCTGACTGTCTCTCCCCGTTTCCAGCTTCAGAAAAATACAAAAAATAAATAAATAAATAAATAAATAAAAATTAGAGAGAAAAAAAAAAAAAAAGAATTCCTCCTTCCTTTCACTTATCTTAGTTCACAGCACCCCACACAAGTTAAATAATATCAAGACCAACAAAAGAAACCAACTGACAGATGAACAAAGAAGTCACTAAGCAGGCAAATTAAATAATTAGTTTTTGGTTTATTAAATACAGTTATATATTACAATTATACATTTTTGTTATTTAAACTATAAACATCGTGAAATTATGGGTTTTTTCTCGAAGTGACACACAAGTGGAAGCATATACCATGTTCATGGATAGGAAGAATTAACATTAAAATGTCTATACTACCCAAAGCACTCTATAAATTCAGTGCAATCCCTATTAAAATACCAATGGCATACTTCAAAGATATAAAACAAATATTCTAAAAATTTATATTTAACTATAAAGAACACGAATAGCCTCAGTAATCTTGAAAATGAAGAATAAACTGAGAGGTATCACACTTCCTGATATCAAGTTATACTACAAGGTCATTGTACCGAAAACAACTTGGGGCCCTGGCCAGTTGGCTCAGCAGTAGAGCATCAGACTGGTGAGTGGAAGTTCTGGCTTTGATTCCAGGCCATGGCACAAAGGAAAAGTGCCCATCTGCTTCTCCACCCTTCCTCCTCTTCTTTCTTATTGTCTTTTTCTTCCTCTCATGCAGCCAAGGCTGCATTGGAGCAAAGTTGGCCTGGGCGCTGAGGATAGCTACATGACCTCTACCTCAGGCACTGGAATGGCTCCAGTGGCTCCATTTGCAATGGAACAATGGCCCAGCTAGGCAGAGCATCGCCCCCTAGTGGGCATGCTGGATGGATCCTTGTTGAGCACATACGGGAGTTTGTCTCTCTGCCTCCCTATTCTCACTTCAGAAAAGCAACAACAACAACAAAAACAGCTTGGTACTGGCATAAGAACAGGCATACAGATCAATGAAACAGAACAGAGAACCCAGAAATAAACCCATGCCTTATGGTCAATTGATATTTGACAAAAGAGGTAAGAGCATACAATGGAGTAAAGATAGTTTCTTTAATAAATGGTTTTGAGAAAATCAGACAGCTACATGCAAAAAAAATGAAACTTGACCACCAACTTACACCACTCACAAAAATAAACTCAAAATAAATAAAAGACATAAATGTAAGTTGTGAAACCATAAACATCTTGGAAGAAAACATAGGCAGTAAACTCTCTGATATTTCTCATTGCAATTTTTTTGCTGATATATCTTCATGGCAAGTAAAATAAAAAACAGGGTGAACAAATGGAACTATATCATACTAAAAAGCTTTCGCACAGCAAAAGACATCATGAACAAAATAAAAAGACAACCCACATAATGAGAGAAAATATTTACCAATATGCCTGATTAGAGATTAATAAAAAGAAATTATAAAAAACTTCTGAAACTCAACATCAGGAAGGTGAACAATTCAATGAAAAAATGGGGAAAAGAACTGAGTAGACACTTCTTCAAAGAGAACGTACAGATGGCCAATAGGCATAAAAACATGTTCAATGTCACTAATCATCAGAGAAATGCAAATTAAAACCACAATGAGATACCACCTTACACCTGTGAGAATGGTGCTCATTAACAAATCAACACACAATAAATGCTGGCGAGGGTGTGGAGAAAAAGGAATCTTTCTGCACTGCTGGTGGGAATGCATACTTTTGCAGCCATTGTGTTGAATTGTATGACGTTTCCTTAAAAAATTAAAAATGGAACTCCTTTTGACCCAGATATCCCACTTTTAGAAATATATCCTAAGAATACCAAATCACTGACTCAAAAGTAGAAATACACCCCCATGTTTATTGCAGCATTGTTTACAATAGCCAAGATCTGGAAACAGCCCGAGTGTCCGTCAGTGAACGAGTGGATTAAAAAGCGGCGGTACATATACACAATGAAATACTACAAGGCTGTGAAAAAGAAAAAAATCTTACCTTTTGTGATGGCATGGATGAACCTGGAGATCAATATGCTAAGTGAAATAAACCAGGCAGAGAAAGACAAATATATGATCTCAATTATATGTGGAATCTAGTGGACAAAGTGAAGTGAGAAATAGAATAGAGACAGAGGCAGGGTCACAGGGACCAGAGGGACAGCAATCTGAGAAAAGGGGGATTAGGGGGTGGGATCAGAGAACGTGAAGGGATTAGTGAAATTATATATACATTATACAGAGATATAAATAATAGGACAGCAAATCCTAGAAGGTAGGAAATACGGAATTAGGGTGAGGGTGGTCAAGGAGGTGGAGGTATAAAAAGGGACAGAGGGGTAGGGGGTAAGGGTGTTATATTGAGTGGGACACTTGAATTTATGTAAATACATTAAATTAAAATTAATAAAAATAAAAAAATACAAAAACACAAAATGCAAAGTAAATTTTTTAAAAATTTAAAAAGGATTGTTAAAGTTCATCTTGACTTTTCCTGCCTCAGTACTATATATAATTCAATCACTACTTTTGAAAGTCCCTGGTTTCTTTATTAGACAACAAAATCAGAGGGTTGTGTGAATTATAGTGTATTATTATTTTTTTAGAAGTTAAATTTAATGGGGTGACATTGATCAATAAGAGTATATATGTTTTAGGTAAACATTTCTATAGCAATAGAACTGTTGATTGCATTGTGTGCCCATCACCCAAAGTTAAATCACTTTCCATCACCATATATTTGTCCTGCATTACTTCCCTCACCCCATTTTCTTCCCCAGGTAACCACTTTACTTTTATCTATGTTCATAAATCTCAGTTTTATATCCCCCTTAGGTGTGAAATCATATACTTCTTAGCATTTTCTGATTTACTTATTTCACTCAATATAATGTTCTCAAGGTCCATTCATGTTGTCATAAATGGCACTATGTCATCATTTCTTATGGCTGTACAGTATTCCATTGTAAATATGTACCACATCTTCTTTATCCAATCCTCTATTGAAGGAAACAACTTTGATTGTTTCCATGTCATGGGCACTGTAAATAATGCTGTGATAAACATGGGGGTGCAATGTGTCTTTACATACCAATGTTTACGAGTTTTTTGGGTAGATACCCAGTAGAGGGATTGCTGGGTCATATGGTAGTTATATTCTTAACTAGAAAGCCCAGCGGTCATACGAAATGACCACTGTTCTAGATATTATAAATTGTAATTAAAATGATTTGTGCAAAGGTGTCTGCTAATTCAAACTGAAGTACCCAGGGCAGGCAGAGAGGACACCCCTTTGCTTAGTGCCCCATGGGGTTTCCCCCTTCTACTTGCTTAACTGCTTAATGTAGAGTGCAATGAAGGAAACCACTGGTGGTACATTTCTTAAGAGCCACCGCCAGCTCAATAAATAAAGGTGATTTAAATAATAAAATGTTAATTCACATGTCAAAAATCCTTTCTTGCCACGGTCAAATCGATTAGTTCCTAACTTGAAGTTTAAAGACTGACAGTGTTCACATTTAATATTCATGTCACCAGAGGAATGCTCAAAAATTAAAGTTTCTCCATTTGAAACTGTTTTAATCCTTTTTGCGTTTCAGTCAGCATTACTCTGTCATTTTTTTGCATTTCTCTCCTGCCTTTGTTCAAGGGACTCATTTTGTCGAGACAGGCTTTTTTGTCTTGCTTCTGAGGCAAGCCTTGTTTCTCTATGCTCATCAGTCTCATTTTGCCGAGAAAGACGCATTTGCTCTGCGACTGAAGCAAGCCTTGTCTTTCTCTGCTCAGTGGTTTCTTTTTGTCGAGAAAGCCGTTTTTGTGCAGCTTTAGCTCCTTTTCTCTCCTCTTCAGTGCTGTATTTTCAGGAGGCATTCTTAAAAGAAATTACATTAAGACGTAGTTTTTATGTAAAACAGATGATTGCCAATGCAAACAAATGTTCACCTTCCCCCTGACATGCTCAATTTGCGTTCAGCCTTAAATTGTTTCAAAAGCAGATGATTGCCAATGCAAACAAATGTTCACCTTCCCCCTGACCTGCTCAATTTGCGTTCAGCCGTGGCAACTTCACCCCATTGGCTAGTACAGTTACTCAAGCAACCAATAAGCTATCAGCGACAAACACTTAAGCCGCATATAATAAAGATTTTCTTCCCTCTATATCCTCTGGGCTTTATTTGTTATTTTTTTCTAGTGTTCTTAGATGCAGGGTTAAGTTGTTTATTTGAGCTTTTTCTAGCTTCTTAAGGTATGCCTATATTGCTATGAACATTCCTCTCAAGACTACTTTTGCTGTGTCCCATAGATTTTGAGCTGTTGTATATTTATTTTCATTTGTTTCAAGAAAAATTTTTATTTCTTCCTTGATCTCATTATTAATCCATTTGTTTTTTAATGACATGCTATTTAGCCTCCATATGTTTCATTCTGTTTTAGCTTTCTTACTACTGTTGATTTCTAGTTTCATGCCACTGTGATCAGAGAAGATGCTTGATATGATTTTAGTCTTCTTAAATTTATTGAGACTCATTTTGTTTCCTAACATGTAGTCTATCCTAGAGAATGTACCATGAGCACTTGAAAAGAAGGTATATTCTGCTGCTTTGGGGTAAAAGGTTCTAAAGATATCCATTAAATCCAGTTGATCTAGTGTGTCATTGAAAGTCACTGTTTCTTTTTAAATTTTCTGTCTCGAGGATCTACCCATTGATGTTAGTGGGGTTTTAAAATCCCCTGCTATTTTATTATTACTGTCAATCTCACCCTTTATGTCCATCAAAATCTGCTTTATACATTTAGGTGTACATATATTAGGCACATAAATATTTATAATGGTTATATCCTCCTGTTGGATTGCTCCCTTTATCATTATGTAGTGATATTCTTTATGCCTTATTACACCCTTCATTTTAAAGTCTATTTTGTCAGATGTAAGTATTGCTACTTCAGTGTTTTTTCATTTCCATTTGCGTGAAATACTTTTTTCAATTCCTTCACTTTCAGTCTATGTGTATCTTTTGTTCTCAGGTAGATCTTTTGTACACAGAATGTGGATGTGTCCTGTGTTTTTTATCCACGCAGCTACTCTATGTATTTTCATTGGAGCATTTAATCCATTTACATATAAGGTTATTATTGACATATACTTATTTGTTGCCATTTTAATCTTTACATCTACATTCTTCTTTTTCTCAATGTCTTTTTTTTTTTCTTTGCTCTTTTTATAACAGGCCTCTTAACATTTCTTGCAGTACAGGTTTGGTTGTAATAAATTTCATAAGTTGTTTTTGTCCCAAAAGCTTTTTATTTTTCCTTCAATTTTAAACAATAGCCTGCTGATAAAGTAATCTTGGTTGTCAGTTTTTGTTTTGCATCACTTTGAATATTTCTTGCCAACTCCTTTTGGCCTCAAGCACTTCTGTTGAGAATTCCGATGTCATCCTTATGGGGGCTCCTCTGTAGGTAATTAACTGCTTTTCTCTTACAGCTTTTAGTATTTTTTCTTTGTCTTTTTACTTTGGCTTTTAAATTATAATGTGTCTTGGTGTAGGCCTCCTTGAGTTCCTCTTTAATCAGACTTCTTTTTCTTCATCAATTTAGGAAAATTTTCAGCTATGATTTCTTCAAAGAGATTATCCCTTTTTGTTACTTTCTCCATTAGGAACCCCTATGATGCCAATGTCTCTCTTCATGTTGTCACAAAGGTCTCTTAGAGTTTCCTCAGTCTTTATGAACCTCTTTACATTTTGCTGCTCTACTTCTGTGCTTTTGTTCATCTTGTCCTGTAAATCGCTGATTTCATTCTCTGCTTCATCTAACCTGCTGTTGATTCCTTGTAGTGTTGCCTTTATTTCTGATACTATATTTGTCATTTCTGACCGGTTATTTTTTATGATTTCAATATCCTTTTTGGTGCTTGCTATCTCTTTATTAGGTAGTCATTATGTCCATCCATGTTGCTCTAAAATTTTTGAACATCCTAAAAATTATTTTTTTATACTCTGCATCTGGTAGGCTGTGCAAACTTAGGTTTATATAGTCTCATATGTTCATCCTGACCTTTATTTCACTTAACCATGGGGTTAAATCAGCAAATATATTGCTATGAACGATGTCAGAGAGCTTACTGCCTATGTTTTCTTCTAAGATGATTGTGATTTCATGATTTATATTCAAGTCTTTTATCTATTTTGAGTTTATTTTTGTGAATGTTGTAAGTTGGTGGTCTAGTGTCATTTTTTTGCATGTATTTGTCTAATTTTCTCAGCACTATTTGTTAAAGAGACTGTCTTTACTCTACTGTATGCTCTTACCTCTTTTCTCAAATATCAATTGACCATAAATTCTGAGTTTATTTCTATGTTCTGTTTCATTGATCTATATGCCTTTTCCTATGCCAGTACCAAGCTGTTTTGAATACAATGGCCTTGTAGTATAACTTGATATCAGGAAGTGTTATATCCCCACTTTATTCTTCTTTTCCAAGATTGTTGAGGCTATTTGTGGGTGTTTTGGGTTCCATATAAATTTTTGGAATATTTGTTTTATATCTTTGAAGTATAACATTGCTATTTTAATAGGAATTGCATTGAATTTATATATTGCTTTGGGTAGTATAGACATTTTAATGATATTTATTCTTCCTATCCATGAACATGCTATGTGCTTCCACTTGTTTGTATCCTCCTTCATTTCTTTTAGCAATGTCTTATACTTTACCAAGAACAGGTCTTTAACCTCCTTGGTTAAATTTACTCCTAGGTACTTTATTTTTTTGGTTGTAATTGTGAAGGAGATTGTTTCCTTAATCTCTCTTTCTAACAGTTCATTGTTGGTGTATATAAATGCCACTGATTTCTGAATATTGATTTTATATTCTGCCACCTTGCTTCATTCATTTACCAGTTCCAGAGGTTTTTTTGACTGTGACTTTAGGGTTTTCTATGTACAGTATCAAGTCATCAGCAAATAATAAAGTTTTACTTCTTATTTTCCAATTTGGATGCTTTTTATTTCTTCTTATTGTCTGATTGCTGGAGCTAGGACTTCCAGAACTATGTTGAATAAGAGTGGTAAAAGGGGGCACCCTGCCTTGTTCTGGTTCTTAATGGGATTGTTTTTAATTTTTGTTCATTGAGTATGATGTTGATTGTGGGTTTGTCATAGATGGCCTTTATCAGGTTGAGGTATGTTCTCTATATTCCCACTTTGCTGAGAGTTTTGATCATACATGGGGGCTGGTTTTTATCAAATGATTTTTCTGTATCTATTGATATTATCATGTGGTTTTTATCCTTCTTTTTGTTTATGTGATGAATCATGTTGATTGATTTAAAAATATTATACCAGCCTTGCCTCCCCTAAATAAATTCCACTTGATCATGGTGTATGATTTTTTTTTTATGTATTGTTGGATCCAGTTTGCTAATATTTTATTGAGAACTTTAGCATCTAAGTTCATCAGGGATATTGCCCTATAATTTTCTTTCTTTGTAGTGTCTTTACCTGGTTTTGGAAGTTTTCCCTTCTTTTGAATCTTTTGAAATAGCTTGAGAAGGATAGGAGTTAGTTCTTCTTTGAATATTTGGTAGAATTCGCCTATGAAGTATCTTGCCCAGGACTTTTGTTTTTTAGAAGTTTTTTGGAAACTGTTTCTATCTCTTGTGGTGTAATCGGTCTGTTTAGGTTTTCTGATTCTTCCATATTAATTTTTGAATGATTATATTTTTCAAAAAATTTATCCATTTCATCAAGGTTGTTTCATTTGGGGGGCATACAGTTATCATAATATTTTCTTACAATCCTTTGAATTTCTGCTGTGTCAGTTGTTACTTCTCCTCTCTTATATCTAATTTGATTTATTTGAGCCCTTCCTCTTTTTTTCTTGGTGAGTCTGGTTAAAGGCTCATCAATTTTGTTTACCTTTCAAAGAACCAGCTCTTGGTTTCACTGATCTTCTGTATTGGGGATTTTTTTCCCCCTATATGTCATTTATTCTGCTCTGATATTTAATATTTCTTTTCTTCTACTTCCTCTGGACTTTACTTGCTGTTCTTTTTCTAGTTTTTTTGGTGCAGAGTTAAGTTGTAAATTTAAGCTTTTTTTTTTTTTTTTTTTTTTTTTTGCTTCTTAAGGTATGCCTATAATGCTATAAACTTCCCTCTCAGGACTGCTTTTGCTGTGCCCATAAATTTTGAGTTGTTGTGTGTTCATTTTCATTTGTTTCAAGGAAGTTTTATATTTCTTCCTTGATCTCATTGTTAACCCATTCATTATTTAATAGCATGCTATTTAGTGTCCAAGTGTTTGAGTATTTTTTAGTTTTTCTATTGTAGTTGATTTCTAGTTTTATGCCATTGAGGTCAGAGGTGGTGCTTGATATGATTTCAATATTCTTAAATTTATTAAGACTTGTTTTGTGTCCTAACATGCTGTCTATCATAGAGAATGTACCATGAGCACTTGGAAAGAATGTATATTCTGCTGCTTGGGGATGAAAGGTTCTAAAGATATCTATTAAATCTAGTTGACCTAGTGTGTCATTTAAAGCCACTGTTTCTTTGTTAATTTTCTCTCTGGAGGTTCTATGCATTGATGTTAGTGGGGTATTAAAATCCCCTACTATTATAATATTGTGGTTGATCTTACTCTTTTTGTCCATCAAAATGTGTTTAAATATTTAGGTGCTCCTATATTAGGTGCATATATATTTATATTAGTTATATCTTCCTGTTGCAATGCTCCTTTCATCATTATGTAGTGTCCTTCTTTATCTCTTACTATAGCCTTTGTTTTAAAGTTTATTTTGTCAGATATTAGTATTACTACCCTAGCTTTTTTTGCTTTCCATTTGCATGAAATATTTTTTCCATACCTTTACTCTCAGTCTATGTGTATCTTTTGTTCTGAGGTGGATCTCTTATAGACAGCATGTGTATGGGTCCTGTTTTCTTATTCATACAGCTACCCTATGTCTTTTGATTGGAGCTTTTAACCCATTTACATTTAAGGTTATTATTGATATGTAGTTGTTTATTACCATTTTATTATTTAGATTTATAATCCTTTTTTCTATTTCTTTTTTTTTTTCTTTACAGCAAGCCCCTTAACATTTTCTGCAGTACTGGTTTGGTTGTAATAAATTTCTTTAGGTTTTTTTGTTTTTTTGTTTTGTTTTTTTTGTTTGTTGTTTTTTTTGCTTCAGAAGTTTTTTATTTCTCCTTCAATTTTAAATGATAATCTTGCTGGATAAAGAAGTCTTAGTTGTAGGCTCTTGTTTTGCATTACTTTGAATAATTCTTGCCATTTACTTCTGGCTACTAGTGTTTCTGTTGAAAAGTCAAATGTAATCCTTATGGGGGATCCTCTTTAGGTAATTACTTTATTTCTCTTGTTGCTTTTAGTACTTTTTCTTTATCTCTTAATTTTAGTATTTTAATTATGATTTTCTTGATGTAGGCCTAATTGGGTTTTTCTTTATCAGGACTCTCTGTGCTTCTTGAACTTGTGTGACCTTTTTGTTCATCAATTTAGGAACATTTTCAACTATGATTTTTTCAAACAGTTTCTCAATCCTTTGTTCTTTCTCTTTTTCTTCAGGAACCCCTATGATGTGGATGTTATTTCTCTTCATATTGTCACAGAGTTCTATTGTTTCCTCAGATATTTTGAGCTTCTTTACTTTTTGATGCTCTGTTTTTGTGTTTTTATTTATTTTGTCCTCTAATTCACTAATACGATCCTCAGCTTCATCTAGCCTGCTGTTGATTTCTTCTAGTGTAGCCTTCATTTTTGATATTGTAATTGCTATTTCTGATTGATTATTTTTTATGATTTCAGAGTTCTTTTTGATGCTTGCAATTTCTTTATTTAGGTGCTCATTAAGTTTATCCATTGTAGCTCTGAAATCCTTAAGCATCCTAAAAATCATTATTTAAACTCTGCATATGGTAATTTGGTTACTTTCATCTCATTCAGTTCTTTTTCTGGGGATTATTCTTGTTGATTCATATGGTTTACATTTGTCTGTCTTCCCATTCTTTCTGTGTGTGATTTGTTAGAGTTGTGGGTCTGAGGTTGGTTTATGGAATGTGGCTTCTCCTCCAGGACTTTATCCCTCAGCCTCTGCTGGTTGCTCGAATTTTAATTCTCCTTAACAATAAGAGCAGCTTAGAAGTCTTAACTTTCCTACTATTTGTTTGCTGATCCCAGCTGGGAGCATCTGTGTTTGCTGATCCCAGCAGGGAGCTTCTGTATTTAGGAGGGGGGAAGTGTTGGGTGTGACTTCTGAGAACCTTAAGGTGTGGTCTGCCCGGTGCCTCTCTGTGGGTGGGGTGTGTTCTCCATATGAAGGGGGAGGTGTAGCTTAGGTCTCCCCAAAAACATGAGTCACTGCCCCTCCCCTTTACTTTCTACTTTCTGAACAACCTTTTCAACTGATTGGAGCTGAAGAACTTTTTGGAGGTGGGTCAACTGGTTCCACACTAGGCTTGTGCAGAACTGAATGAGTGACCCCTCCCCTAGCTATGGCCACCTTGGAACAGGAAAATCATTCATCTCAGTTTTTCTTCTTCCTGTCACCATTTGTGTCCCATGTCTTGCTCTCCTCACTCTCCTCAGGCAAGACCAGTCCTCTCAGCCTTCCTTGCCCTTGGAGCCCCAGACAAGTGGCTGTGAATGATGTTTTCTGTGCTGGCCCTTTAAAGTTGCAACTACTTTTGCCAGCCACTTCCCACAGCAGAACTATTGCTCTTCTCCCCACTCAATGCTCACAGGTTCTCCTCCAGTCACTGGTTTTCTGGGCTGGGGCTCCAGTCTTGGGACTGAGGACCCTCGCCTCTCAGGGTCTCTGTCCTCCCAATGAGAGACCTTCTGGAGCCTCAATCTCAGCCTCCCCTTGCTCCTGGGAGCAGGGGAACCCCACCGCACCCCATAACTTCCTATAGGCTTGGAGTGGATTCTTCTGTGATCCTTGGTTTTTGAGTCCTGTTCTTTTAGTCCAAAGTTGGTTTTTCACAATGATTGTTCTTAAATTAATTTGTAATCCAGTTTGGTCATGGGAGGTGGCAGTCTGTGCATCTGCCTACTCCACTGCCATCTTTCTTTTTTTTCCCTCTGCATAAGTTCTTACAGCTGGTGAGACCCTGATCTCAGGGAGGAAGACTGAGAGAGTCCTTTCCTGAGGCTGACTGTGCCCCCCCCAGAAAGTGGCTAAGTCCTTCAACTAGATCCAGTAATAGGCTCCAGGGACTCACACTTTAAATGTCCATGTTCCAAACCTCTCTCCCTTTCCCCTGTGGAATATATCCCAGAAGGGCAGGATATCTACCACCTAGGCTGGCTGATTGGGAAGCTCCACCCTATCCAATGCACATGAGCTGCTATGTCAGTGCTGATTAGAGAGAGCAGTACTCCCTTCAGCTGGGCCAGGTGTGAGAAGCACTTCCTTAGGATACTACTCTAGCAAGGGTTGTTATGTCCTGAACCGATGCTATTTGCAGCTGGCCTCTAGATATATCATCCCTGAGCCTCTCTGGAAGGAACCCAGTGCAGACCAGTGGGAGACACTGCCTGTGACTGGCCCTCAGCAACCTTCTTGGATATACAAGCAATCCAGAGTTTGTAGCTGTTCTGCTAGGCCCAGGTGCACATGAAAATACCAAGCTGCACTCCTAGGCTGGATTTTATCCACACCAGTCCTGGGAGAAGCTTCCCTAAGTCCCATGTCCCACAGTCTCTGTCTGCTTGCTCGACCACTGAAAAAAACCTCTGCTAGAGTCTGGGGCCTGCAGCAATTCAGGGATTTGGAAGGATAGTGGGTGTGGCTCTGCCCCCAGCCCCAAATGTCAGTCTTTCCAGAGTTTTCCCACAGAACTAAGTAGGGTATGGCCTCAGGAGTCCCATGGATATGGCTTCTGAGACCCAGAGATATGGTCTGCTTGTCTTCTGGGAAGTTTCCACTGAATCTCCCATGAGGTATAATTATCAGTCTTAGACTCAGGAGCATGGCTGGGGGAGGGGGGTGGAGCTCCAGCCTCAACACAAGAAAACTTAGTCACTGATGTGCCCCTGCCTCCTGGTTTCTCAGCACAACTGTCGCCATGACTGGAGCCAGAGATACTTTCAAGGGCAGAGTAGTTAATTCTCCCTAGGCTGGTGCCAATCAAAGGGGACTGCTCCACCCAAGAAAGATGGTGACTGCAGTTCTGATGAATGACTCAGCATAGGAAGGGTTCCACTAGCAATCCCCCACTATGTCTCTCCCTGAGCCACCAACTTCATACTCTCCTTATGCAACTCTAGTCCTCTCAGCTCTCTCCCACCAGAACCCCAGGTGAGTGGCTATGAAAGAGATTTTCTGTGTGGGCCCTTTAAGACAGAGTCTGCATTTCAGAGAGTTCTGTCTCTTTCTTGCTAACAGAAACCTGGTTCTTTTCACAGCTAAATGCTGCATGGGTGCCTCTTCTAGGCTCTGGTGCTCTAGACTGGAGCTCTAGGCCTGGAGCTGAGGACCCACTCCTCTCAGGGTGACCCTCCTGCAGTAAGAGTACCTTCAGACCCTCAGGGGCTGCTCACTCCTGGGAGCAGGGCAACCTTTTCCACATCTCCACCCTTCCTACCAGTCTTGGTGTGGCTTCCTCTGTAATCCTTGGTTACAGACTTTTCTTCCTTTAGTCCAAAGTTGGTTTTTCAAAAGGATTGTTCTTAAACTACGATGTAATCCAATTTGGTCCTAGGAGGTGGCAGTTGGAACTTCTGCCTACTCTGTCACCAACTTTGAATCTTGTGTTTTTGTTTTTTAATTCAATAAACCTTACATAAGGAAGTAGTGCCTTCCCCATGGCCCTCTCTTATTTTGTTTTTGCTGTTCCTAATCATAGGATAAAAAGCTGCCTTTTCTACATTGGCTTCCCTGACAAGCTAGGAGTAATCTTAAGATGCCAAAGAATGAAGATGTGGTCAAATTATGATACTGCCATGGCAAAGGGCTTAGGAGGCATCTTTTTTTATTATTTAAAAAGAAGTATCAACTTCCATATATGTGCCTTGACCAGGCAAGCCCAGAGTTCCGAACTGGCGACCTCAGCGTTCCGGGTCAACACCCCATCCACTGCACCACCACAGGCCAGGCAAGGAGGCATCTTGAAAGGGCTCCTAATAACCAACTTTTGGACAAATTCAGCAAGAAAATAAGTATAGAAATGGATTATATCCTATAGACTGAAACACATTCATGAAACCATACTTATATAAAGATAAATGATATATATAGATAGATGATAGATAGATAAGAAAGCTCCTCCCTTACTGAAGAATTCCAATTAAAAATGAGCTACTGGGGAGACCTGAAGATTGCAGCAAAGTAGGAAGACGTGCATACTCCCAGCTCACACCACCAAACTGTATTACAAATGATAATGGAAACAATCACCATGAAAAACCAACTCCGGACTACAAGAACAGCTCTCAAAAACCAAGAAGCAAAGAATAAGCCACAACAAACCTGTTAGGAAGCACCTAAATCTCCCCTGCTTATAGGAACAGAGGGGGAGTGAGGCTGAGAGCCAAGAAGGTTCTCACTCCAAGAAAAATAGCAGAAAATACTGCTCACAGCCACTTGCCTGGCAACCAGGAAATGAGGTTTGCTAAAATGACCAGTTTGTCTTTCAAAAAGAAAGGGAAGAGAGAGTGACAGATGGTGAGGGGCAGAGGAATGCAGGGGATGACCTGAGAAACTGACTAATCCAGTGCTGGAAGCAGCCATAGCTGGGGAGGGGCTGATCCTTACACAAAATAAAAGACTAAAGTGCTTCTGGGTCACAGATCTCTAGACATCTCTCCAGTACCAATCAGCACAACAAGACACAGCTGAAAACAAGAAGTGGGGAGGAGGTGCAGTAACTTAGGTCTCCATGGAGAACTGAGATACACCTCCCCCTACTGAAGCTGAGAAAACACCCTGCCCCCAGAGAGAGAAGCTGACAGAAGAGGCCTTCAGAGTCTCAGGTGACACCCACCGTATTCCTGGATACAGTTTCAAGGAAGCCCCCTGCTGAAATCAGTAAACAAGACTATCATCTGTTAAGAAAACAAACAAATCAAGACTTCAAAGCTGCCCAAATCCGAAAGTGGATTACAAATAATAGCTGATACCAACCCAAGAAGACCTAGAAAAAACATAATTAAAAACTGAAGGCAGACAACACCAAGCCTAGACTCAACCAGCTCTACAAACAAAACACCCAAACACAGAGATATAATGTGAAGACAGAGAAGTGCAATCCAAATGAAACCACAAGAGAAACCTCCAGGAAATGAACAAAGTGATATGGAAATAACCAAACACCCGGATACGGAGTTCAAAATAATGATTGTAAGGATGCTTAGGGATATTAGAACAACAATTGGTGGTCATTACGAAAACCTAAATTAAAAAATAGCAAGTATAAAAAATATTGAAATATTAAAAAAGAATCAGTCGGAGATGAAAAATACAATATCAGAAAGGAAGACCACAATGGAAGGACATAAAAACAGGATGTATGGAGCTGAGGAATGAATCAGTGAGTTAAAGGACAAGTTGAATGAAGGCATGAAAGCAGAAAAGAAACAAGAAAACAGACTCAATAAGTCTGAGGAAACTCTTAGAGAGCTCTGTGACAACATGAAGAGAAATAACATCCGACTCATAGCGGTTCCTGAAGAAGAAGAGAAAGTACATGGGATAGAGACTTTGTTCAATCATATCGTAGCTGAAAACTTTCCTAAATTAATGGAGGAGAAATGCTCCTCTCACAAGGTCAAGAAGCACAGAGAACTTCATTAAAGAGAAACCCAAAGAAATCTACACCAAGACATATCATAATTAAACTACCAAAGCTAAGTGATAAAGAGAAAATATTAAAACCTGCTAAAGAAAAAAAGGCTATCACCTACAAAAAAGCAACCATAAGGATGACTTCTGACTTCTCAACAGAAACACTTCAGGCCAGAAGGGAATGGCAAAAAATATTCAAGTAATGCAGAACAAGAATCTACAACCAAGACTACTTTATCCAGCAAGGCTATCATTTAAAATTGAAGGAGAAATAAGAAGCTTCCCAAACAAAAGAAACCCTCAAAAAATTCATTACAACCAAACCAATGTTGCAGGAAATGTTAAGGGGCCTGTTGTAAACATATCAAAGTGGAAAAAGAATATAGCAAAAGAGGAATACAGATTTAAAGAATAAAATGTCAATAAACAACTACATATCAATAATAACCTTAAATGTAAATGGATTAAATGATCCAATCAAAAGAAATAGGGTAGCTGCATGTATAAGAAAACAGGACCCATACATATGCTGTCTACAAGAGACACACTTTAAAACAAAAGATGCACATAGACTGAAGGTAAAATAATGGAAAAAAATATCTCATGCAAATGGAAATGAAAAAAAAGCTAGGGTAGCAATACTTATATCAGAAAAAATGGACTTTAAAACAAAGGCTATAGTAGAAGATAAAAAAAGGCCACTACATAATGATAAAGGGAGCAATCCAACAGGAAGATATAACTGTTATAAATATCTACGCACCTAATATACGAGCACCTAAATATATGAAGCAGACTTTGATGGATATAAAGGATGAGATCAACAGCAATACTATAATAGTAGGAGATTTCAATACCCCACTAATGGAGGAGAAAGACAAGATGGCACTGGAGTAGGCAGACATACCAACATACACCTCCCAGAACTAAAGTGGATTACAAAATAATTTTAAGAACTATCATCTGGAAGAACCAACTTTGGACTAAACTAAGAGGACTCTTCAACCAAGGAACACTGAAGAAGCCACACCGAGACTGGTAGGAAAAGCGGAAACACGGAGAGGGCTGCCCAGCTCTCCAGAGCAAACAGCAGCTAGACTCGCATGGCGGGAAGTGAGTTTAGCAGAGAGGGGAGGGTCCTGAGTCCCAGGAACAAAGCCCCAGCCAGCAGCCCCAGAGCCTAGAAGAGGTGTATGGACAGTATTAGCTGGAAACAAGTCAGGATACTGTTTGTGAAAAAGAGTCTGATTTCTCAGATCCAGGATTCTTCTTAAAGGGACTGCACAGAAAACCTCTTTCACAACCACATACCTGGGGCTCCGGGGAACGAGGAGAGAGGAGAAGACCGGAGTAGCAGGAAGAGAGCATAATCTAGGAGGCACAGGGAGAAACATTTTGGAAGACAGGCACCCTAACCCCTCGGACAAGTCACTCCCAAATCTGAAGTGAATATTTTTCCCGGAAACAGCAATACCAGCAAAGGGAAGCAAGACACCAGCCAAACAAGCTCTCCCACAGCACTCAGAGCAGAGTTGCTTAGAAGGAGGGAGCTTTTGGGTCTACAGTAGTGAGTGTTAGGGTCTGAGCTGCAGTGCCCACACCCTGCACTGCTAAGGGTTCGCTGGAGGGAGGGCGGAGGCAGGACGTGGAGGAGCAGGTCTGTTGGCAGGGGCGGAAGCCTGCTGGCTGCCACTGGGCTCATGTGTAAGCTCAGTCCTGTCCAGCTGGGGAGGAGTAGGCCTGCAAAAGCAGTCAAGCCCAGCTGCTGGCAGGCTGTAATCCAGCCTGTGGGAGAAGGGCAGAAACCCCAGAAGGGGTGGACACCAGCCCTTGCGCGAGGGCACAGGAGCACAGCCTTGCCCTGCCCGTGCAACTGAGGCTTGTAGCCTGACTTGGGCACCAGCTTCTCCCACGGGGGTGGAGCCAAAATCTCAGAACAGAGGAAGTTCTGCTACTGAGCTGAGCATAAGCACGCAGTCCTGCCTGGCCAGTAGAGCCAAGGCTAGCAGCTGTTCCATGAGTGGGCTCCTCCTGCAAGTGCGGGGCGAAAGCCTGGAAACAGGCAGAGACCCGCAGCTGAGCAAAGGTGCTCGCCACTGCCCTCAGGGCCGAGCATAACGCCACCCATGGGAGTGGGGCAAAGGCCACCAAGGCTTGTGCACCCGACCACGTGATCACAGCCACTCCTGTGTAGGAGAGTTGGAAACCACAGCAACAGCCCCAGTGGGCAGGCACTGGCAATGCCCAAACCCTAAAGCCCTAGGCAGCAACAGAAGAGGGAGTGGTGGACATGCAGACAGACCATACCTAGGGAACAGAGGCCATACCCAGTGGACTCCAGTGGCCAAAACTTTCCTTTACACAAAGAAAATGTGAAGGCAAAGAAATGCAACACAAATGAACCAAGAGAAATCCCCAGAAAAGGACCTAAATGAATCAGATATAACCACATTACCAGATGCAGAGTTTAAAATAATGATTCTTAGGATGCTCAAAGATATTAGAACAATGATAGATGGTCATTACAAACACCTGCCGCAGACCAGTGCAGCTTCCAAATAACGGTGCGGAATTAAGGAAACACACTTTGTCAGAACAAAACCGATGGGACCGGGAGGACTCCTCAAACTGCCTGGCAGCATCTGAGTGCCTCACAGCCCCAGTTCGCTTTATTATATGGACCTATGCAAATCAAGGACCCTGATACAAAGTTGCACATCAAAGGCTAAGACAGGAACTCTCCCAAGGCAAAAACAGGATACATTAGTGAAATTTACAAACATCTGAAACAAACAGAGTCAGAGGAAGGGTATGTATATTGCTTCCTGCAACCCAAGGAAGGAAGTGGAGTGGGTGCAAACACTCAGCATCAAGGCCAAATATGGAGATGGAGGGGGTAGAACTTAGCCCCCTGCCAAGCCTCCAATCTATAATGGCTTTTTGCCATTAACGGTCCACAACAAACACCTAAATAAAAAGATAGCAGATTTTTAAAAAGACATTGAAACAATAAAAAACAATGTCAGAAATGACAAATACAGTATCTGAAATAAAAAACACAATAAAAAAAATTAAAAGCAGGATAGATGAAGTGGAGAATCAAATCAGCGAGTTAGAGGACACAATAAATAAAGGCACAGAAGCAGAGTAGAAAAAAGAAAAGAGACTCAAAAAGTCTGAGGAAACTCTAAGAGAGCTCTGTGACAAAATGAAGAGAAATAACATCCAGATCACAGAAGTTCCTGAAGAAGAAGAAGAAGAGAAAGACCAAGGGATAGAGACTTTGTTCAAGCATATCATAGCTGAAAACTTCCCTCAATTAAGAGAGGAAAACATCTCAGATGTTCAGGAAGCACAGAGAACTCTATTAAGAAGAAACCCAAAGAAATCAATACCAAGACACATCATAATTAAAATACTAAAGCTAAATGATAAAGAGAAAATATTAAAAGCTGCTAGAGAAAAAAAAGACTATCACCTAAAAAGGAGCTCCTATAAGGATGACTTCTGACTTCTCAACAGAAACACTTGAGGACAAAAGGGAATGGCAAAAAATATTCAAACTAATGCAGAACAACAGCCTACAACCAAGACTACTTTATCCAGCAAGGCTATCATTTAAAATTGAAGGAGAAATAAAAAGCTTTACAGACAAAAAAACAACTCAAGGAATTCACTGCAACCAAACCAAAGCTGCAAGAAATGCTAAGAGACCTGTTGTAAACAGATCAAAGAGAAAAGAATATAGCAAAAGAGGAATATAGATTTAAAGAATAAAATGGCAATAAACAATTACATATCAATAATAACCTTAAATGTAAATGGATTAAATGATCCAATCAAAAGACATGAAGTAGCTGTATGGGTAAGAAAACAGGACTCATACATATGCTGTCTACAAGAGACACAACTTAAATCAAAAGATGCACATAGACTGAAAATAAAGGGATGGAAAAAAATATTTTACGCAAATGGAAATGAAAAAAAAGCTGGGGTACCAATACTTATATCAGACAAAATGGACTTTAAAACAAAGACTATGGTTAGAGATAAAGAAGGTCACTACATAATGATAAAGGGAGCAATCCAACAGGAAGATATAACCGTTATAAATATCTACGCACCTAATATAGGAGCACCTAAATATATAAAGCAGACTTTGATGGATTTAAAGGACGAGATCAACAGCAATACTATAATAGTAGGGGATTTTAATACCCATTAACATCATTAGATAGATACTCAAGAAAGAAAATTAACAAAGAAACAGCAGACTTAAAGGACATATTAGATCAACTTGATCTAATAGATACCTTCAGAACCTTTCATCCTAAAACAGCAGAATATACATTCTTTTCAAGTGCTCATGGTACATTCTCTAGAATAGACCACATGTTAGGGCACAAAAGCGGTCTCAACAAATTTAAGATGGTTGAAATCATATCGAGCACTTTCTCTGATCACAATGGCATTAAACTAGAAATCAACCACAACAGAAAAACTGAAAAATACTCAAACACTTGGAAACTAAATAGCATGTTATTAAATAATGAATGGGTAAAAAATAAGATCAAAGAAAAATTAAAAAATTTCTAAAAACAAACGATAATGAGCATACATCAACACAAAATTTATGGGACACAACAAAAGCAGTCCTGAGAGGAAAGTTTATAGCATTACAGCCATACGTCAAGAAGCTAAAAAAAACTCAAATAAACAACTTGACCCTACATCTCAAAGAACTAGGGAAAATAAAACAAGTAAAGCCCAGAGGTAGTAGACGGAAGGAAATAATAAAGATCAGAGGAGAAATAAATGACATAGAGGCTAAAGAAACAAAACAGAAGATCAATGGAACCAGGAGCTCACTCTTTGAAAAGGTAAACAAGATCGATGAACCTTTAACCAGACTCACCAACAAAAAAAAAGAGAGGACTCAAATAAATAAAATTGAAAATGAGAGTGGAGAAATAACAACTGACACACCAGAAATACAAAATATTGTAAGAAAATACTATGAAGAACTGTATACCAAAAACTAGACAACCTAAATGAAATGGACAAATTCCTTGAAATATATAATCTTCCAAAAATTAATCTGGAAGAATCAGAAAACCTAAACAGACCGATTACAACAAATGAGATTGAAACAGTTATCAAAACCTCCCCCCCTAAAAAAGTCCTGGGCCTGATGGCTTGACAAGTGAATTCTACCAAATATTCAAAGAAGAACTAACTTCTATCCTTCTCAAGCTATTTCAAAAAATTCAAGAGGAAAGAACACTTCCAAGCTCCTTTTATGAGGCGAGCATAATTCTGATTCCAAAACCAGACAAAGACAACACAAGAAAAGAAAATTATAGGCCAATATCCCTGATGAATTTACATGCAAAAATCCTCAACAAAATATTAGCAAACCGAATCCAGCAATATATGAAAAAAATTATACACCATGATCAAGTGGGATTTATTCTTGGGAGCTAAGGCTGGTACAATATTCGCAAATCAATCAGTGTGATTCATCACATAAACAAAAGGAAGAAAAACTACATGATAATTTTAATAGATGCAGAAAAAGCATTTCATAAAATCCAGCACCCATTCATGATCAAAACTCAGCAAAGTGGGAATACAGGGAACATACCTCAACATGATAAAGGCCATCTATGACAAACACACAGCCAATATCATACTCAATGGACAAAAATGAAAAGCAATCCCTTTAAGATCAGGAACAAGGCAGGGGTGCCCCCTTTCACCACTCTTATTCAACATAGTTCTCGAAGTCCTACCACAGCAATCAGACAAAAAAAAGAAATAAAAGTCATCCAAATTGGAAAAGAAGTAAAACTATCATTATTTGCAGATGATATGATATTGTATATAGAAAATCCTAAGGTCACAGTCAAAAAACTACTAGACCTGATAAATGAATTCAGCAAGGTGGCAGCATATAAAATCAATACTCAGAAATCAGAGGCATTTTTATACAGTAACAATGAACTGTCAGAAAGAGAAATTAAGGAATCAATCTCCTTTCCCATTGCAACCAAAAAAATAAAGTACATAGGAATAAATTTAACCAGAAAGATTAAAGACTTGTACTCGGAAAATTATAGAACATTGATCAAAGAAATCAGGGAAGATACAAACAAGTGGAGGCATATACTGTGCTCATGGTTAAGATGAACAAACATCATTAAAATGTCTATATTACCTGAAGCAATTTATAAATTCAATGCAATATCGATTAAAATACCAATGACTTACTTCAAAGATATAAAACACATACTCCAAAAATTTATATAAAACCAAAAGAGAACACGAATAGCCTCAGCAATCTTGAAAACGAAGAATAAAGCAGGAGGGATCACACTTCCGGATATCAAGTTATATTATAAGGCCATTGTACTCAAAACAGCATGGTACTGGCAAAAGAACAGGCATATGGATCAATGGAACAGAACTGAGGACCAAGAAAAAAACCCAGACTTTTATGAACAACTGATATTTGACAAAGGATGTAAGAGTATACATTGGAGTAAAAACAGCCTCTTCAACAAATGGTGTTAAGAAAATTGAACAGCTACTGCATAAATTGAAACTAGACCACCAACTTACACCATTTAAAAAAATAAACTCAAAATGAATAAAAGACTTAAATGTAAGCCATAAAACCATAAGCATCTTAGAAGAAAACATAGGCAGTAAGCTCTCTGACATCTGTCACAGCAATATATTTGCCAATTTGTCTCCACAGGCAAGTGAAACAAAAGACAGGATAAACAAATGGGACTTTATCAAACTACAAAGCTTCTGCATAGCTAAAGACAATAAGAACAGAATAAAAAGACAAACTACACAATGGGAGAATATATTTGACAATGTGTCTGATAAGGGGTTAATAACCAAAATTTATAAAGAACTTGTAAAACTTAATACCAGGAAGACAAACAATCCAATCCAAAAATGGGCAAAAGAAATGAATAGATACCTCTCCAAAGAGGACATACAGATGGCCAACAGGTATATGAAAAAATGCTCAATATCACTAATCATTAGAGAAATGCAAATTAAAACCATAATGAGATATCACCTCGCACCAGTCAGAATGGCGCTAATCAATAAAACAACACAGAATAAGTGCTGACGAGGATGAGGAAAAAAGGGAACATTTTTGCACTGCTGGTGGGAATGCAGACTTGTGCAGCCACTGTGGAAAACAGTAGGGAGATTCCTCAAAAAATTAAAAATCGAACTGCCTTTTGACCCAGCTATACCACTGTTAGGAATGTACCCTAAGAACACTATAGCACTGTTTGAAAACAAGAAATGTACCTCCATGTATATGGCAGCATTGTTCACAATAGAAAAGATCTGGAACGAGCCCAAGTGCCTGTCAGAGGACAAGTGGATAAAAAAGCTTTGGTGTATATATATATACATATATACATATACATATATATATACACACACACACACACACACATACATACTATGGAATACTACTCAGCCATAAGAAATGATGACATTTGATCTTTTACAACAATATGGATGGACCTTGATAACATTATACTGAGCGAAATAAGTAAATCAGAAAAAACTAAGAACTATATCAGGGGTCCCCAAACTTTTTACACAGGGGGCCAGTTCACTGTCCCTCAGACCATTGAAGGGCCGGAGTATAAAAAAAAAAAAAAAAAAACTATGACCAAATCCCTATGAACACTGCACATACCTTATTTTAAAGTAAAAAAACAAAAAAGAAACAAATACAATATTTAAAATAAAGAACAAGTAAATTTAAATCAACAAACTGACCAGTATTTCAATGGGAACTATGCTCCTCTCACTGACCACCAATGAAAGAGGTGCCCCTTCCAGAAGTGCGGCAGGGGCCAGATAAATGGCCTCAGGGGGTCGCATGTGGCCCACGGGCCATAGTTTGGGGACCCCTGAACTATATGATTCCATACATAGATGGGACATAAAAATAAGACTCAGAGAAATGGACAACAGTGTTGGGGTTATAGGGTGGGAGGGTGGAGAGGGTGGGGGTTGGGGGAGGGGCACAAAGAAAACCAGTTATAAGGTGATGGAAGACAATATTATCAATGTCACCCCATTAAAATTAATCAAAAAAAAAAAAGAAAGAATTTGTCTCATGGCTAATTCAGGCAGTTAGAAGAATAGTATAAGGATGTTAATTCTACTTCTCAGCCACATTTTGCAAAAGGAGCCCCAAGCAAATTGGTGATTTGGCTCCTCTGGTTTTGCCAATTGGAAAAAAAAAATAGGTCAGGAATGTCCTGAAATGGAACTAACAATACATGAGCATAAATTTAAAGGACTTTTAGATACTGGAGCTGATGTATCTGTTATTGCTAAGCTACATTGGCCTCCTTCCTGAGCCACTCATGCAGCAGCTACAGAATTACAAGATATAGGGCAGAGTAAATCCCCTCAACAAAGTTCTAGTTTTCTAAATTGGGAAAATTAAGAAGTTCATTCTGGATTTTTTAAGCCTTATGTGCTCCCTGGATGGCAAGTTAATTTGTGGGGTAGAGATGTTTTGAAAAATATGGGAGTGGTGCTTGTCAGTCCTAATGGTTTAGTCAGTACTCAGATGCTTGATCGGGGATTTTTAGCTCACCAAGGGACTAGGGAAAGAACAGCGAGGAATTCTCACCCCCATAGAAGTGGCACCCAATACCAGAAGATGTAGATTAGAATATCAAAATTTAGCATAGGGGCCTTGGGAGCTCCTGCTACCTCAATAATGCATTGTGCAGACCCAATTACTTGGAAATCAGGTAATCCTGTATGGGTAGACCAATGGCCCCTTTTTCAGGAGAAACTTAGGGCAGCTGCTCAATTGGTACAAGAGCAGCTACAGCTTGGGCACATTGAACCATCTAATAGCCCATGGAATACACATCCATATTTTGATCTTCTTGCCTCCTGGATTATCAAGGGGCATAGGAGACCCATACAGCTTATAGATTTTGAGCCTCAAAATTATAGTTGTTCCTTTTTTCAAAGGATCAACAACAATGGCTCTGGGAAACTTCCATTAAATGGCAAATCACTCTTGCAAATCAATGGACAACTTTATACTGAAACTGTCAACTTAAAATCAGCTCAAAGACTAGAATTATATGCCATTATCATGGCTTTTCGGCATTTGCCATATTCCCCCTTTAATATATATACAGACAGCAAATATTTACTTATGGTGTTTTCACTATAAAGACTGCAGTCTTAGGGACAAATGCTGATGAACTATTTCAGCACTTCCTCCTTCTTCAAAGACTTCTATGTCAACATAGAGCTCCATGTTTTATAGGACATACTCAAGCTCACTCCATGCTCCCTGGAGCTTAGCACAAGGAAATGCCCTTGTTGATCAAGCTACCCAAAAGAAAATTATTTGAAGCAACCATGACAGATCAAGCAATTCAGTCTCATACTATTCATCACCAGAACGCTGCAGCCCTGTGTAAACAGTTTCAACTTTCTCGGGAAGCAGCATGACAGATTGAGAAATCCTGTCCAAAGTGTCCGATACTACAATCTGTCCCTTCATTTGGAGTTAACCCTCAAGGACTCCTACCAGGACAACTTTGGCAAATGGATGTTACTCATATACCTTCATTTGGCAAACAGTCCTATGTCCACATTACAGTGGATACATATTCTGCATTTATAGTAACCTCTGTCAGAACAGGAGAGGCTGCTAAGCATGTTATAGCTCATTGTCTGTATTCATTGTTTGATTATTGGATTTCCTAAACTGATTAAACTGACAATGCTCCTGCATATGGAGGGAAAGCACTTACTGTATTTTGTCAAACCTTTCGAATTATGTGTATTTCTTACAATCTTTTAAGTCAAGGTATTATTAAAGTGTACTCAGCAAATATTTTAAGGTCAATTTAAAAAAATTTAAAAGGGGGGAGTCATATTCTGGAACTTCTATGGGTCTACCATACCATGCTTTTTACTTAAAAAATTTTAAATTTCTTTTGAATGCTGATGAACAGGAGATGCCAAATCTCTTTCTCCTGCAAACTACTACCTTCTTTATTTGATCCAGCTAATAACACTTTTGTCTTTTTCCAAATAGCCCCAGATACATGGAAAAGATTTATATAGGCGAATGGGGATCCTCAAATCCTTCAGCAAGATCTTCTGAGCATGGCTTTTAAGATACCAAGAGGCAGAAGAAGCCCAATAGATATCAGGGGAACTACCAGCTTTTAGGATACACCCTTAAAGGCTCCAATACCCAAAAGGGGTCTCATAGGATGCCATCTGGGTCCTGCTTCAATAGTGGAAAGGAAGGTCATTGAGCTAAAGCCTGCCAGACTTACATGCCTCTGCTGTGAGGAAACAGGGACACTGGAAGGTAAGCTTCCCCCTCGCTCCTCTAAGGGAGGGTTCAGTCTCTTCCAGCTATGCTCCAGCCACCTATGACCTAACCTAGCCCAGAAAGCTGGGGTTTGCCACTGAAGGCTGAAGGTGCCCAGGACCATCGGCCCCATCTATGACACTGTGGACGAGCCTAAGGTATTTCTTCCAAGAGGCAGGTAAACTTATCTCATTTGCACAAGGGCCACTTAACTATGTCTTGCCTAAGTAGTCAGGTTTTTTATTCTTTCCTTGAAGATCTCTGTTGTGGGTGTTGATAGTCCTATTTTCTGCAGCTTTGTTTAATATATAGTGTTTCTTTTATTCCTCCTACCTCAATGCCCCAATCATACTTCAGGCTGGGACCTACTTCTAATTTAGAGCTCTCTTTCCCCCTTTTGCCAACTTCTATTATGAATCTACCTTTGCCACCCAGCTTAGTGTATCCCAAGGTTCTCTTTACCAAGCCACAGTCACAGAGCTCCAGAGAAAAGCAACCTTGTCTCATCTCTCATGGCAGAGGAGAACAGAAGCTCCATCTCCACACATGCTGCAGATGACTTTTCCAGTCTACCTCAATCATTACCAGTTAGAAGCAGCAGTCATTGGGACTTGAATGTGAGCTGCAAGGTATAGAATTCTGATAACAATTCCAGTGCCATGCAGACTTTTCCTGGATGTGGACTTTTCCTGGACTCCTGGTCCTTGGGACAGCTCCTAACAGACTGAACTGGGGTTGCATTGCATTTTTCAGGGACTTGGCATGGTGTTGGGGCCAACTTGGACTTAGTGAACTTTTTAAGGACATTACTCTTTTATGGATTCTTGCATTATAGGCCAAGAGTTTGCTTAAAGGCTTTAATCACTGTAAAAAAAATAGAAGTCTGGATAAAGAAGATGTGGCATATATACACCATGGTATACTATTCAGCCATAAGAAATGATGACATCGAATCAGTTACAACAAAATGGTGGGATCTTGATAACATTATACGAAGTGAAATAAGTAAATCAGAAAAAAACAAGAACTGCAAGATTCCACATATTGGTGGAACATAAAAAGGAGACTAAGAGACATGGACAAGAGTGTGGTGGTTATGGGGGCAGGGGGAGGGAAGGAGGGAGAGGGAAAGTGGAAGGGGAAGGGGAACAAAGAAAACTAGATAGAAGGTGACGGAGGACAATCTGACTTTGGGTGATGGGTATGCAACATAATTGAATGACAAGATAACCTGGACATGTTTTCTTTAAATATATGTACCCTGATTTATTGATGTCACCCCATTAAAATTAATAAAATTTTATTTATTAAAAAAATATCCCACTTATATCACTAGATAGATCCTCAAGAAAAAAAATTAACAAAGAAACAGCAGACTTAAAGAACACACTAGATCAACTGGATTTAATAGATATCTTCAGAACATTTCACCCTAAAGCAGCAGAATATATATTCTTTTCAAGTGCTCATGGTACATTCTCTAGGATAGACCACTGGTTAGGTCACAAAAGTGGTCTCAACAAATTTAAGAAGATTGCAATCATATCAAGCACTTTCTCTGATCACATGGCATAAAACTAGAAATCAACCACAACAGAAAAACTCAAAAATTCTCAAACACATGGAAACTAAATAGCATGTTGTTAAATAATGCATGGATTAACAATGAGATAAAAGAAAAATAAAAAAATTCCTAGAAACGAATAATAACGAGCATACAACAACTCAAAATTTGTGGGACACAGCAAAAGCAGTACTGAGAGGGAAGTTCATACCACTAGGGGCATACTTTAAGAAGCTAGAAAAAGCTCAAATAAACAACTTAACCCTGCATCTAAAAGAACTAGAAATGGAACAACAAGTAAAGCCCAAATGTAGTAGAAGGAAGGAAACAATAAAGATCAGAGTTGAAATAAATGACATAGAGGCTAAAAAAAACAAGATAGAGGATCAATGAATCTAGGAGCTGGTTCTATAAAAAGGTAAATAAGATCAATGAACCTTTAACCAGACTCACCAAGAAAAAAAGAGAGAGGACTCAAATAAATAAAATTAGAAATGAGACTGGAGAAATAACAATTGACACAACAGAAATACAAAATATTTTTAAAAAAATACTAAGAAGAACTGTATTTCAAAAAACTAGACAACCTAGATGAAATGGACAAATTCCTTAAAACATACAATCTTCCAAAAATCAATCTGGGAGAATCAAAAAACCTAAACAGACCGATTACACCAAATGAAATTGAAACAGTTATCAAAACACTTCCAACAAAGAAAATTCCTGGGCCTGATGGCTTGACAAGTGAATTCTACCAAATATTCAAAGAAGAACTAACTCCTATTCTCAAGCTATTTCAAAAAATTCAAGAGAAAGGAAGACCTCCAAGCTCCTTTTATGAGGCGAGTATAATTCTGATTCCAAAATCAGGCAAAGACAACACAAAGAAAGAAAATTATAGGCCAATATTCCTGATGAATATAGATGCTAAAATCCTCAACAAAATATTAGCAAACCAGATCCAATAATATATGGGAAAAATCATACACCATGATCAAGTGAGATATTTTTCTGGAGAAGCAAGGCTGGTACAATATTTGCAAATCAATCAATGTGATTCATCACATAAACAAAAGGAAGAAGAAAAACCACATGATAATTTCAATAGATGCAGAAAAAGCATTTGATAAAATCCAGCACCCTTTCATGATCAAAACTCTCAGCAAAATGGGAATACGGGGAACGTACCTCAACATAATAAAAGCCATCTATGAGAAACCCACAGCCAACATCATACTCAATGGGCAAAAATTAAATCAATCCCCTTACGATCAGGAACAAGTCAGGGATGCTCCCTTTCACCACTCTTATTCAACATAGTTCTAGAAGTCCTAGCTCCAGCAATCAGCCAAGAAGAAATAAAAGGCATTCAAGTTGGAAAAGAAGAAGGAAAAGTATCATTATTTGCAGATGATATGATATCGTATATTAGAAAACCCTAAAGTCTCAGTCAAAATACTACTAGACCTGATAAATGAATTCAGCAAAGTGGCAGAATATAAAATTAATACTCAAAAATCAGAGGCATTTTTATACATCAACAATGAACCGTCAGAAAGGGAAATTAAGAAAACAATCTTCTTCACTATTACAACCAAAAAAATAAAGTACCTAGGAGTAAATTTAACCAAGGAGACTAAAGACTTGTACTTGGAAAATTATAAAACTTTGATAAAAGAAATCAAGAAAGATACAAACAAGTGAAAGTATATATTGTGTTCATGGGTAGGAAGAATAAACATCATTAAATTGTCTATGTTACCCAAAGCAATTTATAAATTCAATGCAATACCAGTTAAAATACCAATGTCATACTTCAAAGATATAGAACACATATTCCAAAAATTTATACGGAACCAAAAAAGAACACGAATAGCCTCAGCAATCTTGAAAAAGAAGAATAAAGTGGGAGGTATAACACTTCCTGATATCAAGTTATACTACAAGGCCATTGTACTCAAAACAGCTTGGTACTGGGATAAGAACAGACATATAGATCAATGGAACAGAACAGAGAACCCAGATATAAACCCACATCTTTATAGACAGTTGATATTTGACAAAGGAGGTAAGAGCATACAGTGGAGTAAAGACAGTCTCTTTAACAAATGATGTTGGGAAAATTGGACAGCTAGCTGCAAAAAAAATGAAGCAAGACCACCAACTTACACCATTCACAAAAATAAACTCAAAATGGATAAAGGACTTAAATGTAAATCATGAAACCATAAGTATCCTAGAAGAAAACTTAGGCAGTAAGCTCACTGACATCTATCACAGCAATATCTTTGCTTATTTATCTTCATGGGCAAGTGAAATAAAAGACAGAATAAACAAATGGGACTATATCAAACTAAAAAGCTTTTGCACAGCTAAAGACAATATGAACAGAATAAAAAGACAAACTACACAATGGGAGAACATATTTGACAAAACATCTGATAAGGGATTAGTAACCAAAATTTATAAAGAACTTGTGAATCTCAACACCAGGAAGACAAACAATCCAATCCAAAAATGGGCAAAAGAAATGAATAGACACTTCTCCAAAGAGGACATACAGATGGCCAATAGACAAATAAAAAAATGTTCAACATCACTAATTATTAGAAAAATGCAAATTAAAACCACAATAAGGCCCTGGCCGGTTGGCTCAATGGTAGAGCATCGGCCTGGCATGCAGAAGTCCCGGGTTCGATTCCCGACTAGGGCACACATGAGAAGCGCACATATGCTTCTCCACCCTGCCTAATCTCCTTTCTCTTTGTCTCTCTCTTCGCCTCCCGCAGCCGAGGCTCCATTGGAGCAAAGATGGCCCGGGTGCTGGGGATGGCTCTTGGCCTCTGCCCCAGGCGCTAGAGTGGCTCTGGTCACAACAGAGTGATGCCCGGGAGGGGCAGAGCATCGCCCCCTGGTGGGCAGAGCATTGCCCCTGGTGGCCGTGCCGGGTGGATCCCGGTTTCGGTCACATGCAGGAGTCTGTCTTACTGTCTCTCCCCGTTTCCAGCTTCAGAAAAATACAAAAAAAAAAAAAAAAACCCACAATAAGATACCACCTCACACCAGTCAGAATGGTGCTCATTGACAAATCAACACATGATAGGTGCTGGCAAGGATGTGGAGAAATGGGGAACACTCCTGCACTGCTGGTGGGAAGGCAGACTGGTGCAGCCACTGTGGAAAACAGTATGGAGATTCCTCAAAAAATTAGAAATGGAACTGCCCTTTGACCCAGCCATCCCACTTATAGAAATATATCCCAAGGACACCATATCACTGACTTAAAAAAAAGAAATGCACCCTCATGTTTATGGCAGCATTGTTCACAATAGCGAAGATCTGGAAATAGCTCAAGTGTTCATCAGTGGACGAGTGGATTAAAAGGTTTTGGTACATATATACAATGGAATACTATGGGGTATAATAAAGAAGGAAATATTACCTTTTGCAACAATATGGAGGGACCTGGAAAGTATTATGTTGAGTGAAATAAGCCAGGCAGAGAAAGAAAAATATTATATGACCTCACTCATTTGAGGAATCCAATGAACAATGTGAACTGAGGAACAGAATTGAGACAGAGGAGAGATCAAAAGGACTAGAGGAAAAGAGGACAGAGGGAAAGGGGATGATAGGATGGGATCAAACTGAAGGGAAGGGGGGAGGGCACTATAGGGAGGGGGGCAAGGAAGATGTTGAAGGAAAAAGGTGGTAGGGGGGATACATTCGAGGTGAACCTAGAATCTATGTAAACACAATTAATTAAATTTTTAAAAATAAATAAATAAATAATAAAAAAAATATCTGAAGGAGCAATCTTAAAATCCAGGCAAACCTTTTAGTGTTTTTATAATTATAATTAAAGTTTTTTTTCAATTAAATGCAGATTGGCTTTACTAGAGATCTTAGGCTAAAAGTGATCTCTCTTGAGGCGAAGAATGTCAGACTGATTGTCTTAAACTTCTTATTCAAGCAGATCATACTCAGAAAATAGAAGCACCCAAATTATAAGTGTTATCCACTCAATTAATTTTCACCAAAATAACACATCTATGTAACCAGCACTTGGAACAAGAAACAGAATATTATAAAAACCACAAAAGCACCTTCGTGTTTCTCTTGGTCTTTATCCCATAATGGTAACCATACCCCAACTCCATAAATTATTAGTTCTGCCTCATTATGAGCCTTCTACAGATGGAATCACACAGTATTTTCTGTGTCTAGCTCATTGAGCACCAGGTTATGTCTGTGCAATTCCCATGCTGTTGCTTGTAATGATAGTTTGCTCATTCTCATCCCTGTATAGAACTTTATCTACTTTATCTAAGTCAAAAAATCTTGATCTACTTTAATATGTCCAAAACTAAGAAACAGGTAACAATTTTCAAAATAGCTTTTCCCAATGCTGAAAATCAAAAAGAATAACAGAGTCGGGTGGTACTAATGTCTTTGTCCTTGAAATTTTATTGATCATCTTGTTAAATTACCTGATGGCAGTTAAACATCAGACATGATTGCCTTTGAATACTGAAAAGCATTGAAAAATAGAATCTTTAAAAGATACCCTAACTTTTCATCTACAGCAACACTTAAATTTCATGTATATTTTTCCACTTCTGAAACCCATCCTGAGATTAGGAAGATTGTTTCAGTAAGGTGCTAATTTATTTCATCTTCTCTGTTTCTATCTATAAAAGTCTAAAATAATTTTTGGAAAGGAAAAAAAGAACACATTGTCAGCATGGTTATTTTCAAATATATGACCCATCAGAGGAGGCAAAAATTTCACGTTTCTGCACCTGTCAGGTGGGAGCTACACTTTTTCAAACTTTATATACTATTTTTTAGCACTTTTAAAGATCTACTGATACCAAGTACTGCTGTTGAAAGCATTCACAAAAAGTTGGTACATCTAGAGGTTTGGTCCTATAAAAATTATATTTTCTTAAAACCGTAACCTCTGATTTTACAGCTGCCTACTGCCAAGAGCTAGTAACTATTTTCCTAAATAACTGACTAAAATGCACTCAATGGATTCCTCTAAGATGGTGGCAGGTATATTTTTATGAATGCAAGTGTCCCAAATGTTTTTAGCCTGGCTACTCATATAGCAGAACCTGAAGCATACACTTAGGTGGTACTGTTTTATTAGGAAGTGCCATTTCGGGGATTAGGAGTGAGAGAAAGGGAAAAGAAAGCAAGGAATGGTGAAGAAGCCATGCAGGAGCACACACAAGGGCTGGCGCTTAACAGAAAGCATGCCTGACTGTTCGTTTGTCCATTACTGTCTTCCGAGAGGAAAGAATAACCCATTGGCTCTCATCGTCCATGATCAAAGGTTTACTCCATTGGGTATTAATTTTCTCACACTTTCAAGATGTGACATGTATGGACAACAAGCTGAAATCACAATTTTTGCACCCAGAGTCAAAAGGGGTGCCCTGAGAATTGTTGCAGATGGGACAAGCAGATGTCCCTGTCAGATGGTGGCCACCAGAAGTTACCTGTTTAGACATAGCTTAGCTGTGTGTTCTGACTCCCCAGACATCCTCCCAGATTAGTTCCATGATAACAATATAAATACTAAAACATCTCCTTTACTTGAAAAATCTTCTGGATTGGATGACAAATTATATAGTTATATGGCTGAGCCAAGAAAAACTGGCCAAAATTCCAGGAGACAAGTGAGTCTAGGATCTGGAGTGGCATATAAAACCTGTCTGATACAATCTAGAACATTTTCCTGGATATCTTCTACCTTCAAATACACTAGTTAGTCAATCACTCTGAGAAGATAAGAATGCCTTTTTCCTTCATTCAGAAATGTTCATCTTGATATTCTGGGGAACTATCTCTTTTCACCATTTCTTCATTAATCTGCAGATATTCATACAAATAAAATGGTAAAATGCAGGCAGGGTAGGGTGAGGTGGAGGGAATTGTGCTGACCTGAAATCCCATAAGGATATGATGAGATGTTTATGCAGATGAGATATCCATTATGACTTTAGAAAAGTAAGTGTGTGGGAGTATAAAATTCAACCTTGACATTGTCAACTTTCAGTACCTTTTGGTAACACAGGCAATGATTGAGTTTAATTAACCAGTCCATACATACTATTAAAAAGGGCCTCTGATACAAACTACTTTAAGAAAATGCACATAATTTGGAAATTGTTACAGAGTGCTAAATTCAGCCAAGTCTAGAAAGAGAATTATCAAGCAAACTTTATCTTCCTAAATAATCTTTAAACATTTTCATAGTATCCAATGTACTGTTCTACTTATTGTAATTTTGGCTTCAAAAGTGAAAGTTAATTGGATATGTTGAAAATCCCAATGAAACTCCAGAGGTAAAAGCAATTCATTTCAATTATGAAATGTCATGTATAGCCTGTGAGCTGTGTTTGGAAAGCACAGGAAATGTTTAACCTGAATCATTCCAATATGCAAATCACAAAGCAAGGGACAAAATTTTTCAAAAGGTTGCTCTTCTACAGACTTGAACCTGCATTTAAAAGCATAAAAATAAATTTCAAAAAGACTTGGTCACAATACCAGCAAGGAAAAGTATATCAACAGAATCATTAGTGATTAATTGCCAAAAAGCTCTTTGCTCAAACACAAAAGAAAGCAGTCAGATAGGTAAGCCAAGGAGCCCTTTAATAAACAGAATCAACAGATCAAAACATTGGGATATGAGTGTCAAAGAAAATATTTGTAGATTAAATAATTGAAAATAAAAATTGTAAGAAGAGTCTGTGCTTTCTTATTCCAATACAGAGATACACTATTTTCTGGATTCTATGACACCATCAAATAGAAGACTACATCAACGATTTCTTTTTAAGTGAGAGGAAGGGAGATAAAGAGATAGACTCTCGCATGTATCCCAACTCGAATCCACCCGGCAACCCCCATCTGGGGCAGATGCTCTGCCCATCTGGGGCCATGCTCACAACTGAGTCATTTTAGGTGCCTGAGGTGGAGGTTCCACAGAGCCATCCTCAGCACTTGGCATCCAAGCACTCGAATCAATTGAGCCATAGCTGCAGGAGGGGAAGAGAGAGAGAGAAGCAGGAAGGGTAGGGGTAGAGAAGCAGATGTGTTCTCTGACCGGGAATCAAACATGGGACAGCCACACACCGGGTGACACTCTACCACTGAACCAACCGGACAGGGCCTCAAAGAATTTTTATGATTGTTTCAATTTCATTTGTTGTAATCAGTCTACTCAGGTTTTCTGATTCTGCCAGATTAAGTTTTGGAAGATTGTATGTTTCTAGGAATTTATCCTTTTTGCCCAGGTTGTCCAGTTTGTTAGCATATAGTTCTTCACATTATTTTCTTAACAATCTTTTGTATTTCTGTGATATCAGTTGTTACTTCTCCACTTTCGTTTCTTTTCTTTTTTTTTTCCTTGAAGAGTGGTTAAAGGTTCATCAACCTCAATGTCATTTATTCCCACTCTGATCTTTATTATTTTCTTTCTTCTACTTCCTCTGGGCTTTATTTGTTGCTCTTTTTCTAGTTTTTTTAGGTGCAGGGTTAGATTATTTATTTGAGCTATTTCTTGCTTCTTAAGGTATACCTGTAATGCTATGAACTTCCCTCTCAGGACTGCTTTTGCTGTGTCCTATAGATTTTAGGTTGTTGTATGTTAATTTTTATTTGTTTCAAGAAAATGTTTTATTTCTTTCTTGACCTCATTGTTAACTCATTTATTCTTAAATAACATACTATTTAGCTTCCAAGTGTTAGAATGTTTTTTGGTTTTTCTATTGTGGTTGATTTCTAGTTTCATGCCACTGTGATCAGAGAAGATGCTTGATATAATTTTAGTCTTCTTAAATTTATTAAGACTTATTTTGTTTCCTAACATGTGGTCTATCTTAGAAAATATTCCATGTGCATTTGAAAAGAATGCATATTCTGCTGCATTGGGGTGAAAGGTTCTGAAGATATCTGACAAATCCAGTTGATATAATATGTCATTTAAGCATGCTGTTTCTTTGTTGATTTCTGTATGGAGGATCTACAATAGTCCCTCACCATATTGCAGTTAACTTTTTGTGGTCTCACTGTATCAAAGATCCTTAAATTGTATATATCTAATTTTGTATCAGAGATTTTTCACTATATCATAGGATTTTTCTGTAATAGGTATTTTGATATATTTATTATTTTAATTATTTTGTGGTAAAATTAGCATTTCTAATCTAAAAAGTTGAAAACAATATAAAATATAAAAAATATTAATTAAAACATATAAAAGGAAAAATAAATCGAAGAAAATACATAGCATACAGCAAATGAATAGACAGAGACACACACCTATGGAAAATGCAGCTACAGCCAATTCTGCCTGAGCTAGTTTGCCCATGTGAGATTAAACACAGCATACTATTGGCTGATGGATGGGAGGCAACCAACCAGAGCACTGTGTTTACATAGGTTTAGGAGTATAAAAAGTGTTTAAGAGCATGGGAAGTGTTTATAAGAGTGTGGGGAGGGTTTATAAAGCCTTAAAAATATATATATGAATAATAAAATAAATATAAGGTCACTACTTCATGGATTTTCGCCTATTATGGGTTGTTCTGGAATCTAACTCCTGTGATAGACGAGAAACCATTGTATCCATTGATGTTAGTGGGGTGTTAAAATCTGTTAGTCTCTCCCTTTATTGCTATCAAAATCTGCTTTATATTTAGGTGCTCCTATATTAGATGCATAAATATTTACAATGGTTATATCCTTCTGTTGGATATATCATTATGTAGTGACCTTCTTTATCCATTAGTATAGTCTTTGTTTTAAAGGCTATTTTGTCAGATATAAGTATTGCTACCTCAGCTTTTTTTATTTCCATTTGCATGAAATATTTCTTTTATCCCTTCACTTTCAGTCTATGTGTATCTTTTGTTTTGAGGTGGGTCTCTTGTAGACAGCATATATATGGGTCCTGTGTTTTTATCTATGCAGCTACCCTATGTCTTTTGATTGGAGCATTTAATTCATTTATATTTAAGGTTATTATTGATATGGACTTATTTATTGCCATTTTATTCTTTAGATCTATAATCACTTTTCTCTTGATTTCTTTTTGTTTTTTCTTCATCTTATAGCATGTCCTTTAACCTTCTTACTGTACTCGTTTGGTGGTAATGAACTCCTTAAACTTTTTTTTTTTGTCTGGGAAGCTCTTTATTTCTTCTTCAATTTTAAATGATAGCCTTGCTAAATAAAGTAGTCTTAGTTGTAGGTTCTTGTTTTGCATCACTTTGAATATTCTTGCCAATTCCTTCTAGCCCCAAGTGTTTCTGTTAAGAAGTCAAATGTCAGCCCTATGGGGGCTCCTCTGTAGGTGATTAATTGCTTTTTCCTTACAGCTTTTAGTATTCTTTCTTTGTCTCTTAACTTTGGATTTTGATCATGATGTATCTTGGTGTAGGCCTCCTTGAGTTCCTCTTTAATGGGACTCTCTGTGCTTTTTGAACTTGTGTGACTTTTTCCTTCATCAATTTAGGGAAGTTTTTGACTATGGTTTTTTCAAACAAGTTCTCTATCTCTTATTTATTTCCTTCTTCTATGGGAACCCCTATAATACAGATGTTGTTTAGCCTGATATTGTCACAAAGGTCTCTTATAGTTTCCTCTGCCTTTATCTTTTCTTTTTGCTGCTCTGCTTCTGTGCTTATGTTTATCTTGTCCTCTAAATTACTGATTCAGTCCTCTACTTCATCCAGACTGCTGTTGATTCCTTCTAGTGCAGTCTTTATTTCAGATATTGTATTCATCATTTCTGACATTTTATGATTTCACTGTCCTTTTTAATGCTTACTATCTCTTTGTTCAAGTTCTAACTGTGATCATTCATCCTTACTCTAAAATCCTTGAGCATCCTAATAATCATCATTTTAAACTCTGTGTCTTATAGTTTGGTTAATTTCATTTCATTTAGTTCTGTTTCTGAGGATTTCTCTTGATTCATTTTGGTTGCATTTCTCTGTCTGCCCATTTTGTCTGTGTATTAGATAGTTCTGCTCTAACATTTAAATTTGTTGTGGTATCTTTATGAGGGAGATGGGCTCAGTGGTACTGATCTCCAGGCCACCTGAGTTCCTTGCTCTAGGAATGCTTCTTGAGGGTACTATTTTCCCTCTTGTTGTATATGAGTATTGAATGCAGTTGGTCCTTTTGTGGGTGTGGTTATCCCTATAGGCTGTCTGGCTTAGGCATCAACCTGATTACATGTATAAGACACTGTGCAGTCTGTCCTGTTGAGCTTATTTACTCTTAGCAGTGTCTGGAGCCTGCTGGACTACCCCTTTTGGCATGCCACTTGTGTAGTTAGCTGAGTGTGTTCTGCCACCTTCTGCTAGTTGTGTTGTTTCTGGGTTCTCTTGGGTGGGGTTTAGATATGGGTTGGCATCAACCATTGTTTGTGACCCACTTTGGGCTACCTGTCTGTAGCTACTGCTCTGTTCACTGTGTGTGTCTGCATTTTATGTTCCTGGGTGTTTGTTGGAGGGACCAACCTGTGTATAAGGATCAGCTTCCTCCTGCTTAGAGATAACAGCAGCTCCATAAAAACCCCAAGCTTCATAAGATTTGCCTCCACTTTTAAGCTGTCCCACCTCCTCTCACAGCTGCCTGGTCTTCCCACAGAGTCTTCTGTAACAAGACTGTATTGTGGACTCAGGCTGGCCTCACCCAACCAATTCCTCTACAGGTTTCAAGCTTCATGAATTAGGGCTGTTGAGGTAGGGATGACAACATTAGTGGTACCCTTTACTTCAGGGATCTTTTGATCAGGAAGTCAGAACAGGGAAAGTGGCCCCTACTCCAGAACTTAACATCTCAGACACTGCTGGATATCCAATTCTATTTCTCCCCAGCAAGGTGAGTAGCAGGTTCAGGTTAGGTAGATCCAAGAATCCCTTCTGTAGAAGTTCTTTCAGCTGGCAAGTCCTTGTTCTCAGGAAGGAATACTGTGAAAGTCTTCCCCTGGGACTGATTGTGGCCCCCAAAAGATGACTAAGCCCTTTGACCAGTCTCAACAATAGGCTAAGGGACCCACAGTTTGAAAATCTGTGCTCCAAGCCTCTTTCCATTTCCCTTTTGGAGCTTAGCCCAGTGGAATAATGTATCAGGGACTTGGGCTAACTGACTGTGAGGCTCTAACTTGTCCAATGCATGTGAGCTGCTGTACAGGTGTTGGCCTCAGGAAACAGAATTCACCTCAGCTGGGTTTTGTGCCTAATGAGCTCTCCCTTTGGATATGCTGCTAGTAAGGATAGTTTGGCCCTGCTCTAATGTTGTCTGTAGCTGGTCACAAGATTTGTTGGTTCTGGGATTCTTAGGAGGAAACCTGGTACAGACCAATATAAGACACTGCCCATGACTAGCCCTCTGCAACCTTTTTGGAGCTATAAGTAACCCAGAGTTTGTGGCTGCCTCTGCTGGACTTAGGTGCACATGGAAGAATGAAGCTGAACATGTAGGCTGCTTTTTACCATCATTGAGCCTGAGGAAAGTCAGCAAATGATGCAAGGTTCCCTGAGAGCCACCTCCTGCTATTTCTGTCTGCTGTCCCTTGAAAAAAACCTTGGTAGAGTACAAAGTCTGGGCCAATGCAGGCATTAGAAAAGGTAGTGGTTGGGGCTCCCACCCCATGTGTCAATCTGTCCTGAATTTTTTCACAGATCTCAGTAGGGTGTGACAAGTAGAATCCAGTGGGTGTGGCCTCTGAGACTCAGAGATGTAATCTTCCCACAATCTGGACAGTTTCTACTGAGTATTCCATACAGTGGAAGCACTAGTCATATTCTTGAGAAAGTTAGGTTAAAGTTCTGGCCTCAGAGTCAGACAAATGAGTCACTGTCACCCCCTGAATCTTTTCAGCACCCTCCTTTTTGGCCAAGGCTGCTTACTTCTCAGGGCCCAATTTCAATATGGTGGTGAAAGATAAATTCCCAAGGGTGGGGGCAGTTGTTTTCCCCAGGCGATGCCATACAGAGGGTACTGGTCCACCCAAAAAGAATGATGACTACAGTGTTGGAGAATGACTCGCATAGGCATTCTGGTGGCTGTCAATTTCACACTCTCCTCGCATGACTCTAGTCCTCTCAGCCCTTTCTTTAATGGAGCCCAAGGTAAGTGCCTATGAAAGATATTTTCTGCATTCACTCTTTAAGAGGGTGCCTGCATCTCTGATTTCCCCTGTCCCTTTCTCACAAACATAAATCTCATCTCTTTTCACTGCCGAATACTATGTGGGCACCTCTTCTAGGCTCTGGTGCTCTAGGCTGCCCCTACCTGGGCCTTAGAATCCACAACTCTCAGGGAAAACCTCCCCGCACTTGAATTGTCCCTTCAGACCCCCAGCTGCTGCTCACTCCTGGAAGCAGGGACAGCCCTTATTGTGTCTCCACCCTTCCTACCAGTCTCGATGTGGCTTCTTCTGTGAATCCTTGGTTATAGACTACTCTTCATTTAGTCCTAAGTTGGTTTTTCAGAATGATTGTTCTTCAACTTAGTAATAACTCCAGTTTGGTCTTGGGAGGAGGCAAGTGGAATGTCCATCTGCCTACTCCTTCACCATCTTGAAATCCTCTCCTGTTTCCTGAGTTTTAAACACACACCAAATACACAGACACACACACACACACACCAACAGTTTGAGCAAGTTCCTTGTTAGAGTTTAAAATCATGTAAGTCTTCACCTTCTCTGGTTGAAGAAGTCTTTGCACTGACTCTGTACCTGTTCTGCTTCCAGGGTCCTGTCTCAAAATTCTTGCTCTTCAGAGCAAGAATCCATGCCCTGTGAGCCTATTCTGGGACTTTAAGAAATTATTACCTGTCAAGTTTTCTTTTCCTCTTACAATGGTTTTAAAAGTTAAAATCTTTTTTCAATAGCAGTTTAACATTCAGAATATTTTGAAGGTTGCACAATCTAAAACTGTACAAGTAAAGGTTCTTACAGCTGTTTCATCCATGTGTTCTATATGATATATTCTGGATTGGATAGGCAAGATGTTAAATATAGGCTTTAATAAATGCAGTGAAGCTAAATGAAGTCAGGAAATATGAGATTTGCATTTACAATTTAACCATGATTGTGTCTCGCAGTCCCAACTGATGACAGACAACCTTGAGCATGAAAGGAAAAAAATTATATTCTCTTTATTTCTTTTACCATTTCATAGAAATATATTTTATGTTTCAACTCTATCATCTCATTTCCAAGTCTGATTTTTCATTATTTAGATTTTTACTTCTCTATTTTTTTCTCTGTTTATAACATCATATCATGGCTCAAATATAAAGAGATAAAATAGGAAAATAATATTCCTGGATAATGACTCTCAGGTATGTTTGGAGATGTGATTAGAATGCAGATATGATCAGACTTGCCTTGGACTCATGATTCATGTGACGTGAGTTACTATCTGGATGACTTTGGTAGTTTGTTGTGTAATACTAGAATACTGATATAATTGTGTAGTGGGAAAAAAAGCTAAGAAGAAATATATCTTTGTTATCTGATATCAAGTATATTTGTAAACAGCTTTCAAGATGAACAAAGGAACAATACTCAGGCAGTCTTTTTGTCAAATGACACCAAACATCTGGACGAAGACCGAAAAAAGAGAATCAAGCAAATTGCCTTTTATTGAATAGCCATGAAGTAAAATGCTCAGATCTTTGGAAACATCAAATAGCTGTTTGATGAATGTATCCCTCTTTGTAGCTAAAATTCTATGAAAACTGCTTTGTGTTCTTACATAAAAATCATAGTGCTTATGTCACAGAATGACACGGAATTAGAGAAAAACTGGAGAACATTGGAAAGGCTGTTCTAGGAGCTGGCATATCCTCTAGCAGAGAATACAGGAAGTGGAAAGCTCCCATAAGAAATAGTTCTCACGAAATAAAATGAGGTGTACCACCATAGAGTACAGCTAACATTTACTGAAGACTCACTCCATCAAGTATAGGGATAATACTTCATATATATTACATCATTTAGACCTCAAAACAACCCCAGGATGTAATTTGTACTGTATTATACTAATAATGTTACTAACATAGTAGCTCTGACTTATTGAGTGATGATTATATATTAAGAACTATTCTAAGAATTTTATATTTACATTTATTTATTCCTCACAAAAGCCTATTAAATTAGTTCAATTTAATAGATAAGGTAATTTAGAACCCACAAAGGCCAATTTCACTAGTCAGCACCCAGGGGGGCCACAATCTATATGAAAGGGGTGATCCTAGAGAGTACTACACTGTGCAACATGTTGATAAGCCCCTGAAATCTGGGACCATCTTGGTACAAAGTGTTGTCTAGGGATCCCCTTTAGTCCACTCAGGAAATGATTGTTCAGAAAAGCTACTCTTCATGGAATGCTTATTACATAAGACACTATGCTAAGTGCACTACATTTGTATATTTTATTACTTTTTTCTTAGAAAACTGAAATTTAGAGAGGTTATATAACTTGCCTAAAGCCAACAGCTGCCAAATAAGGGAAATTGGATTTACACGGTGAGATTGAAGCTCTGCATTAAATATTGCAGTAGGTAATCACCTATGTGAGCATTTTTGAACATCTGGCAAAGTCTGGGTTAGATGTTGGCCATGCTAAGATGAAAGGGAAGAGTCCTTGACAGAGAGGAGCTAAGTGTCCACTGAAGAAGACATACATAGATCAACATTCAAAATATCTTAAAATGGTTGTTTTAATTAAATAGAGGTGTTTCAGGAAAATACCTCATATAGGACATGGCACCTAATCTGCCACTTGAGATATAACTAGCAGAGTGATATTTGGGTAGATGCAAAGAAGAATCTGGTTGAGAGTAAACATTTGCTTTATTACATGGATACTCCTAATCATGTCACAGGTATGAGAGTTATTTAACATGCAAACAATATTTCACATGTTAATCTTTTGCATGGCTTATACCATATTATGATCCCTTCTTTCCTCTCTGCACCTTTCCATCCCATGTACCCTCGATTTCTACATAGCCTTAATGTCTAGTAAGGCAGATTTAAACCATACCAGTGATTATTCTATTCTATTATTATTGCTTCTTTTCATCTCTACCCCTATACTGGGTTTTGCAGTCATATTTTCATTGCACAAGTCCCTAGCCCTCTCCTGAGCCAGTGCCTTGCAGCTGATGTGTAGATGATTGAGAGAATGCTTTTGTTAAGAATGGAGTCCAACTTCCTCATGCCCAAAGAAGTTAAAGTTGCTCCAGAATATATAACTGGTAATTAAGAGTCAGAGCAAAAATTTAAATCCATCACTTTTTGGTCTAGCTTTCTACCCATTACAGCACACTGCCCCCAAATCAAGCAGAGACTGGTTAAACTACTGACTCATGAATACAGAGCTATCAAGTCAACAAACTGGCACTCTAATTCAAGTCTCTTGAGTCAGATTTAATAAACTAGTTCCAAAAAATTGGCTAGAATTTCTTTGTATATAAAAATTTAAGGTTATATATTGAAATGACTGTTGTTACAACAATGATGAGGAGACATGAAGGAAGCAGTGAGTAATACAGTGATGACAATATCAGGGTTCAGACTAAGAACCACTTAGGGTGATAAAAATCAAGGTGCTCTGCATTATATTAGGTGGCTACCCAGGGAACTGAAGTCCAGATCTTCACACCTAACTCTATCTTTAAGCTCCTGCCTTTAAGGTTATACTTGGCTAGTCTTTCCCTAAGCTAGCAAAGCAAAGCTCTTCTCCCTCTTTAAAGCCTTACAGAAGCAACTTATATCAGCAATAAAAAAAAGTAAAGGGGCTTCCAATGTCAACTGAGACAGAAACCAGTCCCTCATGTAGTCACCAGACAAGTAAACTTGAAAGTAGGTAATTTGAAATCATAAAGTTAGAGAAGAAAAAAGTAAAAAGAATTTTAAAAATGAAGATACTGTGAGGGTCTCTGAGGACATATCAAGTGGACAAAAATAAATATTTTTAGTGTCCCAAAAGAAAAGAGAGGACCCAGGTTTGAAACCCTGAGGTCAATGGCTTGAGCGTGGGCTCACCAGCTTGAGTGTGGGACCTCTGGCTTGAGTGTGGGATTATAGACATGATTCTATAGTCACTGACATGAGCCCAAATGTCACTAGCCTGAACCCAAGGTCACTAGCTTGAGCAAGGGGTCACTAGCTTGGCTGTGGCCCCCTGGTCAAGGCACGTTTGAGAAAGCAATCAATGAACAACTAAGGTGCCAATGCTTCTCATCTCTCTCATTTCCTGTCTGTCTGTTCCTATCTGTCCCTCTCTCTGTCTCTGTCACATACAAATAATAATAATAATAATAATAATAATAATAAAGCACCCCTTTAAAATGAAAGAAAAATTAAGACTTGCCCAGATAGCCTGACCAGATGGTGGCGCAGTGGATAGAGCGTCGGACTGGGATGTGGAGGACCCAGGTTTGAGACCCCGAGGTCACCGGCTTGAGTGCGGGTTCATCTGGTTTGAGCAAAGCTCACCAGCTTGGACCCAAGGTCGCTGGCTCAAGCAAGGGGTTTCTCAGCCTGCTGAAGGCCCAGGGTCAAGGCACATATGAGAAAGCAATCAATGAACAACTAAGGTGTTGCAACGAAAAACTGATGATTGATGCTTCTCATCTCTCTCCATTCCTGTCTGTCTGTCCCTATCTATCCCTCTCTCTGACTCTCTCTGTCTCTGTAAAAAAAAAAAAATACTTGCCCAGATAAACAAAAGCTGAGAGAGTTCATTACCATTACACTTATTTCTCTACAAGAAATGCTGAAGGGGAGTGATGTCAGAGAAATGACACCATGAGGAGCGCTCCCGATACCTCTCCCCAAAATTTCAACAAGTTTTTCAACTGGAGACAGAAAAAATGATCCTAGGAGTGTCCATAAGTCCCACATACTGAACAAAGAGGTATGATTGGGTGAAAAGGTGGCTAAATATATATAATCAACCCTGAAGGAAATAAGATGGAGAACGAAAGACTTCACCTTCCTCACTAACCTGAGCAAGGGCTGCTTTCACTTAGACCTGAGAGAAAGTGAGGCTGGGGGCGTGGAAAGAGCTGGGTTGGGGCACAGACATTCAAGCCAAGGAAAGAGTGTGCTCATGGCAACTCAGCCCATGCAAACTAATGCCGGTGCCAGACCCGGGCAAAGGCAGGCGAGCGGCGACCTCCATTATCCCCAATATCCTGGTCGGCAAGCACACAGTGTGCGAGTGATTCCTCCTAGCACCCAGGGCGTGGGAACCTGCATTCCTGGACAGAGGGGAAGGGTCAGAGACTTCTGCATGGGCTGCAACCAGAGTCCCAGTGTAATCCCTGTTCCCCAAACAACAGCGTGCGGGGAGTGCACGAAAGCGAACTTCCCTACACCAGTATCTCTCCGGGCAGGCAGGGCGCCTCTCCCAAGCATAACAAAGAACATTCCTAGGGAAGAAAAAATACAGAAGTGCTAGAGGGAGGGGCACACAAGCAGTTTGCAGTCTCTGGAGCAGATCCACGGATCCAATCACTGAAATTAGCTTAATCCACAGTCTGCTCTCTGCCCAACTGGCTTACATGGCTTTGGCTGACAAGGTATTCTTTCTCAGGTCAGCGATTTAAGACAAGACATGTGATATTTTTTAGTGCCTCTTGCTCTGCACATAGTGGCGGGGGCAACTTCCTGCCAGCCAATACAGGGTGAAAAACACATTTCTACGGAACAGACCTCAGAAAACACTGCAAAAGTTGGACAGGCTAGGCTGTAGGCTTCTTAACAAGGGAGAAGCCTGCAGAGAGCAATCCCACGGAATGCTAAGGCAAATTTAACTAGATATACCTGGGGAACCTTAGAAAGGAGCCTGAACAGAAGTCAACACGCCCCCCCTACCTGCTTAAACTGGTGGCTCTGCTTGGCAGAGCTTTCATACTCAGTGCTGTGCACTAAAAAGAGGGACTTGGCAGCTTTTAAGACCTCCTGTTCTGGCAGGCAGCGACTAGGGCATCTTCTTCCCAGCTAATACAGGTTACAAAGTGCAAAAAGCCTGGGGAGAGTGGTCCCACAGAGTGCTAAGGCATACTAGACATGCCTGGAGGATCATAGAAAGACACCTTGAGAACAATTGGCTCCCAGCCCTGCCTAATTATGCTGGCGGCTCTGACTGACAGAGCCTTACCCAGAGTCCTGCACTGAGTAGGGATAGAGTGGGGATTTGCGAGCTCTTTGAGCCTCTTACTATCCATGCAGTGGCAGAGGCAACCTCATAGCTGGATCACCAGGCTGCTAATTCAGGAAGGAGAGACTAGGAGAGAGGCTCTGGGAAAATTGAACTTCCCATTTTTGGAGCTTGAAAATGCTAACATGCCCCGACTACCAGAGACTGAAGCCTAATATATGACATCACCATAGTGACACATCAACTGCAAATCTCTACCTAAGCATGACACAGGGATAGAGCCTGGGGTACAGTGCCACTGACCAGGAAGAGGGAGAAGAAAGAAAAAGGAAGAAGATAACCTCTCAAAATCAAGAATAATCTGCAGTCTTTATAACTTTTTTCACTTTTTTTTTGTTCTTTCATTTTCTTATCTTTATTATTTTTCTTCTTCCACCTTGGTCCTTTGATCCTCTGCTCATCTTATTCTTTTCTTTTCATCTTCAACTACAATACTCATAAGTGTTACATTCCCTTTTTTTTTCTTTTCTTTTTTCTATCTCTCTCTGAGGGTTACACTCTAAAACCCTTAACTTTCTCCCTTTTCTTTTCTTCTTTTCTTATTTTCTTTTTCTTTTTCCTTTTTCTTTCACCCTCTCTCTTAGTTTCTTCTTTTCTCTTTTACTTTTCTTCTCATTTGATCCTCACTCATGAACAAATTATTTTATTTTGGATTCAAATTTTTTCTTTGTGGCATTTTGTGTGCTTTTTACTTTGCTTTTTAACTCATTAGCATTCCCTCCAACCCTAGCTCTCCAATCTATGTAGTTTCTATTCCACTTTATACAATAATATTTTTTTCTTTTTCTTGTTTCCTTACTATCTCTTTTACTTTACCTCTCATTCGACCATCATTTACAAGCAAATTATTTTATTCCTGATCCAAATTTTTTCCTTTTTTGCATTTTCTGGGTACCTACCTCGTTGTGGGTTTTTTTGTCCCTTTGTCACTTCTCCCCAACTCAGGCCTTCCATTATAGGTAGTTTTTGTTCCATTTAGCACAATATAATTCTCAGTTTTTTATGGTATTTTCTCAAAGAAAAAATAATAATAATTTTTAATTATTTTTTATTGTCTATTTTTTTTACTTTATACTCTTTATTAATTCTCATTAGTGTTATTAACAAAACCACCCTCAGATGCCATTAAGGAAAAATAAATTGAATATCATGGATACAAAAGACAGAGATGTAGTACAAATAGATAAGGAAAAATCTATAGAAAAAATTTTTTAATAGATTGGAAAGCTTGGAGTTAAATGACAGAGAATTTAAAATAGAAATCCTAAAAATACATAAGAAATATATACTCAGAAATAGATAAGAAAATACAGAAAGGCAATTTAGGGAGCTCAAAAAACAACTCAACGAACACAAAGAATATATTACCAAAGAAATTAAAACTATGAAAACAAATCAAACAGAAATGAAAAACTCAATTCATGAACTGAATAATGAGGTAACAAGCTTAGCTAATAAAACAGGTCAGATAGAAGAGAGTATTAGTGAAATAAAAGACAGGCAACTTGAGGCACAACAGAGAGAAGAGAGAGACTCACGAATTTAAAAAAAAAAATGAGAAAGCCCTACAGGAATTGTCTGACTCCATCAAAAAGAGTAACATAAGAATAATACATATATCAGAAGGAGAAGAGAGAGAAAAATACAGAACATATTCAAACAAATAATAGATGAGAACTTCCCAAGCCTGTGGAAAGAACTAAAGCCTCGAATTTAAGAAGCAAACAGAACACTGAGTTTCCTTAACCCCAATAAACCTACTCCAAGGCACATCATAATAAAATTGGCACAAACCAATGACGAAGAAAAAATTCTCAAGGCAACCAAAGAAAAGAAGAATACAACATATAAAGGAAGGCCTATTAGAATATCATCAGATTTCTCAGTAGAAATTCTACAAGTGAGAAGGGAATGGACCCCAATATTTATAGTTCTGAAAGAGAGGAACTTCCAGCCAAGAATACTATACCCATCAAAGCTATCCTTCAAATATGAAGGAGAAATAAAAACATTTACAAATACAGAAAAGATGAGGGAATTTATCATCAGAAAACCCCCACTTCAGGAAGTACTAGAGGGGGTTTTCCAACCAAATACAAAGAACAAAACAAAACCACAAGTAAAAGCTCCACCAGGAACACAATAAAACCAAATTTAAACTGTGATAACAAAAACAAAAAAGGGGAAAAGATGAAGATTAACAGTAGCAAAGGACATTGGAGTGCAGAACCACTCATAAGATAGTGTACTAAAATAAAAATAGTAGGTACTCTTCCATTACTTAATGGTAACCACCCCTGAAAAAAACCCACAGAAACACACGACTTGAAAAAGGAAGTAACAGAGGAAAGAAGTATGGATTACAACCAAACAAAAACAAATGATAGAAAAACAAAAAAGAATCAAACAAGATACAAAACTAACAGAAAGCAATATATAAAATGGTAATAGAAAATCCTCAAGTGTCAATAATTACACTAAATGTAAACGGATTGAACTCACCAATCAAAAGATACAGAGTAGCAGAATGGATTAAAAAAGAAAATCCAAATGTATGCTGCCTACAAGAAACACATCTAAGCAACAAGGATAAAAACAAATTCAAAGTGAAAGGCTGGAAAACAATACTCCAAGCAAATAACATCCAAAAAAAAGCAGGTGTAGCAATACTCATATCTAACAATGCTGACTACAAGACATTTCATAATGATTAAGGGGACACTGAATCAAGAAGACATAACACTTCTTAATATAAATGCACCAAACCAAGGAGCACCAAAATATATAATACAGCTTCTGACTGACCTAAAAACAAAAACTGACAAAAATAGAGTTATACTTGGAGACCTCAATATATCACTGATGGCTCTAGATCGTTCATTCAAACAAAAAATCAATAAAGAAATATTGGCCTTAAACAAAACACTAGAGCACCTGGATATGATAGACATCTACAGGACATTTCATCCCAAAGTGACAGAGTACACATTTTCCTGAAGTACATGGAACATTCTCAAGAATTGACCATATGTTGGGCCACAAAAATAACATCAGCAAATTCAGGAAAATTGAAATTGTACCAAGTATATTTTCTGATCATAAAGCCTTGAAACTAGAATTCAACTGCAAAAAAGAGGTTAAAAAAAACCCCACAAAAATGTGAAACTAAACAACATACTTTTAAAAAATGAGTGGGTCAAAGAAGAAATAAGCACAGAGATCAAAAGATACATACAGACAAATGAAAATAACAATACGACATATCAGAATCTCTGGGATGCGGCAAAAGCAGTAATAAGAGGGAACTTTATATCACTTCAGGCCTATATGAACAAACAAGAGAGAGCCCAAGTCAACCACTTAACTTCACATCCTAAGGAACTAGAAAGAGAAGAACAAAGACAACCCAAAACTAGCCGAAGAAAGAAAATAATAAAAATGAGAGCAGAAATAAATGAAATAGAGAACAGAAAAACTATAGAAAAAAGTTAATAAAACAAGGAGCTAGTTCTTTGAAAAGGTTAATGAAATTGACAAACCTTTAGCCCTGGCCAGTTGGCTCAGTGGTAGAGCGTCGGCCTGGCGTGCAGGAGTCCCGGGTTTGATTCCTGGCTAGGGCACACAGGAAGAGTGCCCATCAGCTTCTCCACCCTTCCCCCCTCCTTCCTCTTTGTCTCTCTCTTCCCCTCCTACAGCCAAGGCACCATTGCAGCAAAGTTGGTCCAGGCGCTGGGGATGGCTTTATGGCCTCTGCCTTGGGTGCTAAAATGGCTCTGGTTGCAACAGAGCAACGCCCCAGATGGGCAGAGCATCGCCCCCTGGTGGGCATGCCAGGTAGATCCTGGTTGGGCGCATGCGGGAGTCTGTCTGACTGCCTCCATTTCCAACTTTGGAAAAATACAAAAAAAAATTTACAAATCTTTGGCAATACTCACCAAGGAAAAAAGAGAAAGGACTCATATAAACAAAATCCAAAGTGAAAGAGGAGAAATCACCACAGATATCATAGATATACAAAGAATTATTGTAGAATTCTATGAAAAATTATATGCTACCATTTTCAACAATCTAGAAGAAATGGATAAATTCCTAGAACAATACAATCTTCCTAGACTGAGTCATGAAGAAGCAGAAAGCCTAAACAGACCAATATGCAGGAAGGAAATAAAAAAAACTATTAAAAACCTCCCCGAAAATAAAAGTCCCATCCCAGACAGCTATACCAGTGAATTCTATCAAACATTCAAAGAAGACTTAGTTCCCATTCTACTCAAAGTTTTCCAAGACATTGAAGAAGAAGCAATACTTCCAAACACATTTTATGAGGCCAACATAACCCTCACACTGAAACCTGGCAAGGACGGCACAAAAAAAGAAAACTACAGACCAATATCTCTAATGAATACAGATGCTAAAATACTAAACAAAATACTAGCAAATTGAATACAACAACATATTAAAAAAATACATTATAATCAAGTGAGATTCATCCCAGAATCTCAAGGATGGTTCAACATACGTAAAATGGTTCATGTACTACACCATATCAAAAAAACAAAGAACAAAAAACACATGATCTTATCAATAAATGCAAAAACATTCAATAAAATACAACACAATTTTATGTTTAAAACACTCATCAAAATAAGTATAGAAGGAAAATATCTCAACATGATAAAGGCCATTTATAATAAATTATCAGCCAACATCATATTAAATGGCATAAAACTGAGGACTTTCTCCCTTAAATCAGGAACAAGACAGGGTTGTCCACTCTCTCCACTCTTATTTAACATGGTGCTAGAAGTTCTAGCCAGAGCAATCAGACAAGATAAAAAAATAAAAGGCATTCATATTGAAAAAGAAGAAGTAAAGGTTTCACTTTTTGCAGATGATATGATCCTATACATCAAAAACCCCAAAGACTCCACAAAAAGATTACTAGAAACAATAAACCAATACAGTAAGGTTGCAGGATACAAAATTAATATACAAATGTCCATAGCCTTTCTATATGCCAACAAAGAAACATTAGAAAATGAAGTAAAAAAAATAATCCCTTTCACGGTTGCAACAAAAAAAATAAAATACCTAGGAATAAACATAAGAAAGAATGTAAAGGACCTATATAATGAAAACTACAAAGCATTGTTAAGGGAAATCATAAAAGATAAAATGAAGTAGAAAAATATTCATTATTCTTGGATAGGAAGAATAAATATAATCAAAATGACCATATTACTCAGAGCAATATATAAATTTAATGCAATTCCCATCAAAATTCCAATGACATTTTTTAAAGAAATGGAACAAAAAATCATCAGATTTATATGGAACTATAAAAACCCCTGAATAGCCAAAGCAATCCTAAGGAAAAAGAATGAAGCTGGGGGCATTACAATACCTGACTTCAAATTATATTTTAGAGCCACAACAATCAAAACAACATGGTATTGGCAGAAAAATAGACACTCAGACCAATGAAACAGAACAGAAAGTCCAGAAATAAAACCACATATATATTGTCAAATAATTTTTGATAAAGTGGCCAAAAACAGCCAATGGAGAAAAGAAAGCCTCTTCAACAAATGGTGCTGGGAAAACTGGAAGGCCACATGCAAAAGAATGAAACTCAACTACAGTTTGTCCCCTTGTACTAAAATTAATTCAAAATGGATCAAAGACCTAAATATAAGACCTGAAACAATAAATTACATAGAAGAAAACATAGGTACTAAACTCATGGATCTTGGTTTTAAAGAACATTTTATGAATTTGACTCCAAAGGCAAGGGAAGTGAAAGCAAAGATAAATGAATGGGACCACATCAGACTAAGAAGTTTTTGCACAGCAAGAGAAACTGACAACAAAATAAACAGACAGCCAACTAAATGGGAGATGATATTTTCAAACAACAGCTCAGATAAGGGCCTAATATCCAAAATATACAAAGAACTCATAAAACTCAAAAACAAACAACCCAATAAAAAAATAGGAAGAGAATATGAACAGACATTTCTTCTAAGAAGAAATACAAATGGCCAACTGATATATGAAAAGATGCTCATTTTCATTAGCTATTTATTAGAGAAATGCAAATCAAAACTACAATGAGATACCACCTCACACCTGTTAGATTAGCTATTATCAACAAGACATGTAATAACAAGTGTTGGAGAGGCGGTGGAGAAAAAGAAACCCTCATTCACTGTTGGTGGGAATGTAAAGTAATACAAATATTACGGAAGAAAGTATGATTGTTCATCAAAAAACTAAAAATAAAACTACCATATGACCCAGCAATCCCTCTACTGGGTATATACCCCCAAAACTCAAACACATTGGTACGTAAAGACACATGGAGCTCCATGTTCATTGCAGCATTGTTCACAGTGGCCAAGACATGGAATCAACCAAAAAGCCCTTCCATAGATGACTGGATAAAGAAAATGTGGAACATATACACTGTGGAATACTACTCAGCCATAAGAAATGATGACATCAGATCATTTACAACAAAATGGATGGATCTTGATAACATTATACAGAGTGAAATAAGTAAATCAGAAAAAACTAAGAACTGCATGATTCCATACTTAGGTGGGACATAAAAATGAGACTAAGAGACATGGACAAGAGTGTGGTGGTTATAGGTGGAAGGGAGGGAGGGAGAAGGGGGAGGGGAAGGGCACAAAGAAAACCAGATAGAAGGTGACAGAGGACAATTTGACTTTGGGTGACAGGTATGCAACATAATTGAATGACAAGATAACCTGAAGATGTTTTCTTTGAACATAGATACCGAGATATATTAATGTCACCCATTAAAATTAATAAAAATAAATAAAAATTTTAAAATAGAAAAGAAATGCTGAAGGGAGTAATTTATAGTGTAATAAAGGGGCACTAGATAGAAACATGGAGTCATACACAGCTCTGGTAATGGTAAACATATGGACAAATCTGTATTATTGTAATTTTGGTACATAAATTTACTTTTTATTCTACATAGAATTTAAATGACAAAATGATAAAAAATATAAACCTGTGTTGATTGTTATACAATACATAAAAGTATTTGTGAAATCAATAACATAAATTGGGGTGAAACAGTAAAAATGTAGAAAATTAAATTATCAGTTTAAAATGGAATATTATACCTTTAAGATATTTTGTGTACTTGCAATGGTAAAACCAAAAAAATTATATATATGTTTGTGCATGTGTATGTGTGTGAGTAAAGAGAGAGAGGAGAATTAAAGCCTGTCACTACAAAAATAAAAATAAAATAAAATCCAAAGTAAAGACAGCCTGAAAGAAACTAACAAAATGGCAATAGTAAGTCCTTTCTTACCAGTAATTACTTTAAACCTAAGTGAATTAGGTTGCTTCCATACTTTGGCTATTATAAACAATGCTGCTGGACATAGATAAAAGTGAAGTGGTTACCAGGGAAGGGAGTCATAGGAAAAGGGTTGGGGGGACAAAAAGGGACAAACACAGAGTGAAAATAATTTGACTTTGGGTAATGGACACACAACACAATCAAAAGTTCAAATGTTATAGAAATGTTTACCTGAAACCTATGTACTCTTATTAATCAATGTCACCCTATCAAATTTTATTTTCTAAGTAAAACTTTAAAAAATAAACAATGTTGCAATGAACATAGAGGTAATAAATCATTTCAAATTAGTGTTTTGGGAGTATTCCATGATGGCAACAGAGTAGGCAGATATCCCGACTGTCACTACCCAGGACCAAATTGGATTACAACTTAATTTAAGAACAATCATCTTGAAAAAACAAATTTGAACTAAACAAAGAGGTGTCTATAATCAAGGATCACAGAAAAAGCCACATCAAGACTGGTAGGAAAGGCAGAGACGCAGAAAGGGCTGCCCTGCTCCCAGGAACGAGTGGTGGCTGAGGATCCAAAGAGACTTTCACTGAAGAGAAGGTGATCCTGTAGGTGTGGGTCCTCAGACCCAGGCCTGGAGCCCCAGACTAGAGCCCCAGAGCTAGAAGAGGTGCCCACACAGCACTTGGAGGTGAAAAGAACCAGATTTCTACCTGTGAGAAAGAGATAGAGCTCTCAGAAACGTATGCTCTGTCTTAAAGGTCCCAGGCAAAAAATCTTGATCATAGCCACTTACCCACAGCTCTGGTGGAGGGAGAGCTGAGAGGACTAGAGTTGCATGAGGAGAGTGTAAAGTTGGAGGGCCAGGGAGAGACATTGTGGGGGACAGTCATCAGAAACCTTGTGCTGAGTCATTTTCCAGTACTACAGTTGACATCTCTCTTGGGTGGGGCAGTCCCCTTTGTGTGGCATCAGCCTGGGGAGAAGCAACTGCTCCACCCTTGGGAGTATCTCCTGCTCCAGTCATGGTGACTGGGTCATGCTTATAAGCTAGAAAGCAACAGGCGCCTCAGTGACTTAGTTTTCTGGTGTTGAGCCTACAGCTTCCCCACACACGCTCTTGAGTCTAAGACCAATAATTCCACCTCATGAGAGATTCAGTAGAAACTGTCCAGAGTGCTGGCAGACCACATCTCTGGGTCTCAGAGGCCACACCCACTGGGCTCCTGGGGCCACACCCTATTGAGGCCTGTGAAAAAAGTCTGGAAAGAATGACATCTGAGGCAAAGGAGCAGAACCACATTCACCAGTTTTCCTAATCCTTGAATTGCTGCAGGCTCTAGACCAAGCATGGCCAACATATGGCCTGTGTAATGAGTTTATGTGGCCCACGATTAAATTTTTAATATTCTCCACTACTTCAAAATCTCAGCTACTCAGAAGCTGAAGCATCTTTGATAATTGGAAATCAAGATATTTAAGAAGATAGTGATATGCAGAAAAGAATTCCATATGTGACTAATCTAGGGTTAACTCCCAATAATTGATTGAATGGATTTGCGATACAGTGGTACCTTGAGATACAAGTTTAATTCATTCTGTAACCAACCTCATAAGTCAGTCAACTTGTATATCAAACAAAGTTCTCCCATTTAAAATAACTGAAATAGATTTAATCTGTTCCAGCCCTGTGAAACATCCCCAAACCATCCTAAATTATGAAAAAAGTCATGTTTTTGTTTGTTTGTTTTTTCTGTATTTTTCTGAAGCCAGAAACGGGAAGAGATAGTCAGACAGACTCCCGCATGTGCCTAACCGGGATCCACCCAGCACGCCCACCAGGGGGCGACACTCTGCCCACCAGGGGGCATCGCTCTGTTGTGACCAGAGCCACTCTAGTGCCTGGGGCAGAGGCCGAGGAGCCATCCCCAGCGCCCGGGCCATCTTTTGCTCCAATGGAGCCTCGGCTGTGGGAGGGGAAGAGAGAGACAGAGAGGAAGGAGAGGGGGAGGGGTGGAGAAGCAGATAGGCGCCTCTCCTGTGTGCCCTGGCCGGGAATCGAACCTGGGACTTCTGCACGCCAGGCCGACGCTCTACCACTGAGCCAACCGGCCAGGGCTCATGTTTTTATTTAAGAAACATACATGTATACTTTACCAATGCATAACAATATATATGAAATAAAAGAAAAAAGTGTCATTTAATACTGTATTCTTACCTTGGAGACAGACAAGTGTGGCTAACGGAGGTGAATGGCGGAGGAGGAGGGAGGGAGAAAGGGATGCAGGCACTGTAGTCAGGTAAACTAAAACTGCATTTTCTTAACACTAAATGTAAACTAAAACTGCATTTTCTTTACTTTAAACAAAACTAAAACTGCACTTTCTTTACTCAAAATGAAACCACAAAAACTTAATTGTAAAAAGTTTCTTAACTTCAAACTTAACCTAAGCTTAACATTATGTATTTCTCATTTAATCATCACCTGGTTTTGCCTTTTTAGCTGTACTTTTGTCACTTTCACTTGCAAGACTTTTGAATAAAAATCTATCCAAAGAGGTTTGCTTTTGCCTGCCTTTTAAAATATTACAGAAATGTAACAAACAAGTGTCATTAAAAAGTGCTGAAGCACGACCAGTTGAAACTTTTTCTGGGTGTTTCTTTTCAATGAAACTTGAAAGCTTCTCCCACATTGCCAGCAGGTCTTTAAATTCACTTGTAGAAATCATTTCCTCCAACTCTACCTCCTCCTCACTACTAATCTCTTGCAGAAGCTCCATATGTTGCATCATGTAGCTCCTTCAACTACTCAGTTGAGAGTTCCTCCTCATGTTCCTTGACGAGCTAATTTACATCACCATCACCTACCTCCAGACCCATAGACTTTCCAAGGGACACAATCTCCTCCAACGCTTCTACCTCGGTCTTGGTCTCTGGTTCAAATCCTTCAAAGTCCCTGTCTGCAACATCAGGCCATAACGTTTTCCATGCCGAGTTCAAGGTTCTTCCTGTAATCTCTTGCCATACCAAGTCAATAACGCATAAACGTATCACTATGTTGTAGTGATCTTTCCAAAAGTCTCGAAGGATTAGATTTGTATTCTCAGTCACCTCAAAGCGGTGGCGGAACAAGTGCTTTGTGTAAAGCTTTTTAAAGTTGGAAATGACCTGCTGATCCACAGGTTGCAAGACTGAAGTCATGTTGGGTGGGAGGTAGAGGACTTTCACAAATTTGAACTCATCAAGAATGTCATCTTCAAGACCAGGTAGTGGGCTGGAGCATTTTCAAGGATTAATAATGCTTTCATTGGGAGTTTATTTTCTTGAAGATATTTCTTCACTGCAGGACCAAAGACGAGATTTACCCATTCAATAAAAAACTGCTGTGTAACCTATGCCCTAGCATTGGCGCACCACATAACCTGCAGTTTTTCTTTAAGAATCTTGTGATTCTTAAAGGCTCAAGGGTTTTTGGAATGATACACTAGCAGTAGCTTTACTTTACAGTCATGGCTAGCATTTGCACACAGTGCAAGGATCAGACGGTCCTTCATGGGTTTATGGCCTGGCAGCTTCTTCTCCTTTGGGGTGATGAAAGTCCTCTGGGGCATTTTTTTCCAAAGCAATCCTGTTTTGTCACAGTTGAACACTTGTTGGGGGATGTAGCCTTCCTTTACAATAAGCGCAGCAAAACGTGCGATGTACTCCTCAGCTGCCTTAACGTCAGCACTCAGAGCTTCATCTTGCCTCACCACCAAGTGGATGCCAGATCTCTTCTTGAAATTTTAAAACCAGCCATGACTTGCCTTAAACATATCTTCTGCTGCCTCTTTTGAGGTTGACAGTTCATTCTTCTTCAAGTTGCCATAAAGAATACATGCCTTTTCACATATTACAGTCTCCATCACTGTATCTCCTGCCAGCTCTTTCTCTTTCATCCACAGCAGCAGAACCTTCTCCATTTCTTCATGGATATTTGTCCTTAATTGGGACAGAATTGTATAGTTCCTTTCACTGGATTTGCACTTCTGATGGCATCCTTTTGTTTAAGGATGGTACAAATTGTAGATGTATTGTGGTCATACAGCCTTGCCAGTTCAATCACTCATACACTACGCTCATGTTTTTCTATTATTTCTTGCTTTACTTCTATCAACATCATTCTCTTCTTCTTCTCACCACTTTTCTTTACACTTACTTTCTTCGGCCCCATGATAGCACACAAAAAAAGTGAGTAAAAAATGCAAAAATGATGTAAGAACAAGTATCGCGTACAAGATTCAACTTGATTCTGCGGGTAACACGTGAGAAAGAATAAGATGCTAATGTTGTGTTGCTGATACTGGACCCCTGCACCAATGCGCCAACTAATGCAGCTTCCCAAATCACAACTCATATCTTGGAATTTTGCTCGGATCTCAAACAAAAATATGGACCAAGTTGCAGCTTATATCTTAAAAATTTCTTATGTTGGTCTGCTCGTATCTCAAAGTACCACTGTATTTTTTTTATTTTTCTAAAAAAATCCATTATAAAAATTTACAACTTTTTTACTTGTCTGTACTCGGTATGAACTGTTTGACATTTAGTGGCGGCAATGTCAAACCCATATTCTTTTAGGTGGAGGTCGCCAGTGGGCACCCAAGGTCAAACAATTCATTATTTTTGTGGTCAAGTGTGCTGAATCAAGGGGCATTGTAGCATAGACAATAGCTGCAGTTGATAACTGAAAACGTGTCCAGGCTGTTTGTAAGACAAAATAATTGTTTTATTTGTGATATAACCCCTTCAACCTCATTCTATTAATTAAATATTGTCTTGATTGATTGTGATACAGTTTGGATATTTATACAGTATGTAATTATATTTTTATTAAAATATATTTTTATTAAAATAATATTGTATATTAAATTTTTTCTCTCACATTTATTCATAAACAAATTGCATAATAAAATTTTGTTTACTTAAACAAATCGTTTTTGTATTTAACATTTTTTAAATTTAATATTTCATCTGACCCGTGAAAAAAGTTTTCTTTCTAATCTGGCCCAGGGTAAAAACTGTTGGCCACACCTGCTCTAGACTCTACCAGAGGTTTTTTCAGTGGCTGATCCCAACAAGCAGCCTGTAGACAGAGGCTGCTGGAGTTGAGACTCAGGGACCCTTGGCCTTATAAGAAAAACTTCTGCCAGGCCCAGTGTGGGTAAAAGCCAGCCTAGGTATATAGCTTGTATTTGCATGTGCACCTTGGCCCAGCAGAGGCAGCCATCAACTCTGGATTGCTTGTAACTCCAAGAAGGTTGCTGAGGGCCAGTCACGAGCAGTGTCTCCCACTGGTCTGTGCTGGGTCTGTCTGTGCCCAGAAAGGCCCAAGGAAGACACATCCAGTAGCCAGCTGTGGAGAGAATGGTTCAGGATGTAACAACCCTTGCTAGAGTGGTATCCTAAGGAAGGGCTCTTCACACCTGGCCCAGCTAAGGCAAGTACTGCTCTCTCTTATCAGCACCAGCACAGCAGCTCATGTGCATTGGATAAGGTGGAGCTTCACAGTCAGCCAGCCTGGGTGGTGGATATCCTGTTACTGGGCTAGATTCCACAGGAGGAAGATAGAGAGGCTTGGATCATGAATATTTAAAGTGTGGCTCCCTGCAAGCCTGTTACCAGGTCTAGTTGAGAGACTTAGCCACTTTACAGAGGGGCACAGTCAGCCCCCAGGAGAGGCCTCTCTCAGTCTTCCTCCATAAGACCAGGTTCTCATCAGCTGTAAGAACTTCTGCAAAGAGGACTATTGCCCCACTCGATCTAAATCTGTTGCTCACCTTGTTGGGGAGAAATAAAATTTGAGTATCTATCAGTGCCTGAGGGATTAGGCCCTGAAGTAGGGACCACATTCCCTGTAATGAGATCCTGATCAAGAGACCTCTGAAGTAAGGGTCCCACTAATGTTCTATTCCCAACCGCAGCTGCCCAAACCCAACAAGTTTGCAACCTGTAGAGGGGTTGGTGTGGTGAGGCCAGTCTGAGCCCACATGACAGTCTTTCTACAGAAGACTCTGTGGAAATATCAGGCAGCTGCAAGAGGAGGTGGAGCTGCTGAAAAGTGAAGGCAAATATTACAAAGCTTGGGGATTTTACGAAGCTGCTATTATATCTAAGCAGGAGGAAGCAGCTCCTTATACACGGGTTGTCCCTCTTACACTACCCAAGCACAGAAAACATTGACACAAACAGCAAAAAGAGTAGTAGCTACAGACAGCCCACAGCAGGTTACAAACAGCTGACCCCAACCCAAGAAGATATAGAACCAACACAACTGGTAGTGGGAAGCAGACAGCAGCAACCCTAGACTCAGCGAGCTACGTAAGCAGCATACCCATAGGTGGAGTCTAGCAGGCACCAGACACTGTGGAGTATAAATACACCCAACAAGACAAACATTGCATAGTATGTAATACACATGATCAAGGCTGACCCTTAGAGCCAACCAGCCTGAAGAAATAACTGTACCCATGAAAAAACCAACAGCATTGAATACTCACATACAACAAGAGGGAAAATAGTACACTCAAGAGGCATTCCTAGAACAAGAAAAACAGGTGGACTGAAGGTCAGTATCACTGAGTCCGTCTTCCCCATAAAGACACCACAAAAATTTCAAAGTCAGACAGCACTACCTGACACACAGACAAAATGGGCAGACAAAAAAAAAAAATGTGACTCAAATAAATTAACAAAAGAAATCCCCAGAAAAAGAACTAAATAAAATGGAAGTAACCAAACTACCAGATGCAGAGTTTAAAACAGGGGTCCCCAAACTACGGCCCGTGGGCCGCATGCAGCCCCCTGAGGCCATTTATCCGGCCCCCGTCGCACTTCTGGAAGGGGCACCTCTTTCATTGGTAGTCAGTGAGAGGAGCACATTGACCATCTCATTAGCCAAAAGCAGGCCCATATTTCCCATTGAAATACTGGTCAGTTTGTTGATTTAAATTTACTTGTTATTTATTTTAAATATTGTATTTGTTCCCATTTTGGTTTTTTTTACTTTAAAATAAGATATGTGCAGTGTGCATAGGGATTTGTTCATAGTTTTTTTTTATAGTTCGGCCCTCCAAGGGTCTGAGGGACAGTGAACTGGCCCCCTGTGTAGAAAGTTTGGGGACCCCTGGTTTAAAATAATAATTTTTAGGATGCTCAAGGATCTTAGACAACAGTGAATGGACATAATGACCTCCTAAATAAAGAGATAGCATCAAAAAGGACATTGATATCATAAAAAAACAGTCAGAAATGACAAATACAACTTCTGAAATAAAGGCGGCACTAGAAGGAATCAAGAGCAGGCTGAATGAAGCAGAGGAACAAATAGTGATTTAGAAGACAAGATAAACATGAGGACAAAATAAGAGCTGCTAAATAAAAAGAGGCTCAAAAAGACTGAGGAAACTCTAAGACAGTGGTTCTCAACCTTTCTAATGCCATGACCCTGCAATACAGTTCCTCATGTTGCGGTGACCCCAAACCAAAAAATAATTTTGGTGGCTACTCCATAACTGTAATTTTGCTACAGTTATGATTTGGAATGTAAATACCTGATATGCATTATGTATTTTCCAATGGCTTTAGGCGACCCCGCCGGGGTCATGACTCACAGGTTGAGAACCGCTGCTCTAAGACATATCTGTGATAACATGAAGAGAAATAACAGCCACATCATAAAGGTTCCTGAAGGAGAAGAAAATGAGCAAGAGTTAGAGAACCTGTTTGAAGAAGTCATAGCTGAAAATTTCCCTAAATTGATAAAGAAAAAAGTCACACAAATTCAAGAAGCACACAGAGAGTCCCATTAAAAAGGAACTCAAGAAGGCCTACACCAAGACACATCATAATTAAAGTGCAAAGTTAAGAGACAAAGAAAGAATACTAAAAGCTGCAAGAGAAAAGCAGTTAATTACATACAGAGGAGCCCCTATAAGAATGACATCTGACTTCCCAACAAAAAGACTTGAGGCCAGAAGGAATTGGCAAGAAATATTGAAAGTAATGCAAAACAAGAGCCTACAACCAAGACTACTTTATCCAGCAAGGCTATTGTTCTAAATTGAAAGAAATAAAAAGCTTCCCAGACAAAAAAAAAAAAATTCAAGGAGTTCATTACAACCAAACTAGTACTGCAAGAAATGTTAAGGGGTCTGCTGTAAAAAGAGCAAAGAAAAAAGCAAAAATTGAGAAAAAAGAGGAATGTAGACTTAAAGAATAAAATGTCCATAAATAAGTACATGTCAATAATAACCTTATATAGAAATGGTGAAGTACTCCAATCAAAACATATAAGGTAGCTGCATGAATAAGAAAATAAGACCCATACATATGCTGTCTACAAGAGAAGCACCTCAGAACAAAAGATACACATAGACTGAAAGTGAAGGGTTGGAATAAAGTATTTCATGCAAATGAAAATGAAAATGAAAAAGAAAGATGGGGTAGCAAAAATAATAACTCACAAAATAGCCTTTAAAACAAAGGCTATAGTAAGGGATAAAGAAGGTCACTACATAATAAAAAAGGGAGAAATCCAACAGAAGGATATTACCATTGTAAATATTTATGTGCCTAATATTACAGCACCTAAATATATAAAGCAGATTTTGATGCACATAAAGGGCAAGATCAACAGAAATACTATATTAGTAGGGGATTTTAATACCCCACTACATAAATGGATAAATACTCCAGACAGAAAATTAACAAAGAAATAGCGGCTTTAAATGCCACACTAGATCTAATTTAATTTTAATTGATATCTTTAGAACCATTTAATTAATTTAATCAATATCTTCAGAACCATTCACCCCAAAGCAGCAGAATATACATTCTTTTCAAGTGCTCATGGTACATTCTCTAGGATAGACCATATGTTAGGACACAAAACAAGTCTCAATAAATTTAAGATTAAAATTATATCAAGCATCCTCTCTGATCACAATGGCATAAAACTAGAAATCAACTACAATAGAAAAACTGAAAGACATTCATACACTTAGAGGCTAAATAGCATGTTACTAAATAATGAATGGGTTAACAATGAGATCAAGGAAGAAATAAATGATTTTCTTAAAACAAATGAAAATGAACATACAACAACCCAAAATTTATGGGACACAGCAAAAGCAGTCCTGAGAGGAATGTCTATAGCATGACAGGCATAACTTAAGAAGCGATAAAAAAAAGCTCAAATAAACAATTTAACCCTGCATCTAAGAGAACTAGAAAAAGAATAACAAATAAAGCCCAGAGGATGTAGAGAAAAGGAAATAATAAAGATCAGAGTGGAAATAAATAACATAGAGGCTAAAGAAACAATACAAAAGATAAATAAAACCAAGACCTGGTTCTTTGAAGAGGTAAACAAGATTGACAAAGCTTTAACAAGACTCATCAAGGAAAAAATAGAAAGGACTCAAATAAATGAAATTAGAAATGAAAGTAGAAGAGGAACAACTGATACTGCAGAAATACAAAAAATTGTAAGAAAATACTATGAAGATCTGTATGCCAAAAAATTGGACAACTTACATGAAATGGATAAATTCCTAGAAACATACAGTCTTCCAAAACTCAACCTGGAAGAATCAGAAAACCTAAACAGACCAATTACAAAAAGGTAAACTGAAACAGTTATCAAAAAGCTCCCATCAAACAAAATCCTGGACCAGATGGCTCCACAGGCAAATTTTACCAAATATTCAAAGAAGAATAACACCTATCTTTCTCAAGCTATTTTAAAAAATTCGAGAGGAGGAAAGACTTCCAAGCTCCTTTTATTAGCCAAGCATGATCCTCATTTCAAAACCAGGTAAAGACACTACAAAAAACAAACAAACAAACTGTAGGCCAATATCTGTGATGAATTTAGATGCTAAAATTCTTGCCTGACCAGGCGGTCGCACAATGTATAGAGCGTCAGACTGGGATGCAGAGGACCCAGGTTCGAGACCCCGAGGTTGCCAGCTTGAGCGCGGGCTCATCTGGTTTGAGCAAAAGTCTACCAGCTTGAACCCAAGGTCGCTGGGTCCAACAACAAGTTACTCAGTCTGATGAAGGCCTGTGGTCAAGGCACATACGAGAAAGCAATCAATGAACAACTAAGGTGTTGCAACGCGCAATGAAAAACTAATGATTGATGCTTTTCATCTCTCTCCATTCCTGTCTGTCTGTCCCTGTCTATCCTTCTCTTTGACTCACTCTCTGTCTCTGTAAAAAATACATAAATAAATAAATAAATAGATGCTAAAATTCTCAACAAAATATTAGCAAACTGGATCCAGCAATACATTAAAAAAATAATACATCATGATCAAGTGAGACATTCTGGGGAGGCAAAGCTGGTACAATATTCACAAGTCAATAAATGTGATTCATCACATTAATAAAAAGAAGAAAAAAATTACATGATAATATCAATAGATGTAGAAAAGCATTTAATAAAATGCAGCACCCATGTATGTTCAAAACTATCAGCAAAATGAAAATTCAGGGAACATATCTCAACATAGTAAAGGCCATCTATGACAAACTCACAGCCAACATCATACTCAATGGGCAAAATTAAGAGCAATCCCCTTAAAATCAGGAATAAGGCAGGGGTGCCCCCTTTCACCACTCTTATTCAACATAGTCCTGGAAGTCCTAGCCACAGCAATCAGACAAGAAGAAGAAACAAAAGGCATCCAAATTGTTAAAAAAGGAAGTATAACTATTATAATTTGCTGATGACATGATACTGTACATAGAAAACCCTAAAGTCTCAGCCAAAAAACTACTGGACCTGATAAATGAATTCAGCAAGGTGGCAGGGTATGAAATAAATATTCAGAAATCAGTGGCATTTTTAGACACCAACAATAAACTGTCTGAAAGAGAAATTAAGGAAACAATCCCCTTCACTATTGCAACAACAACAAAAAATAATGTCCCTAGTAGTAAATTTAACCAAAAAGGTAAAACACTTGTACTCAAAAAATTATAAAACATTGATTAAAGAAATCAAGGAAGAAACAAACAAGTGGAAGCATATACCATTTTTATGGATAGAAAGAATAAACATCAATAAAATGTCAATATTACCCAAAGCAATCCATAAATTCAATGCAATTCCTATTAAAATACCAATGGCATACTTCAAAGATATAGAACAAATATTCTAAAGTTTTATATGGAACCAAAAAAGAATGTGAATAGCCTCAGCAATCTTGAAAATGAAGAATAAAGTGGAGGTATTACATTTCCTGATATCAAGTTATACTTCAAGGCCATTGTACTCAAAACAGCTTGCTACTGGCATAAGAACAGGTATACAGATCAATGAAACAGAACAGGGAACCCAGAAATAAACCCCTGCCTTTATGGTCAATTGATATTTGACAAAGGAGATAAGAGCATACAATGGAGTAAAGACAGTCTCTTTAATAAGTGGTGTTGGGAAAATTGGACAGGTACATGCAGAAAAATGAAACTAGACTACCAACTCACACCATTCACAAAAATAAATGTAAAATGCGTAAAAGACTTAAGTATAAGTCCTGAAACCATAGACATCTTAGAAGAAAACATAGGCAGTAAGTTCTGATATTTCTTATAGCAATATTTTTGCAGATTTGTTTCCATGGGCAAGTGAAATAAAGGACAAAATAACAAATGGGATTACATCAAACTAAAAAGCTTTTGCACAGCAAAAGACACCAGGAACAAAATAAAAAGACAACCCATACAATGGGAGAACATATTTGCTACTACATCTGATAAGGGATTAATAAAAAAAATTAAATTTTTTTTTTGTATTTTTCTGAAGCTGGAAACAGGGAGAGACAGTCAGACAGACTCCCGCATGCGCCCCACCGGGATCCACCCGGCACGCCCACCAGGGGGCGATGCTCTGCCCACCAGGGGGCGTCGCTCTGTCACGACCAGAGCCACTCTAGCACCTGGGGCAGAGGCCAAGGAGCCATCCCCAGCGCCCGGGCCATCTTTGCTCCAATGGAGCCTCGGCTGCAGGAGGGGAAGAGAGAGACAGAGAGGAAGGAGAGGGGGAGGGGTGGAGAAGCAGATGGGCGCTTCTCCTGTGTGCCCTGGCTGGAATTGAACCCAGGACTTCCACACGCCAGGCCGACGCTCTACCACTGAGCCAACCGGCCAGGGCCAATAAAAAAAATTTATAAAGAACTTCTAAAACTCAACATCAGGAAGGTAAACAATCTAATTAAAAAATGGGCAAAAGCCTGACCAGATGGTGGCGCAGTGAATAGAGCGTTGGACTAGGATGCAGAGGACCCAGGTTCGAGACCCCGAGGTCACCAGCTTGAGCGCAGGCTCATCTGGTTTGAGCAAAAGCCCACCAGCTTGAACCCAAGGTCGCTGGCTTGAGCAAGGAATTACTCGGACTGCTGAAGGCTCACGATCAAGGCACATATGAGAGAGCAATTAATGAACAACTAAGGTGTCGCAACACGCAATGAAAAACTAATGATTGATGCTTCTCATCTCTCTCTGTTCCTGTCTGTCTGTCCCTGTCTATCCCTCTCTCTGACTCACTCTCTGTCTCTGTAAAAAAATAAATAAATAAATAATTTTTTTTAAAAAAATGGGCAAAAGAGCTGAATAGACACTTCTCCAAAGAAGACATACAGATGGCCAATAGGCATATTAAAAAATGTTCAACATCACTAATCATTAGAGAAATGCAAATTAAAACCACAATGAGATACCACCTGACACCAGCCAGAATGGCGCTCATCAATAAAACAACACAGAATAAGTGCTGGCAAGGATGTGGATAAAAGGGAACCTTCCTGCACTGTTGGTGGGAATGCAGACTGGTGCAGCCATTGTGGAAAACAGTATGACATTTCCTCAAAAAATTAGAAATGAAACTGCCTTTTGACTCAGTTATCTCAGTTTTAATAATATATCCTGAGAATACCAAATCACTGATAAAAAGGAGAAATGCACCCCCATGTTTACTGCAGCATTGTTTACAATAGCCAAGATCTGGAAACAGCCCAAGTGTCCATCAGTAGATAAGTGGATTAAAAAGCTGTGGTACATATGCACAATGGAATACTATGCAACCATGAAAAAGAAGGAAATCTTAACTTTTGCGACGACATGGACGGACCTGGAGATTATTATGTTAAGTAAAATAAGCCAAGCAGAAAAAGACAAATATCATATGATCTCACATATATGTGGAATCTAATGGACAAAGTGAACTGAGGAATGGAATAGAGGCAGAGGCAGGGTCACAGGGACCAGAGGGACAGCTGTCAGAGGGAAGGGGGATAAGAGGATGGGATCAGAGAAAATGAAGGGATTAGTGAAATTATATATACATAACACATAGATACAGATAACAGGACAGTAAATCTCAGAGGGAAGGGGGAAGGGAGTTAGAGGGAGCAAGTGGATGTAATGGGTGACACGAGGGTGGGGATGATGGTGTTATATTCTGTGGGGCACTTGAATCCATGTTAACACAATAAATTAATATTAATAAAAATTAAAAAAAACAAATTAGTGTTTTGGATTTTTTCAGATAAATACCCAGAATTGAAATTGCTGGGTCATATAGTAGTTCTATTTTAAATTTTTTGAGGAACTTCCATACTGTTTTTCATAGTGGCTGCAGCAATTTACAATCAATAAATAAACCTATAGATCAGCGGTTCTCAACCTGTGGGTCGCAACCCCGGCGGGGGTCCAACAACCAAAACACAGAGGTCACTTTAGGCTTTAGGCGACCCCTGTGTTTTGGTCGTTCGACCCCCACTGGGGTTGCGACCCACAGGTTGAGAACCTCTGCTATAGATTATTATGCTGAGTGAAATAAGTCAGACAGTAAAAGACAAATATATGACTTCACTTTTATGTGGAATCTAAAGAAACAAACAAAATAGAAACAAATCACAGATATAGAGAACAAACTGATAGTTACCAGATGGGCAGGGGGTTGGGGAAATGGTTAAGCATAGGTGAAGGGATTAGGAAGTACAATGGGCAGTTATAAAAATAGTCATGGGGTGTAAAGTACAGCACAGGAAGAGAGTCATTATCAGGAATCAAATCTTCCAGGACCCTGATCTTAGACATCCAGCCTCCAAAACTGTGAAAAATAAATTTTTTTTGTTAAGCCCCGCAGTCTATTGTATTGGTGTTATGGCAGCCAGAGCTAACTAAGGCAAGTACAATGAGTTTAACTGTAGGTCTGAGGCATTTTACATACCTGGCAGGCAGGTGCATGCCAGGGGCTGGCGTGGACAGAGGTCAGTGCTGCTGATGCTCTGAGTATAGATGCTAGAGACTCTGAGCCCACCCCCCAATGAAAGTCTGTATGAAAGGATGAGTTGAGGGAAAGGACTGACTTTAGAAGAGGACAAATGTAGCTAGGTAAAAGCAACATTGTGCCAGGCTGAAGAATGAATCTGAGGTGAGGTGGAGACAGAGTTAGAGCATGCTCATTAGGGATTTACCTAAAAAACATTTACAGGGCATTGAACACGACAGATGGCATTCTTGCTTTTATTGATTCCAGCATGGGAAAGAGATGCCACAGAAAGTATATCACTGGACTTTAAAAGTGTATACTTCCTGATACTGTTTAAGAAGTGAATAATATCTACAATACTTGCTAGGTACTGTTCCCTCTTCTACTGTCCTGAGGCTTGCTTCAATTGGGTTTTGCAGCATTACCTTCTCTGTGAGGCTTTTCCTGATCAGCCTTTTAAAAATAGGAATGTTCCCACCCCTCCCACCAGCATTCTCTGCCTTCTCTGTTGTACTTTCCTCCATTGTTCTTATTATCACCTAGCACGCTATAGGACTTATATATTTACTTACTTATTGTCTGTCTTCCCAACCCCCACCAGAACATAAACCCCATGAGGCCTAAGATTCTATTATTATATTTCCCCTAGTGTTTGCCAGCACCTAGAACAGGTCCCAGCACACTGAAGTCTCAATAAATTGTTGAATGTGATTACACGCTTTTTTAATTCACTTTAGAAAGAGAGAGAGAGAAGGAGGGAGGAGCAGGAAGCATCAACTCCATCTGTGCCTTGACCTGGCAAGCCCGGGGTTTTGAACTGGCAGCCTCAGCGTTCCAGGTCAATGCTTTATTCACTGCACCACCACAGGCCAGGCTATAATTACAGTTTTTAAGGCAACAGAAGAAAAGCACTATGTGGCATGAAGTTATATTTTAAAAGGGCTTAACATGTCCGAGCTATCAGTAAGTCTTCTCTGAGAAAATGAGACTTAAGCTGAAGTGTAAAGAATGAGGAAAAAGTGAGATGGAGGAGGCAGAGGGTAGGCACCAGGCCAAAAACCAGAGTGAACAGTGGTCTCCAGGTGAGAAGGCCCTGAGCCCTGGGAGTGAGGGGGAGTGCTGGTATAACACAGCAGGACAACCAGGTCATACCAGTCCTGGAAGACAATGACAGGGGTTCTTGGCAATCATTGATGACGTTTAAGCAGAAGCCAGACTGATGGAGCTCAGCTGTTGTCAACTAGGCAGAGAACTGCAACACATTTGAGAGAATTTTCAGGATCATATTCTTCAACCCTCCACGTGGTGGTTCTCGAAGTTTTAATCTCAGCACTTTTCCACTCAAAAACTATTGAAGGCCCCAATAGACACTTCTCCCAGGAAGAAATACAAATGGCCAACAGATATATGAAAAGATGCTCATCTTCTTTAGCTATTAGAGAAATGCAAATCAAAACGGCAATGAGATACCACCTCACACCTGTTAGATTAGCTATTATTAACAAGACAGGTAATAGCAAATGTTGGAGAGGCTGTGGAGAAAAAGGAACCCTCATACACTGTTGGTGGGAATGTAAAGTAGTACAACCATTATGGAAGAAAGTATGGTGGTTCCTCAAAAAACTGCAAATAGAACTACCTTATGACCCAGCAATCCCTCTACTGGGTATATATCCCCAAAACTCAGAAACATTGATACGTAAAGACACATGCAGCCCCATGTTTATTGCAGCATTGTTCACAGTGGCCAGGACATGGAAACAACCAAAAAGCCCATCAATAGATGACTGGATAAAGAAGATGTGGCACATATACACTATGGAATACTACTCAGCCATAAGAAATGATGACATCGGAACATTTACAGCAAAATGGTGGGATCTTGATAACATGATACGAAGCGAAATAAGTAAATCAGAAAAAACCAGGAACTGTATTATTCCATACGTAGGTGGGACATAATACTGAAACTAAGAGACATTGACAAGAGTGTGGTGGTTACGGGGGGGAGGGGGGAATGGGAGAGGGATAGGGGGTGGGGAGGGGCACAAAGACAACAAGATAGAAGGTGACAGAGGACAATCTGACTTTGGGTGGTGGGTATGCAACATAATTGAACGACAAGATAACCTGGACTTGTTATCTTTGAATATATGTATCCTGATTTATTGATGTCACCCCATTAAAAAAATAAAATTATAAAAAAAAAACAAAAAAAAAACTATTGAAGGCCCCAATGAACTTTCACTTATGTGGGTTATAGCTATGTATTTTTACCATATTTTATTTATTGTGAGTACTATCTGCTGCAAATTTACTAAAATTAAAACAGAAAAGTTGTAAATATTTAATTCATTTAAAAATGATGAGCCATTATATGTTAACATAAGCAACATATTTTTGTGGAAAAAATAACTGTATTTCAAAGCAAAACAAAAAATATCTGGGAAGAAAAACCACAATGCCTCACATTTTTGCAAACTGCTTGAATGTGTGTTTGGAAATACAAGTGAATTCTCATAGCTGCTTCTACAATGAATCTGTTACAATATTACATGTCACTTAGCCTCTGGAAAACTCCAGCGTACCCTGTCAGTGAGAGTGAACAAGAAAAAAAGACCTGATACTATTATAAAAATGTTTAAATTCAGGTTCTTTTCTGAGAGACTCTTGAGGACTCCCAGGGCCCGGGCCCATACTTAGAGGTGTGCTGCTCTCTCACTCAAGAAGGTGTCTGTACAATTCACTTTTTCATCTGAGGACAGCCCACGCTGACATTTTTGAGCTCTTCCTTCAGGAGTATGCCTAAGTGAAAATTATTTATTCAAAAAAAGTAAAATCATGGGTGAGTATGTATTTTTTCTTTTATCATTTCTCAGTGACTCAATGGATAGGTGCATATTTCACAACCCCTCTACACTAGAAGGGAAAAAAAAGGCAAAAATTTCTAAGTGCTAAATTTTCCAGGAGAACAAATTATTTATTGTATTGCAACAATGTTGCAACTATAAGTTACAGTTGAACTAAAAGGGAGAAAGCTATCAATTTGTCTCTCTAATACTTTTACATGTCACCAGATAATTGGTTTCCCTTAGCCAAGTCACTCAAAAAATTAAAAATTGTTTCTTTCATATAATATAATATAGTTTAGTTTGGGAATTATTATTTGTTTGTTTTTGTTGAATTTTAAATTGAGAAATTGATTGCTATCACCCTGGCCAGTTAGCTCAATTGGTTAGAGCAGTGGTCCTCAAACTTTTTTGGGCCACGGACTGGTTTAATGTCAGAAAATATTTTCACGGAATGGCCTTTAGGGTGGGATGGATAAATGCACAAAATAAAATTATGCGACAGGCGTAAAAACTGTGGTATTTTTAAATATAATTGTCGAACTTACGAGACAAGCATCAAGAGTGAGTCTTCCAGGCGTCCCCAAACTGCGGCCCGTGGGCCGCAATGCGGCCCCCTGAGGCCATTTATCCAGCCCCCACTGCACTTCTGGAAGGGGCACCTCTTTCACTGGTGGTCAGTGAGAGGACCACTGTATTTGGCAGCCCTCCAATGGTCTGAGGGACAGTGAACTGGCCCCCTGTGTAAAAAGTTTGGAGACCCCTGTTAGACGGATATAACAGAAGGAATCTGGTCATTTTTTAAAAATAAAACATCGTTCAGACTTAAATATAAATAAAACGGAAATAATGTAAACTATTTATTCTTTCTCTGCGGACCAGTACCAAATGGCCCACAGACCAGTACCGGTCCGCAGCCCCGGGGTTGGGGACCACTGGGTTAAAGCATTGTCCCAGAACGCCAAGGTTTTGGGCTTAATCCCTTGTCAGAGAACATAAAGGAAGCAGCCAATGAACACACAACCAAATGGAACAACAAATAAATGCTTTTCTCTCTCTCTCTCTCTCTCCCTTCCTCTTTCTGTCAATAAAAAAAAAAAAGAAAAAAGAAATTTATGGCTGTCTAAATTATACTATTTCATATATAAACTATAATTTCTATCCCAATCATGTAAGAATGCTCTTCTGAAGCATGTTTTCATTCTAAACTGTATGAGACGAGACCTGAAAATATGTATATTTCTTGAGGAGTATAACTTGAGCTGAACAAGAAAAATATCAGATAATTTAGTACTTGTTTTAAAACACTAATGCATAGGGTTGTGTTTTGTTTTTTTAAAGTTGGTCCAAAGTTTTCATTTTGTTCTCATGGTTCTGATGTCCTTTAACTGCATGCCATTATTATCTATTCATTTCTATAACTAAAGCTATTTTATACCATTTCTACCACTGACTGGAAAAATATTAAATTGCTATAGGATTTAGGCTTCTGAAATGGCATGGTGTTTTCAACTCTGTTGTAATTGTGTGCTGATACAGGGTGCTTCGGCTTAAAATAATTAGGATTTTGTGATAGATGTATAACAAATTGTAAAGCTAATCAATGGAAAATTACCCAGCAGTTGAGGTAACTTTTAATTAATTATATTGCTGGCTTGTTTGAGACAGATCTTTGAAGCAATAATCAAAGAGACATTACAAAAGGGCTTGTAGGACTATGTTTAAAAAGAAAATATCTTCACTAGTATTCAGTCCATGTTCAAATCCTCCCAAGGATTGGAGATGGAATTACATGTCCTTCCGGCAACTTGTTGATTGGTCTTCCCTCTCTGTGAGTAAAAAGAAATGCAGACCACCCAAATGAGAACCCAAAATGGTCGTTATTCAGAGTTGGATATAGCAAGGTAGTTAGGCACCATCACTTGCACTTGGAAGAGGCTCAAAAGCAGTCAGGAGAATGGGAAAGCTTTGTAGTATAAAAAAAAGATTTCTTTTTTTTTTTCCCCCATGCACTCAAAGACACTATTTATTTTGTTAAAGTCAAGCAGGAGGATCTGCTAAGAGATCAGTGGTTAAGTGTCGAGCACGAAATGTTTACACAGTTTTCCACAGTGAAGGCCACAGGCAACAGCCTGGACAGAAATCTTGCTACACAGAGCATTCCACAGCTGAGCGAGGATGGGCAGGGGGCGGCCACCACCTTAGAACACCAAGGGCAAGATGTTAGCACCAGACTCTCATTATATGCAATGATATAACTATATATACAGAGTTACGTGCACTGGCTTTCTGGAATCTTTGGGTCCCTGCTAACCAGACACCGAAGAGGACCAACAAGGGAGCAGACAGGACAGCTGTGACCACAGGTGCTTGGGTGGCTAAAAAGGGGACAGCACTGTGTTGCTAGAGATGACACAGTCCTCGAAAGACATTAAAAGGCTGGATACAGACATATAGATTCTGTTACTCACATTTTACATATATATCATCAGAATGATCACAATACTGGACTGCGGTGAGGGTGGGGGTAGGAAGGATCACAGGTAAAAGCTTTGTGTTGATTAAACACCAAAAACGCAGAAATGGCTGGGGGTGTCTCCCCGAGGGAGAAAGATGTAGCTCCATGAACAGCATAAAGGTGGATAGTTTGCAAGTGGTTAAAAACCAACTGTGAAATGCAGAGCCTGTGTGTGTTGGGTTCACTCATTCTAAAATTGCCACTGACATCATGTGCATGCTTGAAAACACAGACACACACACACACTTTTAATCTGTCTCACCTCTGATGGCATGGATCAAATGTTTTTGTGAAATGACTTGGTTAAAAGTGTGTCCTGTAGTCATGTGCTTGCTAGGGGTTTGTTTCCCGAGACCCATGGGATGTTTCTGAAGTTACTCCCCCCAACCCTAGAACATTTGTTTTGTGTACATACTGTCATTGATGGCAATGGATTCCTTCTCTCCTTTTTGCTTCTTTAAATCTGTCACCGTGCCATGAAGGCCACATTTTATCTACTGTAAGAACCCTGCCTCTGGCCTTTTAGGGGGTTTCTTGGACTGGACAGCTTTGCCCCAGAGGTTGCAGATTCTGGACTCTTTTTATTGCTTCAAATTGCAGGATCCTAAAGACAGCTTATTCACTTTAAAAAGCAAAAACAAAACACTCTTGTGCTGTCTGTCAATTTCCAGTTGCCAAATCACAGGCTGGGAGATGACAGTTGCAAGTCACATATGTGACTAATGTCCAGAATATATAAAGAACTCTAGAAAACTCAACTGGAATAAAAGCAGCCCAATGAAAGTGTGGGCAAAAGAGGTCACCAAAGAGAATACGGTATGTACCTGGCAAACCAGCATAGGAGAAAGATGGTCAAGAAGCCAGTGAGTTATCGATTGGTTTTCCCTAACTCACTGCAGAGCTGGTGTACTGCCTCATGGATGCCCGACTGATGAAATGCATGGTTCGTGGTGGGAGGACCCCTTGGATGAGTTCATGTCCAGGAAACGTAGGCATGTCTCTGATGGAGGGATTATTTCCACTCTTGTTTCCCCTTCTCCCCATAAAAGAAGTTCTCCAGTAGATGGGGAGACATCTCTTTGTCAGCAGTGACTGCCGCCTTACCAAAGCACACACACACACTAATGTCTTAGGACAGTTGTCCACGCTTCCTGAGCCAGATCGCTGTACTGATGTCAGTGGGCTCCGAGGCGGGGTCTGAACAGACAAGCTCCAGCCGTGCAGGCAATAAACGCTTTTTGGCCACCGAACCATGCCAAAAAGTTCAAACGCTTTTTTTCAGAAGTTTTCACTCCTATGGCATTGAACTGTATGACTTGAAAAAACCTGCCAATGATGTGTCCTGCTCCCTGAGGCTCGGTGTGGTCCCATGTTCAAAAAAAAGATTTCTGACATGTCTTCATTAGAGTCTGTTGGCCTATGGAATCTGTAGATGGGTGTACTTATTTGCTAGGTCTACCATAACAAAGTACCACAGATTGGGTGGTAGAAATTTATTGTCTCACAGTTCTGGAGCCTAGAAGTCTAAGGTCAAGGTATTGGCAGGGTTAGTGTCTTCTGAGGCCTCTCTCCTTAGCTTACAGATGACCATCTTCTGGCTGTGTCTTCATACTCTTTTCTCTGCGAGAATATTCCTCCTGCCTTTGTGTCTTAATCTCCTCTTCTTATAGGAACACCAGTCATATTGTTTTAGGACCCTCTCTAATGACTTCAATTTAGCTTAATCACCCCTTCAAAACTCCTAACTCAAATAATTATATTCTGAAGTACAGGGTGTTAGGACATCAACATATGAATTTTAGGAGTATATAATTCAGCCATAAACTAACTAGAAATGGGGGATCCTTTGGGACTGGTCAGGGGCTATATTTGGCTTTTTATGTATGGTCTTAAGTTTGAAGTGGGGGCCCTGTAGAGAAACTGTGGTGTGGCTTCCTGGACTGCTTGCTGCAGGTTGTGGGTCAGAGTCTTATTGTCATATGTGGTCTGACTGTTGTCCTTGGTTTGTATATTTTCTCACCTGGAAAAGATATAAGGTAGCAGGAGCAAGGACCTGTTCTGTCATTGATTTGTATATCTTTAGATCCAAGAGCTAAATCTCACAGATAGCTGGCACTTAACAAACAGTTGATGAAGAAATGAATTCAGGGTCTGAATGCTCCTCAGTCACAAATATTTTTATGTACCTCTCTTACCCTCTATAACTAGATTTTCTTATCTACAATGGGCATCCTCTCATCCTTTAATAACAGGTATTATTTGTTGAACAATCACTATAGTTGTGTACCACTTAACAATGGGAAACTATGTGAGAAACGTGTCTTCAGTGATTGGTCATCATAGAGACATCATAGAGTATACATACACAAACCTACAAGGATGCACACCTAGGCCACATAGCTCCTGGGCTATTGCTCCTGGGCTACAAGCCTGTACAGCATGTTACTGCACGAAACAACGCAAGATTAAATCAAGCACAAGAGAAAATGATATGGTCAAGAGACATGGTAAACATGAGGTGGGGGAGGCTTCTACCAGCATAGCATGGTATTCTGTTTCACAGCAAACTTCTTTTCATAAGTAGAAAGAGTATACTCAAAAATTGTGATAAAAATATACCAAACACATAAACCAGTAACATAGTCATCTATTACCATCATCAAGTATTATGGACTGCATCATAAGTAAGTAGATGGGTTATCCTTATATATGACTGGCAAGGCAATAGGTGTTTACACCAACATCACCACAGGTACATGGTTGAGGGAGTGTCTTTTGCAAAAACATGAAGACAGTGACAACATCACTAGGTGATAGGAATTTCTCAGCTTCATTGTAATCTGTTATACATGCTATCTATCTATCATTGACTGAAGAGTCATTATGTGGTATGTTCAATTGGAGTGAGCACCTAAAATTCACTACCTCATTTAATCCTTTGAACAGCCATACGGTATGGATCATTATTCTCATCTTATGCATGGGAAAACAGATTCCAAGTTATCATCTTGCTCAAGCTACTTACAATTACGAAATGTAGGATCAAGGGCAATTTGCTTCCTTTCTCTGTGGCCCTACAGTTCCCTCTTCTTTAAAAGAAGAGTAACAAAAACACTTGCAACAAAATGTTGTTATTAAATCAATAAACACAGGGGAAGAAAGGCTCTTTCTTATGACAAGATGCCAACCATGAAGTGTGAAGAAATAATAAAACTAGAAAACCACCATGATGAGGATCATGAATAAAGGCTTTACATGACTTCACAGTATCTCCACACAAATTACTTTTTAATTATAAAGGAAGGAATAGTAACTCTGCTGTGGAGCAACTGGCAGACACCACCTTAACCAGGTAATAGAATTTAAGTTCAGCAGTATTGAAAAAGGTAAAGATAACGCATTGTTTTGAAATGATTCTCTGCAAAGGGCTTAACACTTTGCTATTCCTGACTAAAAGAAAAAAGAAAAAAAAGTATAAGCTCAATCTAATATGAATTTAATTGTAAGGAAACAATAGACAAGCCCAAATTATAAACACTTAACAAAATAAACAGTCCAAACTAAGCAAAAATGTTAAGACTAAAGGAACTCTGAGGAGCCATTCTGGATTAAAGAGACCAAAGAGACATGACAACTGAATATAATAGGTAATCTGGGATTGTATTTGTGGCCTTATTATTTATTATTATATGCTTTAAAAGAACAATTGGTAAAGTTTAAATAAAATCTGAGATGTTAGATAATATCGATAGTATAATCAATGTTATTTTTTAAATTGTGATATTTGTCTTCTAGTTATGTAAGAGAATGTCCCTGTTCTTGTGGAAATATAATGAAGTAGTTAGGGATGAAATGGCATGACTTGTGTAACTTAATTGTTCTCCAACAATTCAGGAAAAATCATAAGTGGAAGGTAAAGAAATGATAAACACAGTAAAGGGTCAATTGGGGGAATGTTGGGGAAGGAATTGTTTATCCAATTTTTCTTTAACTCTGAAATTACTTCAAAATAAAAAAAGTTAAAAAAATCTTTAACCTTTGTAAGGATTTAGTTAATATTAAGATCATAGGTCTTAAAATATTAGTGTTTGGTATTATTATTAATACCACACAATTAAGAAGCAGTAGGGGCAAATTCCAAGATGGCAGCAGAGTAGGCAGACACACAAACTGCCAGCTCCCACCACCAAACTGAATTACAAATTAATTTAGGAACAATCATTGTGAGAAACCAACTTTGGACTAAAAGAATAAGTCTCAAAAACCAAGGAGCACAGAAGAATACACAATGATCTTGGTAGGGAGTGCGGGGGTGCAGTGGGAGCTCCCCTGCTCCCAGGAGCGAGGGGAAGCTGAGGCTGAGGGTCCAGAAGGGCTCTAATTACAAGTAGAGAGACCTGAGTGATGGGGACCTCAGTCTCAGAACCGGAGACCCAGTCAAGAAACCCAGGGACTGGAGGACACAGCATTGAGAGGGGAGAAGAGCAAAAGTTCTGTCTGTGGGAAGCAGCTGGGGTGCCTTAAAGAGACAGAGCAGAAAATATCACTCACAACCACCTGCCTGGGGCTCCAGGGGTGCGGAGGGCTGAGAGGACTGACTGGTCTTGCACAAGGAAAGAGGGGAAAGAGAGACAAATAGAGATAGGAAGAGGAGTGCCTGGGCTAACCTGAGTTAAGCTGACTTAATCTCCAGTGTGGAGGCAGCCATAGCTGGGGGAATGGTTGATCCCTCCACCCAGCACAACACTAAAGTGATTATGGTGTCCCACTTTCAAAAAGCTCTCCAGCTCCAGTCAGCACAAAGGACACAGTGGAAAGGAGGATGTAAGGGAGAGGGGCAGTAATGCAGGTTCCCAGGGAGACCTGAGCTACACCTCCTCCTTCTGATACCGAGAATGCGCCCTGCCCCCAGAGAGCAACTGGCAGAACACACACCTTCAAATTCTCAGAGGTCACACCCACCACATTCCTGGATATAGTTTCTTTTAATTTTTATTTTATTCATTTTTAGAAAGGAGATAGAGAGGGAGAGAGAAAAAGAGAAGAGAGACAGAGAGAGAGAAGGGGGGAGGAGCAGGAAGCCTCAACTCCCATATGTGCCTTGACCAGGCAAGCCCAGGGTTTCAAACTGGTGACCTCAGCATTTCCAGGTCAACGCTTTATCCACTGCACCACCACAGGTCAGGCTGGATATAGTTTCAACTAAGCCCCCTGCTGAGATCAGCAAACAAGCTCCCTGCTGATCTAAACAAACTGAAAGCAGGCAAATTAAGACTTTAAAGCTGTTCAGCTAATTAAGGAAACCACAACTCGAACATGTCTGCAAGCCACACTCAAAAACAATGAGAACACAGAGGAACTTAAGCCATATAAATCAACATGAAAAATAACCAGAAAAACATCTAGATGAAATGGAAATAAATTATCAGATGAGGAGTTTAACATAATGATTGTTTGGATGCTTAAGGATCTCAAAGCTACAATGGATGGACTTAATGAGAACCTAAATAAAGAAATTGTAAGCATCGAAAAGGACACAGAAATCATAAAAAAGAACCAGATGGAAATGACAAACACAATATCAGAAATGAAGACTACACTAGAAGGAATTAAAAGCAGGCTGGATAAGCAGAAGATCGAATCAGCAAATTAGAGGACAAGATAAGCAAAAGCACTGAAGAACAGCAAGAAAAAAAAAGAGCATCAAAAAGTCTGAGGAAACTCTAAGAGAGCTCTGTGACAACATGAAAAAAAAACAATATCCACATAATAAGGGTTCCTGCAGGAGAAGAGAAAGAAGAAGGGATAAAAAACCCGACTGAAGCAATTATAGCTGAAAATTTCCCTAAACTGATGCAGAAAAGAGTCACACAGATTCAATAAGCAGAGAGAAACCTCTTTAAAAAGAAGCCAGAGACCTACACCAAAACACATAATCAAAATACCAAAGCTAAGAAATAAATAAAGAATACTAAAAGCTGCAAGAGAAAAGCAGTCAATCACCTACAAAAAAAGTCCCCATAAGAATGACATCCAACTTCTCAACAGAAACACTTGAGGCCAGAAGGGAATGGCAAGAAATATTCAAAGTAATGCAGAACAAGAACCTACAACCAAGACTTCTTTTTCCAGCAAGGCTATAGTTTAAAATAAAAAGCTTCAAAGACAAAAAAAACCCAAGGAATTCATCACAATTAAACCAATGCTGCAAGAAATGTTAAGGGGCCTGCTGTAGAGAGAACAAAGCGGGAAAGCTCTAGTAAAAGAAGAATGTAGATTTTTTTTTAAATGGCAATAAACAACTACATATCAATAATAACCTTAAATTTAAATGGATCAAATGCTCCAATCAAAAGACATAGGGTAGCTGAATGGATAAGAACACAGGACTTGTACATATACTGTCTACAGGAGACCCATGTCAAAACAAAAGATACACATAGACTGAAAGTAAAAGGATAGAAAAAAAATATTGCCTGACCTGTGGTGGCGCAGTGGATAAAGCGCTGACCTGGAAATGCTGAGGTCGCCGGTTCGAAACTCTGGGCTTGCCTGGTCAAGGCACATATGGGAGTTGATGCTTCCAGCTCCTCCCTCTGTCTCTCTCCTCTCTAAAAATGAATAAATAAAATAAAGAAAAAATTTTAAAAAAAATTATAAAAAAAAAAAAAAAAGAAAAGAAAAAAAATATTGATGAAAATGGAAATAAAAACAATCTGGGGTAGCAATACTTATATCTGACAAAATAGACTTTAAAACAAAGACTAAAGAATAAATAAGGTCACTACATAATGATAAAGGGAGCAATCGAACAGGAAGAGATAACCATTATAAATATGATATCTATGCACCTAATATAGGAGTACCTAAATATATAAAGCAGACTTTGATGAACATAAAGGGTGAGATCAACAGCAATACTATATAATAGTAGGGGATTTCAATACTCCAATAACATCATTGGATATATCCTCAAGAAAGAAAATTAACAAAGAAACAGCAGAATTAAGGGACACACTAGATCAACTGGATTTAATAGATATCTTCAGAACCTTTTACCCTAAAGCAGAAGAATATACAGTTTTTTCAAGAGCTTATGGTACAATCTCTAGGATAGACCACATGTTAGGGCATAAAATGAGTCTCAACAAATTTAAGAAGATTGGAATCATATCAAGCATCTTCTCTGACCACAATGGCACAACACTAGAAATCAACTACAATAGAAAAACTGTAAAACACTCAAACACTTGGAAACTAAACAGAACATTATTAAATAACAAATGAATCAATAATGAGATAAAGAAAAAAATCAAAAATTTCCTTGAAACAAATGAAAATGAGCATACAACAACTAAAAATTTATAGGACACAGCAAATGCAGTCCTGAGAGGGAAGTTTATAGCATTACAGGCATACCTTAAGAAGCTATAAAAAGCTCAAATAAACAACCCAGCAACTAAAAGAATTAGAAAAAGAACAGCAAATAAAGCTAGAGGAAGTAGAAGGAAGGAAATAATAAAGATCAGAGCAGAAATAAATGACATAGAGCCTAAAAAACAATACAGAGGATCAATGAAACCAAGAGCTGGTTCTTTGAAAAGGTAAACAAGATCAATGCAACTTTAACCAGACTCACCAAGAAAAAAAGAGAGAAGACTCAAATAAATAAAATTAGAAATGAGAGTGGAGAAGTAACAACTGACACAGCAGAAATACAAAAGATTGTAAGAAAGTACTATAAAGAACTGTATGCCAAAAAATTAGACAACCTAAGTGAAATGGAAAATTCCTTGAAAAATATAATCCTACAAAAATCAGTCTCGAAGAATCAGAAAACCTAAACAGACAGATAAAAACAAATGAGATAGAAATAATTATTTAAAAACTCCCAACAAACAAAAGTCCTGAGCCAGATGCCTTCACAGGCAAATTCTACCAAATATTCAAAGAACTAACTCCTTTCTCAAGCTATTTTTTAAAATTCAAGAAGAGGAAAGACTTCCAAACTCCTTTTATGAAGCGAGCATAATTATGATTCCAAAACCAGGCAAAGACAACACAAAGAAAAAAAACTAGAGACCTATAACCCTGATGAATTTAGACGCTAAAATTCTCAACAAAATACTAGCAAACCAGATCCAGCAATACATGAAAAAAATCATACATCATGATCAACTGAGATTTATTCTTGGGAGGCAAGGCTGGTACAATATTCGCAAATCAATCAATGTGATTCATCACATAAACAAAAGAAAGGAGAAAAACCACATGATAATTTCAATAGATGCAGAAAAAGCATTTCATAAAATCCAGCACCCATTCATAATCAAAACTCTCAGCAAAGTGGGAATTCAGGGAACATACCTCAACATGATAAAGGCCATCTATGACAGACACACAGCCAACATCATACTCAATGGGCAAAAGTTAAAAGCAATCTCCTTAAGATCAGGAACAAGGCAGGGATGTCCCCTTTCACCACTCTTATTCAAGATAGTTCTGAAAGTCCTAGCCACAGCAATCAGACAAGAAGAAGAAATAAAGGGCATCCAAATTGGAAAATAAGAAGTAAAACTATCATTATTTGCTGATGATATAATACTGTACATAGAAAACCCTAAAGTCTCAGTCAAAAAACTACTGGACCTGATAAATGAATTCAGCAAGGTGGCAGGATATAAAATTAATACTCAGAAACCAGAGGCATTTTTATACACCAACAATGAACTGTCTGAAAGAGAAATTAAGAAAAAAATTCCCTTCACTACTGCAACAAAAATAATAATAATAAAGTACCTAGGAGTACTTAACTTAACCAAGGAGGTTAAAGACTTATACTCAGAAAATTATAAAACATTGATAAAAGAAATCAAGGAAGATACAAACAAGTGGAAGTATATACTGTGCTCATGGTTAGGAAGAATAAACATCATTAAAATGTCTATATTACCCAAAACAATGTATAAATTCAATGTGATTCCTATTAAAATACCAATGACATACTTCAAAGATATAGAACAAATATTCCAAAAATTCATATGGAACCAAAAAAGAATGCGAATAGCCTCAGCAATCCTGAAAAGGAAGAATAAAGTGGGAGGCATCACACTTCCTAATATCAAGTTATACTACAAGACCATTGTACTCAAAACAGCTTGGTACTGGCATAAGAACAGGTATATAGATCAATGGAACAGAACAAAGAACACAGAAATAAACCTGCACCTTTATGAACAATTGATATTTGACAAAAGAGGTAAGAGCATACAATGGAGTAAACACAGTCTCTTTAACAAATGGTGTTGGGAAAATTGGACAGCTATCTGCAAAAAAATGAAACTAGACCACCAACTTACACCATTCACAAAAATAAACTCAAAATAGATAAAAGACTTAAATGTAAGTTGTGAAACTATAAGCATTCTAAAAGAAAACATAAGCAATAAGCTCTCCGACATCACTCGCAGCAATATATTTGCTGATTTATCTCCACATTCAAGGGAAATAAAGGACAGGATAAACAAATGGGACTATATCAAACTAAAAAGTTTTTGCATAGCTATAGACAATATGAACAAAATAAAAAGACAAATCACACAATGGGAGAACTTATTTGACAAAACATCTGATAAGGGGTTAATAACCAAAATTTATAAAGAACTAGTAAAACTCAACACCAGGAAGATAAACAATTCTTCAAAAACTGGGCACAAGAAATGAATAGACACTTCTCCTAAGAGGACATACAGATGGACAATACGCAGATGAAAAAATGCTCAACATCACTAATCATTAGAGAAATGCAAATTAAAACCACAATAAGATATCATCTCACACCAGTCAGAATGGCGCTCAACAAAACAACACAGAATAAGTGCTGGCGAGGATGTGGAGAAAAGGGGACTCTCCTGCACTGCTTGTGGGAATGCAGACTGGTGCAGCCACTGTGGAAAACAGTATGGAGATTCCTCAAAAAATTAAAAATGGAACTGCCTTTTGACCCAACCATCCCACTGTTAGGAACATACCCTAAGAACACCACATCAATGATTCAAAAGAAGAAATGCACCCCCATGTTTATGGCAGCATTGTTTACAATAGCCAAGATCTGGAAACAGCCCAAGTGACCGTCAGTGGACAAGTGGATTAAAAAGCTTTGATACAGGGCCTGACCTGTGGTGGCGCAGTGGATAAAGCGTCAACCTGAAAATGCTGAGGTCTCCCGTTCAAAACCCTGGGCTTGCCTGGTCAAGGCACATATGGGAGTTGATGCTTCCAGCTCCTCCCCCCTTCCCTCTCTCTGTCTCTCTCTCCTCTCTGTCTCTCTCTCTCTCTCTCTCCCTCTCTCTCTCCTCTCTAAAAAATGAATAAATAAAAATAAATAAAATAAAAATAAAAAGCTTTGATACATATACACAACAGAATATTATGGGGCCATGAAAAAGAAGGAAATCTTTTTTTTTTTTTTTTTTTTTTTTAATGGGGTGACATCAATAAATCAGGATACATATATTCAAAGATAACAAGTCCAGGTTATCTTGTCGTTCAATTATGTTGCATACCCACCACCCAAAGTCAGATTGTCCTCTGTCACCTTCTATCTTGTTGTCTTTGTGCCCCTCCCCACCCCCTATCCCTCTCCCATTCCCCCCTCCCCCCCATAACCACCACACTCTTATCAATGTCTCTTAGTTTCACTATTATGTCCCACCTACGTATGGAATAATACAGTTCCTGTTTTTTTCTGATTTACTTATTTCGCTTCGTATCATGTTATCAAGATCCCACCATTTTGCTGTAAATGTTCCGATGTCATCATTTCTTATGGCTGAGTAGTATTCCATAGTGTATATGTGCCACATCTTCTTTATCCAGTCATCTATTGATGGGCTTTTTGGTTGTTTCCATGTCCTGGCCACTGTGAACAATGCTGCAATAAACATGGGGCTGCATGTGTCTTTACGTATCAATGTTTCTGAGTTTTGGGGATATATACCCAGTAGAGGGATTGCTGGGTCATAAGGTAGTTCTATTTGCAGTTTTTTGAGGAACCACCATACTTTCTTCCATAATGGTTGTACTACTTTACATTCCCACCAACAGTGTATGAGGGTTCCTTTTTCTCCACAGCCTCTCCAACATTTGCTATTACCTGACTTGCTAATAACAGCTAATCGAACAGGTGTGAGGTGGTATCTCATTGCCGTTTTGATTTGCATTTCTCTAATAGCTAAAGAAGATGAGCATCTTTTCATATATCTGTTGGCCATTTGTATTTCTTCCTGGGAGAAATGTCTATTCATATCCTCTTCCCATTAAAAAGAAGGAAATCTTACCTTTTCCGACAACATGGATGGAACTGAAAACTATATATAGATAGATAGATAGATAGATAGATAGATAGATAGATAGATATAGATATATATATATATATATATAGACAGAAATGGAGAGAGATGAGAAGCATCAATCATTAGTTTTTCTTTGTGAGACCTTAGTTGTTCATTGATTGTTTTCTCATATGTGCCTTGACCGTGGGGCTACAGCAGACCAAGTAACCCCTTGCTCTAGCCAGCGACCTTGGGTCCAAACTGGTGAGCTTTGCTCAAACCAGATGAACCCATGCTCAAGCTGGTGACCTTGAGGTCTCGAACCTGGGTCCTTCTGCATCCCAGTCCGACGTTCCATCCACTGCGCCACCACCTGGTCAGGCCTGGAAACTATTATGTTAAGTGAAATAAACCAGGCAGAGAAAGAAAAATATCATATGACCTCACTCATTTGAGGAATCCAATGAACAATGTGAACTGAGGAACGGAATAGAGGCAGAGGCACGATCAAAGGGACCAGAGGGAAAGTGGTCAGAGGGAAAGGGATGATAGGATGGGATCAGGGAAGGGAAAGAGATTGGTGAAATTATATACACATAACAGCGTTATAGAGAGCAGAAAAGCAAATCCTAAAGGGAAGGGTGGAGGGCGTTGTGGGGAGAGATCAAGGGGGATCTTGAAGGGAACACAGGGGAGTGGGGATGCATTTGGGGGGACACTAGAATTATGTAAACACAATAAATTAAAATTAAAGAAAAAGGAATTAGGATAATGCTGTCCTCATTAATAAAAAAACGAAGAAGAAGCAGTAGGGCCACCTCTATACGGCACAAATTCCCTCAAGCCTTCACTTCATGATTCAGAGTTGGGGAAAATCCAGTAAGATGATGAATAGGGTAGCCTTTACATAAACTGTGAAGAACTATATGCCCTTGTGGTTGTTTGCAAACTTGTGATGTGAGCTCAGATTTTTGGAGGTTAACTATAAAATGGATTTATAAATCTGGTATATAAATTAACTAAGGTGACAAGGTCAGAACTAAATCTCAGATCATCTAGGCTTCAGTCCTATTTTTAACCTTAGATTGTGGACTACAAGGAAGAGTTTAGGAGGAAATTTTCTCTAACAACTGACCTGTTTTTACTCTGCAATCTCTGGAAGGTGCTGGTTGCCAATCTGGAAGTCAAGTTGTGATCCCCTGACCCTGCCCTAAGGTGGCTCTGCTTCATTGATGGGCCCAGCACCAAGTGCAAAACTGTAGATCCCAGCAAGACTAAAAGCATCGGTCACATCTCCATGTTCTCTCTTCTATATATGATCCTGAGATGGCAGCTTTCTTACATGGAATGCTAAAATGATTTTTCTTTCTGTCTGGAAATACTGAAGGAAAAAAGGGAGGTGGAGAGGTCCTGACCTGGGATTCTGGTCTATACATACATCCAAATAGCTGAGGCTGTTGCTTCTCAATAGTGGCCTATTTCCTTACTAACATTTATAAAAACTAAATGAATTAATTTTTTAAAAAAATCTGTGGGTTGACTGAGAAACACACATTGCTTCCTGATTACCATTGTATGATGTAATGGGTTCCAAATAAGGGAGTATCGAATATTCACATTTTACACTGACCACATACAAATGTGCTTCATTGATTAATTATGAAGAACACATCTTTAAGTGATTTTTCTCCAAGAGGTGCTAATTCATTAACAGAATTACAATCTCAGGTAGACAGAACCAGAAAACATTACACATAGAGAACATGATACTAAACATATCTCTTGGTCTCAGTTTCCCCATCTATAAAATAAAGTCTGGATTTATTGTGAGAGTTGAAAGGCATAATAAAGAAAAGATATTTTCCTTTGAACAATACATAGTTAAGTGAAAACAAATACCCCAGATTCAACCATGGTACAGATAGAAAATGTTTTGTTTTCATTCCTTACTCTAACCCAAATACTTTTCAGCAAGAGGACTCACTGAGCTTCTTGATTTGACTGCTGACCAATGATAAATTCTTGAAAATAGAAAAACTGTTCCCTATGAAACATAGCCCAGTGGTCAACAGTAGACATGAGAAAGGACAGGAAAGGAACCCCAAGTGTAAAAACAAAAAAGGAAAGTCAAATTATTATGAGCAAGTGGATAGCTGCAATCTCGTTTTGATTGTTTCTATTTGTAGGAATAAGTTTTTTGTTTTGTTTTGTTTTTTCTGAAGCTGGAAACAGGGAGAGACAGTCAGACAAACTCCCGCATGCGCCCGACTGGGATCCACCCGGCACGCCCACCATGGGGCGACGCTCTGCCCACCAGGGGGCGATGCTCTGCCCATCCTGGGCATCGCCATGTTGCGACCAGAGCCACTCTAGTGCCTGAGGCAGAGGCCACAGAGCCATCCCCAGCGCCCAGGCCATCTTTGCTCCAATGGAGCCTTGGCTGCGGGAGGGGAAGAGAGAGACAGAGAGGAAAGCGCGGCGGAGGGGTGGAGGAGCAAATGGGCGCTTCTCCTGTGTGCCCTGGCCGGGAATCGAACCCGGGTCCTCCGCACGCTAGGCCGACGCTCTACCGCTGAGCCAACCGGCCAGGGCGGAATAAGTTTATTTTTATTGTTTTGTTTTGTTTAAGTGCCAGAAGAGCCTAGGAAATTGTCACAAATCTATAAACTAATAAAAAAAATTAAATAACATGGTCTTATTTGGAAAGCCTCTAAGCAGTTAAACTAAACAAGTTAAATATTTTATTTATCATTACACTTTGACAAAAACAAACATCAGCTAATAGCTTTATGCTTACCAACAGACTTCCTGAGTTCTTTAGGAAGCAAGAGATTAAGTCAGTGTAGCTCCACTTTATTTACTACCCCAACCAATAAATATAATAATTTATTATAATTAATAAATTCAATCCACTTAAAATTTTATGGCAACTATTTGCATATTTGCCTTCCAGTGGTAATTATTTTACAAGCATAAAGTTAATTGTTATTTGGTCATTCATTTAATTTTTCATTAAAATCAAGACATCAACTTTGTGCAGCATTTATACAAGAGGAACAGAAAATGTATAAAACACAGATACACTATAAAGTGTCTGAAAACTATTTTTCTGTTTCAGTTAAAATGTTTCAATAGTAGCTATTATAATTTATTAATTACTGTGATTTATAAAATATCACATTCCAGGCATGTGATCTCTACTTCTTAAGACAACCTAATCGTAGGTGCTGTTATACGCATTATGCCAGAGAAAACCAAAGCCCACTGTATTAGAGACCTGCTTAGGGTCCCTCGGCTTATAACAGGGTGAATTTTTTTGCATAACTTTGTGGATAAAAACGGGGCCACATACTTAACCTGACAAGCTCAGGGAGAGACCTTCATTGCAAGCTTTCCAAACTCAGAGACCTAAAGTAACCACACAGTATGGTCTGAAATGAAAAATTCCTAAGTACAACATGGCCAGTAGCCATGTCCTAGATTGTTATCTCCCTTGACAGTGGACCAGCCTTTCCCTTAACTGAGCTTGTCACACCTTTTTTGTGTGTGAGTGTGACAGAGACAGAGAGAGGGACAGATAGGGACAGTCAGACAAGAAGGGAGAGAGATGAGAAGCACCAATTCTTCATTGCGGCATCTTAGATGTTCGTTGATTGCTTTCTCATATGGCCATGCCCAGGGGGGCTACAGCAGAGTGACTCCTTGCTCAAGCCAGCAACCTCAGGCTCAAGCCAGCAACCTTGGGCTTCAAGCCAGTGACCTTTAGGCTTAAGCCTGGGACCATGGGTTCATGTCTATGATCCCACACTCAAGCGGGTGAGCCCATGCTCAAGCTGGCGGCCTTAAGGTTTTGAACCTGGGTCCTCTGGGTCCCAATCGGACACTCTATCCACTGTGCCACCACCTGGTCAGGCTAGGATAACATACCTTTAGAATGTCGGAGTAATCTCTTTTTCCCAGACCCCTCAGGACACAATATTCCACTACAGCAGGAGACCACAGAACCCCTCAATGTTGCCTTGTTCTCCTGCAAACCATACAATCTCTACCTTTACATACTATAAATTGTGAACTAGCTTATACCCACCAATGTAAAAGAAGTATGCATCTCTGTTTTACACTTTATCTAATCTCAGAGATCTCCCAGCATTGCTTTCTTTCTCCTCCTAACCTACCACCAATGAATTTCATGTAACACCCTTTATATCTCTGCCTTTGATTCTAATGTATAAAATAAGCTGCAAAACTGTTATTCTCTGAAATGCATTTTTCTCAACCCATTGAGATATTGCTTCCCAGCAATTGTCATCAGTTTGTCTCAGACTCATAGAAATTCTTACAAATTTGAATGTTTCTTAGATTGACAACTTCCTTCTCCCACCCCCACTAACCCTGGAACTCTAACATGTAACTTTTTTTAAAGTTACTTTGAGCGACTGCACATATTTCACATTTCTGGAATACAGTTGTTTTTATAAATCCATGTGACACATTGAACCTTCATCAGTCTTGCAAAATTCCAGTTGTCAGAAGCCGTTAACAGAATTGGGAAGCTAATGAGCAAGTGTTTCTGGCCCACACGTAATTAAGTACAGTAAATTTTACCCAGTCAGTTTTAGTTGAACCCTTCTGATGTTTTAAGTTTCTGCAAGCTTCTTGAGAGTAGGAAAGAGATTTTATTCACTTGCGCATATGTGGAGGAAGAAGAAACTTTCCTCTACTCTTCAAAATTCTTTCAACCACTCTAACAAATCTACATGAGACAGATTAACAAAAGAACTGCATTTAATTGCATACATAGTATGGGAACCCTGCCACAGACCAGCGCAGCTCCTAATAACAATGCAGAATTGAGGAAACGGAAACACACTTTGTCAGAACAAAACTGATGGGACCGGGAAGACTCCTCAAACTGCCTGGCAGTATCTGAGTGCCTCATAGCCCCAGTTCGCTTTATTATATAGACCTATGCAAATCAAGGACCCTGATACAAAGTTGCACATCAAAGGCTAAGACAGGAACTCTCCCAAGGCAAAAACAGGATACATTAGTGAAATTTATAAACATCTGAAACAAACAAAGAGTCAGAGGAAGGGCATGTACATTGCTTCCAGCAACCCAAGGAAGCAAGTGGAGTGGGTGCAAATACTCAGCATCAAAGCCAAATATGGAGATGGAGGGGGGAGAACTTAGCCTTTTGCTAAGCCTCAAATCTATAATGGCTTTTTGCCATTAAGGGTCCACAACATATCCCCCTTTTCTTTTTAATTTGTGTGCTGAGATTTGCACTCATCTGATTTTCTAATTTGGAGGCAGACGGAAAAAATACAGAACAAACACAAAATTAGTATAGCCAATGCTAACAGATACCCAAAACAAGTATACTAATACATCACAGTGATTAAAGCCTTTAAGCAAACTCTTTAAGCTACTACAACAAGAATCTATAAAAGGGTAATGTCCTTAAAGTGTTCACCAATTCCAAATTGGCACCAACACCATTCTAAATCTCTGCAAATGCAAACCAACCCTAGTTCAGTCCATCAAAAACTGTCAGAGGAACAGGAGTCCAGGAAAAGTCCACATTCAGGAAAAGTCCACATGGCACTGGAATTGCTGTCACACTTCCACACTCTGCAGTTAGCGTTAAAGTCCCAATGACCGCTGCTTCTAGCTGGCAATGACCCAGGTAGACTGGAAAAGTCATCTGCAGCACGCATGAAGACGGAGCTTCCATTTTCTTTAAACTGGAAAGATGAATCCAGGGGTCCTTATACTGGAGCTTTACAGCCATTGGGTGGTGAGGAGAACCTTGGGATACACTAAGCTGGGTGGCAGAGGTAAATTTGTAAGTTGGCAAAAAAGGAAAAAAGGAGCTCTGAATTAGGAGTAGGTCCTAGCCTAAAATATGAGTGGGGCATTGAGGCAGGAGGAATAAAGGAAAGACTATATATTAAACAAAGCAGCAGAAAACAGGACTATTAATACCCACAACAGAGATGTTCGAGGGAAGAATAAAAAAAAACCTGAATATTCAGGCAAGACATAGTTAAGTGGCCCTTGTGTAAATGAGACCAGTCTACTGGCTACTTGGAAGAAATACCCCAGGCTCGTCCACAGTGTCGTAGATGGGGCCGACGGCCCTGGGCACCTTTTAGCCTTCAGTGGCAAATCCCAGTATTCTGGGCAAGGTTAGGTCACAGGTGGCTGGAGCAGGGCTGGAAAAGACTGAACCCTCCCTTAGAGGAGTAAGGGGAAAGCCTACCTTCCAGTGTGTCCCTTCTTTCTCACAGCAAAGGCACATAAGCCTGGCAGGCTTTGGCTCAAATGACCATCCTTTCCACTATTGAAGCAGGGCCCTGATGAAGTTCCAGTTGGAGCATTGGAGCCTCTGAGGGCATATGCCAAGAGCTAGTATTTTACCTGATCTCCTTTGGGCTTTTTCTGCCTCTTGGTACCTTAAAAGCCATGCTCAGAAGATCTCGCTGAGGGGCTTGAGAGTCCCTATCTGCCTACATATCTGGAGCTATTCAGGAAAAGACAAAACAGTGTTATTAGCTGGAATCAAATAAAAATAAAAAAGGGAGAGAGACAACATGGCGTTGGAGTAGGCGGATGTACCAACATCTACCTCCCAGAACCAAAGTGGAATACACACTAATTTTTGGAACTATCATCTGGAAAAACCAACATTGGACTAAACTAAGAGGACTCTTCAACCAGGGAACACTGAGGAAGCCACACCGAGACTGGTAGGAAAAGCGGAGACACGGAGAGGGCTGCCCAGCTCCCCAGAGCAAACGGCAGCAGGGAGAGACTCGTGTGGCGGGAAGTGAGTTTAGCAGAGGGGGAAGGGTCCTGAGCCCCAGGAACAAGGCCCCATCCTGCAGCCCCAGAGCCCAGAAGAGGCGTAAGGACAGTATTTAGCTGGAAATCAATCAGGATACTGTTTGTGAGAAAGAGTCTGATTTCTCAGACCCAGGATCCTTCTTAAAGGAACCGTGCAGAACATCTCTCTCACAAACACTCACCCGGGGCTCCTGGGGATGGAGGGAGAGGGGAGAGGACCAGAGTGACAGGAAGAGAGTATAGTCTGGGAGGCACAGGGAGAAACATTTTGGGAGATAGCCACCCTAACCCCTGGGACGAGTCACTCCCCAAAGCTGAAGTGAATATTTCCCCCCAGAAACAGTAATACCAGCAAAGGGAAGCAGGAAAGCAGCCAAGCTCACCCGCAGCACTCAGAGCAGAGTTGTATAGAAGGAGGGAGCTTTTGGGTCTACAGCAGTGAGTCTTAGGGTCCAAGCTGCAGCTCCCCCACCCACACGGCTGAGGGCTCACGGGAGGGCGGCGGCAGTAAGAGACAAAAGCGCGGTTATGCTGGCAGGGGCGGAAGCCAGCTGGCCACCACTGGGCTCAGGTGTGAGCTCAATCTTGCCTGGCTGGGGGAAGGGGGCGTGCAAAAGCGGTCAAACTCAGCTGCTGGCAGCCTGTAATCCAGCCTGCGGGAGAAGGGCAGGAACCCCGGAAAGGGTGGAGACAAGCCCCAGGGCAAGGGCAGAGGAGGACAGCCTTGCCCTGCCCGTGCAACCCAGGCTTGCGGTCTGACTTGGTGGCCGGCTCCTCCCGCGGGGATGGAGCCAAAAGCCCAGAAGAGGCAGAGTTCCGCTAATGAGCTGAGTTTGGGCACGTATTCCTGCCTGGTGGTAGAGCCAAGGCTAGCAGCTGTTCCTCGAGTGGGTTCCTCCTGCAAGGGCAGAGCGAAAGCCCGGAAACAGGCTGAAACCCACAGCTGAGCAAAGGTGCTCACCAGTGCCCTCAGGACCGAGCATAACGTCCCACATGGGGGCGGGGCAAAGGCCAAAACTGCCAATGCTTGTACACCCGAGCACGTGATCACAGCCACTCCCATCAAGAGAAAATGCGGAGGCAGAGAAATACAACACAAATAAACCAAGAGAAATCCCCAGAAAAGGACCTAAGTGAATCAGATATAACCAAATTTCCAGATGCAGAGTTGAAAATACCGATTGTTAGGATGCTCAAAGATATTAGAACAACCATAGATGGCCATTATGAAAACCTAAATAAAGAGATAACAAATATAAAAAAGGACATTGAAATAATAAAAAATCAGTCAGAAATGACAAATACAATATCTGAAATAAAGAATACAATGGAAGGAATTAAAAGCAGGATGGATGAAGCAGAGAATCGAATCAGCAAGTTGGAGGACACGATAAATAAAGGCATGGAAGCAGAGCAGAAAAAAAAAAGAGACTCAAAAAGTCTGAGGAAACTCTAATAGAGCTCTGTGATAACATGAAGAGAAACAACATCCACATCATAGGGGTTCCTGAAGAAGAAGAGAAAGAACAAGGGATAGAGACATTGTTCAAACAAATCATAGCAGAAAACTTCCCCCAATTAAGGCAGGAAAACATTGCACATGTTCAGGAAGCACAGAGAACTCCATTAAGGAGAAACCCAAAGAAACCAACACCAAGACACATCATAATTAAAATACCAAAGCTAAGTGATAAAGAGAAAATATTAAAAGCTGCTAGAGAAAAAAAGACTATCACTTACAAAGGAGCCCCCATAAGGATGACTTCTGACTTCTCAACAGAAACACTTGAGGCCAGAAGGGAATGGCAAGAAATATTCAAAATAATGCAGAACAAGAACCTACAACAAAGACTACTTTATCCAGCAAGGCTATCATTTAAAATTGAAGGAGAAATAAAAAGCTTTACAGACAAAAAAAAAAAAAAAAAAAACTCAAGGAATTCACTGCAACCAAACCAAGGCTGCAAGAAATGCTAAGGGACCTGTTGTAAACAGATCAAAGGAAAAAAAGAATACAAGAAAAGAGGAATACAGTTTTAAAGAAAAAAAATGACAATAAACAATTACATATCAGTAATAACCTTAAATGTTAATGGATTAAATGATCCGATCAAGAGACATAGGGTAGTTGCGTGGATAAGAAAGCAGGACCCATACATATGCTGTCTACAAGAGATACACCTTAAATCAAAAGATGCACACAGACTGAAGATAAAAGGATGGAAAAAAATATTTCATGCAAATGGAAATGAAAAAAAAGCTGGGGTAGCAATACTTATATCAGACAAAATGGACTTTAAAACAAAGACCATAGTTAGAGATAAAGAAGGTCACTACATAATGATAAAGGGAGCAATCTAAAAGGAAGATATAACCATTATAAATATCTACGCACCTAATATAGGAGCACCTAAATATATAAAGCAGACTTTGATGGACTTAAAGGGTGAGATCAACAGCAATACTATAATAGTAGGGGATTTCAATACCCCATTAACATCATTAGATAGATCCTCAAGAAAGAAAATTAACAAAGAAACAGCAGACTTAAAGGACATATTAGATCAACTCGATTTAATAGATATCTTCAGAACCTTTCACCCTAAAACAGCAACATATACATTCTTTTCAAGTGCTCATGGTACATTCTCTAGAATAGACCACATCTTAGGGCACAAAAGTGGTCTCAAAAAATTTAAGATGGTTGAAATCATATCGAGCACTTTCTCTGATCACAATGGCTTTAAACTAGAAATCAACCACAATAGAAAAATTGAAAAACATTTAAACACTTGGAAACTAAATAGCATGTTATTAAATAACGAATGGGTTAACACTGAGATCAAAGAAGAAATTAAAAAATTCCTAGAAACAAACGATAATGAGCATACATCAACTCAAAATTTATGGAACACAGCAAAAGCAGTCCTGAGAGGGAAGTTTATAGCATTACAGGCATACCTCAAGAAGCTAGAAAAAGCTCAAATAAACAACTTAACCCTGCATCTAAAAGAACTAGAAAAAGAACAGCAAATAAAGCCCAGAGCTACTAGAAGGAAGGAAATAATAAAGATCAGAGCAGAAATAAATGACATAGAGGCTAAAGAAACAATACAGAGGATCAATGAAACCAGGAGCTGGTTCTTTGAAAAGGTAAACAAGATCGATGAACCTTTAACGAGACTCATCAAGAAAAAAAGAGAGAGGACTCAAATAAATAAAATCAGAAACAAGAGTGGAGAAATAACAACTGACACAACAGAAATACAAAATATTGTAAGAAAATACTATGAAGAACTGTATGCCAAAAAACTAGAAAACCTAGATGAAATGGACAAATTCCTTGAATAATATAATCTTCCAAAAATCAGTCTGGAAGAATCAGAAAACCTAAACAGACCAATTACAACAAATGAGATTGAAACAGCTATCAAAAAACTCCCTAAAAAGAAAAGTCCTGGGCCTGATGGCTTCACAAGTGAATTCTACCAAATATTCAAAGAAGAACTAACTCCTATCCTTCTCAAACTATTTCAAAAAATTCAAGAGGAAGGAAGACTTCCAAACTCCTTTTATGAGGCGAGCATAATTCTGATTCCAAAACCAGGCAAAGACGACACAAAAAAAGAAAATTATAGGCCAATATCCCTGATGAACTTAGATGCAAAAATCCTCAACAAAATGTTAGCAAACCGGATCCAGCAATGTATGAAAACAATCATACACCATGATCAAGTGGAATTTATTCTTGGGAGGCAAGGCTGGTACAATATTCGCAAATCAATCAATGTGATTCATCACATAAACAAAAGAAAGGAGAAAAACCACATGATAATTTCAATAGATGCAGAAAAAGCATTTCATAAAATCCAGCACCCATTCATGATCAAAACTCTCAGCAAAGTGGGAATACAGGGAACATACCTCAACATGATAAAGGCCATCTATGACAAACACACAGCCAACATCATACTCAATGGGCAAAAATTAAAAGCAATCCCCTTAAGATCAGGAACAAGGCAGGTGTGCCCCCTTTCACCACTCTTATTCAACATAGTTCTTGAAGTCCTAGCCACAGCAATCAGACAAGAAAAAGAAATAAAAGGCATCCAAATTGGAAAAGAAGAATTAAAACTATCATTATTTGCAGATGATATAATATTGTATATAGAAAACCCTAAAGTCTCAGTCAAAAAAACTACTAGACCTGATAAATGAATTCGGCAATGTGGCAGGATATAAAATCAATACTCAGAAATCAGAGGCATTTTTATACACTAATAATGAACTGTCAGAAAGAGAAATCAAGGAATCAATCCCCTGTACCATTGCAACCAAAAAAATAAAGTACCTAGGAATAAATCTAACTAAGGAGATTAAAGACTTGTACTCAGAAAATTATAAAACATTGATAAAAGAAATCAGGGAAGGTACGAATAAGTGGAGGCACATACCATGCTCATGGTTAGGAAGAATAAACATCATTAAAATGTCTATAGTACCCAAAGCAATTTATAAATTCAATGCAATACCGATTAAAATACCAATGTCTTACTTCAAAGATATAGAACACATATTCCAAAAATTTATATGGAACCAAAAGAGAACATGAATAGCCTCAGCAATCTTGAAAAGGAAGAATAAAGCAGGAGAGATCACACTTCCGGATATCAAGTTATATTATAAGGCCATTGTACTCAAAACAGCATGGTACTGGCATAAGAACAGGCACATAGATCAATGGAACAGAACTGAAACCCAGAAATAAACCCACAGCTCTATGAACAACTGATATTTGACAAAAGAGGTAAGGAAATACAATGGAGTAAAGATAGCTTCTACAACAAATGGTGTTGGGAAAATTGGACAGCTACCTGCAAAAAAATGAAACTAGACCACCAACTTACACCATTCACAAAAATAAACTCAAAATGGAAAAAAGACTTAAATGTAAGCCGTGAAACCATAAGCATCTTAGAAGAAAACATAGGCAGTAAGCTCTCTGACATCTCTCGCAGCAATATATTTGCTGATTTGTCTCCACAGGCAAGTGAAACAAAAGACAGGATAAACAAAAGGGACTTTATCAAACTAAAAAGGTTCTGCACAGCTAAAGACAATAAGAACAGAATAAAAAGACAAACTACACAATGAGAGAACATATTTGACATTGCATCTGATAAGGGGTTAATAACCAAAATTTATAAAGAACTTGTAAAACTTAATACCAGAAAGACAAACAATCCAATCCAAAAATGGGCAAATGAAATGAATAGACACTTCTCCAAAGAGGACACACAGATGGCCAAAAGGCATATGAAAAAATGTTCAACATCACTAATGATTAGAGAAATGCAAATTAAAACCACAATGAGATACCATCTCACACCAGTCAGAATGGTGCTCATCAATAAAACAACACAGAATAAGTGCTGGCGAGGATGTGGAGAAAAGGGAACCCTCCTGCACTGCTGGTGGGCATGCAGACTGGTGCAGCCACTGTGGAAAACAGTAGGGAGATTCCTCAAGAAATTAAAAATCGAACTGCCTTTTGACCCAGCTATACTGCTGTTAGGAATATACCCCAAGAACACCATAGCACTGTTTGAAAAGAAGAAATGCGCCCCCATGTTTATGGCAGCATTGGTCACAATAGCAAAGATCTGGAAACAGCCCAAGTGTCCGTCAGAGGACGAGTGGATTAAAAAGCTTTGGTATATATACACTATGGAATACTACTCAGCCATAAGAAATGATGACATAGGATCTTTTACAACAACATGGATGGGCCTTGATAACATTATACTGAGCAAAAGAAGTAAATCAGAAAAAACTAAGAACTATATGATTCCATACATAGGTGGGACATAAAGATGAGACTCAGAGACATGGACAACAGGGTTGGGGTTACAGGGTGGGGGGAGGAGAGGGTGGGGGCTGGGGGAGGGGAGGGGCACAAAGCATGGCTTTTCAGCATTTGCCATATTCCCCCTTTAATCTATAGACAGACAGCAAATATTTACTTACGGTGTTTCCACTATAAAGACTCCTGTCTTAGGGACAAATGCTGATGAACTATTTCAGCAGTTCCTCCTTCTCCAAAGACTTATATGTCAACATAGAGCTCCATGTTTCATAGGACATACTCAAGCTCACTCCATGCTCCCTGGAGCTTTAACACAAAGGAATGCCCTTTTTTTTTTCTTTTTTTTTTTTACTGTTCTTTTTGTTTGTTTGTTTGTTGTTGTATTTTTTCTTTTATTTATTTGTTTTTTGTATTTTTCTGAAGATGGAAATGGGGTGGCTGTCAGACAGACTCCTGCATGTGCCTGACCGGGATCCACCTTGCATGCCTACTGGGGGGGGGGGGATGCTCTGCCCATCTGGGGTGTTGCTCTGTTGCAACCAGGGCCATTCTGGCAACTGAGGCGAGGCCATAGGGCCATCCTTAGTGCCTGGGGTGGCTTTGCTCCAGTGGAGCCTTGGATGTGGGAGGGGAGGAGAGAGGCAGAGAGGAGGGGGAGGGGGAGGGGTGGAGAGGTAGATGGGCGCTTCTCCTGTGTGCTCTGGCCCAGGAATCCTGCATGCTAGGCCAATGCTCTGCCGCTGAGCCAACTGGCCAGGATCTAGGAATGCCCTTGTTGATCAAGCTACCCAAAAGAACATTATATGGAGCAACCATGACAGACTGAGCAAGTCAGTCTCATATTATTCGTCACCAGAATGCTGCAGCCCGGTGTAAACAGTTTCAACTTTCTTGGGAAGCAGCACGGCTGATTGGGAAATCCTGTCCAAGGGGTCCTATACTGCCCCCTCATTTGGAGTTAACCCTCAAGAACCCCTACCAGGACAACTTTGGCAGATGGGTGTTACTCATATACCTTCATTTGGCAAACAGTCGTATGTCCACATTACAGTGGCTTCATATTCCGGATCTATAGTAACCTTTATCAGAACAGGAGAGGCTGCTAAGCATCCTATAGCTCATGGTCTGTATGCATTGTTTTATTATTGGATTTCCTAAACTGGCTTAACTGAAAATGCTCCTGCATATGGAGCAAAAGCATTTACTGTATTTTGTCATGTTTACAATCTTTAAAATTAAGGTATTACTAAAGTATACTCAGCAAACATTTTAAGGTCAATTAAAAAAAAAACAATTTAAAAGGGGGTAGTCATATCCTGGAACTCCTATGGGTCTACCATATCATGCTTTTTACTTAAAAAAAAAAAAGAAAAAAAAATTCTTTTTTACATTTCTTTTTAAGGCTGATGAACAGGAGACACCAAATCTTTTTTGCCTGCAAACTACTTCCTTCTTTATTAGATCCAGCTAATAACACTGTTTTGTCTTTTTCCAAATAGCTCCAGATATATGGAAAAGATTTATATAGGCGGATGGGGATCCTCAAACCCCTCAGCAAGATCTTCTGAGAATGGCTTTTAAGATACCTAGAGACAGAAAAAGCCCAATAGAGATCAGGGGAACTACCAGCTTTTAGGATATGCCCTTAAAGGCTCCAACACCCCAAAGGGGTCTCCTAGGATGCCGTCTGGGTCCTGCTTCAATAGTGGAAAGGAAGGTCATTGAGCTAAAGCCTGCCAGGCTTACATGCCTCTACTGTGAGGAAACAGGTACACTGGAAGGTAGGCTTCCCCCTCACTCCTCTAAGGGGGGGTTCAGTCTCTTCCATGCGGCACCTATGACCTAACCTTGCCCAGAAAGCTGGGGTTTGCCACTGAAGGCTGAAGGTGCCCAGGGCCATCGGCCCCATCTATGACACTGTGGACGAGCCCAGGGCATTTGTTCCAAGAAGCAGGTAAACTGATCTCATTTGCACAAGGGCCACTTAACTGTGTTTGGCCTGAATAGTCAGGTTTTTTATTCTTCCCTCGAAGATCTCTGTTGTGGGTGTTGATAGCCCTATGTTCTGCTGCTTTTCTTAATATATAGTGTTTCCTTTATCCCTCCTATCTCAATGCCACACTCATATTTCAGGCTGGGACCTACTCCTAATTTAGAGCTCTCTTTCCCCCTTTTGCCAACTTCTATTATGAATCTACCTTTGCCACCCAGCTTAGTGTATCCCAAGGTTCTCGTTACCATGCCACAGTCGCAGAGCTCCAGGGAAAAGCTACCTGGTCTCACCTCTCCAGGCAGAGGAGAATAGAAGCTCCATATCCACGCATGCTGCAAATGGCTTCTCCAGTCTACCTGAATCATTACCAGCTAGAAGCAGCAGTCACTGGGACTTGGACATGAGCTGCAAAGTGTAGAATGGTGACAACAATTCCAGTGTCATGCGGACTTTTCCTGGATATGGACTTTTCCTGGACTCCTGCTCCCTGTGACAGATCCTACAGACTGAACTGTGGTTGGGTTGCATTTTTCAGGGATTTGGCATGGTGATGGGGCCAACTTGGACTTGGGGAACATGTTAAGGACACTACTCTTTTATGGATTCTTGCTGTATTGGCTAAGAGTTTGCTTAAAGGCTTTTAATCACTGTAAAAAAAAATAGAAGGCTGGATAAAGAGGATGGGGCACATATACACCATGGTATACTAGTCAGCTAGAAGAAATGATGACATCGAATCACTTACAGCAGATTGGTGGAATCTTGATAACATTATGAGCGAAATAAGCGAATCAGAAAAAAACAAGAACTGCAGGATTCCATACATTGGTGGGACATAAGAGTGAGACTAGGAGACATGGACAGGAGTGTGGTGGTTATGGGGGGGTGGGGGGAGGGAAGGAGGGAGGAGGGGAGGGGGAGGGGTACAGGGAAATCTGGATGGAGGGTGACGGAGGACGATCTCTCTTTGGGTGATGAGTATGCAACAGAACTAGATGACAAAATAACCTGGAAATGTTTTCTTTGAATATATGTACCCTGATTTATTGATGTCACCCCATTTAAATAAAAATTTATTTATTAATATAATAAAAAGTCCCCATGGTTACCCTAACAAAATTCAGGAATACTCCAACAAAAAAAAATATTTTTTTCTGAAGTAATGTTTAAATAAATTATAAAAATGTTGGGGAAAAAAAGGGGGTAGTAGTTTGCAGGACAAAAACTTTGGCATCTCTTGTACATCAGCATTCAAAAGAAACTGTTTGAAGTAAAAAGCATGATAGGGTAGACCTGCAGTAGCTCCAGGATATGACTCCCCCCCCTTTCTTTTTATATTATTTACAATTGAATCTTCAAGCAAATGTTAAGCACACTTTACAATATTTTGACTTCAAAGGTTGCAAGAAATTCTTGACTTTGTTAACTTTTAACGAAAATAGAGTAAATGCACCTTCAAGCAACATTCCCACACTTATCAAAACACCCCCTTAACATTAATTAATAGGCACTTTAAAGAGTATATATCAAAACTGAAAAATCCCAGTGTGATCTTCATTATTGTCCTATAGTGAAAAAAATCTTTACACTTTTCTTATGTAAATCTATGCTGCTTCAAGCCTTTCACTTGCTGCCTGGATCAGCCTGGCCAAACCAGCAAGTCTTTTGGATCCAAAATGAGCGCGCTTTACTTATTCCAAACAAAATTATATTTATGTAGGGAAATGAAATTATTTTTATTTTGTTTTCAATACTAAAACCGGCATTTCCAAAATTATTATTATTATTATTACTTTTCATGTAAGGACTTAATTCAGGCCTTATAAACAAAGACACTTAGACATTAAACAAAGACTTCACACACAATCACACAAATCAAGAGTGAAACCCGGGGTTTTAGAGATTAAACTATGGCATGCTTGATCTTAAGTAGAGCTACCTTAATAGGAACATAATAAGGATATATACTAAACAGAGATCTCTCTCAAAAAATCTCAAGACGGCTGTATGAGATTTCTGTTCAGCAACACCCAAATCAGGCCCCCCTTTCACCCTCTTTTCAAGCAATGGAGCAGGAAAGAAATAAAATTATCTAAAACATTAAAAAAAAGATAATAATAATAATTGAGAAAGAGAAGAGAGCATAGTAAAATAAGCCTCATACAATTGCTCTTGTGAAGTAAGTCTCTCATCTATCAATAGAATCATGGTGTCTCACCAGTCGTTCAGGGATCCACCGAGGAGCTTCAGCAGACCTAGGAAAAACACACACATATCCTCGGCCCCATAAGAGAACAGGGTCTGGCCCTTGCCAGATTCCTGTGAGCGGGTCCCTCCATTGCACTTCAGGGAAGGCTTTCCTTGCAGGGTTCCAGAGTCTCTCTGCTGCTGAATGACCCTGTACATCAGTATTCAAAAAATTGAAAGTAAAAAGAGCATGACAAAGAAGATTTGCAGGAGTTTGAGGGTATAATTCCCCTTTTTTATTTTTTCCAATTGGTTTTTAAGTGTTTGATGTGCATGCTCTACAATGCCTTGACCCTGGGGATTGTAAGGAATTCCCGTCCTTAGGTCAAGTCCGAAAGTCTGACAAAATGTAGTAAAAGCTTTTCCTACATATGCAGGAGCATTGTCAGTTTTAATCAGTTTAGGAAGTCCAATAATAGAAAATGCATACAAGCAATGAGCTATAACATGCTTAGCAGCCTCTCCTGTTCTGGCAGAGGTTACTATAAATCCAGAATAAGTATCTACTGTAACGTGGCCAAAGGACTGTTTGCCAAATGAAGGTATATGAGTAACATCCATTTGCCAAAGTTGTCCCAGTAGGAGTCCTCGAGGGTTAATTACAAATGAAGGGACAGATTGTAGTATAGGACACCTTGGACAAGATTTAACAATCTGTCGTGCTTGCTTCCCGAGAAAGTTGAAACTGTTTACACTGGGCTGCAGTGTTCTGGTGATGAATAGTATGAGACTGGATTGCTTGATCTGTCATGGTTGCTCCAATAATTTTCTTTTGGGTAGCTTGATCAACAAGGGCATTCCCTTGCGCTAAAGCTCCAGGAGCATGGAGTGAGCTTGAATATGTCCTATAAAACATGGAGCTGTATGTTGATGTACAAGTCTTTGAAGAAGGAGAAACTGCTGAAATAGTTCCTCATCAGCAGTTGTCCCTAAGATAGCAGTCTCTATAGTGGAAACAACCATAAGTAAATATCTGCTGTCTGTATACAGGTTAAAGTAGGAGTATGACAAATGCTGAAAAGCCATGATAATGGCATGTAATTCTACTCTTTGAGCTGATTTTAAGGTGACTGTTTCAGTATAAAGCTGTCCATTGATTATTAAGCCTGCTATTCCTGAGCTGGATCTGTCAGTAAAGATTGTAGGTGCTTCAGGAATGGGCTCATTAACAATTGTCTTAGGAAATATAAAGGTAGTAATTAATGAAAATTGAACTATTTTATCAGCTGGGTAGTGAGAATCAATTTGGCCTGTAAAATTTGCAAAAGCGATTTGCCATTTTGTGGAAGTTTCCCAGAGCCATTGTTGTTGATCCTTTGAAAAAGGAACAATAACAGTCTGTGGCTCAAAACCTATAAGCTGTAAGAGTCGCCTACGCCCCTTGACAATCAAGGAGGCAACAAGATCAAAATATGGAGATAAAACTTTCTTAGAGGAGTAACAGCTAAATGAATCCATTCAATAGGACCTGAAGCTTGCCACAATAGTCCCATTGGAGTGTAACTCGAGGGACATATTAGTAAGGTAATTGATTCTTCAGGATTTATGCATTTTAGTTGTGCTTGCTGCAAGGCCTTTTCTACAAGCTTTAAAGCTTGTTGTCCTGCAGCTGTAAGTAGCTGAGGAGAAGCTGGTTCAGCTAAGAATATCAAAAAGTGGCTTCAGTTCTCCAGTAGTTAATTTCAAGGAAGGTCTAAGCCAATTAATGTCTGCTAACAGTTTCTGGAAATCATTTAAAGTTCGCAAATGATCTGTCCTGAATTCTATTTTCTGTGGGCGAATTTGTTGTCCTTCAATAATTTGTCCTAAATAAGAAAAAGGTAAAGATTGCTGTACCTTTTCAGGAGCTATATAAAGTCCTGATTTTTTCAGAGAATATTCTAGTTGTTGCAAAATGGTCAACACAGTGTCTTTATCTGGATGAGCAATAAGAATATCATCCATATAATGAATTATGTATGCCTTAGGGTGCTGCCTTTGTACTGGAGAGATGGCTTGAGCAACATATTTTTGGCACAAGGTAGGACTATTAGCCATACCTTGAGGCAAAACTCTCCACTGGTATCACTCCATGGGAGCCTGGAAATTAAGTGAAGGAACACTGAATGCAAAACGCTTGCAATCATGAGGGCTTAAAGGAATAGTAAAAAAAGCAATCCTTCAAATCAACAACTACAAGGTGATAATTCCATGGAATGGCAGTAGGAGAAGGAAGTCCTAGCTGGAGAGGACCCATAATTTCCATAGTCTTATTTATTGCTCTCAAATCTTGTAATAGCCTCCAGTTTCCTGATTTCTTTTTAATGACAAATATAGGCGTATTCCGTGGACTATTAGATGGTTCAATGTGCCCAAGCTGTAGCTGTTCCTGTACCAACTGAGCAGCTGCCTTAAGTTTCTCCTAAGAAAGGGGCCATTGGTCTACCCATACAGGATTATCTGATTTCCAAGTAATTGGGTCTGCACAATGCATTATTAGGGTAGTAGGAGCTACCAACGCCCCTATGCTAAATTTTGATATCCTAATCCATGCCTTCTGGTATTGGATGCCACTTCTATGGGGGTGAGAATGCCTCGCTATTCTTTCCCTAGACCCTTAGTGGGCAAAAATCCCTGATCAAGCATTTGAGTGCTAACTAAACTATTAGGACTGACAAGCAACTCCCCCATATTTTTCAAAACATCTCTACCCTACAAATTAACTGGCAATCAAGGGAGCACATAAGGTTGAAAAAATCCAGAATGACCTTCTTTATCGTCCCATTGTAAAAAACTAGAACTTTGTTGAGGGGATTTACTCTGCCCTATACCATGTAATTCTGTGGCTGCTGCATGAGTGGGCCAGGAAGGAGGCCAATGTAGCTTAGCAATAACAGATACATCAGCCCCAGTATCTAAAAGTCCTTTAAATTTATGCCCTTGTATTGTTAGTTCCATTTCAGGGCGTTCCTGGCCTATTTTTTGAATCCAATAAGCAGTATCAGTGGAGCCAAATCTTTGATTCTCTTGGGGTCCCTCTAGCAGGGTTTGGCCTTGTCTTAAAAGAGGTAAAAGGATTAATTGAGCAATTTTTATATCAGGGGAGATAGTGACTATATTTCTCAAAGTGTGAGCCATTACTTTAATTTCCCCTGTATAGTCAGAGTCTATTACTCCAGGAAGAACAAAGAATTCCCTCATAGTTAAACTACTTCTGCCTAACAAGATTCCTACTGTGTTACTGGGAAGTGGCCCCAAAATTCCAGTGGGTATGACTTGAGGTCCCATCTCTGAAGTTAATACGAATTGGGAGGTGGGACTGAGGTCCAGTCCTGTACTGCCTGTTGTTGCCTGGGATAGTTGGGCAATGTTTGGCCTGCTGAAATCTGAATTTGCTGAGGAAACACTGACATTGCTCTTATTGTTTGATAGGGCCGGGGAGGGCCCCATTGTCCGTTTCCCTGCCCTCCGGTAGTACATTTAGGCCTCCCCTTATTCTTCCAATGTTTCCCTTGTCTACAAAGTGGGCAGAGGTCCGGAGCCTTAAGGGCTGGCTGTCCTTGAGGGAGAGGCCGAGACCAATATCTGGGGAGAGCAGCACAGTTTCTAGCAAAATGCCCCGAACCCCCGCATTGAAAACAGTTTCCACGGGCAGAAGTACTTCCCTGACCTTCCTTCCTTCACTTGTTCTGTCCTTTATCAAAGTTTTGTCTTGGAAATCTTGCCTTATTACCTGCGGTAAAAAAGCAAGACCTTGCATGTATGAAGGCCCAACATCGGCGCATATTCTAATATAGTCCTCTATATCTCCCTTCTTGAGGTGAGGCCGAAGTGCAGCCTGACAAGCGGAGTTAGCATTTTCATAGGCTAGTTGTTTTATTAAAACCTTTCCCACATTTTTATCCCCTACTATTCTTTCAACTGCTTGAATTAGCCATGAGACAAATTCATGAAATCGCTCATCTGCACCCTGCCTAATTTTACCAAATTCTTCCGGTTTGGTCCCTGGAATAGGCAGGCATTTCCATGCCTGTGTGGCTATCTGATTAATTATATCATAAATAGCTGGTCGATACTCTAACTGAGTTGCCATATGGGCATATTGTCCTTCTCCAGTTAACATATCTACAGTAACAGCAACCTCCTCTTGCTGATTTTTCTCATCCAGCTCTATAGCCTTTTCATGAAAGTCTGACTTCCACAACAAATAATCACCTCCGGAGAGACAAGCGCGAGCAATCGCCTTCCAGTCATTTGGGGGAAGAGCCTTTGCACTAATGGTATCTAATAAACCAAGTGTAAAGGGGGCAGTACGCCCATACTAAGCACAAGCAAGTTTAAGCTCTTTCAGAGTTTTAAAAGGTACAGGTTCATGTTCTTGCACTAGCCTCCCTGTATCATCCTGTCTTTCCACAACAGGAAAACAGGCAAAGCCATCTATTGTTTCCCCTATATTTCGAGCCTGGTGTATAGATTGTTGGAGACAGGATTTCCCAGATTTTGGGCTATAGACTATGGAATCAGCCCGATAAGGGAACGGAGGAGCAGAGGGTTGAATGTAGGAAGGAACTGAGGGCAGCGGAGGCCCCGCGGCTAAGGCAGCCATAGCCACGGATTTTTCATCCCCCCTGTCATCCTCAGACTCCAAGTTATCCTCATATTCACATCCCTCTGTTTCTGGCTCACCCTGATACTCTTCAGACAACGATTTGTCTTCATACGGAAACATTTTTACAAAAAGGTCCCTTATTTTTTACCCTATCTGTCCCATATTCTTTTACTCCCAACTACACTTTCCCCAAAAACTTTCTTTACTCACTGTGCGCACTTCACTTTGGGGAGTTCCATCACCTTCCTTCAGTTTTAGTTTCCTCGTACTCAAGTCATCTGTTCCGGCGCCACTTGCTGCGGACCAGTGCAGCTCCTAATAACGGTGCGGAATTGAGGAAACACACTTTGTCAGAACAAAACCGATGGGACCGGGAGGACTCCTCAAACTGCCTGGCAGTATCTGAGTGCCTCATAGCCCCAGTTCGCTTTATTATATAGACCTATGCAAATCAAGGACTCTGATACAAAGTTGCACATCAAAGGCTAAGATAGGAACTCTCCCAAGGCAAAAATAGGATGTATTAGTGAAATTTACAAACATCTGAAACAAACAAAGAGTCAGAGGAAGGGCATGTATATTGCTTCCAGCAACCCAAGGAAGCAAGTGGAGTGGGTGCAAATACTCAGCATCAAAGCCTAATATGGAGATGGAGGGGGGAGAACTTAGCCTTTTGCTAAGCCTCAAATCTATAATGGCTTTTTGCCATTAACGGTCCACAATAGAACCCCACATACAGGAGTCAGAGACCTCAGATAGAAAGAGAAAATGAGGCATATATGGCATTCTGAGCTAAGGTTATAATAGGACACTTTAGGGCTTCCAAGAGGAGGGAGGTTGGTTACAGGGTGATAAGAGCAGGTGTTCAATAATTAGAAGTTTGCCCTGTCCTGTGGCTAGGCCATAACACGTTATTTCTGATGATAACTCTTATTATGGACAAGACCCTTAATATAATTTCTATAAGGAAGAGGGAAATTTTTCTCATGAGCTCAAAGGGTCTCCATTGCCTTGAACTCAAAACAATTCATATACCAAAGTGGCATATCTGGGGAGAGACCTGCTCTGAATCTTTCCATATAGCTACTGTTGAACCCAGGGTCCCCAGCACATACTAGGCACTCAAATACCTAATGAATTAGGTATCCAATTAATTGTTTTCTTCTAAAAAGTATCAACAGTTCAATGGACTTAAATATGAATTTTAAAATCATAGCTTTGGTGAAAGGCTTGTGTTTCTAAAATGTTAACCCCTGGGATGCAAGTGGGGGTGGTGGTGACAGAAGGCGGGTTAACTTCTCTCTCTGAGATGGGCACTGCTGAACTTGACCTCACTCCATCTGGAGGCTCCCTCGACACCTGAATAGCTCTCTACGACCCTACTAGGACCAACTGATAGGGAGCAAGGTCCCACCCCCACCTTCTCGCACGCGAGAAGCCAAGCTGAACCTCAAACAAACGTGTATACCAGTAAAAAAAGGGCTGCCTCTGGTCTCTGGTCCCAGCAGCTGCGGCCGCCTCTGAAGAGCAAGGGAGAGCCGCCGCAGTGACAAATGGACATTCCGCTCTTGAGCAACGGGATCTGCTGCTCCTGGCGGCCTCATAGCCAGTTCCAGCTGCCCGGCTCACAGATGGTTCTCCACGATACCCGAGAGCAGCCTCGAGATATTCCGAGAACTTTTCTCTGGAAACGTTCCTCTGGAGCTAGGGGCGGGCTGGTGGGGGCCTCTATAGAATGTTTTCATTGGATGCGATGGAAGGCCCTTCCCAAGTGTAAGGTGGCCGCTCTCAAGTCCACCCCGACCCTCGGCTGTCTAGAAGAAGCTCCCGGGAGCTAGGGCCAAGGGGCAGCGCAGAGCCCGCGAGCTGGAGGAACAAAGAGAACCAGCAGGCCAGGGAGGATGCTGCGCTCCCGAGCCCCACCCTGCCAGCTGGCGAGCGCTGCCTTGCGCACAGGTAGCCCGGCCTCGGGCGCCGCAGGAGGCTGTATTGAGCGGGATACACAAAGACTCAGTTTCGCGGGGCCAGGCGCCTAGACTCCCCTCCACCCACAGACTGTTCACATTTCTGCATCCCTGCGCCTTCTGGGACTTGCGTGCCCGCTGGGCGCCAGGCGCGGTGACAGGCGGAGGCCGTACTGGTAACCTATAGGGAAACCCGGGCTGGGTGGAGGCAGAGGCTGGGGAGATACGTGCCTTTTTCGGCAGACGCGCAACCCCCGAACCCCATGCAGCCCAAGCCTGCAATCGCTCTCCGCCTGACGCAGGGCTCGGCGCGCCACGGGGGAGAGACTGGCCGTGCGCCCCGCCTGTGCTGGCCAGCTGCAGGCCAGCCGGGCCGGGGGCGCGGAGAGCGGAGAGTGCGAGTCTCCGGTGCCCGACTCCCGCTCACTAGGTGAGTACGGCCCAGTGCGGGGAGGATGGAGACGAAGGCGGAGCGACAGGGGGCCCCGTGTACGCGGAGAGGACACACGGGGCTCGGTGGCGGGGCTGGGCCGCGTGGCGCGGCGCAGTGTCTGCGCGGGGTCCGAAGCCTCTGCCTAGCCTCGGCGCTCCAGGACGGTGTCCTCAACGCTGTCCCCGCGGCCGGCGCGCTGCCGAGAACAATGAGGTGCACGGTGGAGCCGCAGCCCCGCGCGGGCCCCGAGGCCACGCCCCGCCGAGCCTGCAGCTGCCGCCGGACTCAGAGCTGCTCTGACCCTGGGGAGGTGATCTCGCAGGCCGTCTGGGCGCGAGCGCAGGCAAGGAGGGTGCGGCCACAAGCGGGAGGTTCTAAGCCTGCTTGGCGCCCGCAGCCCCCAAGGTCCACGGTGGGCGTGGGGCGTCCCCGAGTCCGGGGCCCGGCTCTCGCGGGCGTCGGTGTGAGTATGGGTGCGCGTAGCGCGCACGCCCGAGCAGCTCGCGGAAAACAAAATGTGACACGCACGTCCCCGATCGCAGCGTGACGCGCGTGGGGAGTGCCTAACCCCTCGCTGCTCGGCGCTTCGAGGCGCGGTGTCCGTCCGGAGAAGGTTGGTGAGGGAGGGCGCGGGGTCGCGCGGTGGGGCGATGTCGTCCTCCGTGTCGTCGCAGCTTGTGCGCTTCTCAGTATCAAGTAAGACTTGGCGACTGGGAGTCTGACCAGTGTATGTGTTGGGGGGGGGGTACGTTGAGAACGGTTTTGGCGGAGAACAGGGAATTCTTGAAAGGGTGAGCTAACAGGAGGGCTTGCGCTTTGGGAAGGGGCAGTTGTGCCCCTGGTGGCTCAGTCACGGTGACCTTTTATTTTATTTTGGCTCTGGAAAAGAACCTGGGTTGTTTTTTTTTATTGTCTTTCTCGACCCCACTCCCTTGCGCAACTACACATCTTAAAGCTTAAAGCGCGTTCTATTGATTTCTAGATTCGTGTTAGCTCTAAGTGTTTAGGTACTGAAGGGACCTTGAGGAGCCTAAATACCCGGGTGTTCATTGTTGTGTACTTGCACGGGGAGAACTCTTGCTATTGAGTTGGTTTGCTTTCCACTGTGTAGAGAGAGAATGGTTTATGCATTCTTTGTGCACGGAATGGAGCATCCACCGCGTTCCAATTTGAAGGTGCCAGGGGACAGTGAAGTTATTAAAGTCGCGGCTCCCAGCACGCGCTGCCTTCCAAAGCCAGCAGCTCTGCTTGCAGAAGCCCTGCTTTCCAGGAATCCAAGCAAGACTTCTGTGATCGCTTCCCAGGTTTCTTCTAGTACCCTATCTTGTATGGTCAGGCTGAACCTTCAAAACTGTTTTGTAATCCGAGAAGCACTGTGGGAGAAAAGTTGTACCTGCCTTGGTTTTTGTGAGCTTATTTTTACTGGTCCTGCTGAAAAATTGAGCGAGAAGCAAACCATATTGTGTCCAAATCTTTGTTTTCTGTGCGGTTAGCTTCCTGACTGGGAAGGGGCACACAGAGCCTCAGCGCAGGACTCTGCTGGTCTGAGGGCAGTGTTGATGGACTCAAAGCACTTTTGGTGTTTTAAGTACTTTCTGCAGATTTAAAAAGCCTCGTGCTTGTTTCTTAATATTAAAATTTGTTTTGAAATTTTGGTTAAGCTATTCTGGCGTTTTGAAATTAAAAATTGCGACTAATGAAGCATTTTAATAACAATAATGTATGTCATTCTGTTGTGAACTTAGGGTTAACACTTCTTTTTTAATTTTTTTTTTTTTTTTTTTTTTTTTTTTTTTTTTTTACAGAGACAGAGTCAGAGGGATAGACAGGGACGGAGAGAGATGAGAAGCATCAATCATTAGTTTTTCCTTGCGACACCTTAGTTGTTCATTGATTGATTTCTCATATGTGCCTTGACCCGGAGGCTCCAGTAGACCGAGTAACCCCTTGCTGGAGCCAGCGACCTTGGGTCCAAGCTGGTGAGCTTTTTGCTCAAACCAGATGAACCCGTGCTCAAGCTGGCGACCTCTGAGTCTCGAACTTGGGTCCTCCCATCCCAGTCCGACGCTCTATCCACTGCGCCACCGCCTGGTCAGGCGGGTTAACACTTCTTTTAAAGGAAAAAAAAGAACGTGTGGCTTTGAACATATTTTTACCCACTCTCTTTTTCCCATTATTTTCTGCAAGCCACAACCAAAATGTTTACACTTGAAGGTTTGCATTTCCTACTAAGGCCTTAGAAAAACTGTTGACGATGGTGTTAGGATATTGTGATCAAAATGGAGAAAAACCTAATAATAATTGGTGAGTTACCTTGAATTTTAAAGCAAAGTGTTTTTTTTTTTTAAAGGCCTCAAACATGTTGAATTCTTTATTCAGTTTTCATTGATTGATAAAATTGCAGCATTTTGCCTTTTGCTTGATGCCCTGGAATTTTCTGGCATTGAGCTCAGTTCTCTTGAAGAGATTGTAATATAAACCTCAGCAGCTCCTATTGGAGTTCTGAGCCCCAGAGAGAGGTGGATAGAGTTTAGAGCACAGACAACCATTTGGTGAGTCAGTGTGGTGTACACATTCCAAGAAGTCATGATAAAGAAATGAGGGTATTTAGATAGGAAGATTCAAAACTGATGTAATTTAATTTTTGAAATTATGCGAATGGATTTATTATGCAGAGAAGAGCAGTCAGCTGTACTTGGCTTCTGATGAGGATAATTAAAAGAAAAAGGGTTCTCTCTGGGTGAAGACTTAAGTTGGGTCTAGGGAAGGATTTGTAGCCAGCCAGGGGAGGTAGTTGCTAAGGAATTCCTGCAGATATTTGTTTCTGCAGTTTTGTTTTGTTTTTTGTTTTTCTTGAGAGTTTTTTCTTTCTAAGATGATTTAAGTCTCTGATTAACTGTTTATAGTCACTGAAATTTTATACCCTTGATCTAGAATTTTTCATGTCTCGGGTGTTTACGTCTTCTGTAAAATGGCAGACTTGTACCCTGGCTTCTGCATCTTCTGCTCAGTTACACACATGATGGTTTCTTTTCCAAACTTTATAGTCACTGAAATTTTATACCCTTGATCTAGAATTTTTCATGTCTCGGGTGTTTACGTCTTCTGTAAAATAGCAGACTTGTACCCTGGCTTCTGCATCTTCTGCTCAGTTACACACATGATGGTTTCTTTTCCAAAACTTGGAGATACATGTCCTTTGAGAAGTTTTCAATTAATTTGCAGATTTGGTGTCTCATTCTTGATATTTTTTACTACATGTATCTTACACATGATGACAGTCTTTCTAAAGTATGCATCATCTCTTTAAGTATGTGTGCTCCCCATCTCTTGGATCTTCTGTTATATGATCTTAAATTTAGTTGCTTAAATTAAGTAAAGTACTTTATTCAACTTGCTTAAATGTCTAAACAAAAGACAGTGTCCTCATGCTAGGTATATGATAAGTTTTGAGTTTTTAAGCCCTGAAATCTTCTCCTTAAGAAACAACTGTGAGATGAAATTCACAGCTGACTGTAAGAGAAATAATTACATTGACTCAGGCACTAATTTTGGAACCCGGAAAATGCAGGTGCACCTTTACCCAGAATTTTTTAATGCTTTTAGGTTGATGCCAACCAAGGCCAAGGATGGTGTGTGATGTAGATGACTAGTTCCTGTTAAAGACTGAACATCAGGCCGCGCGACCCCCCCCCCCCGGAGGAGCAGAGCATCGCCCCCTGGTGGGCAGAGCGTCTGCCCCTGGTGGGCGTGCCGGGTGGATCCCGGTCGGGCGCATGCAGGAGTCTGTCTGACTGTCTCTCCCCGTTTCCAGCTTCAGAAAAATACAAAACAAAAACAAACAAACAAAAAAAACTGAACATCAGACTTTTTTTTTTTTTTTTTACAGAGACAGAGTCAGAGAGAGAGATAGACAGGGACAGACAGACAGGAACGGAGAGATGAGAAGCATCAATCATTAGTTTTTTGTTGCACATTGCAACACCTTAGTTGTTCATTGATTGCTTTCTCATATGTGCCTTGACTGCGGGCCTTCAGCAGACCGAATAACCCCTTGCTCAAGCCAGCGACCCTGGGTCCAAGCTGGTGAGCTTTTTGCTCAAACCAGATGAGCCCGCGCTCAAGCTGGCAACCTCGGGGTCTCGAATCTGGGTCCTCCACATCCCAGTGTGATGCTCTATCCACTGCACCACCACCTGGTCAGGCTGAACATCAGACTTTTAATTTAATGTATCTGCCATTTTTCTGAAAGCCTTTTTTCCTGTTTTTGAAAGATTTGTTTGTAAACATTGAGTACACTGGGCACAGACAGTAGCATCAGAGAAACATGGACTTATGCCTCTTTCTAAATCCCATCTTGATCTGAAATTCCAATCACACCCCACCCCAGAATTGACAGGGAGCAGTTTCAATTCAAAATGCTTGGGACCTACCCCAGGCTGTGGCAATCATACCTTTAAAGCAGGGGTCCCCAAACTTTTTACACAGGGGGCCAGTTCACTGTCCCTCAGACCATTGGAGGGCCAGACTATAAAAAAAAAACCTATGAACAAATCCCTATGCACACTGCACATATCTTAAAGTAAAAAAACAAAATGGGAACAAATACAATGTTTAAAATAAAGAACAAGTAAATTTAAATCAAACTGACCAGTATTTCAATGGGAACTATGGGCCTGCTTTTGGCTAATGAGATGGTCAATGTCCGGTTCCATATTTGTCACTGCTAGCTGTAACAAGTGATATGATGCACTTCCAGAGCCATGAGGCGACACCGGAAGTAGTACTGTACGTAAGCGACGCCACGCTTTGTGGCGCCGCCACATACAGTGCTCCAGGAGCACAGGATGCATCCTCTCACTGACCACCAATGAAAGAGGTGCCCCTTCTGGAAGTGCTGCGGGGGCCGGATAAATGGCCTCGGGGCCACATGCCGCCCGCGGGCCGTAGTTTGGGGACCCCTGCTTTAAAGGGTGTGAGGAGGGGGCCGGGCAATCAAAAGGCTTTGCAGAAGCTGGTGGTCTGGTCCTTGTATCTGGCGTACACCTGATACTTGGTAAAAGCTAGGTCCTAGCAGTGGCTCAGCTACTGTCTTCACTTGGCCACCTGCAGATTCAGGGCTGTCCTACAAATAAAATACCAAGTGCCTTCTATCGGAAAAGAATTGCTTTGTGGGTAAAATGACATCAAAGAAATGCTGCTCGTTCTTGAGGAGTTTTATTTGCACAGATCTGTTCTGTGGCCCTCCTGGTTTCTACTGCCCCCTGTGGTCTTCTCTAGGAAAGAATTCTGAATTCACGGTGGACATTGGCTCTAATAAGCTAGGACAGTGGTCCCCAAACTTTTTACACACGGGGCCAGTTCACTGTCCCTCAGACCGTTGGAGGGCCGGACTATAAAAAAAACTATGAACAAATCCCTATGCACACTGCACATATCTTATTTTAAAGTAAAAAAACAAAACGGGAACAAATACAATATTTAAAATAAAGAACAAGTAAATTTAAATCAACAAACTGACCAGTATTTCAATGGGAACTATGCTTCTCTCACTGACCACCAATGAAAGAGGTGCCCCTTCCAGAAGTGTGGCGGGGGTCGGATAAATGGCCTCAGGGGGCCGCATGTGGCCCGTGGAGCCGGGGCCGTAGTTTGGGGACCCCTGAGCTAGGAGGATTTGAAGGTTGGGTTTGCATTTTTGCCCATGGAGCCAAAGCATCAGAGAAAGTTCATGGTGGTGCCTCAGACCTGAGTTCCAGGGAGTGCAGCCCCTGCAGGAGCCAGAGCTAGAGAAGTCTGGGCTTCACCAGAGCTCAGTTTTAGACTGTAAAATGAAAACTAAGATTAAATCCTCTCCAAGGTGTCTTCTGGTGCAGGGATTAGACAAAATTGATAATTATATATTCTAGCATACTGAAAAGCTAATTCCTATGCTCAAAAGAGAATTAACCTTTAGTTAACATACTGGATATCTCTTCAGACACCATATAACACAGGGGAGAGTAGTAATTCAAAGAAAAACAACTGATTTGAATTTATGTGCCACACCCTGCCATTTGCTCAGCATGTTCATCAAAGTACATCTTAGCCACAACCCTGAGACATATTATTATCATCCCTAGGACCTTTTTTTTTTTTACAATAGAGGAGACAGCCTCAGTAAGGTGAAGTGGCTTCCTCAAAAGTCCCATGGTGAGAAAGCATCAGAGCGGGGATATGAGCGTGGGTTGCTGTGTCTCCAGAGTCCATGATGTTAGATTGAGTTCTGACTCTACAGAGAGAGAGGAGTGACTCTTCCTATCCTTGTTATGTTAGGGCCAAAGAACAGCTGTGACTGGGAGCTCTCACTTGTTCAAACCATGGTCCAACTTGCTAAATCAGGAAGATTGTACTGGATGGGAGGGGATGGTCAGGGGGCATGTAAATAGAAAGTTCAGGAATGGACCAGAACCTGGAAGCTGAAGGAGGCTTGAGCAGCAATTTACAAATGGCCCCTGAAATTTGCACTATCCAGAAAATCAGTATTAGAATGAAATTCAGGCTCCCATGAAGAGTGTCATAGCAAGTGAAATTTCCAAGGAAAAATTTAAGCTAAGATTCGAGAAAATTATTCTTATGCTTTGAGGTATTGAGTTGGTAAAGGGAACAAGTTCAAAGATGGTCTCTTGGGACATTTAGAAATACATCGGCTATCATTAAGGAATATTTTCTAAAAAAAATCATATCTTGATTATAAATCTTTGTTTTTAGAAGTTTATAATTTGCACATTAAATTCTACTCTAAGCTGCTCCTAGTGTTTGAGCCTGAGAGGAAAATGCTTTCTTAAATTTAAACAATTGGTTTTCCTTCTTCAAATTATACACATTTTTAAAGTAAAGGTACTGCATGTTAATAATTGTGGTTGCCAAAATTACTTAGCTTTAAATTAAATTTAGGAAAGGGTAAATGTCGTAGATAATCCAAAAGCTTTCACTAATCAGACATAAATTTGAAAACTCGTTTCCTTAAAAACTATAGTGATCATTTTCTCTGAGATGTAAGTCTATTATTGTGATATGCTAAAAAACTATTTGTACCTCTGACCAGAAACAGGTAGAAAAATGTACAGTCAAAAATATGGGCTTAGTTTTCTAAATGATACAGTTAATCCAGTTACAATATGATACTATAGGTGCATGATTAAATGAATGAATTTGGTTCTACAATTAGAAGAGAGATTTTGCTATGTAAAATATATTTTTAAATCAGGAAACGTGTATCTCAAGAGAAATTCCAATACGAAAAAGAAGACTGTTTTTAAAAAAGTGTTTTCTCTGTCTCTCTTTCTCTCTCTCTCCCTCCCTCCCTCTCTCATACACACACACTCACAAATGCAGGAAGACTGGGCACAAATATATTTTTACATAAGCGATTAGGAGTAAGAACTTGAATTACGATACTTAAGCATTAATTGTTGGGATTCCCAGCTGTTTTGTAACAAAATCGAGACCAGAATCCTGACCTCTAAGTGAAGAACAGCCTCTTTTCTATACTCTCTCTGAGATAATCGTATGTTCCACATTACATGTGGTTTGTGAGAAGATATCAAGATGTTTCAGATTGAAACTCTACTCTCAATTTAATAGAAATAGGATGTAAATGGGAAAACACTTTTTTTATTTATGTGTGTATGCGTGCATATTTATAATGTTCTTTATAACAGCAGCATCTTCAAGGTACCTTTGGTAGTTTGCAGAATGACTGAGTCCTGTGTATTAATTAGCTATTCATTGGAATTGAAAGAGATTGAAAATTCCTAGGTGTTATAGGTCAAATTAAAGTTGACCAAATAGTATAGGTGATTCAGTATCTTTGCTGGAGAATGGATTACTATTTGAACTTGCTCTAAATTACAGTGTCCTCAAATCACTTAACCCTTTAAGTAAAAGAATTAAAACAATAAGCTCCAGAGTTTTATTGTTTTTAAGTACTATGCCCTCTAATTTCCAAGGAATTTTTTTTTTAGTAATTTATGACTAAATGAGAAGCTGGCAAGTGCAATATAGCTTACCTTATTTATATATGTGTGTGTTTGCATATAATATGTATATAATGCACATGTAGGTAGATAATTTCCATTTTACAAAGGGTAGTTTTGCCCCTTTGAGTCACAGCATAGTTACAAATATATCCTCTGTCCTATGTTAAAATTAGTAGCTAGGAGAATTAAACTAATTAAGTAACTGGCCTGACTCAATACTTGATACTTTATAATAACATTCAAAGATGCCATTAAACAGATTACATCATTATTTGAGTTGGGAGAGTTTTAGAAATTTTATAATAGGAATAGAAAACTGTCTATAAGACATGGCTTTAAAATAATGTGATTGCTTTCATAAGTCAAAACCAATCATTTTTATACTTTTATACTTGCTTTTACTCTATACTTGCTACCACTTAATTAAAACATGACACACTGTATTAGAGTCATACCCCAGGAATACCACACATACTACTGTTTGATACATTTACAGGAAGAGCAGAATGAATCTTTTTGATTTGTGGGAGGTTTTTTTTTTTCCAATATTTTCATGACTAGTAAGCATAATATTAGATGCAAACCAGAAAGCGATAAAAGAAAAGCTTTAGATTGTGTTAAATTATGTGCCTCTTAAGGGGTAGTCAGCAGACTTGTAGACCAAGGAACCTTTGTTTTCCTAATTGATCTATATATAACTCGATTATAATATGGAGTTTTGTGCATATAATCAAAACATGATGTACATGTTTTGCTGACAAAACTAAGCTCACCTTACCCCACAACTCCTTCACGGGACCCCCTGCCTCCTAGATGCCCAAATTAAATCTGTACTGCTCGCAAAAATTAGGGGATGTTTTATCACTTCATATTCATTTTGAAATATCCCCTAATTTTTGTGAGCAGTATATTTTAAATTTATCACAGCATATTGGAGAGGAGAGTTTAGCATGTAGAAATATATAAACTGATTCTGCATAATGGCCAAGACATTTGGTCTGGGAATTAATTACCCAGGTGGTACACAGCAGTCCCCCTAATCCAGGGGTCAGGAACCTTTTTGGCTGAGAGAGCCATAAATGCCACAAATTTTAAAATGTAATTTCATGAGAGCCATACAATATGTCTAACACTAAATACAAGTAAATGTGTGCATTTTATGTAAGACCAACACTTTTAAAGTACAATAAGTCTCTGAATTCTTTTTAATAATATTGTTATGCTGTTGCTAACCAACGATGAATAAATAACTTCTTACCATTAATGTGACTTTTGCTGCTGTATGGTTTTGCTGATGGCTTTGTAGTCTGGTTGATAACGTGGTGAGGTTAAGCTTCATGCAGGCGTTGAGACTTCCATCAGTTAAACATCATTGTAGGTTGGCCTTAAAGTTCTTTAGATGTGAGAAAGACGCTCACATGCATACGTAGAGCCAAACATTGTCAGTACAGCAATACTAACATGCTGCAGTGTGTAGTATGTGACAGGAAGCGCGTTCCAAGTTTTGACAATCAGCTGGTCCACGGGTTGAAGTTTTCTCATTTCTCCCTACTTGTGTTTGCTCACCTGCTCTGCTTGCTGTCATATAAGTCTTTCCAAATCTTCATTCAGTGATTTGAAATTATTCATCCACATGTCTGAGGCCTTCAGGTCAGAAACTTGTAGCTCAAAAACCTCTGACGGAGACACCGGGGATATAACTCAGGTCGGCACTGTCCACTGCACACTCGTGTGGATGGGTGATGAACTTAAAAAGACGAGTGCACTCATGAAATTCTCCAAAGCGTGCTTTGAATGACTGCAGGAGATTAGATGTGAAGCCTGCTAGCTGCTAGAGATCAAGATGTTGAGCAGGGTCACTTGCTGTGCATGCATAAACTCTCCCAGTTTTTCAAAGTGTAGTAAAGGAACTGTTTCAATGTTGGCGATGAAGAGTTCCAGCTTGCTTTTAAATGCAAACACTGCTTGTTGAAGGGATAAGACTGTATTTCCAATGCCTTACATTTTCACATTGAGCTGGTTCAGATGTTCAGTCATGTCCACGAGATAGTAGAACTTCAGGGGCCACTCAGTGTTAGCTAACTCAGGATGCTCGATGTTTTTCATTTCAAGAAAAGTCCGGATTTCGCTCAGACAAGCCGTGAAATGGCTGAGCACCTTTCCTCTTGACAACCAATGCACATTGCTGTGCAGAAGCAGACCAGAATAATTATTCCCAACTTCATCCAACAGTGTTTTAAACTGGCGATCATTTAAAGCTTGGGCAACAATAAAGTTGACCACCTGAATGACCAACGACATCACCTCATCAAGCTGCTCGCCACACATTTGAGCACAAAATGCCTCCTGATGTAGAATGCAGTGAAAACTTAGGATGGGTCGCTTTTCATGTTCATGAAGAAGCACTACGAATCCTCTGTTTTTCCCCATCATGGACAGAGCACCATTAGTACACACCGAAATAAGTTTATCCATCAGTAGATTTTTTTCTTTAGCAAACTCAGTGAAAGACATGATGAATAAATCCTCCCCTCTTCTTGTCTCTTTCATAGGCAAAACAGCAAGACTTTCCTCACGTAGTGTGTCACTGACAGCATACCTTGCAATCACGCTGAACTGGGATAAATGGCTTACGTCTGTTGACTCATCCAAAGTGAGAGAAAAGAATGGTGCTGCATTTATGTCCTTCACTTGTGTTGCCTCAGTTTGATTTGCCATCATGGTGGTATGATCGTGAACAGTTCTTGCCGACAGAGGCATGTCTTTTATTCATTTGATTATCTTGTCCTTATCCGAAAAGTCGTCAAAAAGTTCATTGAAAACATCAAGCATGAATGTTTTGGCATACTCCCCATCTGTGAATGGCTTTCCTTTTCTCACAATGGCTAAAGCACCAGCAAAGCTAGCCAAATTTCAGTCACTTTGTTGGGTCCAAACACAGAGTTGCTGCTGACTAGCTTGCACTCTGCACAGTAGCTCTTGACATGCTTTCTTCCTGCTGTCCCCCACTGGACATTTCAATGCAAATGTAGTATGGCGTGTGTCGAAGTGTCACTTTATATTTGACCATTTCATTGATGCAATTTCATCATTGCATATTACCCAGACTGCAGAACCTGTTCTCTCCACAAAGGCGAATTCTTCTGTCCATTCCTGCTGAAAAGTACAATACTCCTCAGCTTTTTTTCTTTTAGCCATCTTCTTCTTCAAAAGGGTTTCTGCAATTAGCTAGCTGACTACTTGATTAAAAGGAGGGAAGTTTACTTCCTGACCTCACAACAACCCGAGTACATTACACATTATCCAATAAAAATCTAGTATTATACAGAGGACAGCTGTGATTGGCTCCAGCCACCCGCAACCTTGAACTTGAGCGGTAAGAAATGAATGTATTGAAATACATGAGAATGTTTTATATTTTTAACGTTATCATCATTTTTATTAAAGATTTGTCTGTGAGCCAGATGCAGCCATCAAAAGAGCCACATCTGGCTCACGAGCCTTAGGTTCCCAACCTCTGCTCTAATCTCTCCATGTGATCCTTGTAGCAGGCAGCAGGGGGAGCTGTTTATCATTTGTCCACTCCACTCAGACTAGCAAATTGGTAGGAGGGACATTCCTTCGAAGTCATTCCTTGCTGGACTGAAATGTATACTTAGATTGATTAATTGGCCCACCTCTTCTTTTCTTGGAAGTAAAAACTCAAGCCGTGTGTGTGGGGAGAGGTGGGCCTAGAACAGAATTACACAAAGGAGATCATATGTGTTTTTGTTTGCTTTATATTTTTTTATGTACTATGAATAAAAAACAAGGATGGATGATGTAATTCTGTATTTAAACATTCCCCTGCTTTATCTTGTGTAGTTTGTAAGCACATCTTTTTTTTCAGAGATTAGGTAAAAAGTCCCTTCTCAGGATTCACCTGCATACACCAAAATGACATTTTCTTCATTTTTATGGACAGGTCATGGAATGGAGGAGAATGGTGACTAAGTCATAGACTCTGTTCCTTTTCTTTCTAGAATGTTGGGAGATAGATGCTAAAGTTTACCAAAAGAAACTCCTGCCACAGCATCTGTTGAACTCCAGGTGCTTGTAAGAGGGACATCACTAACAAAACAGGTGTGGAATATGTCTTTTGTTTTGAATGATTTTTTTTTTATATCACAGGGATATATTTACCATCATGTGACATTGTTCTTTTCATTAACATGTATGCTCACATATCAGATTTCATCAACCTCAAATACAAAAGAAAGAAGTGAAACAATTCCACCAAACCACCTTCTGGGATCTCAGAAAGATGCAGAGGAACAGACTTAGCTATTTTCAGCTTACAAGTTAAATAAATCATGCAAGGAGTTGCTAAATCATCCATGGTTGATACATGAGTCTGGAAGGACTGGCCTATGTCGTGCCTCTTTCCCTGCTAGTCTTACAACCAGGAATGAATGATTTCCAAGGGAATTTGGGAGAAGAAAAGAATTGCATAGGAACTTGCCATCATCATCCTCCCTCCCTTCCCCACTGCACCCCCCACAGCTGCCAAAGTTCATTTCCACTAGCAAGTTCATAACTCTTACTCTTTATTCTCTCTAAACATGTCTGTATCAATCGTAGGCTTCTTGTGTCCATGTAGATAGGGAGGAAGTAGTGTCACTCTTTTTAAGGTTCAGTTTTACTATGGTTTGGGAGCAACTGCCTTAGGTATCTTGTTTTCTTCAACTATATTTCTAAAATAGAGGATTGCTACATAGAAAAGTTAATTATTAGATCCTCTTTAATGACAACTGTGCACAGATCATAAGTGTAAAGTGTGATGGATTTTTATAAACCGAATATACCTGTGTAAGCGACTAGATTAAAAAAATATTTCAGCCCTGGCCAGGTCGCTCAGTGGATAGTGCATCTTCCCAGAGTGCAGACATCCTGGGTTTGATCCCTAGTCAGGGCACACTTGAGAAGTGACTATCTGTTTCTCTCCCCCTCCTGCTCCCCCTTCTCTCTCTCTTCTCCTCTTGCAGTCAATAACTTGACTGATTCGAGCATCGTCCCCAGACAGGAGTTGCCGGGTGGATCTTGGTCAGGGTACATGGGGGAGTCTGTCTCACTATCTCTTCTCTTCTCACTTAAAAAAAAATGAATTTTTTTACTAATAGGATTTATTTTCATTTGGCAACTTCTGGCCTCTGCATTGTGAATTTAGAATACTTTAATATTGCAAATGGACAGTGACATAGTTTATGAGATATTTTACATAATATATGTATAGTTGGACTCTCTTAGAAGGTGTTTTTAAGGAACTAGCTGATAGAAAAGTTCATCAGGACTTGGAAAATTAAAATCATGTATAACCTTTAGATTTTTGAATATCAGAGAGAAATTCTAAATTGTAATTTGGAAATAATGAATAAAAATATAAAACCTAAAAATCTAAAACCTTGGTATAGGCTATGAGTAGCCTGGTACTTGTAGTACACTGACCGACTTTGAGGGAGATCTTCATTGTACCAAAAATTAAAGTTCAAAGGGGTATAAAGAAAAAGCTAAGACTGACCAGGTGATGGAGCAGTGGATAGAGCGTCGGTCAGGGACGCAGAGGACCCAGGTTCAAGACCCCGAGATCACCGGCTTGAGCATGGGCTCATCTGGATTGAGCAAAGCTCACCAGCTTGGACACAAGGTCACTGGCTTGAGCAAGGGGTCACTCGGTTTGCTGAAGGCCCACGGTCAAGGCACATATGAGAAAGCAATCAATGAACAACTAAGGTGCCACAATGAAGATTTGATGCTTCTCATTCCTCTCCCTTCCTGTCTGTCTGTCCCTGTCTGTTCCTCTCTCTGACTCTCTCTTTCTCTGTTACACCACACACAAAAAAAAAAGAAGGAAGGGAGGGAGGGAGGGAGGGAGGGAGGGAGGGAGGGAGGGAGGGAGGGAGGGAGGGAGGGAAAAAGAAAAAGAAAAGCTAAGATGATAAAGTTTATTAGAAAGGGAGAGAATAAGAAATGGAAATGTGATTTAAAATGTATAAAAGGTTAACAAGCTGATTGCTTAAAGATCCAGTGCACTCAGATTATTTATATAAATTTAGTATTTTCCTAAAGCCAAAGAATTGGCTTAAACCCAAAGCCAGACACCAATGGAACCAGTTGGGAAGGGGCTGCATGCTTGGCAGCCACAGTTTACACACAGCATTCAGACTCTCATGATTCAGTATCTGTCTCCAGACAAGGAAGCTGTATCTCTTAACCTGCTTCTGGAAATGTGGCTTTTCTGCAAATGCCTTTGCCAGGTGCTGTGTAAGTGGCTTGAAAATATGTGTTTATGCTTCATGTGCCTTTCCAGAGTCTCTTTCCTGATGGAAGCCATGAAATTACAGTTCCTGGAGGGCACAGTGTTTCTTGGGCTTCAGCTGCTAGTGTTTATCATATTCTTTTCAGAAAAAAAAAATGGAGAGAAGCCCGGCACTACTAGTAGCCTGAGTGTCATTTTTATATAGGAAATTCATTTTTTGTAGATGTCCCAGCCTACTCTTGTTCATCTCCTGCACCCCCACCCATTGGCAGTCACCTTCTCAAACCCTAAGCTCAATCATCTGACATCTCTCCTTGCATGCTCCAGCTGCCCTCCAGTGCATACAGTACATAAGTCTGGAGTTCTCACAACATCATGTACTCTGCATTGGGCCCCAGCTTATTCCATTTTCCCACCTTCAGGCTCTCTTTCCTGACTGTATTAGGCTGAATCCAAGAGTGAGCCTGCTTCCTCATCCCTCTGTCAGCAAGCCGTCCCTGTTCCCCAACACACACATGTGCGCACACACACACAGTGTGTTAATGGTCTTCTGTGCCAGAGCATCATGCTTCCATTGTTGCACTTCCTACTCTATATTATAATGACCTGTTTGCTTCTCTCTCATCCCCGCATAACTCTAAGGTCCCTGAGACTGTGCCTGAGTTACTTAACATACTTCAAGGCACTATACTCACTAGATGTTTGATGAGTGTTGCATGAATGGAGCTAAGAATACTATGAGACTTAAATGGCTACTCCATTCTCCAACACTATCTCTATAAATAAAAGGAAAGTGGGAGGGGCTCTTTTTCTCAAATTGAATCCCCATGTAGATAGCTTCCCCAATTCTAGCAATCCACTTATAAACTGGACATTCTAAAGACCAGGGACCATGGACCAGGTGAACCATTCTATACCTACATTAAGTTTCAAATTGTAGGTAATGACTTTGGAGAAATGCATTTACAGCAGGTCCTTGAATATCCTCATTTCATTGAATGTGTTTTTGTTTTAACATTGATGGGATGCTGTAGGAACTTAATTGTTTTTCATATCAATTCACTTATGTTAAAACTGGCTGTATGGTTTAACTTTGACTTCATAATTGCTACTACAGTAAGTCCACACTTCATGGCATTAATAGATCGTGTGACTTTAAGCACTTGACATTGTGGAACCTATCAAATCAAAGTTAAACCATTCTATCTTATAATTCTTACGGCATTTGTGAATCTCACAGAGAAAACCTTATCATCACATTTCTTTTTGTAATTATTACAAATGTGGTTCGTCATCTTTGTTCATGTCTTAAAGCATTAAGAACTAAGGGGCACATGTAATTGGTAAGTATATAATTAGTAAATAAGTTGGATAGGATCTGTCAAGGGAAAGTTTATAAAAGCACTTTGGGATTCATAAATATATCAAATTCTAATAATTAGACCTATATAATTATCAGCAATGATGAGTGTAATAATAATAAAGGATATAATAAAACAACATTCTTCTAAAAAAATGACTGGGTCAAAGGAGAAATAAAAGCAGAGATAAAAAGATATATACAAACAAATGAAAATGACAACATGACATATCAAAACTTCTGGAATGCACCAAAAGTGCATCCAGTAATAAGAGGGAAATTTATATCATTACAGGCTTATATCAAGAAACAAGAGATATCCCAAGTAAACAACCTAACATCTTATCTTAACTAGAAAAAGAAGGCAATCCAAAGTCAGTAGAAGAAAGTAAATAATAAAAATTAGAACAGAACTAAATGAAATAAAGAACAAAAAACTATAAAAAAATAATACAACAAAAAGCTGGTTATTTGGAAAGACCAATAAAATCGACAACCCCTGCCTAGACTCACTAAGGAAAAAAGAGAAAGGACTCGCATAAACAAAATTTGAAATTAAAGAGAAATGACCACAGATACCATAGATATACAAAGGATCATAATAGAATACTTTGAAAGATTGTATGCCACCAAATTCAACAATCTCCAAGAAATGGATAAGCTCTTAGAACTATATAATCTTCCTAGACTGCGTCACAAAGATTTAGAAAACCTAAATAGACCTATAATCAGAGAAGAAAGTGAACAACTATCAAAAACCACACCCAAAATAAAAGTTTAGGACCAGATGGCTACACTAGTGAATTCTACCAAACATTCAAGGACTTGGTACCTATTCTTCTCAAAAGTATTTCAAAAATAGTATAAGCAATACTCTCTAATACATTTTATGAGGCCAACATAACTCTGATACCAAAACCTGGCAAGGACATTACAAAAAAAGAAAAGTACAGACCAATATGTCTAATGAATATAGATGCAAAAATTCTAAACAAAATACTAGCAAATCAAATACAACAATACATTTTAAAAAATAATACATCATGATCAAGTGGGATTCATTCCAGGAGTGCAAGGATGGATCAACATACACAAATCAATCAGTATAATACACCACATCAACAAAAAAGGACACAAATCATATGATCCTATCAATAGATGCAGAAAATGCTTTTGATATCTATCTGTGTTTAAAATACTCCATAAAATGAGTACAGAAGGAAAGTACTTCAACACAAAAAAAGCCACGTATGACTAACCATCAGCCAATATCATACTAAATGGTGAAAACTGAAAGCTTTTCCACTGAAATCATGATCAAGGTAAGGATGCCCACTCTTTCTACTCTTATTCAACATAGTTTTGGAAGTCTTAGCCAGAGTAATCAGGCAAGAGAAAGAAGTAAAAGGCATCCATATTAGGAAATAAGAAGTAAAGATATCACTTTTTGCAGATGACATGATCCAGTATATAGAAAACCACCAAAGACTCCGCCAAAAAACTGTTAGAAACAGTAAATAAATACAGTAAAGTTGCAGGATACAAAATTAATATATGAAAGTCTACTGTTTTCCTCAACAATGAAACTTTATAAAAGGAATTGTAGAAAAACAATTCCTTTTACAATTGTAAAAAAATTAAAATAAAATACCTAGGAATAAATTTAGCAAAGGATATGAAGGACTTATATACTGAAAACTGCAAAGCATTATTAAGATAAATTGAAAAAGACACAATGAAATAGAAAAACATTCCATGTTTGTGTATCAGAAAAATTAACATAGTTGAAATGGCCATATTACCCAAAGCAATATACAGATTTAATGCAATTCCCATCAAAATCCCAATGTTATTTTTTAAAGAAATGGAACAAAAAACCACCAGGTTCGTATGGAACCATAAAAGAATAGCCAAAGCAATCCTGAGGAGAAAAGAATGAAGCCAGAGGTATCACACTACCTGACTTCAAATTATACTATGGAGCCACGATAATCAAAACAGCATGGTACTGGCAGAAAAACAGACATACAGACCAATGGAACAGAATTGAGAGCCCAGAAATAAAGCTACATATATATGGACAGATAATCTTTGACAAGGGAGTCTAAAACACACAATGGAGAAAAGAAAGCCTCTTCGATAAATGGTGCTAGGAAAATTGGAAGCCCACATGAAAATAAAATGAAACCTGACTACAGTTTGTCCCCATGCACAAAAACTAATTCAAAATGAATCAAAGACCAAAATATAAGATCTGAAACAATAAATTACACAAAAGAAAACATACATACTAAACTTATATACTGACCTTAGCCATAGAGAATATTTTATGAACTTGACCATAAAGGCAAGGGATGTAAAGGCAAAAATAAATAAATAGAACTATATAAAACTAAAAAGCTTCTGCACAGCAAAAGAAACTGACACCAAACCCAAAGACAGCCAACCAAATGGAAGATGATATTCACAAACAATAGCTCCCATAAGGGGTTAATATCCAAAATATATAAACTCCCGAAGCTCAGCAACAATCAAGCAAACCATATGATTAAAAAATTGAGAGAGGACCTGAAACAGACACTTCTCCCAAAGGGACATACAAATGGCCAACAGATACATGAAAAGATGCTCATCTTTGCTAGCTATTGCAGAAATGTAAATCAAAACTACAATGAAATACCACCTCACACCTGTTAGATTGGCTATTATCAACAAGACAGGTAACAACAAATATTAGGCTGTGGAGAAAAAGGAATCCCCATTCACTGCTTGTGGAAATGTAAACTGGTATAGCCACTATGGAAAACAGTATGATGTTCCTCAGAAAATGGAGAATAGAACTACCATATGACCCAGAAATCCGTCTACTGGGTATCTACCCTAAAAACACTGAAACATTGGTACACAAGTACACATGCACCCCCATGTTCATTGCAGCATTATTCATGGTGGCCAAGACATGGAAAAAACCAAAGTGTCCCTCAATAGAGGACTGGATAAAGAAGATGTACATATATACAATGGAATACTATTCAGCCATAAGAAGCGATGATCTGTTGCCATTTATGACAACATGGATAAACCTTGAGAACATTATACTGAGTGAAATAAATTAAGTCAGGAAAAGCTAAGAAGTATATGATTTCACACATAGCTAGGATATAAAACTGAGACTCATGGACATAGTTAAAAGTGAAGCGGTTACCAGAGGAAGAAGGGCAGAGGGGAGGGGAGTAAAAAGGGACGAATACATGGTGAAAGAAATGATTTGATTTTGGGTAATGGGCACACAACACAATCAGTGGTTCAAATGCTATGGAGATGTTCACATGAAACCTGTATATTCTTTTTTTCTTTTTTATTGACCTGTTTCTGGACTATTTATTTTAATACTATTTGTTTATTTTATTTTATTTATTCATTTTAATGGGGTAACATTGATAAGTCAGGGTACATATGTTCAGACAAAACATCTCCAGGTTATTTTGGTATTTGATTATGTTGCATACTCCTCACCCAAAGTCAAATTGCCTTCTGTCACTCTCTATCTGGTTTTCTTTGTGCCCCTTCCCTCGCCCCACCCCCACCGTCACCTTCCTCTCCCCCCCCCCGTAACCATCACACTCTTGACCATGTGTCTGAGTCTCATTTTTATACCCCATCTATGTATGGAATCATATAGTTCTTCGTTTTTTCTGATTTATTTATTTCGCTCAGTATAATGTTATCAAGGTCCATCCATGTTGTTGTAAATTACCCAATGTCATCATTTCTTATGGCTGAATAGTATTCCATAGTATATATGTACCAAAGCTTTTTAATCCACTCATCCACTGACGGACACTTGGGCTATTTCCAGATCTTCGCTATTGTGAACAATGCTGCCATAAACATGGGGGTGCATTTCTTCTTTTGAAACGGTACTATGGTATTCTTGGGATATATTCCCAAAAGTGGGAGAGCTGAGTCAAAAGGCAGTTCAATTTTTAATTTTCTGAAGAATCTCCATACTGTTGTCCACAGTGGGTGCACCAGTCAGCATTCCCACCAGCAGTGTAGGAGAGTTCCCTTTTCTCCACATCCTCGCCAGCACTTTGTGTTGTTTTGTTGATGAACGCCATTCTGACTGGTGTGAGGTGGTATATCATTGTGGTTTTTTGTTTTTTTTAAATAAATTTTTATTAATGTTAATGGGGTGACATCAATAAATCAGGGTACATATATTCAAAGAAAACATGTCCAGATTATCTTGTCATTCACTTATGTTGCATACCCATCACCCAAAATCAGATTGTCCTCCGTCACTTTTATCTAGTTTTCTTTGTGCCCCTCCCCCTCCCCCTCCTCCTCTCCTCCTTCCCTCCCGCGCCCCCCTCCCCCCCACCCCCGGTAACCACCACACTCTTGTCCATGTCTCTTAGTCTCGTTTTTATGTCCCACCAATGTATGGAATCATGCAGTTCTTGTTTTTTTCTGATTTACTTATTTCACTCTGTATAATGTTATCAAGATCCCACCATTTTGTTGTAAATGATCCAATGTCATCATTTCTTATGGTTGAGTAGTATTCCATAGTGTATATGTGCCACATCTTCTTTATCCAGTCTTCTATTGAAGGGCTTTTTGGTTGATTCCATGTTTTGGCCACTGTGAACAATGCTGCAATGAACATGGGGCTACGTGTGTCTTTACATATCAATGTTTCAGAGTTCTGGGGGTATATACCCAGTAGAGGGATTGCTGGGTCATAAGGTAGATCTATTTTCAGTTTTTTGAGGAACCACCATACTTTCTTCCATAATGGTTGCACTACTTTACAGTCCCACCAACAGTGAATGAGGGTTCCTTTTTCTCCACAGCAAATGCCCCTCCAGCATTTGCTATTACCTGTCTTGTTGATAATACCTAATCTAACAGGTGTGAGATGATATCGCATTGTAGTTTGGATTTGCATTTCTCTAATAACTAATGAAGAGAGCATCTCTTCATATATCTGTTGGCCATTTGTATTTCTTCCTGGGAGAAGTGTCTGTTCATGTCTTCTTCCCATTTTTTTATTGGATTGTTTGTTTGTTTGTTGTTGAGTTTTATAAGTTCTTTGTAAATTTTGGATCTTAGGCCCTTATCTGAGCTGTTGTTTGAAAATATCATTTCCCATTTAGTTGGCTGTCTATTTTGTTGTCAGTTTCTCTTGCTGAGAAAAACATTTTAGTTTGATGTAGTCCCATTCATTTATCTTTGCCTTCACTTCTCTTGCCTTTGGAGTCAAATTCATAAAATGCTCTTTAAAACCCAGGTTCATGAGTTTAGTACCTATGTCTTCTTCTATGTACTTTATTGTTTCAGGTCTTATATTTAGGTCTTTGATCCATTTTGAATTAATTTTCGTACAAGGGGACAAGCTGTAGTCGAGTTTCATTCTTTTGCATGTGGCTTTCCAGTTTTTCCAGCACCATTTGTTGAAGAGGCTTTCTTTTCTCCATTGTGTGTTGTTGGCCCCTTTATCAAAAATTATTTGACCATATATATGTGGTTTTATTTCTGGACTTTCTATTCTGTTCCATTGGTCTGAGTGTCTATTTTTCTGCCAATACCATGTTGTTTTGATTATCGTGGCCCTATAATATAGTTTGAAATCAGGTATTGTAATGCCCCCAAGCTTCATTCTTTTTCCTTAGGATTGCTTTGGCTATTCGGGTTTTTTATAATTCCATATAAATCTGATGATTTTTTGTTCCATTTCTTTAAAGAATGTCGTGGGAATTTTGATGGGAATTGCATTAAATTTATATATTGCTTTGGGTAACATGGCCATTTTTTTTATATTTATTCTTCCTACCGACGAACAAGGAATATTTTTCCATCTCATTGTATCTTTTCGATTTCCCTTAACAATGCTTTGTAGTTTTCGTTATATAGGTCCTTTACATTCTTTGTTATGTTTATTCCTAGGTATTTTATTTTTTTTGTTGCAATTGTGAAGAGGATTATTTTTTTGAGTTCGTTTTCTAATATTTCATTGTTGGCATAGAGAAAGGCTATGGACTTTTGTATGTTAATTTTGTATCCTGCGACTTACTGTATTGGTTTATTGTTTCTAGTAATCTTTTTGTGGAGTCTTTCGGGTTTTTGATGTATAGGATCATATCATCTGCAAAAAGTGATATCTTTACTTCTTCTTTTCCAATATGGATGCCTTTTATTTCTTTCTCTTGTCTAATTGCTCTGGCCAGAACTTCTAGCACAATGTTAAATAAGAGTGGAGAGAGTGGACAACCCTGTCTTGTTCCTGATTTAAGGGGAAAAGTCCTCAGTTTTATGCCATTTAATATGATGTTGGTTGATGGTTTATCATATATGGCCTTTATCATGTTGAGATATTTTCCTTCTATACCCATTTTGTTGAGTGTCTTAAACATAAAGTTGTGCTGTATTTTATCGAATGCCTTTTTTGCATCTATTGATAAGATCATGTGGTTTTTGTTCTTTGTTTTGTTTATATGGTGTATTATGTTAACCGTTTTACATATGTTGAACCATCCTTGAGATTCTGGGATGAATCCCACTTGGTCATGATATATTATTTTTTAATATATTGTTGTATTCTATTTGCCAGTATTTTGTTTAGTATTTTAGCATCTGTATTCATTAGAGATATTGGTCTGTAGTTTTCTTTTTGTGTGCCATCCTTGCCAGGTTTCGGTATGAGGGTTATGTTGGCCTCATAAAATCTGTTTGGAAGTATTGCTTCTTCTTCAATTTTTTGGAAGACCTTCTGTAGAATAGGGACCAAGTCGTCTTTGAATGTTTGATAGAATTCACTAGTATAGCCGTCTGGGCCTGGACTTTTATTTTTGGGGAGGTTTTTAATGGTTTTTTCTATTTCTTCTCTACTAATAGGTCTGTTTAGGCTTTCTGCTTCTTCATGACTCAGTCTAGGAAGGTTGTATTGTTCTAGGAATTGATCCATTTCTTCTAGGTTGTTGAATTTAGTGGCATAAAGTTTTTCATAGTAATCTACAATAATTCTTTGTATATCTATGATGTCCGTGGTGATTTCTCCTCTTTCATTTTGGATTTTGTTTATATGAGTTCTTTCTCTTTTTTCCTTGGTAAGTCTTGCCAGGAGTTTGTCAATTTTGTTGATCTTTTCAAAGAACCAGCTCCTTGTTCTATTAATTTTTTCTATAGTTTTTCTATTCTCTATTTCATTTATTTCTGCTCTGATTTTTATTATCTTCTTTCTTCGGCTGGTTTTGGGTTGTTTTTGTTCTTCTTTTTCCAGTTCCTTAAGGTGTGAAGTTAAGTGGTTCACTTGGGCTCTCTCTTGTTTGTTCATATAGGCCTGAAGTGATATGAACTTCCCTCTTTTCACTGCTTTTGCTGCATCCCAGAGATTCTGATATATCGAATTGTCATTTTCATTTGTCTGTATATATCTTTTTATCTCTGCGCTTATTTCTTCTTTGACCCATTTATTTTTTAAAAGTATGTTGGTTAGTTTCCACATTTTTGTGGGTTTCCCCCCTTTTTTGCAGTTGAATTCTAGTTTCAAGGCTTTATGATCAGAAAATATGCTTGGTACAATTTCAGCTTTTCTAAATTTGCTGATATTATTTTTATGGCCCAACATATAGTCAATTCTTGAGAATGTTCCATGTACACTAGATAAAAATGTATACTCTGTCGCTTTGGGATGAAGTGTCCTGTAGATGTCTATCATATCCAGGTTCTCTAGTGTTTCGTTTAAAACCACTATATCTTTATTGATTTTCTGTTTGGATAACCGATCTAGAGCCATCAGCGGTGTATTGAGGTCTCCAAGTATGATTGTATTTTTGTCAGTTTTTGTTTTTAGGTTAATAAGTAGCTGTCATATATTTTGGTGCTCCTTGGTTTGGTGTATATATATTAAGGATTGTTATGTCTTCTTGATTCAGCATCCCCTTAATCATTATGAAATGACCATTTTTGTCTCTGAGTACTTTTGCTGTCTTGTAGTCAGCATTATTAGATATGAGTATTGCTACGCCTGCTTTTTTTTGGATGTTATTTGCTTGGAGTATTGTTTTCCAGCCTTTCACTTTGAATTTGTTTTTATCCTTGTTGCTTAGATGTGTTTCTTGTAGGCAGCATACAGCTGGATTTTCTTTTTTAATCCATTCTGCTACTCTGTGTCTTTTTATTGGTGAATTTAATCCATTTACGTTTAGTGTAATTATTGACACTTGTGGATTCCCTATTGCCATTTTATAAATTGCTTTCTGTTAGTTTTGTATCTTGTTTGATTCTTCCCTTTTGTTTTTCTATCATTTGTTTTTGTTTGTTTGTGTTCCATACTTCTTTCCTCTGTTGCTACCTTTTTTAAGTCATGTTCCTTTGTGGTGGTTTTTCAAGGGTGGTTACCATTAAGTAATGAAAAGGGTACCTTAGCATATTCATTGTAGTACCCTATCTTGCAAGTGTTTCTGCACTTCATCATCTCTTGCTACTGTTAATCTCTGTCCTCTCCTCTTTTTTTTTTTTTTTTTTTGCTTTAGTTGTCACAGTTTAAATTTGGTTTTATTGTGTTCTTGGTGGAGCTTTTACTTGTGGTTTGGTTTTGTTTTGCTCTTTGTATCTGGTTGAAAAAACCCCTTTAGTATTTCCTGGAGTGGGGGTTTTCTGATGATAAATTCCCTCATCTTTTCTGTATTTGTGAATGTTTTTATCTCCCCTTCGTACTTGAAGGATAACTTTGATGGGTATAGTATTCTTGGCTGAAAGTTCCTCTCTTTCAGGACTTTAAATATTGGGGTCCACTCTCTTCTAGCTTGTAGAGTTTCTGCTGGAAAATCTGATGGTGGCCTGACCTGTGGTGGCGCAGTGGATAAAGCGTTGACCTGGAAATGCTGAGGTTGTTGGTTTGAAACCCTGGGCTTGCCTGGTCAAGGCACATATGGGAGTTGATGCTTCCAGCTCCTCCCCCCTTCTCTCTCTCTGTTTCTCTCTCTCCTCTCTAAAATGAATAAATAAAATTAAAAAAAAAAAGAAAATCTGATGATAATCTAATAGGCCTTCCTTTATATTCTTCTTTTCCCTGGCTGCCTAGAGAATTTTTTCTTTGTCGTTGGTTTGTGCCATTTTCATTATGATGTGCCTTGGAGTAGGTTTGTTAGGGTTAATAAAACTTGGTCTTCTGTTTGCTTCTAGAATTTGAGGCTTTAATTCTTTCCACAGGCTTGGGAAGTTCTCATCTATTATTTGTTTGAATAAATTCTCCATTCCATTTTCTCTCTCTTCTCCCTCTGATATACTTATTATTCTTATGTTATTCTTTTTGATGGAGTCAGACAATTCCTGTAGGGCTATCTCATTTTTTTAAATTTTTGAGTCTCTTTCTTCTTCTCTCTGTTGTGCCTCAAGTTGCTTGTCTTCTATGTCACTAATCCTATCTTCTATCTGGCCTGTTCTATTAGCTAAGCTTGTTACCTCATTTTTCAGTTCATGAATTGAGTTTTTTATTCCTGTTTGATTTGTTTTTATAGTTTCAATTTCCTTGCTAATATATTCTTTGTGTTCATTGAGTTGTTTTCTGAGCTCCCTAAATTGCCTTTCTGTGTTTTCTTGTATTTCTCTGAGTATTTTTAGTATTTCTACTTTAAATTCTCTGTCATTTAGCTCCAAGGTTTCCAATATATTCAATTTTTTCTCCATAGATTTTTCCACATCTATCTGTGTTACTTCTCTTTCTTTTGTATCCATGATATTTGATTTCCTTTTTCTTAATGGCATCTGAGGGTTGGCTTGTTGATAGCATTAATGAGAATGAATAAAGAATAAAAAGTAGAAAAAAATAAAAATAATAAAATAAAAAAATAAAAAATAAAATAAATTGGGAAAAAAACTAATAATAATTTATTATTTCCCTCCCCTTTTCTCTTTTCTCTTCCCCTCCTCTTCCCTTCTTCTTAGGAAAATATCGTGATAAACTCTGAATTATATTATGCTAAATGAAACAAAAACTGCCTATAATGGAGGGCCTGAGTTGGGGGGAAATCTTCAAGAAGCAAAAAAGGAAGTAGGGACCCACAAAATGCAAAATAGGAAAAAATTTGGGTCAAGCATAAAATGATTTGCTTGTAAGTAATGTTCGACTAAGATATATATAATGAGAGGGATAAAAGAGAAACCAGAAAAAGGGGAAAACAACAAACTATTGTATAAATTGAAGCAAAGACTGAATAGAATGGAGATCCTGGGTTGGGAGGAATGCTAATGAGTTAAAAAGTGAAGTAAAAGCACCCAAAATGCCACAAAAAAACAAAAAAACTTGAGTCCCAAATTAAATAATTTGTTCGTGATTGAGGATTGAATGAGAGGAAAATTAAAAGGAGAAAAGAAGAAACTAATAGAAAGGGAGAAACAAGAAAAAGGGGGAAAGGAAAGGAAGAAAACAGAAAAAAGCAAAAAGAGAGGGAGAGTTAAGGGTTTTGGAGTATAACCCTCATGGAGAGTAAGGAAGAAGAAAAGAAATAAAATGAAACACTTATGGGTAGTGTAGTTCAAGAAAATGAAAGAGTAAGATGGGCAGAGAATAACAGGACCAAGGTTGAGGAAATAGAAATAATACTAATAAAGACAAGTGGATGAAATAAACAAACAAACAAAAGAAATAGTGGAACAAATTATAAAGTCTGTGGATTTTTCTTGAATTTGAGAGGTTAACTTCTTCTTCCCTTTTCTTTCCTCTTCCTCTTCCTAGTTGGTGACTCTGTACCTCAGGCTCTGCCCCTGTGGCACGCTTAGGTAGGGATTTGCTGTTGATGAGACTCTACGGCAATGTCATATATTTGGCTTCAGTCTCATTGGTAGTCAAGGCTTGTTAGCATTTGCAGGCTCCAACAATGAGAGAGTCCATTTTCCCGGAGCCTCTCTCCTAGTCTCTCCTTCCTGAATTAGCAGCCTGATGATCCAGCTATGAGGCTGCCGCTGCCTCTGCCTGGGGAGTAAGAGGTATAGAGAGCTGGCAAATCCCCACTCTATCCCCACTTAATGCAGGGCTCTGGGGTAAGACTCTGGCAGTCATAGCAGCCAGCGTAATCAGGTGGGGCTGGGAGCCAATTGCTCTCAAGGTGACGTTTTCTGAGCTTCTAGGCCTGTTCAGCACATCCAGCACTCTCTGTGGGACCACTGCCCCTGGCTTTCCGCACTTTGTAGCCTGTTTTGGCTGGGAAGAAGATGCCCTAGTCGCTGCCTGCAGTACAGGAGGTCTTAACACTGTCAAGTCCCTCTTTTTAGCGTATGTCCCTGAGTATGAAAGCTCTGCCAATCAGAAGTTGCCCCCACCCCGTTAGCAAGAGGCACTAAAAAATATCACGGCTGTTGTCTTGGATAGCTGGACTGAGAGAGATCTTGTCAATTATAGCCACGTAGGTCAGTTGGGAGGTGAGCAGCCTGTGGGTTAGGCTAATTTCAGTGATTGGATCCGTGGAATTTCTCCAGAATGAACTGCAAGCTGCGCGTGTGCCCCTCCCCCAACGGTTGATTGTTAGCTTGAATGGCTGGGTGAGGCGCCCCTACCGCCTAGAGAAGCTCGGGGGTAAGGAAGTTCAGTTTGGCGCACTCCCCGTGCGCCACTGGCAGCTGCTGCTCATGGCGCAGGCGATTACTCGCACATGGGTGGTTGCTGGGCTGCTCACGGCCCAGAGCACGGGAGGCTGGGCTGCTCACGGCCCAGCACGGGAGGTTGGGCTGCTCGTGACCTGGCGCGTGGGGGGCTGGACTGCTCACTGCCCAGCGTGGGAGGCTGGGCTGCCCGCAGCCCGGTGCTTGGGTGGTCGCTTGCAGCGCAGGCCTGAGTCTGGGATGCTCGGGGCATGGCGCACTGGTGTTTGCTCGTGTGGGCTGATTCACCACAGGCACACTCTTTCCTCAGCTTGAACAAATGTCTGCACCGCAGCCTAGCTACCTCCACACCCCTAGCTCCTCCCGACTCTCAGTTCCAAGTGAAAGCAGCCTTTGCTCAGGTTAGTGAGGAAGGCAGAGAGTTTCTTTGTCCGACTTATTTCCCTCAGGGTTGATTATATATTTAGCCAATTTTTCTCTTGATCCTACCTTCGCCTTCAGGGTGTGAAACTCTCGGATGCTCCAAGAATAGGTTTTTCTGTCTCTGGTTGTTGAACTTGTTGAAATTTTGGGGAGATTTTTCGGTCCGTGTCCTCATGGCGTCATTTCTATGGAGTCACCCTCATTGTGGTTTTAATTTGCATTTCTCTAATAATTAGTGATGTTGAACATTTTTACATTTTTCTATTGGCCATCTGTATGTCCTTTTTGGAGAAGTGTCTATTCATTTCTTGTGCCGATTTTGGATTGGATTGTTTGTCTTCCTGGTGTTGAGATTTACAAGTTCTTTATAAATTTTGGTTATTAACCCCTTATCAGACGTATTGTCAAATATGTTATCCCATTGTGTAGTTTGTCTTTTTATTCTGTTCTTATTGTCTTTAGCTGTGCAAAAGCTTTTTAGTTTGATATAGTCCCATTTGTTTATTCTGTCTTTTATTTCAATTGCCCGTGGAGATAAATTGGCAAATATATTGCTCCAAGAGATGTCGGAGAGCTTACTGCCTATGTTTTCTTCTAAGATGCTTATGGTTTCACGGCTTACATTGAAGTCTTTTATCCATTTTGAGTTTATTTTTGTGAATGGTGTAAGTTGGTGGTCTAGTTTCATTTTTTTTGCAGTAAGATGTCCAATTTTCCCAACACCATTTATTAAAGAGGCTGTCTTTACTCCATTGTATGCTCTTGCCTGATTTGTCAAATATCAGTTATTCATAAAGCTATGGGTTTATTTCTGGGTTCTCTGTTCTGTTCTATTGATCTGTATGCCTGTTCTTATGCCAGTACCAGGCTGTTTGAGTACAATGGCCTTGTAGTATAACTTGATATAGGGAAGTATGATACCACCTACGTTATTCTTCCTTTTCAAGATTGCTGAGGCTATTGTGTTCTTAATTGGTTTCATATAAATTTTTGGAATTTGTGTTCTATATCTTTGAAGTATGTCATTGGTGTTTTAATTGGTATTGCATTGAATTTATAAATTGCTTTGGATAAGATAGATATTTTAATGATGTTTATTCTTTCTAACCATGAGCATGGTATATGCTTCCACTTGTTTGTATCTTCCCTGATTTCTTTTATCATGTTTTATAATTTTCTGAGTCCAAGACCTTAATCTCCTTGGTTAAATTTACTCCTAGGTACTTTATTTTTTTGTTTGCAATAGTGAAGGGGATTGTTTTCTTAATTTCTCTTTCTGACAGTTCATTGTTGGCATATAAAAATGCCTCTGATTTCTGAGTGTTAATTTTATATCCTGCCACTTGCTGAATTCATTTATCAGGTCTAGTAATTTTTTGACTGAGACTTTAGGGTTTTCTATATACAATATCATATCATCTGCAAATAATGACAACTTTACTTTTTCTTTTCCAATTTGGATGCCTTTTATTTCTTCTTCTTATCTGATTGCTGTGGCTAGGACTTCCAGAACTATGTTGAATAAAAGTGGTGAAAGGGGTTCCTGATCTTATGGAGATTACTTTTCATTTTTGCCCATTGAATATGATGTTGGCTGTGAGTTTGTCATAGATGGCCTTTATCATGTTGAGGTATGTTCCCTGTATTCCCACGATGCTGAGAGTTTTGATCATGAATGGGTGCTGGATTTTATCAAATGCTTTTTCTGCATCTATTGAAATTATCATGTGGTTTTTCTCCTTCCTTTTGTTTATGTGATGAATCACATTGATTGATTTGCAAATATTGTACCAGCCTTGCCTCCCAAGAATAAATCCCACTTGATCATGGTGTATGATTGTTTTCATATATTGCTGGATCTGGTTTGCTAATATTTTGTTGAGGATTTTAGCATCTATATTCATCAGGGATATTGGCCTATAATTTTCTTTCTTTGTGTTGTCTTTGCCTGGTTTTGGAATCAGAATTATGCTCGCCTCATAAAAGGAGTTTGGAAGTCTTCCTTCCTCTTGAATTTTTTGAAATAGCTTGAGAAGGATAGGAGTTAGTTCTTCTTTGAATATTTGGTAGAATTCACTTGTGAAGCCATCAGGCTCAGGACTTTTCTTTGTTGGGAGTTTTTTGATAACTTGTTTTGATCTCATTTGTTGTAATTGGTCTGTTTAGGTTTTCTGATTCTTCCATTGATTTTTGGAAGATTGTATGTTTCAAGGAATTTGTCCATTTCATCTAGGTTGTCTAGTTTCTGGCATACAGTTCTTCATAGTATTTTCTTAGAATATTTTGTATTTCTGTTGTGTCAGTTGTTATTTCTCCACTCTCATTTCTAATTTTATTTATTTGAGTCCTCTCTCTTTTTTGCTTGGTGAATCTAGTTAAAGGTTCATCAATCTTGTTTACTTTTTTAAAAAATCAGCTCCTGGTTTCATTGATCCTCTGTGTTGTTTCTTTAGCCTCTATGTCATTTATTTCTGCTCTGATATTTATTATTTTCTTTTTTCTACTACATCTGGGCTTTACTTGCTGTTCTTTTAGATGCAGGGTTAAGTTGTTTATTTGAGCTTTTTATAGCTTCTTAAAGTATGCCTGTAGTGCTATGAACTTCCTTCTCAGTACTGCTTTTGCTGTGTCTCATAAATTTTGAGTTGTTGTATGCTCATTATCATTTGTTTTTAGGAATTATTTTATTTCTTCTTTGATCTCATTGTTAATCCATTCATTATTTAACAACCTGCTATTTAGTTTCCATGTGTTTGAGAATTTTGAGTTTTTCTGTTGTGATTTCTAGTTTCATGCCATTGTGATAAGAGAAAATGCTTGATATGATTTCAGTTTTCTTAAATTTGTTGAGACCACTTTTGTGCCCTAACATGTGGTTTATCCTAGAGAATGTACTATGAGCACTTGAAAAGAACATATATTCTGCTGCTTTAGGGTGAAAGGTTCTGAAGATATCTATTAAATCCAGTTGATCTAGTGTGTCCTTTAAGTCTGCTGTTTCTTTGTTAATTTTCTTTCTTGAGGATCTATCTAGTGATGTTAGTGGGGTATTGTAATCCCCTACTATTATAGTATTGCAGTTGATCTCGCCCTTTATATCCATCAAAGTCTGCTTCATATATTTAGGTGCTCCTATATTAGGTGCATAGATATTTATAATGGTTATATCTTCCTGTTGGGTTGCTCCATTTATCATTATGTAGTGCCTTCTTTATCTCTTATTATAGCCTTTGTTTTAAGTCCATTTTGTCTGATATAAGTATTGCTACCCCAGTTTTATTTTTTTTCATTTCCATTTGCATGAAATATTTTTTTCCATCCTTTTACCTTCAGTCTATGTGCATCTTGTTTTTTGGTGTGTCTCTTGTAGACAGCATATGTATGGGTCCTGTTTTCTTATCCATGCAGCTACCCTATGTCTTTTGATTGGATCATTTAATCCATTTACATTTAAGGTTATTATTGATATGTAGTAGTTTATTGCCATTTTATTTTTTAAAGCTGTATTCTTCTTTTGCTATATTCTTTTTTCACTTTGATCTGTTTACAACAGGCCCCTTAACATGTCCTGCAGCATTGGTTTGGTTGTAATGAATTCTTTGAGTGTTTTTTTTTTCTGGGAAGCTTTTTATTTCTCTTTCAATTTTAAATGATAGCCTTGCTAGATAAAGTAGTCTTGGTTATAGGTTCTTGTTCTGCATTACTTTGAATATTTCTTGCCATTCCCTTCTGGCCTCAAGTGTTTCTGTTGAGAAGTCAGAAGTCATCCTTATGGGGGCTCCTTTGTAGGTGATAGCTTTTTTTTCTCTAGCAGATTTTAATATTTTCTCTTTATCACTTAGCTTTGGTATTTTAATTGTGATGTATCTTGGTGTAGATTTCTTTGGGTTTCTCTTTAATGGAGTTCTCTGTGCTTCCTGAATTTGTGAGAGTTTTTCCTGCAATAATTTAGGGTAGTTTCCAGCTATGATATGGTTGAACAAAGTCTCTATCCCTTGTTCTTTCTCTTCTTCTTCAGGAACCACTATGATGCAGATGTTATTTCTCTTCATCTTGTCACAGAGCTCTCTTAGAGTTTCCTCAGACTTTTTGAGTCTCTTTTTTTTTCTGCTCTGCTCCCATGCCTTCGTTCCACTTGTCCTCCAACTCGCTGATTTGATCCACAGCTTCATTCATCCTGTTTTTAATTCCCTCCATTGTAGTCTTCGTTTCTGATATTGTATTTGTCATCTCTGTCTCATTCTTTTTAAATATTTCAATGTCCTTTTTTATACTTGCTATTTCTTTATTTAGGTGTTCATAATGACCATCCATTATAGTTCCCCTAAGCATCCTAACAATCATTATTTTAAACTCCGCATCCGGAAGTTTGGTTATTTCCATATCACTCAGTTCATTTCCTAGAGGGTTCTCTTGTGGTTTCATTTGGATTGCACTTTTCTGTCTTCTCATTATGTCTGTGTGTTTGGGTATATTGTTTGTAGAGCTGATTGAGTCTAGGCTTGTGTTATCTGCCTCCAATTTTCAGTTGTGTGTTTCTAGGTCTTCTGGGTTGGCATCAGCTGGTATTTGTGATCTGCTGTCGGATTTGGCTTTTCTAGTAGAGCTGCTTTGACATCTTGATATATTTCAAAACCTGATATTCCTATTGATCAATGTCACTCAATTAAATTTATCTTCAGAAGAAAAAATAATAAATGGTGTAATAATAAAGACTCCTCCACAGTGAATGGTTCAGTAGCATTTTGTCGTGCTGAATTTTTTCTGCCTGCCCACGTCTCTGAATAGATAATGAAATTTGGAAATGTACTTCTAGACCAGGGAGTGTATATAATATCAGCTTCCCATGAAGAATTATTAATGCGGGCCCTGGCTGGTTGGCTCAGCGGTAGAGCGTCGGCCTGGCGTGCGGGGGACCCAGGTTCAATTCCCGGTCAGGGCACATAGGAGAAGCGCCCATTTGCTTCTCCATCCCCCCCTCCTCTCTGTCTCTCTCTTCCCCTCCCGCAGCCAAGGCTCCATTGGAGCAAAGATGGCCCGGGCACTAGGGATGGCTCTGCCCCAGGCGCTAGAGTGGCTCTGGTCGCAGCAGAGCAACGCCCCTGAGGGGCAGAGCATCACCCCCTGGTGGGCAGAGCGTCGCCCCTGGTGGGCGTGCCAGGTGGATCCTGGTCAGGCACATGCGGGAGTCTGTCTGACTGTCTCTCCCCGTTTCCAGCTTCAGAAAAATACAAAAAAAAAAAAGAATTATTAATGCAATGCCTTGACCCTGAGTTCAGTCCAAGCAGGTGCAAATAGAGAAGCTCACACATACCTTTAATTGAAAGCCTGGGGAAGGAACTGTGACATGCCTTCAGTGTGGATGTCTGACATCTGGCAGTGACCTCCTTCTGCCAGTGCTTCCTGCAGGAGAGCTGCCAGGGCTGAGGTACATACAGCCTTCCAAGGACAGAGGGTCTGCTTGCATTTGGGGTCTTCAGTGTTAATGTGAAACTTTTTCTGTCTTCAAAGTATCTTCTGGAGACCCTGGTCAATTTGCTCAGTGATAGAGCATCAGCCTGGTATGTGAATGTCCTGGGTTCAATTCCAGGTCAGAGCACACAGGAGAAACAACCATTTGCTTCTCCACCCCTCCCCCTCTTGCTTCTTTCTTTCTCTCTCTCTCAGTCTTTCTCTCTCTCTCTTTCTGTTCCCCTCCACAGCCATGGCTTAATTAGTTTGCGTGCATTGACCCCAGGCGCTTAGGATGGCTCTGGGTAGCCTCAGCCTCAGGCACTAAAAATAGCTCAGCAGCAGGCATGGGCCCCAGATGGGCAGAGCATCAGCCCCTGACAGGGGTTGCTGGGTGGATCCCAGTCAAGGCTCATGTGAGAGTCTGTCTGTCTCTCCTCCTCACACTTAGAAAAAGAAGAAAAAAATAAAAAGCTAAATATCTTCCTGGACTCACATCCTCTTGAGTGCTAAACTCTATGCTTTTCTTTCCCCATGCTCTAAGAGAATTCTCTTTTAAATTTTGCAGTCTCCCAAAAGGTCAAGTTAAAAATGCAGCATGTCTGGAATGTGTTTGTGAATTAATGGGGCTTTTCCCTTAGTCTGAATCCATGGTAGAATAAAAAAAAATTTTTTTTTAATGTTACCAGTGGTTGAAGTTAGGGACCATTAGTGATTTTCTGTGGTAGATAGAACACTGCAGGAATTTAACGAAAGCAAAGAGAGAGAGAGAAGAAAGAAGGAGGAGGAGGAGGAGGAAGAGGAGAAAGGAAAGAGAGAAAAAGAAAGAGAAAAAAAGAAAGACACAATGGTGGGATTCAGCCAGTTTATACCGGTTTGGCAGAACCGATACCTAATTTTTTGTTCAGTTCTGCGAACCAGTTATTAAACTGGCACTTGTCATCAGGGTTCTCTCTAAGGTTGGCACCTGGGCAGCTGCCCAATGTGGAAATCACAAGTTTACAGACCTTACTCTTTTTTAACGTTCATCTGTGCAACAGCATATTCTAAGCACCCGTAATGATGTTCATTCTGTCTATAGGTGAAAAAATTGCAAGTGAGGACACCAATCAAGAAGCAATATAGAAATATCTTAAATAACCATTTTTTTGTGTTTTTGTCAGGTATTATTTAATATTTTTCATTAATATTTTAAAATTCTTACCACCTAATCTGGTATTATGTATCTCTTTCATTGCTCTTATGTATTAAATGCATGAAATAATAAACTACCTTTTATATATCTTTTTTTATACTTAAAATTGTCATTAGGGCAGAGAACCAGTTGTTAATTATTTGAATCCCACCACTGGATAGATAGATATAGATATAGAGATATATAGAGCTACCTATATATTGCTTTTGAATAAACAGTTTTATTATTCTGATATGCATGTATATATGATATAAAAATCATATCTTATGCTTTATTTGCACAAGATACCAGAAACAGCTTGGGAATAAAGGAGAACCTACATGTGGATTTCTTCTCACCCATGGAAATAATTTTAAATCACTTTCATAATCAAGTTCAGTGGATTTTAATAATTTCTTGTGTGTTGGCTATTAGCTGTTGTGCTGTTGACTGTGGCAGTTCTTCCATCCAGTGACCCACCACCTCTCTGGGCTGTGGGTAGTCAGCACCGGCCTGCCTCTGGCCCTTAGCTCACACACCAGGCAAAGGAATTTCTTTAAGTCAGAAAACTCAGTCTGCTGCTGTGACAGTCCACCTTGGGTCCCAGAGCATGTAAAGTACTTTTGTAAAAATCTGTCAAAATTATTTCATTTTTCTTAATGACTAGATCTCTGCATACCCAACCCCTTTTAATTTTCTTTATGAATCCTGCTATGCCAGCTTAATAAGATTGGCGTTGCCATTTGGTTTCTGTGTACTTTTTAATTGTGTTGGTGTTCCGGACATGGTTTTTGATAACTGAACGTGGTTAGAAAATTCTATTACTATGTTCTGGAATTCTGATGCCACCAGGAAGGCCTAACACTGTGGTAGAACCAATCCACTGACTTCTACTATACTTTTCATGACACTCATAATCATCAAATATTGGAAGTAGTTTCAGATGTATTCCAAGCTTTTGGGAAGGGAATGAACTTGGCCTGAGCCTGCAGTGGGGTTCATGTTTTGCTTGTTTATTTGTCTGGTAAAGTAAGCAATTCTGTGGCATCCTAGAAACTAGTAATAACGAATAAGGATCTAACAAAGTCTTGCATTTACCTTGCTTACATTGTAATGAATGTCTGAAGTAATTGGACATTTTAACATTTCTGGCCCTCTTGGTGAATGACTATGAAACATTCAGTTTACACACCAAAATAGCGGTCTATATTATTCTTTTGGAAAGAAAGGCCTTCTCCGAGTGCCCCTTGGCGAAGAAGACTGCCATCCTTCAGGGCAATATGCATAATACATTCACTTCTCTTCACCCAATTAAAGAGGGGGAAGATTTCACTGTGTGGTGACCCCCAGGTGACTGCCTGCACAGAGCTGGCTCTCCCTGCCCTGCTCCTGTGGGCCATTTTGCAGATGGGCTTCCTCACAGACACCCCAGTGTTGGTGGACCAGGTGAAAGTGGGACATGGCTCAGCAAGGAGGTCTGCTTGAGTGTCCTCTTCACAAATGAATAAATAACGGAAAATCGGTTTCCCAAGTCAGGTACCTCCTGGCAGGGCCCTCTGTTTAGGCATCCCTCCAGGGCTTCCGCTTCAGCCTGGGATCCCTGTGCACTGCTGAATGCGGTGTGCACCTCAGCTATAGGCCAAGTTAATGAGAAGAGCTTAAAACCAAACAAATCCTTTTCTTACCTCCCCAGGGTTCTTCAACGTTCTGGAAGGGCCTAACAAACAGCTTTGAAGACCCTACTTTTGCCCAGCAAGCCTATGCAGTAGAAAGTGAGATCTTCCCCACCTTTCATGTGGAGGAGACAGTTGAAGGCAGTATGCATATCACCCTAAAAGAGTGGTCATCTGCATTTGTACCTGTTCGACTCTACCCTCCTTGACCTAGAAAATAGAATGGGTGTCCCTGTGCCCCTGATCTCGGCAGGCTTCCTAGGACCAGAACAATTCCCCTTGAATTCAAAGGGCAGTTCTTGTTTCGGGCTTCCGGAGGGAAAGATGAAATGATTTTTTTTTTCTGTTTGTTGGAAGAATAAAAGGAGTCCAAGTTTGTTATTTTCTGGAATATCTGAATGGACCAAGGGAAGCTGCTAAAGGGCCTGATTCCATGTCCCTTGCTCACTGGCCGCACTTGGTGAAGGGAGACTTCCAGATGGCTCGTTCTATTGAGCCTGGAGCTCCCTCCCCGGAACCTCTTTAGTGCCGCTGATATCTACTGGGGTACCTGTCTTGTACTTGTGACTATCTGGTCACCACCCCCAAGTCCTCTCCAAACCCTCTTCCCAAATTCTTAGATCTGAGGGCTTATCTAATTTACCTCTGTGTCCCCAGGGGCAGCAAATTCCTTTCATAGGTGTTTGTTGAATGAAAGAAACTTCTTCATGCTCAACACAGGTTTTGTGGCACCCTGGCCAGGAATTGCAACTGTCTACATTTTTATCTGACTACTAAGCTATAGCAGAATGTAACAGCACTCCTTCAGAAAATAATGTGCTTAATAGGGTTTTTTTCTTTAATTGCACTCTTTTATTAATGCTCTTCAGCCATGATTAACATACGTGGAAGCAAAAATTTAAAGAAGAAAGGAACATTCTGAGATTACAGTGGTTTTTTTCTTTAAGAATGGAAGCAAGTTGGCATATTATAATTATCACTTAAGCCCCCAAACTCTACATTGATGCGAGATTGATAACAATTTGGGGGGGGGGGCAGATAGGGGTAGACCGGCAGAAAGGGAGAGAGATGAGAAGCATCCATTCCTCGTTGCTACACCTTCGTTGTTCATTGATTGCTTTCTCATATGTGCCTTGATCAGGGAGCTCCAGCAGAGCGAGTGACCCCTTGCTTAAGCCAATAATAACCTTGGGCTCAAGCCAGCCACCATGGAGTCATGTCTATGATCCCACACTAAAGCCAGTGACCCCACACTCAAGCCAGCAACCCCAGGGTTTTGAACCTGGGTCCTTGGCATCCCAGGTTGACACTCTATCCTCGACACCACCGCCTGGTCACACTGACAATTATTTTTTAATATTGGATTCTTTCCTCGCCTTTCTTCAGCTTTTAGGCTCCTATCTTTTTCTCTGACATGGGTAGGTATGTGACCATTAACGGCAAACATTACTGAAGGATTACCCAAGGTTTTCAGAATCATTATCTTTGCTTTGGGACTTGTACACAGATACTCATTTTATGATGGCAGATTTCGAAAAAGATCTAACCTATGCGAAGTTTATTTTCAACGTAACTGGGTTCAGAATTGGAAATTGAATCTGAAGTCTGTATTGCACTGAGTTGTACAGTAGGTGGGAACTCTTTGTAAACTGTAGAGGGCAGCCTGGGAAGAGGGCTCTGGAGTCAACAGACTAAGTCTCAAATTCCAGGGCCTCCATTTTGGGGGGATTTGTATAAATTATTCTTTCTCTTTCTCTCTTTTTTTTTTGCTGTTATTTTTAAAATAAAAACTTCTAGAGAAGTTTTAGGTTTATAGCTAAATTGAGCAAAACATACAGAGATTTTCCATATGCCCTTTGCCCTCACACGTGCGCAGCCTCCCCCACTAACAGTTCCCACTAGAGGGTGGTCCATTCGTCACAAAGTGTATGGTTTACCTTAGGGTTTGCTTAGTCTTCATAGTTTCTGGTTTTGGACTGATGTATAATGACTTGTATACATCATTACAGTGTCCCACAGAGTATTTTCACTTCCCTAAACATCCTCTGTGCTCACGTCTTTCCTCCACTGCTCCTACAGCCACTATCTTTCATTGTCTCCATAGTTTTGCTTTTTCCAGAATGTCATATAGTTGGAGTCATGCAGTATGTAACCTTTTCAGATTGGCTTTTTTCAATTGGGATATGCATTTAGGTTTCCTCTCACTTTTAATGGCTTCATTGCTCATTCCTTCTTAACTCTGAACAATATTTCATTTTCTTGATTTGATCTCTCTCTCTCTCTCTCTCTCTCTCTCTCTCTCCCCCTCCTCTTTCTCTCTCTCTTTTAGGTGAGAGGTGGGGAGATAGTGAGACAGACTCCCACATGCAACCCAGCCAGGATCCACCCAGCAACCCCATCTGGGGCTGGTGCTCAAGTACCAAGTTATTTTTAGTACCTGAGTCTCATGCACTCCAACAGAGCTATCTTCAGTGCCCAGGGCCAAGCTCGAACCAATCGAGCCACTAGCTGCAGGAGGAGTGCCTAGTCATTCTCTGTGGATAACCTTTGAAATATCCACCTGGGAATTAAACCAAAGTTTCAACAGAAATACAAGAATGCGAGTATCACTTGGCAGCTGCCACACAGGTATTAACAGCCTAACTGTCCTAGCTCTTTCTCTTCCTCTCCGGCAGATGTCATTTAATTTAGAACCTCTCAGAACTGTTTTGTCATCTTTTTTTGTTGTTGTTGTATTTTTTGTATTTTTCTGAAGCTGGAAACGGGGAGAGACAGTCAGACAGACTCCCGCATGCACCCGACCGGGATCCACCCGGCACGCCCACCAGGGGCGACACTCTGCCCACCAGGGGGCGATGCTCTGCCCCTCCGGGGTGTCGCTTTGCCGCGACCAGAGCCACTCTGGCGCCTGGGGCAGAGGCCAAGGAGCCATCCCCAGTGCCCGGGCCATCTTTGCTCCAATGGAGCCTTAGCTGCGGGAGGGGAAGAGAGAGACAGAGAGGAAGGAGGGAGTGAGGGGTGGAGAAGCAAGTGGGCGCTTCTCCTATGTGTCCTGGCCGGGAATCAAACCCGGGTCCCCCGCACGCCAGGCCGACGCTCTACCGCTGAGCCAACCGGCCAGGGCTGTTTTGTCATCTTTTAGTAGTTTTATAGTTTTGCATTTTTACATTTAGGTCTGTGATGTTTTTTCTACTTTTTGTTCTAACAAAATAGGAAAAAGTTAACCATATTCTAGGTTTTAGTTTTCTCCTCTGTAAAATGAGAGTAAAGGATCTGGGAGGTTTTTTTGACAAATAGCACCTGCTAACCAATACATCTGTACTGGACTCATTTATTAGAACACAATACAGTCGTCAAAGGAAACGGAAATGCTGCACATCTAGCTTTTCTTCTTTTCGCCCTTTCTTTGAGCAGTCATCATAAATGTATATTTGCTGTTTCTTACCTTTTTTATAATATCTTATTCTTTGAAGTGATTTGTGGCTGATGTAACTTAAAACCCAGACAGTGGTTTGGGGGATCCTGAGTCTGCAGAGGGGTTGTGGGATTAAAACTTCCTGATTTTGAGTCCTCTTTCGGTCTCAAGCACACAGAATTTTAACCTGCTGCTTCTGGTCCATGTTTGGTGTTCCACTGAACAAGCCCTATTTGAAACAGATGGAATGCATGCATAGCAGACTCATACGTTATCCCACTTCCTTCCTAGCCACCCAGTCCTTCCAAAGATGACATCTGCTTCTGGTTATAGAATGTTGAGGAAAGAAGCTGGGAAACTTTTCATTTATATAAAACTCATCATTGCCTGACCAGGCAGTGGCACAGTGGATAGAGTGTCGGCCTGGGATGCTGAGGACCCAAGTTCGAAACCCCAAGGTTGTTGGTTGGAGTGTGGGCTCATCTGGCTTGAGTGTGGGCTCACCAGCTTGAGTGCTGGGTCACCTGCTTGTGTGTGAGATCATGGACATGACTCCATGGTCGCTGGCTTGCGCCAAGGTCACTGGCTTGAGCAAGGGGTCACTCCCTCTGCTGGAGCCCCCAGGTTAAGGCACATGTGAGAAAGCAATCAATGAACAACTTAGGTGCTGCAACAATGAATTGATGCTTCTCATCTCTCTCCCTTCCTATCTGTGTTGGTCTCTCTCTCTCATGTGCGTGCAAGCATGTGCGTTAAAAAGCACACACAAAAACTCATCATTTATTTGTTTTGATTAAGGACCTTAGAAATGACTTAGCCATCCTTGTCTCTTAAATTTGTAGGCTTTGCTGATGACCTACTGTTGGGGAACAGAGTTGTCTGTTTCCTGGCACAGTGAATACTTGCTTAGTGAATGGAGAAGATACTGTTTAAATGACTGAATGAATACAAGGAGGAGGGGAATTTTTTAAAAAGGAACTAAAGCCTGAGGGAATAAACAATTCATTATCAGGTGTCAGATTACTAACAGCAGAATGATGACAAATTTTTCTGAAACTTTATGAATCCTGTTGCTCTTAAAGGAAGGCTGAATCAGTTGGTGTCAAAAAGTAAAGGCCCGCCCTGGCCAGTTGGCTCAGCGGTAGAGCGTCGGCCTAGCGTGCGGAGGACCCGGGTTCGATTCCCGGCCAGGGCACACAGGAGAAGCGCCCATTTGCTTCTCCACCCCTCCGCCGCGCCTTCCTCTCTGTCTCTCTCTTCCCCTCCTGCAGCCAAGGCTCCATTGGAGCAAAGATGGCCCGGGCGCTGGGGATGGCTCTGTGGCCTCTGCCTCAGGCGCTAGAGTGGCTCTGGTGGCAACATGGCGACGCCCAGGATGGGCAGAGCATCGCCCCCTGGTGGGCAGAGCTTCGCCCCTGGTGGGCGTGCCGGGTGGATCCCGGTAGGGCGCATGCGGGAGTCTGTCTGACTGTCTCTCCCTGTTTCCAGCTTCAGAAAAATGCAAAAAAAAAAAAAAAGTAAAGGCCCTTTCCAGTCAGCCTGGGCTCAGAGGCTGATTCTGCCCCTTAAGCTGTGTGCCATCTAGGACTGGTGGAAGGACCCCAGGCGAAATTAAAATGTGGGCCCCTTGTTCAAAAAGCAGGAATAGAAATACCCTTCATGGCACTACACAAAACACTCTTCCTTTCCCTTTCTTTTCTCTCTTGACTTGTCATAGTGTTTTCAATTGTCCTAAGGAAAGAAAAAATAAAATTGAATTATTAGCATGCATTTTACTGTTCATCTTTATACTGTGCAGGTTTTAATGCAGTGCAGTGCAGTGTAGGTTTTAAATGCAAATATAGGAGCATTTCGCTTCTATGAGAAATTACTGAAATCACACCATATGTCCTTTGTAACTGGCACATGCCAATGTATTTTGTTCTTGCTAGAACAGGGAACCTTGGCTCAGCACTAACTCATCCATGTCTACTTTACTTCTGATACATGTGCATTCTACAAACACTTGATGTCATCTTCTGATAAGGAGGGACTTTTCTTCCGTGTCATCATTTTCAGTGCATGTGGCTGGCTAACAAAGGGGAACAAGAACACAAGAGGGGTCCTTGGTTGAGTGTGTTTCTGAGAAGACCGTCGCCTTCTCTATTTTGGCTTCAGAAGCAAGCTCTGGTGCTAACGGAAAAGCGTGGCCTCTTGGAGACTGTCAGTGTCCCACTCAACTGCAGAAGCACATGCTCACTGTGTTCTTGCTCTGATGCCTCTAGAGATCCCACGAGCTGTGGGCTCACTGGAGTCCTGTGCTCAGGGAGAGTCACGGATGACATAGCTGTATGCGGATGGTGTGGCAGGAAGTGTCTGACACCATACTACACAGACGTTATCCACCTCTGCCCTGTTTATGCCCTTGCTTCCCATTGTCCCAGAAAACTACACTTACAACACAAACTCAGAGAGTAAGGCACAGGAGAGCATCAAACCCAGTGTGACCCTAGTGATGTCTCCTGGGCTTTTACCTGAAGGACCCGCTGTCTCCTCATCATTAAGTTGAGGCCTCACAATTACCAGACACACAGGTTCTTCTTATGTTTAAATTAATCCCTGTCTATGGTTTATGTTGCATCACACAGTCTTTATAAAACAGCTTTCCTACATTTCTGCTACTGAGCAAGTCTTCCGACAAGACGCCATTGTGGTTGGACAGACAACCCTAATGCAGATGCAAGCCAGAGCTGTGAAATGTCACTTGCAGACTTTAGTGCAGGGGTCCCCACACTTTTTTACACAGGGGGCCAGTTCACTATTCCTCAGACCGTTGGAGGGCCGGACTATAAAAAAAACTGAACAAATCCCTATGCACACTGCACGTATCTTATTTTAAAGTAAAAAAACAAAACGGGAACAAATACAATATTTAAAATAAAGAACAAGTAAATTTAAATCAACAAACTGACCAGTATTTCAATGGGAACTATGCTCCTCTCACTGACCACCAATGAAAGAGGTGCTCCTTCCAGAAGTGTGGCGGGGGTCGGATAAATGGCCTCAGGGGGCCACAGTTTGGGGACCCCTGCTTTAGCGGGATGCAAAACAAATTTTGAAATTAGTCTTTTGAATGAGTCTGTATCTGTATAAATGAGTAAGCAATAAAATACAGCGCCTTAAGGGCTTTGAAGAGAAGTGTGGTTTTATTAAGATATAAGACATGGCATCCAGTTCCACATCTCTTTACTACGGCAACTTACTGTCCTCATTGGTACCTCAGCTTCCTCATGTGTAAAGTGGAGTGTCACATCATAGCATAGTGTCTTATATAACTAGAGGTACCTGGCTGGAGAGCTCAGTTGGTTAGAGCATCCTCCCAAAGCACAGAGGTTGCCAGTTCAATCCCCAGTCAGGGCACATACAGGAACAGATATTCCTGTCTCTTTCCTGCTGTCTCCTTTCCTCTCTCTAAGACCAATAATTAGAGGCACTTGAGGTTAAAACAAAGAGGTATAATATATGTAATAAGGACACAATGCAGAGAAGAACTACAATAAGTCACTTTTGTTGACGCCACTCATGTTGGCTAAGTGTTGGCTGCCTAGGCAACAGCCATGGCTGAGGATGTCCAGGAAGACTAATGCACACATGTACTATGTGCCATACAGACATTTGCTATTTTGCAATGAGATTTCCCCCTTGTGGAAAGTCTTAAGCACCTACTCTCTACATCTGTGCAAAGGGCCCTGCAGAAGTCAGTCCCCCTAGCTAGGCTGAAAAACCTAGGCCCTTATTTAGTCAGCATTGTCTTGGTGGGGTGAGATACCATGGTGCACTGGAGCTGGCTTGTGAATTTTTAGGAAATTTATGAGCCAGTAATTAAGTTATATTAAAAATGAAGGTAGTAAATTCTCAAAACTCATCAATTCATAAATATTTCATTACATTTTACCTCTTGAGGTTGTTTTCATGAACTGCGTCTGTGTGGTATAAATACTGTGTGGTGATCGGCTTCTGCACCTCTCTTGCCAACTCTGTGGTGATATCACTCTGGTAGTCGGAATTGGCAGTGATGGAACTTTTTACACCATGGAAATGGGCAAAGGCTAAAAATCGGTTTTCTTCCCTCCCATCCTACTTCCCCAAGACCCAATGGTAAAGTAGGAATGAAATTTCATGGAGAAGTTCCTTTTGGAAGATTTGGTATAAGCTGTGGCTATTGTAGACCATTACAGACCCATTAAAATGTATGAAAATGGAAAAAGAAAAGAGAGGAATGTCCTTCTTCAACATCTGTGGCTAGTGATGCATTAATTGACTTTCACATAGAAGTCGATTAAAATCCTCTCAAAGGCTGGCCAAGCTGCATATTACCTCAGGCTTGCAGCAGAAATTTACCTGTGCTTTAATCCTTGCCCCTTTGCTACTTAACTAACAAGTGAAGAAACTTAAGTTTCTTAAGTATTTGAAGATAGGTAATTGTTACTTGATTCCTTATTATTTTTTCCCTGTGAATATATTTTGCAAAGAAAATAGTATTAAATGATGTGGTAAGATTTTTTTAAGTATAATACTAGATTTCTTTTTCATTAATTTATTTGTACATCAAGCATTTAAAGCAAATACATGCCAGCCACTGGTCACTTAAAGGTTCTACCTGAAGGGGAAATAGGTATGTGTGCAGTGCTGGGGTAGCCCAGGAGATGACCAGGCAATGTCAGAGAAGGATGCTTGAGCTGGTTCTTAAAAAGTTAGAAACAGCTCCAGTTCATTTACAGGGAAAAGAACTTTGTTGGTGTGTGCCTGGTATTGCGTGCAGTCTCCAGTCTAGCACGTTGTGCTAAAGGTTGAGCTGAGAGACAGGAATGAGGAGTTGACAGGCTTCTGTGGGTCGTCTGGGGGTTCCTGCCAAGCTACCACCTGAGGCACATGTCGAAGGCAGTACCCATTCCTACTGGTCTCTGCCTTACACTCATTCCACAGGGGCCGTGCAGTCAAAGGGAAGCTTCTGTGATGCAGGCTCATGGGCTCACCCCTCAGGTTTTGTTCAGCAAGTCTGGGGTGGACCCCAGGAAGTTTCATTTTATCATGCATCTATAAAGATTGGGAGGCAGCACCAGGTGCCATGCACTGAAAAAATGTTATTCTTCTATCATTTCTCTACTATCCTCACCAATAAGAGGAAAGAACACGTAGGGAGTAATAATGGCTATTCTGAGCTTTATGCCACTTCATGTCCAGTGTCTCTCCATCCCCACAATTACCCTGTGAGGTACTCAGAGCAGTTAATTACGTTTCTTATTTACAGTTGAGAGAGCTGAGGATGGCAGAGGTTAATTAAGTAGAACGAGGTCCCAGCACTAGCAAAGGGCAGATCCAAACTTCTTGGCATTTGCCGGTGTATTTTCTGTGGGTGCACAGTGCACATAGGAAGTACTGTCCACATGGGCAGGACGCCACCTCATGGTGATCTGCTCTGGGGCTAACCTCAGACATATTGTGCCTCAAACCGAGAACCACAGGTGCTCCCCAAATTATTTTGAACTTCATTGGAATGACACTACACACTTTAACATGTAGCAATTGTATTCTTTTTGTATTTTTCTGAAGCTGGAAATGGGGAGGCAGTCAGACAGACTCCCGCATGCGCCCGACCAGGATCCACCCGGCATGCCCACCAGGGGGCAATGCTCTGCCCATCTGGGGCGTCGCTCTGCTGCAATCAGAGCCATTCTAGCACCTGAGGCAGAGGCCACAGAGCCATCCTCAGCGCCCGGGCAAACTTTGCTCCAATGGAGCCTTGGCTGCGGGAGGGGAAGAGAGAGACAGAGAGAAAGGAGAGGGGGAGAGGTGGAGAAGCAGATGGGCGCTTCTCCTGTGTGCCCTGGCTGGGAATCGAACCCAGGATTCCTGCACGCCAGGCCGACACTCTACCACTGAGCCAACTGGCCAGGCCATAGCAATTGTATTCTTAAGGCCTTCCAGTCTCAATTTCTACAGGGTTCTGTTCAGCTACAGAACTTTAAAATACTCTAGAAGTAAAATCCATGAGATCATTTAGTACCATTGGACAGCAAGGCGGGTGATGCCAGTAGACTCGGTTAGGATAGGTTTATGTATTCAGCATCTTACAAGCACTCAATAAAGAAAACAGGACACTATGGCTACCACACTTTCCTTCCCCAGACTGTGCATTCTTCATTATTCTACCCTAGATTTGGTTAGGGCTCCCAAGGCTCCAGGAAGGAAGGAAGATATATCACCACACCACTAATTGTATGTTCTTTGCCTTTCCAAGACAAATAAAATAGCACATTTACATTGTGAACAATGAACTCATGATTCTAGTATTGTATTCATTTATTTTGAGTTGGGAAAAATAGAAATGTATTTTAGCCATCAAATTAGTTAGATTTATAATTATTCAATTTTTTTTTCCTGGTGTTGAGTCACTTTTCCTGACTACAGAACATCTAGATATGTGTTTTTTTTTATATTAACCTGGCTCTGTTGAGTGCCCGAGTCAAAAAGTAACACATAAAAAAATTACATTCATCTTGGTGCATACTTCTCAATTATTTTCCCTCAGAGCTGACATCTTGGTCCATTGTAGAATTGAGACTAAAATTTTTACTAAAATGACGACAGCCATGTCAGAAATGCTTCTTTAGGACACAGTGCATTATAAATACACAGCAGCCACACATGGCTTAACTTGAACTCGATACTCTGTGAGAGCAGAACATATGTTAGAGCCAGAGGCGGGTCAAGGTCAGTTGAGTCCCCGGCGCAGAAGAAAATACTGGGCCCTTTAAAAAAAAGAGAGGCAGGCCCTGGCCGGTTGGCTCAGCGGTAGAGCGTCGGCCTGGCATGCAGGGGACCCGGGTTCAATTCCCGGCCAGGGCACATAGGAGAAGCGTCCATTTGCTTCTCCACCCCCCCCCCCCTCCTTCTTCTCTGTCTCTCTCTTCCCCTCCCGCAGCCAAGGCTCCATTGGAGCAAAGATGGCCCGGGCACTGGGGATGGCTCCTTGGCCTCTGCCCCAGGCGCTAGAGTGGCTCTGGTCGTGGCAGAGCAACGCCCCGGAGGGGCAGAGCATCACCCCCTGGTGGGCAGAGCTTCGCCCCTGGTGGGCGTGCCGGGTGGATCCCGGTAGGGCACATGCGGGAGTCTGACTGTCTCTCCCCAGTTTCCAGCTTCAGAAAAATTTTTTTAAAAAAAAAGAGAGGCAGGGAAAATATAAATACATGTTAACCATTTTATTAAATAAATAAAAAATATTATGTACTATTAATGTTAAAAGTGCACATATGAAACCAAACTTGGTGTCATTAGAAAAAAGTATAAAGTGGGGGTTTTGTGGGGCCCTTCAGAAGTTGGGACCCCAGGTGCTAACCTGGTGCGCCCACTGTTAAATCTGCTTCTGGTTGGAGGGTATTCTTTTCCTTTGACTCCAAAGTCATAACTCTGCATAGTTCAGATATGAATTCTATGTATAGGTTTTATTTTTTCAAACTCATCTGACACTTTTAAATAATTTTAGACTGATGAATTTAGTGTTTCTGAGAAGGGCATCATAAACATTTTCTTTTTTTCAAAACACATTTTGGAGGGTGTGTATTTGTACTGTAGTTAAAGTTGTGTTACATCAGTGTAGTATAGCAACTGCAGAAATTTGTGGAGCAAAAGGGTAAAAGCCTTTATTTAAATTTGCCAGGTGCAGAAGTAGAATGAGAAAATGCACACGGAAGTGCAAGGCAACATAAAGATGAGTGCTTTTTTATTACTGTGATGCAGTGCTGTAAGCATCTCATGTAAACGGCATGTAACATATAGCATGATTCCTAAGAATTTTATGTCTGAGTGTGTGCCTTATGTTTGTTGAGTGAATAAATGTTGGATCACTGATCTTTTTTTCTGCTATAGGGAAATTTACTCAGCAGGGAAATTAGATACAGATACCCTAATTGTAATACTATTTTTATATTTACATGAGTAAGAACTATGAATAAATGAACATCAATTTCACTTAATAATAGCATGTTCTCGGCTAACACGGGTATCAGAAAGACAACTTTTGTAGGCACTTCCACTAAATTTTAGAATTACAGATAAGATGTTTGTATTGTCTTTTTAATTCCCACCATCTAGCACAGTGCTTGGACATTTCATCAATGCTTAATACATATATGTTTTACGTGTGTGTGTGTGTGTGTGTTTTGCATGTGTATGTGTATTCTCATCAAGGGTAGGAGGGCATCATATATCCCATGACTCACTTACAGATTAGACAGATGAGCTTTTTTCAGGTCAGACAGAAATTCATCAGAACAATATGTGGTTTATGGCATCATCTCAGAAACACACAATTTTCAGACAGCATCTTCTATCGCCTTTGATATTCTATTTCCCTATGTCATCCTAATTAGCTTTAAGATCAACTTCTGATGATTTACACCTGATTATAGTCTCACTTTCTGATCCCTCCTTTAATTCCTGTCCCTGACATTTCTGGTCTCTCTCAAGAGTAGATCTGGGTATTCAGCAATTGGCATTGGTGCCAGCTCAGTGTGTTGACTGTAAGTATTTGGTTCTTGCCAAAGCCCTGAAAAAGTTTGTGCAATCATGGAAGGCTGGGTGGATGTGGATAGATTATTATTTTCACTTTTCTCTCTTCTCCCTAGTTCCAGAAATAGACTTGCAGAAGTCATACTGTCAGCAGACTGCTTCCACGCCGGCTCTGGCCCTGCCCCGCAGTCCGGGACCTCTTTCACATGTCAGGTCCTTGACTCTCCCATGAAAGATCGCAAGGGCTAATTGGAGTAAGAATAAAGAATGTTTTATTTGGGTAGAGAAAAGGAAAGAGGTCAGGGTAAGGGCCCCACTGTGAAAGGAACAAAAGTCCACATCTGAGTGGATGCGGGCCGGCTGCACAGTGAGTTGTGCACGTGCTCAGTTAGTTCTTGGGATTTTATGTGTTTCCGGGCAGTGGGGGTGGGAAGGTTGTCTCCAAACTTTTTGGCCTCAAATTCTGACTCCACCTTCTGGTTGGGAGAGGACTGTTCCTAACAAGACCCATTCTGGAAGCATCATGGTGTTTGTCCCCCTAGCCCCCCTTCTACTTGGGTGTCAAGTTCAATTATAGTGATGATATAATGAACTTTGGGGTCAGTCACTGTTCAATTTTTCCTCCATCATGTAATGATGTGGTTCTAACCAGTCCTTGCTGTTGTTGACTTCTGTGACCATCACAGGGGTTTTCCTGCCATGAACTATTTTCTCTGACTCCTACTTCATCATTCCACTTGTCAGGACTTTTCCCTAACTTCTTCCTTTTTTAAAAAAAAAAGTATTGATTGATTTGTGGGGGAGGGTAGAAACATTGATTTGTTGTTCCACTTACTTATGCATTCATTGGTTGATTCTTGTATGTGCCCTAACCAGGGATCAAACCCACAACCTTGGTGTATCAAGGACGACGCTCTAACCAACTGAGCTACCTGTCTAGGGCCCCTAACTTCTATCTATCTTGCCTCCATACTTCTAAGTTCCCATATCTCAGTTGTATGTAGTTGAGTTTTAGCTAAAACAATTTGCAAGGGGAGGTTTTTACTGACCTCTGATGGAGAAGCTAAACACATTAAAGTTATAGTGTTTCTCACAAATTCTTTTTTTTTCTCACAAATTCTTGTTAGTGTAGTTCATAGAAGCCAGCACTTCCACTATCACCGTGTATTTGTAGAGTCAATAACAAGCAGTTCAGTCTTTGTAAGGAAGATCTGTTATATACTCATTCACTTACCCAAGATAGTCCACAGGTTCAGCTTCCTATCTGCCTGACCCTGACATCTGTTGTTCCTCCTCTTGCAATACACCAGCCCCCAAGTACCGAACTCAAACCAACTGTTTGTTCTTACCTTAAATTTTACTTCCACCACACAACCTTACTAGGTTCCCCAATCTAAACTATGCCCTGATGTATTTTGTCTTACAGTCTCTCATTTCTTTCCTTCCAACCTCTTCCCATGAGTGGATGAGCATGTACAAGGTGCCAGGCACTGTTCTAGGCACTGAGGACAGACAGGTCTCCCTCTGGGAGCTTGCACCCTTTGAAGAAGAAAGGCAGCAACAAATGAACGTATTTGGTGGTAACCAGTATCGAGAATGAGAACAAAGCCAGCTAAGTTGGGTAGAGAGGATTAGAGAGTGAAAGCCTTTCTAAATATTGCTGAGACTTCAACAGAGCAAGGAGGAGGCCAGGCCAGTTTCTAGAAGAGGGTTGCTCCAGGCAGAAGGAGGGTCCCTCACAGTCTTCAGGGTGGGGTAGAGCTGAATGTGTTCCAGAAGCAGCAGGGGCTGGGAGGGGGGAGGGAGGAGGAAGGGCACAGGTGGAAAATGAGGCCAGAGTGACTGGTTCTGTGCACTGAGCCACCAGCCAGGGTGCCAAGGATCATGATTGAAGCTGTAAATTACTTTTGGCACTGGTGCTTAATATTCCCCAGTTCATAGAGTTGAGGGACACTGAACTAACTGCTCAGCATTTTATTTGGTATTGTGACTATCAGACAGATAGAGGCTAAAATGATACTGATAAAGTCACACATAGCCTGGCTGGGAGAACAAACTGGATTGTCAAATTTTACCCTTTTCCCCCAGACACTCAAATCTAGATTTTGGGCCAACTCAGTTTGGGTCTACAGAAAACCATGCTACGATTGGACTGGGGACTCCTTTTTGTGCAGAAGAAAAGGAGGTGGAGCAGAGGCCAGAGATGTTACTATGGAGATATCCCTCAATATGTAAACACAAGACCAGGAGAGATGCCATCTCCCCAGCCAATAAGGGGTAAACAAGATGGTACACAAATGGGCTTAGCTCAGAGCATGCAACCACCAGAATAGATGATATTTCTGGTAGTAACAATAAATACTTTATTTGCATTTCCTTGTTTAAAATGTGTTGTAACAACCCTTTAAAGTCATGATTATCTGCATTTTACAGAAGATGAAGCAGAGGCTCCAACAAGAAAGTCACTTGCCCAAATTTACACAGATACTAAGAGTCCAAGACAGAATCCTATTCTACTACAGTTCATGCTCATAAATCATTCTAGCTTTAAGTTACTCTTTTCTAGATTCATAATGTTGTCACATGGAAGTTTTAACCAGAACTGGAACTCAGTGTAAAATGTCAGGTTTATATTTTGTGCTAATGTTTCAGGAATTATTATACCCAAAGAGATGTATTGGGCATGCAAATATTAACACAATTAATAATTTATCTTTCTTATTTTTTGAAATTTTTCTTATCTATATAATTTTTTATAATTAAAATTATAAATGCTTTAAATCTCTGTAAAATAGAGAAAATAATATATTGAGTTTATACATCAGGTTTCATACGAGTTAGTATCTTGCCCTATGGATTCGGTTCTTTTCTCTATAAGAAAGGAAGTATTTTATGAACAACTAGGGTGTAGGCAAGAAAGGAAGTATTTTAGCACTCACACAGCATCCTCCCTTCTTTTCACTCAGCCATGTCAGTTTCTTCCCTACTCAGAGGTGGCTACTAACTGCAGTGTGTACTGGTGTTTTAAAATTTCATATAAATGATACAGTTCTGTGGACTTGTTTCTACAGTTCTTTTCCCTCAGCATTGCCCTTGAGATTTACTCCTGCTGACCCATGAAGATGATGTGAAAGCATTTAGGTTCCTTTATTATTTTAAGATGTGGCTCTTGTCGTGTAAAGCACTTTTATTTATAACTTCTTATTTTTCAGTAACAGTTGGCAAAACTTTCTGATAGAAAAACCAGTGTCACATGGGACCTGTCTTCCAAAACAGGAAAACAGTTCTCCTAAGCAACCTCTCTTCCCTGGGTTTTTATTAGAGGTTTTATTATCTGGACCAAAGAGAGATTTTATTTTTTTTAGACTTTGAATCTATAGTGTACTTTCTGTTCATTCTTTTGTTATTCAAAGATAAATGAAGGCATGGAAGCAAAGCACAAAAAAGGAAAGAGACTCAAAAAGTCTGAGGAAACTCTAAGAGAGCTCTGTGACAACATGAAGAGAAATAACATCCGCATCATAGAAGTTCCTGAAGAAGAAGAGAAAGAACAAGGGATAGAGACTTTCTTCAAGCATATCATAGCTGAAAACTTCCCTCAATTAAGGCAGGAAAACATCTCACATGTTCAGGAAGCACAGAGAACTCCATTAAGAAAAAACCCAAAGAAATCAACACCAAGACACATCATAATTAATATACCAAAGCTAAGTGATAAAGAGAAAATATTAAAAGCTGCTAGACAAAAAAAGACTATCACCTAAAAAAGAGCCCCCTTAAGGATGACTTCTGACTTCTCAACAGAAACACTTGAGGCCAGAAGGGAATGGCAAGAAATATTCAAAGTAATGTAAAATAAGAGCCTAAAACCAAGAATACTTTATCCAGCAAGGCTATCATTTAAAATTGAAGGAGAAATAAAAACTTTCCAGACAAAAAAACCTCAAGAAATTCACTACAACCAAACCAATGCTGCAAGAAATGCTAAGGGGCATGTTGTAAACAGATCAAAGGAGAAAAAGAATATAGCAAAAGAGGAATACAGATTTAAAGAATAAAATGGCAATAAACAACTACATATCAATAATAACCTTAAATGTAAATGGATTAAATGATCCAATCAAAAGACATAGGATAGCTGCGTGGATAAGAAAACAGAACCCATACATATGCTGTCTACAAGAGACCCACCTTAAAACAAAAGATGCACATAGACTGAAGGTAAAAGGATGGAAAAAAATATTTCATGCAAATGGAAATGAAAAAAAAGCTGGGGTAGCAATACTTATATCAGACAAAATGAACTTTAAAACAAAAGCTATAGTAAGAGATAAAGAAGGTCACCACAAAATGATAAAGGGAGCAATCCAACAGAAAGATATAACCATTATAAATATCTACATACCTAATATAGGATCACTTAAATACATAAAGAAGACTTTGATGGATTTAAAGGGCGAGATCAACAGCAATACTATAATAGAGGATTTCAATACCCCACTAACATCACTAGATAGATCCTCAAGAAAGAAAATTAACAAAGAAACAGCAGTCTTAAAGGACATACTAGTTCAACTGGATTTAACAGATACCTTCAGAACCTTTCACCCTAAAGCAGCAGAATATACATTCTTTTCAAGTGCTCATAGACCACATGTTAGGGCACAAAAGTGGTCTCAACAAATTTAAGAAGATTGAAATCATATCGAGCACTTTCTCTGATCACAATAGCATGAAACTAGAAAACAACCACAACAGAAAAACTGAAAAATACTCAACCACTTGGAAACTAAATAGCATGTTATTAAATAACGAATGAGTTAACAATGAGATCAAAGAAGAAAAAAATTTTCTGGAAACGAATGATAACAAGCATACATCAATTCAAAATTTATGGGACACAGCAAAAGCAGTCCAGAGAGGGAAGTTCATAGCATTATAGGCATTTCTTAAGAAGCTAGAAAAAACTCAAATAAACAACTTGACCCTGCATCTAAAAGAACTAGAAAGAGAACAGGAAGTAAATCCCAGAGGTAGTAGAAGGAAGGAAATAATAAAGATCAGAGCAGAAATAAATGACATAGAAGCTAAAGAAACAATACAGAGGATCAATGAAACCAGGAGATGGTTCTTTGAAAAGATAAACAAGATCGATGAACCTTTAACCAGACTCACCAAGAAAAAAAAGAGGACTCAAATAAATAAAATTAGAAATGAGAGTAGAGAAATAACAACTGATACAACAGAAATACAAAATATTGTAAGAAAATACTATGAAGAACTGTACGTCAAAAAAACTGACAACCTAGATGAAATAGACAAATTCACTGAAACATATAATCTTCCAAAAACTAATCTGGAAGAATCAGAAAACATAAACAGACCAATTACAACAAGTGAGATTGAAACAGTTATCAAAAAACTCCCAAAAAAGAAAAGTCCTGGGCCTGATGGCTTCACAAGTGAATTCTACCAAATATTCAAAGAAGAACTAACTCCTATATTTCTCAAGCTATTTCAAAAAATTCAAGAGGAAGGAAGACTTCCAAGCTCCTTTTATGAGGTGAGTATAATTCTGATTCCAAAACCAGGCAAAGACAACACAAAGAAAGAAAACTGTAGACCAATATCCCTGATGAATTTATATGCTAAAATCCTCAACAAAATATTAGCAAACCAGATCCAGCAATATATGAAAACAATCATACACCATGATCAAGTGGGATTTATTCTTGGGAGGCAAGGCTGGTACAATATTTGCAAATCAATCAATGTGATTCATCACATAAACAAAAGGAAGGAGAAAAACCACATGATAATTTCAATAGATGCAGAAAAAGCATTTGATAAAATCCAGCACCCTATTCATGATCAAAACTCTCAGCAAAGTGGGAATACAGGGAACATACCTCAACATGATAAAGGCCATCTATAACAAACTCACAGCCAACATCATACTCAATGGCCAAAATTAAAAGCAATCCCCTTAAGATAAGGAACAAGGCATGGGTGTTCCCTTTCACCACTCTTATTTAACATAGTTCTGGAATTCCTAGCCACTGCAATCAGACAAGAAAAATAAAAGGCATCCAAATTGGAAAAGAAGAAGTAAAACTATCATTATTTGCAGATGATATGATATTGTATATAGAAAACCCTAAAGTCTCAGTCAAAAAACTACTGGACCTGATAAATGAATTCAGCAAGGTGCCAGAATATAAAATTAACACTCAGAAATCAGAGGCATTTTTATACACTAACAATGAACTGTCAGAAAGAAAAATTAAGGAAGCAATCCCCTTCACCATTGCAACCAAAAAAATAAAGTACCTAGGAATAAATTTAACCAGGGAGATTAAAGACTTGTACTCGGAAAATTATAAAATATTGATAAAAGAAATCAGAGAAGATACAAACAAGTGGAAGCATATACCATGCTCCTGGTTAGGAAGAATAAACATCATTAAAATGTCTATATTACCTGAAGCAATTTATAAATTTAATGCAATACCTATTAAAATACCAATGACTTACGTCAAAGATATAGAACACATATTCCAAAAATTTATATGGAACCAAAAGAGAACACGAATAGCCTCAGCAATCTTGAAAAGGAAGAATAAAGTGGGAGGTATCACACTTCCTGATATCAAGTTATACTACAAGGCCATTGTACTCAAAACAGCCTGGTATTGGCATAAGAACAGGCATATGGATCAATGGAACAGAACAGAGAACCCAGAAATAAACCCAGACTTTTATGGACAACTGATATTTGACAAAGGAGGTTAAGAGCATACATTGGAGTAAAGACAGTGTCTTCAACAAATGGTGTTGGGAAAATTGGACAGCTACCTGCAAAAAAATGAAACTAGACCACCAACTTACACCATTCACAAAAATAAACTCAAAATGGATAAAAGACTTAAATGTAAGCCGTAAAACCATAAGCATCTTAGAAGAAAACATAGGCAGTAAGCTCTCTGACATCTCTTGCAGGAATATATTTGCCAATTTATCTCCACGGGCAAGTGAAATAAAAGACAGGAGAAACAAATGGGACTATATCAAACTAAAAAGCTTTTGCACCGCTAAAGACAATAAGAACAGAATAAAAAGACAAACTACACAATGGGAGAATATATTTGACAATACACCTGATAGGGGTTAATAACCAAAATTTATAAAGAACTTGTAAAACTCAATACCAGGAAGACAGACAATCTAATCAAAAAATGGGCGAAGGAAATGAATAGACAGTTTTCCAAAGAGGACATACAGATGGCCAATAGGCATATGAAAAAATGCTCAACATCACTAATCACTAGAGAAATGCAAATTAAAACCACAATGAGATATCATCTCACACCAGTCTGAATGGCACTCATCAACAAAACAACATAGAATAAGTACTGGAGAGGATGTGGAGAAAAGGGAACCCTCCTGCACTGCTGGTGGAAATGCAGACTGGTACAGCCACTGTGGAAAACAGTAGGGAGATTCCTCAAAAAATTAAAAATCAAACTGCCTTTTGACCCAGCTTATACCACTTTTAGGAATATACCCCAAGAACACTATAGCACTGTTTCAAAAGAAGAAATGCACCCCCATGTTTATGGCAGCATTGTTCACAATAGCGAAGATCTGGAAAAAGCCCCAAGTGTCCGTCAGTGGAGGAGTGGATTAAAAAGCTTTGGTGCATATATACTATGGAATACTACTCAGCCATAAGAAATGATGACATTGGATCATTTACAACAACATGGATGGACCTTGATAACATTATACTGAGCAAAATAAGTAAATCAGAAAAAACTAAGAACTATATGATTCCATACATAGGTGGTATATAAAAATGAGACTCAGACACATGGACAAGATTGTGGGGGTTACGGGGTGGAGGGGAGGAGAGGAAAGGGATAGGGGGAGGGGAGGGGCACAAAGAAAACCAGTTAGAAGGTGACGGAAGACAATTGGACTTTCAGTGATGGGAATGCAGCATAATCAAATGTCAAAATAACCTAGAGATGTTTTGTCTGAACGTATGTACCCTGATTTATCAATGTCACCCCATTAAAATTAATTTTTTTTAAAATGTTAAATACAAAAATGATTCATTTAAGTAAACAAAAAAAAAAGAATTTGAATCTATAGTATACTTTCTATTCATTCTTTTGTTATTCAAAAGAGTTTAATTTTCATTTCCCCAAGAACTAAATCAGTTCCTCAGGTCAAAGCATCATATATATAATATTCAGCTTTTCATTACGCTTACTAAATGTTTGTTGAATTATAATAGCATAAATTGTACTAAGATGATTAACACAATTAAGCCAGCAGTAGTTACTTACAAGGTTTACTTTTTCTTTAATGGAAGCACCAGAGAGAGGTCTTTATGCAGGCAGGTTTATTTAGTGCTTATTAGCTTGAGTCAGGTGTTCTCGTTCATATAAACTAAGCCCCGTCAACTTGGGGACATCTAAGGAGAAGGATGCCTGCTGGGAAAGTGTCAAGTGTATACACATGAGACCAGTCAGTACTCATGCAGTAACATCCATGCTTTACTTTTACAGAATTTTAAAGACTGGACTGAAAAGTCATATTGTTTGACACTCTCACTTTGGGCCAGGCACCATGCTGGTCACATCACAGACAATGTCTCATTCATGCATCTCATAAAGCAGTAATGACCTTGAAGAAACTAAGGCTCAGAGGATTTATGCACAACCACCTAGCTGACAAGGATCTGAACAGGCTATCTGACCAACCTTTACTCCTCATGAGCAGCCATTGCCCCACTTGATAACCCCTACCTGTAGGCCAGAGTTGGTGACTCTGATTTGCCACCAAGTTATACACCCTTACCATCACATGCCCATCCATGTGGGCCCATATTGATGCTCGGTGCCTTCATAGGCTACAAGAGAGAGGCGTGCTTTTCCCAAGAGAAGGTGGTTTCTGCTGAGACAGAGGACTTGTAAGAACCATCTGCCAGCCACCCACACTTTTACCACAAAGCCCACATACATTTGAGGACAGAGTAATATGTTCATATCTCAATGACAAGTATGTAAGTTTCCATATTTCTGACTATTAAGCATCAGTGCCAAAGCTAATTTATAGCTTTATTCATGAGCCTTGGTGCCCTAACTGGTGGCACAGTAGATACAACATTGTCCTGGAGTGCTGAGGTCACCAGCTCGACCCCAGAGCTGCCAGCTCGATCCAAGGGTGCCTGCTTGACCCCAAGGTCACAGGTTCCAGCCCTGGTCAGGGCACATATGAGAAGCAATCAATGGGTACACAGTGAAGTGGAATGCCTTGATGCTTCTCTCTTCCTCTCTCTCCCTCAAAAAAAAAAAAAAAAAATCATCAGCCTTGGCACATTATTGGTATAAAGTATAAAATTTGAATGCTAATCATTATAAAACAAACAGGCCACTATGTCCAAAGCAGACAGATAATATTTCCAGAAGCCAGCAGACCCTAGCTAGAAGGCAGCTGTGTTGCCTTGGTACATCAATAATAGATGTCTGGAATCATTCCCACCTCCCCCAGCCTCCGTGGCACCTGCTACCTCATTGCAGAAAGTTCTGAAAGCTAAAAGCTACACAGAGTGGCTCACATATGTAAGTCTGCTTTTTTTATTTATTTATTTTTTTTTTGTATTTTTCTGAAGCTGGAAACGGGGAGGCAGTCAGACAGACTCCCGCATGCGCCCGACCGGGTTCCACCCGGCACGCCCACCAGGGGGCGATGCTCTGCCCATCTGGGGTGTCGCTCTGTCACGACCAGAGCCACTCTAGCGCCTGGGGCAGAGGCCAAAGAGCCATCCCCAGCGCCCGGGCCATCTTTTGCTCCAATGGAGCCTCGGCTGCGGGAGGGGAAGAGAGAGACAGAGAGGAAGGAGAGGAAGGAGAGGAAGGAGAGGGGGAGGGGTGGAGAAGCAGATGGGCGCCTCTCCTGTGTGCCCTGGCTGGGAATCGAACCCGGGACTTCCATACGCCAGGCCGACGCTCTACCACTGAGCCAACCGGCCAGGGCCTGTAAGTCTGCTTTTTAAATTATGTTCCATCTGCCCTGCCAGTCAAAAAGAAATCTTGTACAGCTAAAATTATTTGCCCCTAAATTAATGCCATAATCTTAATAAGAGTAGCGCACCCTTGTCCAGCTTGAGCCCCTCATTCCTAGTCACCAGTCTGTGCACCACATTCTACCTATTCTCATTCCAGGCACACCTGACTCAGGTGTCCTACTGGGTGGAGGTGACTGTCTTCTTTCCATACCAGTGTGTCCTTCAATGTCCAGCTCGAGTTCCCCTCCTCTTTGAAGCACTCAGGATTATTTTAATCGATATCATGCCTCTGTAGGTCGACCCGCCCTGGGACAGAGAAACAAAGCAATCAGAATCATCCTGTCATCCTACCTAGATAACAAACCCCTTGAGATCATGGGCCTTCACACTTGAAACCTCTCTGGAAATGTCGGAGAATTGGCAGTTCGTTCTGGCTGGCAACACCCCGTTCGCAGTTGTGACAGGGCAAGGTTCTCCCAGGGGGGTGCTGAGCATGGTGGGTACAGACTCGGGGGTCCTGAGGCTGAGTGAGGAGGATTGATTTCTCCGTGAACACAGACACAGATATTAGGGAAACCAAGTTCGAGAATCACTTGGTCCAATCAGTTAGAGAGCTGGCCTAAAATTCAGCATCATACTCTGTGGCAGGGTGGGAGGAGAATTTCATTACATTTTTAGGCATGGAGTGTGACCTTTCTTGTCTTTATGATAGACTGTGAAAATAAGGGGTTTTTTTTGTAACAACATACAAGAAAAAGACCATTTGGAGCTTCATTCCTCTATGTTTTGAATGAAATATTAATGTTCATTAAGAGATTTATTATAAAGATTAGATTGAGAATGAAGAATTAAGAGTATGAGGTATCAGGCACAGGGCCTGCCATATAGCAAGCATCTGGTAAATGGTTGGTCTGCTAGAACTGCAGTTAGTTCCCTTCGCCACCCTGGCTACTGCTATGACTCATGTTCCTAATACTAACCTAACCATACAACAATTGGCTCCTTGGGCTTGGAGCCACCCAGACTCTCCTGATGGCCTGGGAAGCACAGCAAGCATTGCATTCCCTCTCTCTTAACCCAGCCAAGCACCCCCATCCAGGCAACCTCTCTTATTTTACTTTATTAATTTTGGTCATTCGTTTCATTTACTTCAGAAATATTCAATGGGAACCTTTCATGGAACAACCTATGTGGGGCAGCTGTGTTCAGCTTGCTCATGGGGTTACCAGCTGCAAGCACTTTGCCTGCTTGGAATGTGAGTGCATGGCTCTGCCAAGTGTGTGTGGGGATTGCGGATATGCGGGTTGCCTGCCCGTCACTGTGAGGGGCCATTGTTTGCTGTTTGTTTGCCTGAGGGTTTCCCCTGCCTGTGTGCTTGTCTGCCGTTGTGAGACTTTATTAAAAGAAATGGCCCGCCTAACCAGGCAGTGGCGCACTGGATAGAGCATCGGACTGGGACATGGAGAACCCAGGTTCGAGACCCCAAGGTCACCGGCTTGAGTGCAGGCTCATCTGGTTTGAGCAAAGCTCATCAGCTTGGACCCAAGGTCACTGGCTCAAGCAAGGGGTTACTCGGTCCGCTATAGCCCCATGGTCAAGGCACCTATGAGAAAGCAATCAATGAACAACTAGGTGCCGCAACCAAGAATTGATGCTTCTCATCTCTCCCTTCCTGTCTGTCCCTCTCTCTGTCTCTCTTTCTCTCTCTGTCTCTGTCACACACACATACACAAAAAAACAAAATGGCCCAACCCTTTCCAGCTCCACAGTTTTTCTACCATCTGCCAAATCCAATGTGAACCTGCCTAGCCTTGGCCACCGGCATTACAACCTACTTTTTTATTTTTAGGAATACAAACAAATATGTGATCCTGCCTTGAAGTAGCTCATCCCCCACCGAGATGGCTCAAACATCCCAATTTTAAATTAACTGGAAGCCCTAGCACACATGTTTTAAACTCATACCTTTGCCATGCAAGCTCATTTGAGTCCGCTGGCCGTAGCAGAGTCCTTCCTCACAGATGAGGTTGCTAAATCCATGCTGGAATCAAGTGGCTCCTGGTCACAGGGAGACATGGCCTGAGCCTGGAGGAGCTGCCTGGCCCTTAGGGCTCACACCCAGGAGACTAATTGGCAGTTCCGCATCTCCTCCCCAACCTTACATGAGAAAGCGTGTTGCTTTCATCACCAAGTTCTGCTGCACCTAGACTTTTCTCCTTCTGGCTCTTCTGGATATTAGCTTAAGCACGGGCTGGGACCAGAGAGGGAATGACTTAGGCGGTGGACTTTTAGTGCCATGCATTTAGCTGTCTGGAGGCTTGCTTTCTTTTATTAAAAAAATTTAGAAAATATTTAAATAAAAGGGGATCATTTGTAAAAGGAGCCTATGAGCTTATGAAGAGAGAAAAATTTCATCCAGGAGTGGTACCTTCCTCTTTTATGCAGACTGCATGTTTTCTTGGCTATGTGACAAGAGCTACTTTTAGAAAATTATCTTGAAAGATGATGATGCCCAAAGGCTGTTAAGATGCATGAGTATCTCACTATTCACACACTAAATCATCTTTATTATTTCAGTGTTAAAATAAATATTGAAGATTAAGATCAGTTCAGACAACTTCTACACAAAAAAAGAACACGTGTTTCTCACACCAACCGAAAACCTAGCCAGAAAATAGCTGTAGCAAACACATCAATCAAAATGTGTTCAAAATACTCTCTGTTCAAGAAAACTGGTGATCAAAGGTGGTCAACTTCAGGGCTTAGAAGGGACAGCATTAAAGTGGCAAAGCCCAGAACTAACTTCTCTTTACCCTTTAACAAAATAAGAAGGAACTTGTATTCACCCTCAGCAGCATTGTAATGGTCACCTGTGGCAGTACTTAACCTTCATAATTTCACCTGACAACTTGTATTAATTGTGCCTTTTGGAAAATGTGATTTTTCTTTTCTTCCGAATGATTTGAAAGAGAATCTAGACATGCTTTTGTACTATGTTGAATATCCATGTGGAAATGTGACTTATTTCCTTGTTTGAGACTTAGTACCTAAGGTCTGGGTACCAAATTCCTGAGCAAGTAGTACAATCAAAATAATTTCTAGCCTGACCAGGCAATGGTGCAATGAATAGAGCATTGGCCTGGGATGCAGAGGACCCAGGTTTGAAACCTCAAGGTTACCAGCTTGAGTACAAGTTCATCCAGGTTGAGTGCAGGTTCACCAGCTTGAGCTCAGGGTTGCTGGCTTGAGTGTGAGATCAAAGACATGACCCAATGGTCACTGGTTTGAGCCCAAGGTCACTGGCTTGAGCAAGGGTTCACTGGCTCAGCTGTAACCCCCTGGTCAGGGCACATAAGAGAAAGCAATCAATGAACAACTAAGATGCCGTAATGAAGAATTGATGCTTCTCATCTCTCTCCCTTCCTGTCTGTATGTCCCTATCTGTCCCTCTCTGTCTCTCTCACTAAAAAAATAATAATAATAATTTCTAGTGGTGGGTCATTTTTTTGTTTTGCTGGTAATCATTGCTTTGGTGTTATAAGGCAAGTTTCCTAGAGTCCTGGCTGTAGAGGCAACAGAAGGTGAGAGGAAGGGTGAGGATCAAGAAGTGCTATTCAAATACACAGAGAACACCCCCTTGGAATTTAACCTTTAGCACCGTCAAGTAATAATGTTAGAATCGTCATGGAAAGGGACAGAAAGGCACACCACACAAACTAGACATAAAATCTTCCCAGCTCTCTTCCCAAGGGAAAACTGACAAGAAGTCAGTAGCCACAGTCATTTACTATCCTGACAAAGCATGCATGGACTTTGATTAGGAAGCTCTCTTTTTACTGGTGCCTGGGGACAGCTGATTTCCCTGATGTGCCACTTCTTAGTTTCCAATGCATTTTATATCACACCGGCTAATGATGGGACATGGCAACAAGTACAGAACCACTTCATTTAAGCTAGTCATTACAATATTCCAGATAGCAGAGATAATGTGTATCTTTTTTCCTACTGATTAGCCAAACACTTCTTCCTATTAGGCCGCATGGTCACTTTATGGATGAGGATGACCTAAGGCTGTGACATTGACCCTCCACTTCTCTCTAACCTGGATTTTTACAACTGTGCTGATGACAGGGATGTTAGGTCGCCAAAGGAGGGACACACAAGGCCTGATGAGTTTTATAAGAAATGCACCTGCGAACTGGTTGGCTGAGACCCTGACTTCAGCAGCAAGAAGAGGATGAAAAGCCTCATCCTATACAGAACTGATTTTGGCTGCATTTCTTGCCGCAGGGGGAAAACTTCTGTTACCTGTGGCACTTAAACAATGGAGGGGGTAATAACTAATGACCAAGCAACAGAATGCCCAGATAAGTGAAAAAAGGGGGGATGACTAGCAGTCAGGATGTCCAAGGGACAGGCGAAGGTAAGACATCAATCAGGACTGCTCAGGTGGAGAATTACGGGGACTGTGCTGGCGCTGGGTCATCTGAAGTTCCACTTGGCCAGCTGAGGATTCTAGTAGGGGTCCCTGGACCTGAAGCTAACCTGGGACACAAGATACATACAATGATTTTCATAGAATTTTGCTAGCAGAGGATTTACTGTTGCCTTGAGAGTTAATAGTTTTGGAGAATGTTCCCTTAATTGAAGCAGCAGGTTTGCAGTGACAGAAGTTGCAGGAAAGCTTTTGGATTAGAAGTTGGAGCCTAATCGTGAGTTGAGTCAGGATCTCATGAAAATCCTCATTCTTTGTGTGGTGACACTTTCTCCTTCCACAATGCTCACAGAGCTTCACACACCCCACCCTTTCTACTTCCCAGACTATAGGTGGAGAGGACAGAATCTTCCCCAGGGTTCTGGCCCCCCACCAACTCCCCCTCTCCAGTGAAGCTTTCCCTTTACTTTCTTTGTGTCCACAGACTTCCTGTGATTTATCTCACTCCCTTTCATGTCTGCTATCTCCCCATGAAAAACAAGACTTGGCATGCATTGGGCTGGAAACCAATTCTGTATAATGAAGTCTGTGTGTTTGATGCTATGAATCAGACATGAGATTTAGCAGGTTCACCCTCTCAGCTCCAGTTTCTGTGATGCAGGACACAGCTTCTCAAGTCCAATGCCTGAGGCCCAAGGTTTCTAGTTCCTCCCCAACCTATCAAGCTTTCCTGCAATTCTATGGACATATCTCACTTTTTTGACTTTGTGTTTTAAAAATAGTCTCTCAAGCAATTGCTAGAGTAAGAAACCGCTATTCCCCATTCTTTAGTAATCTACCCCAATAAGACACCAGAGCCATTGCCAGACAACCAAGAAATGACGATATGCACCAGAAGCAGAAAAACTGGCTGCCTTTTAAATTAGCTACTAGAGCCTAATGGTGGTTTAATCTTTTGTCTAGACCAGGTGTGGCCAACAGTTTTTGCCCTGGGCCAGATTAGAAAGAAAACTTTTTTCACGAGCCACATGAAATATTAAAATTAAAAAATATTAAATACAAAAACGATTAATTTAAGTAAACAAAATTTTATTATGTAATTTGTTTATGAATAAATGTGAGTGAGCCCTGGCCGGTTGGCTCAGCGGTAGAGCGTCGGCCTAGCGTGCGGAGGACCCGGGTTCGATTCCCGGCCAGGGCACACAGGAGAAGCGCCCATTTGCTTCTCCACACCTCTGCTGCGCCTTCCTCTCTGTCTCTCTCTTCCCCTCCCGCAGCCAAGGCTCCACTGGAGCAAAGATGGCCCGGGCGCTGGGGATGGCTCTGTGGCCTCCGCCCCAGGCGCTGGAGTGGCTCTGGTCGCAACATGGCGACACCCAGGATGGGCAGAGCATCACCCCCTGGTGGGCAGAGCATCGCCCCTGGTGGGCGTGCCGGGTGGATCCCGGTCGGGCGCATGCGGGAGACTGTCTGACTGTCTCTCCCTGTTTCCAGCTTCAGAAAATTGCAAAAAAAAAAAAACAAAAAAAAAAAAATAATAAATGTGAGTGCAAAAAGGTTTTTTTTGTCTTTTTTTTCTTTTAATAAATTTATTTTTTTAATGGGGTGACATCAATAAATCAGGATACATATATATTCAAAGATAACATGTCCAGGTTATCTTGTCGTTCAATTATGTTGCATACCCATCACCCAAAGTCAGATTGTCCTCTGTCACCTTCTATCTAGTTTTCTTTGTGCCCCTCCCCCTCCCCCTTTCCCTCTCCCTCCCTCCCCCCCCTAACCACCACACTTATCAATGTCTCTTAGTCTCACGTTTATGTCCCACCTACGTATGAATACTGCAGTTCCTGTTTTTTTCTGATTTACTTATTTCACTTCGTATAATGTTATCAAGATCCCACCATTTTGCTGTAAATGATCCGATGTCATCATTTCGTATGGCTGAGTAGTATTCCATAGTGTATATGTGCCACATCTTCTTTATCCAGTCATCTATTGACGGGCTTTTTGGTTGTTTCCATGTCCTGGCCACTGTGAACAATGCTGCAATGAATATGGGGCTGCATGTGTCTTTAAGTATCAATGTTTCTGAGTTTTGGGGGTATATACCCAGTAGAGGGATTGCTGGGTCATAGGTAGTTCTATTTTCAGTTTTTTGAGGAACCACCATACTTTCTTCCATAATGGTTGTACTACTTTACATTCCCACCAACAGTGTATGAGGGTTCCTTTTTCTCCACAGCCTCTCCAGCATTTGCTATTACTTGTCTTGTTAATAATAGCTAATCTAACAGGTGCGAGGTGGTATCTCATTGCAGTTTTGATTTGCATTTCTCTAATAACTAAAGAAGATGAGCATCTTTTCATATATCTGTTGGCCATTTGTATCTCTTCCTGGGAGAAGTGTCTGTTCATGTCCTCTTCCCATTTTTTATTGGATTGTTTGTTTGTTGTTGAGTTTTATGAGTTCTTTGTATATTTTGGATATTAGGCCCTTATCTGAGCTGTTGTTTGAAAATATCATTTCCCATTTAGTTGGCTGTCTATTTTGTTATCAGTTTCTCTTGCTGAGCAAAAACTTCTTAGTCTGATGTAGTCCCATTCATTAATTTTTGCCTTCACTTCTCTTGCCATTGGAGTCAAATTCATAAAATGCTCTTTAAAACCCAAGTCCATGAGTTTAGTACCTATGTCTTCTTCTACGCACTTAATTGTATCAGGTCTTATGTTTAGATCTTTGATCCGTTTTGAGTTAATTTTAGTACAGGGGGACAAACTGTAGTCCAGTTTCATTCTTTTGCATGTGGCTTTCCAGTTTTCCCAGCACCATTTATTGAAGAGGCTTTCTTTTCTCCATTGTGTGTTCTTGGCCCCTTTATCAAAAATTATTTGACTATATATATGTGGTTTTATTTCTGGGTTTTCTATTCATTCCATTGGACTGAGTGTCTATTTTTCTGCCAGTACCATGCTGTTTTGATTGTCGTGACACTATAATATAGTTTGAAGTCAGGTATTGTAATGCCCCCAGCTTCATTCTTCTTTAGGATTGCTTTGGCTATTTGGGGTTTTTTATAGTTCCATATAAATCTGATGATTTTTGCTGCATTTCTTTAAAAAATGTCATTGGAATTTTGATGGGAATTGCATTAAATTTGTATATTGCTTTGGGTAATATGGCCATCTTGATTATATTTATTCTTCCTAACCAAGAACAAGGAATATTCTTTCATTATATCTTTTTCGATTTCCCTTAACAATGGTTTATAGTTTTCATTATATAAGTCCTTTACATTCTTTGTTATGTTTATTCCTAGGTATTTTTTTTTTATTCTTGCAATCGTGAAGGGGATTATTCTTTTGAGTTCATTCTCAAATGTTTCATTGTTGGCATACAGAAAGGCTATTGACTTCTGTATGTTAATTTTGTATCCTGCGACTTACTGTATTGGTTTATTGTTTCTAATAGTCTTTTTGTGGATTCTTTGGGGTTTTTGATGTATAGGATCATATCATCTGCAAAAAGTGATACCTTTACTTCTTCTTTTCCGATATACCTTTTATTTCTTTGTTTTGTCTGATTGCTCTGGCTAGAACCTCTAGTACCACACTAAATAAGAGTGGAGAGAGTGGACAACCCTGTCTTGTTCCTGATTTAAGGGGGAAAGCCTTCAGTTTTATGCCATTTAATATGATGTTAGCTAATGGTTTATCATATATGGCCTTTATTGTGTTGAGATATTTTCCTTCTATACCCATTTTGTTGAGAGTCTTAAACATAAAATTGTGTTGTATTTTATCGAAAGCCTTTTCTGCATCTATTGATAAGATCATGTGGTTTTTGTTCTTTGTTTTGTTGATATGGTGTATTACGTTAACCGTTTTACGTATGTTGAACCATCCTTGAGATTCTGCGATGAATCCCACTTGATCATGCTGTATTATTTTTTTAATATGTTGTTGTATTCGATTTGCTAGTATTTTTTTTAGTATTTTAGCATCTGTATTCATTAGAGATATTGGTCTGTAGTTTTCTTTTCTTGTGCCATCCTTGCCTGGTTTTGGTATGAGGGTTATGTTGGCCTCATAAAATGTGTTTGGAAATATAGCTTCTTCTAAAATTTTTTGGAAGACTTTCAGTAGAATAGGAACCAAGTCTTCTTTGAATATTTGATCAAATTCACTGGTATAGCCGTCTGGGACTGGACTTTTATTTTTGGGGAGGTTTTTAATGGTTTTTTCTATTTCTTCTCTACTAATAGGTCTGTTTAGGCTTTCTGCTTCTTCTTGACTCAGTCTAGGAAGGTTGTATTGTTCTAGGAATTGATCCATTTCTTCTAGGTTGTTGAATTTAGTGGCATAAAAGTTTTTCATAGTATTCTACAATAATTCTTTGTATATCTACAGTGTCCATGGTAATTTCTCCTCTTTCATTTTGGATTTTGTTTATATAAGTTCTTTCTCTTTTTTCCTTGGTTAAGTCTTGCCAAGGGTTTGTCAATTTTGTTGATCTTTTCAAAGAACCAGCTCCTTGTTCTATTAATTTTTTCTATAGTTTTTCTGTTCTCTATTTCATTTATTTCTGCTCTGATTTTTATTATCTCCTTTCTTTGGCTGGTTTTGGATTGTCTTTGTTCTTCTTTTTCTAGTTCCTTAAGGTGTAAAGTTAAGTGGTTCACTTGGGCTCTCTCTTGTTTGTTCATATATTTCTGAAGTGATATGAACTTCCCTCTGATCACTGCTTTTGCTGCATCCCATAGATTCTGATATGTCGTATTGTCATTTTCATTTGTATATATCTTTTTATCTCTGCACTTATTTCTTCTTTGACCCATTCATTTTTTAAAAGTATGTTGTTTAGTTTCCACATTTTTGTGGGTTTTTTCTCTTCATTTTGCAGTTGAATTCTAGTTTCAAGGCTTTATGATCAGAAAATATGCTTGGTACAACTTCGATTTTTCTGAATTTGCTGATGTTCTTTTTGTGGCCCAACATATGGTCAATTCTTGAGAATGATCCATGTACACTGGAGAAAAATGTATACTCAGTCACTTTGGGAGGAAATATCCTGTAGATGTCTATCATATCCAGGTGCTCTAGTGTTTTGTTTAAGGCCACTATATCTTTGTTGATTCTCTGTTTGGATGACCGATCTAGAGCCATCAGCGGTGTATTGAGGTCTCCAAGTATGATTGTATTTTTGTCAGTTTTTGTTTAAGGTCAATAAGTAGCTGTCTTACATATTTTGGTGCTCCTTGGTTTGGTGCATATATATTAAGAATTGTATGTCTTCTTGATTCAGTGTCCCCTTAGCCATTATGAAATGGCCATTTTTGTCTCTGAGTACTTTTGCTGTCTTGTAGTCAGCATTATCAGATATGAGTATTGCTACGCCTGCTTTTTTTTGGATGTTATTTGCTTGGAGTATTGTTTTCCAGCCTTTCACTTTGAATTTGTTTTTATCCTTGTTGCTTAGATGTGTTTCTTGTAGGCAGCATACAGTTGGATTTTCTTTTTTAATCCATTCTGCTACTCTGTGCCTTTTTATTGGTTAGTTTAATCTGTTTACATTTAGTGTAATTATTGACACTTGTGAGTTCCCTATTGCCATTTTATAGATTGCTTTCTGATAGTTTTGTGTCTTGTTTATCCTTTTCTTTCGATCCTTCTCTTTCATTTTTCTATCTTTTGTTTTTATTTGGTTGTATTCCATACATCTTTCCTCTGTTGCTATCTTTTTTAAATCATGTGCTTCTGTGGTGGTTTTTTCAATGGTGGTTACCTTTAAGTAATGAAAAGGGTTCCTACCCTGTTCATTGTAGTGCACTATTTTGTGAGTACTTTTGCACTCCATCGTCCTTTGCTACTGTTAATCTCCACCCTCTCCCCACCCCCGCCTTTCTTTTTGTTGTTGTCACAGTTTAAATTTGGTTTTATTGTGTTCTTCTTGGAGCTTTTACTTGTGGCTTTGTATTTTTGCTGTTGTTCTTTGTATCTGATTGGAGAACCCCCTTTAGTAATTCCTGGAGTGGGGGGTTTCTGATGATAAATTCACTCATCTTTTCTGTATCTGTGAGTGTTTTTATTTCTCCTTCATATTTAAAGGATAGCTTTGATGGGTAGAGTATTTGTGGCTGAAAGTTCCTCTCTTTCAGTACTTTAAGTATTGGGGTCCACTCTCTTCTAGCTTGTAAAGTTTCTGTTGAGAAATCTGATGATAATCTAATGGGCCTTCCTTTATATGTTGTATTCTTCTTTTCCCTAGCTGCCTTGAGAATTTTTTCTTTGCCGTTGGTTTGTGCCAATTTCATTATGATGTGCCTTGGAGTAGGTTTGTTGGGGTTAAGAAAACTTGGAGTTCTGTTTGCTTCTGGAATTTGAGGCTTTAGTTCTTTCCACAGGCTTGGGAAGTTCTCATCTATTATTTGTTTGAGTATGTTCTCCATTCCATTTTCTCTCTCTTCTCCCTCTGATATACCTATTATTCTTATGTTATTCTTTTTGATGGAGTCAGATAATTCCTGTAGGGCTATCTCATTTTTTTTAATTTTTGAGTCTCTTTCTTCTTCTCTCTGTTGCGCCTCAAGTTGCTTGTCTACTATTTCACTAATCTTACCTTCTATCTGGCCTGTTCTATTAGCTAAGCTTGTTACCTCGTTTTTCAGCTCGTGAATTGAGTTTTTCATCTCCGTTTGATTTGTTTTTATAGTTTCAATTTCCTTGGAAATATATTCTTTGTGCTCATTGAGTTGTTTTCTGAGCTCCCTAAATTGCCTTTCTGTGTTTTCTTGTATATCTCGGAGGATTTTTAGGATTTCTATTTTAAATTCTCTGTCGTTTAACTCCAAGGTTTCCAATATATTAAATTTTTTCTCCATAGATTTTTCCTCATCTATCTGTGTTACCTCTCTTTCTTTTGTATCCATGATATTCGATTTTCTCTTCCTTAATAGCATCTGAGGGTGGTTTTGTTGATAGTATTAATGAGATTTAATAAACAATAAAAAGTTAAAAAAATAAAAATAAAAAATCAAAGAGTTGTTTTTTTTAATTAATAATTAAATAAGGAAAAATAAAATAAAAATTTAAAAAAAGGAAATTATTTCCCCCTCCTTTTTTTCTCTCCTCTCCTCTCCCCTCTTTCTTGAGAAAATCTTGTGGTGAACTGTGAATTATATTGTACTAAATAGAACAAACAATGCCTGTAATGAAGGACCTGAATTTGGGAGAAGTAATAAAGGGGCAAAAAGAAAAAAAGAAAAGGGGGGTTTGGACCTACAAAAAGCAAATAAGGAAAAAATTTGGGTCAAGAATAAAATGATTTGCTTTTAGGTGTTGGTTGACTAAGAGTTATGATGAAAGGAATAAGAGGGAAACAGGAAAATGGGGGGACAAATTAAAAAATTACTATTGTATTTAGTGGAACAAGAACTAGATAAAATGGAGAGCCAGGGATGGGAGCACTGCTAGTGAGTTAAAAAGGTGAAGTATAAACCCCCCAAAATGCCACAAACATAAGTTTGAGTCCCAGATAAGATAATTTGTTTGTTATTGAGGTTTGAATGAGAGGAGACGTAAAGGAGAAAGGAAGAAACTAATATAGAGGGAGAAAAGAAAGAGAGAGAGAAAAAAAAAGAGGGAACCACTAAAAAAAGAAAAAAGAGAGAGAGAGTGTGTTAAGGGTTTTGGAGTGCAACCCTCATAGAAAGGAAGAGGAAAGAAAAGATAATGGGAGATGTAACACTTATGGGTAGCGTAGTTCAAGGAGAGGAGAGAGTAAGACTGGCAGAGCGTTAAACAACTGAATTGGAGGAGGAAAAAAAAATTAAGAATGAAGATAAGAGAAACAAACGAACAAATATAATAAAATGGGATAGGTTATAAAGTCTGCATATTATTCTTGATTTTGAGAGGTTATCTCCTTGCTTTTTCTTTTCTCTCCCTCTTCCTGGTCAGTGACTCTGTACCCCGGGTTCTGCCCCTTTGGCGTGCTCAGGTAGAGGTTTGCAGTTGATAAGTCTCTATGGCAATGTCATGTATTGGGCTTCAGTCTCATTGGCAGTCGAGGCTCATTAGCATTTATAGGCTCTGCCAGTGAGAGAGTCCGTGTTCCTGGAGCCTTTCTCCTAGTCTTTCCTTCCTCAATTAGTAGCCTGATAATCCAGCTATGGGGTTGCTGCTGCCTCTGCCTGGATAGTAAGAGGCTCAAAGAGCTGGCAACTCCCCACTCTATTCCCACTCAGCACAGGGCTCTGGGTAAGGCTCAGTCAGTCAGAGCTGCTAGCATAATGCATAATCAGGTGGGGCTTCCGCCCAGTCAAAGACCTCTGGCTTTGCCACTCTGTTTGGTAACAGAGGCGGGCACCCACTCCTGAGGTGCTCGGAGGAATCTCTTGCCCTCTCTCCGTGTGCGCCGACCAGGATGTCAGGCCGGCCGCCTCATACTTTGAGTGAAACCCCCGCCCGCACGGAAAAGTTCCAGCATTGGAATTGGCTCTCACTCCCTCCCCGTGTGCGGCTTTTTCAGGGTGCTAGGGCGGCCCGGAGATTCTGTTTTTGGCCCACACAAAGGCCTCTGACTCTACCTCTCTGTGGGATAACACGGGCGCCCACTCCTGGGGCTTTCGAAGGAATCTCTCGCCCACTATCTGCGCACGCCGACCAGGAGATCAGGGAAAATGGCTGCTCCACTTGTCTTTCTTTGTCTGGGTTTGGTGCGAGTGTTAGTTTGTATTGACTGGGTTGCCACAGGCACAGTTTTTCCTCCTCGGCTTGCATCTCCGTGCCACAGCCTGGTTCGGCCGTTTGTGCCACGGCCTGGATCTATTCACCCCCTTTGCCCGCCTTAGTTTCTATACTCTCAGTTCCCAGTGAAAGCAGCCCTATTTAGGTTAGTGAGGAAGGCGGAGCATTTCTTACTCCCTATTTCCTTCGGGGTTTGATTATATATTTAGCCAATTTTTCATTCGACCATACCTTTGGGTGTATTGCGAAACATCTGGAGGCTCTAAGGATAGGTTTTTCTGTTTCTGGTTGAAGATCTTGTTGAGTTTTGGGGGAGATTTATCAGTACCGCTTCCTACCGCACCATTACTCTGACGTCATCTCCAAAAAGTTTCTAATATACATTATTTTAATAAAAATATATTTTAATAAAAATATAATTACATACCATATAAATATCCAAACTATATCGCAATCAATCAAAACAATATTTAGTTAATAGAATGAGCTTGAAGGGGTTATATCGCAAATAAAACAATTATTTTTCTTACAGCCTGAACACATTTTCAATTATCAACTGCAGCTATTGTCTATGCTACAATGCCACTTGATTCAGCACACTTGACCACAAAAATAACGAATTGTTTGACCTTGGGTGCACACTGGCAAACTCCACCTAAAAGAATGTGAGTTTCACATCGCCGCTGCTAAACATCAAACAGCTCATATCGAGCACAGATGAGTACAATCTTTATAATGGAATTTTTTTAAAAATAAAGAAGTATTGCAAATCCATTTGACCAATTATTGGAAGTTAACCCTAGATTAGTCACACACAGAATTCTTTTCTGCATATCACTATCTTCTTAAATATCTCGATTTCCAATAATCAAAGATGCTTCTGCTTCTGAGTAGCTGAGATTTTAAAGTAGCGGGGAATATTAAAAATTTAATCGCAGGCTGCATAAACTCATTAACGCGGGCCCTTTGTTGGCCATGCCTGGTCTAGACTTTGTCCTAGGCTTTTGGCATGAAGTTTTTAAAACGCTTGGATATTTAGTGGCTTTGTTATGCAAATGAGGTGATCTCTTTTTTTGTTAGGCCCCTAGGTAGTTTCTGGATGGGGACTGATCACCAGAAAGACCCACCATGTGATTAAGGGATAGGAGACTTTGGGCCAGCCCAACCTTTAGGGAGAGGAGGAGACTGGAAATTGAATCACATGGCCAATGATTCCATCAACCATGCCAACATAATGGAACCCCAGTAAAAACTCTGGCTGCCAAAACTCATTGGAGCTGTGTTTGATGAACACGTAGATGGCCCAAGAGGATGATGTTGCCTGACACCATGGAGACTAAACATGGAATCTCTCTTCATGTAGTACCCCCCACACACACACACACACCTTAAACTTACAAGAAAGAACTGCAATCATTAGTATAATATGGCTTTCCTGAGTTCTGCTAAGTCATTCTAGCAAATTATTGAACCTGAGGAGTGTCTTAGTTATGCTAATGAAGTCATTCTTATTGAGCCCCTAGTACTGTAGGAAGCTCCTAGTTTGGTTGCCAAATGGTGAAAAGTACAGGCTGGTGTCTGAAGTGGGGGTGGCCTCGTGTGACTCTGCTAACTATGGTGGTTAGTGTCAAACTTGCATCGCAATGTACTCAGTTGGGGTGGAAGCAGAATAACTCAGTAAGGATACTTTTCTGATTTCTAATAGAAATGTTGAAATACTGGCCAAAGTTTTGGATTTTCGAGTTTGGGCATTACAGCTTGAAGCACTGACTCCTAAGATGACAGGTTTAGAAAGGTCATTTAGCAAATCCTACTCAACGTGTGGCCCCCAGACTACACACATATGCAAACTGTTCTCAGTATCGGATTGAGATTATGTCCATACAGAACAGATAGCAAGCATTTAGAAGGATTTACAGAAATTGGACGTTGCCAAGACATTCAGGAATGGAAATATAAAAGTAGCAGATTATGACAATTTGTGGGAAAAACCCATGGGGGATGGGATCTTGCTCCACAGATAGTTTAAGAAGGCTTACTTAGAAAATACAGCTTCAACTGGTATGATCAGATGGAATCAGAATTAGTGTTAAAACTGTGAGCCTTCCTCCCCCCCCAAAAAAAACTGTGAGCCGCAGTCAAGCAGACGGGTTTGTGTGCAGTATCTGCTGCTTACTATCTCTGTGGCTTCGGGCAAGTTACTTAACCTCTCTGGGCTCCAGTTCCTTCATCTATAAAATGGATATTTCCTACCTTATGAGATGCTGGGAAGACCAAATGAGACAATCCAGTTGAAAAGTGCTCAACACAGGGTCTGGCATATAGAAAGTTAACTGCCAATATTGCTTTTTCTATGTTCATTTCTTGGCATCAGTCTCTCGGGCTTGATGAAAACATATTCTGTGTATGTATATCTAATTTATGACTGTAGGTGACATCTGCAGCCTTGCTTTCATGTGAAAACAATGTAAAGCAAACACTTTTTGAAAAGCTGTAATTTATGCATTGAAATAGCTGTTGCTTTTTATATAATCCTTCTGAGAGGTTAGATTCTCATCTATCTTAAAGATGCCACAATTGTCGGAAGCATTCCAGGCACTTCTCATCTGGTACCCTCATGAGAGCCTGTTCCAATCATCTATTCTGATCTCACAAATCACCTCAAAATTCAGTAGCTTAGAACAATCTATAATTATCTCTCATGGTTCTGTGGGTTGACTGGCTCAGCTGGGTTATTACTGGGGGCATTACTATGTGGGTATAGTCAGAGGTTGTCCGGGGCTGGAATCATCTGAAAGCTGTACTGGGCTGGCCATTCACAATGGGGTACCAATAGCTGAAACAGTTCAGGGAAGGCTGGGCATCACTCATCCATGTGGCCTGTGCACATGGTTAGCTTGGGTTTCCTCACTCACGGTGGACTTGTTACAGAGAGATCTTTGTGAGTGGCTGGCTTTCCCCAGAGTGAGTTGTTTACGAGGCAGAAAGTGTTACCCTAGCCAGATAGTTCAGTTGGTTAGAACATCATCCCAAAGCACAAAAGTTGCTAGTTCAATCCCTAGTCTCTTTCTCTCCCTCTCTTTCTAAAATCAATAAACAGGAAAAAAAAAAAGGCAAAAAGTGGAATCAACTAGATCTTTGCTTGATAACTGATCAAAGAAGTCACACTCCTTCCCCCCACCACCACCCTTATTCAAGAGGAGGAGACATAAACCCCATCCCTTCATAGAAAGAGGGTCAAAGAATCTATCTTTATCTTTAATCATCTACAGAATCATAAGGCAAATGTGTTTTCTTACTTCAGTGTATTTTTTTCCCCAACAAAGACAGTATATAGCTCCCAAAGGTGACTACGTTGATATAGGTATCCCTCACTTGTTTTATTTCAGTAAAAACCCCAACATGGTGTTGCATATCATGGCCACACCTGACCTGCCCTTAGTGTTGCAGTAGCAGACAGCCTGTGCTGGAAAGCAATCAGATGAGCCACTGATTTCCTCATGAACTCCTTTCATCGGCCCTTTCTGAATGTCTGATCCCTACAAATGACCTCCTCTTAGCACAGCTCCCTGCCCCACTTAACCTGCTACAAAATCACCGTAAAGCCCATGCAAGTGGCTTGCCATGCCTTGCTCAGAGTCCTTCACTCTTCCCACTTCTCAGATGGCCCAGACATCCAGGTTGGCCTTGAGGGTCCCCACGGCTGATGGCATAAGTTAAGTTTTCACAGAATGGTTGCCCTACTTCTTCCAACAGTGTCACCCAAACACACAGCCACACACACTACAGACATGCACACATACAGGCTCACACCATTCTGTCAAGTCCCTTATTCATTCAGTGCCAGCTGGCGCTAGGCTCTGTGCTCTTAGCTATAAGTTCCAGCAAGCTTATTATTCCACAAGTATGCCGCATGGTTTTGCCTTTCTGGTGCTTGGCTTACATTCCTGAAGCTTAGGTGCATTTATTAATGTTTTGTTCCCCTTAGCATTAAGTACTGCACTACCCAGGTATCAATGTAGCAGTAATGATGGGTTGCAACACTGCACAGAGGAGAGATTCCTGCTTATTTACATTCTCTTAAACTTTTCACCTCTGCCTTCTTTGTCACCCTTTCTCATCTAGAATCAGCAAGCTCTCTTCTTACCTTCTCCCTTATGTAAAATGTTAACGAGCTTCCCTTTTTTTTCCTCAGAGATTCATGGTGAGGGTGAAGGAGGTGGGCATTATATGGGGCACTACTGAAGTCCAGACACCTTGGCATAACATCCCTCCACAGCAACAGTCAGTGAAGCATTGCTTACTCAGAACCATAGGTAGACTTCTGATGTGTTCCAGGCAGCCTCCTAGGCCTGCAGGAGACCATGAAAAATCAGATACGGTTGTCACCCCTTAGAAATGCACAGCAATGCTGCTGTACCGTATGCAAGCTTTGAGCTTCTGGCCGTCTGATAAGCAGGTAGAAGATGGCAAATTCTGCTCACCTCTACTGCTTTGTTTTTACCAAATTACAATTCTATAACCCAGCCTCAGGAAGAGGTTGTTGGGATGGCCCCTATTCACCATTTCACTTAGTGAACATGGAAAGTGTTTCCAAATATATACCCACTCCACTGGCTCTCTCCCAAGATTCTCAGCTGAGATGGCAGGACCAGTTTGGAGAGGTCTGGGTTTGAGCAATATATACTGCTCATAAAAATTAGAAGATATTTTATTGCTTCATATTCATTTTGAAATATCCCCTAATTTTTGTGAGCCGTTATATATGACACCTGAATTTAGCCAAAGCTCCCTGAGGATCCTGGTTTCTAATGCCCATCCTAACCCTCCCATACAGGAACACAGCCAAGGTAGATTTCCCCCAGTGATGCCTGAACAGATGTCCGCACTGGCTAACTGTAGACCTGATTGTTTTTCAGGTACACTCCACCTCCACCCCACCCCCGCCCCCACCAATTTCGGACACCAGCTGCTGACCCCAGAGACTTGCCATGAAACCGCACTTGAAGCAATGGAGACAACGAATGCTTTGCGGGGTATTTGCTTGGGGGCTCCTCTTCCTGGTCCTCTTCATTTACTTCACCGACAGCAGCCCTGCTGACCCTGCACCCAGCTCTTTGGCCTTCCTGGAGACTAGGAGGCTCTTGCCCAGGCAGTTTGGAAAGCAGAGGGCCATCATGGGCGCCATGCAGGTGCCCTCCGTGCCCGAAAGCATAGACTCAGAAAAGGGGCAGCTGGATGGACACCCCACGGGGCCTCGCGACCTGCAGAAATGGGCCCAGGGGCAAGATGGGGTTGAAAACGAGGATTTCTTTTCATCCCAGATTGGGAGAAAATCTCAAAGTACCTTGTACCCGGGGAACGATGACTACTTTGCTGCTGGTCAGCCAGTGTCTCACAGCCACACTCAGTGGACATCGGAGTCCCCTTCCCCCAGGCACCTTGACCAGCGGGACTGGGTTTTCCCAGTGAAGAAGCAGCACCAGTACCAGGGATGTAGCCATAAACTGAAGGATGGTGACGACGCAGACAGGTGGTACTCCTCCATGTCCAGGTCCTTCCTGCACCGACTCTGGAAAGGAAACGTCTCCTCCAAGATGCTCAACCCGCGCCTGCGGAAGGCCATGAAGGATTACCTGGACGCCAACAAGCATGGCGTGCGTTTCCGCGGGCGGCGCGCGGCCGGGCGGAGCCGGGCGGTTCTGCTGTGCGCCCTGCGGCGCCGGGTGCGGTTGCGCACGCTCGATGGCACCGAGCCGCCCTTTTCCGAGCTCGGATGGCAGGCGCTGGTGCCCGCCCTCCCGCTCAGCCAGCTGCATCCGCGCGGCCTGCGTTCCTGCGCCGTGGTCATGTCTGCTGGCGCCATTCTCAACTCTTCCTTGGGGGAGGAGATAGGTGAGTGTCCTCCTCGTGGGGACTCTGGTCAGACAGCCCCAGTTCGGTGCGTAATGCGGGGCTGGCTCTTTCCCCCCTTTTCTCTAGTTCCTGCTGGCACGGCAGACCTGGTTCCTAGCCCTGTATGCTTTGGACATTCGCCAGAGAGTGCGCTTCTCTAGCCGAGACTGAAGGAACCTGTGTGGGATCCCAGCAGAGGTGTCCTTGGGACAGTTTTAGAGCAGAGGTGCGCTCCCGGTAGCTGGGGTCCAGGGGGAGTGGAAGGCGAGCGCCCCTGCCTTTTGCAACCACAACCTTCCTCACCGCTATCTCAGGATTCATTTCCCTTAGAAACTATGTTCTGAGTTGCTAAGTCTCCCAGCCTGGCCTACAGAGGTGTAGTACTCGTTTGTGGTAGAGTTAGGGCAACCAACAAATGAGCAAGAAAGGAGAGCGAACTCCCACGGGGCAAAGGCAGGTGTCTGCTCCAAAGAGAACTATTCATGATGATTATAGTTCGTTAGGGACTAAACCCATGTGGTTGGCTTTGAGGAGAGCCTGCTTGCTATTGGGAGAACATTATTCTTGTCTCAACAGTGAGTTCTGACCTCCCATCCGTTGGCATCAGTCTAACCTTTGGGTGCACCTAGCATGGCCCTTCTCCAATAAATAACAGGACCACACCCTGGGCTCCCATCTCCCCTTCAGCACTGTCTTCGATCTATGCCAAGAGTCCTAGGGAACGTCTGTCCAGAGAAACAGACTGGTGGGATGCCGAGACCAGCTCAGCCGTGGGTGTGCTGAAAGGAAGGCAGGGCAGAACTTAAAAAAAACACACAAGACACAACATGAAGAAAAGTTGGGTACAAGGAACTCCCAGCTTCTAGGACTGAGAGCCCAGATCTCTGCAGCCTCATTGTATTTATTCGTGTCTTTGCTCATCAAGCAAATTAGCAGAGCCTGGGTCAAATTAGTCTACAATGGACTCAGGTGCAGAGAAAGATAACCAACCAATAGCCCCCCAGGCATGTAGGAAAATGGCTACAGGGATCAGCTGCTTCCTATAAACAATCATAGTGCTTGCCAGAGCAGTGTTCTGCCCTCGCAGGACTTGGCATTCCGAAGTCCACACTAAAGACTTGTCTCAAGGCTGCAGATTAATCTCTCAGCCATTTTCCTACAGTGGGATATGTATAGAGAGAGATTTTATTTTAAGGACATGCTCCTGTCATTTTGGGGACTGCCAATTCCAAAATTTGTAGGGCAGGAAGGTAAGTTGGAAATTCAGGTAAGAGCTGATATCTGGAGCCCAGAATCTGTGCAGGACAGGCTGGCTGGTGTGAGACTCAGGTTTTCTCTGTGGCAGTCTGGATGCAGAATTCCTTCTTCAGGAAACGTCAGTCTTTGCTTTAAGGATCTAGGCTTCCCTCTGTGCCCAGGCTACTTTTGATGGTGCACATCAGTGAACAAGCAGCTAGGCTCTTTAGGTCCATTAAATCATTTTTTTTTAATAATTTTATTTTTAATGGGGCGATATCAATAAGTCAGGATACATATATTCAAAGATAACTACTCCAGGTTATCTTGTCGTTCACTTAAGTTGCATACCCATCACCCAAAGTCAGATTGTCCTCTGTCACCTTCTATCTAGTTTTCTTTGTGCCCCTCCCCCTCCCCCTTTCCCTCTCCCTCTCCCCCATCCCCATCCCCCAGTAACCACCACACTCTTATCAATGTCTCTTAGTTTCACTTTTAAGTCCCACCTACCTATGGAATAATGCAGTTCCTGGTTTTTTCTGTTTTACTTATTTCACTTCGTATAATGTTATCAAGATCCCACCATTTTGCTGTAAATGATCCGATGTTATCATTTCTTATGTCTGAGTAGTATTCCATAGTGTATATGTGCCACATCTTCTTTATCCAGTCATCTATTGACGGGCTTTTTGGTTGTTTCCATGTCCTGGCCACTGTGAACAATGCTGCAATGAACATGGGGCTGCATGTGTCTTTACGTATCAATATTTCTGAGTTTTTGGGGTATATACCCAGTAGAGGGATTGCTGGGTCATAAAGTAATTCTATTTTCAGTTTTTTGAGGAACCACCATACTTTCTTCCATAATGGTTGTACTACTTTACATTCCCACCAACAGTGTATGAGGGTTCCTTTTTCTCCACAGCCTCTCCAGCATTTGCTATTACCTGTCTTGTTAATAATATCTAATCTAACAGGTGCGAGGTGGTATCTCATTGCAGTTTTGATTTGCATTTCTCTAATAACTAAAGAAGATGAGCATCTTTTCATATATCTGTTGGCCATTTGTATTTCTTCCTGGGAGAAGTGTCTGTTCATGTCCTCTTCCCATTTTTTATTGGATTGTTTGTTTGTTGTTGAGTTTTATGAGTTCTTTGTATATTTTGGATATTAGGCCCTTATCTGAGCTGTTGTTTGAAAATATCATTTCCCATTTAGTTGGCTGTCTGTTTATTTTGTTATCAGTTTCTCTTGCTGAGCAAAAACTTCTTAGTCTGATGTAGTCCCATTCATTAATTTTTGCCTTCACTTCTCTTGCCATTGGAGTCAAATTCATAAAATGCTCTTTAAAACCCAAGTCCATGAGTTTAGTACCTATGTCTTCTTCTACGCACTTAATTGTATCAGGTCTTATGTTTAGATCTTTGATCCGTTTTGAGTTAATTTTAGTACAGGGGGACAAACTGTAGTCCAGTTTCATTCTTTTGCATGTGGCTTTCCAGTTTTCCCAGCACCATTTATTGAAGAGGCTTTCTTTTCTCCATTGTGTGTTCTTGGCCCCTTTATCAAAAATTATTTGACTATATATATGTGGTTTTATTTCTGGGTTTTCTATTCTGTTCCATTGGTCTGAGTGTCTATTTTTCTGCCAATACCATGCTGTTTTGATTGTCGTGACACTATAATATAATTTGAAGTCAGGTATTGTAATGCCCCCAGCTTCATTCTTTTTCTTTAGGATTGCTTTGGCTATTCGGGGTTTTTTATAGTTCCATATAAATCTGATGATTTTTTGCTCCATTTCTTTTAAAAATGTCATTGGAATTTTGATGGGAATTGCATTAAATTTGTATATTGCTTTGGGTAATATGACCATCTTGATTATATTTATTCTTCCTAACCAAGAATAAGGTATATTCTTCCATCTTATTATATCTTTTTCGATTTCCCTTAACAATGGTTTATAGTTTTCATTATATAAGTCCTCTACATTCTTTGTTATGTTTATTCCTAAGTATTTTATTTTTTTTGTTGCAATTGTGAAGGGGATTGTTCTTTTGAGTTCATTCTCAAATGTTTCATTGTTGGCATATAGAAAGGCTATCGACTTCTGTATGTTAATTTTGTATCCTGCGACCCTACTGTATTGGCTTATTGTTTCTAGTAGTCTTTTTGTGGATTCTTTGGGATTTTCGATGTATAGGATTATATCATCTGCAAAAAGTGATACCTTTACTTCTTCTTTTCCGATATGGATGCCTTTTATTTCTTTGTTTTGTCTGATTGCTCTGGCTAGAACCTCTAGTACCACACTAAATAAGAGTGGAGAGAGTGGACAACCCTGTCTTGTTCCTGATTTAAGGGGGAAAGCCTTCAGTTTAGTGCCATTTAATATGATGTTAGCTAATGGTTTATCATATATGGCCTTTATTGTGTTGAGATATTTTCCTTCTATACCCATTTTGTTGAGAGTCTTAAACATAAAATTGTGTTGTATTTTATCGAAAGCCTTTTCTGCGTCTATTGATAAGATCATGTGGTTTTTGTTCTTTGTTTTGTTGATATGGTGTATTACATTAACCGTTTTACGTATGTTGAACCATCCTTGAGATTCTGGGATAAATCCCACTTGATCATGATGTATTATCTTTTTAATATGTTGTTGTATTTGATTTGCTAGTATTTTTTTTTAGTATTTTAGCATCTGTATTCATTAGAGATATTGGTCTGTAGTTTTCTTTTCTTGTGCAGTCCTTGCCTGGTTTTGGTATGAGGGTTATGTTGGCCTCATAAAATGTGTTTGGAAGTATTGCTTCTTCAATTTTTTGGAAGACTTTCAGTAGAATAGGAACCAAGTCTTTTTTGAATGTTTGATAAAATTCACTGGTATAGCCATCAGGGCCTGGACTTTTATTTTTGGGGAGGTTTTTAATGGTTTTTTCTATTTCTTCTCTACTAATAGGTCTGTTTAGGCTTTCTGCTTCTTCTTGACTCAGTCTAGGAAGGTTGTATTGTTCTAGGAATTGATCCATTTCTTCTAGGTTGTTGAATTTAGTGGCATAAAGTTTTTCATAGTATTCTACAATAATTCTTTGTATATCTACTGTGTCTGTGGTGATTTCTCCTCTTTCATTTTGGATTTTGTTTATATGAGTTCTTTCTCTTTTTTCCTTGGTAAGTCTTGCCAAGGGTTTGTCAATTTTGTTGATCTTTTCAAAGAACCAGCTCCTTGTTCTATTAATTTTTTCTATTGTTTTTCTGTTCTCTATTTCATTTATTTATTTATTTTTTGTATTTTTCTGAAGCTGGAAACTGGGAGAGACAGACAAACTCCCGCATGCGCCCGACCAGGATACACCCGGCACGCCCACCAGGGGCGATGCTCTGCCCACCAGGGGGCAATGCTCTGCCCCTCCGGGGCGTTCCTCTCCCGCGACTAGAGCCACTCCAGCGCCTGGGGCAGAGGCCAAGGAGCCATCCCCAGCGCCTGGGCCATCTTTGCTCCAATGGAGCCTCAGCTGCGGGAGGGGAAGAGAGAGACAGAGAGGAAGAAGGTAGAGTGGAGAAGCAAATGGGCACTTCTCCTATGTGCCCTGGCCGGGAATCGAACACAGGTCCCCCGCACACCAGGCCGACGCTCTACCGCTGAGCCAACCGGCCAGGGCCTTCATTTATTTCTGCTCTGATTTTTATTATCTCCTTTCTTCGACTGGTTTTGGGTTGTCTTTGTTCTTCTTTTTCTAGTTCCTTAAGGTGTAAAGTTAAGTGGTTCACTTGGGCTCTCTCTTGTTTGTTCATATATGTCTGAAGTGATATGAACTTCCCTCTTATCACTGCTTTTGCTGCATCCCATAGATTCTGATATGTCGTATTGTCATTTTCATTAGTCTGTATTATCTTTCGATCTCTGCACTTATTTCTTCTTTGACCCATTCATTTTTTAAAAGTATGTTGTTTAGTTTTCACATTTTTGTGGGATTTTTTTCCTCTTTTTTGCAGTTGAATTCTAGTTTCAAGGCTTTATGATCAGAAAATATGCTTGGTACAACTTCGATTTTTCTGAATTTGCTGATGTTCTTTTTGTGGCCCAACATATGGTCAATTCTTGAGAATGATCCATGTACACTGGAGAAAAATGTATACTCAGTCACTTTGGGATGAAATGTCCTGTAGATGTCTATCATATCCAGGTGCCCTAGTGTTTTGTTTAAGGCCACTATATCTTTGTTGATTCTCTGTTTGGATGACTGATCTAGAGCCGTCAGCAGTGTATTGAGGTCTCCAAGTATGATTGTATTCTTGTCAGTTTTTGTTTTAAGGTCAATAAGTAGCTGTCTTACATATTTTGGTGCTCCTTGGTTTGGTGCATATATATTAAGAATTGTATGTCTTCTTGATTCAGTGTCCCCTTAGCCATTATGAAATGGCCATTTTTGTCTCTGAGTACTTTTGCTGTCTTGTAGTCAGCATTATCAGATATGAGTATTGCTACGCCTGCTTTTTTTTGGATGTTATTTGCTTGGAGTATTGTTTTCCAGCCTTTCACTTTGAATTTGTTTTTATCCTTGTTACTTAGATGAGTTTCCTGTAGGCAGCATACAGTTGGATTTTCTTTTTTAATCCATTCTGCTACTCTGTGCCTTTTCATTGGTGAGTTTAATCTGTTTACATTTAGTGTAATTATTGACACTTGTGAGTTCCCTATTGCCATTTTATAGATTGCTTTCTGTTAGTTTTTTGTCTTGTTTGATCCTTCTCTTTCGTTTTTCTATCTTTTGTTTTTATTTGGTTGTATTCCATACATCTTTCCTCTGTTGCTATCTTTTTTAAATCATGTGCTTCTGTGGTGGTTTTTTCAATGGTGGTTACCTTTAAGTAATGAAAAGGGTTCCTACCCTGTTCATTGTAGTGCACTATTTTGTGAGTACTTTTGCACTCCATCGTCCTTTGCTACTGTTAATCTCCATCCTCTCCCCACCCCCGCCTTTCTTTTTGTTGTTGTCACAGTTTAAATTTGGTTTTATTGTGGTCTTCTTGGAGCTTTTACTTGTGGCTTCGTTTTTTTTTGTTTGTTTTTTTTTGTTCTTTGTATCTGATTGGAGAACCCCCTTTAGTAATTCCTGGAGTGGGGGTTTTTTGATGATAAATTCCCTCATCTTTTCTGTATCTGTGAGTGTTTTTATTTCTCCTTCATATTTAAAGGATAGCTTTGATGGGTATAGTATTCGTGGCTGGAAGTTCCTCTCTTTCAGGACTTTAAATATTGGGGTCCACTCTCTTCTAGCTTGTAGAGTTTCTGCTGAGAAATCTGATGATAATTTCATGGACCTTCCTTTATATGTTGTATTCTTCTTTTCCCTGGCTGCCTTGAGAATTTTTTCTTTGCCGTTGGTTTATGCCAATTTCATTATGATGTGCCTTGGAGTAGGTTTGTTGGGGTTAAGAAAACTTGGAGTTCTGTTTGCTTCTGGAATTTGAGGCTTTAGTTCTTTCCACAGGCTTGGGAAGTTCTCATCTATTATTTGTTTGAGTATGTTCTCCATTCCATTTTCTCTCTCTTCTCCCTCTGATATACCTATTATTCTTATGTTATTCTTTTTGATGGAGTCAGATAATTCCTGTAGGGCTATCTCATTTTTTTAAATTTTTGAGTCTCTTTCTTCTTCTCTCTGTTGTGCCTCAAGTTGCTTGTCTACTATTTCACTAATCCTACCTTCTATCTGGCCTGTTCTATTAGCTAAGCTTGCTACCTTGTTTTTCAGCTCGTGAATTGAGTTTTTCATCTCTCTTTGATTTGTTTTTATAGTTTCAATTTCCTTGGAAATATATTCTTTGTGTTCGTTGAGTTGTTTTCTGAGCTCCCTAAATTGCCTTTCTATGTTTTCTTGTATATCTCAGAGGATTTTTAGGATTTCTATCTTGAATTCTCTGTCGTTTAGCTCCAAGGTTTCCAATATATTAAATTTTTTCTCCATAGATTTTTCCTCATCTAGCTGTGTTACCTCTCTTTCCATGATATTCAATTTTCTCTTCCTTAATGGCATCTGAGGGTGGTTTTGTTGATAGTATTAATGAGATTTAATAAAGAATAAAAAGTTAAAAAATAAAAAAGAGTTGTTTTTTTTAATTAATAATGAAATAAAGAGAAAATGAAAATTTTAAGAAAAATAAAAATAAAAAAAGGAAATTATATCCCCCCCTCCTTTTTTTTCTCCTCTCCTCTCCCCTCTTTCTTGAGAAAATCTTGTGGTGAACTGTGAATTATATTGTACTAAATAGAACAAACAATGCCTGTAACGGAGGGCCTGAATTGGGGAGAAGTAATAAAGGGGCAAAAAAGAAAAAAAAGGGCGTATGGACCCACAAAAAACAAATAAGAAAAAAAATTGGGTCAAGAATAAAATGATTTGCTTTTAGGTGTTGGTTGACTAAGAGTTATGATGAGAGGAATAAGAGGGAAACAGGAAAATGGGGGGGGGGGGAATTAAAAAATTACTATTGTATTTAGTGGAAAAAGAACTAGATAAAATGGAGAGCCAGGGATGGGAGCACTGCTAGTGTGTTAAAAAGGTGAAGTAAAAATCCCCCCAAATGCCACAAACATAAGTTTGAGTGCCAGATAAGATATTGTTTGTTATTGAGGTTTAAATGAGAGGAGACGTAAAGGAGAAAGGAAGAAACTAATATAGAGGGAAAAAAGAAAGAGAGAGAGGGAACCACTAAAAGAAGAAAAAAGAGGAGAGAGAGAGAGAGAGAGAGTTAAGGGTTTTGGAGTGCAACCCTCATAGAGAGAAAGGAAGAGGAAAGAAAAGATAATGGGAGATGTAACACTTATGGGTAGTGTAGTTCAAGGAAAGGAAAGAGTAAGACCGGCAGAGAGTTAAATGACCAAATTGGAAGAGGAATAAAAAATATCAAGAATGAAGATAAGAGAAACAAACAAATATAATAAAATGGGATAGGCTATAAAGTCTGCGTATTATTCTTGATTTTGAGAGGTTATCTTCTTGCTTTTTCTTTTCTCTCCCTCTTCCTGGTCAGTGACTCTGTACCTCGGGTTCTGCCCCTTTGGCACGCTCAGGTAGAGGTTTGCAGTTGATAATTCTCTATGGCGATGTCGTGTATTGTGCTTCAGTCTCGTTAGCAGTCGAGGCTCATTAGCATTTATAGGCTCCGCCAGTGAGAGAGTCCTTGTTCCTGGAGCCTTTCTCCTAGTCTTTCCTTCCTCAATTAGTAGCCTGATAATCCAGCTATGGCGTTGCTGCTGCCTCTGCCTGGATAGTAAGAGGCTCAAAGAGCTGGCAACTCCCCACTCTATTCCCACTCAGCACAGGGCTCTGGGTAAGGCTCAGTCAGTCAGAGCTGCTAGCATAATCAGGCGGGGCTTCCGCCCACTCAAAGACCTCTGGCTCTGCCACTCTGTGGGATAACATGGGCGCGCACTGCCGAGGCACTTGGAGGAATCTCTTGCCCACTATCTGTGTGCGCAGATCAGGATATCAGGCCAGCAGTCTCACACTCTGAGTGAAACCCCCACCTGCACGGAAAAGTTCCGGCGTTGGAATTGGCTCTCGCTCCGTCCCTGTGCGCGGCTTTCCCAGAGCGCTGGGGTGGCCCGGAGATTCCGCTTTCAGCCCACACAGAGGCCTCTGACTCTTCCCCTCTGTGGGGTAACACGGGCACCCACTCCTGAGGTGCTGGGAGGAATCTCTCGCTCACTCTCCATGCGCGCCAACCAGGATATCAGGCCAGCAGTCTCACCTGAGTGAAACCCCCACCCGCACAGAAAAGTTCCGGCGTTGGAATTGGCTCTCGCTCCGTCCCCGTGCGCAGCTTTCCCAGGGCGCTGGGGCGGCCCAGAGATTCTGCTTTAAGCCCACACAAAGGCCTCTGACTCTGCCTCTCTGTGGGACAACACGGGTCACACTCTCGGGGCTTTGGAAGGAATCTCTCGCCCACTATCTGCACGCGACGACCCGGAGATCGGGGAAAATGGCTGCCCCACTTGTCTTTCTTTGTCTGGGTTTGGCGCGAGTGTTAGCTTGTATTTCTCGGGTTGCCACAGGAACAGTTTTTCCTCGGCCTGGATCTCTGTACCACAGCCTGGTTCGTCCGTTTGTGCCACGGCCTGGATCTATTCACCCCCTTTGCCCGCCTCAGTTTCTATATTCGCAGTTCCCAGTGAAAGCCGCCCTGTTTAGGTTAGTGAGGAAGGCGGAGCATTTCTTACTCCCTATTTCCTTCAGGGTTTGATTATATATTTAGCCAATTTTTTGCTCGACCATACCTTTGGGTGTATTGCGAAACATCTGGAGGCTCCAAGGATAGGTTTTTCTGTTTCTGGTTGAAGATCTTGTTGAGCTTTGGGGGAGATTTATCGGTATCGCTTCCTACCGCGCCATTACTCTGACATCATCTCCATTAAATCATTTAGCAAACAGGTGTTTACCCCTACTATGTGCCAGCTTCTGCACTAGGTGCCAGAGGACCAAATGCAAATCAGATATCTCAGCCTGAAGTGCCAATGTAAAGTAACTGAGTCTAATACATTCTCAACCGTGGACAGGTTTCTCATAAACTAGTCTGGGAGTGACATTCAGGAGGCATTGCCCACTTGTTAGAAAGGAATAACTATTGTTTCCTGGACCCATGAATTGTTCTGTGTCCTTTAGGAGTTGTTGATGTCCAGGACTCTCTTTAAATGGGGTGGTGCCATCGTAATCAGGCTCCACAACCCAGACCTCATCTCAGATGTTCCTGGGAATGAAGTTAAATGTGAATTTTATTTTAAAGTAAAAAAAAAAAAAGACACACCAGTCTGGACTTGAGGTCTGGGATCCCAGTGTCCCCATGCTAACATGACAGCAGGCTCATAATAATGTCTATATGTCAGAGAAATGTGTAGCCAAGCTGGAGCAGAGCAGCCTGCGATCGATTAGGAAAACTGGTGGCTTAGAGGTCCCTGGAGTGCAGTAACACAAAAGTTCTCATTTCTAGGACCATTAGTAATAATGTAAGGAGAAATTTTTTAAGTATTATGCTGTAAAGCAGGCAATAACTCACTTCTGGTTCTGTTTCTGTGTTTTAACCACCTCTGCATCGAGTTGCATGTGTGGATCACTCTTACATGTCAGGGAGAATTCCCCCACTCTTTGTTCTGGCATTAATGTTACTGACCAGAGTCTCATGAACTCCATTCAGAATTAGGAGTAGCATGTGAAAGACACTGGGCATTACACATTTTGGGGGAATATGAAATGTCACATTTTTGTTAATTTCTAGTATCCAAATTTAATTTATATTGTATGCACTAATATACAGCTTCATGATTAAATTAAAAAAATATAGGCCCTGGCTGGTGGCTCAGTGGATAGAGTGTCAGCCTGAGGTATGGACATCCCAGGTTCAATTCCTGGTCAGGGCACTCAAGAGAAAAAGACCATCTCTCTTTTTCTCTCCCTCTTCCCCTCCACAGCCAATGGCTCAGTTGCTTCAAACATCAGCCCTGTGCACTGAGGATAGCTCAGTTGTTCCCAGTGAGTCAGTCTCAGACACTAAATATAGCTTGGTACTCGAGCGGTGGCCCTAGACAGGAGTTGCTGGGTAGATTCCAATCAAGGCACATGTGGGAGTCTGCCTCACTGTCTCCCATCCTCTCACATAAATAGAATAAATAAATAAATAAATAGAACGAAAAGATCTTTTTTTTTGTATTTTTCTGAAGCTGGAAACGGGGAGAGACAGTCAGACAGACTCCCGCATGTGCCCAACCGGGATCCACCCAGCACACCGACCAGGGGGCGATGCTCTGCCCCTCTGGGCGTCGCTCTGCTGTGACCAGAGCCACTCTAGCGCCTGGGGCAGAGGCCAAGGAGCCATCCCCAGCACCCAGGCCATCCTTGCTCCAATGGAGCCTTGGCTGCGGGAGGGGAAGAGAGAGACAGAGAGGAAGGAGGGGGGGTGGAGAAGCAAATGGGTGCTTCTCCTATGTGCCCTGGCCGGGAATCGTACCCGGGTCCCCTGCACGCCAGGCCGATGCTCTACTGCTGAGCCAACCGGCCAGGGCCTAGAACGAAAAGATCTTAAATGAAAAAATACAAATTTTTTAAATTCTCTGTTTTTTTGTCTACATCCTAGGTTCCTTTTAATCCATTATGCCTACCATTTTAGGAATATGTTATCATAGCATAATATAATTTGAGAAACCAAAAAGTTCTTTATTTTTATAAGCCAGTATTTCTTAGCACCCGCACTTGTGCATGTGAGGTGGTGACATTTCTCCTTCCTACTCACCTGAATGTATACATGTTTGTGAACATGTAGTTTGTTCATGGCTCTCTTAATGAAAACAAAGTCACTAGCCAGTTGCTCCAAGCAACTTGTAATATTGGGGCATGCTGTACTGTTTAGCTAAATTCATCTTGACACCTGAAGATGTCGTTGGCTAAGTGAAATGAAAAGACTTATAAACATAGTCTTATGAAAACCTAAGGACAGAACTAGGAAAGGACCTGGGCCAGCTCCCTGTTAGTGCTGCCAGAGGCCCCCTCCAGGTTGAAGTGTCTCTGACTACATGGCAATCACCACCCACCAGCCCCCAGAGGAAGACTCTGTTCCTCCTCAGGTTACCTAATCTGCTGGCTTCCCGCTGGCTCCCTCTGCTGGTTCTTTTGGCAGTGCCTTTCTGTTTCCCAATTCCTAGACTGAGGTGTGTGTGTGTGTGTGTGTGTGTGTGTGTGTGTGTGTGTTTAAGATTTTATTTATTGATTTTTTTAGGAGAGAGAAAGAGAAAAATGAATTGAGGGAGGAGTGGGAAGCATCAACTCATAGTTGTTTCTTGTATATGCCTTGACCTGGCAAATGTGGAGTTTCAAACCAGAGACGTCAGCATTCTAGGTCAGCGCTCTATCCACTGCACCACCACCAGTCATGCAGTTGTGCCCTGTGATTTTAAGAATATTGTAGCAGTTGTCAACACCCCCACTTTGAATGTAATTGAGAAAAAAACTGAACTGCTTTTGGAAACCGGGATCATTCCTAGAATCAGTGAGATCTTTTTTTCACCCATACATATAAATAATAGTAATATGGTAATGAGATCATCTGCCAGCAGTCCTGTGGAAATATCTACTCTGAACTAACAGTAGTGGACTTTATATGGGAAATCAGAATCTGTGTACTTGAAACTCAAATTTTGGAAAGTGTGTGGGAAATAGGGGGAGGGAGTGTTTAGGGAGTGAAGCATATAGTATTTCCTAAGGGGCAGAGCCTTGATTTGGCATGTCCTGTTACCTAAAAAAACAAAAAACAGAAAACAAGAAAGATCTTATAGTCATTCAACAAGCACTGAGTTTTTATTACTCCTAACCTCTTTGAGGCCTGATAACTATGCTAGCTGTTGGTGATGTAAAAATGAATAGGGAACAGACCCAAAACTCACATCCTTTGCGGTTTCGTGGAGAAAATAGATTATGAACCAGCAATGGTGATATGGTGGTTAGAAGAAGGATTGAAAGAGATGTAGACTGGCAGGAAATACAACAAAATCCTAACCCACGCTAACGACTAGTGCCTTGAGCAGAGAAAGGAGGTTAGCAAAGACTGCCCAGAAAAGGGGAATCCAGGTCAGAGTTGCAGCATTCAGGAAACAAGACCGCCGGGGCTCCAGGGGCCAGGAGGAGAGAGGAGGAAAGCTGGACATGTGGCAGGAGGTAGCTCCCGGAGGGTTATAATTGTAAGCACCATTTAACAGGGTGGTTATAACAGAACAATTCCGGTTCCAAATGCTAATATGTGTTAACTGCCAGAAGCCTTGCAACACAAAATAGATACAGTTATTCCTTTTCTATGGATAAGGGAATGTAGACACCTGGAATGCCTAGTGAGCAGAGACTGTATTCTCTCAGACCCCAGTCTGCATCTCCAGAAACTCCAGCTCTGACCCCAGGGCCCATGGTGAGAGTCATCATGATCTTTAAAACTGAGAAGTGATGGATCAACATTTTTATTTCAGAGAGATTGCTCCCAATGCTAGATTTGAGGGCATGAAGAATGTGAGTCATACTGCAGTTGTCCCGGGAGAGGTGATACAGACCGGGATGGTGGAGTCAGAAGAGCTGAATAAGGACTGCAGGCGTTTGCTTTCTTACTGTTGCAGACCTCGTTTCCTGGGAAAGGAGGAGGAGTACATGGGCGCAGTGCCCAGGGCTAGGCCTGATGGAGTGCTCTGAGTGCTCGTGCACTGCCTGGCTGGCTGCTCTTCACAGGCTTTCATCTTCCTTAGGTGAATGCATTTAGCCTGGTTCTGTTCTCAAGGTCAACATAAACCAGCTCTAGCCTGGAAATACCTTCTCCAAAAATGGTGCTTTACTTTATCATTCCCTTTGTGCTTGCGGTCTGATCCATTTCTTCTTTTCCAAATGTGAATGGACAGCTTAGTTTTTAAGATGCATTATCAGGGTGATGCACACACAGCTACTTTTACAAAACATGTCTGCATGATGGGCACACTCTTAGCTCATCCTTCGGCACAGACATCCCTCCCACCCTGGCCCAACACTACTCACAACTTTAAGAAGGTTCAGTCCCTATCCATGGCAGCTTCCAGCTCTCCCTCCCTGTCTTCTCCACAAAATGACCTTTTAACTCTTCAGACTCATACCACTTCCAAAGGAGTTCACTAGATTACTTTCTGTGCCCTACACCTTAAGAAGTTGTTGGAAGATTCAAAACACACTTTAGTATAGAACTCTGGCATTTAAAAAGCTGTGACGGCCTGACCAGGTGGTGGTTCAGTGGATAGAGCGTCAGACTGGGATGTGGAAGGACCCAGGTTTGAGACCCCGAGGTCGCCAGCTTGAGCACGGGCTCATCTGGTTTGAGCAAAGCTCACCAGCTTGGACCCAAGGTCGCTGGCTTGAGCAAGGGGTTATTCGGTCTGCCGAAGGCCCGCGGTCAAGGCACATATGAGAAAGCAGTCAATGAACAACTAAGGTGTTGCAACGAAAAACTGATGATTGATGCTTCTCATCTCTCTTCGTTCCTGTCTGTCTGTCCCTGTCTATCCTTCTGTCTGACTCTCTCTCTGTCTCTGTAAAAAAGTAAATAAATAAAAATCTGTGACGGTTTCGGGATGATGCAATGCATTTGGAATTGCCTAAATTAATTTGAAATGCTTGAAATCCTTGGCTTGTTCACCTTAGCCTCAGACAGAGCTGTGTCTGAGAGCAACACGGTTTAGTGGGACACCTGTTCTGGAGGAGCATGGGCATCCTCTTACTCTAGTGTTGTCCTGACTACCTCTTAGTGCCTGGAGTTCTGCCTCACTGCTCGGAACCTCTTCTCATGCTCTGCCTTGTCAGACAGAGGGTTGCCTGCCTTAGGTCAGAGTTTACCTAGTGTGGTCTGCTTACACTTGGGGAATCCAAGACCCTCTCAGGGATTCACAAGATAAAAACTATTTTTATAATGCTCAACAGTTGTTTTTTAATTAAGTATGCACTAATATTACAAAAGCGTTGGTGGATAAAATAGCATCTTAGCACAAGTCCAGGCAGGAGGACCCAACTCTACTAGACATGGTCTTTTTTGCTGCCAAGCATTAATAGTAAAAGAAAAAAAAAAATGCCAGTTGCACTGATGGATGTCCTTGATGAAGCAGTAAAAATTGTTGGTTTTATTAAATCTCACTCTTTGAGTACCGGCATCTTTAAGATAAAGTGGGAAATAACTTGAAAAGCCTCTGCATGCCAACACACAATAGAAAAACATTGGTGTGAGCTGTGAGCCAAACTAGCCATTTTTATCATGAACTGCAAGTCTTACTTTAACGTGATGACTCAGAGTCTTTATTCAGTCTTGGACATTGGATGATATTCTCTCAAAAAAGAATTAAGTGAGCCTGTTGTGAGGTATTTTTCCCCGCTGAGAAAGAAGGAAGGGGGCCAGGGCCACGAAGTGTGGAATAATGAAAGGCTTTATTGAGTACAGAGCGCATCCCACCCGATGAGATCCCTAGCCCCAGGGACAGAGGCTATGGAAGTCACAAGGATTAAACCACCTGAGGGATATTTAAAGGGTCCCTAGCGTAGTCGAGCTCATATGATGTAGTGAAATCTCACTGGCTGACAGATGATCACTCTTTTCCAAAGGGTTCCTGGGAAGTTTCTTTTGGCATGCTTGGTTGTGGGTGGTCCTAGCCAAAGTTCCTGGGTTTGGGTTCCCCACGTGACTTTTCCCCATTATCCACCGGACCTTACATTCTGACCTTTTGTGTTAAATAGAATAGGGGCGCCATTTATTCATCTGACTAATTCCTGCTGATTAGGGGCATCGTGGGGAGGGGGAGATCGGAAGGTGGTGGCTTTGAGGGGTCTCAGGAAGAACATCTGTTTGGCCGTGCCTGGAGAAACTTAGCAGATGTGGTCCTGTAAGGATTTAAAACAAAAGGGGAGTGATATAATATTTAAGAGAAGTCTAGGTTAGAGATTAGAAGATGGCAGCGGAGTAGGCGGACGCACAGACGCCCAGCTCTCACCACCAAACTGGAATACAAATCAATTTAGGAAAAATCAGCGTGTAAAACCAACTCTGAACTACAAGAACAGCTCTCAAAAAACAAGGAGCAAAGAAAAAGCCACAAGAAACCTGCTAGGGAGCGCCTGAATCTCCCCTGTTTACAGGAACGGAGGGGAGGGAGAGGCTGAGAGCCCAAAGGGGATCGCACCCCAGGTAAAAGAGCAGAAAATACTGCTCACAGCCACTTGCCTGGCAACCAGGGAGCGAGGTGTGTTGAAAAGACCAGCTTATCTCCCAAGTGAAAAGGACAGAGAGAGGGACAGACTATGAGGGGCTAGGAATGCAGGAGACAAACTAAAAAAGCTGACTCATCTGTGCTGGAGGACGGCCATAGCTAGGGGAGGGATTGAACATTCCACAAAACAGTACTGAATTGCTTCCAGATCAGAGTTCTCTGGACATCTCTCTAGCTCCAATCAGCGCAACAAGACACAGCTGAAAACAAGAAGTAGGGAGGAGGGGCAGTAACTCAGGTATCCATGGAGATCTGAGATACACCTCCCCCTACTGAAGCTGAGAAAACACCCTGCCCTCAGAGAGATTAGTTGGCAGAAGAGGCCTTCAGAGTCTCAGGTTACACCCATTGCATTCCTGGATACAGTTTCAAGGAAGCCCCCTACTGAGATCAATAAACAAGACTATCACCTGTTAAGAAAACAAACAAGTCAAGACTTCAAAGCTGCCCAAATCCAAAACGAATGACAATGACCATACAACAACTCAGAATTTATGGGACACAGCAAAAGCAGTACTGAAAGGGAAGTTCATAGTACTACAGGCACACTTTCAGAAGCTAAAAAAAGCTCAAATAACTTAACCCTGCATCTAAAAGAACTAGAAAAAGAACAGCAAGTAAAGCCCAAATGTAGTAGAAGGAAGGAAATAATAAAGATCAGAGCAGAAATAAATGACATAGAGGCTAAAGAAACAATACAGAGGATCAATGAAACTAGGAACTGGTTCTTTGAAAAGGTAAACAAGATTGGGACCATTAAAAACTTTAAATGCTGTGTTCAAAGTTATGGATAGGGGTTTGGGGGTTGAGAATAAGAGGAGGAGGGTTTGTGCGGAGCCCGGCACCCAGATCCGAGAAAAAATGCTGGAGCTAGAGGCAGGACAGGGCCAGAACTTCCTGTAAGAAAATTGAGGTTGGGCCTTGGAGTCCTGCAAACCGATGTAAGAGCCAATAGTAGATGGAGAATGGCCTAACGGAGGAGGGGCTTAAGAACACAATGAAGAAGGGAGGGGCCCCTGGCCAGCAGGGGAGGAGAAAGAGAGACTGGTAGTAGTGAATAAGAAACAGGATTTTGCCTGACCAGGCGGTGGCGCAGTGGGTAGAGTGTTGGACTGAGATGCGGAGGACCCAGGTTCGAGACCCCAAGGTCGCCAGTTTGAGCGCAGGCTCATCTGGTTTGAGCAAAAGCTCACCAGCTTGGACCCAAGGTCGCTGGCTTGAGCAAGGGGTTACTCAGTCTGCTGTAGCCCCATGGTCAAGGCACACATGAGAAAACAATCAATGAACAACTAAGGTGTCGCAACAAAAAACTAATGATTGATGCTCTCGTCTCTCTCCATTCCTGTCTGTCTGTCCCTATCTATCTGTCCCTATCTATCCCTTTCTCTGACTCTGTCTCTGTCTCTATTAAAAAAAAAGAAAAAGAAACAGGATTTTGCGAAGTGAGGGGAGGGTCTCTCGGCGGGAAGAGACCCAAGCAAAGTGGTTTGCAGAGGGACCAGAGAGAAGTCCCAAGAGAGGGGTGCCCCTGGGGGGCAGGCAGGAGGGAAAGAGAGTTGGGAGTCCACGGAGAAGGAAAGATCAGGAGTGGAGGTTTTAGGTGAAGTTTCTCTGGCCAGAAAAAGGGCCTGTGTGGTGGAACAGGTGGCATAGAGATTAAGGACAGGTGTGCGAATAACTAGAAGCCGTGAATGTAAGAGATCTCCAATCAGTTTCCAGCTTTTTTGGCGATAGTTAAATTGGTGAAGGTGTTAAAACCAAAAGTCCCTTCAGGAGGCTAATTCAGTGGGTTCTGTAGCCTGGCCATAGTGGAGAAGAACAGTTTCTTCTTCTTTAGGGAGGGAGATTCCTGTGCCCCCACGGCTGCCCTCAGTCCTTGGAGTAGTCAGAATTGAGGATTGGCATCCCAAAGCTTAAGCTCTGGCCACGAACGGATAAGGTAAAGTGGATGTGCTCAGGACATCTTCACGGTTACACACACTCGGAACGGAAAGACTTCCCTGATGTAGCTACGGTTTCCGGACAGGGAGTCTCAGCGGAAAGAACTCAAGGGTGGCTGGAGGCAGGGGACTTACTGCACCATGCGCTGAAGTGGGTAGAAGGGTCAGAGATCCTGGTTCTTTCTCAGACGGGAAGGGCAGAGGAGCGGTCCTTGCAGACATCAAACTCCTAGGGTTTTCGGCACCAAAATGTAAGGTATTTTTCCCCGCTGAGAAAGAAGGAAGGAGTCCAGAGCTATGAAGTGTGGAATAATAAAAGGCTTTATTGAGTATAGAGCGCATCCCGCCCAACAAGATCCCTAGTCCTGGGGACAGAGGTTATGGAAGTCACAAGGATTAAACCGCATGAGGGATATTTAAAGGGTCCCTAGCGTGGTCGACGTAGTGAAATCTCACTGGCTGACAGACTGTCGCTCTTTTCCAAAGGGTTCCTGGGAACTTTCTTTTGGTGTGCTTGGTTGTGGGCGGTCCTAGCCAAATTTCCCGGGTTTGGGTTCCCCACATGACTTTTCCCCATTTTCCACCGGACCTTACACCTGTCACTTGTAGGAAAATAGCTGACACTGTTGTTGCCAGTGATAAAATTAGGCTTTCGGTAATAAGCTTGATTTACATTATAATAAAATGCACTATCTGGAAGATCTGGGTAACTTATTGAAGTGATAGTTCTTATTTGTAACATTATACAATGTTACAAAATTATGCATGGGTGAATCATCTATTTTAAGAGCAAGATAAACTAATGGGTTTTAATGTAACAGCATGAAAAGTTTCTTTATATGGTGGTGCATTCCTCTCCTTTTACAAAACTTGTCCTTGTCAAGTTTTGATGAGGTATCAAAGAAGACTTCACAGTAATCTGAAAAGACTTCAGATATTCCTTTCATTTTCAGTGATATATCCGTGTATTCATACACTTCAACTAAAGCAATATATTGCCTCAGATTGCATGCAGAAGCAACTAGGAGAAACTACTGTCTTATAAAAAGTCATTCATTAATGAGATTTGCTAACATTTAAAACAGAGCCAGTCTTCTCGCTATTTTTTTTTGAAAATGTATGTTTCATTTTTTAAAATGTTACTTTAAAATAAATAAATAAATATTTAACTTTTTTCTATTTTAGTTTCTAATGTGTATTTATAAAGATAGTACAAATAAATGTAACGTCTTTGGGTTGTCATAAATTTCCAAGAATGTGAAGCAGTCCTGGAGACCAAAAAAGTAAAAATCTAGAGGTTGGCAAACTTCTTATTTTTAAGAGCCAGATAATAAATGTTTTAGGCTTTGTGAGCCATAGGGTTTCACAACTTAACTCTGCTGTTACAGATATTCGATAAACAGATGTGTGTGTCTGTGTGACAGTACAGCTTCATTTCCTAAAATAAGTGGCAGGTTATAGCTTGCTGACTATAGCAAAATTTCCCCTAAAAGAACATTATAGGACTTCTTTTGATGACGTAGCCAGGTGTCCTTTAAGCATTTTTTGTGTTCAACACTGTATTGGTTTTGCTTAAAACTGGAATCTGAGTTCTGAATTCATTGCTTGTTAAGAGAGGCATCTTTTATAACAAAGTTTTAATGGTGCACATGTTCCGACTTTCTACTGCTTAGGAAGTAGGAAGAGTCCTCCCAAGGAGATTCCTCAGGAGGGGACAGCAGACTCAAGTGAAGAAGGCAAGCTGCTTTAGGGACTTGAGCAGGGTGTGGTCCCCATAAATGAGGTATGGATCCACATGGCTCTTTGGCAAATCAGAAGTGCATAGTCTTACCTCTCACTCTCTCACAAACAGGCATTTCATTGCTCCAAGTTGAAATATACATAGAATTTTTAAACCTAAAAATAGCCCATGGAAAAATCCCTTATTGCTGGTTAATTCTGGTTTTAGGCTCGTTTCTGAGAAACACATTAGCTGGCACCACAAATTTCAAGTCCTATGTATGTATGTGGGCTGCTTTGTGGAAAGGGAGCATACTGTCCCGTTTCCATCCCTTATTGAGGTTGAGCTCACTTTGCTCTATGTCTAGCTCTTGTCTTGCTTATCAGCCTCCAGGATATGGGAGTCTTGTTTTTGGGATGTCAGAGAACTTATGAAAGTCTGACTGTCAAGTCAAAGGAAGAGAAACTTAGATTTACATTGTGGTTGAAACTCCATGAACCAAGATGTGCCTTTATGGACTATACATAGTCTTGGTAGCCAATACCATTGATAAGTTTCTCTCTTCTTCTAGGACTGCAGCCATAAGTCAGACCATTGCTGGAAATTAAGAATGTGCTATGATTGCTTTCACATGGGTCTTCTTGGCACAGTCAGCAGTATGTAAAGATGCACAGAAATGAGGTCTGGTATTCTTTTTTAAGCACAAATCAGCACCCAAAAGGGTTAAAGTTGCACTGAAGGCTGTGGCTTCCACCGTGTGAGAGGCACACTTGGTCTTGGTGCCAGCAGCAGCATCAGAGGCACTGGGGCAGCCTTCGTTCTCTACAAGCAGTGAGAAGCCGCGAGCAAGAAACCTGCTGATAGCATCCCTATCTGTTTCTGTAGATTCTGTCTTCAAAATCTTTGGAACCTTTAGGAGGATGACTGCAAAAACCATGCTCCTTTTAAAGAATGTGAAACAAATAAGTCAGGAGATATAGGACTAATTGTAATTGAATGGATTTATATTTCCATGTTGATTTGCCCCTAGGCAGCATCTCATTCTAAACAAACAGTATACTGAAAAATATGTGTATGGATCTCTTCATTGTTGGTGTCTAATTAGCTTCAGGTATTGAAAGATTTGCTTAAAAATATTTTCCTAGATTATCTTTATTCTACAGAGGAAAAAGAAAGTGAGTGTGTCACTTATGTGCCCTTAGATTCTCATGATGCAGTTTTGAGATTTAATGCTGCTCCTACACGTGGCTATGAGAAAGATGTGGGGAGTAAGACCACAGTGCGCATCATAAACTCCCAGGTAAGGGGATGGAGGGTGCATTCTATGCTGTGCATTCTGTAGGGAACAGCTTAACTGGTTGAGTCAATAAAAGTTACCTACTTACCCATAAATCATGATCTTCCTTATTTCTATGGGTCTTGTAATTATAAAGAATCAATAGCCCTGGCCGGTTGGCTCAGTGGATAGAGCGTCAGCCCAGTATATGGATATCCTGGGTTCGATCCCTGGTCAGGGCACACATAAGAAGCAATCATCTGCTTTTCTTCTCCTCCCTCTCTCCCTTCTCTATCTTCCCCTCTCACAACCAGGGGCTCGACTGGTTCAAGCATCAGCCCCAGGCACTGAGGATAGCTCAGTTGATAAAAGCATCAGCCCCAGATGGGTTTGCTGGGTAGATCCCAGCTGGGGAGCATGTGGGAATCTGTCTATCTCCCCTCCCCTCACTTAAAAAAATTTGATAAAATTAATTAATTGAGAAAAAATGTAAAGAAATAGAAATTTATGAATGAATGACTAGGGAAGAAAATGAATAAGATCAAAAGGAAAATCTATTAGATATAGATACCGATACAGATATAGATAGATATAGATTTTATATATATATCATAGACTTAGCATGTTGCATTTTGTAGACTTACAAAAGATGTTATACTTAGAAGTCATGGCCATGAGAAGACAGGGGATGAAGAAGAGAAAAACAAAGGTACAAAATCCAAGGGCAGTAGGGTACCTTGAAAATGTTACTCTGTTATTTGAAAATTTTTTAAATGAAAATGGATCAAAAATGAAATTACCTCTTTTCTATTCTTAATAAGAATGTTTTCCTAATTTGTAGCAAAATTATTCTCAGAACAAACCACAATAATTTCTAGAGTTTCAACCTATATAGAAAAATACGAGGTAATGAATGATTTATGATGAGTTGCTTACAGAACAAAAGATTAGATTTTTGCCTAAGCTAGACAGCATATAGCAAGGTAAGAAACAATTCCATATTCCTTAACTTATAGATGCCATTGACGATAAAACTCACCATTCATTTAACAACAGCTTTTCAGAGAGGAGGAGATAAACCCCACCAAATTAAAATGCATGTCACCTGTAAGATATATTTTAACTTCAGAAATATTAAGAAGTGAAGGAAAAAGTACATCTTAAAAACCGAGAGAAAAAAAACTGAAAAATTGCACCTTAAAGCTGAAGAAAATCTAGGTTTTTTTTCCAAAAAAGTGGTTTTAAAAAATGGTTATTGGCAGGTGAGATGGAGGAACTCATTCCAACCTAGATAGGGCCTTAGAGAGAGGACAGTTATACCAGGGCTGACTCAGGCTGACTGGCTCTATCTGTCTCCTCTGTCCTGAGTCTGGCACCCTAGAGGCACCTTCATAATTCAGTTCATTCACACCTGCAACCTTCTCCAAATGACCTCTGAAGGCAATTGGAGAAGGTTGTGGGGACCTGAATTACCTAGAGAGTCACATCTTTCAGGAGCCTATTTGATGCCACTAGATATGAGTACAGTGCTTAATGAAAATGTAAGGACAGATGGATTTAAACAAACAAACAAAAATGTCCCCAAACATTTATTTTAAGTGCTTTAGCAGGCAGTGCCAGCCTCTTTCCCTCCCCTTGAGGGAAACATGTCTGAGAAACTTTGTAAAAATGAATTATAGCAAGAAAAAATTTTTTCATCTATTTTTTAAATATAATATTGAAGAACCAAACACTTGCTTTAAAATGATTTGTCTATGTATTTCCAGATTCTGACCAACCCCAACCATCACTTCATTGACAATTCATTGTATAAAGATGTCATTTTGGTGGCTTGGGACCCCGCTCCTTATTCTGCAAATCTTAACTTGGTAAGTCTGTCCTTTGTTGCCCCTGCCCTAACCCTAATGGTCAGAAGGTGCCTTCTACTGATTACTCATGGGAACATGTCAAGGATTAAGCTTTGATAGACATGATGAAACTGAATATGGATGCTACTTAAATACATGGTTGTCCATACCATGTTGATACCCACTTTCAATAGCGTACTTGGTGAACATTGTCCATCTCAAAAGGGCTTTTGCTCTGGAGGACTTTTTTTTTAATGTACAATGTCCAAAAGTTCAGAAACTTCTAGTTATCTTGGAGGTTGGGGTGATTAAACTCAAAATATTCCCATTATGATAGAGTGACATCACCTTTCAAGAAGTTACAAAACCTTTTGAAATAAATTGGAGGTGCTTGGCAACAAAATCTAAACTTGCATACCAACAGCTTATTATTGTTTTAGTGAACCTGGTCCAGGCTTTCCTTGAGTGTGTCCCTCTTTGATTCTGCTTCTAAACCTACTTAATCTCATAATATAGCATAAACAAGATTATTACTAGCCATCAAAATGTAAGCAAGATGTATGCATGGCTTTCTGGCAAATCATTGCCTGTCTAAGCAAGCAGCCAGTTACTTTTGGTGAAACTGTGGATGAAAATCAATGTCAGTGTTTTTTAAAGAGGGCTGGGAAAGATGGTTGAGAATTTAGCCTTGGGAAAGATGCCGTCAGCTGTGCCAATGAGTATCTTTCCACTTGTTCTGCTATGACTTAAAGAATGCAGGGGTTTTTTTTGGGGGGGGGGGGGATGGAGGACTGATTTTGGCTCCACTAAGAGGTAACTTTCTAAGAGAGCTGTTCAAGGTTGAAGGGGTCCCTCTGAAAAGAATGTTCTATCACTGTTCATCTTGACACTAAGGCTGGACCTTTACCTAGTGTGATTACTAACCAGTTTTTAACCAGGATTACAAATGAGAACCACATGGAGAGTATTTTTCAAATTCATCTGTCAGAGCCCCATTTTCAGAAGTGTAGCATACAGTATCAATGTGCACTTTTTGAGGAGCCTGGCTGCTTTTCATAGGTACCCTCTGTTGAGAATCAAGCATCAGATGGGTGTTTGAATTTTTCAGCTTCCTCCCCAGACTAAGGTTCTCTGCCTTTAAGTTCTGATACCTTTCTTGCTGTTTGTTGGCAAACCCAGAGCTTCCAGCTGTCGGAGCTTGTTTCTTGCTCTGTTGGAAGCAACCAAGTCCAAGGCGCAGAGCCCCTCGGCCCCAGGGGTGTGGACAGTGATGGCGCTGAAGTCTAAGTGACAGGCTGCTATCTGGGGGGCCTGTCCTTCAGTATGCTGCGTGAGGCTGGGAGGAGGAGGGTAGAGAAGCAAGTCCCACATTCCTCCAGCTTCCTCCACTGCCTCAGGGGTTGGGGGCACAGTTCACTTAATAAGATGATCTGGCCCAGACATTCTCAACATTTTCAAAACAACAGAACACATTCAGCTATGGAACACTCCCTGGGATCTTACTGCAGACCAAGATGTCTGTCTGAAGGGAGCATGGGGCCTGAGCCCACGGAGCTGAGCACACACCATTCTGCAGATGCCATTTCATGATGGCACCTGAGACACTTCTGAAAATATTTTTTAATCAACCTTATAGTTCATTTTTTCATAAAATAATTTATATTAAATCAATGTAAGTACACATTTTGATGAGTATTAGCAAATATATATAGTCAAGTATTACTACTGCAAATAAGAAATAGAATATTTTCTGCCTGACCTGTGGTGGCGCAGTGGATAGAGCATCAACCTGGAACACTGAGGCTGCAGGTTCAAAACCCTGGGCTTGCCTGGTCAAGGCACATTTGAGAGTTGATTCTTCCTTTTCCTCCCCCCTTTCTCTCTCTCTCTCCTCTCCTCTCCTCTGTAAAATGAATAAGTAGAAATCTAAAAAAAAATTTTTTAATAGAATATTTTCATCATTCTGGAGAGTCCCCTTGTGTCCCACCATCTTCCCAGCCCCAACACCAGGCCTGGGCATTAACTGATTTGCTCTCTGTCACTATGGATTCTATTTGGAGAACATTATTTTTGAGCCCAGGGATCAGCGAACTACAGCTAGGAGCCAAGTCTGATCCTGGTTTTTAAGTAAAATTTTATCAGAACAAGGCCAGGCCATTCATTTTGTATCTTGTGTGGCTGCTTTCCATTTGCGAAGACCAAGTTGAGTAGTTGCCGAAGAGACAGTATTACCCTAAAAAGCTTAACAACATGTGTATTATTTGGCTCTTTCCAGAAAAGTCTGCTGACTGCTGCCTTAGCCATGTCCCTCGTTTTACTAAAAAATAAAGTGCCAGTCCTCCCAAGCGAGGCCTGCTGCCTCTGTGCTCGTTGCCGTGCCTCTCCTGAATCCCTCCCTCCTGGGTGCTGCCTGATGTCCTTTCCACAGTGTGGTCCTCAGGACTTGATGGTATTGATTTCTTTTTCCCTATTAGTGGTACAAGAAGCCAGATTACAACCTGTTCACTCCATACGTTCAGCATCGTCAGAGAAACCCAAATCAGCCGTTTTACATTCTTCATCCTAAATTTATATGGCAGCTTTGGGACATTATCCAGGAGAACACTAAGGAGAAGATTCAGCCCAACCCACCATCTTCTGGCTTCATTGGTAGGTATATGTTAAAAATTGGAAAGATTGAGTGTGCAGGCAGTTAACCTAATATTTAATAAATACACATTCATATTACATAATAAAAGCAGTTGAAAGGTGGTTTTAGGCCCTGGTCGGTTGACTCAGTGGTAGAGCTCGGCCCGGCGTGTGGATGTCCCGGGTTCAGTTCCCAGTCAAACACATGGGAGAAGCGACCATCTGCTTCTCCACCCTTCTCCCTCTCGCTTCTCTCTCTCTCTCTTCCCCTTCTGCAGCCATGGCTCAGTTGCATCGAGTTGGCCCGGGCACTGAGGATGGTTCCATGACCTCTGCCTCAGGTGCTAAGAACTCAGTTGTGCTCATGGCCCCAGATGGGCAGGGCATCAGCCCCAGACGAAGGTTGCTGGGTGGATCCCAGTCAGGGCATATGCGGGAGTCTTTCTGTTTCCCCTCCTCTCACTTGGAAAAGAAGAAAAAGAAAAAAAAAAAGAATGGTGGTTTTAGAAGGGAAATTATTCAATTCCAGTTTCTTTTGCTGCATAATGTACTCCCCCAAATTCTGAGATATAAAGCAAGAACTACTTAATTTTCTCTCCTGATTTTGGGAACCACCATGAGCTTGCCTGGACAATACTGTTGTCCCACAAGCATGGATGAGGGTCTTGTGGCTGTATTCATCTGCTTCATGGGACGGTTTCAATCCCATGTCTGGCCCCTTGGCAGAGATGGCTAGGAGGCCAGGCGCAGCTAGGACTGTGGCTGCACATGATCTCTTACCTGGTAGTTTCAGGGTAACTGGACTACCTATGCAGAGTCACAGAGTAAATTTTAGTTGTGTCCATTATAAACTATAATGTTCTCCACCCTAATTTCAATGAAGGTATTAGCCTGCACCTTAATTTGGGCTGCACAATGGCTCCCTGTGAATAAAGGGAAGATTTAAGGAGATGACACTTATTTGGTCATGGATACAGGGCACATACACAGTCTCTGAATTGAGGCTTGCAGATATTGGAGTGGGTTTTTGGTATTATAATACTGTGAATATTTTATGCAGAATTCAAGGCAAAATTTACTCTGTGACTCTGCATATTATTTTCCTTGAGCACATTTCCCCTCCCTGGATATTTAAAGTCATGCCTTTGATTAGATATTACATAACTTACTAAGTGACCATCCTGGGGTACATGTACACTGAAACTCATATAATAATGCATGGCAACTGGAAACAACTGAAAAACAAAAATGATTTAAAATGGGGGAAATTTTTAAAAAGTCATTATTAAAAATTCTGTTTCTTTAGAAAAAGAATTTTCTGAAGAAACTGGATGTCTTAAATGGACTCCTAGAAAGTGTTCCAAAACACAGAAGATAGAAGTTGTCAGTTTCCGAAGACTGAGGCCTGGAGACTGGCCCAGCATCACTGTGCTATGCTCTGTAGGTCACAGCAGTTAAGGTCTTTCCCACTTCAAAGGGAGAACACGTAGACCCCACCTCAGCTGTCTTCATCTGCCACCCACTCACAATGCTGGCATGAAGCCAGGCTGGGGAGCCAAACATGTGACCACAGGATAGTGCCTGGTTGGTCAGGCTTTGATGAGACTAATTCTAGAACCTTAGACAGCTCTCACCACTGGAGTTCACCAGCACTAGTCCAAAGATAGATTATGTAACAAAGTTATCACCCTTGGCCAGGCTTTGATCCTCAAAGTTTGTGGTCTTACCCCATTTCTTTACTTATATTTCAGCTTACACCCCGTTATTCCTTTGATTATACTGAGTTGGGTAACCTGAAAGAATTTCTTAGATCTCCTTGGCAATATGAAAGCTGTAATAGAACCAAAGGATATTAGTTGTGTCTGTTATAAAGTATAATGTTCTCCACCCTAATTTCAATGAAGGTATTAGCCTGTACCTTAATTTGGGCTGCACAATGGCTCCCTGTGAATAAAGGGAAGATTTAAGGAGATGACACTTATTTGGTCATGGATACAGGGCACATACACAGTCTCTGAATTGAGGCTTGCAGATATTGGAGTGGGTTTTTGGTATTGTAATACTGTGAATATTTTATGCAGAATTCAAGGCAAAATTTACTCTGTGACTCTGCATATTATTTTCCTTGAGCACAGTTCCCCTCCCTGGATATTTAAAGTCATGCCTTTGATTAGACATTACATAACTTACTAAGTGACCATCTTGGGGTACATGTACACTGAAACTCATATAATAATGCATGGCAACTGGAAGCAACTGAAAAACAAAAATGATTTAAAATGGGGGGAATTTTTTTTTTTTTTGTATTTTTCTGAAGCTGGAAACGGGGAGAGACAGTCAGACAGACTCCTGCATGCGCCCCACCGGGATCCACCCGGCACGCCCACCAGGGGCGACGCTCTGCCCACCAGGGGTCGATGCTCTGCCCCTCCGGGGCGTCGCTCTGCCGCGACCAGAGCCACTCTAGCGCCTGGGGCAGAGGCCAAGGAGCCATCCCCAGCGCCCGGGCCATCTTTGCTCCAATGGAGCCTTGGCTGCGGGAGGGAAAGAGAGAGACAGAGAGGAAGGAGTGGGTGGGGGTGGAGAAGCAAATGGGTGCTTCTCCTATGTGCCCTGGCCGGGAATCGAACCCGGGTCCCCTGCATGCCAGGCCGATGCTCTACCGCTGAGCCAACCGGCCAAAGCCAAAATGGGGGAAATTTTTAAAAGTCATTATTAAAATTCTGTTTCTTTAGAAAAAAAATTATTTAATTAAAGTCATATCTTTGACACTTTATTTTCAAGTCACTCTTTTGAAATCCTAAGCTTTTTATTTTGGGGGCAGTTCCATTGAATCCTGTTGATTTAGGAAAAAAGTATATACCCATATTTCCCCATGTATAAAATACACTTTTTTTTTTTTTTTTTCGAAAAATTTGAGGTCTAAAAACTGGGTGTGTCTTAGACAGTGGTTGTGGCATTTCAAATACCACAGATGGAACTGAGGACGAGGCAATATATGAAGACAGTGATTCATCATCAGACACAGATGAGGACAAGCTTTTGGGATGGGAGTTTTGACAGTGATGAGTTGTATGAACTTTATGATGAATAAAACTTGAGTTTAATAACTTTATGTCATACATTTTTTTCAAAGTTCAGGCCCCAAAATTAAAGTACATCTTATACATAGGGAAATATAGTAATCTAGTTTGTCAGCAAAAGGTAAACAGGATATAACAATGCTTAGTCAGCGTAATGGGATGTGACCCAAGTTTAGTAATGTCTTTTTCTTATTGTCGCCTTCTCATGAATTCATTTGTGTAATACTTGATTAGAGCAAAGGTTTTAGGGCACAGTGGCAGAGAAGATTGTCAGACATACTCATAACATAATTTGAGAAATTCAAGTTAGTCAATCATAGCTGTAGAAGAAATTTCTCCCATGTGTTTTTGCTGAGAGAAATTATGCCATATATATATGGCCAGCTTCCTTTCATTGCTATGTGCTGAGAATTTGGAGTTTTGGGAGGCTGATGCTTGCTTTAAGGTTTCTACATGAAAGAGGTATTGCAGTCGGGTGTCTTTGCAGGGGTGTCACTGGGCCGGGCAGAATGAGTGTGAATTCTTCTCTGCCATCTACTTCAGCTTCCTTACCATTGGCAAGTCACTTAGTCCTGTTAGCCTACATATGCTCACATGAGACATGCAAATAATAAACCCTTTGAAAAGATGAGTTCGTGGGCCATTTTGCAATTATTTTTTTAACAGTGTCCTGTCCTGTATAGCAGTTTTAGCCAAAAATGGCTGTATAAATTTAAATTGATTAGGATTAAATAAGAGGAAAATTTCAGTTCTTCAGTGTTCCTAGCCCTGTTTGGAGTTTCAGCAGGAATGTGCTCCTCGTGGCTACTGTACTGGGCGGTGCAGACAGAACACCTCCATAATCATAGAAAGGTCTGTAGGGCAGCACTGGGAAGATTTCGCTAGTCACAAAAGAATGGGAAAAAGCAAGTCGATAAGGTGTTATGTTCTTACTGGGCAGGCTGGCGTCTATGGAGATGGGATACAGATGTGTAGAAGGTATGGCGTGACATCACTGACTTCCTCTGCTGCTCTCGTCCCTTGCCATATCTAAGTGTGATCCCCTCACTAGAGATGGGCAAGAGATACAACCTGGGCTAGTTGTGCCCAGCAGAGCCCCTATCCACCCTCTGAATTTCCCACTAATGTTACAACATATGTACCTCTTTCTTGATCTTGCTCAGAAATATGCAGAGAGCCAGAGTCTGTTTTATAATTTATCTGACATTCTTATAAATCAGTCAAATGATGTCACCTGCCTCTTAATCTATCTGCCAGAATAATTTTTAAAGATCAATGAGTGTTTGTTTTTTTCTTTTATCCAAAAGTGTACTCCAAATTCTAAAGTCATGTTGAAAAACTGTTGACCTGTTGTCTCACCACCTCGTCATTTCCAAACACTCTGACCTGTGATGTCAGTCGCTGAACAAAAGAACCCATCATAGAGCCCTTAGTGAGAGTGGGCCTGGAGCTACTTCTGCATCAGCAATGTCCTTGATCGCCATGCCTGAATCACAGAGCTATGCTTTCCCTGGGTTCTGTGGTATATATGTAGTATCAGTTCCTGTGGAGGAGTTTTCTTTTGGGCAAGGTGTCAGTAAAATCAGATTTGGGCACAAATGCTTAACTTTGCAACTAAGTAAAATCTTTTTATTTTACCTACAGATGCAAAGACTCCTTTTTCTATGCATTGAGAAAGAATGGCAAGTTGTAGGATTTGAGGAACACATTGACTGAGCATTGGCATAAGGACCCCTTCACTGAAACTCACTTTATTGTTAGAAAACATTTCAGAAGTTTGAAATTCAATTACATAGAGAGTTTATCAAAGCTAATAATTTATTGTGCTTTTTTTATAATGAAACAATTAGATATACATAGGTGAACAATATAATGATGCAACATAAATGCATTATAATATTAAATGAATTAAACTATACACCCATTACAAGCCTATTTAATATTAATAAGGTATCTATTAGACTTTGATATTACAGAGGTCATATCATTACATCAAATAGGTATATCATAACTTCAGTTGTTGAATACTTGGGTTTCAAATTATTTTATATTATCAAATATTACATCAATGAGCCGTTATAATATCTATGTCCTAATAATGTGCTATAGTTTATTCAATATGTGAATATATAGCCTGCTTTTATCTTCTCGAAAGACAAGGCAGGAAAAGCAGAAATAATATGTTGAAAGCATTCACTTTCTCTATTCAAAGCCTGAACAAATTGCTTCATTAAGCCAAGTTTGATGTAAAGTGGGGGGGGCGGGAATGATCCTGTCTCAATTAACTACAGGTTCATTCACAATATTTTGCATCCCTACTTCCAGAGCTTCACGTTTCGGCCACTCCCTCTGTGTCCAATGTTTCTCCCGAGCTCGGCTGTCCCACAAACACAGAAAGCAAGTTTTCACTTCATGAAAACTCTGTTGTCCTAGCAGGAAATTTACCATTTTAAATCCACACAGCCTGACTGGGTGGTGGCACAGTGGATAGAGCATCAGACTGTGATGCGGAGGACCCAGGTTCAAGACCCCAAGATTGCCAGCTTGAGCACGGGCTCATCTAGTTTGAGCAAAGCTCACCAGCTTGGACCCAAGGTCGCTGGCTTGAGCAAGGGGTTACTCGGTCTGCTGTAGCCACATGGTCAAGGCACATATGAGAAAGCAATCAATGAACAACTAAGGTGTCGCTACGAAAAACTAATAATTGATGCTTCTCATTTCTCTTCGTTCCTGTCTGTCTGTCCCTATCTATCTCTCTCTCTGACTCTCTACCTGTCTCTGTAAAAAAAAAAAAAATTCACACAAATGATCCAGTTATGCTCCTCATACTTCAGAAAGACGAGTACAATTTTTTTTTTGTCATTCTTACTAAGTCATTCAATTCAGGTTGGCTAAACTGCTGAGGGGTCAATGACTGCTTGGCATCAGAAGAAGACCCTTCAGATTCTACAACCATTTCCTCATTCATCTTATCAAAATACACTTGATCACCATTTTCACTTTCTTCGTCCTTAGAAGAACTAAAACCATTGAAAACTGGAACCGGGAGTGTCTCAGAGTGTGGGATAGGTCATATTGCTGAAGAAATATTAAGATATGCAATCATATGCCATTTTTCTTGCCGATGCCCTTTGTATGGATCAGACAGAAATAACAGTCACTGCTGCTGTGGTCTTTAGATTCATGCCAAGCCATGGGAATACCAAAAGGCATCCCTTTGCATTTTTTCCAGTCATGAAGCATTTCCTCATAATTATGACACACAACATGAGGAGCCTAATTCTTGTCTTGATTGCCAAGGGGAACTTGAAAATAGGCAATATATGCACGTGTCACAAATGATGAAATATTGCGCCTTTGACGTTGAAGTGTGTAATAGCCACATATATAACAGAAGCTGTCAGGACTATTCTTACATTTTCGCCTACTCGAAGAAGCCATGATTTAATCTTAAAATAAAAAGGTGTTTTATAATTTTTTACATTTAAAAACAACTACAATTATGTAAAAGTGATTTCTTTATTAATTTTTTTATTAATTTTAATGGGGTGACATTGATAAATCAGGGTACATATGTCCAGAGAAAACATCTCCAGGTTATTATGACATTTGATTATGCTGCATTCCCATCACCCAAAGTCCAATTGTCTTCTGTCACCTTCTAACTGGTTTTCTTTGTGCCCCTCCCCTCCTCCCACCCCCTCCTTCTCCTCCCCCCCCCAAAAAGTGATGTTTATAAAATATTAATTGCCTTGTGGTTATGTTCAATCCAAGAGTCGTTGCCTTTTAACTCCCAATTTAAAAACCAATGCATGCCATTGACTGTAAAAAAAAACACACACACACAATTAAAATTGCACAAAAACGGCCCTGGCCGGTTGGCTCAGCGGTGGAGCGTCGGCCTAGCGTGCGGAGGACCCGGGTTCGATTTCCGGCCAGGGCACACAGGAGAGGCGTCCATTTGCTTCTCCACCCCTCCGCCGCGCTTTCCTCTCTGTCTCTCTCTTCCCCTCCCGCAGCCAAGGCTCCATTGGAGCAAAGATGGCCCGGGCGCTGGGGATGGCTCTGTGGCCTCTGCCTCAGGCGCTAGAGTGGCTCTGGTCGCAATATGGCGACGCCCAGGATGGGCAGAGCATCGCCCCCTGGTGGGCAGAGCGTAGCCCCTGGTGGGCGTGCCGGGTGGATCCCGGTCGGGCGCATGCGGGAGTCTGTCTGACTGTCTCTCCCTGTTTCCAGCTTCAGAAAAATGAAAAGAAAAAAAAAATTGCACAAAAACTAGAGCATGCACCAAAAAAACTGATTTCAGATTTGGAATCACCGATGCAAAAATATATAGAAACAGTTCTAAAACCTCATGCAACAGAAAGTGAAAAAAAAATTGTTCCCCAGTGTTATCCAATATATCATCCAAACTCGTGATTTAACACAAAATAACATATTAACACAAAATGATAAGCCATTGAACATCCATATTTAGGAGTGTGTAAAATGCATCACAGTTATGCTGATTAGAAAACTAATCATCCCTGGCCAGTTGTCTCAGTGGTAGAACATCAGCCCAGCCTATGGAAGTCCTGGGTTCACTTTCCGGCCAGGGCATACAGGAGAAGCACCCATCTGCTTCTCCACCCTTCCCTCTCTCCTTTCTCTCTATCTCTGTCTTTCTCTCCCACAACCAAGGAGCAAAGTTGGCCTGGGCACTGAAGATGGCTCCATGGCCTCTGCCTCAGGAGCTAGAATGGCTCTGGTTGCAACAGAGCAACTCCTCCTGGTGGGCATGCTGGGTGGATCCTGGTCGGGCGCACGCAGGAATCTGTCTCTCTGCCTCCCTGCTTCTCATTTCAGAAAAATACACACAAAAAAGAAAGAAAACTAATCAAATTTGCATTTTCCTATAAATAATTCTGAATGTATGTTACCATCAAATAAATGAGCTAAAAATTGGCCTTCAGGTATTATTCTTGCACTATATGATTTTATTTAATATAGTAGATGCTCTTAAAATTATTTTATGGTGAATTTATGGAGAAACCACAAAACAGCTGTTAGATTTCCATTAGACTGGCCTATTCAATAAACTTAACCTTGCATGCTCACCACTTATTGAGAAGTAAGTTTTGTAGTGTTCTATTGGTCAATCTCAGATTCCTAATTTACCTGACATAAGAGTTGTGTTCAATAGTTAACTGGAAAAATAAGCCAGTATTTTTCCTGTCACCAGCATTATGTTCTCTTTATACCTAGCTTATTTAGCCACATGTTGAAAGAATACGTTCATGAAGGAGAGATTTCTATCATTTTTAGTGGTTTTTGGATGTAATACTGCCAGGTGAAAAGCAAGATAATTTTAGTGTAAGCACAATGAGGCTAAAGGCTCAATGGTTAAACTCTACTAGACTCCAAAACAGATCAAGGACATCAATATATGCCATGTAAAGTTTTATAGAAGGAACTTTGTTCATTCTGAATTTGTGATAATCAGAACATGGGGTTGAAGCTTACTTTTTATCCATGTTTTGCGGCAAATAAATAAGTGTACATATTGCTTGTTATGTTGAGCTACATAATGTGACATTTTATTAAGACCAGTTGAGATGCTTTTTAATTGGTTTGATAATTATATACATTCTACAATATTTTAAAACATGTAGTTTGGCACAGGAATGCCTCTTGAGTCGTAATTGCCTGGAAATTTTTACATACTTTTTTTTCTTCAAGTGAATCCCTAGTGTGGACTCATTTGTAAAATCTGGCCAGGTAAACTTAACATTAATTTAATTTTATTTAATTATTTTTAAAAAGCTGGCCACAAGTCCATTTGATTGGCTTGCAAAAGCACATGGTAAAATGTCTGGATATTAATCTTCCCATCAAAAACCACAGCTTTGTGTTGAAAGCAGTAAAAATTTTATTAGTAATCAAAGAAGTTTCTTTCTGATAATCAATAAACAAAATTATTTAACATAAAGTTTCCTAAAGTGATTTTTAAAAAAAAAACTTCACTGAATAGCATAGTATTAAATGATTTTTATTCTACTTGCCTTTTGGGTAATTCTGAGCAGTCATAAGAGGAAATGAAAACATTGTAATAACATTTTTAGCATAACCAGATGTGAATTCCCCATGGCAATCTGGCACTGGAAAAATGATTACAAAGTAACATGACACTCTAAATTTAAAAAAATTAGTAACATAGCAAGCCTGCCTGCTGATCCTTAGGAAGGCCAGCTTACAAGGTTGGCATCTGGGAACTTGGATTTGGGGAGGGTTCCCACTCCCATAACTGATAAGAAAAGAGTGGTTCACTGTGTCTAGACTGTTTATGCAAGCAATGTGGCTTATACCAAGCTCCTCTTTTCTTTCTGGGAGTGTGGGATTTGGGGTTGTGCCAGACAGAGACTGCCTACATGACCAGTTCCTGGTGAAAACCTTAAATACTGAATCTCTTAAGAAGTTTTCCTGGTTGCACCATTTCACATGTGTGGCGGCAGTAAGTAAATCCTGTGTGACTATAATGGCAGAGGATTCTGGAAGCTTGCTCCTGGTTTCCCCTCAACTTTCTCCCCATGGTCGGTGGGCCAGGAATGGTTGTTATTGGTCTACAACTAGATCAGTATGGAAATTGAAAATATTAAGAAGTTTTCATAGGCCCTGGCCGGTTGGCTCAGCGGTAGAGCGTCAGCCTGGTGTGCGGGGGACCCGGGTTCGATTCCCGGCCAGGGCACATAGGAGAAGCACCCATTTGCTTATCCACCCCCCCCCTTCCTCTCTGTCTCTCTCTTTCCCTCCCGCAGCCAAGGCTCCATTGGAGCAAAGATGGCCCGGGCGCTGGGGATGGCTCCTTGGCCTCTGCCCCAGGCGCTGGAGTGGCTCTGGTCGCGGCAGAGCGACACCCCGGAGGGGCAGGGCATCGACCCCTGGTGGGCGTGCCGGGTGGATCCTGGTCGGGCGCATGCGGGAGTCTGTCTGTCTCTCCCCGTTTCCAGCTTCAGAAAAATACAAAAAAAAAAAAAAAAAAAAAAAAAAAGAAATTTTCATAGAAATTTGACAGAGACTGTCATCCAATCATGTGATTATTTCTCTAATAATTCATTGTTATTGCATTTATAAAAGTATTGCTTGCGATGGATTGGAATTTTCTTAAATGGATTTTTATTACAGATGGTTTAGGAGTGCTTGTGAAAAATTCAGTTTCCTGGACCCCAACAGGAAATCTCTGGGAATGGAGCAAGTCCCAGGAATCTGCATTTTAATAAGCTGCTGGGTCATTCTTTTCAGGCTGAAGTTTGAGAATTGCTTCAGGAGGAGGAACAGCAAACTAACATATTTCTTAAGCATAACATGAATTTTGAAAGCCATCCACTTTAAAAACCAGAGTTGCAAAGGTAACAGCTCGTATACAATTGACTTCAGTTCCCATGGATGAAGCTGTGCTACTGGCTCACAGAAACACCTGGGGAACAGAACCCTGTGCTTTCTGGGTACAGTTCCACTGCTAGTTTATAAGATGCCTGTGTGCCAGACACCCCTGAGGACTCTTCACTGACATCTGCAGGCAAATTTTAATAATACACTAGTGGATAATGCGCAGGATGCCCAGTGTCTAGGACCCTTGGCCTCCTTATGCAGAGCTGGTACCAGGCCCAAAGGAAAGACAGCACCCAGTGCGGGACCATGTACAAGAGTCCATAGCTCTGATTAGGAAACCCTGAAGCCATTCTCCCTCCACAGACACAGATCCAGTTACCCTCAGAGAGAGAGACCCTAACACATCACAACTTACTCGTTGCAGGTTAAAGTAACTGGGAATAAAAGAATTTCATTCTCCCTTGGCACATAACTTTCCCTTTCACTGTGTCAATTCTTGATAGATGGTTCTGTAAGGATTAGAAAAAAAATGTTCATAGAGCAGTAATTACTTCTAGAAGGAGGGACTTCTTCATCGTCAGTGCTGTGTGCTGGGATGCTGGTCCCCACTCCCTTCTGAGACCAAAGGAAGAAGGGGCTGTCCTTGGTGGTTCTCTCTGGGCTCCACCTGATTCACTGTCACTTTTCACTAGCACAGGGAAGGAGCCACAGCTAGGCAGTAGGCCAGCCATGGAAGAGGAGCAGGAAACATAGAACTGAGAGGAGCTGATCCATAACTGGGAGTGTTGGCATCGCTCTTGAGAACAACTTTACTTCATAGAGTTTGAATGGAATAATCTTCTCTTCATTAGAAATGTGTTTTACACCCTGGCTGGATAGCTCAGTTGGTTAGGGTGTTGTCCTGAGCATACAGGTTGCTGGTTCAATTCCTGGTTAGGGCACATAAAGGAATAGATCAATGTTCCTGTCTCTCTCTACCTCTCTCCATCTTCCTCACTTTCTAAAATCAATTTAATTTTTTAAAAAAGGAATGTGTTTTACTCTCAGCCACAATACTGTATCATGGATCTCAAGTCACATCTTTTAAAGTCTTCCAACCAGGACACTATGGTCACCCCTCAGGCAGGACCCCTTCTTCCATCTCCTGTCCACCCATCGTCTCCTGAGCCGTTCTTTTAGGTCCAGGCCTTGCCTCCCCTGGGCGAGCTTTCTGTTTCTCCTACGCAAAATAAAGACCCTTGTTTCTTCTCTCCTGGTGTTCCTTCTGCAGGCCTTTTTCTGGTTGTGGGGATTTTCATGATGCAAACAGGGTTGATTAGAAATATGATTGGGCCCTGGCCGGTTGGCTCAGCAGTAGAGTGTCGGCCTGGCGTGCAGAAGTCCCGGGTTCGATTCCCGGCCAGGGCACACAGGAGAGGCGCCCATCTGCTTCTCCACCCCTCCCCTCTCCTTCCTCTCTGTCTCTCTCTTCCCCTCCTGCAGCGAGGCTCCATTGGAGCAAAGATGGCCCGGGCGCTGGGGATGGCTCCTTGGCCTCTGCCCCAGGCGCTAGAGTGGCTCTGGTCGCGACGCCCCAGAAGGGCAGAGCATCGCCCCCTGGTGGGCAGAGCGTCACCCCCTGGTGGGTGTGCCAGGTGGATCCCGGTCGGGCGCATACAGGAGTCTGTCTGTCTCTCCCGTTTCCAGCTTCAGAAAAATACAAAAAAAAGAAAAAGAAAAAAGAAATATGATTGTCCTCTGCAGACAAATATTGCTTATAACAGGAACTATGTGACTGTTTTTCCTTAACAAGGGATATCCCTTTAATTAAAGGGATATATACATTTAAAAAGAAATATTTAAAGGTGGTGCTAGGAAAAGAAAGTCCGTTAGCCTAGATCACAAACTAGACTTGCTCAGTGATTATTAGGTTTTGTGGCTGTCTATTTGAAACATTAAAATAAAGACATTGCCCTGGCCGGTTGGCTCAGCGGTAGAGCGTCGGCCTGGCGTGCGGGGGACCCAGGTTCGATTCCCGGCCAGGGCACACAGGAGAAGCGCCCATTTGCTTCTCCACCTCCCCCCTCCTTCCTCTCTGTCTCTCTCTTCCCCTCCTGCAGCCAAGGCTCCATTGGAGCAAAGATGGCCCGGGCGCTGGGGATGGCTCCTTGGCCTCTGCCTCAGGCGCTAGAGTGGCTCTGGTCGCGGCAGAGCAACGCCCCAGAAGGGCAGAGCATCGCCCCCTGGTGGGCAGAGCATGGCCCCTGGTGGGCGTGCCGGGTGGATCCCGGTCGGGCGCATGCGGGAGTCTGTCTGACTGTCTCTCCCCATTTCTAGCTGCAGAAAAATACAAAAAAATAAAAAATAAAAAAATAAATAAAAACATTAAAGCAACTATAATGCTGACAGTTCCAGTGAAAGAAATAATTTTGTTAATATGAATCTTAAACTCTGTGTCTGCGACTTCATTTCTTTTCATTCAAACAGCTATTTTATATTTCATTTATAATCAAGCAATTATTTTATGATGAGGTTTTTTTTTCATAACATGGCTTTCTTTGGAAGATAGCAGGTCTAACTACTGCAAATCAGGTGGAACCCAAGCGTAGAATATGACATGATGTTCTAACTTGGGGGGTGCAAATCTGGCACTAACTAGCTTGCAGAGCTTAAGTTCAGTAGCTTTGACTGCTATTCTGGGTCCCACAGTAATTACCTGAACAAGTACATATATGCTAGTATTACATATGTGTACATATAAACCCCACACCACATGGACCACATGCACCTACTTACCGGGAGCTGGACCCCTGCAGTTGTAAAGAGAATGAGTGCAGAGCAAGGGCTTTTTGCCACCATCACTCCCCACCACCATCACTCCCCACCACCATCACCACCTCCACCACTGTTTCAAATGCTACCCTTCCACTTAGAGTTCCAATTTTTCTTTCCACTCAGGAATCCTCATCATGATGTCTCTGTGCAGTGAGGTGCATGTATATGAGTACATCCCATCCATCCGGCAGACAGAGCTCTGCCACTATCACGAGCTGTACTACGACGCGGCCTGCACGCTCGGGGCATACCACCCACTGCTCTATGAGAAGCTCCTGGTGCAGCGCCTGAACACGGGGGCCCAAGGGGACCTGCACCGCAAGGGGAAGGTGGTCCTGCCAGGGCTCCGTGCTGTTCGCTGTCCTGCCCCCGGCTCTTGAAAAAGGGCTCTTGGGAATAAATGTGCAATTAGGTACTACTGTTGTGCTCTAAGTCACAAAAGAATACTTGAAGATATATTTTAGGTATTTTAATCTTGAGTCTTTAAACTATAATTTAGTGGTGGCCACAAGAGTTCTCTTTCTAAGCCATTGGGTATTTATTACTGCTTTGAATATAATGAATTAAAAGAAACAAAAAAATCAAGAAAGATGAATAGAAAACTGAATAGCTGAAAAGAAAGAAAATGTGTAACAAAGTGTTAAGCTTTTCTTACGACATGGCCATTGCTTATCAGGTTTGGTTCTAGTAATACATCCAATAGTAAGAAATAGTTTATACACTTGAAATACTGACATTGTGGCACAGTATTTGTAGCATGTAGTGTGTCACTTGTACGGGCATTCATCATTAAAGATTCTAGAGTTTATCATGAATGTCTAAATTATCACTCAGATGTGTTTATTTTAACAGCAAAAATCCATAGGATATTCTATGAGGTGCCCTTGTTTCCAAACCACTACATTCACCATCTGTGCTTCCTGTTGCCCACTGAGTGGTTTGCTCTGTGTCCCAGGACATGATTCTAAAACCAGAGCATCCCTGTGGAGCAGGGGTCCCCAAACTTTTTACACAGGGGGCCAGTTCACTGTCCCTCAGACCATTGGAGGGCCGCCACATACAGTGTTCCTCTCACTGACCACCAATGAAAGAGGTGCCCCTTCAGGAAGTGCGAGGGGGGGCAGATAAATGGCCTCAGGGGGCCACATGCGGCCCGCAGGCCATAGTTTGGGGACGCCTCAATTGTGGAGCATTCCAAGAACAAGCCAACCCTAGAATAGCACCACAAAGGGGACACTTTGTTTTGATACAGTAGTTCCTTACTTAACTAGGCGTATTACCTCGGGAAAGGGACATCACTGGCAAGTACTACAGAATCATGAGGCTGCAGGGTGGCCCTTTCCCCACCTTGCACCTTCTCACCTGCCAGTTCTCCCCACAGCCTTCAGAGTTACAGTCACTGACAATGACACGTCTTTGGGAGAGTGCTTCTTCCAGCCCAGAAGGAAGATAGAGCAGTAACCCTGAGCTTCTGGGGATGCACACCTATCTCTTTATAAGGAGTTCTTGCTGGTTAATTATCAACTATTGGAAGCCGGACACTAATTCTTCTACATGTGGACATTTAGGAATCCCATTCTTGTTTTCACAGATACGTTTTATGTCATCAACATAACAAATCCATATAATTAAATTGTGTGGAAACATGGCTTTTAGCAAGGAAACCACATATCTACTTCAGAGGGAGAGGCAGCAAGAGGGAAAATTACCCCATTGCATTAGTTATATTCAGTTTTTGTTTATTTAATCTTAACTTTTGTCACTGATACACTGAAAAAATATTTTTTGATATGAACATAGTGAAACAGAAAAATTTGAAGCACATTAATTAAACATGGTACTATTTCAATATATGACAAAAACATATTTTAATGGTCTGGGTAATTGTTCTTTGCAGTGACCATAACAGCTTCATTAAAAACGTTCTCCATCAAGAGTGTGTGAATGTCAGAAGAGTTTATGGAAAAGTTTTCCAATATTGTTTTTTTCCTGAGCCCTCTAAGGACTGCGTTCTTGATCAACAGTGATTTACAGAATCGGACAGCTGTTTGGTTAGTCTACTTGGCAGAAATCCAGTTGGATAACAGACATCTCCTATGGCTTCTTATGATAGTGAAGTAGGAGTGATTGAAGTTTCAGCATGGCCATGTCCCTAGAAGCCAGTTCTGAGAGCTCTCTTTCCACATCTTTGGGAAGAGATGGATAGATTTGTCCTACACATTAGCTTGTGTCTGAGCTGACATTGCCAAGCCACTTTTCTTTTTTATTTCCTGAAAGAGCTCAGTTTTGTCCCCATGTTTAGTGAGTGATGAGCTCAGTAATTCTGGATGATTCCAGAATCACTGGTGAGTGGCTCTGATTCAGGCGAGCAGCCCTCTTACAGTCCTTGTTTCTCCCTGGACCTTCTGAATTTTGCCTTCAAATGCCCATGGCATTGAAGTTTCTTCTGTAGTCATCCTAGTGGATTCCCTTACCACATCCTATGACCCAGGACAGCCCCCTTTGATGACATAAGATACTGATTAGAGGAAAAGTTATTTGGGGTCAGTGTATATATTTAAGTTCAAAGGCTCCAGAAAACACCTTAAAGATTTTTAAATTGCATTATGTTGTATTGCATATACTTTTTTTTAAAAAAAAAAAGTGTTTCCAGTCTCACTGAAATTGTTATATATAACTTTGCAACTTTTACTTCTGAAAGTGCCTGGTTATGTATTGAATAAAGAATAAGGCAAAGGTAAAAAAAAAAAAGTTATTAAACTGAAAAGCATAGAGGAAATTTAATCAAAATTTTTGAATATATTATGGTCTTAAAGACTTGGGAACCAGGATTTGTTAAATTCCAAAAATGTGGTACACATAGTCATATAGCATGGGCTGGGCATTCTTCTATTTAAAAGTTTAAATTGTTTAGCTTCTCAAAATATTAGACAGAGTTAACATGATGACTGCTTTGAGGGTTATCTAAACTGATCTTAAGTGGCAATATCTGGCCAGACATTAGGTCCTTATGTGCTACCTAGACTGAACTGCAGTCAACACAGGCCTTTGGTGGCCTATAATAAATAGTACCTCACTGCATTTCTTCCAGGCTCTGCCCCGCCTATAACACTTCATCCTCTTCTGTGAACGGACACTGATAAAGTCCTTGTGGTGCAGCCTGAGCCTTTACATGTCCCTTTTCTCACTTTCAGGACAAACACGTTCACAATGCTGTATATTTCAAGATAAAACATAACTTGATCTTTTTTGTTTTCGTAATCACAAAGAAACAAACATTAGCCAAGAATGACAATTTAGCTTCTAACTCTTTTCTCTGACGACTAGCTCTCTTTTTTCACTGGTGAAAAAAGTCTTACCCACACCTGATATGAGGGTAAGACTTAACAGGTGTAGCGTTCTCACTGTCCCCATAGAAGGCAGTGCTGGCTTGTGTATCTGACCCTCCCTTATAAGTCCTTATAGGGCTGCCCTTCATAAGAACTTTGTGCACAGGGCCAAGAGGTAGTCAATCAAAAATTGTACATAAGCATCATGCAACATCAGGGATAGACGTAACATGGACCACATGAGGGGATTTGCCACATCTTTCAATTACTGGGTCTTTTTCTTGTCTGAACACAGAGCTTAAGGAGCCAGCTTCAGTAGCAGCCACTCCTGTGTGTCTTATGCCCTGGATCTCCCAGGCAGACAAGCAATGGGGACTCCCTGGTAATCATGTGTTGTTGTATCCATACCATGTAGACAAAGCAATGCTGAAATGGTCTTGAGCATTTTCAAAGCTGGGAAATAAAAGTACTGTTTGACAATACCAAGGGGTTGCCCTGTTACATGTTTATGAACCAGGTCATTGTGGAACATATTAACACCTTATGTTGTTGCTAACCCTTTTGGGTGGCAGCAGTTCCACCCATTGAATTAATTAGGTCCTGTTGAGCCACATTAGGCAGAATCAATCCCACGTGTCATGGTATGTGATGGTATGCACAAATGACATGATTCAAGTTCTCACTCCAGCCTTTCTTAGAGGTCATGGAAAAGCGCATGTTTGAGGCTTGTAGCCAAAGTGACCTGGTCTCATTTCTGCTTGGGATGGAAAGAAACAAGGCAAGGAGGCAGGAGAATTATCAAGAAACACATGACTGAATTATATGGCCAAATTTGTCTCTCAACATATTCTGTCATACTGTCTGATCTACCTTCTCACTTTCTGATGGCTTAGGACTCTACCCCGTTGTTACACAACTGGTAAAGGCAGCTACATTTAGAAATGAATTGCTTACCTAAAATGTGCCTGAGTTCAAATTTGTTTTTTTATTCTCTGGATATTTCCATTGTGAAAATATTCTGCATGTTTCTGTTACTGGGGCATTACCTACACAATTGGTAAATGAAAGGTTATTTCCCTGTCAATTTAAGGATAAAATGTAAGTGCTGATTCTGGTTTTATTAAATGAATGAAGCCTTTTAGTAAGAAAATAAAAAGACCAGCATATTCCTCTACAAGTTTGGCCTAGTGGAATTTAAAGAATTAAAGACATTGATATATTCTCGTTATAAAAAGTATGCGTATAGATATAGTTACATGATTGTATATACCCATATCTTCGCACATTGTTGGTTTTATATTTTTCATCAAAATTTCTTTCTGAAACCTTTGTAATACATTTTAATTATGCAAACACCAATTGTTTGAGAGAAGGAAGAAATTTTCTATGTCCTTCTATTAAAAAAAAAAATCTAGTCTTCCCACACACTCATGGTTTACATATCCTGGCTGCATTTAAAAGTATAGCAGACATATTTAAAAGTCACTATGAAGGTAGACCCAATGCCTGAAGACTGCCTAGTTTTATTCCACTATTTGATGAGAAGCTTATAGCTCATGGTTTCTACAAGATTAGAGGAAGAAACATTTATTGGTTCTATAGGAAAGACTCTTCTTACTAGGTAGGTTTCAACCAAATTAACCGCATTGGTAGCATTAAAACACAACATTTATAATACTATACATCCTGTTTTATCCTAGATAAAAACACATACGAAGTTTTTCCAGTAGAAACCAGTGAACTTTTTTAACAACTTTGAGAAATATTTTGTATGATAATTTTTAAAATGAAATGTGTACTCTTTCAAACTAAGTAAGGCTTGAGGTTTTCCAGGAGTCACATTTTAAGTGTTTGTACACATTTTAATGTTTTGATAGTTTCTATTTTGGTTTTGTATATTTTTATGTATACACAGTGTACAGACTTTTTCTTGTAAATAAAATATTTTCATTTGTCCAGAATTTTCTGTCTCGATGTGTAGAAGTTGTACATACAAGATGAGTGAGTGGCAAAATAATGAGCCATCTCTAGAAAAAAAGACACAAAGCTGAAATCTAATTAGAAGTCTGTAATGCCAGTGTCTGAGGCCAGGCAGGTTCACATTGGATTTGGGCAGATGGTAGAGGAACTGTGGAGCCAGAAAGTGATAAGTGGGCCATACCTATTTACTGGAGGCTCACAAAGACAGGCGAGCAAATGAACAACAAAAGGGAAAGAGCTAATAAACAAAGGAAAATCTGCTATTCACAGTAAGGACAAGGGAGCAAGGGAAACCACACCTCATGGTGGCAGAGGAGCGATCTGGGAGAATCACCACCCAAGGGAAGCACTCATAACCTTACATAGGTTATATGCACGTACCTTTGCCATGTGCTCATGCACTAATCAAGCAAAGTGCTTGCAGCTGCTAAACCCATGTGCAAGCCTAACACAGCTGCCCCACAAAGTCTGTTGAAGAATGAACAACAACATGCCTTCCAGCTATGAGTACCGACACACCTGAGCTTTGTCCAGGGATTAATCACCACACACAGGAGAATAGAAGTGAAAAAATCAAGCAGAGAAGGATACATAGGCTAATGTATCTCAATGTTGACTTAACCTTAGCATTATGATTAATTTCTTGCCTTGGGAGACTTTCTCAGTTCAACAAGGCTTCAAGTCAGAAAATATAAGTAAGTTATTAGAGCAGGGGTCGGGAAACATTTTGGCTGAGAGAGCCATGAACGCCATATATTTTAAAATGTAATTCCATGAGAGCCATACAACAACCCATGTACGTTATGCATTATCCAATAAAAATTTGGTGTTTTCCTGGAGGACAACTGTGATTGGCTCCAGCCATCCGCAACCATGAACATGAGTGGTAGGAAATGAATGGATTGTAATACGTGAGAATGTTTTATATTTTTAACATTATTTTTTTTTATTAAAGATTTGTCTGTGAGCCAGATGCAGCCATCAAAAGAGCCACATCTGGCTCGCGAGCCATAGGTTCCCAACCCCTGTATTAGAGGAAAGCCTAGAGATAGTGAAATCACCTCAATCTACTGCAAAATCAAATTTTCATATTTGCCATGTGAGGGGGTGTAATGCCAGTGGCCGAAGCCAGGCAGGCCTTCACTGGATTCAAGCAGATGGTAAAAAAACTATGGACCTGGAAAGGGGCCATTCTGTTTGAATAACAGTTTTATTGTTTTTTTCAGGTATTATTTAATATCTTTTCATTAATATTTTTAAACTCTTATAATCTAGTTTTGTGAACCTCTTTTATTGTTCTTATTTTTAAGTATTAAATGTATGAAATAATAAACTACCTTTCGGTATATATTTTTTTATACTTAAAACGGTCATAAGGGCAGAAAACTGGTTAGCTCTGGGTCTTGGGAGAATGAGAGAGAATAAGGAAACTTTTCATGTCAGCCATGGGTCCTGTGAATGTTGGGAGGGATTTCTGCCAGAGAAAGTAGTAGGTCTGCTGATATCAGCATTGGAGCTTATGAATGTCCATAGGGGTCCCACCTAAGAGGGTAGAGTCATATTACATCAGCTGTGGTCCTATAAATGTAAAATGTGTCACACATGAGAAAACGGGTGTCCTGTGGCTAAAGCTCGGAATCCTTTCAGAGAAGTCTTTCCCTGTGAAAGTAGGGTGTCCTGATATGTCAACTAAGCACCCTAGTCGTTGTGTGGAGTATTACCACCCTGAGAGAATAGGAGTACTATCAAATCAGCTGAGTCCTATTAGTTCTGGGGAGGTTCCACCTGAGAGATGTGGGTCTTGTCAAATGCTATTTAGGTCCCACCCTATGGGTATATAAGTCATAAGATGTCCTAAGGTAGAGATGATGTAAGATGAGTTGAATTCATTGGCTCCTTGCTAAATAAATGATCAATAGCCCAGGTTTAGCAAATAGGTGCTATTCCCAAGATGTATACTAGATGGCAGAAGAGAAGAGCATTTCTTGGCAGTGTTCACCTGGGGTGGGGTGGGGTTTCCAGTCTGAGAGCAGGGAGGGTCCCTTCACATCTGCTCTGTAGTCTCTGAGTGTTGCTAGACTTACTAGAGACAGTAGACAGTCAAGTCGTCTCATGGCTGCTTGTGGGAAAACCAAATATCCTCTGACACATTTTCACCTGACCCCTCCAGTCCAAGAGACTCACCTAACTGTGTTGACTTTCATTAACTAAAAGAATTTCTCTCACTGCTTCCATTACCTCATTTCTTCATGGTTTTTTTCCCAAGCTTAAATTACTCCTCTGCTTGTATGATATAAAGCTAAAGTAACATAATTTGATCATTACACGATAGCTTACTTCCCTTGATAATTCACCTTTAAAAGCATTACAGGCCCTGGCCAGTTGGCTCAGTGGTAGAGTATCAGCCCAGCATGTTAATGTCTTAGATCTAATTCCCAGTCAGGGCACACAGAAGTGTCCATCTGCTTCTCCACCCCTCCTCCTTTTTCTCTGTCTTTCTCTTCCTCTCCTATAACCATGGCTTGATTGGAGCAAGTTGGCCCTGGGAGCTAAGGATGACTCCATGGCCTCTGCCTCAGGCACTAAGAAGAGCTCAGCTGCTGAGCAACAGAGCAATGCCCCAGATTGGCAGAGCATCGCCCCCTAGTGGGCTTGCCAGGTGGATCCTGGTTGGGTCGCATGAGGGAGTCTGTCTCTCTGCCTCCCCTCCAATTGCTGAATAAAAAAACTTTTTAAAAAAGTATTACAAATGATAGAATTTAGTGACATGAGGGGAAAATTACATGCAAAAATAAATACTTTCTATATGTAGGAACAGTAAGTTGAAGATATAATCAAAGAAAGACGCAATAGCAGCACAACTGTTATCTCATGCCTGGGATTACAGTGTACACAAATGGGCACAATGTGCATGAAAAAATTTTCAAATGAGACTTGCCCTGGCTAGTAGCTCAGTTTGTTAGAGATGTGAGATTCATGGAAGAACTTCAGCTTTACAGATGTGAGTGGGTCATGTAAGGTATTTTTCCCACCGAGGAAGAAGGAAGGACATAGCCACGAAGTGTGGAATAGCAGAAGCTTTAATCAGAGCGCTTCCCCGATGATGTTCTCTAGTCCGGGAGACAGGGGTCAGAGAAGTCATGCGGGGGGGGGGGGGGGGGGTATGTGTGTGTGGGTAATTTATAGCGTCTGTAGGGTGGTCAGGTTAATATGACATGGCGAAATGTCACTGGCTGACAGATGGTCGCTCTTTTCCAAAGGATTCCTAGGAAGTTTCTTTTGGCACACATGAGTGTGGGCGGTTCCAGCCAAAGTTCCCAGACCTAGTTCCTTACGTGACCTTCCCCCATTTCCAACTGACCTCACATCTGACCTTTTATGTTAGATAGGGTGCTGCTATTCATCTGGCTACTTCCTGCTGGTTAGGCGTCATGGGTAGGGGAGGTTGGAAGGTGGTGGCTTTGAGGGGAGTCATGTATATGGGTGTAGGAACATCTGGTTGACTGTGACTCGAGAAACTTTGCATATATAGTCCTATAAGAATTTTTTTAAAAGAGGAGCAAATATGAGTAATATGCTGATACTTAGAGGAGGACATAGGATAGGGGCAGTCCAGGTGAGGATGGGTGGCTGCCATCAGGAATTAAGCAGGTTGTAGAAGGAGAGGTCCTTGTGCAGTTTCTTTTGCAGATGGTGGAGGACCCCGATGCTTTCTTCCATTGGGCCAGTCTCATTGAACAGCACTGCTCCCTGCTTTAGCTCACTCTGGTGGCAGGTTCCCGGTGGGAGGGACAGGAGCAACAGGGGGATCTGCAGGGCCCAAACTTTTGGTGAGCCAGAAATGGGTGGGGCCCAGTGGTTTCGACTGCCAGCAGTCCTGTATGGGGGCAAGATTGAGGCGAGAGACATGGTATTAAGGTGTTTGCCCTAGGAGTTGGGCTGTAGTAGGAGTAGTCAATATTACCGTATGGGGTCCTGTCCTAACTGCATGTCAGGGGTGGCATGTGAAGGAGAAAAGAAGGGGTCCCATCCACTCCCATAACCGAGACCTGTGAGGGAACTAGAAGTCCAGAGTGTGATGGCAAAACAGAGAAGGTAGCCCTCGTGTCCACAAGAAATGAGATGGACTTACCCGCTACCTGCAGTATTACCCTGGGCTCAACGAGGGTGATGGGGGTCTCCGAGTCCAGGCCACGTCAGTCATTCATGAGGTCCAGGAGTTCAAGCGGTGGGCCCGCCTGGCTGGCTTAGCCTCCCATTTGGGTGGCTTGTCCTCCGTGTAGAGGCGCTGAGGAAGAGCCTGTTGCCCAAAAGGGGCAATCGCTCCATGAGTGACCAGGCTGCTTGCAGTAGGGCAGGGCTTAGTGGGCGGCCGTGGGCAAGGGCACTGCTGGGACCAGTGACACTCCTTGCCACATTTCGGCCCAGACTTGGGTTGGGCACCTCCTGTGCCTTGCCCCCGTTGCTTTGCCGGCCTTAGGGCTGCCACAGAAAGAGCCTGGGTTTGGAGTGTTACCTTCTGCTGCATGTGGGCCTGGCGAACAGCCTCAGCCTTTTTTACTAGCCACAATCATTAAAAACTTTAAATGCCATGTTCACCAGGTCTTGGATAGGGGTTTGGGGGTTGAGAATAAGAGGAGGGGGCTCCTGGGGAGCCCAGCATCCAGATCCAGCTGGAAATGTTGGAGCCAGAGGCAAGACAGGGCCAGGCTTTCCTGCAAGAAGATTATTGGGGTTGGGCCGTGAAGTCAGGAGCTCTGCAAACTGGCGTGAGTGCCAATGGCCAGTGGAGGGTGGCCTAATGGGGGAGGGGCTTAAAAGCACAGTAGAGAAGGGAGGGACCCCTGGCCAGCAGAGGAAGAGAAAGAGGGACTAGTATTTGAAGGTGAATGAGAAACAGGATTTAGCGAAGGGAGGGGATGAGCCTGATTGGACAGAGGGAGTCATGCAGGAGGGGAAGAGAGTTGGGGGTTGGCAAAGGAGGAAAGACCAAGAGTGGAGAATTTAGGTGAGGTTTCTCTGGCCAGAAAGGACCTGCACCGTAGAACAGGCGGCACAGAGATTAGGATGGGGGTGCAAATACTAGAAGCCCTGAATGTAAGGGATCTCCAGTCAGTTCCCAGTTTTTTTGGCAATAGTTAAATTGGTGAGGATATTAAAATCAAAAGTCCCTTCAGGAGGTCACCTGGTTCAATTATCCAGTGGGTTCTGTGGCCTGGCCACAGTGGAGAAGAAGAACAGTTTCTTCTTCTTTAGGGAGGGAGACATTCCAGATAAGGCACTCCAGGAGTGTTTTTGTGTCAGGTTTAGATTCCTGTGCCTCAGTCCTCGGAGTGATCAGAGATGAGAACTGGCGTCCTGCAACTCAAGCTCTGGCCAGCGGATGGTAAGGTAGAGTGGATGTGCCCAGGATGTCTCCACGGGCACACACGCACTCAGAACAGATAAGAGGTGCCTGACGCAGCTGTGGTTTCGGACAGGGAGTGTCAGCAGAAAGAACTGAGGGGAGGCTGGAGGCAGGGGACTTACCTGCCTGAAGTGGGTGGAAAGTCAGAGGTCTTGGTTCTTCCTTGGAAGGGAAGGGGAGAAGATCGGCCCCAGCAGGCTTCAAACTCCTCCTGGGTTTCGGCACCAAATGTAAGGTATTTTTCCCCACAAGGAAGGAGGAAGGGCATAACCACAAAGTGTAGAAGAGCAAAAGCATTATTTAATACAGTGCTTCCCAGACAATGTTCTATGTTCTGTGATACGGGGGCCAGAGAATTCACGCAGAGGGATCTGTATGGGGGTAATTTATAGTATCTGTAGAGTGGTCGGGTTAATATGATGTGGCGAACTGTCATTGGCTGACAGATGGTCGCTCTTTTTCAAAGGATTCCTGGGAAGTTTCTTTTGGCACATGAATGTGGGCGGTTCCAGCCAGAGTTCCCGGGTCTGGTTCCTCACATGACCTTCCCCCATTGCCAGCCGATCTCACAGGCCCCTGTTTTCCCTTCTCTAAAAAGAAATCAGAAGCCAGGTGTATTCCCCACACCAATCTTGTTGAAACACAGGAATTGGGCTCAAGTTGAAGGCACAGGACAGCCTTCAGAAGCCAGAGGGGAGTGCAAGCAGACCCCAAGCCATTCACTGATGCTCAGCCTGAAGGCCTGCTGTGGGTTCTTTGGGTACACAATCTGCTGATAAATGCTAATTATGATTGGGTTAGGTAAGTACTTGCATGGGAAATTTTGAGACTACCAGGTGTTGAAAGTTTTCTCTTCCTCTCTATTTCAATAAGCCTCAAAGATGTTGAGGTTGAATACCTTCTGCCCCTCACTTTATGGTGATAGTTCAGCCCATGGGGAAAATTACCAAACAGTCTAGGAATTAGAGACCTTTGGTCTGTACATGTTCTAAATCTACCTAGGTTTTTTTTTTCTTCTTTTTCAAGTGAGAGGAAGGGATTCCCACATGCACCCAGATTGGAATCTACCCAGCAACCTGTCTGGGACTGATGCTCTGCCCATCTGGGGCCATGTTTGTAATTGGGCTATTTTTAACACCTGAGGTGGAGGCTCCATGGAGCCATCTTCAGCACCCAGGGCTGATGCACTCGAACCAATGGAGTCATAGCTGTGTAAGGGGAAAACAGAGAAAGAAGGGGGATAGGGGGATAGGGCTATTGCTCTACCTCTGAGCCAACTGGCCAGGACTCAGTCTAGTCATATATTTTCAAGCAGTATAGGATACCCGATAATGCAGAAAGGAATACATACTTTCAAATACTGGGACAGACCAGGAACAGAAACTTGAGCAGAGCTAAAATCCTGAGACTTTGACTGCCTGTCCTGGGGTTTCAGATTATCTCCAAGCCCAGGATCTCATCTCCCTGTCACTTATTGACCTGAGCACCACTGCACAAAATATGACAGCTGTTACTTCAGCATAGTCTTAAGAAATTTTTTTGTCACACTCCTTATTCTAGCTGTGCTTGTTTGCCAGTTCTATTCTGCTTGGTCTTGCAGGCTAAGGTTTGCTTTTCTCTCACTCTCTCTCTAGATATAGATATAAAAAGATATAGGCATTTTTCTACTTTCTCTTATAGGGGTTAAAAACATTAATAATTATCTACCCACTTTCTATGTTCTGCTGGCTAGGCTAATACCAAATTAAATGAGAGAGATTAACAGCTGATGAATAAAGTTTAATTCAAGTGCATGGGAAACTCAGAGACATGATAAATCCTTGTAAATTTCTAGACAGTGAAGCAACACTGGGCAATATAAGACATTTTGGAAAAGGAGGAAAAGGGAGTCATCTCACCAATTTATGGAAGGAGTCAGTGGTCTTAAGGTCTACCAAAACAAAATCACCAGATGTCCAAACAGCTTTGAAATACCGTATGTTAGTCTCAATATCAAGGAAGGAGAGCCTTGAAATTCTGTATATTAGACCTGATGAGTATGTAAATCCTAAGACCCCAGCAGGCTGGGCGCTCAGGCTGAGTTGCCTCTCGTGCCAAGTGCACAGGTTTTCTGAACAAACTGCTCACTCTGCTTGAATACTGCCCGTTTCTCACCTGAATTCTTTCTTGTGAGCATGACAAGAATCAAGGAAGAAGCCGCCTTGAACTTGAGCCTTCTCCGGTGACACTACCATGAAATTGGAGTTTTGTCAAAGATCAGGGAAATGGGGTAAAACACTATGTACAAGCTTTTTATAATTTTACATAGGAAGGAGGCATAATCATAAGGAGATAGATTGATAGTCCAGAGAAAAGAAAACATGCCTGTAGCAGATAGCAGACATCCAGAAGAGAGGGTCCACGAAGAACAGGATGTTATAGATGCTGCAAATAGGGCCAGAGTTCCTTCACCCCAAGGGGTCTTCCATCTTAACCAGCTATGGGATCTGAAGGATGGAAGCCTAAGCCAGTCTCTCCATCCCACCCATCAAGGAACCATATTCACTGGAGGAGTTGGGGTAGGAAGTGTGAGCACTTCCAGTGGGAGTGTGGCTAGAGGGCCAAACTGCTGGGTCCTGTTGGGCACATACTCCATTTTCTATTATCAAATCTGTCCGACTAGAAAAGCACAAGTCCTTCCTACAGGGATGACTCTATTAAAATGGCTGATTTAAACATGTCAATTTTTGCTACCCACCAGCCAAACTGGGCAGATATACAAGCCTTACTGAATATTTTACTTACATGGGATGAGTGAAGGTTAGTATTGAATAAGACAAAGAAGTCCAGAGACTATATCAAGAAGGATCATTTCAAAAATCAGTCCTATGAAGTTTCCTCAGCTAAGATCTAGTGCCCATTCTGTGCAAACAGTCTTGAAATAAAGCATCCCTACAATGTGTGAGGCAACAGTATTTAAAGAGCAGCAGGAGAGCGGAGACAAAGAGAAGGAATTCGGCAAGGAGAAGAAAGCCTTTTTAATGCTCATCCTTGTTAACTTATTCTGCAACTTAATTTAACAAAAACTTAGTTGTCAAGCTTTGTAGCTATATACAAGCTTCAAAACACAAGCCTAAAAAAAACAAAAAACCACAAGCCTACTGTTCCAAGTATTATGCAAAGTCAGCAAGGGTTCTCGGCATAAAAAACACCTTAGCATGATAGATTCCTTACTCCCACCTAGAACTATCACTCAGTTGGTCAGATTCTCCTTTCCCTGTGAGGTTTTTTGAACAATTCACTGCTAATTAGACATACAGTCAAGGTTACAAAATGGAGGAAATAAAGATGAAATTCAGGTCAGCTTTCACAACTACAGGTTTGTCTAATACAGAACAGGACTGATTTGTGACTTAGCTGCGCTATCCTCCACTAACAAAGAAAATTAATGTCTTGTCTGATAAAGGTCTGTGGAATAATACAGACACTAAACTTTCTCAGATTTTTTTTTTTTTTTTTTGTATTTTTCTGAAGCCGGAAACAGGGAAAGACAGTCAGGCAGACTCCCGCATGCGCCCAACCAGGATCCACCTGGCACGCCCACCAGGGGGCGACATTCTGCCCACCAGGGGGCGATGCTCTGCCCCTCTGGGGCATCGCTCTGTTGTGACCAGAGCCACTCTAGCGCCTGGGGCAGAGGCCAAGGAGCCATCCCCAGCGCCTGGGCCATCTTTGCTCCAATGGAGCCTCGGCTGCTGGAGGGGAAGAGAGAGACAGAGAGGAAGGAGGGGGGAGGGGTGGAGAAGCAGATGGGCGCTTCTCCTGTGTGCCCTGGCCGGGAATCAAACCCGGGACTTCTGCATGCCAGGCCAACGCTCTACCACTGAGCCAACCGGCCAGGGCTTCTCAGATTTTTTTATTACTATTCAGTGAGAGGAGGGGAGGCAGAGACAGACTCCTGCATGCACCCCAACTGGGATCCACCTAGGAAGCCCATGAGGGAGCAATGCCCACACCTAGGGCATTGCTCCATTTCTCAGCAACCGAGCTCCTCTTAGCACCTGAGGCAGAGGCCATAAAGCCATTTGCAGTGCCTGGGGCCAATTGAACCATGGCTGCAGGAGGGGAAGAGAGAGACAGAAAAAAAGAGAGAGAAGTGAGAGGGGGAGAGATGGAGAAGCAGATAGTTGCTTCTCCTGTGTGCCCTGACATGGAATTGAACTGGAACATCCACACACCAGGCTGATTCTCTACCTCCGAGCCAACTGGCCAGGGTCAAATTTTCTCAGATTTAAGGGAAATATTTACCTACTCTTTGGCTCAAGTTTTCTTGAGTAAATTCTACCCCTGATAATAAATTTAATGTATACTGGGTAAGCAGAACTGATTTCTATTTCACTGCAAAACTGCTGCAAATTCTGTAGTAAAGACAATAAGCAAGAATGGCACCATACTGTTTTATTTCAACCCTCAAATAAAATAAAGAGGCAAGTGTAAAGCCAGTAGCCAGGGCCACCATCACAGCTGCCCGGCCCATGCAGGTACGCATTGGATTCGGGCAGTCGATAAAGAAACAACAAAGACTGACCAGGTGGTGGCGCACTGGATAGAGCGTCGGACTGGGATGCGGAGGACCCAGGTTCGAGACCCTGAGGTCGCCAGCTTGAGCGTGGGCTCATCTGGTTTGAGCAAAGCTCACCAGCTTGGACCCAAGGTCACTGGCTCGAGCAAGGGATTACTCGGTCTGCTGAAAGCCCACAGTCAAGGCACATATGAGAAAACAATCAATAAACAACTAAGGTGTTACAACGAAAAACTGATGATTGATGCTTCTCATCTCTCTTCATTCCTGTCTGTCTGTCCCTATCTATCCTTCTTTCTGACTCTGTCTCTCTAAAAAAAAAAAGAAAGAAAGAAAAAAGAAACAACAGAGCCAAGAACGGATGGCCATCATCTTTAATCCTAGCTTGCACCCAGCGGGCAAGTAAAAACACACACTGGGCTCCAAAACCCACTCATTCAGCACTCAAAAAGCTACTGACTTATCCAAGTTTTCTAGAATCAAAGGTTTCTACCTCACCAGTCTCATTTACCTCTGTTCCCCATCTCTTTCCTTCTCCCTGCACACACTCTGCACAAACTGGCTTCTACCTTAGCACTCCACCATTTTGGCTGCTTCTCCTGGCCTCCTCCATGTGGCCTCCCTCTGCTCTCCACTCTAATGCTAATCTCAGGAACCAAGAGAGAGCAAGTTCCCAGTCAGCCCCACTTTATAGTGTAGATTCAAAACCTTTAATCCAAGATACAAGCAAAGAACTCTCTGATACAAAGTCACTTATCTGAGGCATAATGGGATTTCTCATGAGAGTGTACCACCCTACATCAAAAAGGGTGGGGAAAGGCTTAGTCCTAAAACTAAGCCCCAGGCTACAAGGATCCTGCCTGCCCACAGCCCACCCCAACACATATTATTATGATCACGCACATTCCAAGCAAAAAGGGCAACTAATATCACCTGGGTGACGGGCCTCCACGTGGGCAGCGCCATCCTTAACAAAGTGAGCATAATATATTTTATCTGCCCAACAGCAAGCACTCCTGGTGCTAAACCATGCAAGCAATAAGAAAGGAAGAAATGAAACATTAACAACTGAAAGAAAGTCATATAAAAATCACACTTCACAGCAGTAGCTAGTGTTTCCAGTCACCTGCTTCCAACAACAGGAGTCTGAATGAGCCCCAAGCTTAGCAGAACCACATTTTCCCCTGACAGTTTACACCAAGTCACTATACACCACACTGTTACACACACCAGACCTTTGTAAACCTCATCTTAGAACATGTAACAAGATACTGTGTGTAATCACAGCAAAATCTTAAGGTAAAACAGACTGTGGCAGAAAAGTAAATTTCCAATGTTACCAGTAAGGCATCAGGGAGTCACTGCTGGTGGGGCCTTCATTTCACCAATTTAAAGAAGTTTTGATTTAGATTATTCAGCAAACTCAATATTCAGAAGCTTAACCAGTAGACTCAAGTTAAAAGTTTTAAAACGTTGTAAAATATCAAAAAAGCTGCAAATTAATATTGATAATCTAACATAACACTGTCTACTGAGTGCTTGATGTTCTTGAAAATCAACAAGAAAATATTAAAACACTTATGGGTAGTGTAGTTCAAGAAAAGGGAAGAATAAGATGGGCAGAGAATAAAAGCACCAAGGTGGAGGAAATAGAAATAATAATAATAAAGGCAAGAAGATAAAAGAAACAAAAAAATATAGTGGAACAAGTTAATAAAGTCTGTGGATTTTTCTTGATTTTGAGAGGTTAACTTCTTCCTTTTTATTTCCTCTCCCTCTTCCTGGTCGGTGACTCTGTACCCCAGGCTCTGCCCCTGTGTCACGTTTAGGTAGGGATTTGCAGTTGATGAGATTCTACAGCAATGTCATATAGTTGGCTTCAGTCTTGTTGGTAGTCAAGGCTTGTTAGCGTTTGCAGGCTCTGACAATGAGAGAGTCTGTTTTCCTGGAGCCTCTCTCCTAGTCTCCCCTTCCTGAATTGGCAGCCTGGTGATCCAGCTATAAGGCTGCCACTGCCTCTGCCTGGGGAGTAAGAGGCTCAAAGAGCTGGCAAATCCCCACTCTAACCCCACTCAATGCAGGGCTCTGGGTAAGGCTCTGGCAGTCAGAGCCACCAGCGTAATCAGGCGGGGCTGGGAGCCAATTGCTCTCAAGGTGACTTTCAATGACCCTCCAGGCCTGTTCAGCATGCCTAGCACTCTGTGGGACCACTGTCCCCAGGCTTTCCATGCTTTGTAGCCTGTTTTGGCTGGGAAGAAGATGCCCTAGTCACTGCCTGCAGTACAGTCTTAACATCTGCCAAGTCCCTCTTGTTAGCATATATCCCTGAGTATGAAAGCTCTGTCAATAAGAAGTTGCCCCACTCCTTTAGCAAGAGGCACTAAAGAATATCACACCTCTTGTCTTGGATTGCTGAACTGAGAGAGATCTTGTCAATTAGAGCCATGTAGGTCAGTTGGGAGGTGAGCAGACTGTGAGTTAAGCTAAATTCAGTGATTGGATCCACAGATCTGCTCCAGGACAGACTGCAAGCTGCCCCCATGCCCCTTCCCCGCACTTGATTGTTAGCTTGAATGGCTGGGTGAGGTGCCCTGCCCGCAGAGAGTAGCTCAGGCGTAGGGAAATTCGCTTTGGCGCACTCTCCGCTTGCCGCTGGTGGTTGAGGTGCTCTGGGCGGGTGGGCGAGTGGGGTGCTCTGGGAGCGCCGGCGGCTGGGGACACTCCCGGCATGGGCGGCTGCTCGCAGCATGCGGGCTGTTGCTCCTGGAGTGCGGGTGGGCAGTTGCTCATGTGGGTTGACTCACCACAGGCACACTCCCTCCTCAGCTTGAACGAACGTCCGTGCCGCAGTTAGCTTCCTCCACACCCTCAGCTCCCTCCCGACTCTCCGTTCCAAGTGAAAGCAGCCCTTTCACCTTCAGTGTGTGTAGAACTCCTGGATGCTCCAAGGATAGATTTTTCTGACTCTAGTTGATGAATTTGTTAAAATTTTGGGGAGATCTGTCGGACGCGCTGCTCATGTCACCATTTCCATAATGTCACTCCCTTTCCTGGAATCTTGAGAGTAAAATTCCTCTAGGCTAGTGAGGGAAGAGGAACCATGAAAGATTTGTAAATGTCTTTGATTGTGTTACCTTGAGAGTCTTAATGTTTCTGTATATCCCCTAGACAAATGTTATAATCTTGTTAATATTGTGCCATAATGTCATGCTCTCCCCCGCCTGCATGTGATCAAAGGTATATAAGCAGCCCTTGAGCTATTTTTGGGACTGAACAATTTGGGCCTGATGCCCCGGGTCAGCCATATGCAGCCAGCATATTAATAAATCTCCTCCTTTAATAAAACTCTTTATGAAGCCAGTATCCACAGCCACTACTACAGCAGCCTGGCCCATGCAGGTTTGCATTGGATTCGGACAGTTGAATCCAATCCAAAAAACAACAAAGCCAAAAACTGATGGGCAATCATCTTTAATCCTAGCTTGCACCCAGCAGGCAAGTAAAAACATACACTGGGCTCCAGAACCCACTCATTCAGTGCTCACAAAGCTACTGACTTTATCCGAGTTTCCTAGAATCAAAGATTTCTAGCTCACCAGACTTATTCACCTCTATTCCCCATCTCCTTCATTCTCCCTGCACAAACTCTGTACAAACTGGCTTCTCCCTCAGCACTCCACCATCTTGTCTGCTTCTCCTGGCCTCCTCCACGTGGCCTTTCTCTGCTCTGCTCTCTAATGCTAATCTCAGGAACCAAGAGAGCAAGCTCCTGTTCTGCCCCTACTTTATAGTGTAGAAATCAAAACCTTTAATCCAATATACAAAATAGGGAAGTCTCTAATACAAAGTCGCTTATCTGGGGCATGATGGGATTGTACCAACCTACATCAAAAAGAGTGGGAAAGGCTTAGTCCTAAAACCAAGCCCCAGGCTACAAGTATCTTGCCTGCCCACAGCCCACCCCAACACACATTAATATCACCTGGGCAACGGGCTTCCTTGTGGGCAGCGCCATCTTTAACAAAGTGAGCATAATATATTTTATCTGCCCAACACTCTTCAAAATTTATCTGGACTGGGTGTCTTTATGTGGACTCAATGAAGTGAGGAACAGTACCTTTCAGAATCTGGGGTGCAGTACTTTTAACATTTGGGGGCTCATCTGGGATCTGGTGTTTCACATTACCAGATAGAGACATCCCGAATTGAACAGAATCTTCGCTGACCTGCCTGGCCCCACTTGAATCCCGAGGAGAGGTGCCCCCTGAGACGTTCCAGGGCTCTGGGTTTTCCTGTGGGGTTCAGCCAGTTATCCGGTAGACACCCCCAGTTCCCAAATTCAACAATTTGGAAAATTCAGCAGAAAAATCAAGAAGGTAGGTAAAGCATCTCTATTGGTCAAATAAGTTTGTAAATTGATATATATGTTTGCTCACTTATAGTTTGCATTGGGTGTGGGGGGACAGGCTGTAAGCAGGCAGGGTCATTATAGCCTAAGTCTTAGTTTTAAGACTAAGCTTTTCCCCACACCCTTGACCGTTGCATGATGTGGGTGGTGCACTCTCATGAGGAATCCCATTATGCCTCAGATAAGTGACTTTGTATCAGAGACTTCTTTGTATATTGGATTAAAGGTTTTGATTTCTATACTATAAAGTGGGGCAGACCGGGAGCTTGCTCTCTCTCAGTTCCTGCTATCAGCATTGCAGGGGCCTCCCTTCATGGGGAAAGCAGGTTTTCTGCTTTTCCCTTATCTTCTCTTGTGGCTTGCCTGTCTTGGTGAGACACCAATAAACAGAATGGCCCACCATCCTCCGGCTTCGCCATTTCTTTACTGTCTGCCCAAATCCAATGGTAACCTGCATGGGAATGGCCACGATGGAGGCTCCTGGCCTTACAACTGGCATAGTTTGTGGCGGGATTTGGAGATCGGTATTGGGCTGCCACCCTTGAGGAGCATGGTAGAGAACTGGTTGCTGCTCTGGCTCTCCATGGCTGTCCTTTTAGGGGCTGTGGGCTGGGTGTGTTTTAATCAAGAGGAAACCAGGAGTTCTGTGTGAGAAGCTGCCTGAGGTCAAAAGCTTCAGTATGAATTGCAAATCAAATGGCAGAAAAGGCTGGAATTGGAGCGAGCACTGAAGAAGGAATTATAGGTTTGCGAGTTGCAGTTTGCCCTGGAAGCTGAACGTTTTCACCAGCAGTTGTTGGAGAAACAACTGCGGATTCAAGAGCTTGAGTCTCAGCTTCTGGCCAAAAGCCAGCAGCCACAGGAGCCTAAACAGTCGCCAAAGGAGCAGCAGCACCCGTGCGGGTGGATTGGCTTTGAGTCAGCGGGAGCAGGCACTTGCAACTACTCTTCTGAGGCTTAGGCTGAAGCTGTCATACGCACACTGAGAGCCCGACCAGTGGTCACCAAGAAGGTAAAAACCCAGTAACAAAGAGTCCCTCAGGGGCAGCCACAGCCTCCTGCCCAGATAATGGAACACTCTGTGGTCCAGCCCTATACCCAGGCAGAGCTGATGGAGTTGAAGGCACAATTTAGGCAGAAACCTACTGAATTCCTGGTAGCCTGGTTACTACGATTATGGGACATAGGGGTGGACTGCATCATGCTCTCTGGAACAGAGATGGAGAAATTGGCTGCCATTACCACACAATCCTTGAGGCAGCATCTTCAGAACTGCCATGGCAACCCAGGAGCCCATACCCTATTAGAATAGGTGATGGCCGTCATTCGTATGGTCCGGCAGAATGCTGAAGAATTGCCAGGGGCAATGAGTCAGTGGCAGTGCTACAGTGAGTTAGTAAAGGTCCTTTGGGAACTAGGTATGAAGAATGCTGTTTTCAACCCTGGGTCCCGTGGGCCAGACGAGAAAGTGTTTATGGCAAAAATGAGGGAATTTATCCTTGTAAGCGCCCGTCAACCCTTTCTGGGTCACTTGTGGCTATCTTGGGCCCCTATGTGGGGCAGCCCATCAGTGCAGTTACACAGATGGTAGCAGATTTGGGAGAGCTGGAGGCCGCTCAGGATCATAAAGCAGTGAGGGCTGCTGCCTATGTTGCCCCCTCCCCCCCCAACTAACAAGGGAAATGGGCTTATAAAGGTTATTCTAACACAGATGTGGGTAGATTTGATTGCGGCTAGAGCAGATAAGGGGAAATTGGATGGTCAGTCTAATAAAATTATTTTGGAGCTTTGGCGGCAGCTTAAACCAGAACAAAAGTTCCAGCCACTGAGATGAAAAGTCCTAGCAGCTACCAATAAAACGTTTGGTGCGTGGGCAGCTCGGTTACAAGATTCTATGATAGAGACGGCCAAGGGAGAGGAGAACTCCCAAGACCCATTGTACCAGTTTGAATAGAAAAAGGGCCGAGGGACTCGTCTAATGGGGATGGGTGGGGACTGGAGGCCACACGTGGAACTGGCTACCTACTGGTTCCCTTCCAATGTACAACAGGTGTTGGCCTTGGTGGATACAGGTGCAGAATGTTCCCTCCTCTATGGGAACCCAGGGCAGTTTGCTGGGACCCCAGTGGCCATTGACTCTTATGGGGGCCAAACTGTTCAAGTGAAGCCAATAACTATTCCATTGGGGATAGGAAGACTGCCTCCTAAGCCATATAAGGTGTATGTATCTTTTATTCCTGAATATATTTTGGGGGTAGATGTCTTGCAAGGACTGTGGTTGGAAACTACAGCCAGGGAGTTCCGGCTGTGGATCAGGGTTGTGAAGGCAGTATTGCAGGGACACGCATCACATTCCTCTTTGCAATTACCCATCCTTCAGCGTGTGACTAACACCAAGCAGTACCGCCTGCCAGGTAGTTATGAAGAAGTCACAAGGACAATCCTCAAACTAGAAAAGGTAGGGATCATCCAGCCAGCACACAGTCCTTACAACTCCCCAGTATGGACTGTGCATAAACCAGACAGAACCTGAAGAATGACAGTAGATTACAGAGAACTTAATAAAGTCATTCCCCCTTTGCACGCTGCTCTTCCCTCGATAGCTAACATGATGGATCAGCTAAGCTAGGGATAGTCAACCTTTTCATACCTACCACCCACTTTTGTGTCTCTGTTAGTAGTAAAAAATTTTAACCGTCCACCAGTTCCACAGTAATGGTGATTTATAAAGTAGGAAAGTAACTTTACTTTATAAAATTTATAAAGCCGAGGTTACAGCAAGTTAAAGCATATAATAATTTTTTTTTTTTTTTACCAAGTACTTTATGTCGGATTTTCGCTAAGTTTGGCAGAATAAATATTTATAAAACAACTTACTATAGTTAAATATATCTTTTTATTTATACTTTAGTTGCTCCACTACCGCCCACCATGAAAGCTGGAATGCACACTAGTGGGCGGTAGGGACCAGGTTGACTACCACTGGGCTAAGCCATGAGTTGGGGACATACCACTTTGTGGCAGACTTGGCCAATGCTTTTTTTTTCTCTATTGATATAGCTGCCGAGAGTCAAGACCAATTTGCCTTCAGTTGAGAAGGGAGACAGTGGACCTTTACAGTGTTACCCCAGGGCTATTTGCATAGCCCCACCTTGTGCCATGAACTGATGGCTGCTGACCTGGCTAAATGGAAACAGCCAGAGGCAGTTCGCATGTACCATTATATTGATGATATTATGCTAACTAGTAATTCTCTTCCAGAATTGGAGCAAGCAGTCCCTACCCTGCTATCCCATTTGAAAGCATGTGGCTGGGTGGTCAATGAGAACAAATTACAAGGACCTGGATTACCTGTTAAATTCTTGGAAGTTGTCTGGTCGGGTAAGACAAAAGTTATCCCTGACACAGTTATAGATAAGATCCAAGCATACCCCATGCCCACTCTGGTAACACAGTTATAGGAAATCTTAGGTTTGTTGCAGTATTGGCGAGCATTTATACCCTATTTGGCTCCGTTACTATGCCCCTTGTACAACCTTATTCAGAAGGGGGTTCGTTGGGATTGGACTGAGCAGGCGCAAGGTTCATTTGCAGCAGCTAAGAGAGCTGTCAAGGTGGCACAGGTCTTGAATGTGTTTGATCCTGCCAGGCCCTGTGAGCTGGATGTTCATGTAACCCCTGAGGGGTTTGGATGGGGCTTGTGGCAATGGACAGAGTGCTTACGGAAACCTATTGGGTTTTGGTCCCAATTGTGGAAAGGTGCTAAAGTTCATTACTGTTGGGCAGATAAAATGTATTATGCTCACTTTGTTAAAGAGGCCGTTGCCCAGGTGATATTAACGTGTGTTGAGAATCCTTGTAGCCTGGGGCTTGGTTTTGGGATTAAGGCTTTCCCACCCTTTTTTGATGTGGGGTGGTACAATCCAATCATGCCTCAGAAAGTGACTTTGTATTAGAGATTTCCCTATTTTGTATAATGGATTAAAGGTTTTGAATCTACACTATAAAATAGGGGTAGAATGGGAGCTTGGGCTCTTGGTTCCTGAGATTATCATTAGAAGAGAGAGCAGAGGAGAGCAGAGAAAGGCCACGTGGAGAAGGCCAGGAGAAGCAGCCAAGATGGTGGAGTGCTGAGTGAGATGCCAGTTTGTGTAGAGTTTGTATTTGGGATAAGGAAGGAGATGGGGAACAGAGGTGAATAAGGCTGGTGAGCTAGAAACCTTTGATTCTAGGAAACTCGGATAAGTCAGGGGTTTTGTGAGCACTGAATGTGAGTGGGTTTTGGAGCCCAGTGTGTATTTTTACATGCCCGCCGGGTGCAAGCTAGAATTAAAGATGACAGCCCATCAGTTTTTGGCTCTGTTGTTTCTTTATCGACTGTCCAAATCCAATGCGAACCTGCATGGGCCGGGCTGCTGTGATAGTGGCCCTGGCCGTGGCTTCTGGCTTTACAGTTACTCATTAGTGGAGAAGCAGCTGGCAGCTATGTATGCTGTCCTCCTGGCCACTGAGAGTATTACAACCACAACACCAGTTACAGTCAAGACAACATACCCTATTGCAGGATGGGTGAGAGATTGGGCGACCAAACCACGTAGTGGTATGGCCCAAATGTCCACCCTGGCCAAGTGGGGTGCCTACCTGCAACAACGCTGTGCTCTTAGCACCAACCTATTAAGGGCAGAACTGCAGGAAGTCTTGGGTCCAGTCACCTATACGACTTCAGGTGCAACTAAAGTTCAGGAGGCAGAACCTGAAGTCAGTCCCTACCAGGAGGGGCAGGTGTTCATCCCCAAGGATGCCTGGTATATTGATGGTTCCAACAGGGGCCAACCTGCCATATGGACAGCTATAGCCTTCCATCCGGCCACTGAGAGTATTTGGATCGACACGAGTATAGGCCAAAGCAGCAAATGGGCAGAATTAAGAGCTGTTTGGCTAGTTGCCCATAATGAACCTTCACCTCTGGTGATCTGTACTGACAGCTGGGCTGTCTATCATGGAATGACCCTTTGGATTGCTATTTGGCACATTAACCTGTGGATGGTAATGCACCGACCACTATGGGGTCAAGCCATGTGGCAGGACTTATGGGAAATAGGACACCATAAGCAGGTGACAGTATATCATGTCACGGGGCATGCCCCTCTAGCCCATCCTGGGAATGATGAGGCAGATATGTTGGCAAGGGTGAGATGGTTGGAGACTATACCTGCAGGTGATGTGGCACAGTGGCTCCACAAGCGTCTGCTCCAAGCAGGACAGAAAACTATGTGGGCTACGGTTAAGACTTGGAACTTGCCTGTGTCCTATGCAGAGGTACTTGCAGCCTGTGAGCAATGTGCAGTATGTTCCAAGGAGCACCCTTGGAGACCACTGGTGTCATCTGGACAGATCCAGAGGGGTCATGTTCCACTGACACAATGGCAGATAGACATCGTTGGACCCTTACCAAAGTCAGAAGGGTACCAGTATGCAGTCACTTGTGTAGATACTGCCACTGGTCTGCTTGCTGCTTACCGCGCCTGTAACCCTGACCAGAGGGCAGTCATACAGGCTCTGGACCGCCTGAGTGCTGCATATGGGCGACCGCTGGTCCTTGAAAGTGACAATGATACCCACTTCACTTGGTCAATAGTGAGGCAATGGGCTCAAGAGCTGGGGGTGGCCTGGAAGTACCATGTTCCCTACCACCCCCAGGCTGCTGGTATCATTGAGCTGTATAATGGACTCTTAAAGCAGGGACTGTGATAGGAGGGGGGCACCGGCTCCCTTACCGGATGGACACGCCACTTATGGACAGTACTCCAGATTTTGAATGAGAGACCTCGACAGGGGAGCCCTGCTCCAGTGGAGGCCCTCCTACATCGGGCAGCTGCCCCCATTCAGCTGCAGATACGCACCAAGGACATTTTACTCAAGCCAGGTTTTGGACAGCAGGGCAACGTGCTCTTGCCTGCCCCAACAACCCTCCTTAAAGGCCAATGGCTTCGATGGACTTGGCCCTGGACTGTACAGGCGCCCCCCCCCCAACTGAGATGGGTGGCCTTGTTGGCACCATGGGGGAAGGGGCTAGAGGTGGACCTCCAGTTAACTCCCTGGGCAACCAGCACCTGGCCACCTAAGGTAGAAGTGTATTATCCCTTGAGTTCTCAGGGGACAGCATTATGAAGGGTACCTTTGTAATTTCTTTATGGCCAATAATGAGTTCTCCTATTTTACTACACATAGAACCAGCAGATGCTGGTGTAATGGCCAGTAAGGTTTGGTATGCCCACTCAGGGTGGCCTCTGGTACCAGCTACCGTGCTGTCTGCAGACAGAACTCTAGCCTGTATTCTGCCAGAGGGAAAAGATTTGCCTCTCTTGGTACCACTGACAGCTCTCTCATTTCACCCATAGCTTTTGATTTGTTAATCCTATTGCTGTAGTTGGTACTGTTTCTGCTTATGCAATGTACCCCACTCCTTACACAGTGACCATCATGGAAGATACCTGTGGTTTAGATTGTGAAGTGAACAAAAGGAGTGGAATGTTGGTCAAATAAGTTTGTAAATATGATATATATGTTTGCTTGCTTATAGTTTGCATTATGTGTGGGGGACAGGCTGTAAGTAGGCAGGGTCATTATAGCCTGAGGCTTAGTTTTTAGACTAAGCTTTTCCCCACACCCTTGACTGTTGCATGATGTGGGGTGGTGCACTCTTATGAGGAATCCCATTATGCCTCAGATAAGTAACTTTGTATCAGAGACTTCTTTGTTTGTATATTGAATTAAAGGGTTTGATTTCTACTCTATAATATGGGGCAGACCAGGAGCTCGCTCTCTCGGTTTCTGCTATCATCATTGCAGGGGCCTCCCTGACCCCTTGCCTGGTTTTCTGCTTTTCCCTTGTCTCCTCTTGTGGCTTGCCTATCTTGGTGAGACACCAATAAACAGAATGTCCCACCATCCTCCGACTGCCATTTCTTTACCGTCTGCCCGAATCCAATGGGAACCTGTATGTGAATGGCCACGATGGCAGCTTCTGGCCTTACAACTTCCTTTTGCTTTACTGAATGAATTTTCTGGCTTTCCTCTGAACTCTTGCTTCACTTTTCTGTTTGGGACTAGAAGTAGGTAGTGTAGATTTGGCAGCTTTTGCTCAGTTGTGACTCCAGGGATGTGGAACCCCCGTGGAGTAGGTAGGTGTTTCAAAACTGCTTTGCTGTTAGTAACTAGTCTATAGTCTTTATGTTTTGCGGTACAGCAAAATAGATCAGACGTGGTTGGCATGTTTGCAGTACGCTCTGCAAGACCGAGACATCAGTGGAGAGTTCTAGGTCCTGCCTCGGACTCTGGGAGATATCTGCTCATATTCTGGAGGGACATTAGTGAGAACTGAGTAGACCAAGTCTACCAGTTCTGGCTTGGGCCTTCAGAGACGTCAGGTTCTCTAGAGAAATAGAAGTGGGGACAATGTGTCTATCTCTAGGAAGGCTAATGGAGGTTAAGTTCATCCAGGATTAGTCAGTCTCACATCGCACTGAATCAGTGGAGACTGATTAATCTCGACCCAAGACTTCCAGAGATGTCTCTGTGTTTGTTGAGATCTCTTTCTTTGTTTTTATAGTTTGTCTAAAACCCCTGAGTGATTGGTGTATGAATGAGGACCTCTGGTACCTACGCCGAAGTTCCGGGGACACGGCTAGAACACCTGAGAAGCCCCTGAAAGTGGAACCCTTCCTTTGTCTATTGAGCTGTGTGAGTGAGTAATCTGTTTTGTCTCTGTTTGTCAGAAAATATCTCTAGTATAATTTTAATTGAAACAAGTAAAGCACGCTCATTTAAATTTCTTAATTTATGTATGTGAAGTCTTTTGTTTAATGTGTAACTGTGTCTGTTTCTAAGGCCTGAATTGAATTTTTGCCTGCAAAATTAGAAATTTCTGGGCAAAAGTAAAAGGAAATTCATAAAACAAGCCCAGAAAATATAAAATCTCTTTTCTTGGATCCAAGACCCCTAGCTTCAGGGCTCTGTCTGATTTCTTCCCTGAAGAAATTATTCTCTTCTGTTGGTTCCTACTTCTTGTCTTGTGTCCTCTATAGTCAAACACTCTTTATTCCGTGTGCTAGTTAATTGTCTGTCTTATCTTTCTTTCTTTTCATGTACTAATTCCTGCCTTCTCTCTGGGAAGTTTGAAGTGTTTCTCCAGCCTCTGGGTGGAGGGCAGGCAAGTAAGCAGTTTGGGTGAAAGAAAAGCAGGGCCTGGACGTGCTGTGGGTGGAACAGTGGGGGAAGGGTGCTAGAGTAAATTGGCAGGGACAACTAAGGGTGAAGTGACTAGAGAAAGGATAGAATAGAAACTAGTCTCAGATATCCACCTACTGACCAAAAGAAATTTTACCTATTTGGAAAATACAGGGTAGAAATAGCATTAAAGATTAGAACCTAGCTTTAGAAAAATCTTAGAAAAGGAAAAAGAACAAGATTAGGTAAAAGGATTTAGAAGTTAACAAAGCACAGGATGTGGACCTTGCTAGTTATTAGTTCTTTGAAATAAATTGCAACTCCAGAATAAGTGATGGGATCATGAGTAACAGGATTATAGGGAATAGGATTATCAGAGACAGGCCCTCCAGCTGCCTCTCCCTTTCCCTCCCTAGAACATAGGAGTCCCGTGGGCCCTCCATGGGTTGGGATTAATGGTTTATTGCCCTCCACTGGTATATAGAAAATTATAGAAGGAAAAATAAGTGTAAAATGTACAAAACTAGCATTGGAAGAAGGGCTCTGACTCTCTCTCTTATGGGGCCAAAGAGGATGTAGGGTCCCCTCTAAGTTTCCCCTACCCTTCCCCAGTTTCTTCATGTGGCATGGTTGCTATCTGATGTGGGAGGCATGGGATTCATGGGGAAGACCCACAGTATTAACCATAATGGTAAAAACTGTAAAAAGAATTTTCAGGGAATTGCGGGAAAGATTGGAAACCTCATATAGGCTAAAAGCAGCCCATTTTTAGGAAGATAAATTTATAAAAAATTGTATTTTACTTGATGCTTTTATTGTAAGAAATAAAGCTAAACAGCTGCTGGAGGAGGGAATAAAAATCGGCAAGGCTTTTGGAAATACCAGGTCCAGATGACCGGCCATCAGTGCCACCTCTCCCATGGCAACCGTGTCCCTAATCTGGTGGCAAGGAGAAGGGAACAGAAGTCCTGAGAGAGTGCCGCTTTGGGACTGAGCCTGGAGCCTCGCTGCTTGGCCAGGTTAGGGTTCAAGTCAGTCCTCGAGTTGTGCAAAGAGGGACAGACACGTTGAACGTCTCTTCCTTTTCCCCTCTCCTAAGAACTCTGTTCGGCAAACTGCCGTTTGCAAGCAGCTCATGGGCCACATAAGGCCTCTTAGGTATAGCTCTCCAGCGGAGTGCCAAGTGCGGGCACTGCCTCAGTAGGGAAGGTGCCTACATATATAGTTCAAATTTAAATTTTGGCCCTTAAAAGAAAATTCAGTTTTTGTACTAATAGTAATTGGCTCTATTAACTAATAGGTTTTCCGACCACTGGGTTAGGAGTAGTGACTTATTGTTTCCCCCATTTTTGTGTAAAAAAAAAGTATTTTCCATGTTAAAATGTATGTGTTAATTTAAAGGCCTTTTTGTTAATTCTTTATTTGCTGTTTTATAGCCCTATAATATTGAAAATCTTGGTTTAAATATTAGGAAATATGTAATAATTGTTAATAATGTCTTTTTATGTAATGTTTAGTTTATTATCATTTTGAAATAGTATTTTTAAAAATTCTTTTGAATACTAATGTATTGAATTATTCAGCAGCGAAGAGACTTGGGAATTCTAAAGGAGGCACCAAAACCCTGTTTTTCTTAATTTAATCCAGCTAATAACATTGCTTTTGTCTTTTTTCAAGAGTTTATATAGACAGAAAAGGACTCTTAAGCCTCTCAGTGAGATCTTCTGAGCATGGCTTTTAAGGTCTATAATAACCAAGAAAGGAGACAAAAAAGGCAAATAAGGCCCAAAAAAGATCAGGAAAATAACCAGTTTTTGGCATATACCCTTAAAAGGCTCCAGCGCCCCAAAGTGCTTCAAAGGATTCCATCAGGGCCTTAAGTCAAGAGTGGAAAGAAAGGTCACTGAGCTGAGGCCTGCCAGGATTCTCGGCACCATGGGAGACATGCCTTTGCTGTGGAAAAGGGGACACAAGAAGGTAAGCTGCCCCCTTGCTCCACGGAGTGAGGGTTCAGTCTCTTCCAGCCCTAATCCAGCTACCTATGACCTGACCTTGCCCAGCCGGCTGGAACTTGCCACTGAAGGCTAAAACGTGCCTAACACCATTGGCCTCATCTCATGACACCATTTAGGAGCCTAAGGTATTACTTCCAAGAAGCAGGTAAACTGATCTCATGTCTTGTAAACACGAGGGCCATTTACTATGCCTTGCCTGAACATTTAAGTTTTATTTATCCTCAAAGATCTCTACTGGGGGTAATGACAGTCTGATTTTTGTTGCTTTATTTAATGTATAGTATCTCCTTTATTCCTCTTGTCTCAATGCCCTATGCCTATTTTAGGCTGGGACCTGCTCCTAATTCCAGCTAGAAACATTGGACATTAGGACTTGGATTCTAGCTGAAAAGTGTAGAATGTGACCACAACTCCAATGCCCCAATGCCTTGTGGACTTTCCCTGAATGTGTGTAACTCCTGCTCTTTAGGACATTTCTCAGACTGAAATAGAATTCAGGTTACATTTTGTAAATAATATAAAGCAGCAATAGTGTCAACATAGACTTAGTGAAATTGTTAACATGTTAAGGACATTTGTGACTGTAGGAATTTTATTTTGGATCCTGTTATTTTAGTTAGAACTTTGTTGCATTTAATAATCTAATAGGCTTTAGTCATTTTATTGTATTAGGACACTTGTTATAGTATTTGTTAACATTAGTTGTCTAAATTTTATTGTTTATTTTATATTTCTCCAGTCCGCCTCAAAATCAGAACATAGTAATTCAACAAACAGATGCCACCCAAAGCCAGTGGGGTTTTGGGACCCTTATTGCCAAAGGTTTGTTCAAAGCCAATTAGAGAAAGATTTTGCTAACAGGAAAGAGATAATTAGAAAAGTCAAACTTAGAATCTATTGCAGAAGGCATAATATCTGAGTGTTCAGTTTGTGTCCAAATAAATACTAGGCAAAGTAAGGAAATTGCTGTATGGAATTCTTTCCAGGTTTAGCTTGCCCATTCTAAGTATTGGACTTGCATTTGTGCCACAGTCTCATAGCTAGTAGGAAAGGAACCCAGTATTAATGAGAAGCTAATTTGAAGTTACATTGTACCTATAGGCACCCAAAAGGTCCAGGCAAGTAAAATGCATGAATCAAATAGTAAAAAGAAAGGTAACCACCCCTCTCCTAAGTACTTGCAGGATTTACAGGTTACTCAGCAAACTGTTCAAAACTGTCCAAGAGGTGCTTCCAACATTACCAGGAGATCAAGTACATCACCCAAAGACTGACTCTCACGTGGACGGGTCCACACACGCTGATCCTGACAACTCCCACTGATACCAAGATAGAAGGCATGTCTTATTCCAATCACAAACCGGAAGCTGGTTGGTTTATGTATGGCGAATGCATGAAGAAACTTACTAAGGACTCCCTTTTAATCTGACTTTGGGGAAAGGAAAACTATGGTAAAAAAAAACACAACTTAATTGTCACTAAAGGTTAAAAGTTTTAAAATTAAAAGTTCTGACTAGCCTGACCAGGTGGTGGTGCAGTGGATAGAGCATCGGACTGGGATGCAGAGGACCCAGGTTCAAGACCCCGAGGTCCCCAGCTTAAGTGCAGACTCACCTGGTTTGAGCAAAGCTCACCAGCTTGGACCCAAGGTTGCTGGCTTGAGCAAAGGGTTACTCAGTCTGCTGTAGCCCCACGGTCAAGGCACGTATGAGAAAGCAATCAATGAACAACTAAGGTGTCCCAATGAAAAACTAATGATTGATGCTTCTCATCTCTCTCTGTTCCTGTCTGTCCCTATCTACCCCTCTCTCTGTTTCTGTAAAAAAAAATTTTTTTTAATTGAAAGTTAAAAAAAAAAAAGTTCTGACTAAAAGTAAATTGTTATAAAGGCCAATTATAAATGCTTGTTTTATTGTGTTCTTTATTTATTCTTTTTAATTTTTTTTTTCAGAGAGAGAGAGTCAGAGAGAGGGATAGACAGGGACAGACAGACAGGAATGAAGAGAGATGAGAGGCATCAATCATTAGTTTTTCGCTGGGACACCTTAGTTGTTCATTGATTGCTTTCTCAGAAATATGTACCTTGACCTTCAGCAGAGTGACCCCTTGCTTGAGCCAGCAACCTTGGGCCCAAGCTGGTGAGCCTTGCTCAAACCAGATGAGCCTGCGCTCAAGCTGGCGACCTCGGGGTCTTGAGCCTGGGTCCTCCGCATCCCAGTCCGATTTTCTATCCACTGCACCACTGCCTGGTCAGGCAATAAAAAGGCCAATTAATTTTATATAAGTTGCAAAAGGTTTGTACAATTTATAGGGAATCAATTAGTAAATTTGTTTCTCTAGTAAACTATGTTGCTATTAATGCTGTTAAATATTTGTTACATGTTGTAAATTAATATCCCTACACAACAGCCTCATGCATTTTAGTAAATTAAGTCAAAGATTTGACTTGGGACATAAAGCCAGTGGGGAATGTTGTAAGGTACCAAAAAGCTGCAAATATTATAATCTAGAAGGAAAAGGTTTTCCTATCCTTTTCTTGGAAAATGGAGGAAAAGGAATGTAGAAGTTTCCTGACTTACAAGGACAACTAGGGTCATTTGGTTTTAAGTTCTCTGAAAGGATTAAGGTTAACTGAGAAACTTCTTTCAATAGGAGGCAGAATTTACATATCACCTTACATTGATTGTAGTTCCTCCCTTTCCTGGAATCTTGAGAGTAAAATACCTCTAGGCTAGTGAGGAAAGGGGAACCCTGAAAGATTTGTAAATGTCTTTGATTGAGTCTTAATGTTTCTGTGTATCCCCTAGTCAAATGTTTTAATCTTGTTAATAATTGTGCCATGTCATGCTCTCCCCCACCCATGTGTGACCAAGGGTATTTAAGCAGCCCCTGAACTATTTTTGGGACTGCACGATTTGGGCCTGTTGCCCTGTGTCAGCCATATGCGGCCAGCATATTAATATATCTCCTCCTTTAATAAAACTCTTCAAAGTTTATCTGGACTGGGTGTCTCTATGTGGACTCGAAGTGAGGTACAGTACTTTATAACAAAATAGTGTTGGGCAAATGAGTTTGTAAAATTTGTTTTTTGTTTGCTCACTTTTATTGTTAGAAAATGGTGCTGGGCAGCCATGTGTGTGCTTGCTCTCAGGGCAGGGCAGTTGATTGCCAAATGTGGATTACATCCCTGCTTGGGAAGGGCCATTGTTTTGCTAATGTTTGCTGGAGGAGAGGTTTTCTCTCCAGAAAGTTTTGAAAAGAGGAAGAGAGAAGCCATGTTTGCAGAGTGAGGGCAGAAAGAATGTAGAGTGCTGAAGAAGAAGCAAGTTTTTGCAGATAGAGAAGGTGTGCAGATGGGGAACCAGAGCAGAGGGGCTTTTGCAAACTCTGCCAAGACTGGTAGGGCCTTTGATTCTAGGAGTGTTGGGCAGATAAAATGTATTATGCTCACTTTGTTAAAGATGACACTGCCCACGTGGAGGCCGTTGCCCAAGTGATATTAATGTGTGTTGGGGGCTGGCTGTGGGCAGGCAGAATCCTTGTAGCCTGGGGCTTGGTTTTGGGATTAAGCCTTTCCCACCCTTTTTGATGTGGGGTGGTACAATCCCATCATGCCTCAGATAAGTGACTTTGTATTACAGACTTCCCTATTTTTTATATTGGATTAAAAAGGTTTGGATTTCTACACTATAAAATAGGGGCAGAATGGGAGCTTGCTCTCTTGGTTCCTGAGATTAGCATTAGAGGAGAGAGCAGAGCAGAGAGCAGAGAGAGGCCACGTGGAGGAGGCCAGGGGAAGCAGCCAAGATGGCGGAGTGTTGAGTGAGAAGCCAGTTTGTGCAGGAAGAAGGAAGGAGATGGGGAACAGAGGTGAATAAAGTCTGGTGAGCTAGAAACCTTTGATTCTAGGAAACTCAGATAAATCAGTAGCTTTGTGAGCACTGAATGTGAATGGGTTTTAGAACCCAGTGTGTGTTTTTACTTGCCCGCTGGGTACAAGCTAGGATTAAATATGATGGCCCACAAACTTTTGGCTCCATTGTTTCTTTACCGACTGTCCAAATCCAATGGGAACCTGCATGGGCCAGGCAGCTGTGATGGTGGCCCTGGTTACTGGCTTTACAAGGAGGAACTGGAGAAGATTCTCCCGGTTGTGGAACCAAAGAATGTATCAGTGGCTTTGGGAGTCCTAAGTGAAAGGGAAGTGTTTTTTCTGTGTGTGTTGCTCATTGGCCAGTGCAAGACTAATAAATGGAATGGCCCACCATTCTTTGGCTCCCATTTCTTTACCGTTTGTCCAAATTCAATGAGAACCTGCATGTGCATGGCCAGGATGGTGGCGGCTACTGGCCAAACACACAATCCCCTCAGTTTTTTTATTTAGGGGTTTTGGGGGTTTTTTTGGTAAATGTTTCATATAAAACATGAAATCAAGTTCTACTTTTTTTTAAAAAATTGAGTCTTTTTAATAGTAAAAATATATGTTTATATTTCTTTTTAAAAAAGACATTTAATAACAATTCTTCAGAAGACTGGATTTAACTCCCCAACCCACACCCTGCCAGCTGTCGTCCTGGCACGGATACATTAAGGCAAAGGCTTCTGAGGACTGTCCACCTCGGAGGCTGGGGACTCAAGGTGAATGCACGCCACTTCGAGCAGAGTCAACAGAAAGGTTTTCCCTCATGTTCACTGAGCCATCCTGCATCCCGAAATAGACTCTCTCAGCCATGTTGATGAATAGGCCTGTGTCCACCACACCTGCAGGACAAAGGGCAGAAGGAAGCATTAAGTTCCAGTTTCTCGTGGCAAGAAAAGAATCAAGGATAATAGGGTCAGTAGGAGCAACAACCATTAGCAACACTGGACAAATCAAAAGAGATTCTAATTCTTTTATTTCTTCTTACAATTACTTTCTCCCCTGCTATCTTGACTTCCTGTATGCCCATATGCACCAAACTTTTTCCTGCCTCAGAGCCTTTGTTCTTGCTATTGCCTCTGTCTGGACTAGACATCTTTGAGAGCTACAGAGCTGGTTCTTCTCTGTTCCTCAGATATCATGACAAGTCTTCTTTTCGATTTAAACATCTTATGTGGCTACACTTAACCCCCAGGCCCAGTTATTCATATCACACTGTCAGCCTTACAGCTTTTCCCCAAAGAAGGTATTTGCAATGGATATACCCTACAAAAGACCCATATCAAAATATATAAACAATTCTCCAAATCATTAAAAAGACAGATAACATAGTAGAAAAATGGGCAAAAGGTTCATCAGGAACTTCACAAAAGTGGCTATCCAAAACAGCCAATAAACATAAAAAACAGGAGTCAAACTAGACAAAAGAGAATGTAGATTAAAACTACGAGACACCATTATATGCTCACCAGAAAGAGCGCAATGAAATTTGATGAGGATGAAAAGACATTCCTCCACATTGACTGTGGAAGTAAACTGGCAAACCACTTTGGAAAATGTTTGTTAATATACTGTATTTTTCTAGCCTGGCTTGCGGTGACACAGTAGATAGAGCATTGACCTCAAATGCTAAGGTCACCAATTCAAAGCCCAGGACTTGCCTGGTCAAGGCACATACAACAAGCAATAAATGAACAACTAAAGCAGTGGTTCTCAACCTTTCTAATGCCGTGACCCCGCAATTCAGTTCCTCATGTTGCGGTGACCCCAAACCAAAAAATAATTTTGGTGGCTACTTCATAACTGTAATTTTGCTATAGTTATGATTCGGAATGTAAATATTTGATATGCATTATGTATTTTCCGATGGCTTTAGGCGACCCTGCCGGGGTCGCGACCCACAGGTTGAGAACTGCTGAACTAAAGTAAAGCAACTATGAGTTGATACTTCTTGCTGTCCCCCTGTCTCTCTGTAAAACCAACAAACTCTTTTAAAAATGATTACATACACATACATACATATATACATGTATGTATATATATGTATGTATATCTACATATATATGTAGATATGTGTGTGTGTGTGTGTATTCTAAAGCCAAGCATATCCATACCGAAGGATTCGGCAATTCTACTCTAGGTATGTAAACTGTTCAGCATATAGATAGTCATCGAGAGACATGTACAAGAATATTCACAGCAGATTTTTTCGAATAGCTAAAACCTGGAAACACCCAAATGCCTATCATTCTACTGAATGTATACACAAACATTTTTTTTCACGCATATAAATAGGATGGAATACTATTTAGCAATGAGAATCAACTATAACCATGAGCAATCTTTACTGAAAATATTTACATTATCCAGTTAATCCTTAAACAACTTGGTAGTTATGGACACCAACCTATCTCACAGCCAAAATTGGAAGGTTAACTACAATTGTCTGCCATATATGCTGATTCCCAACCGTGGAGTTGACCCTTGCGCTACATGGGTTTGAACCACACAGGTCAACTGAAAAATCTGCAAATAAGTGGATTAGTGCAGTTCAAATGCTGCGTTGTTCAAGGGTCAACCATGCACATTCATACTACAATGAGATAACATCATTCAACTATGAGAAAAGATTTGATGGGGAATGTGGCACCTGCACACGTTGCTGGTAGGCAAGTGAGCTGGTACAATTCATGGAGGGTTATTTAACATCATTCAACAAGATACACTTATCCTTTCATATAATAATTCTCTTCTCACAAAAATGGGAAACGAATATTGTCGGGAGCCGATCAACGACTGCTGGCTGACAAGGTCACAGCAGAAGACCCACAACTGCTGGCTGACAAGGTCACAGCAGAAGAAGATCAAAAACTGCTGATTGACAAAGTTACAGCAGAGAAGACCAACGGCTGCTGGTTGACAAAGTCACCGCAGTGAAGACCAATGACTGCGGGTTGACAAAGTCACCGCAAAGGAGAGGCACAACGATACTTCCCCCTTTGACTTTTTGAATTAATCTGGCCTTATATCCCCCCTTTTTCTGGGTGTGTGCTATTATTTGTGGCACAGGGATAATAGTACCGTGCTTTCCCTGTAGATTTGTAGTAATTTCTTTGGAAATGAGACAGAAGGTGTAAGTTCCACAGAAAAGCCTGTAAGCCCCTTGAACTGGGCTCGTAAACATAAGAGGCTGGCTATGATACCCCTCATAAAAGGTTAAGTTTGTAGGAGAATTTCTTCTTAATCATGTTAGAAAGAATAGATTGTGACTTGTGTATGGGTAGGATGCAGTGGCTGTGCACAGAGCACCTTTCGGCCTTCACTTAATTCAACATTTTTCCTCCCTAGCCTTTTCATGTGATAGAGTAGAGAAACTTTCCTTTCTTCTTGCTTATTTGATCTGCAGGTAGTGGTACACTCTAAGAAGAATATCGTTAGAACTTAACTAGTGTGTGAACATAGTAAATAAATAAAGTTTAACTAGACATTAGAATCTTAGGTAAAGTGTAATGGAATGGCCCGTTGCGTGGCCTGGGATGGGAACGCAGTCAGCAAGAAAAGAATGTTTTGCTAAGAGAATTGTTTTATGACTGAAGGCAGTTGCTGGGCTTTCTCAGTGAGACACTCTCATGAGGTTTGTATACCTACCCAAAATTCTTTCTTCAGATAATGAGGTATGGGGGTGCATCCATAGAAGCAATAGCAATTAATGTCTTCTGAAATTATGTTGCTACTAAGCTATCTTGCGAGTGCACTCTATATATCTTTAAGTAAAAGTTACTCTTAATGTTATGTCAATTTCTTAATGGGCAAGCCTTTTGTTATCTTGTGAGAAAAGTCAGGACACTGCATAAACTCAAGGCCATTTGCCTGAGCAAGCGGTGGTCCTTTGCTACTCCCTAATGATTTTGTCTGTTAATCTCTCTCTGCCCCTTGACTCACAACAACAGTAAAGTTATTAGTTAGTACTAATCCTTTAAAAGCTTTTACCGATGTTATCGCTATTCAAGTTATTTTTTAATTGTACTTTGAATGATTTGCCACCTGATTTGTAGTTTATAGATATAAATTAACTGTTATCTGGAAACATGTAAACATAGTGAAACAGAAGCAATGATTAATACCATGTAATTGTAACTTGGTGTGTGTGTATAAAAAAGGAGCTGTACTAGCATTTGACAGAGATGCCTGGCAGTAAATGCTAACTAGAGGATAAAGAGAAAGAAAAGAATTCGGCTCTCTCACTCGATTTTGCCGACGCCGTCTCCTCCTGTGGGACCCCTGGATCCCCCCCGGGGCTGGACCCTGGCATTTGGCGCCCAAACAGGGACCTACAGGTAATTCCCCCTCGTTGTCTCGGGACGGCTAGGACTCCACTCAGGGTGCTGCAGACCCCCCTGTAAGAAAGACAGGGTGAGGATAGGTGGAGAATTTCAGAACTTAAGATTTTGAGAAGTCATGGGCCATACTGAGTCTAAAGAAAGAAGACTCTTTATAAAAGTCATTAAGTATACACTTTCCCAAAAAGGAGTTAATGTTTCCACTCAACAAGTAGCTCGTTTTATGAAATTCGTACAAAAATGTTCTCCATGGTTTCCAGATGAGGGAACGCTTAGTTTCGAGAAATGGGTTAAAGTTGGAGAAGATTTAAAACTTTATTATGAGTTACATGGACCAGAAAAGGTCCCAGTTGATACATTTGCTTTATGGAGCTTGATTAAAGATGCCTTAAATCCAGAACATGAGATGCATAAACTTTCTAAGGCAACTGCTCCTCCAAAAGAAGAGACTCCGTTAATTAGAAATAGAAGGCAGTCTCAAGATAGTACAAATCATGCTATGGCCTCTTTAAAATTAAGTAAACATCAGGATGATAGTGAAAATCATTTATCTCCAACAGATGAGGCTGAATTAGAAGATGAGGCAGCTAAAAATAATAGGGATAATGAGGATTGGAAGTCAAAAACAGTCTTGCCCATATTATATTCCTCCAAGACTGACAAAAAGGATGAAAATAAGGCTGTTAAAATGGCCAAGCTACTCTCTGAGGCTGACTACCACCAATAAAAAGCCTGGGGCAGGTCAGGAAAGGACCCAAAGCCCCCCCAAGGCCTGGTTCTGCCTGCTGGCTGCCTGCCTGTTAGATTCAGTTGCTGAAAGAGCCTCCTGTGATATGTGAGCTTCATGAGGCAGATTCTCAGTGAGTCACCAGGTACATACAGACACACATGGTGCCAGGGCTGGGTCAGGACTCACTTAGCAAAAGTCTCAGGCTACATGTATGGCCAGTGGCCGCTGCCATCATGGCCATGCAGGTTCTCACTGGAGTCGGGCAGACAGTAAAGAAACAATGGAGCCAAGAAATGGTAGGCCATTCCATTTATTAAAGTCTCGTACCAGCGGATGAGCAAACTGATAGGGAAGATCACTTCCCTCGCATTCAGAGCTCCCAAAGCCCTGAGGCATTCTCCGGTTCCTCCAGGAATCCAAGGACCCCACCAGCCTCAGCAGAGCCCAAAGCCCCTTAACTCCAGTTCCACATCTGCACTCCTTCTGTTCCTGCAAAATCCAGGCTGGAAAAAAAAATCCCTTCTCTAGCAAACATTAGCAGTACAATGGCCCCTCCCAAGCAGAAATGATCTGCAATTTGAAAACTGCTGCCCTGAGGGCAGGCACCTCAGCCTTTCACAGACTACATACACATGACGCTCCCCAGGCCAATGCAAAATATAAGCGAGCAAACCTAAAAAACACATTTTACAAATTTATTTGCCCAACAGGCAAGCTGACACCTGCCTGGGGCCTGGGCACCTTTGTGGAGAGGCAGTCTCAGGAAGTCATCAGAGTGAGGCCAGTACAATTCATCATGCTAAAAGATTAAGATTTGTTCCTATGGAGGGAGAGTTCTGTACAGGAATGGTGGCACCAGTCCTGGCGCGTGGGAAAAAATAGTCTTCACCTGAGAAAGCCACCCAACTCAGTCTCTCCCTATGTGTCTCTGATACCCCCTTAGTATATTCCCAGACCTCCTCAAGAGTCCCTCAAGAAAGATTGCAATGGGTCCAGGCTGGCTGCAGTCAGCAGGGTGGGGCTACTCATGCAGTTATTTTTTTTAAAAAAATGAAGAAGCTCTTTTGTGGACTATTATGTAGTATTCTACAAGAGAAAAAAACTAGAGGCAATACCTGTCTCTGGTGTGCTCCTACCTGTGCAGAAAGGGTTGGGGCATGGGGAGCGTTGATTTGGTTACCAAAGAACAAGTCAAGAAAGGACATTTTGCAACACCAGCTGCCTCCAGAAAGGGAAAGCTGGAGGGGGGAAGAGACTCTTCATTATTTACCCTTGTAATATTAAACCATGTAAATTCAAAAGAATAAATAAAATTAAAACTTCCAAAGATATCTACTAATACATAAACAAATAATCTATCTTCGATGAAAAACCAAAAGGTACAGAACAAACCTGCTGAAACAGGGAGGTCCTGGGCACCAAACATGACCGGAGCCTCCCTCATATAAGCAAAGTGGCCACTCATGACTGTGGGTCAAATGTTTGCAAATATGATAATATATATGTTTGCTAGCTCATAGTTTGTATTGGGTATGGGGGACAGGCTGTAAGCAGGCAGGGTCATTATAACCTAAGGCTTCGTTTTAAGACTAAGCTTTTCCCCACACCCTTGACTGATTGCATGATGTGGGTGGTGCACTCTCATGAGGAATCCCATTATGCCTCAGATAAGGGACTTTGTATCAGAGACTTCCTTATTTGTACATTGGCTTAAAGGTTTTGATTTTTACACTATAAAATGGGGCAGACCAGGGGCTTTCTCTCTCAGTTCCTGAAATTAGCATGGCAGAAGAGAGGCAGCCAAGATGGCAGGGTGCTGAAGGAGAAGCGAGTTTGTACAGAGGAGAAGGGAGAAGGTGTGCATATGGGGAACCAGAGGTGACTGAGGCTGGTGGGGCCTTTGATTCTAGGAAACCCGGTAAGTCAGTGGTTTGGGGAGCCCTGAATGGAAAGGGAAGTGTTTTTCCCGTGTGTTTGTTTTTACTCGCTGGCCGGTTGCAAGGCTAGAATAAAGGAATAGCCCTCCAGTTTTTTGCTCTGCTGTTTCTTTACCGTCTGTCTGAATCTAATGTAAACCTGCATGTGCATGGTGGCGATGGTCATGGCTACGGGCCCTACAAAGCCATCCTCAGCACCCAGGTACAACTTGCTCAAATCATCTGAGCCATGGCTGTGGCTCAGATTGAGCCATGGCTGCAGGGGAGGGAGGGAGCAAGGGCAGAGGCGGTGTGGAGAAGCAGACGCTTGCTTCCCCTGTGCGCTCTGACTGGGAACCAAAACCGGGATGTCCACACGCCAGGCCGACGCTCTACACTGATCCAACTGGCTAGGGCCTAATTAGGTCTTTACTACATAGCATTTACTCACACCATTTTCAATCCCAAACAGCATGGGTAACTTAGAAGCTAGCACATTTAATTAATGTTGAAGACAGTATCCTGTTTTCATTAAACAAACACTCCCTTGTGTGCTGAGCACCATTTTAACTCATGAAATACCCCAACAATCCTATGAGGCAGGTATCAGAATGAACCACATTTAAAGAGTAAGCGATATTAATGACTGCACAAAGGCCACAGTGATAGAGCAAGCTGGTTCAGGACACTTCCTCAGGCAGTCTGCCCCAGGAGTACTCTCAGCCACTACAATCTTCTAAACTGACCTCATCCGCCATTAGTCAGATACAACCCAAGAATATTCCATGTCATGGAGTAGTCCCAGTTAGAATCTTAGTTTCTCAATACCATGAGACTAATATTTTTCACCTGTCCTTCCTCTTTTTAATTCCTTTGTATGAGCCCTTAATGTTTCCTCTAGCTCACACTCATAACTCACCTCTACACTGCCCACGCAGCCTTGACCCAGGCCCCCAGTACAAGCTACTTTAGAGGCTCCCCACTGCTCCAAATGCTCATGTCACACAACCCCTCTTTGACCTGGCTCTTGAAGAAGTAGGACTAAAGGGTCTAGGCAGGCGTCCCCAAACTATGGCCCCCTGAAGCCATTTATCCAGCCCCCACTGCACTTCTGGAAGGGGCACCTCTTTCATTGGTGGTCAGTGAGAGGACTACTGTATTTGGCAGCCCTCCAATGGTCTGAGGGACAGTGAACTGGCCCCCTGTGTAAAAAGTTTGGAGATCCCTGGTAGAGGCAACCTAGGGCTCCCATCTTGGTGTTGCAGCCCTGGGCAAATTGTTTAACCTTCCTCAATCTATGTCCTCTCCATAACTATGCGATCAAGCTGGGGAGTCAGGTGAGGCATTTTTAACCACTTAATGCAGTTTCTAGACTACAGTATACTAAGGCATAGCTCAAAGCCATCTCTCTTCTACCCCACGCTCCCCAATAAAAACACCTTTTGTTCACTCTAGACTCTTGGCATTCCTCTGGCAGAACTTAGCACACAGCATCTTATTTGGAGGCATGATTTCCACACAGTCACAATGCTTTCCTCAGGTTCGTATCATGTTCTCCAGCTGGGAGCACTTTCTGTAACATGTGGCATGGTATCTTGACTATGGTCTATTTCTGATGAACGTGGGTGAATGGAGTTATCTTCCCCTCCGGCAGAATGGGAACCCCACTCACATTACCTGGGATCATTTTGATAGCTGTGTTCACTTCACTCCACTTGTGCACCCGGTCAAATTTCCAGTCCAGGATAAAATTCCCATTATCAGTCACCACAGGACCCTAGGAGAAAATTTCTATATTCACCGAGGATGAAGATACAGGTAGGTAAAGAGGGGCAGGAAAGTGGGGGCAAAACCAAAGACAAGTATCCTATCTTGATGAACCTGCTCCCACCAGTCCCCCCACTTCACGCCTTTAGAGAAGGCAGTGCTGTGAGGCAGAGATAAGCAAAAGGTCTGGAGTTGGGATCTGAGTCCTGATGCCACACTGGTACAACTCTGAGGAGCTGTTAATGTCTCTGAGCCACAGATCCTTCAACTATGGGATGGGGGTAATAATTCATTCTTCATAAGTAGCATACTCATAAACCACATAGGTAAGTGGTTACCACAATGAGTGCTCACAGTGATAGCTCGACAATTCTCAGCTGTTAGACTGAGAAACCACAGCAACAGAACAGGCTACCAACACAGCTTGATGTTCTCAGAGCTTCACTTAAGTGCCATCAATAACATAAAATGAAACAATGTTATTTCACCCTTCAATCAGGCAGTCACATCAGAAAGACAGGAAGCAGAGATGGGTTCTAAGGTCAAACAGGCAGGGAGTGGTTTAATTAATCCAGAATTCCTCAACAGTTTAGGGCACTAGGAAATATTTAGGCCAACAAATGGGGACAGAACATCGCAGTCAAAGGTAAAGAAACTAGGGCTTCCCTTAGCCTGTAGGAGAAAAGGTGTAAGAGCTCCATGAAGGCAGGAGGCCGAGGCCCTTGTCTGGAGCGACCCCAGATGTGAGAGATCCTACAGCACTCTCCTCCTGGCCTTTCAGCTACAAAAGAGCTCTGTACAACCAGTATGATTACCATGATGATTTCAAAAAGTCACAGATAATCCTTCTTTCCTATATCCGCCAAGCTTTTCTTATATTTACAACTATAGGTTTTAGATTATTACTTTTGCTTTTTTGTTTATTTACGAGTATGAAAAACAAGTTCAGTATAACCCACTTTAGAAACTAAAGAGAAATGTGGATTAAGTATCTGGAGTGTATTCCTGAGGAGGGGTTCACATCATCCAAGAAATTCTACTTCTTGACAAATTTAACCACAGAATGAAAAAATGGGAGAAAAAAAGTGAAACTGAAAAACTTTACACCCCAGGGGGCTTCTCAAAGCACAAGTTTAGCAGATATTAACCAGGGTGGTCCAGGCTTCAGGTACAAAGAACTAATATAACCTGTCCACGGAGCATCCGTCCACAGAGAGAGAGAAAGAATCATTTCCCGATTGTACAGAGGACACACACCACATTAGGTCTTATCTATAAACTTTGAATATAGGCCCTGGCCGGTTGGCTCAGCGGTAGAGTGTCGGCCTGGTGTGCGGGGGACCCAGATTCGATTCCCAGCCAGGGCACATAGGAGAAGTGCCCATTTGCTTCCCCAACCCCCCCTCCTTCCTCTCTGTCTCTCTCTTCCCCTCCCGCAGCCAAGGCTCCATTGGAGCAAAGATGGCCCGGGCGCTGGGGATGGCTCCTTGGCCTCTGCCCCAGGCGCTGGAGTGGCTCTGGTCGCGGCAGAGCGACCCCCCGGAGGGGCAGAGCATCGCCCCCTGGTGGGCAGAGCATCGCCCCTGGTGGGCGTGCCGGGTGGATCCCGGTCGGGCGCATGCGGGAGTCTGTCTGACTGTCTCTCCCCGTTTCCAGCTTCAGAAAAATACAAAAAAAAAAACCAAACAACAAAAAAAATCCCTTTGAATATAGAAACTAATAGGCCAGTGTTCTAAAAATAGACAAAGAAACCAATTTAAAGTAAGTAAATAAAACCCAACTGCCTGGTCTAGGTACAGAGGACCTAACTGGAGCAGAAACACACTGAGAACCTACAGGCACTAAAGAGCTTTTACAGCACAAAGATACAATTCTGAGAATCAGAAACCCCCATAGCCACTTACTGCCTTGTTGATGGCCATTCGAAGTTCAACCACTCCCCCAAACTTCTGAGTCACAGCTCGGCTCACTGGGACATAAGCCATTGGGATAACCTCAATGGGGATTCCCTTGTGCCACTGATCTCCAAGGTTCTTTGAATCTTTCCTGGAAATAGAATAAAAAACTACAATAAATATAAATAAGCTCTGTAGTACAGACCAACACCAAATTCAAGAGTGGGAGTAATTATATGGTGAAAGGACACAGGAGGCAAGCAGGGGTAAGTAAACAGAAGGTTTAAATGCATTTGAAGTGACTATGAGAGAAATGTTAAAATTTGGTATGACTAGTTTTGTGTGGTATACAGATATTTATTATTCATGTTCTTCCAACAGCTATATTTCACAAGTAAATCCTTTTTTTTTCTTCAGTTAACATGCTCAGCCTAAGTGCCTTCTACCAGACTCCTTAACGGAGCATCTGAGAGCTAGGTCAAAGACTATGCACAGCACAAGTCATACGTGAACCTCGGAGGATTAAATGAGTGAAACATGAGGGTGTACTGTTAACAAGCCGTTTTCTACTCATTCCAAAGGTCACACATCAATAGCAATAGCTACCATCAGCATGAAAACAGAACAAACGTTAAGCCCTACACACTGCCCTAAGTCTCAAAGTCAGGATATCTGTCAATTTCTCTTATTTCCTCCACTACAGAATGGGAATGAGGTCTGGGGTCCAAGGTATCTCCTTGGTGGACAGTTCAGAACACTAAACATTGTACCTGAAATCAGCAATCACAATGAAGCGACTGGCATAGCCCGCCACAATCTTCTCCTGGGTCAGGCAACCTCTGGAAAAGAAGAAAATGAACACAAGCAAGATGTGAAGGGCCTATATACTGAAAACTATAAAGAAAGAAATCGAAACTACTGAAAGAAATAGAAAAAGACACAATGAAATGAAAAGATATTCCATGTTTATAGATTAGAAGAATCAGCATAGTTAAAATGGCCATATTACCCAAAGCAATATACACATTTAGTACAATCATATCCCAATGTCATTTTTTAAACAAATAGAACGACAACAAAAAAATCATCAGATTTGTACAGAACCACAAAAGAGCATGAAGAGCCAAAGCAATCCTGAGAAAAAAAGAACAAGGCCGGAGGTATCACACTACCTAACCTCAAATTATACTACAGAGCCATGATAATCAAAACAGCATGGTATTGGCAGAAAAATAGAACAATAGCACAGAATTGAGAGCCCAGAAAATAAAATCACATGTATATGGGCAAATAATTTTTGACAGGAGCCAAAAACACACAATGGAGAAAAGAAAACCTTTTTAATACATGGTGCTGGGAAAATTGGAAAGTCACACGCAAAAGAATGAAAATAGATTAGTTTGTCCCATGTACAAAAATTAATTCAAAATGGATCAAAGACCTAAATATAAAATCTGAAACAATAAATTACACAGCAAAAACAAAGGTACTAAACTTATGGACTTTGGTCATAGAGACCATTTTATGAATTTGAACCCAAAGGCAAGGGAAGTAAAGGCAACAATAAATGAATGCGACTGTATCAAACTAAAACTAAAAAGCTTCTGCACAGCAAAAGAAACCACCAATAAAATAAAAAAGCAGCCAACCAAATGGGAAATGGTATTTTCAAACAACTCCAACATCCAAAATATACAAAGAACTCACACAACTGAACGCCAAATAAATAACCCAATTAAAAAATAGGGAGAGGACCTGCACAGACACTTCTCCCAAGAAGACATACAAATGGCCAACAGATACATAATAAAGATGCTCAACTTCACAAGCTATTTGGGAAATGAAAATCAAAACTACAATGAGATATCACCTCACACCTATTAGAATGGCTCTTATCAACAAGACAAGTAATAAGTATCGGAGGGGTTGTAAAGATAAAGGAAACCCCTTTTCACTGCTGGTGGGAATGAAAACTGGTACAGCCACTATGGAAAACAGTCTGGAGATTCCTCAAAAAATTAATAATGGAGTGTATAGCCAGTATTTGCAACCACCATCACAGTCACCTAGCCAATGCAAGTTCAGGTTTGATTCGGACAGACGGTAAGGATTCAGCAGAACCAAAAACTGGTGTACCATTTTCCTTTAATCCTAGCTCGCACCTGGTGGGTGAGAAAATACACACAGTGGGAAACACTTCCCTTTCCATTCAGGGCTCCCAAAGCCACTGACTTATCCAAGTTTCCTAGAATCAAAGGTTTCTGCCTCACCAGCCTTATTCACCTCTGTTCCCCATCTCTTTCTCTCTGTAGAAACTGGCTTCTCCTTCCTCCATTCCGCCATTTTGGCTGCCTCTTCCATGTGGCTTCCCTGCCCTGCTCCATCATGAGCTCTTCCTTTTACAGGAACGTGATCACTCTCTCCAAAATGGCCTCCTAGCTCCTCCTTTTAAAACCTTTTGGCACAAAAGCCCTCCCCCAACACACATTAGCACAACTACTCCCATTCCCAAGCACGAAGGGCATTCAGCTGCCCCACGTGGGCAGTGGCCAACTTTAACAGAGTGAGCAAAATGTATCTTATCTGCCCAACATGGAGTTACCATATAACCCAGCAATCCCTCTTCTGGGTATCTACCCACAAAACCTGAAAACACTTATTCGCAAAGATATATGCATCCCTGTATTCATTGCAGCACTATTCACAGTGGCCAAGACAGAAACAACCAAAGTGTCCTTCAATAGAGGATTAGATAAAGAAGATGTGGCACATATATAATGGAATACTACTTAGCCATATAAGAAAAGATAAAATACAGTCATTTGTGACAACATGGATGAATCTTGAGAAGATTATACTAAGTGAAATAAGTCAGTCAGAAAAAGCCAAGAACCATGATTTCACTCATATGTGGGATACAGAACTGAACTGATAGACACAGATAACAATATGGTGGTTACCAGAGGGAAGGGGATGGGGGGCTAATAAAGGAGGCCAAAAAAAGAATAGGAAAGAGGATGAGGAGGAGAAAAAGAAGAAGAGGAAGAAGGAAGAAGAGGAGGAAGAAGTAGAAGATGAGAAAGAGGAACAAGAGGAGGAAGAAAAAGAAGAAGGAAGAACAACAATAACAATATGGGTAAGACAAAAACTCAATTTGGGAAATGGATACAGAAAACCCAAATCCATTCAATTCTGGCACTTAAAGAGAACCTTACTTTTTTTTTTTTTTTTTTTGTATTTTTCTGAAGCCGGAAACGGGGATAGACATCAGACAGACTCCCGCATGTGCCCGACCAGGATCCACCCCGCACGCCCACCAGGGGGCGACGCTCTGCCCCTCCGGGGCATCGCCCTGTCGTGACCAGAGCCATTCTAGCACCTGGGGCAGAGTCCAAGGAGCCATCCCCAGCGCCCGGGCCATCTTTGCTTCAATGGAGCCTCCCTGCGGGAGGGGAAGAGAGAGACAGAGAGGAGGGAGAGGGGGAGGGGTGGAGAAGCAGATGGGCGCTTCTCCTGTGTGTCCTGGCTGGGAATCGAACCCGGGACTTCTGCACGCTAGGCCGACACTCTACCACTGAGCCAACCAGCCAGGGCCCTTACTTTTTAATTCTTAAGGGTCATGGCCCAAGCCCATCACGCTGTGCAGAGAACTGAACCGTGGCCCACCCAAATTTAAGGTTGAAGTTCTAATCCCCAATGTGACCGTATTTGGCGATGGGGGCCTCTAAGGAAGTGATTATAGATAACTGAGGTCATAAGGGTAAGGCCCTAGACTGGTACAATTAAAGTCTTAACAACTAGAGACATCAGAGAGCCCTGTACTCCTTCTCCCACCATGTGAAGAAACAGTAACAAGGCAGCCATCTTTAGTAAAAGAGCCTCCAGAACAGTGCGAAATTTTTGTTGTTGTAGCCACCCAGGATATGGTATTGTTATGGCAGCCTTGGCTAAGACATACTGTTTCTACTAAATGAACTATTGGAATCTTATGTGTCTGAGATAAACCTACAACGGCACAATGGCTCCCATTTATGCTGGGCCTAATGCCATCCAGAATGCATCTGTGAGAAAGCCCCATGCTTAGGAAGAGGTCATCTGAGCATGGAGTGAATGGGGAGAGGGGTCTATAACTTGAGAAGACAAGCTTTGAACAACCTGGCCTGTAAGATATGTGATAGTCAGAGTGATGATGTAGAGAGAGCACAATGAGCTTCTAAATATACTGCTCACAAGAATTAGGGGATCTTTTTTTTTTTTTGTATTTTTCTGACGTTAGAAGCGGGGAGGCAGACAGACAGACTCCCGCATGCACCCAACTAGGATCCACCCAGCATGCCCACCAGGGGGCAATGCTCTGCCCATCTGGGGCGTTGCTCTGTTGTAACCGGAGCCATTCTAGCACCTGAGGCAGAGGCCATAGAGCCATCCTCAGCACCTGGGCCAACTCTGCTCCAAGGAGCCTTGGTTGCAAGAGAAGAAGAGAGAGATAGAGAGAAAGGAGAGGGGGGAGGGGGGAGAAGCAGATGGGCGCTTCTCCTGTGTGCCCTGGCCAGGAATGAACCCTGGACTTCCACACACCAGGCCGATATTCTACTGCTGAGCCAACCGGCCAGGGCTAGGAGATATTTCAAAATGAGTATGAAGCAATAAGAAAAAGACACATTTGCTTTTTTTATTAAACAAGAACATCAGAAAAGCAAATGACAAGTCAAAGAAAGTTGTTCAATTATGCACATGAGATGCAAAACCAACCTTTATTTCATTGGTGAAAATGCACTATATCTGCACATTCCCTGATCCCCTAATTTTTGTGAGCAGTATAAATTTTGTGTCATTTCATAGTCTGCTTGATTATATCAACCAGCAGAACAGGAAATTTATCTTCTTCAGCTCACCCTTTCCTCCCCCTCAAATCAACACCCTAGAAACATCCAATAAATGTTTTCTAAATGAATCAATAACTACAGCAGAGGTTAGAGCAGGTTTAAAGCAAAGACCACACACTGGTGCCCACAGACCTAATAATCTAGCCCCAATAATAGGCTTGGTTTAGCCTATACGGTTTAAAGCTTGAATCAGCAAAAGAACACAAACACAGAGAACTCATTAAGATGAATAATTGTACTGAAGAAGCCCAGGTTCTTAGTCACCAGATTTTGCAATTAATAACCAGAAATGCTAATTTGGTTCTACAGTCATAGCGATCAACATCCTGCTAGAAAGACAAACTCAGGTACATCAGAGTGGCAATGTTTATTCTGTAATCCATTCTCCTTTGCTAAGGATTAACTGGCAGATACCCTTTCACAAGAAAATCACAACACTCACCCACCACCTTTGATAAGATTGAGGTCAGCATCTACTTCATCAGCACCATCGATGGCGAGGTCAATCTGTGTTCATAGAAGGGAGGATACAAAACCACTGAGAACAGTTTGAAGTAAGCCTCTGTGCAAAGCTTGAGTATGCACTAGCTTCTCAGACCTTCAATAGCTCGATTAGCTAGACAGTTATTTGCTTTTAACCAGTCAAGACCCTGAGGGTGAGAGGTTAAACTGTTCTCTAGTCACCAGGAAACAAAACCACACCCGGGTCCAGCTCTTACTCTCCCTTTCTTATTGATCGGCTTCTCTATGGACAAGCTGGAATTATAAAGATCAAGCAATCTCAGTGTGGGTGATATCACCCCAAAGTACAGAAACAGATAAATTCATATATCTGTGATATTAAAATTTCATGGGGGAAGAAAAGGGAGAGCACAGAAAAAAGGCTGAGAGAAACTGATTCAGAAATCTCCCTACTAGTGTGGCAAAAATAGGCAATTTCAAGTGGACATGGACCCAATGAAAAGTTACTAAACTGACACACATTGGATGTAATCCAGAACTGGAAATTATCTGAGGTACCCCAACTATGATCCTGCCAAAGCACCCACTTCTGGGCTTTCCCACTCTTTCTATAAGGAAGCTCTATCACCAGCCTCAAAACAGTCAAAGGGCAAATTGGTTCATTCACTTTATCAAAATTCAAAACCAAGGAAGCTATGCATTTCTCTACATGGACAATGTGCCCTCTCCCCCTTACCCCACTGCATCAATGCATTCCACCATTTCGTCCTAATCACCTTGGCCAGTCTGGGCATTATCCACATATATTCACATGCCTGCCCAGAACTGCTCCTGTGGCTCTCATCTATCTTTTCTAGAACGTTCTCTCTGCTCTTGCCACCTAGCCTCCACAGCTCCACTCAAACTTCACCTCTTTCCACAAAATCCTTCTAAGCAGCATCACTCTAGAGCTAGAAACACCCGAATTCATGCTGAGGCTCTGCCATTTAGAAAAAGCATGGCCTTAGGCAAGTGGTTTGCCGTCTCTGTTTCCAAATGATCACGGTGTATCAGATGGTCACATTTTTCCACTTAGTGGTAAGCTCCCTGGGCGAGCTCACTGTCATACTTCTTCTGTCCAAGGACTTTGGGAAGTCCTATGTGCAGCCATGGATTCGTCCAATCCCCTGTCTGTTGGGAGCCGATCCACTAATGCTGGCTAACAAGGTCACAGCAGGAGAAGATCCACAACTGCTGGTTGACAAAGTCACAGCAGAAGAAGACCAACGGCTGCTGGTTGACAAAGTCACCGCAGTGAAGACCAATGACTGCGGGTTGACAAAGTCACCGCAAAGGAGAGGCACAACGATACTTCCCCCTTTGACCTTTTGAATTAATCTGGCCTTATATCCCCCCTTTCCTGGGTGTGTGCTATTATTTGTGGCACAGGGATAATAGTACCGTGCTTTCCCTGTAGATTCGTAGTAATTTCTTTGGAAATGAGACAGAGGGTGTGAGTTCCACAGAAAAGCCTGTAAGCCTCTTGAACTGGGCTCATAAACATAAGAGGCTGGCCATGATATCCCTCATAAGGGGTTAAGTTTGTAGGAGAATTTCTTCTTATTAATCATGTTAGAAAGAATAAAGTTAGAACTTAACTAGTGTATGAATATAGTAAATGAATAAAGTTTAACTAGACATTAGAATCTTAGGTAAGGTGTAATGGAATGGCCTGTTGTGAGGCCTGGGATGGGAGCGCAGCTGGCAAGTAAAGAATGTGTTGTTAAAAGACTTGTTTTGTGACTGAAGGCAGTTGCTGGGCTTTTCTCAGTAAAACATTCTCATGAGATTTTTGTATTTTCCAAGAATAAGGAGAGGAATGTGGTAGGATTCATAGCAGCAATAGCAATTAATGCCTTCTGATATTATGTTGCTACTAGCTATCTTGCAGGTGCACTCTATGTATCTTTAAGTAAAAGTTACTCTTAATGCTATGTCAGTTTCTTAAATAGCAAGCCTTTTGTAGTCTTGTGAAAAAAGAATTAGGACACTGCATGAACTCAAGGATATTTGCCTGAGCAAGTGGTGGTCCTTTGCTAGTCCTTGATGATTTCATCTGCTATCTCTTTCTGTGCCCTTGACTCACAACAACAGTAAAATAGAATTAATCAATACTAATCTTTTAGAAGTTTGTACCAATATTGTTATTACTATTCAAGTTATTGTATAACTGTACTTTGAATGACTTACCACCTGATTTGAAGCTTATAGATATGAATTAACTGTTATCTGGAAATATGTAACCATAGTGAAACTAAAACAATGATGTATTCAAAATACCATGTGATTGTAACTTAGTGTGAGTGCATAAAAAGTAAAGTTAGACCAGCCATTGGCAGAGATGCCTGGCAGTAAATGCTAACTAGAGAATAAAGAGAAAGAAAAGAATTCGGCTCTCTCACTCGATTTCGCCGATGCCGTCTCTTCCTGTGGGACCCCTGGATTCCCCCCGGGGCTGGACCCCGGCACCTGTCACTATGCTAAAATTGAGCCATCAAGGTTAAACCAAAGGCAATGTATTTGAAACTAACCACCTTGTGACCTCAGCCAGGATTAATACACAAAGTCTCAGGAGAAAAGCTAGTATGATTAACTGACCTATCTCCCGGATGCAACAAAATATCAGAGCCCACGAAGAAGTGACAACCATAAAAAAGGAGACAGAAAGAACAGCCCAACCTTCTCTTACCTCTGGATGTCGGTCAAGGTCACTGAGAGTTAAGCCGTGCTGCAGGATGAGTTGACGGGCCTACAGAGGACAGAAAAAAAAGCACCCATGATCATTTACCTTGAGCATGTGGATAGGATTTCAGGAATTCTGTTGGATTTCAGTGTCAAACACTGAGGGAATGATAGAAGAAAAAAAGGACAACCCTGCTTTTAAATGGAACTAAAGACATCTTACACAACAATAAGTCATTCATAATGCTATTAATATCATGGGCAATGAATATGTAATATTACTTATATTAGTCTGACTAGCCATAGAACTAAAATAAGAATGTACTTAACAAAGTAAGCTTACAAAAGAACTTATATAAAGCTACCCATATGAACATTAATCATTTGTTACTGTAACCTGATCTTTTTCTCAAAACTAGAGCTTGTATGTTAAAAGTTGTTTCAAGTACACTTTGCAAGAATCATCAGTTTCAGTTCCCATGTGAACACAAGAAACAGATTCTGACTTTCAGATATTTCAACTCTGGGAGATTTACTGACCTTCAATCAGTTATCTAAATAGAAAGTGTTGCTCTCTTAAAAAAAAAAAACCCTCCACTTGCCTGACCAGGCAGTGGCACAATGGCTAGAGCATCAGCCTGGATGCAGAGGACCTACAGTCAAAATCCCGAGGACAACAGCTTGAATGTGGGCTTATTCTGCTTGTGCGCAGGATCATAGACATGATCCTATGGTCGCTGGCTTGAACAAGGGGTCACTGGCTCGGCTGGAGCTCCCTGGTCAAGGCACATATGAGCATATGAGAAAGCAATCAATGAACAACTAACGTGCCACAATAAACTGATGTTTCTCATCTCTCTCCCTTCCTGTCTGTCTGTCCCTATCTGTCCCTCTCTCTGCCTCTCACTATAAAAAACAAAAACCCGCACCTGCACCAAGATGTTCACATGGGTTTTGAGGATAGGAGTCCCCCATCGCCCCAAGTTACTGGCACTTGAATAAACCCTTTTCCTACTTATAAGCACTTGTTTCATAAGCCTGGCTTTTGTAATGGCAGGCAGCTGGACCTGAGTTCAGTTTCATTAACAGTAACAATTTTAAAAGTATTTCTTTGAGGTCTTTGCATTCTTCCTCTACATGAAATAATTCACCTTCTCCCAAATTCCATCCCCTCTTATCCAACAACTTAAAGGTCATCCTTTCCAAGAAGTCTCCCCCAGCCCCCTGGTAAAGAGTGGGCTCTCTGCTTCCTCTAGGCACATTATCTCTACTTTTCTACTATATTTGTGATAAATGACACACATAAATGTAGCATTAATTCATCCAACAAACATTTATAGAGTGCCTAAGAGCCAGGCACACACCAGGACACTGGAGACAGTGAGTAACACCTCCCATGCACAGAGAGCCTCATATCCCTAATAAAAATATATACATATACACCCTCAGTAATCACTGGGTCCAACTAACTCTGCTTCCTCGTGTCCACCACCACCACTAGTCCAGAGTCTGGCATACAAGAGGAGCCAGTAGCTAAGTACTGTCTATGCTGTGCAGCTGAGAGGCCTGCTGGTAACCCCCTGCCCTACTCCATATCCTCACACAACAAGCAATAACATGAGCAAAAGATCTACACTTCCTTTAAACAGTATGTATCCCAATTCACAACATGGAGGACCCTGTACAATGACCTCAAGATCCCTCTGGATAGGGATCCTTTCAGCTTGCTCCCACCAGCAAATCCTCCAACTCTCCCTTCTCCCCACCTCTGACTGGATGCCCCTGTCTATGGGGCACATGCAGAGAAGTCATATTCACAAATAGCCTGAGTGTTAGAGGTTGAACTATGTTCCCCTAAAAAGATAGGCTGAAGTTCTAACCACTAGTGCCTCAGAGTGTGACCTCATCTGGAGACAGGGTCCTTACTGAGGTAATCAAACTACAATAAAGTAATTAGGGTAAGCCCTAACTTCACCCAACTGGTATCCTTATAAAGGGAATGGACTCAGTGACAGATGAAGAAAGAGGAGCCACGTTGACAGGGGAACCTAAAAGTTAGAAATGTGTCTTCAGTAATACAGTGGTACCTTGAGATACGAACAGACCAACATACAAATTTTTTAAGATATGAGCTGCGACTGTGTCTGTATTTTTGTTCGAGATCCAAGAGAAATTCCAAGATATGAGTCATGATTCGGGAAGCTGCCGCTAGTTGGCGCATTGGCGCACAGATCCAGTATCAGCAGTTTGATGTAGGAGTTGACTGACTTACGAGCTCGGTTACAAAACAAATTAAATTCGTATCTCAAGATACCACTGTAGTAGCTTTCTAGTTGTAATGAATAGGAGATATGTAAGAGATTCAATTACAATCATTTCCTGTAAGGTCCCAGTCACAGAATTTCCTGTAAGGGCTAAGACATTGTAGATAACTAGAAGCTTAGTTCACAAACCTTAATCTTTACTGTGCTGCCTAAGAAATACAGGGAGTTAGTTCTCTTGTAGAAAGTTCCCAGAGGCACCACAACCACGACCATTCTGGAGCAAGATCAAGGACACCAGACAGACCTGTGCCACTGTCAGAAGAATATTCCGCGGAGGATTCCCTGCAAACCAGACTCCCACCTCCTGCACACTGCTATGTGACTAACTGCATGTCTATAACAGGTTACTAACCTCCCAAAAAATATATAAACTGGCTAGTCAGCCAAGACTGTTAACAGAGTTCTTTTGGACAGGAATCCCCTGCCTTCTCAAGTTGCTGCAATTTGAATTTAAAGATGCTCTTATACCTATTTGTCACTGTCTCTTATGAAATTGGCAAAAAAAGGGGGGGGGGGCAACGGACAACACGAATCCCAGCCTGTTCTGATAACAGTGAGCATGAAGGCAGAAATCAGGGCAATGCGCTTATAAGCCAAGCAACACCAAAGATGGCCAGCAAACCACAGAAGCTAGCTGATAGGCATAAAACAGGTTCTCCCTCACGGCCTCCAAAGGAATCAACCCTGCCAACACCTTGAAGTCGGACTGCTGGCCTCCAGAATTCTGTGAAAACAGATTTGTTTTTTAAGCCAATCAGTTTGCAGTGCCTTGTTACAGCAGCCCTAGGATACTAACACAACTCAACACAACAGTCTTAACCATAGAAATTCCAACCCAACACTGGCTTAGTCAGCACAAATGTACCCTCAGTTGCCCAATTGAGATCAGCATCTACTGGACACCAGACACTTCAAGCCCATAAGCTAAGTCTCCTGAGGGTGTATAACAACCCCCCCGCTTGCCTCTTCCAGCTCTCGAAAGCGCAGGGAGCCAGAGAGCTAATGAATGATTAGCCTGTACTGGTGAAGAGAGATAGGAAGCAATGCCTCTCACTGCAATCCTACAGCTGATGCCCCCAAATGCCTCATGTGACTAATGACTGTGGCATGTGAGCGGTACTTCAGTTTTTCATAAGTTTTACAAAATCTGAAAACATTTTCCCTCCTATTATCTAACTGAGGTAGACTGAAGGCCAGCATAAACTGGTTTTTGGCTTAGACCAGATCTGATTATCAAATTCTTTTTTATTTTCTTCTTCTAAAAGCCTAACTTTAAAGGGAAAATCTATACAAGTCCTTTAAATCAGTAACCCCCAACCCCTAGGCCACAGACCGGTACTGGTCCGTGGGCCATTTGGTACCGGTCCACAGAGAAAGAATAAATAACTTACATTATTTCTGTTTTATTTATATTTAAGTCTGAACGATGTTTTATTTTTAGAAAATGACCAGATTCCCTCTGTTACATCCGTCTAAGACTCACTCTTGACACTTGTCTCATAAGTTTGACAATTATATTTAAAAATACCAGTTTTTACGCTAGTTGCATAATTTTATTTTGTGCATTTATCCGTCCCACCCTAAAGGCCAGTCAGTGAAAATATTTTCTGACATTAAACTGGTCCGTGGCCCAAAAAAGGTTGGGGACCACTGCTTTAAATCACTATAGGTTTACTTGTTTAAAAGGCAGGGACTAACATTTGATTTCCTTTCAATCATTTCATTTCAGGAGCTTGAATCTGGCTAAACATAACATAAAATAAGTTTGGGATTGGGAGAGAAAAAAGAAAAAAAGGGCAGTAACTAACTAAGTGAATTTTTAAAAGCCTAGGTAACTGTGAACAACCAGTCCTCCTCACTTCCTAGAACTGGCCAGCATTTTTCTGTCTAGGACTGTTGCTACTAATTATTACCATAAAACAGATGGGTTAAGAGGGTGACGCTATCTTAAAAATGCAGGATCAAATTTCCAACTAAAGATAGCTATATAAACACCTGTATTTAGCTTAGCTCTTTCCCAGAACCTCTCTAAAAGTGTAATAATGGAATTCTTCTTAAAGGCATAAAACAAAAGGAAGAAAACAGCAACAAACTTTTAAAAGCTGGACTACTGATGCACGATGGTAAATCAGAGAAGTAATAAAGAAACCTTAAGCCAGTATTAGACAAAGCTAAGAAGCAAGAAAATAAACACAGAGCCTCCCACATGCTCTATGTCAACTATAATTGAAAAATAAAAAATTTTTAAATCTCAACACTTTAGATAATATATGCTGCAACAACTCTGGATTCTGATCCCCTACTGGCATTTTTGTTGTTTTTTAGTAACTTGCCTGCACTAACTCTATGGGGTCTCATCTTCCCATTCAGTGCATGGCCTGAATATTTTTGTTCAGTTGGGTTTTTCTTAAATTGTTTTTATTTTTAAGTCTTGATTCCTGACAGTCACCCAGTGTCAGCATGGTTTATCAGAAGTTACGCTTAAACATGTTACGCCACGAAGGTGTTCACCCTTTCCTAAGGAATCTACTACCTTTGTGTGGGTTGGGGAACAGAGTTAGAAGTCAGATACTTTACAAGTCTGCCCTGGCTTTTACTTTCTGCTGAGCTTTCTTCTGTCTCCTCTGCACTTACAACAGGCACTATACTCAGCCAGGGAAGCTGAGTAAAGAACTAGGTCGTGTCTCTGATCTCTCTTTAGCCTGTACACTGCACCTTGCCCAAATGCAGTCTTCCACTAGGAATACACGAGCTTATCGAGACCCACTATGTTAAAAAATAAAATCCAATATAAATAATTTACTAAGTAAGACAAATACTAGATGATGAAGTTACTTGGGAAAATTAGACACCTAGATTTTTTTAAAAAGCCAAGAAAATCCATATAACCACTGATTTTAAAAGCATCTCCTTAGAATAGCAGGATTTCCAAGGCAAGCTGCAATGTGAAACCACTCACTTTCTAGCCTATGGCAGGAATTATGATCCTGTCTAGAGTCCCCCCTGAGTGCCCACCCACCTTGTTGAGGGTCCCAAGAGTTAATACTCCAAGGAAGCTCTGGAAGCGCACGCTATCTTAGGATAGTGTGTCTACCTGGAACCGCTCTTCCACTCCCTACTCCGAGAGGCCGGGGCTCCTGCCTGGCTCTGAGAACACGTCTTGGGCACTTTAAATGCTCTCTCCCTTCACCAGAGCAATCCACAGGCTGCCAGCTCCGAGCCTCCAGGGTTGAAGAGTCTTTCTTAAGTCCTAGCTGTCCAACACTAAGTCCCCAAAGTCATCCCCCATAATTCTAGTCTTTACCTCAGTTCAGTGTCACTGTGATGAATCTAATGAGATCACACACACACCTTTCCTCACAACAGCCAGATGAGGAACAGAATGACTCTGCCTGGGCACCTCTCTTCCTTCCCTTCTGCAAGTCTACTCTGCCCTGACCTTTCCCTGTACTTACTTAGCTGGCTCCACGGCTCTCCTCTGCCAGCCCCACTACTTTATGGTAAAAAAGCGTTAGACGTGAACACACACTCGGTGCTGTGTCACCAACACATATTCAATGCCCTTTACTTCAGTTTTTCACCTGTAAGTAGGAAGAATGTCCCTTGAGGATAGAGACCATATGGTCATCTCTAGATTCCATTGTGCCCAACTCAAGATACACTGAAATATTCAGCATAAATAAATGAATGCACCTAAAGCCACACGTCTGAGGAGGAATCTTCAGTAAATAGACGCTTCTGCTCCTGGGCCTCTCATCAAGAACACTGGTGCACAACCCAATGCCACCACGATGTCCTCGGGGACTCAGAAGATTCCAGAGCGCCTGCCAAGATACAGGGGGAAAGCAAGACCTACCTGGAAGGAAGTGGGGACACAGACGAGGTTCAGGTTCTCCTGCTTCACTCTTTCAGCTGTGGAGACAAAAGCCGTGGTGATCGGTTTTCACTCTCCTCACTTTATTTTCCTGTCATGTACACATTTGCTCAAATACAACAGAAAAGGAAAGGTCCCCCCTGACTGACAGCTGCCTTTTATTCTGTGTCCCCACCCTTGGTGAAAGAGTTGGCACGCACACATCACACATTACAACACAGGGACACTAGAAAGTCTAAGGAAGTAAGTACTAACGATAGAACGAATGTCCGTATTTGCTATTATCATGTGCCTGGCAATATTCAAAGATCTTTGTACATATGAACTCTTTTAATCCTAAAGATAAGTTATAGTTATTATCAGAGGAAACTTGAGGCGCAGAGAGATGAAGTAACTAGGTACTGCACAGCTAACAAGTGGAAGAACTGGAAATATGAGTTCAAGACACTCTAGCTTCACAGCCTTTATATCAAAAGGCTAGAATTCAACTTGTACACTTAGAAAAATACAAAATTATCTGTAGACCCCAGAGAGTTATTAGAGTGAGTTTATTTACTTTGGATGTGTACCTTTCAGGAAAACTTGATTTTAAAAGACATTTAAAAGAAACACTGTCTTGTTAAAATGTAAGTCTTTTCAATCACTGGGTGGCATTCTGTGACGCTCAGATGTCGCTATTATGAAATCCACAGCTAATTCCTGTGCTTAAACTCGTCCACACACTCACTGCTAGGGCAGAGGGTGTACAACATTAAAACCCTGTTAGGCCAATGATAAGCCTCCTAGGAACCATCACACAAACCACTCCCTAAAGACGAAACTGTTGCTGGACTTTGTCCCGTGAGCACTGTCCCTAGGGATCTAGAAGAGGTCATTCAGCATTCAAGTGAGCCTCTCCTCCAGGCTTTGTTCTTTTTTCTTTTTTTTAACAGAGACAGAGAGAGAGTCAGAGAGGGATAGACAGGGACAGACAGAAACGGAGAGATGAGAAGCATCAATCATTAGCTTTTTGATGCGCGTTGCAACACCTTAGTTGTTCACTGATTGCTTTCTCATATGTGCCTTGACCGCGAGCCTTCAGCAGACCGAGTAACCCCTTGCTCGAGCCAGTGATCTTGGGTCCAAGCTGGTGACCTCGAGGGTCTCAAACCTGGTCCTTGGCATCCCAGTCCAAAGCTCTATCCACTGTGCCACCGCCTGGTCAGGCCAGGCTTTGTTCTTACAAGAGCAGGGCAGAAAAACCTGTTGAGCAGCCATAGCGGCTGACAACTCCCAGCCTTTCCTAAACACAGACACACCCTAATCAGAATAAAAGTTAGCCCCTGTGGAACCAGCCACCAACTACAGGTGCCTCTCATCCTCTCTAGGGTCAAGCCTGCAATGACCCTGATTCATTGGCCAGAAACTTCCCTAAGAAACCCACAGGCTTCAAAAGAGCATACCTCAGGTCCCTGTGCCTGACCCCCCCCCCCACACACACACACGAGGATTAAAATTCTGTTGAGGCCTCACCCTAAATCCTCTCCTCCCCTACAGCTGAGCAGAGTAAACAAAGCCAGGGTAACCCTCAAAGGTGGCTGAAGAGGCCCACATATCCCTCTCTCGGGGAAAGAGCATGGACACCCAGCTGCACAGCACTGGAGCCACACCTGGCAGAAGCAATCCTGTACCCTTCTCCCTGCTCCCCCCCCCCACCAGACACCATGCCATACCAAACGTTCAGGGAACAGCCCAAGAACATACCTATTCGTTGCACAGCATGGACAATCGTAGAACCACTTCCAATTCCCAGCACTTGGTTATTCTGCCCAAAAAGAGAAAAAGAAATATTACTACCATCTTTTATTCCCTCTTCAGCCCACTTCTTATAGCTATATAATTTTATGAATATTAACATTAATACACAAAACTGGGTACAAGGCAAGTACTGTGCCCATTTTACAGAAATACTATTATATAACCACTGAACCTCAAAGCTGCCTTTATCACAATGCCCAGTGGCAATTAATCAGCAGAGCCCTCTCCCTCCATCTCTGACAATGACATCACCATTTTAACAGGAGGAACTAATCAATATTAAAAATGTTGAGTTCATCTGAGCAGAACTGAGTCAAACTGGGCTGCATTCAGTCTAGCAGACAGAAAGGACCTCAAGGAACTGTCCAAAATGGAGGATTATATGTACTTTCCTTTACAGGACAACAGGGTCTGTCAGGCAGAAGACCTAACTAGTACTGATCAGGTGATTCCTGACTGAATGGTTTAAGACTCATTTTTGGGCCCGACCAGGCGGTGGCGCAGTGGATAGAGCATTGGACTGGGGTACGGATGACCCAGGTCCAAGACCCCGAGGTCGTCAGCTTGCACAAGGGTTACTCAGTCTGCTGAAGCCCCTGGGTCAAGGCACATACGAGAAAGCAATCAATGAACAAAGGTGTCCCAACGAAAAACTGATGATTGATGCTTCTCATCTCTCTCCATTCCTGTCTGTCTGTCCTCTCTGACTCTGTCTCTGGAAAAAAAAAAAAAAAAAGATTCATTTTTGGGAGAGCCAAAACTACTTAAGTCTCAACTGGCAACCTGAGACTTAGCACAGGGGCTCTTATCTCAGGCCTGCTGTCTAACATTAGACACTCCCTGTACCCTACCAGACAAAAGGCATGCTTGCTTAGGGTACAGTAACCTACCTCAGCAATTTAGCTTGGCCTCCCAAAACCACCTGCAGGTGAGCACTGGGAGATCCCTGACCAGCCCTGGGAATAAACAGGGCCTAGTGCACACAAAGAGCAATAAGTAGAGGTTTCTGGCTGCAGCACTTTTCTCCAAAGCTTACCATCTAGAAGGCAGGGGAGTGCCCACAGACACACTCATGTTGGTGGCATTACAAGGAACCTACGGGATTATCAAGCCTAGCATCTAGAGCTCCCCCAAAGATAAGAGAAGGGGGAAAGCCTGAAGTAACTTCAAATTAGCAAATTATATCAGCATCTGTCCAGTGGATGCCTGCCTCAGAAAATATGGAAAGAGGGCAAAAAAAAAAAAAAAAAAAAAGAGCATGAGAAAATGTCTTCATCTGCAATAGGAAGAATTTGTAAAGTTGTGCAATATTCCTGAGTGCAACGGACAAGAAACAGGCATCACACTACTGCGCCGGCATTCTTAACAAAGGGGGAAGGGACCTACATATAGATGGGGGCAGAGCCGGGGCCCAGCCAAGGTCAGTTAGACCACAAACAGCACAACATGGTCAGGGTATGATTACTCAGGAACTACTGTGAAGCTCAGTCCCTTAGCAACTTCCTGGGAGCCATCTCCTGCCAATCTAAGGCAAAAAACTAAAACCAAAGCAGCAGCGACCATTTCTTAATCATCTTCCAAGAATATTTATGAATGTTAATAAAAGTCATATCTCATAACAACCCCTTGTGATCTCAAGACCCGTTATTTCCACTTTAGAGATGAATTCAACACTAAGGAAAATCTGAAGACTTAGAAATGAGCAAAGGTGACAACTAAATGTCCATTCAATGGCGTGCTGGAGCCTGCAGATACTGTTACCTGATCCTACAGGGGCATGTGCCTTTGCCTTTGAGACAGCATTAGGATCTGAGCCCAGGACTCCAAAGTACCAGATGGCCAAAAGGAACACTGGACCCCAAAATGTCCCCATCCGTGCATCCCTACACAAAAACGGAGAGGTAGATGATTTTATCTCCCTTCTAACTGCCTGCTTAAACTACCCACAAGTACAGTAGATCAAGGGTTGACCTCTAGTCCACCTTCCTAGGGTGGTAGTAATCTTCACCAACCTAGAGCTGCTTGCCATCTTGCCCCCACAGCAGAGGTGTGAACATAGTTACCAGGCAAGGAGGTTGGAAAGGGAAGTCACTCAACCCTGAAATGGAAAACTGCACAAGCTGTCTTTTTCAAAAAGCCCCTTTTCAGGCAAGCCCAATTTGTCCCCAGCTTATAAAAGCAACCATGCAGAACCAGCCCCGAGCAACTCAGGGGCCCTTCCTTTCCTCCCTTGTGCTCTAGCATAAGCTTAATAAAATCAACCTGAGCCCTGGCCGGGTTGGCTCAGCGGTAGAGCGTCGGCCTAGCGTGCGGAGGACCCAGGTTCGATTCCCGGCCAGGGCACACAGGAGAAGCGCCCATTTGCTTCTCCACCCCTCCGCCGCGCTTTCCTCTCTGTCTCTCTCTTCCCCTCCCGCAGCCAAGGCTCCATTGGAGCAAAGATGGCCCGGGCGCTGGGGATGGCTCTGTGGCCTCTGCCCCAGGCGCTACAGTGGCTCTGGTCGCAGCATGGCGACGCCCAGGATGGGCAGAGCATCGCCCCCTGGTGGGCAGAGCGTTGCCCCTGGTGGGCGTGCCGGGTGGATCTCGGTTGGGCGCATGCGGGAGTCTGTCTGACTGTCTCTCCCTGTTTCCAGCTTCAGAAAAATGAAAAGAAAAAAAAAAAAATCAACCTGAAATTTTCTATTTGGTTTCCTCTTGATTTCTATCCTGGGGAACCCAAGATCTCCAATGCCAGTAACACTGACTAGGCCATTTTACAACTGTGTAGAGATAGACTTTAACTTCTAGAAAATTGTTCGGCCCTGGCCGGTTGGCTCAGTGGTAGAGCGTCGGCCTGGCGTACAGAAGTCCCGGGTTCGATTCCCGGCCAGGGCACACAGGAGAAGCGCCCATCTGCTTCTCCACCCCTCCCCCTCTCCTTCCTCTCTGTCTCTCTCTTCCCCTCTCGCAGCCAAGGCTCCACTGGAGCGAAGATGGCCCGGGTGCGGGGGATGGCTCCTTAGCCTCTGCCCAGGCGCTAGAGTGGCTCTGGTCGCGACAGAGCGACGCCCACTGGTGGGCATGCCGGGTGGATCCCGGTCCAGCGCATGCAGGAGTCTGTCTTTCCCTGTTTCCAGCTTCAGAAAAATACAAAAAAAAAAGAAAAGAAAAAAGAAAGAAAGAAAATTGATAACAATACAAATAATTCTTGTCCATAGAAATGCAAATTGTGTTTTGTTAGATCCATGTGATTGCTATGCTAGAGACAGAACTGGTAAATTTTAACATTTTTGACTGCATATAAATGTATGGTTCTTTCTTCTGGCCAAGATGGCAGCCTAGGTAAACACGGTACTCAGAACCTCCTGTAACCACACATCACAACTACAACTCTATCATAGAATCACCATGCAGAACACCTGAAATCCAGCCAAAGAGAAGTCATAACTGAAGATATAAAGAAGCCGACACATGAGACTGGTAGGAGGGGCTGAAACAGGGATTGGGCTGGTCCCACACCCACACGTGCAGGTTAAAACCAGGAGAGAGATCTCAGCTTCAGAGGTCCCCCCTATGGAGCAAGGGGTCCCCACCCAACATAAGGCCCCTCAGCCCAGGATTTCAGTGCTGAGAAGAGAAGTCCCCATAGCTTCTGGCTGTGAAAACCAGAAGAGATTGTGGCTTAGTGAGACCAAGGGTTCTGCAGTTCCATGCTTCCCTCTTAAAGGGCCCAAGCGCAGACTTACACAGATTCACTCTGAGCTCCAGAGCAGGGGCAGGAGCTAAAGAAGTGCCAGGAACATAAGAGAGGAAATGAACTGTCTGGTTTCAAGTCAAGGGCTGGAGAAGCTTTCTACTAGAGAAAGTGCCCGCAGAGGCCACTGTGGGTTTGCTGAGCCCTTCCCCACAGCCCTGACGGGTAGACACCATATCTGAGTCTCCATCAACCAGCCTAACACCGTCTGCCCTACCCTGGTGATTCCCTGAGACCCCCCCCCCCCAATCCTCCCCAACTGTGGACCCACCCAAGCCGTTTTCAGTGGCCTTTCCGTACAAACAGCCTCTCTTGGCTCATGCTTCAGCCTTTCCTAAAAATCTCTCAAACAAGCAGTATCTGGCCTCTGCGTACCCCATACCTTTTGCTAAGTGGCACTAGCAGCAGCCAACCTTGGTTCCCAGCTTGGCCTCTTCTGGCCAGGTCCTCCAAGCCCAGCACAAGTAGCAGCCATCTGCCAATCACTTTGTAGGTCTTGCCGGGTTACCCCAGGCAGGGCATAGCAGACCCTGCACTTCCCACAAGGCCTCGGGACAGTTGCACCCAGTGGACATCTTCAGGTCATGCCAGATTACAACTCCGCCACTTCCATGAGCAACACACTCAAGGGGAGGATCAGTGGGCAACAAAGCCCCACAGAAAGCAAGTCCTGCTCCATGGAGTCTGTCTCTGCACAGCAGCAGGGAAGCTGTGGACAGCGGCAACTCGTCTGGGCTAACTCCCTGATTCTGTTCGGCTGTGGGAGCACAGTTGAGCGACCGGCAGTCCAACCCTGTCCTGAACCCTAACAGACCAGGAAGGTAAGGAGTTTCTCCCTCCCCACTTCCCCGGCTGGCCTCCAAATTTCTCTCCAAAAACACCCCTTCCTGGTCAGACGGTTTTGACTTTGGACTCCATATCTACGAGTAGTCTGCCTCTACTCCTTTATGGACTTCTACGAAAGTCTAGGCGCACATAGCCAGGCCCCTCTCCTACGTCCTGGGATCTCAGCCTTGGGGTGATGACCTCTTGTCTGAGACTCTATGGAGATATTCTCCTCTTGAAACTGTGACTGAAGGTGGGGACACCCCCTTTTCTCACCAGTGTCCTCTATTGTGGGCTCCTCCCAGTCCACACCGTCCAGCCAGGCTCCCCTCGGAACACGGGTTCCTCCCAATCTCAGGCCTCAGAGACTAGTCCTCTACCTCTTCGGGACTCCTCTACCCCTTCGGGACTCCTCTACTCCTTCAAGATGCTCACTCTACTCTCTGGGGTTAAGTCTGGAGGTTTCTAATCTGAGTGACCTGCTTCTACGGACTTCCTTCAAAGTCTAGGCACCTAGCCAGGTTGCTTTCTACTACCATTACAATATTGTAAGAGATCTTGACAATTTCTGCCACCTGACGGGGAGGGCATCAGAAATTCCTTACATGCAGACCTTTCTTCTCCCTTTGCTCCTGTCCTTAATTTCTGTGCCGCTTGTTCTACATGCAGGTCGTTTTTGGCCAAAGAAACCTCACTTAAAGCATCGCTCCTAATCTTTCCTTCTCCGCAGACTCCCAACTCTCCCTCCTGCCTGACCCCCGGAGGCACTCCTCTCTCGGGACCCCTCTCTGGTCCCTCTGCAAATCTCTTCCACTTGAGTTTCTTCCCTCCAGAAAGCCCCCTCCCTTCGCAAAACCCTGTTTCTCATTCACTTGCAAATACCAGTCTCTCTTTCTCCTCCCCTGCTGGCCAGGGGCCTCTCCCTTCTCCACTGTGTTCTTAACCCCCCCCTCCACAGGAGGCCGCTGTCTCTCCTTGGTCCCCTCCCCCCTCTTCACAGGACCTGCCTCTCTCCTCTTCTACCCCTCCTCCCTCCTTACAAACTGTGTGCCTCTTTCCTCCTCGCCCCCTCCCCTCTACTCAGAGCTCTAAATCTTTTAAACCTTTTTTAAAAATTAATTAATTAATTTTTACAGGGACAGAGAGTCATACAGAGGGATAGATAGGGACAGACAGGAAGGGAGAAAGATGAGAAGCATCAATCATCAGTTTTTCGTTGTGACACCTTAGTTGTTCATTGATTGCTTTCTTGTATGTGCCTTGACCGTGGGCCTTCAGCAGACTGAGTAACCCCTTGCTCGAGCCAGTGACCTTGGGTCCAAGCTGGTGAGCTTTTTGCTCAAGCCAGATGAGTCCACGCTCAAGCTGGCAACTTTGGAGTCTCGAACCTGGGTCCTCCGCATCCCAGTCCGATGTTCAATCCACTGCGCCACTGCCTGGTCAGGCAGAGCTTAAATCTTTTTGACTCCTCTGACCATGTGGCGCCACCACCCGCACTTCAACCTCCTTTCCCTCCTCCTACAGATTCTGACCCTCCTTTTTTTCCATCCATCTGCTCACACTGTCCATCCATCTGCTTTCTCTCTCCTTCCCTCTATACTGGCAACTCCCTGCCATCTCAAAAAACTTAAAAAAGCAGAATTGTTTATTAATCTATGTGAGTAGTCCATCTTGTCTCTTTGTCAGAAAATATCTCTAGTATAATTTTAATTGAAACCAGTAAAACGTGTTCATTTAAATTCCTTAATTCATAATTTATATGTAAAATCTTTGTTTAATGTGTAACTGTGTCTGTTTCCAAGGCCTTAAACCAATAATTACCCACCTCTTAAACCAGGCTTACTCATTCCCACGAAATCTCCCTGCAATATCCCCACCCTTCCTGTTCGAAAACCTTCAGGGGGTTATCGCCTTGTACAAGACTTACACCTAATCAATGAGGTGGTAGTTCCCCTCCAACCAGTAGTCCCTAATCTCTACAGGTTACTGTCACACATTCCCTCAAACACCACTCACTTCACGGTCCTAGACCTCAAGAATGCCCTCTTTACCATTCCTCTACACCAGGGGTCTCAAACTCACGGATGCAGCCCGCTGAACAATTTTGTGCGGCCCGCAGACTAATCCACGAAGTTCAAAATATTTTGGATAAAATTAAGTAAGCCTAGGGGCCTACTTGTATTTTTCATTTCTCTAGCATTCAAGCTAGATATTAGCTTAGTTAACAGCAGTTGTGATGCGAACTAGTTTCTGGTTGTTTTGTGACACTGAGTAAACTGCATGTACGATTGTGCTTGTTGTACTGATTTTTTTTTGTTTTCAACTGCAGTGAGAAAAGTGTTGCGTAACAGTTGCCTTTTGTAGACCTAGTGTGGCCCGCCGAATGGCTGTGATCTTGCTCTGCGGCCCACATGCTGAGTTGAGTTTGAGACCCCTGCTCTACACCCTGACTCTTACTTTCTGTTTGCATTGACCTGGACTAGCCCAGACACTAACGCAGCCCAGCAACTTACATGGACTGCCTCTTACGTTTGTTCACTAGTTTCTTATAGAACCGCATGCAGACCTTCGCCAATCATAAAATTGAAAAATCTACCTAACTCTACACACCAACCCTGAAACCTGCCCTTGCGAAACAGAAAAATCTGGAACCCTATAAATACACTCCTACTCCCGACCTTTCTCATGGTTAGGACTCATCAAGCAGGGCATCCAATTTCTCAACCTCACTTCTGTATACAACACTTCTCACTGCTTTCTCTGTGCCTTTTTAAACAAGCCTCCCATCACTGCAGTTCCTTTACCATACCCACTCAACACCACCAAAAATCCAGACCCTTTTTCTCTCTCTGGAATTCCTCTCTTCCAAAAAGACCCTCTCAATTTACTACACCAATCGGCCTACCTCGTTATGTAATAAGACTATCCCAATCAAAACTTCTCTAACCAGCCCTACCTAACGGAACTCATTTTCTGTGCAATGGAATCATTTTAAAAACCTTAAACACCTCTTCCCCCCTCCCTTGTGGCCCGATAATAGTTGCACCACAACTAACATATTATGGAGAGGAAGAATTTTCAAACCAGCTAGGAACAAGCAGGTATAAATGGGCTGCCTTCCTCCCGGTCCTCCTTGGCCTTACCCTTGCCACCTCTATAACGGCTACAGGGATAGGCAGAGCTGGCTTAGGCCATAATATATGGGCTACTAACCAACTAAAGGCAGACCTGGAACAGGCCCTTGATAATTCAGCCACCTCTCTAGCCTCCCTCCAGAGACAACTGACCTCTCTAGCTCAGGTCGCCCTACAAAACCGGAGGGCTTTAGATCTACTAACAGCAGAGAACGGTGGTACTTGCCTCTTTTTACAGGAACAGTGTTGCTATTACATCAATGAGTCTGGCCAGGCCAGTACTAACCCCCTACTCTGAACAACGGTGGAAAAACCCCTTGTTCTCCATGCTAGCACCAATTATAGGGCCAATCCTAATTCTGTGCCTAATTTTTATTTATTTATTTTTTTCATTTTTCTGAAGCTGGAAACAGGGAGAGACAGACAGGCTCCCGCATGCGCCCAACCGTGATCCACCCGGCACGCCCACCAGGGGCGACGCTCTGCCCACCAGGGGGCGATGCTCTGCCCATCCTGGGCGTCGCCATGTTGCGACCAGAGCCACTCCAGCGCCTGAAGCAGAGGCCACAGAGCCATCCCCAGCGCCCGGGCCATCTTTGCTCCAATGGAGCCTTGGCTGCGGGAGGGGAAGAGAGAGACAGAGAGGAAAGCGCGGCGGAGGGGTGGAGAAGCAAATGGGCGCTTCTCCTGTGTGCCCTGGCCGGGAATCGAATCCGGGTCCTCTGCACGCTAGACCGACACTCTACTGCTGAGCCAACCGGCCAGGGCTTGGTGCCTAATTTTAATGCTTGCCCCCTTCTTTATCAAGTTCCTACAGGCCCAGATGAGAGAAATCTCTGGAATTACGTACAATCAAATGCTCCAACACTCCTATTTCCCAATACCCCAAGGAGAACTTCACGAGGGAAATGCAAATAGGTAGGGATGACAGCAGGAAGAAGCCGCCCCTCAGCCCGAGAAGTTTCCATCTGAATGTTCTCCAAACCCTCTTCCTTTTAAACCACACATATTCAGTCTTTCTAAAACTTACACCAACAGGTTCCCTGTCTATAAAAATCTCCACATGTCCTCCCATTCGAGAGGAACCAGACCAGCACGTCTCATGAGGCTCATCCAGGAGACCATGTATCACTGTTCAATTGGCACTCACAGCAAGCAACTAACAATTATTACCTCGCAAGATTTTTTTACTTCCTCACTCAGGTTTTTTAAGACATCGCATGGTTCAGACCTTCAGCATTGAAATTGACGACCTCCTTAACTGGATGAGGAAATTGGTTTGGCAAGGTTTTCTTCTTGAGTTCTCTTCAGAAGAAACAATAATTTCCCATTTTTTCCCCCTCTTTCTCTTCGTCACCCCTCACCTGTATATTATAAAATTAATAACTGCCTTTCTTTTATATGTAACCACAGAGTTGAGAAATGATAGATACATGAATTTACCAGGAATTACAACTGCCCTTTTGCCATTCTGCTTGGCTGCCTGACCCCACCCTTAATTACCAGACAATTGCCCCTGGGACAGAGGGGTTCTGGGAAGCTGGTCAATCGCCCCAAGGAAGAGTATTCCAGAAAGCTGAACATACCATCACACCCTTGCTCGAGGCTATAAAATTTTGCCTCAGTCTGTTTTTGGGGCTCTTCTTTTGGAGAAGCGCACGGCAGGTCTTTCTCCTCTAATAAAGCCTGCACACCTGGAGTTCGAGTGCCGTCTCATTCTTACAGAAGTGAGGTACAGTACTTTAAGAATCTGGGGTACGGTATTTTACAACAATAACAAGACAACTTTGGGCAAGAGACAAGGGGAACAGAGACGGACTCCCACATGCGCTCCAACTGGGATCCACTCAGCAACCCCGGCAGGGTCGCTGCCTCATTGCTCAGCAACCAAGCTATTTTAGCGCCTGAAGTGAGGCAATGAAGCCATCCTCAGCGCCAGGGGCCAACTTTGCTTGAACCATTCGAGCCATGGCTGTGGGAGGGAGGGAGAGAGGGGGAGAGGGAGGGAAGAAAAGAGGGAGAGAAAGGCGGAAGGGAGGGAGTAAAGAAACAGATGATCACCTCTCCTCTGTGCTTTGACAGGGAATCAAACCCAGGATTTCCACATGCTGAGTCAATGCTCTACTGCTGAGCCAACTGGCCAGGGCCAAGAGAGAACATTTAAAGTAGCAAGAGAAAAGCATTTAGTTAACTACAATTCTGTTCTGCCCTATGCTCTCTTGCCAAGTCTGCTTACTCTCAGCAGGGCCCAATCTCCATGAGGAAGAGAGATTCCTGAGAAAGAGGCAGTTGCTTTCCCTCAGGCTGATGCCTCAAAAAGGGGAGTGCTCAACCCAAGAATAATGGTGACTGTGGTATTGTAGAATGACTCTGTACAGGAGTCCTGGTAGCTGTACCCCCACCTTGTCTCTCCCTAGGGCTGCACATCTCAGACTCACTTCACAAGACTCTAGTCTGCTCAGCCCTCCCTCCGCCGGAGCCCAGGGTAAACGGCTGTGAATGAGATTTTTTTCTACATACCCCCTATTTAAGAAGGCACCCGTATCTCTGAGAGCTCCCATCTCTTTCTGGCAGACAGAAACCTCACCTCTTTTCACTGCCAAATGCTGTGTGGGTGCCTCTTCTAAGCTCTGGCACTCTAGGCTGTGGAGCCCAACCTGGGGATTGGGACGCTCACCTCTCAAGGTGGAACTTCAGCCACCAGTTGCGGGAGCAAGGTCAGCCCTTTCCACATCTCCACCCTCCCCACCAGTCTCGATGTGGCTTCTATGAATCCTTGGTTATAAGACTCCTCTTCATTTAGTCTTGAGTGGGTTTTTCAGGATGATTGTTCTTGAATTTTGTTATTGATAGATACGTGAATTCCAAACTGCCCTCTTGATGTTCCGCTTATCTGTCAGACTTCACCCTTACTGGACTATGGCCCCTGGGACAGAGGAATTCCAAGAAGCTGGTCAACCTGCCCCAAGAAGAAGCATTTCAGAAAGCTGAAATCCTAAAACTGTAAAAGGGAACATACCAGAACTTTTGCCTCAGTATCCCCTCAGGCTCTCCCAAATGCTACATAATTCGCCCTAGTCTGTAACCAGTGCTCTTCTCCCCATCTCCCCCGGAGAAGTGCCCGGCAGGGTTCCTTTTCTCCTTTCAATAAAGCCTGTTACTCTGGTCTTTCGGACTCCCATGGATTCCAACAGTGATAACTCCAGTTTGGTCCTGGGAGGAGGAGAATGAAACATCTGCCTACTCCGTGGTCATCTTTGATCTCCTTCAACAACTACTTTTTTTTTTTTTAACAGAGAGAGAGAGTCAGAGAGAGGGACAGATAGGGACAGACAGGCAGGAACAAAGAGAGATGACAAGCATCAATCATCAGTTTTTTGTCAACACCTTAGTTGTTCATTGATTGCTTTCTCATATGTGCCTTGACCATGGGCCTTGAGCCGACCGAGTAACCCCTTGCTCGAGCCAGCAACCTTGGGTCCAAGCTAGTGAGCTTTGCTAAACCAGATGAGCCCGCACTCAAACTGGCAACCTCGGGGTCTCGAACCTGGGTCCTCCGCATCCTACTCCAATGCTCTATTCACTGCACCACCGCCCAGTCAGGCTCAACAACTACTTTTAATGCAAATGGACTAAATGCTCCAATCATAAAACACAAAGTGACAGAATTGATCACAAAACAAGACCCATATATATATATGCTGTCTACAAGGGACTCACTTCAGACCAAAACACACACACAGACTGAAAGAAAAGGGTTGAAAAGAATAGCTCATGAAAATGGAAAGAAAACAAAAAAACTGGGGAAGCAATTCTAATTTCTGATAAAATAGACTTTAAAGCAAAAGCTGTAACAGGAGACTAAGAAGGACTCAGTAACTCCACTTCAGAGTATGTATCCGAAGAAACTCAGAATGATAATACATATCTATATTTATATCTATTATATAGCTACACACACATCCATTTTACGTTATATCTCCATATTGCAACATTATTTACAATAGCCAAGATATTTAAGCAACCTAGGTGTCCATCAATAGGTGAATAAATAAAGAACACATAGAGCATATGTACAATGAAATATGATTCAACCACAAAGAAGAATGAAATCTTGCTACTTGCAACAGCATGGGTAGACTTAAAGGGCATTATGCTAAGTCCGTGGCTTTCAACTGCCACCTGTGCCAATCTGGAAAAGAGTTAACCACCCTGATATCTTCATAGAACATCATGGTGGTTATTATCTCTTTTGTGGACTGGCACAAAATTTCTGGCAGACAGGCACCTGTCCGTTGACTGGTAGTTAAAAAACACTGTGCTAAATGAAATAAGTCAGACAAAGACAAATGCTGGATGATTTCACTTCTATGTGCATTCTAAAAAAAAAAAGAAGAAACTAACTGGACAAGCAGAACAGAAACAGAATCACAGATACAGAGAACATTGTGATGGCTGCCTAATGGCAGGGTAGTTAGGGGATAAGTGAATAAAGGGAAAGAATTCAGAAGTACAAACTGGTAGTTAAAGAACAGTTACCGGGATGTAAAGTAGAGCATAGGGAATACACTAAAGAATTTTGTAGTAACTCTATATAATGTGAGATGTGTACTAGATTTACAAGGGTGATCACTTCATAAGTTATAAAAGTGTCTAATCGCAGGATTGTAAACCTGAAACTAATATAATATATGTCAACTATAATTTAAAAAGAAAAATATTTATGGTTCTTTAGTCTTTTCTTTTTTTATTTTATTTTTTTCAGAAACAGAGAGAGAGTCAGAGAGAGGGATAGACAGGGACAGACAGACAGGAACGGAGAGATGAGAAGCATCAATCATTAGCTTTTCGTTGTGCATTGCAACACCTTAGTTGTTCATTGATTGCTTTCTCATATGTGCCTTGACCGCGGGCCTTCAGCAGACCGAGTAACCCCTTGCTCGAGCCAGCAACCTTGGGTCCAAGCTGGTGAGCTTTTGCTCAAACCAGGTGAGCCCACGCTCAAGCTGGCGACCTTGGGGTCTCAAACATGGGTCCTCTGCATCCCAGTCCGACGCTCTATCCACTGAGCCACCGCCTGGTCAGGCTTTAGTCTTTTTTGCTAACAGATTTTAACATCTTTTCCAGTTCCCTCTTTAATTTAATGAGTAAGTTAAAATCTTTTATAGATGTTTATATATGTATAAGAATCACTAGAAAGCCCGGCAGTCATACGAAATGACCGCTGTTCTAGATATTATAAATTGTAATTAAAATGATTTGTGCAAAGGTGTCTGCTAATTCAAACTGAATTACCCAGGGCAGGCGGCGAGGACGCCCCTTTGCTTACTGCCCCACGGGGTTTCCCCCTCCTACTTGCTTAATTGCTTAAAGTAGAGTGCAATGAAGGAAACCACTGGCGGTACATTTCTTAAGAGCCACCCCTAGCTCAATAAATAAAGGTGATTTAAATAATAAAATGTTAATTCACATGTCAAAGATCTCTTTGTACACAACATTTCTTGTGTAGATCTTTCCATCATTTTTAAGCTCGCCTTGCAGAGGACCATCAATTATTTTTAATTTTACGTCCGTTCTTTCATGAACTCTTGAACAGGCAACATAAAGTTGACCGTGTCCAAATGCAGGCTCAGGTAAAAAAATGCCAACACGCTTAAGCGTTTGGCCCTGAGACTTATTGATGGTCATAGCAAAGGCAAGTTTTACAGGAAATTGTCTACGTCTCAATTGAAAGGGCAATCCTGTTTGAGATGGAGCCAAATCAATTCTTGGAATGACATGTATTTCACCTTTAGAGGAGCCAAAGACTTAGCTATTATGACATTATTTTTCAATTGGAGAACCTCTAGTCTTGTACCATTGCAAAGACCCCTTCTGGTGTTAAGATTTCTTAACTGCATAATAATTGCTCCAATCTTTAACCTCAATTTGTGAGGTGGCATGCCAGAAGGCGGGACTATTTGAATGCCATGGCAACTTCACCCCATTGGCTAGTACAGTTACGCAAGCAACCAATAAGCTATTGGCGACAGACACTTAAGCCGCATATAATAAAGATAATTTTTACCCTTTTTTATGATTTTACCTTTTAAAAAAGTCATCTCTTGGCCCTGGCCGGTTGGCTCAGCGGTAGAGCGTCGGCCTAGCGTGCGGAGGACCCGGGTTCGATTCCGGCCAGGGCACACAGGAGAAGCGCCCATTTGCTTCTCCACCCCTCCTCCGCGCTTTCCTCTGTCTCTCTCCTCCCCTCCCGCAGCCGAGGCTCCATTGGAGCAAAGATGGCCCGGGCGCTGGGGATGGCTCTGTGGCCTCTGCCTCAGGCGCTAGAGTGGCTCTGGTCGCAACATGGCGACGCCCAGGATGGGCAGAGCATCGCCCCTGGTGGGCGTGCCAGGTGGATCCCGGTCGGGCGCATGCGGGAGTCTGTCTGACTGTCTCTCCCTGTTTCCAGCTTCAGAAAAATGAAAAAAAAAAAAAAAAAAAAAAAAAAAAGTCATCTCTTAACAATACCAATAACCCCCCTTCACAACCTCACTTTGAATAAGCAACTTCAGGAAGTTCAATTTGCTGAAGTATTTCATTTCAAATGTCTTAAGAGTTCAGCAACTGATTAACAATTAACTCACTTGGCAAGGGAAGCCCATAGTGAAACTTGATTTGTAGAAAGAAAAAAAGTTCTGGAGGTCCCTCAGAACAAAATGAGCACTGTAGCCAACACCCCTCACTCCCCACAGGACCACGGCCAGAGAAACACTCAATGTTTCTCTGTGTCCCTCCCCCTACAATGAGAGACGATACCTCAAACTAGAAAAGACTGAAGGAAGTTACAAAAAAGAAATCAAATGATAATGTCCCAGCTTACAGCTAAGCCTCTCCTACCAATAGATGGCTTTATCCATCAACTTTGTACTCCTGACCTGATGAAAATTACTAGCTCATCATTCCCAAGTCACCAAAAACACCAAGGGGCCTTTAAACAGAGCTCCTGCCTGGTCAGGATTCCACCTGCAATGATGCCCTCAAGAAGGCAATGCACCCAATAATCATTTAGCTACCTCAGCTAACTGCAACAGCAAAGTCTTCAAGACAAGTAAATGAAGCGTACCAACACAAAAGCATGCAAAGGAGTTGAACAGTAGAACATGTAAAGATCTTCAACTAATGAGAAAATAAATACCTTGACTTATTAATGCCTTGGAAGACTCAAAATCACTTGTAGCCGAGACCTCTAGCTATACAGAAATTCAACTACCAGATTCCTTGTTACCACACTCAGGCATACATGCATGCCACCAAGCAGGCAGGTGGCACGCTGATGAACTAAGGTGACAAGCTCTGTGCGAAGCTCCTTTCTCCTTAGCTTTTGGAGAGAGCCAGGAATTTCAGAAGGTTGCCAGGCCCAAAGCTCTTCAACCATGTGATGAGGTCCTGGAATTAAATGACTGGCCCAGGATTAGTGTCCAAGCCAAAGCCAAACAGAGTTGGCCAAAGGCTGACTAGGGAGTGGCCCAACTGCAGAAAGCTGCCAAACAGGTTCTGTGGAAGAGTAGGCCCCTGCTAATGGGCAATATTAAACAACAGGTCACATGTGCAAAATTAGAACTTCACTCGCCTTGTTCAGTAGGGTAACCCTGGAAATGTTCCTGTTAACCAACTGGAGCCACTGCCCAACAATTTCTTTATACTAAGAGAGAACAAAGAGGGCTGTGGACCTTCAAGAGAGCAGGGCCCTGGAGGGTAAGCCATCCCAGGTGCCTATACTCCCAGAAACAGGCACATCTGAGTTCAGTGGCTACCCAAAGGATTCAGTTGACAACTCTCCAAGTTCTCCATCCACCCAGATGTGGAGGTGGTTTTCACACTGGAAAACCAATGGGCTAGGGAAGTGGACCTACAACCCAGAAATTCCACCAATACTCCAACAAACTCCGTATTTATGTCCACACTTCACACGATTCTTTGAACATTCACCAGGCAGGGCCCACTGGGACCAATACTGAATGAAGATACGGTTAACTACTCTCCAGGAGCTTAGTTAGCCTTTACCAGACTGAGAGACAAACACAGAGATAACTAGAACATAAGACTCCTGCATAAGGTGCCTAAGAGTTATGAAGGACCACAAAATCTAAGAGAAGAGAGGTCACAATCCCCTCATGAAGCTAAGGAAGAAGTTGCCTTTGAACCAAATCCTGAAGGACATATGATTTTAACATAAAGGCAAAGGATAAAAAAGAGCATTCTAGGTTGAGGGTAATGATGTTAAAACACACGCTACTATATATGCCAGTAGTCTGACTTTTCCAATGTTCTGGTACATGAGGAAAAGGGAGCATAGCAGAAAACAAGATGGTGGACTTGAGGACAAGGACCAGAATCTCTTGTCTTTGGATCCTCCCCACCTGGTTGAGTACCTAGCTTATAACAGATGCTCCAGATGTGTCACATGGAGGTCAGGATGAAGCCATGTGAGGGTCACTGAGACAAGAGCAGACTAGAGCTTCAGAAGATGATAATGTACCACCACTTGAGAGGTCAATAGAGGGAACAAGATAAGGGCAAGTGCTATCCTCTGGCCCTGGGGCATGCCTAAACTGGGCAAGCTGGTAGATCAAAGGGAAGGGTCAGCTATTCAGAACATTCCCAAGAAGGAACCAACAGGATTTAGCATACAACCTACCCTGACAATCTTACACAAGTCACAAAGTGCTAAAGGAAAACTTGGCTTTAGGTGAAAGAAAGGATTCCCCCTGGAGAGAGCAACTGAATACATGACAATTAAGTACATAAATATGCTCAATAAATGTGTAGATTTGAATTAATTACCCCACTTGCAAAGTATCCAGGACTAGACACTCCTCCTCTACCCTCTAGCAAAATTCCTGGGGTAGGGAATGGGTCCCACATTCCTGGGACCACATCAACTATCTGACTGCTAGGCACTCAACAAACACCTGTCAAACAAATGAAATCCACAGTAAAGAGCAAAAATACAAAATTCAAGTGGTGCTGGCATCTCAGGAAAGAATATTGGTAGGAAAAGTGGGTGACACTGAGACTGGGCCAATCCAGTGTTTTGCAGCTCTAGTACGACGTGGGAGCTTGCAGATTTTTATTTAAGCAAATACATAATTATAAAACAAGGGTCAGGGACACATGGTGGAAGCATAATATTAGTGTAAATAGGTTAACAGGAACACTGATAAATGAACTTTTCTAATTGTATCGCTTTCATTTACCTGCCCATTAGCTATTCACTTTTTTCAGGCATTTTGAAATCTCAGCCTATTGCCCCAATTTTGCAACCGAATTCCTAAATCCCCCAAATAGAGTCAGATGTACATTTTACATTAACCCTGTGAATTCTCACAGAAAATCATAATGCTAACCAGACTTGTGGCAAATTACAACAGGACAGGGCAGCCCTGGAACTGGCAGGAGGGGTTGGGAACAGGAGTCATTGGCTTTTGGTTCTGGAGGATCCTCAGCCTTTCCTTCTACAGAATATGCTGAGCTACATACAGTTCACCACCACATTAGCCCCTCCCACTTAAACAGACTGGGGATCAAACATCATCTATCTATGCAAAGTAACTTTGTCAGCTAATGTATTCTCAAGTATAAAGAACTATCATTAGAAGATTACCACTTTCTAAGCAGAAAAGCCAAAAAGCCAATAAAGTCAAAGAAATTGTACCTAAGGGCAGAGATAATCACTTGGCTCCCAAAATTCTATAAAGATAGTTGACTTGACTGGCAAAACAAATTCAGTCCAGCTCAAAAGACTCCACTTACAGCATCACACCCGCTGCTTGACAAACAAATGGGGGGCCTCGACTTCGACCTCACCACATAGCAGTTAAACACCTTCCGAACAGCATTCTCCAGGCTTCAAGTATCCACTTGGCTTTGTCCGAGAGACGTTTAAAACTGTCCTCCCCCTCTGACTCTGTCTCCCCTTCCCTCTGGCGAGAACGCTCTGGAGACCGCGCGCGCCAAGATAGAACCTACTTGGAGTAAAATTTCCCGGCAATTTTCAAGCCAGCTCACCGCCGGCTTCCCGGGAAAGTGAAGAGAAGAGCTCGAGGCAGCCCCAGCACTCACCGGTTCTCGTCTCTTGATAAGGAAACCCGCAGGCAAGTCCCTTCCTGCCCCACCCAAACATCAGGCACCACCCGGCTCCACGCAAAACCGCTGCCCGGCCATACGGGAATGTTTAGAAACCCAACTTACGGTGCTTGCCCCCTCGTAGAACTCACATAAAAACGGCCTTTAAGGGACAGAGAACGAACCAACCTGGGTGGAATATGCACCCTCTCTCCACGCGCGCAGCCCACGCCATTTCAGGAATTATTCAATAGATCCCCAGCAGAGCACAGATCGCGCAGCACGAGCCCATCGCCCCAGCCCGAAGCTGCTCACCCTCACGTGATTCTCCACTGCCACGCGGCCCGCAAGCTTCTTGGCCTCCTCGGCCTTGGACATCGTGGACGGGACCAGGGAGACGCTCTTGGCTTCCCCGCCGTTGGTGCTTCTTCGGACCGCGCCGCCGTGAATCCCGGACTGCACACACCCCGGTGGCTGCACGTGGGAACCCGGGACGCCCCAACTGTTCCCGCCTCCTCCAGAGGCCGCGCCCCCGGCCCGCCCGGGCAGTGGGGCCAGAACCCGCCCGTAGAGGGTGCTGAAGGGCCCAGGTCGCTGCATCCCGAAGCCTGACTCCAGCCTCAGCCACAGTCCCGCCCCGGCTTCTTCCGGAAGTCTCGTCGTTACGCACACGGCCGGCGCCTGCGCGGGGCTTCCTGGGACATGTAGTTCTATGGCTTCCGTAGCCCGAAGCCGCGCCCCAGCCTGGACTACCAGCCCCAGAATGCCCCGCGATCTCGGTTACGCAAATTGGCCCCGACTGGCTTTGGTGCCTTGGCCCCTGAGACGGGAGTAACCGAGGATGGTTGAATCTAGAGGTTTATCTGTCTCCTCAGTTTTGCGGTGGTGGTTAGATCTGCCCCGGTTGTTTTTCCCAGCAGTAAGAATGGGACTGTGGATGAGATTTTAGGGCAGGGTAGTCGCTCTTCTGGTGATGACTCCTCCCAAGAGAAACTCACGTGGGACCCGCTGAAGTCTTCTCGATCTCCGAAGGCCCTGGGATAGAACCTGGTTCTGCACCTACAGGTGTGCCCTGCAGAGACCCTGCTGTTCTGGTTGACTAACAAGGACTTTCACTGAACTTAAAGGCGTTCTCTTTTCTTCTCTGTCTGCAAGGTGTTTTCTTAGAGAGTAGTAAGGAGTGGAAACTTTTTTATTGCTCCTGTTTTCCAGGCGAGAAAGCTACTTGGAGGACCTTACAAAGCACGCAGCCTTTGTGCTTCTCTCGCGTGTTGGTGGAATTCCTGTCTGCTTACGCAGTTGTCTTTAAACTCCCGGCCCTCTTCCTCTCCGGTATGCAAAGCACCAGTATGGGCAGCTGTTTTAACCCTCGTATCTGATTCTCTCTGCTGTGCCCACTGAGTCTGGTAGCCCCTCGACGTCTCCACATTAGTTTAAAGAAGATAAGTTATTTGAGGTGATTTTTGAATCCTAGGTTTTAGGCAGAATTTGGAAATTAGCACCAAGTTCTGGCCAAGATGCAGGACAACATTTGGGACCACCACCACTATTGTTCTTCTGTGCACCTTTGAAGGCTGGCTAAGTCAAACTTGTGACGTCTGCATTTCCTGGGGGACAGTTTCCCCCATTCAGGCTCCTCAGTACTCACTACCTAGAAGTTGGAGCAACTGTTAGTAGCCAATCTCTGCTTTACCCTTCACTGTGCTTCTGACCACAGTGAATGTTCTGCCCATCTCTGCACTGCCAGCTTAACCTTATCCTTCACTCAGCTGAAATGCTACCTCCTCAGTCTTCCTGATCACTTTATCCGAATTGAGTTTCGATCCACCCATCTTCTTACCACTTGACCCATTGTTTCTTTCTTCCTTTCCTCCTTCCTTTCTCTCTCTCTCTCTCTTTCTTTCTTTCTTTCTTATAGTGAAAAGAGGAGAAATAGTGAGGCAGACTCCCACCTATTCCCCAACCAGGATCCACCTGGCAATCCTGTCTTGGGCTGATGCTCAAGAGTACCCAGCCTTTTTTACCGCCTGAGGCTGCCAGGACTTTGACAGCTATCCTCAGTGCCCTGGGCCACACTGGAACCAATCCAGCCACTGGCTGCAGGAAGGGAAGAGGGAGAGAAGCAGATGGTCACTTCTCATGTATGCCTTGACCAGGAATCAAACCCATTCACCAGGACGTCCATATACCAGTTTGAGACTCTATTCACTAAGCAAACTGCCCAGGGCCAACATTTCTTGTAATGAATGGTTTAGCAGTGATGAACTTCCTTAGCTTGGAAGCTCTTTATTGCTCCTTTAGTTTTAAGTGATAGCCTTGCAAAGTAGACTAATCTTGATCGTTGGTCCTTGGTTTTCTCTTTTTTTAGCAAGAGACAGGCAGACAGGAAAGGAAAGAGATGAGAAGCATCAACTTATAGTTGCAGCACTTTAGTTGTTCATGGATTGCTTCTCATATGTGCCTTGACAGGAGGGCTCCAGCAGAGCCAGTGACCCTTTCCTCAAGCCAGCAACCTTGGGCTCAACCTGGCAACCCCACACTGATGAGCCTGTGCTCAAGCCAGGTGAGCCCATACTCAAGCTGGAGACCTCAAGGTTTCAAACCTGGGTCCTCAGCATCCTAGGTCAACGCTCTATCCACTGCGCCACCACTGCCCAGGTGGTCCTTGCTTTTCATCACTTTGAATATTTCTTGCCAGTTTCTTCTGCTGAGAACTCAACTAACAGTCTTATGGGAACTCCCTTGTAACTGCTTTTCTCTTGTTGCTTTTAAGATTCTTTGTCTTTAACTTTTGCCATTTTAATTATGATGTGTCTTTTAGTGTGGGCTTCTTTGCGTTTATCTTGTTTGGGATTGTCTTGGCTTGCTGGACTTGTATTTTGTTTTCCTTCACCAAGTTAGGGAAGTTTTCAGTCAATTTTTAAAAGTAGCTTCTCGATCTGTTGCTCACTCTCTTTTTCTGGTACCTCTATGATGTGGATGTTGTTACACTTAATGTTGTGCCATAGGACTCTTAAACTATCCTCATTTTTAAAAATTCTTTTGTTTTTCTGCCCTGATTGTGTGTTTTCTGCTACCTTGTGTACTCACAAGGTTCATTCACAATAGTGACCAACTCGTCTCATCCTTAAAAGTGGATGAATGAATGATACTGTGGAAGGCCTTGGAAAGGTCCTCTCCTGCCCTGGCCTCACATCACCCATGGGAGGAACTGAGTCAGACAGACCACAGATGTGCAGGAGTCTTTTATGTGGGTATTTTTTCTTCTTTTCCAAGTGAGAGGAGGTGGGAGAGAGAGAGAGAGACTCCCGCCTGTGCTCTGACCGGGATCCACCTAGCAGCCCCCATCTGGAACCAATGTTCTGCCCATCTGAGGCCATGCTCCCAACCAAGCTATTTTTAGTGCCTGAGTTGGATGCTCCATGGAGCCCTCCTCAGTACCCGGGGTGATAAGCTGGAACTAGTCAAGTCATGGCTGCATGAGAGCGAGAGAATTAGAGAGAGAGAAAGAGAGATAGAAGACTAGGGAGTGGGGTGAAGAAGCAGATGGTCGCTTTTCCTGTGTGCCCTGCCTGGGGATCAAACCGGGGACATCCACATGCTGGGTTGATGCTCTACCACTGAGCTGACCAGCCAGGGCTCAAGTAGACTAACCACTATGCATATACATCAGAAACTAATACTAAATAATATTAAGTGTAAACTGTAATTGAAAAATAAAAAATGTTTAAAAGTATATAGTTCTCACAGGATATTGTCTTAGTTTAATATAGACCAGGGGTCTCAAACTCAACTCAGCATGTGGGCCGCAGAGCAAGATCACAGCCATTCGGCGGGCCACACTAGGTCTACAAAAGGCAACTGTTACACAACACTTTTCTCACTGCAGTTGAAAACAAAAAAAAAATCAGTACAACAAGCACAATCGTACATGCAGTTTACTCAGTGTCACAAAACGACCAGAAACTGTAGTTTGCATCACAACTGCTGTTAACTAAGCTAATATCTAGCTAGGATGCTAGAGAAATGAAAAATACAAGTAGGCCCCTAGGCTTACTTAATTTTATCCAAAATATTTTGAACTTCGTGGATTAGTCTGCGGGCCGCACAAAATTGTCCGCGGGCCGTGAGTTTGAGACCCCTGATATAGATGTTCCAAAGCACTTCTACACAGTGATGGGTTTCAAATTATTTATTTATTTATTTTTCCAATTTATTCATTTTAGAGAGGAGAGAGAGTGAGAGAGAGAAAGGGGGGAGGAGCAGGAAGCATCAACTCCCATATGTGCCATGACCAGACAAGGTTTCGAACCGGCGACCTCAGTGTTCCAGGTCGATGCTTCATCCACTGCGCCACCACAGGTCAGGCTGGGTTTCAAATAATTTAACAACCGGTTCTCTGCTCTAATGACCATTTTAAGTATAAAAATATATATACCAAAAGGTAGTTTATTATTTCATGCATTTAATACTTAAGAACAATAAAAGAGGTACACAAAACTAGATTATAAGAAACAGCTTTAAAATATTAATGAAATAACACCTGACAAAAAACAAAACTGTTATTTAAGATATTTTCAATGACAGTTTCTCACCCCCTGGTTGCTTGGCACTTTTTCTCTTTACGCCATACCTTTGTTTACTGAAGTAACAAACATGAAGGAATTAAAGTGTAGTGTTTCATCAAAGGTATAATGACTTTTATGAAGTGAATAAGTAAACATAAGCATAGTTCCATCAAATTTTTTCACCTATGGATAGAATGAACATTACTATGGGCACTTAGAATACACTGTTGCGCAGATGAATGTTAAAAAAGAGTAAGTGTTAACCCTAATCCGGACAGACATGAAACATTGAAGACTCGAACAAGGTCTGTCGATTACACACCAAAGCTTTATTGTCTAGCTTGGCCAAGCGGCGGGAACTCCAACAGGAATCTGAGGGAGAGCGCGCCAGTCCTTTGTTCTAAGTTTTTATAGTTTTTTAAGTGGGAAGTACACAACAAAAATTGTAATTAGGAGCCCCTTACCACTATTGGTTATAGTCATATGTCCTTTAACATGATAGGACCATGTTCAGTTTGCAAGCCATACATCCTTTTGGAGAAAACAAAATTTACAAATCAACACATTGGTAGAAAGATGTCTCTTTACATATTAAAAGGCTTTCCTATATTATCTAGTGTTTATCTGCTATTTCTCTGTCTAGAGTCACACGTGTTAACCACACGCATTTACATAGGAGAGGTAGTTCTGTGGGACAAATGTCCACAAATGGCTCATTGCTATAAGAAAAGGTTTATTTTGGCTTTTCTCTTCCATTCATCCTTTCCCCACAGGTGTGGTGGAATGTCTGGGGATCCATGTTTTCCTCCCCTTTGCATTTACAATACAATGCCAATCACACAGTACGGAGACTATTCTCACAATTTCTCTGCACACCTTAACCCAAATTAATAAAATGTTCTCCAAGCCTCTTAAAATATTAATATTAATTCTGTAGTTTTTAGTACTTTACGACACCTGCGGGTGAAGTGGCTCAGTGGCTCCTCATAAGGAATGTGAATTTGTGGTTTCTACATTGGGCAATTGCCCAAGCGCCCACCTTAGAGAGAGCCCTAATTACAAGTGCCATTTTAACAACTGGTTCGCTGAACTCAACAAAAAATTAGGTATCAGTTCTGCCGAACCGGTG